>NC_050574.1:227640220-228941519 GCF_011100635.1 Trichosurus vulpecula
TTGAACTCAAGTCTTCCTGATTCCAGGGCCAGTGCTCTACTCACTGTGCCACCTAGCTGCCCCTGTATACAACTCTTTATGACCTTGTTTGGGATTTTCCTGCCATTTTCTTCTCCAGCTCATTTTTCCAGATGAGGAAACTGAAGGCAACAGGGTTAAGTGACTTGCCTAGGGTCATGCAATTAGTAAGTGTCTGAAGCCAGATATGAACTCAGAGAGATGAGTCTTCCTGACTCCAGGCCCAGCACTCTATCCACTCTGCCACCTAATTGATTTATGAATATGGTCTAAAAATCACACGATTCTTAACACCCTCAGTTCTACTTTCCTTCACTCTTCAGAAATAGAATAGGGCAGAACAAAACTAAGGCTATTTTGCATTTTTAGCTCTTTTGGGGTTTCCATATCCAAAAAATTTATTCCCTGTAAATTAGTGGCCTATCTACTGGTGATGCCCCACTATGTAGCCCAGCTGGCCCTTGGAAAACCATCACCAGGACCTCACTTGAAACTGTTGTACCCCGATAGAACCTAACAGAATTTGCCCTACACTAACATAGTTTTTGAGAATCCAGAATCACTTCTACACTAGTGTGAGGCGCTGAGTAAGAATTCTCTTATTACTCAAAGACAACCATTGAGGCACAGAGTGGCCCTTCAACACAGAATGGTGGGCAGGCAAACTGAGCCACTAGAGTTCCTAAAGGTCAGGTCATAGTCTTTGCTGCAATTGGCTCCAGTTCCTCTTTCCCCTTTCTAGATCTGCCTTAACAGACATGGCCCCCTGCTCCAACCCCAGAGACATTTGTCAGCTCTGACGTGTCCTCTGGAAAGCTTCCAGCTCCACTTGGTTGGCTGGCCTCCAATTTGGCCTGTGGCACTATGGCAACAGCCAATTTGCAACAATAATAAACTGGCAATCCTTTAAAAATATTCAACAAGTCATACTTTTCATAAATTCAGAGTGGGCTTCTAATTAGTATAAATTAGTGAAATCTTAATTAAGCATGGGTTGCACATGAGGACAATTTCCTGATTAACCTTGACCTCTCTTGTATCTCTAGAGACAGAATAAAACCTTAAATGTTATGCAAGTCTAGGAATTGAATCCTAAGGAAACAAGATTGGGTTAGTTTCATAAATTTACAATTATACTCCCCCCCACCTCCAACAGCCTCACCGTATCTTCTACCTTTCGTGGACCCTCATTAACTGTAGAGACTACTTTAAGATGGATCTTAAGCTTGAGTTCACTTTCTCTTACATGAAGCATGGCAGGGTTTCAGAGGAACAAAAATCCCAAGCTGCCCACTGGGGTAATCCTCAGGGGATTACCTGTATAATAATAACTCCTGTATAATACAGACCTGACTTGTCCAAATCCACATGCCAATACCTGATAAATTCAGAAAATGTGCCCTGAAAAAAATCATGTAACAGTTCTAAAAGCATATTTAGTAAGTTTTATCTCCTATGATGCCTTTTTATCCACAAGACTGTGTCCAATCTCATTGAGTCATGAGATTTCCTGGCATATTTTGGGAACACTGCTAACTACAATTTGGTAAAAAATGTGTCTCAGAAGGTGAAAATGCCTTCAGGTCTGGGAATTACTTCAAAGCCTAACCCTGGATAAAATATGTGGCCATAGCACTGGAATTTGTATTTTTGACTCTTAATTTCCTCTACCTCCACACATGATATAGGAATAGAGACTGGGCCTGTGATTTGATTGATATAGTTTTGGACTTACGTGTTTAATTGTTTCAGTCATGTCTGACTCTTTGTGACCCCATTTGGGGTTTTCTTGGCAAAGATACCAGAGTAGTATCCCATTTCCTTCTCCTGCTCATTTCATGAATGAGGAAACTGAAGCAAATAGGGTGAAGCGACTTGCCCAGGGTCACACAGCTAGTGAGCATCTGAAGCCGGACTTGAGCACAGGTCTTCCTGACTCCAGGCCTGGTGCTCTATCCACTGTACTACCCAGCTGCCTCCCTTACTAGAGTACTTAGAGGTTAAGTGACTTGCCCAACTTCCCAGTATGTCAGAGTCAGGACTCGAACTCAAATCTTGCATCCTAGGTCTGTTTTCTCTACATTGTGCCAAGCTGTCTCTGCTTAGTTACTCTTCTATCCTATTTATTAATTAGCTTTTATAAGATCACAGGATCTTAGATCTAGAGCTAGAAAGAACCTGGAGGCAATCTATTACAATCTTCTTATTTAATAAATAAACTGAGGCCCAGAGAAACTAAGTCACCTGCCCAGGGTCACACAGGTAGCAAGGAGCAGAGCTGGGATTCGAACCTAGGATGCTGGATTCCCGATCTCTGCACAGTACCATACCCTCTGTAGTCTTTTGAAAATTGGTGCCAAAGGACAAAGCCAATGACTCTTCTGCAGCCCAGACAGTGGGCACATTACTCTGTGTTCCTCTGGCATCCATGCTCCCCTGTAACTCCGTCTAGACAGCCAAATTCCACTTTGGGAGAACTGTATCATTTCCATGAAAAATTACTTCTTGTGTTGACTCAACTTATTCTCCCCCTGCTTCACTTCTATGGTCTAAATCAACACAAGCTCATCAGCAGTATTTTTAGTAACTTCTCGTTACCTTCCTCAGTGCACTTTGGAGGAAGGAGTAGCATCCCTCAGAAGCACGAGCTGGAATGTGAAGTGCTGCTCAGACATTTGAACATAATATGCCCTGCTCCCAAGGCTTCTGTCACATTATTGGTATGGTAATTATTACAGCAAATGATAAAATACTGCAAAATTGTTTCTCCCCCCTTCTTAATGACATAAATAAAAGAAGCAATTAATTTTATACAATAAAAACAAGCAATACAATAACTTACAAATTTGGAGTTTCTTCATTATTACATCAAATTGCAAAATGGAAACATGTAATTTCAAAAGGCTCCGAAGTAAAAATGGAAACACAGCTGACGCTGCGTCAGCATGGAGGCTGCACCATCAACGTGGGGCTTACACATAGCCGAGCCGCCAACTCTCCTTTTCTCTCTCTCTCTCTCTCTCTCTCTCTCTCTCTCTCTCTCTCTCCCTCCCAGGCCAAATATAATTGTGCTATGAGAAATTCAGATCAGTCATCTCTAAGATCTCAGCCATCTGGATGCAAGATTGAACAGTGGTCTTGTCTCCCCTTACCCTTTAGCTTGATATTCTAGGTGTTGCTATTCCTAGACTCTAACCCTACCTGTTTGAGCTTTCAGGAGTAGGCAGGCTATGATTGATCTCGTCCTTTCACTGTCTAGGAGGATAAGCAGGGAAACAAACCTCCCATGAGTAATGACCATAGGTTTGTTTGTTTTTCCAATGCAGTGTGTGAGCTCAAACCCCATGTACAGTATGGTATGGCCCACCATCATTGTCAGCTAGCCTTGGAAATCCACAGGTTCAGGGCTGACATTAGGGTTTGTTTGTTTTTGTGACTGAAAAATGCTAACATATTTTCCTTGACATCTTGTACTATTTTTTTTACAAGTATTCTGGGCACATGCCCTGCTTTGCATGGAAAATGTATTTCCACAGTTGTCAGAATGATGGACAGGGAGAGAATGATAGGACAGAGCAGTGATCCTGGCTTGTTATTACATACAATAGCCTGGTAAGAATCATGATGTGTTGGTGAGACAAACTGTGTCCCATTCTGGAACATATTAGGTTTGTCTCCAGGACACACATGACTTCACTAGGGTGTCTAACCTCATTCATAATAGATGCTAATCTTTTCAGGGCTGACTGATGACAGCACTTCCTGCCCTTCACGGAATTAGAGCCGGGTTTTATCAAAGGACTCAAACTGCCTGCTAATTAGACTAATTCCCTTCATCATGAATTATTTATTTCCATTGGTAACCGATCACTGTGACATTAATGGGTTCTGCTCAACTTAGTTTTCTACTAATACACACTATGAGTTAAATGTTGAAAAACTCCTAATACTTCACTCCAGGTCAAATGTATTTTTGTCTACCATCTGACAGATTTGACAAAGTTTTTGTTGATTACAGTTCACATAGGAGAGAAGTTCTAATTTGGTTTAGTCAAGAAACCAAGTTTTCTCCACCCCAACCCCAACCCTCATTTAACTAAGTTCAGATTCTTTTAATTAAGTCTTAATTTGGTTAAAATTGACCTCTGCACTGAGGAATATTGTCTGTGCTGTTTTTCTCCCAGGATCATACTACGTATGTGCCAGTGATGCTAAATAGCATCTAATGACGATCATGAGGAGGGGGAAGATGACAATGATGACGATGATGAAGAGGAAGATGATTTTGATGATGACAGCGTGGATTAGTGACTCCGGGCAAATCACTCTCAGTATCCTAGGCATTCTCTGAGAATAGCATTCCTTATCCTTCTTGACCTCTTCACAGAGCATCTCTTGGATGCTCCTCTCCAGCTTGTGGTGACAGCTTTCTCTCTCGGTTCTCCTCCTACCTGCCTGCCTCTTCTCAGTCTCCTTTGCTGAATTATCATCCATATTGTGTTTCCTCTGTGTGGTTCTGTCTTGGACCCACTTCTCTCTCAGATGATCATCCCTATGAAGTTTCTGTGGTTTTAATTACCATCTCTATACAGATGACTTCCAGATCTATATATCTAGCCTTCATCTCTTTCCCATCTCACCTAGTATACAGAATGGGATGTTCCATTTAATTCTCTGACTCAGCGTTCATTATCTCAGAATTCATTATCTTTCCCACAAAACCCTCTCTCTTATGAACTTCCCTATTTCTGTCAAGTGGCCTACTCACCTCTAATCCTTAATCCATACAGCTGTTAGGTGTAACCATGTCACTCCCTTGCTCAGTAAACTTCAAGAGCTCCTTGTTACCTCTAAGATCAATACAAAGTACTCTATGTGGCACTTAAAATAGTTCTTCACATCCTAGCTCAAATATATGTTTTCAACCTTACTAAACATTCTTCCCCTTTATACAGTTTATAATCCTATGAAATAACCTAGCTGTTTCTCATACACAATATTTTGTCTATTGTCTCTGTGACTTTTAACAGGTTGATGCCCATGCCTGGAATTCACTACTTCCCCACCTCTACCCTTTAGAAACTGTAGATTCATTCAAAGTTTACCTCAGGCACCATCTTCTAAACTATTTCCCATATGTTAATGTTCTTTCTTATATTTATATGCTATATAAATATGAGTATATGTCATATTTCACCCCATAATCATCACAGATTTTATGCTAAATTTTTTGCAAAGAAGTGGGGTGTGATCATTGTGTGAAGCTTTAAAAAATTGTGCCAATGTTACTTAAAAATCATTTATTACTGAACTATCTTTGGGGCAAGATTAGGATGCATGGAATACTTGTGAAAATACATTAAAATTGAATACTGACAATGTGTGTACGCTGAGAATTCTAGACTCATAGTTTACAATGTGCGAGAGATAAATGTGTATCCACATGCCACTGGCAAACACACTGCTGCTCTGTTTACCTTTTAAGTGGTGTGACAAACAAAATTATACCATGTGATGATTACGCGATGAAAGGTTATAAACCAATTTTTGGACTGAAAAAAACAGGGTGCAACAATTATGCAGTAGCGATGATTATGCATTGAAATACTGTAGTTTAATATTATATATAACATGCGCGTTATTATATAAATTATATATATTTACATAAGCAACATTTCTTTTCTATATATTTTACATCTACTTGTATATGCATATGTCATCTCCTCTGATAGAGCACAAGCTCTTTTAAGGCACAGACTTTTTTTCTTTTAAAAAATCCATTGTGCTGCATATATAGTGGGTTGAATGCAACTTGTCTATACCACAATGTAGCGTTTATTTTAAAAATGCACTTCCTCCAACTCCATAAAAGTCAAACATTAGTAGCTTAATATAACACTCACATTGTGAGATTCTGTAAAATCTAGAAAATTCCTAGGCAGATTTTCACTGGAAATTAACCATTGAAGTTTGTCATTAAGTTCTGCTTAAGGGATCAAACATGATAGATGACCATAGAGGAGTCAGCTATGGGAGAAGACTTCCTCCCTATTTTACTTTTTGAGAGACAAAATGGACTAGTGAATAAAGCATTGGCCTTGGAGTAAGAAAGACCTAAGTTCAAGTCCTCAGATACTTATGTGACCAAAGACAAGTCACTTCATCTTTCTGTGCCTCAGTTTCCCCATCAGTAATATGAAGGGGTTGAACTCAGTGCCTCTAGGTCCATTCTAGCTCTGAATCTATGCTTCTGTGGCTAGAGTTAAGATAAAGCAATTTCAGAAAGGTAGCCTAGTTTTGGGGAGCTGATAGTAAATCATGTGTACCTTCAGTCCTATCTAAAAGTCCAGAGGATCATAAGTTTAAGGTTAGGAGGAGAAGTCCTGATAATCCAGCCTACTCCTCCGTTTTACAGACAAGAAAACCAAGGTTCTGTTAATTGACCAAGGTCACATAAATAGTCATTGACAGATCTGGGATTTGAAGCTTGAATCTTTGTCCTTCAATCTAAACGTCTTTCCACTATACAGAACAGATAAACCAGACCAACTTGTATTCATGACTTTGAGACTTGCCCATGTAACAGATCTTACACTGGACCTCCTAAAGAGTTTGATTACTATACATGTGATACATTTAAGTTAAAAGAATAAGACATCACTTGCAATAAGGTACATAGTTCTAGGAATACAGGAAGTTCACTGACACAGAAGCAAATGCTTAGTTACAGTACCAGATCTGTGCTGAGTAGAACACACATGAATGATACATGGCAGTGTCCAAGTACCTAAGGAGTGCTCTATGGTGAATGAAAGAGGAGTGGATGACCCCTGGCAACATGGGGAAAAGGAATGCTTTAATGACACACTTAAGAGCAAATTCAAGTTATTCAGCATAGCTGAGGAATGCTGAAGAACAATAACAGGAGAAAGACCAGCATGACAAGCAGTAATTAGAGATGGGGCAGCTATTTTTGAACAAAGACATCACACAGACCATAATGCAATGAGGCGGAACCACAAACAGCAACAGGTTCTTCTGAAAGCAGCTAGAATTTTAAACCAAAGGTCAGTCCTTTCTCTTTCTCCCCTCCCCCTCCCTCTTTCCCTTCTCTCTCCCCCTCTTCCTTTTTCTTCCTTCCTTCTCTTCCTCTCCCTCTCCCTCTTTCTTTCTCTCCCCTTCCCTCCCTCTTCTTCTCCCTTTCTCCTCTTCCTTCTTCTTCCCTCTCTCTGTGCCTCCCCCACACTCTCTCCCTCTCCCTCTTTCTGTATCTTTCTCTCTGTCTCACCCATTCCATTAACCTCTCCCTCTCTTTCCTTCTTCTTCTTTCTCTCTTCCCTCTGCTCCCTACCCTCTGTTCCCTTCCCCCCCTCTTTTTCTCCTTTTTTCTCTCTGTCCTCCTTTTCTCCTATTCTCTTTCCTTCATCTCCTTGTTCTTATCCCTCTTCTCTCTCCCTCTCCTACCACTCTCCACCTCCCTTTCCCTTTCCTCCCTCTTTTTCTCACCTCTGCTCCGCCCCTTTTTCTTCCTCTCCTCTCTCCTTCCTCTCACCTCCTTCTTCATTTCTCTTCCTTTTCTCTCCTTCTCCCTTTCCTACTCTTTTACTCTATGTGTAAAAATGATTGCCATTCATAAATCAGTTTTCCCCTGATTATGCCCATACACACCTTCAGAAATCCTTTTAATATGAAGAATGAAACAGATCATATATACTTATAATCACTGTTAACTACTTATTAAATGTGATCCTATTTTCCTCTTAGAACACATATAATTTTTTTTACAATCTTCTTGAGATTTTTAGCATTCTATACTAGGAAGTTTGCCACCCAATTCACATCATATCTATCATCTAGAAAACGAAGATGCTTTCTGGATACATGTCTGCACGTAGCATGCTACTTTTATCATGAAAAGGAAAGCCCCTCTTCACTTGTGACAAATCCTATGCTGAGGGCCAGGTGAGTCTGCACCATGATGGGATAGGCACAAGGACTTTTGAATATACATCATAAGGCACAAAGGAAATTAGAAAATCTATGCCAGGCAAAATTACACAAGAATTTCCATAAGAGAGTCCATATAATTAACATGTTAATTAATAGCACAGACGGTTCATTGTTTACAGTCAGAGATTTTCTGAACATATCTATTTATCTATATATCTGTAATGCCACAAGTTTTAAATGAATATTCAATCAAACCACTACTGGACTACTCTAGCTGAAATCACAGGTATTATTTTTCCACTTTAGACATAATTAAGGATAAGTAAGAGAAAATTGTGAGGTACAAGGTCATCTTCGCAGTGGAGAGCTTGAGTCTGTCTGTGGGGGTGTGTGTTTTATTGGCATTGTTCTTTTTATTTATTTTCTAGCTCTCACATGAACTGAACTGTTAATAGAAATTTCCCCCAAAATTTTTTGGAAGGAAAAAAAAAGTATTTATTAAACACCTGCTGTGTGCTAGGCACTATGCAAAGCACTTTACAAATATTATCTCATTTGATCCTTTCAAAACCCTAGTAGGAAGGTGCTATTATTATCCCCATTTTACAGTTGTGGAAACCACAGCAGATAGTTTAAATGACTTGCCCAAGGTCACACAACTAGTAAGTGTCTGAGGTCAGATTTCACCACAAATCCTCCTGACTCTGAGCCTATACTCCAGTTGCTGACCACTCTCTTTATCTCTCTGTCACTGTCTCTCTCTCTCTCTGTCTCTCTCTGTCTCCCTCTTATATATATATACATATAAATGTACATATACATACACATATACATATACATATACATATACATACTTGTATACTTGTTCAGGAACTTCAGATTTTTGTTGTTGCTTTTGAAATCATAATCCTGTTCCTAATTTCAAATATCATTTTTGAGAGATACCAATAAAATCTCAAACATTACTAATGGTGGTGTAACTTTCTATGGAATAGCCTTAGCATTTAAGAATCACCGACAAATTCCAGATATCAGAGTCTTCTTTACATTAAAATTTTATCTTATTATTACTCTTACATGCTAATATTTTAAATTTTTTATTATTTTTAGCACTTGAAAAGAAGACACCTTTTGAGACACTTTTAAAGCTAACTTTGGTTGATCTGTACTAACTGTAAATTCTAGTAGGTCAGAAAAAAAGGCCAAGTAATCAATCCAACGGATTTTTAGCCTCTGACCCCAAGCAGCCCAAATCTCATTTAAGTTCTATTAATTTCTTAACAAAGCACACATATGTGCACACGCACACACACACACACACACACATGCACAGAGAGAACTTATCAGTATATTAGACTTTCCCTCCTTTTCAATCCACACTCCACACAGCCACCTAATTGGTATTCCATGACTTCTCCTGTTCATGAAACTTCAGTGGCTCCCCAATGCTTCTTAGATAAAATAAAAACTCCTCTGTTTAGTATGTATGACCCTTTGCTAAATGGCCTAACAGTACATGCTTTAATGTGTTCTAGAGGCAGCTAGATGGTATGGTAGAACATTCAATAATCAATCCATCAATAAACATTTATTAAACACCTACTCTATGTAGGCACTCTACTAAGCATTCAACATACAAAAAGAAAAAAGACAGTGTTTGTCCTCAAGGAGCTTACAATCTAATGGGTGGAGTTCTGGGCCAAGAGTTAGAAAGGTTTCCACCCTTCCTCCTTCCTTCCTTCCTTCCTTCCTTCCTTCCTTCCTTCCTTCCTTCCTTCCTTCCTTCCTTCCTTCCTTCTTTACTTCCTTCCTCCCCTTCCCTCCTTAATTTCCACCCTCCCTCCCTCCCTCACTTCTAGTCAAACTGTACTTGCTATTGATCACAAATGATATTCCATCTGTACCTTAATGCTTTTTCTGTAAGCTACCCCCCATTCCTGGAATGCTGTAACCTACTTAGCTCCTTTTCAAGTTCCATTCTAGTACCACTACCTTCACAGCTACCCACCCCACGAATGACAGTACTTACTGATCTGTGAACATGTCACATTCCTTCTAGTAGAAGGTAAGCTCCTTGAGGGCAGGAGTTGTCTCACTTTTGCATTTGTGTTAGCAGAACCTAGTTTTAGGCTTTTCACATAATAATAAGTGCTTAATAAATGTTTGTTGAATATATTCATTTCTAAAGATACTGTAAGTTCTGGCAAGGTAATGAAAACTATTCAAATAATATGTGACAAGTTAAATACAATTAGCAATAAATTAAGTACACTCCTCCAAACCACAACAACCAATGGAGACTCTGAGCAAACCTGCTATAAACAAGATGATTCACGTGGAGGAGTACTATTTCAAGACTTTTGTGCTTTTCCACCCCTATTGGGAACACAGCCTTCTTCTAGGTAATAGGACAAGCTCTGACTCTGAGAAGAAATTTTAAAACACTCCATGCAGATTGATATGTCATACTTCTTTACTAAATGGAGTATCCCAGGACAGATTCACAAATATGTCTGCATTGAGCTTTCTTCACCAACTGCATTGAGTTAAAGATGCCTGGGTAGGAAACATCCCATAAATAGAACCAACAGCCATCTCGCTACCCATCAGCCATTTTGCTCTTCTACAAGGCAATGCTATAAAAAGCAGCGACAGTCTTACTCTGATGCTGATGATCTGACCTGGCTAATCGCTCACCCATGACAAAAAAGATATTCAAAACTGTTCGGGTCCACAAGTGGAATTCTTAAAGAGATGTGAACCAGGTCTTTTTCCTCTGAAGTGCTGAGAATATTTCTTTATTCCATACTCATGTCAGTCAGTATTTCTCTCTCGGAATCTTGTAATCTGTAGTCTATCTGTGAGAAGTTAGATTGGGGGAGGGATTCACCAGTAACAAAACCTGACTTCAGATGAGGCTAATTCAGACCCTGCCTGAGAATAGTGCTTAGACTAGCTTTGTTCTGGAAAAGCTAGGTGGCACAGTGGATAGAGCACTGGCCTGGAGTCAGGAAGACTTGAGTTCAAATTTGGCCCCAGCTACTAGCTGTGTGACCCTGGGCAAGTCACTTAACCCTGTTTGCCTCAGTTTCCCCATCTGTAAAATGAGCTGGAGAAGAAAATGGCAAGCCACTCCAGAATCTCTGCCAAGGAAACTTCAAATGGGGCCACAAAGAGTACAACAAATCTTCATTCCTTTGATACCATACTAAAGAAGTAAGCACCCTTTTACCACTGTCTAATAGAACCATATATTTAAAATTGAAGGGATCTTTAAAGATCATCTTAATCCATCCACTTTATTTTACTAATGAGGAAACTGAGGACCAGAGAATTCAAATGACTTGATCAAGGTCACACAAGACGTAAATAGAAGGGTCAGGATTTGAATCCAAGTCCTCTGATTAAAAATCTAGTGCTCTTTCTACTGTTCCTTGATGCTTCCATGGAACCTGTCAAGGCAGCTTTATTAGAACTATCACCTTCTTAACAAGTAGGAGTAACGATATCATGCACTATCTCACAGTTTCTTTTTCATTTTAACCTGTCATTAATAGTTTTGACAGCTGTTAATAGTACTGGAAGTTATTGCTATCCATTAATTCTAACACTTGGCATCCCTGACACCCCTTCCCCATCTCCCCCACAGAATTTATTAGCTGGAATACAGTTTGGGGGAGAGAATACTTTCCATTCAATTAAACTCAATTAGACTCCTCCGTCACCAAGAGTTTAGATAGTAGGAGCTTTAGGTCAGTCCATCAAGAAGCCATTGACATAGATATCTTAAACATTGATTCATCATGCAGCACCTTGGACCACCATTAGTCAACAATAAACAGCTAGATATAAGTATAGTTATTTTTAAAAGATGTTTTGCCAGAGAATATAAACAAGTCAGTAAAAAGGTCAGGAACCATACATGATTTTTTTGGAAAATTGTTCTCATTAATTAACTCATTAATTCAATATCTGTTTGTTGAGTACCTACTATGTGCTAAACATTGGGCATGCATAGATGTATAAAACATGCCATTAAGGGGTTTAATTAAGGCAATTCTTGCACAAATAATGACAATATAAGATAATATAAGCTAAGAGCTGACAAAAATGGCAAAATACAAGTTCTATAAGAGTTCAGAAGAGGGATATTTTGAGCTAGTATGAATGGGATCTTAAATTCAGTATTTGAATAGGTATAGATGGGTATAGAAGGAATTCCAGATGGACAAAATAGCAAAGATAAGATCAGGAAACATTAAGGGATATTTGGGGAATGGTGAATAACTGAGCTTGGCTAAAATATAGGGCATACATATGGAAGTATGAAAGATAAGACTGGCAATATTGGTTGGGTAGACCATGTGAATCACCACAGATACTTAGCTATGTGACCCTAGGTAAGTCACTCAAACTTGTTTGCCTCAGTTTCCTCATCTATAAAATGAGCTAGGGAAGGAAATGGCAAACCACTCTAATATCTTTGCCAAGAAAACCCCAAAAGAAGTTACAAAGAGTTGGACACAACTGAAATGATAGAATAACAACCACCAAAGACTCTGCGGAAGCTCTTGAATCCCAGGCTTGGGAGTAAAGACTTTATCCTTCTGTATTGTTGAGTCATTGAAAAAATTTAAGCAGGGAAATAATAATCAAAATTTTGCTATAAGAAAATTAGTTGAGGGGCAGCTAGGTGGTGCAGTGAGTACAGCACTGGCCCTGGAGTCAGGAGGACCTGAGTTCAAATTCGGTCTCAGACACTTGATACACTTACTAGCTGTGTGACCTTGGGCAAGTCACTTAACCCCAATTGCCCTGCCTTCCCTTCTCCAAAAAAAACCCAAAACAAAACAAGAAGAAAATTAGTTGAGTACAGGATGGCCTGGAAGAAGGGGGACATGATAGGAGGCTATTTATTCAGGCATAAAGCAATGAGAGTCTGAATCAGAGTCTTTGCAGTGTGAATAAAATGAAGTGACACAAGACGAAGCCAAGAAAAATGGACATATTGATTATTTAAAAAGAGAAGGAATTTTTAAAATGACTTGAAGGCATTATCTCTGGGTGAGTGAGAGAATGGTCATATCATTAAGAGAAAATGATGCTAGATAACATAGGCAGAAAAAGAGAAGTCAAAATGAGAAGTTATTCTTGGAGCATTTGTGTGTATATATATATACATATATGTATGCATGTATGTATGCATACACACACACACACACATTATGTATATGGGGGGGAGACAGAGAGCCAGAGAGAGAGAGAGACAGAGACAGAGACAGAGAGACAGAGACAGAAAGAGGTGTAGAATTTTAGGTGCTAGAAGGACATCATTAGAAATACCTAACAGGTGGTTGTAAAGGTAGACCAACCTAATGTAATTCTCTATATACTGTAGGAACTTAATAAATATCTGGTCAATAAATTAACACATGCATGAAAGTATCATTGCCATACAGTGAAAGGATTAATTTGACAGAGATGTATGTGTGTAGATTAGACAGAAGAGAAGACTGGAAACATGGAAGTTACAGGAGCTTCTTGCAGTAGTCCAGGCAAAAGTCTTGCTTTAGGGTTGTACTGATGGAAACATTAATGGAGGGACTGATTTTTATATTGGGAAAAGAAGTTAAAGGAAGCCCAGTGGTTCTATGTCTGGTGAACATAAAATGCCTGGATCTACATGGTGTTATCATTAACAGAAGTGGAGATTCAGGGAAAAAGGAGAGGTTTTGAGGAAGAAGTGATGAGTGCAGTTTAGGCTATGTTGCATGTTAGGTGTTAGTGGGACATACAAATGGAAATATAGGATTACAACCAGGAAAAAGTCAAGCTGGAGATAAAGGTTTTATCATCACCATCATAGAGATGGTATTTAAAGCCATAGAAAGGATAACATCCTCAAAAGCGTGAGTATTAGAGAAGAGATGATATAATAATTGACATGATATGTTTTCCTCTGAGTCCTGCTTATCATTCTTGATGCAAGGCACCTCGAAAGGATATGTCAACTACAGAGGAATAGTCCTATAAGAGTCAGTGACAATATTGGCCATTTCCCCCTACCATATTAATAGTACAGAAGTTTGTTCCCTGATAGGTAGAAATGGACTCCTGTCCTAAGCTTGGTTTGGTGAGAAGGAAACTTGGCCCTGATTGAATTCCAGCTTTATCAATTATTAGCTGTGTGACCTTAGATCATTTTACCTGAGTCTCAGTTTCCTCATGTGTAAAATGGGGGTATTATTTAAACTACTCCCCTTATGGAATTACTATAAAGATCAAATGAGATAAACATTGTAATGCCTTTCATAACCGTAAGTATAAAATATTTGCCAAATTTAATAAATAATTCATATGTCTATAATTTTTGGAAACGTCCAAAGCAGGAACTATTTTTGCTAACAATGCATATTTTTACAAGGATTTTGTTTTTCTTCTTCTTTTTTTATAAATGAAGGTGAGTGGGAGGAAAAGAAGACAGATTTTTGTTAATTGAAAAGGTTTCTTTTTGCTTTGACTATGCATTTTTAATAAATGTTTTCTTTTCCTTTTTTTAATGGGGGAGTGAGAGGGAGAGAAAATAGATTTCTGTTCACTGAAAAGAATAAAATTAAATTATTTTGTGTGTCTAAAAAAAGGATAAGAAACAGGGTCCATGCAACATCCACATGTCCCTTGAATATAGTCTTCAAATTCTATGTACCACTTAACGTGTTTAAAATGCTAGACCTAGGGTCCGGAATACCTGTGTTCAAATCCAGCCTCAGACACTTACTGGCCACGAGACCCTAGTCAATTCATTTAACCTCTGTCTGCCTCTGTTTCTTCATCTGTAAAATGGGCATGATAACAGCACTTACTCCCCAAGGTTGTTGTGAGAATAACTGACATAATATTTGCAAAGAGCTTTCCAGACTTTAAAATACAATATAGACACTAGCTGTTATATTGCAACATGTCTATTGAATGAGCTAGAAAATAAGAATGTACAACAATATTATTTACCCCAAACAACCAGGTTTCAAAAAAAATTTTTTTTTCAAAAAATCACCAACTGATGGCTATGTATATGGAGTGCCAGCCTCAGAGCTAGAGATAATAGTAGCTAGAATTTATATTGTACCTTGAAGTCTGGGAAGCACTTTACATCCATTATCTCATTTGATCCTCACAACAGCCCTACGTGGGTATTATCATTATCCTCATGTTATAGATAAGAAAACTGAGGCCAAAAAGAGGATCAAGTGATTTGCCAAGAGTCATGGCTAGTAAATGTCTGAGGCTGGATTTGAACTCAAGTTTTCCTGATTCAAAATCCAACACTCTATCTGTCGCACTACATATCTCTGCTACCTAGAACTTGGGTTTAAGTCCTGCCTCTTATAGGTACTGCCTGTTTTTCAGCTTCTCAGGGTTCTAAAGCTCTTCAGACCACAAACTTCAGAGAAGGGATGGACTAGCATGGGTAGAGGGCATATCGATGAAATTGCAGGTCTGGTCCTTATCCTATCCCTACACGTATGGATAGCCACTACCTATTATTTGTCCAAAGAAAGTATATGGGCTTCTACAGAATGTCTCAAGTTTCAGACAACAGCAATCACCCTTGGCAAAAATGAACTATTATTATAATTGGTAGGTATCTTTGATTTCTATTCTAGCGATGATACTTTTGATTCCCTGGCAGAACTGATTTCTGTTGACCTAGGGCTAAAACAAGGCATCTTTTAGTCCCACTACTATTAAATATTTGCTTCAAGGGAAGAACAAAATTATTGGGACCAAATTTCCCCTCCTGAAAACATTCCATTCTACTGTATGCAAATGATAGAGTTCTATTATCATTTATTCATATAAGACTTAACAAGCTTCTGTCCAACTCAGCAACTACTGAAAACAAATGAATAAATGTAAAGTATTCAAAAACAGAAGTAGTGGTTTTGTGGAAAGAAATCTGCAAATTTTGACACGCTATAAAGTTAGCTAACCAAGTAATGTCAGCAACTTAACAATCTTAGGTGTTTTAATGAAATATTCTCTGGGAAAATTGAAAGAACAAAAGCCATAGTCATTTAAACAACAGGATCCAAATTGAAATTATTAGAAACACAAAATAGGCAAGCACTTGATAGATGTAGTTTTCAAAATCTTCCAAAGTGAAGCACTGGCCAACATTACATACAGTGCAAAAATGTGGGCCTCAGACATCTGATTGACAAGACTGGAAATGCTACAAAAAAATCTATAAAAAAAATTTGTTGTCCATCTAACTGTATGTCATCATCTGGATGAATAGCCAATAGATACAAATGAGGAAAGTATGTACAAGTTGGTGGCTGTTTGCTTGGTCATATTTTTCTTTTTTTTTAATTTAATAAGGTCTAAAAAATTTTTCCACACCTTTAATCCTTTAGCATTTTCATAATTGTGTCATATACAGCACAGAATATATGAATGAATGGAGCATTTATTAAGTGCTTACTGTGTGCAAAACACTGTTCTGAGCACTGTGAGTGGAAATAGGAAAATAGGACGGTCCCTGCTCCAAGCTTCTCAGGATCATGGTTGGGAGCGTTAGATTGGAATCACTGCTATTCCCATGGCTCTTGGGTTCAAGGTCCTTGGATATTTCCATTAGGGTCTGAGGGGAGATGGTGGTCAAGGTGATGGTGGTAGTTTTACTTGCTTGGCACATGCTGTTTCTTATCTTTTCCTCAGGGTGCCTTACAGCTTCACCTAGGCTGGTTCACCTACCCTGCATGTGGTCTTTGGTTGGCAATTGCTCAGGATGGTTATTCACGGGAGGTGTTTTCCTAGCTGATGGCTATGGCTATGAGGTTGGCTGGAAGCAGGAATGGTCATCTGGAGGAGGTTGCTTCCCTTTCCAGGGCTCCAGTGCTTATCAAAACAAATAAGGAACTTCAAAGAAGAACTTAACGAGCTGGAGGTGGAAAGGGACATAGAATACTAATGCATATTCTCTAAGTTAGATACTATAGAAAGGACCCACAAGACAGAAGAAAAGAAGCAGCTGATACACTCAACAATTCACTGGAGACAAAATCCAAGAATCTAATCAGATGAAATTCAATGGCAAAAAATATAGTCTTTAACTTGAATACAAAAAGTCAGCATCATAAATATAATAGGAAGAGCTTGCCAGTTATTCTGAAAATGACCTGGCAGCTTTGGTGGACCACAAGCTCCATATGAGTCAGTAGTGTGATGTAAAAACAATAACAAGGTATTGTTGGACTGATCCTGGAAGAAGAGAAGGGAATAGTTTCTGGGAAGAGCAGAATGAAAATCCCTTTAGTGTGCCTTCATCAGATAACTGGAATATTGTGTTTATTTCTGGGCACGAAGTTTTAAGGTTATTGAGAAATTGGAACAAGTCCAGAGAAGGACAGCCAAGGTAGGGAAAGGCCTTGAGTCCATGACATATTATGATCAGTTGAAGGAACTGGGCATGTTTAGCCTGGAGAAAAGAAGATACACAGGGAACAAGTTCTCTGTGTTCCTGTATATGAAGGGTTGTCTTGTGGAAGACGATTCGTCTGGTTCTATTTGGCCCCACTGAATTTTTATTTTGGAATCTCTTTCCTGAAGTGATTGGTGGATTCTGCCTATTTTGCCTTCTGGTTCCAGGATATCAGGGCCATTTTTCTTGATCCAGGTTCTCCTTTTGATTATGGCTTTCAGGTAGTCCAACTATTCTGACATTTTCTTTCCTGGATCTATTTTCCAGGTCAGTTGTTCTTCCTATGAAGTATTTTACATTTTCTTCTATTTTTTTTCATTCTTTTGAATTTATTTGAATTTATCTTGATGTCTCATAGTCATTGGCTTCCTCTTGCCCAATTCTAATTTTTAAGGAGTTGTTTTCTCCACTTAGCTTTTGTACTTCCTTTTCTATTTGACTAATTATACTTTTTAAGGAGTTGTTTTCTTCAGTGGATTTTTGTATCTCCTTTTTCATTTGGTCAATTCTACTTTTTAAGCAGTCATTTTCTTTTTCCAACCTGTTGACTTTTTTTCCCTAATTCTCTTGTATCCCTCTCATTCCTTCTCCCAATTTTTCTTCTACCTCTCATATGATTTATAAGCTCCTTTTTGAGCTCTTCTATGAGTTCTTTCTGGGCTTGAGACCACTTCCCATTTTTGTTTGGGACTTTGCCCATAGGTGTTTTAACATTGTTGTCTTCTTATGAGTTTGTGTCATGATGTTCCCTGTCACCATAAAACTTTCTATGGTCAGATTCTTTTGTTGTTATTTTTTGCTCATCATTTTTGGCCTTATTCCTTTCTTTTAAATTTGATCTCTGCTTCTGGGGTGGAAAGGACACTGTCTCAAGCTTCTTGTGTTAGGGGCTGCAGGTCCTGGCTATTTACCAGGTGCTGTACTGATGTTGCCCTGAGGCCCACAGGGGACCCTCATTTCTGGTGCTACATTGAGGGGGTGGGGTGGAGGGTGGCTGGCACTGTTGGAGGGGTCTGGCAGCTTATCTGGTGCTGAGTCAGATCCTAGGGCTGGTGTCTGGCTTGTGCTGAGGCTGGTGGAGTGTTTCTGTGTCTCCCCTAGGGCTACACTGAAACACATGGTGATCTGGCTACTGGAGGCTGCCTGTTTGCCTGGGGCTATGCTGAAGCATGTGGTGGTTCTCAGAGATGGAGTCTGCCCATTCCCCTGCCTATGTCGAGGCATGTGAGGGGTCCTGGTGTTGGCTTTTGCCTGCTTCTCTACACTGGAGCTCAGGATCACTTGTTGCTTTGCTGAGGTGGGGCTTGCTGGGTCACTTTCTGTCCTGGACTGAGCTCCCCTTCCACATGGGTGAGACAGACCTTTCCTGCCAATCTTCCAGGTTTCTTGGGCTGCAAGATTATTTCAACCCATCTTTTTGCTGGTTCTGCTGTTTTAGGATTTGTTTTGGGGAGCTATTTTATGGTTGTTTGTAGGTGAATATGGGAGACTTATGGCAATTTACTGCTTACTGCACCATCTTGGTTCCTAGAAGTCCAACAAAGGTCTTCTAAGAGGGCCTCCTCAAAATTGGGGTCCCACTCCTGGGCTGCTTCTCAAAATGGACTCAGTCATTCATACAATCTTCTATCTCCTCTTTGAAAGCTGTAATCTATCAGAGAAGCAGCTGCTGCTCCTCATCAGGAAACTCTCCATATAGAAAAAATGTTTTCCCTGGAAAAAGTGTGGGAGCAACTGGGATTGTGGGGGTGAAGGTGAACTAATTGGTTTCTAAGGTCTCTTTCCAGGTCTAAAGTTAGGATTCTAAGTTACTCATGGTATTCTAACCAGTATTTACTTAGACCAATTCCAGAAAAACTGAGTTATTTGTTGGCTAACACAGACATGTGTCAGCTGTTTCAAAAATCAGAGCTGAAGTTATTTTAGATGGTATCATTAAATTGACACAGTGATGTAGTGGTCTGATGATTCCTTTGATAAAATTACTTCTGACTTACTAAATATGTTCATGCTCATTCTCAGTAACTTACGCTGAACGTGGCACCAGACCTGCACAATCAACCAACCAATCAAAAAAATGTGTTGAATGCCTACTATGTGCCAAACACAGTACTAGGCACTTTGGGAATACAAAGACAAAAATGAAGCACCCCTTGATCATAAGGAAAGTGCATTCTGTGTATTTAGTGAATAATAAATCATTCAGAACTTCAATATTAAGTTCATATCTGTAAAATACTTTGTACATTTCAGTTGTTAGACCTCTATGGTTTCTCTTTTCTGCTTTTATATGAAGTCAATGCTGAAGCAAAGAGAAACCAGATTGAATCACATCAACTAAGTGCCTAGGGTGCAATCCCAATGCAGTATCATGGAAAATAGAATCTAGTGAGAAGTTCTCAGTCAGTTCAGAAGATATGGCCCTATATTCTGAGGAAGGTTCCTGGAAAGATAATGATGATCTGCTTCCCCAAGAAAAACAGAACCTATATTATCAAAACTAGGACCTTTAAACTTGTCCAGAGAGGGGGTCAACCAGTAAGGCCTTACTTCAAGAATGAAAACAGGAAGTCCAAACTGTAGGGATCTTAATGAACTAACCAGGGGCCTAGTGACTGCCTCACCACTTCTCTTTTGGTCTTGTTCTCAATATTCCTACCTTGATTTATAGAGTACTAAAGATGGAAGGAGTCCAGGGTGTCATATAGGCCCGAGGTGTCAAATAAGAGGCTGTAAGGCCACGTCCTGCAATAATCCCAGTTCAGCTAGTGTAGCTGAAATAGGATTAAAATATAATATTTAGCAAAATGTTTCAACAATTCGGCTAGCGGCTGCTATGGGGTGTGCAAAAACAACAACAACCAGCTCACAGAATGCTGCAAGCCCAGGTTCTTTCGATCTGCTTTACCAAGGAAAGCAATGTTAAGGGGTTAATAATCTCAGTTTAATCTAGCACACAAATATTATTCACTTAGTTCAGGGGAAAAAGCCCGCACCCTGAACTTCAGAGCAAATACAAACAAATTACAAACATCAACAGACCAAATACAATTCATAGTTACCAAGAAAACCATCAACATTTGAGCTCAGCCAGAAGGCCCTTACAATGGCTGCCCAGAGTCCCAGCCTCCAGGAGTGAGAGCCTTAAGCAAATAGCTCTGCTCTCCCTTTTTATACAGTTTCAGACGTCATCAAACATCATCTGAGCAACCAGAACTAAGGCTCCTATGATTGGCTCTGATGTTAGCACTTCCCTTCATTGGCCCCAACTGGAGCCCCACCTTAGTTACCAACTCACACCCACATAGGCTTAGCACCTAATAGATAGGGGTTTGGGCCTGGGGCTTAGCACCTAGTAAGACTCAATCAAAGACACTGAATTAATCAAAGGAAACAAAGGCCAAACTCTTCAAGGGCTCTTGGCTGAACAAGTGCTAAGAGCCTATCCCGATCCCCAATACACAAAATAGCACAATAAGGCATAGATGATGTTAATATGTGGCTTTCTATGTCAATATACAGCTGTAGGCATCCTTATGTACAGCTTAATAGCATTTCTATTCGACTTTGATACCACTGACCTAGGCCAACTCCCTTATTTTACAAATGAAGAAACTAAAGCCCTTAGAGGTGGAAGAAAACAGCAACATCTTGCTGTGTGTGACTAGCCAGGAGACCTTGAGTAGGACTTTAGCCCCTATTCAATACTAGCTTACTCTGTGACCTTGTAGAGATCATTTCTCTCTTCTTTGGGCCTAAATTTCCTCATCTGTAAAATGAGTAGATTAGACTAGGTAATCTCTAAACTCTAAAATTCTATGATTCCGTTAGTACAAGTCCAAGGAAAGAATGGTATTACCTTGGAATTAAAAGGTAAGCCTTTAATAACAAAACTAAGAAATAAATTTACACCATGATTTTCCTTATATCACTTACCTGATGGACACTTCAATAATCTTTTCAGGAAGTTGAATCCTGTAGCTGTGTAGATGGCACATAAAAAGAATCTTATAGGCCAACCTTAAAAATAGGGGCTTGTTGATGAGCTGCTAGATCTTGTGTGATAATGTGGCTCCATGATATTTTAATTGTTTCTTTCTAACTGTTTGAAATATTTTCTTCATGGCCTGATAGCTCTGGAATTTGGCTATAATATTCCTGAGAATTTCATTTTGGGATCTTCTTCAGGAGGTGATTGGTGGATTCTTCCAATTTTTATTTTGCCCTCTGGTCCTTGGATATGGGGGTAGTTTTCCTTAATAATTTCTCAAAATATGATGCCTAGGCTCTCTTTTTAAATCATAGCTTGCAGATAGCCTTGTAATTCTTAAATTATCTCTCCTCAATCTGTTTTCCAGATCAGTTGTTTTTCCTATGAGGTATTTCACATTTTATTCCATTTATAAAAATATTTTTGACTTTGTTTTATTGTTTTTTTGAAGTCTCATGGAATTATTACCTTTCACTTCCCCACTTCTAATTTTTTTAAAAAATTATTTTCATCAGTGAAATTTTGTACCTCTTTTATCATTTGGCCAATTCTATTTTTAAAAATGTTTTCTTTGGTATTTTAGTGCCTCTTACCAAACTGTTAATTGTATTTTCATAATTTTCTTTCCTAATTGCCACTTCTTTTTCCAATTTTTTCTTTACTACTCTTACTTGATTTTTAAAATCAATTTTAGCTCTTCAAGGAATCTTTCTTGGGCTTTTGCCCAATTGATATTTTCTTTGACACCGCTTGTAACTGTTTCAATATTGTTGTCTTCTGAGTTTATTCTTGATCTTCCCTATCATCAGAGTAACTTTTTATAGTTAGGTTTGTTTTTCTGTTTGTTCAATTTTCCAGACTATTTCTTGACTTTGAATTTTATGTTAAAGTTGTTCCTGGGAGGGTTGGGGTGGGGGTAGAGGTAGAGGTATCCTGACTTTCAGGATTTTTTACACACTGCTGTTTTCAGAGCTGGTTCTGGGGACTGGCAAGTTTTGGGTGCTTCCAAGTATTCCTTGGAATCTAACCACAGATGATAGAAAATTTGATATTCAAATACAAGACTCAAGAGATGTATGAAAAGATAAATATGAAAGAGAAGTAAGAGTAAGGGAATGAATAAGATTAAACTGTTTACATTCTTATATGGTAAGATGATATATGTAACTCCTAAGAATCTTATCCTTATTAGGGCAATTAGAAGGACTCCGTATAGACAGAGGGCATAGCTGGGAGTTGGCTATGTTGGGATGATCTTTAAAGAACGGATGGTGGAGAAAGAGGGATACATTGGGAGAAAGGGTAAGGGAGAGGAAGAATGAGGAAAATTATCTCACATAAAATAAGTATGCAAGAAAGAGCTTTTACATTCAATTGGGTATAGAAATCTGTGTTACCCAACAGGGAAGTAGGAGTAAAAGGGAATAAGAGAAAGGGGAAGGCAGATTATGGGGGGTAGTGGCCAGAAACAAACCAGGTTTTAAAGGAGGGACAGGGTAAAAAGAGAGAGGGATAACAGAAAAATATAGCACAGCTAGTAACCACAACTGTAAACATGAATGACATGAATCCACCCATAAAATAGATGTGGATAGCAGAATGGATTAGAAAGTAGAATCCAACAATATATTGTTTATAAGAAACATGCTTGAAACAGAGAGACATATACAAAGTTAAAATAAGGGGCTGGAGCAGAATCTATTATCCTTCAGCTGAAGTAAAAAAAAATCAGGGATAGCAATCATAATCTTAGGCAATCAAAAGCAAAAATAGACCTAATTAAAAGAGATAAACAGGGAAAGTACATCTTGCTAAAAGGCTCCATAGAAAATGAAGTAATATCAATACTAAACATATACCAAATGACATAGCATCCAAATTCTTAAAGGAAAAGTTAAATGAATTATGGGAGGAAATAGATAGCAAAACTATGCTAGTAGAGGACCTCAACTTTCCTTTCTGAGAGTTATGATAAATCTAACCACAAAATAAATGAGGAAGAAGTTAAGAAGATGAATAGAATTTTAGAATACTTAGATATGATTGACCTCTGGAGAAAATTGGATAAGAATAGAAGGGAGCACACCTTTTTACCAGTTATACATGGTACTTTCACAAAAATTGACAATGTATGAGGCATAAAAACCTCACAACCAAATGCAGAAAATCAGAAATATTAAATTAATCCTTTTCATACCATAATGCAATAAAGTTACATTCAATAAAGGGCTGTGGAAACATGGATTAAAAATTAATTGGAAATTAAATAATCTACTACTAAAGAATGAGTGGATTAGAGAACATATCATAGAAACAATCAATAATTTCATCAAAGATAATGACAACAATGAAACAACATACTAAAATTTGGGGGATGTAGCCAAAGCACTACTTAGGGAAAAGTTTATATCTCTAAATGCATACATCAATAAAAGAAAGAAAGAGCAGATCAATGAATTGGGCATACAACTAAAAAAACAAACTGGGAAAAATTTTTTTAAAAAATCAACTTAACAGCAAAATGGAAAACCTAAAAACCAAAGGCAAGATTAATTAAATTGAAAGTAAAATACCATTGAACTTATAAATAAAACTAGGAGTTGGATTTATGAAAAAAATAGATAAATCATTGGTTAATTTAGTTGAAAAAGAAAAACCAAATTACCAGTATCAAAAATGAAAAGGGTGAATACATTACCAATAAACATGAAATTAAAGAAATTATTAGGAGTTATTTTGATAAATTATATTACAGTGAAACTGACCTTCTAAGTAAAATAAATGGAAATTTACAAAAATATAAAATGCTCAAATTAGCAGGAGAGGAAATGGAATACTTAACCCAATGTTAGAAAAAGAAATTGAATGAACCATAAATGAGCTCCCTAAGAAAAAATCCCTAGGAACAGATGGATTTACAAGTGAATACTACCAAACATTAAAAGAACAATTAATCTCAATACTATATAAACTATTTGAAAAAAAGTTTTTAAAAAAGGAGTTCTACAAAATTCCTTTTATTACACAAATGTGATTTAAATACCTAAACCAGAAAGAGCAAAAATGAAGAAAGAATATTATATACCAATTTCCCTAATGAATATTAATGAAAGCATTTTCAATAATATCACAAGGATCAAGCACTATGACCATGAAATGCAGGGCTGCTTTAATATTAGGAAAACTACACGCACAATTAATCATATTAGTAACAAAAACAACAACAATCTTATTATCATATCAACAGTTGCAGAAAAACTTTTAACAAAATACGATGTCCATTCCTACTAAAAACATAAGAAAGCATAGTAATGAATGGAGCCTTTTTCTTTTTTTCCCTTTTTTATTGTTTTCATTTTTATTATTTTTTAAAACAAATTTATTACTCCTATTAACTTACTTTTAGTTTTCAACATTTACTTCTGCAAGATTTTGAGTTCCAAATTTTCTCCCCATCTCTCCCCTCCCCCCATCCCAATGTGCATTCTGATTACCCCTGCCCCCAATCTGCCCTCCCTTTTATCACCACCCCTCCCCCCCTTCTCCTATCCCTTATCTTCCATTTTCCTGTAGGGCAAGATTTCTATACCCCATTGCCTATATCTTATTTCCCAGTTGCATGTAAAAACAATTTTTAACATTTGTTTTTAAAACTTTGAGTTCCACATTCTCTCTCTTCCTCCCTCCCCACCTACCCTCATTGAGAAGGCAAGCAATTTGATATAGGTTATACTTGTGTAGTCATGCAAAACTTTCATAACAGTCATGTTGTGAAAGACTAACTATATTTCCCTCCATCCTATCCCACCCTGCATTTATTCTATTGTCTCCTTTGACCTTGTCCCTTCTCAAAAGTGTTTGCTTCTGATTAACCACTCCTCCCATTTGCCTTCCCTTCTATCATCTACCCCCCCCACCTTGTCCCCTCCCCCCACTTTCCTGTAGGGTAAGATAGATTTCCATACCCACTTGAGTGTGTATGTTATTTCCTGAATGAAGTCTTTCTTAAAATGATAAGTATCTGAAACCAAGAGCAAGCATTATCTGTAATGGGAATAAGCTAGAAGCCTTACTAATAAGATCAGGGGTAAAGCAAGGATGTCTATTATCAAATTGCATTAGAAATGCTAACTATGGCAATAAGAAAAGAAAGAAATTGAAGAAATAAAAATAGTGAGGAAACAAAACTATCACTCTGCAGATGTTATTATGGTATACTTAGAGAAACCTAGAGAATCAGCTAAAAAAACTAGTTGAAACAATAAGCAACTTTAGGGAAGTAGCAGGATATAAAATAAACCCACATAAATCATGAACACTTCTAAATATTACTAACAAAAGCCAGCAGGAAGAGACAGAAAGAGAAATTCCATTTAAAATAACTACAGATATTACAAAACACTTAAGAATCTATCTGCCAAGACAAACTCAGGGACTATATGAACACAATTACAAAATATTTTTCACGCAAATAAAGATAGATCTAAACAACTGGAGAAATATTAATTGCTTATGAGTAGGCCAAGCCAATATAATAAAATGATAATTCTACCTAAATTAGTTTACTTATTCTGTGCCACACCAATCAAACAACCAAAGAATTATTTTGTAGAGCTAGAAAAACAAATTCATCTGGAAGGACAAAAGGTCAAGAATATCAAGGAAATCAATTTTAAAAAAGTGAAGGAAGGAGGTAAAGTAGTACCAGATTTCAAACTATATTACAAAGCAGTAATCATTGAAACAATACTATATTGGCTAAGAAATAGAGGTAGATCAGTGGAACAGATTAGGTACACAATATACACTAGTAAATGACTGTAGTAATTGAGCATTTGATAAACCCAAAGATACAAACTTTTGGGGTAAGAACAAATCATTTGACAAAAATTTCTGAGAAAATTGGAAATCAGTTTGGCAGAAATTAAGCACAGACAAATGTCTCACACTGTATACCAAAATAAAGTCAAAATGGGTAAGTGATGTAGATATAAAGGGTGATATCACAAGTAAATTAAGGGAGCATGGAAAAGTTTACTTGTCATATTTTAGATAAAGGAAGAGTTTATGACAACTAAAAGATAGTGCAGATGACAGGAAATAAAATGGATAATTTGGATTACATGAAATTAAAAAAGGTTTTGCACAAACAAAATCAATGCAGTAGAAATTAGAAGAAAAGTAGGAAACTGGGGAAAAGTTCATTGTATTTTTTTCTGATAAAGGCCTCATTCCTCAAATATATAGGGAATTGAGTCAAATTTATAAAAATAAGAGCCAGTCACCAATTGGTAAATGGTCAAAGGATATTGTCAAAAGCAGCTTTCAGAAGATGAAATCAAAGCTCTCATCATGTGAAAAAAATGCCCTAAATCACTATTGATTAGAGAAATGCAAAAAAAGGCAACTCTGAGGGTCCATCTTATACTTATCAGGTTGGTTAGCATGGCAGAAAAGGAAATTGATAAATGCTGGAGAGGACATAGAAAAATAGGTGCACTAATGTACTATTGGTAGAGTTGTGAATGAGTCAAACCATTCTGGAGAACAATCTGGAACTATGTCTAATGAGCTACAAAATGGCATACTCTTTCATCCAACAATACCAATACTTGGTTTATATCCCAAAGAGACCAATGAAAAGAGAAAAGGATCTATATGTACAAAAATATTTACAGCAATTTTTTTGTAGTGGCAAAGAATTGGAAATTAAGAGAATGCCCATCAATTGGTGGATGGCTAAAGAAGTTATGATAGAATATTATTAAGCTATAAGAAATGATGAGCAGAATGGTCTCAGAAAAACCTGGGAAGTCTTATATGAACTGATGCAAAGTGAAGTGGGCAAAACCAGGAGAACATTGTACATAATCACAGCAATATTGTAAAAATGATCAACTGTGCTACTTTGCTACTAGCTACTTTGGTCAATACAATGATTCAAAACAATTCCAAAGAACCCATGATGAAAAATGTCATCCACCTCCAGGGAGAGAACTGATGAATACTGAAGCATACTTTTTTCACTTTCTTTATATTTCTTGCTTTTCGTTGTGTTTGTTTTTTTTTTTTTTTGCAATATGGCTAATATGGAAATATGTTTTGCATGATTTCACACATATGATTGCTATCCTATTGCTTACCTTCTCAAGGGGTGGGGTAGGGTCACAAGGGAGGGAGAGAATGTTTACGATGTTTAATGAATGCTTAAAATAAATAAATAAAAATTTCAAAAAAAAATATTGCTTACCTATTCTAAATTGCTATAGAATGCTACCCTAAGTAGACCTTAAAAATCATAAAACCCAAATCTGTACCCAAAGAAGCTAAATCTGTTACCACAGGCAATCTTCCTTAGCATTCTAATAAATCATTTTCTTTACATCTTGGTTACTTATTTAGCCTTTAGTCAGCTGATACAGTTTGTGGGTAAGATTTTCTCTAGGTTCTTCATGGAAATTCTCCCAACAAATAATGAGTTTGGTTAGGAAGATGTGCCAGGTCTGAGGGTAACCTTGGCCATTGTCGACCATCCATGCTCCCCTCCGTTTCCTCCTATCATAACCTGAAGACAATTGTATAAATGGTTTGAGGATCTGCTATTTCATCAACTATGCCCAGTATATATTTTTTTTCAATCGTGTCCAACTCTGTGATCCAGTAGACCACAGCACTCCAATACTGTCCATGGAGTTTTCTTGGCAAAGATACTGGAGTGGTTTACTATTTCCTTCTCCTGTAGATTAAGGCAAACAGAAGTTAAGTGACTTACCCAGGGTCATGCAACTAGGAAGTATCTGAGGTCAAATTTGAATTCAGATCTTTCTGATTCCAGGCCCATCACTCTATCCACTGAGCCATCTAGTTGCCTCAAAACCAGTGTATAACCTTCCCTTTCTAGCAACAGAGACTTGAAAAATAGCCTTTGCCCAGAATATCTCTTCCCCTGCCCTTGCTCCGTCATGCCTGTATTAGGAGGGCAGAGTTTATAATCTCAAAGAGGATCATAAACATGTCTGAAAGGTTCGGAACCGCCGGATATAAGAAACTCTCAAAGTAGAAGGCAGAAGAATCAAAACATATATTTAGGCTCCACAGTAACCAACCCATGAACCAGCAACCCCATTTTGATATATTGATCAAAAGCTTCCAGGCCCAATAAGTACGCCTTGAAAGAGTAACCAGGAGGCTACAGAGAAGCATGATTGCATAAAGCAAAATCATGCTTCCCCCTCTATGGTAAAAAGATTACCCACTGGCCTGAAGTCTTTGTTCAGCTTCCTCCCGTAGGTCAGCTCTGCTACTGGCAGCTCCTGCTTCAGCTGTGGCTGTGGCTGTAGCAGCCTCTGGCTCCAACGGGAGCTGCTTTTAACCATCCAGCTTCTGTGGGGGTGTAAGGTACGCCGGGGAAAGCACAGGTTCTTTCAATCTGCTTAAGCAAGGTGAAGGGGTTGACTGGGAAAGCACAGGTTCTTTCCATCAGCTTAAGCAAGGGAAGCAAGGTGAAGGGGCCGACAAGCTTACTCCAGTCCAACATACAAACAGCATTCAGTTCAGGGGAAAAAGCCAAACTAGTCAAGGGCACTTGTTGACTAAGTGCTAAGGAGCCCATTTTTGGTTGCCAATACAATGCCCTTGCCCCAGATGTCTCGTTTTGAGTCATGGGTCTACCACTGTATGAGTTAGGATGAGTCATAACAAAGGTCTATGGTTTTATGTGTTATTAGTCTCTCTGATTCTTTCATGAAATCTCCTTTAAATCCCGAAACTGTTGGAATGTACTGAGACAGATAGTTTCCTGAAGGCAATTACTTCTCACTCTTAACCTGAGAATGGGCAGCATTAAGACTTTGGGATGATGAAGAGGCAGAGAAATGAGGGTAATAAATGTTGGAACCTATTCAATGGAATTTCTACAGGCCCTGTGATTTTTCAGAAATCTATTTATAAAGTTGCTTAAAGGCCTGATCTTAAAATAGCTGACTCCAGTAGCTTGTGTAAATATCACCCAAACACTGATGGGGCACTCTGAACAGAAAAGTCATTAGAAAAGGGTAAGAGGGTCATTTCTGACATTTTTACTAGAGCCCAGAATGTCAACTCCTGACACTAACCCTAAGGAAAACAAGAGTATTCTTTACGTACAATGTTATAAAAAGAAATATGCCTATGTCAGCCCTTTTGGGAAGCTTAAGAACTTCTTTTATTATGGTGTTGTTAATTTGGTGGCCTTTTTCATACTGTGCTGAATTTTTCTTTTCGAGGAGATGACCTACTATCCCATGCGATGGTTCCCCCTCAAAGATAACTACCTTCATTTAAAGCTATCTGTGTAATTCTATACATGCTGTATGCACAGAGCCTCCTGCATTCTCGCCTTCGAAACGTCGGAGCCATATGATTACTTAATTTAGCTAGAAATGGAAGATTGTTGACAAAGAATCCCTGCTGAGTTCCAATGCCTGGAAATGCAGCTTTTATGAAGCAAATCATATTTGAAGAAATGACTAACAATGCATTTTGCCTCATATAGTGACATAATATTTAGCTCTGTCACTGAGGTATAATTGCCTTATTTTTATGATGTTAGTGCTCTATTGACAAATATGGATTACCTGAAATAAGTAAATTCTGCTGGAGGAAGTATGTAAAACGTTTGCAAACATCATAGCCTTTAAAAGACAAAATCAGAACATACCGAATTGTACCCCTTACATTAAAACTTGTGGTCCCATCTCTTAAGAAAAATAGAATTAAATTATAACACATCATTGTGGTTTAGAACCTTGGTGGGGGTTGGGGGAAGGGACCCCAGGGAGTACCATGAGACAGAATCAATATATCTTTCTTTGGTCCACAATTTAACTTCTCTGCCTGTGAAATTCTGTGATCCTGTAAGGTAGCATACCCCATTTTACAATCAGCTCTGCCTCATACTAACTCGAAAAAGATGCTTAACCTCTCCTAGTATTTAGAGTCAGAAGGAACCTTAATGGTCAATTAGCCCAACCTTCTTATTTTCCAGATGACAAAACTGAGTCCTAGAGAATTTAAGTGAATTGCCAAAGGTCCCACAGGTAGTAAGCAACAGAAGCAAGATTTGAACCAGTTTTCTCTGACTTCAAATGTTGTACTCTTGCAACTACACCATTCTTCCTCCCTGTCTGTTTCTTCATCTCTAATTTCAGGGTAGTTATAGCAGGCCAGAGAGGCAGCATGCTATGGAGAACCAGTCTTGAAGTTAGAAGTCCTAAATCCACAATCCTTTGACTTTTGCTGGCCATGTGGCCCTAGAAGCCATAGCAGGAGCTGATCTAAGTGCCTCAAAGGCACTAAACTGCATCTGTGAAGGGATTTTCCAAAACAACCTTAAGCATTTTATTAAGCCCTTATCATGTGCTTGGCACTGAGATAAAAAGAGAAGCAATATCACTTGACCTCCCTGCCCTCAAGTAGTTCACATTCTAATGGAGGGACCACCATAGTGGTTCAGGATATAGTCTGTAAACAGGAAGTAATTTCAGAGAGAAAGCAATAGCCCAGGATGGGGTGAGAAAGTGGGGAGAGGAAAGGGAATTGAGAGGGGAGGGGCTAGGAAAGGTTCAGTGGGGGGGTGGGGTGGGGTGGATGGAGCGCCTTGTGTGGGAAACAGCAAGGAAGCCCATGTGACTGGACCATAGAGTGTGTAGTAGTGGGGGGAGAGGGAAGAGAAAATGTAAGAAGACTGGGCCAGGTTGTGAAAGGTTTTAAAAGCCAAACAGAGGATTTCACATTTGATCCTGGAAATAATAGAGAACCATTGTAGTTTATTGAGTAGGGAAGGTGACATGGTCAGACCTCTCCTTTAGGAAGATCGCTTTGGCAGCTGAATGGAGGATACATCGGAGTGAGGAGCGACTTGAGGTAGAGAGACCAACAAGCAGGCTGTTATAGTAGTCCAGAACTTCCATACTGGGAGTTCCTCACACTGGTGAAATCGCATGTCTGAACTCCCTCTTTCCCCCTCACTTTCCTCTCTCTCCTCCCAAAAAACCCTTCAGCAACAGAATACCTACCTTATCTACTTCACAGAGCTTCTTTTTGTGTGTGTTCTGCTTAAATGCTATAATGTATGTGAAAATGCTTTGAAACCTGTGAAATGCTACAGAGATATAATCCTAGCTCTAGAGCTATGATCCTATGACCTCTGTGATTCTTTTATTGTCATCATATGAAGTATAGATGGAATTCATCAATAGGGAATCCTTCTTTCATTTGGACTATGTATAGGATGGCCCCCATGACATTGGGACACACCTTAGGAGACCCTCTGTCTCCCTGTTTTATATTTCACTTGATGGTTTATTGAATAAAATTCCCTGCCCAGCTCTATCTGAAATAGTCTTGTATAATTTTAACAATATGCTTTGCTAGAGAAGAATTTTCCCAGGCTGTTTTCTTGAGGATGTTAAGTTCTGCTGGTTAATGCACCACATTTCCTTTCATCTTCCCTTTCTATCTCTTTCAAGTTCCTGTGACTTTTCCTTTGCCTTCTTCAAGTTGCCACATTTTGAGTCCAGGACCTTACCACTTTACCCCTGTATGACATCCTAGGATTATGGGATCATTGATTTTATACTGGAAACCATCTAGTCCAATATCTTCATTTTACAGATGAGGAAACTGAGGAAAAAGAAAAAAATTAAGCAAAATCAATCAACACATTAAGGAGAAAAAAAAAACCAATTTGCTATTATATGCCATAACACAGAGAGAGATTTCTTGTTTCTGTTTTAAAAAAAGTTGGGGAAGGTATCTTCTTATAGCTTTTATTTGGGGTGAAACTTGTTTGTTCTTTACAATCTTGAAATATTCAGTTTCAATTATTACATGGTGGTGGGTTTATTTTTCTTTTCCATTCACAGTGTTGCCGCCATTGTGTATATTGTTTTCCTGGCTCTTCTTACTTCACTTGTGCCTCAATTCATGTAAGTCTTTCCGTGCTTCTCTATATTTAATGTGGTGGTTGTTTCTTAAATCCTGTAATACCAATCAAGTTCATATGCCACAGTTTGTTTAGTCATTCCTCAAATAATGGGGATCCACTTTGTTTCTAGTCACTTGTTGCCACAAAGTGTATATTTGGTGAAGCTTTTTTGTGCCTCAATGACCTCCTTGGATTGGTAGTTTTAATGAGAAATTACTAATTCCTTTGAACTGAATTTAAGCTAATATCTCTTTCAATATTTCCATTTTACTGTTAATAATGTTCATAACCTTACCCTGTATGAACTACTGATAGACTTCCTTCGTAGGCTTTTTTCTCTATTCCTCTGAATAGCTGCCATGATAAGACATATCTTTTTGTATTTTGCAATGACCTAACTAGTTAAATATTAGATTCAAACTCATAGGTCTTAGAATTTAGAACATCAAAGAGCTTGGGAGATCACCTAGTCTAACTGATTCATTTTATATATGAGGAAAGGAAGACTCAGTTTCTGCAACATATCCAAAGGTGAGATTTGAACCCAGATATTCTGACTCCAGATCCTGTATTCTTTCCACTCCTTCCATTTCACTGTTTCTAAAAAGGTAAAATAAAAGCTTAGTTTTTAAGTGGCATCACCTGGAGACAAATAACTATATTTTTAGCCAAGTTGAGCATTTATATTGGAAACTGATCCAATTTTGGCCAAATTCCAGCTGTCACATAATTTCTGCTGATAGTAAGTAGTCTTAGGTCATCTTCAGTTATGTGAACTAGGGACACAACAGGAATAACAATTTATCTGGTATTCTTGAGTGTAACATAATCTTTGGGGTCTCTAGAGTAAGTACAAGGTAAGCACCCACTTTTATCTATGCCCTATAAGCTCTCAAGATAACCTTGAAATGATTGACATTTCCCATGTTGCAGCTGGTGAAGACAGATTTCCCAGAACTTTGGGCAGGATAATTTTCAATTTAGACTGAAACAATAGAGATTCATAAGATAGCTGTTCTCTTATATTTAGGTCTATATAGGTAAGCAGGGCTCCTCTATCCTTCCTGTTTTGGAGAATCATTGACTTCTTGGTTGACCCTTTGAAACCCCTTGGTGAGTAGCTACCCACTCTTCAAAAAGTATTTTCTGCAGGATATGATATGAAAATGGATATACAGGTGGAGATTTGCTTTATGATGCTAATTTTGAACTTCCTGTATATAATGTTTTGCAGGAAGAGAGTCTATAGTTAGCATTGATGCAAAGTATTTTCGGGTAGCTATAAATGGATTATGTTAAGTGTGAAATGAACAACATGGGAAAGGAAAAACTTTTGCATATATCAAGTAAATATGTTTTCTTAATGAAACAGCTACTAATGAATGAATGAAAATGCATTTATGAAGCACCAACCATGTGCTGGGCACTGTTTAGGTGCTGGATATACAAATACAAGAGAGCCAGTGACAGCCCTTAAAGGAGCTTTCTAATAGGGGGATATGACACATACAGGAGAGTAGTGGCCAGGAAAGGGACTTTTGGCTTGAGAGTTTCAGGGATAAAGTAGAACCATAGGATAGTCAATTGTCCTACCAATGACAAAGCAGTGGTTTAGCACTGATTGTTTACTATTCCCAGAGAAAAAGTGAGAAGTAGCAAGAATGGTTTGGAGTGGGGAGGGGTGCCGGTGCTACTCTTCACAAGGGCAGATGGGCTCTGGTTTCCTGATGGATGGCATGTAAACCATGGCCTGGAGACAGCTAAATATACTATAGTGAGTTAAATGAGTTTTCACTCAGTCATTCACCAATCAGGACAGCATAGCCCCACAAAGCATGGTGGCAATTCCAAAGCTTGGTGGGAAAGGAAGCAGTCTTGGAGGTCCAGTATAAAGGGTAGCTATTCCAGATGAAGACAAGAGGAGTCAGAGGTAAGAGAGAGTATAGAGCTTCTGATGACCAGGCTTGGAACCAACATACTCAGTGGCTATGCAATTTAGAAGACCTGGGGACTTCCTTATGCTTATTCTTAGTGACAAGCCAACCAGAAAGAGACATAACAGAGCCTGGAATGCATATTTGAAACACATCTCCCCTCCCACCACCTTGACTTCTCATCCAAAGACCATATGCTGGAAGACTTAATGCTTCATCTCTAGAAGACTTACTCTAGGAATTTGTTAGCTATCCTGAATGGCGTGGGAATCAGTCAGTTGACAAGGATTCACCTTTTTAAAATGTTTTTTATACTTCTTTTGTTTTTACATTGCCTAAATTTCCTCCTGCATCCCTCCTCCCATAGAGCCATCCCATATAACAAAGAATTTTTTAAGGAAAAAAATCAGTTTAACCAATCAATAAATTAAAAATATGAAATTATATTTAATGTTCCAAACCAGTGGGAGGTGTCTTCTGATATCTCTTACCAATAGCTGTGAAAGGTATGTGATCTACTTCTCTTTTCATTTTTTTGTAGTATAATCTACAATATTTAGTCTGCATATCCATTTTGAATTTATTGTGAAACATGGTCTAAAATTCAACAAGCACTTTCTAGGTGCTTACTATGTAGTTTGCTTTAGTTCCTCATCTGTAAAATGAGTTGGAGAAGGAAATGGCAAACCACTCTGGTATCTTTTCCAAGAAAACCCTAAATGGGGTCATGAGAAGTCAGGTACAACTGACACAACTACATGTGAGATGAGAAAAGGAGTTCCCAGAGAATGGCCTAAATTTGGGGGGTGAATTGTGAAGGGAGGTAATTCAGCAGAGGGGGTGGATGTAGGAAGTGCCATGAAAAACTTAAGGAGGAAACAAGGGTGAGGAACCTGCAGCCTTGAGGCCACATGTGGTGCTCTAGGTCCTCAAGTGCTGCCCTTGGACTCAATCCAAACACAAACGGCTCTACTTGAGGACCTAGGGATCCACATGTGGTCTCAAGGTCACACTCCTAATTAAAAGGTTTAGAATAGTTGCTATGGTGAAGGAGTTACTGAATCAATTAGGGAGGTATAAAAGAATTACCTTACTTCAATGTAGGCTCAGCTGAGATCATATAACATAAATTTGTAGGGGACCCAGTCTCTAGCTCCGTTCAGCAGCAAACAAATAAGAGCAAAGTGGGCAGATGGCGGAAATAGTCTAAAAGTAGGATTTGGCAGGTTATGATCATTAAAAAGATGAATGGAAAAGGGGTTCAAGTTTAGAACAATTCTGAGTTGAACTGATTCACCAAGGGACTGAGATAGGGGGGGAGAAAGAGAGTGTAGCCATCATGGGAGAGAATGGAGGAGTATAGGGATTGGAGTTCATGGTGAGGATGAAGAAGGGTTAGGGGTTTAAGGCATAAGAAAAGATGAAATGATAAAAAATTGACATAAGATAAAGCAATTTGGGATTTCATGAACATGAGAGCGGAACATTTATAGATGATGGCAAGATCAAGGGTATAACCATCTCTATGTATAGCTGAGGAAGTGTGGAGGAGTAGGTCATGGGGATTGAGTTTGTTGAGAAACTAAGAGGTTAGGATAGTTGAAGAAATAGCAATCTCAAGCCTTTCATGTGACCCGCTATTTCAAGCCAGGCCTGTTCTGCCACACTTCACTTTTTTGTGCAGCCTTCATCCTGCCAATCACCTTGCCACCATGCCTATACCCTCTAATCTTTCCTTCCAGGCTTTTTCCCCTTTTACCCTGTTGCAGTACTGGAACAATAATTAAAACCTCCATTGTTTTGAAAAGGGTGTGTAGGGGCGCTAGGTGGCGTAGTGAATAGAACACTGGCCCTGGAGTCAGGAGGACCTGAGTTCAAATCAGTCTTCAGACACTTGACACTTACAAGCTATATGACCCTGGGTAAGTCACTTAACCCCAATTGTCTAGCCTTCCCCCCTCCCCCAACAAAGAAAAGAAGAGGGTATGTATCAAGCCATTTCCTTATCATTTCATTCACTGTCACTGTAAGTTTTCCAAATGCAATATCCCTTCCTGGCCTCTGACTTTTAAAATCCTCTGTTCAGCTTTTAAAGCCCTCCATAACCTGGCCTCTTCCTATCCTTTTGGTTTTCTCTCATCCTACTCCCTTCCTCAAAACTTGCACAAGAAATTCTATCTCCCGTGCCTTTGCACCTCCAGTCCCCTGTGCCTGGAATGCTCCTCTACCTCACTTCTATCTCCTGGCTCCCCTGGCTTCCTTCAAGCCTCAACTAAAATCCTACCTTCTGCAAGAAACCTTTCCTGGTCTCCCTTAATGCTAGTGTCTTCCATCTGAGATAATCTCCAATTTATCCTGTTTGTACATCATTGCTCTCACACTATTCTCTTCATTAGAATGTGAATTCCTTGAGGGCAGGGATTATTCTTGCTTGCCTTTGTCCGCTGAGTAAGTGCTTAATAAGTGCTTGTTGACTTACACTAACTGCTCAGACACTACTCCCTTTTATGTGCTGCTTTTTCTTACTAGAATATAAACTTGAGGGCAGGGTCTCTTCCCTTTTGTATTTGTATCCTCATTACTTATCACATTATTTTGTACAGAGTAAATGGTTAATAAATGCTTTTTTTATTCATTCATTCATTCACCAACAGTGACTTTCAATTCACAACCTTTAAATATCCAAAAGATGCTTGAGTGAACTTTCTTATAGCATTGGAGCCTGTACCATAATATTCCCTCATATTCAAAGCATTATAAAAATTGCATCCCTCAGGTTGGTGTTTAATAAATGCTTTTTGGTGTAGTGGAAAGAACTGTTTGCCAAAAGTCAGAACAGGTATGTTCAGATCTTCTACCCACAACTGAACTGGTCGTAGGACCATGGACAGATCACATGCTTTCTCTGCATTTCAGTCCCCTCATCTAAAAGATGAGAGGGCTAATACTTTTATGATCCACTTCTCAGTGACTCACTATTATTCTTACTATCATTCCCAAATGTTCCTTTTCACAATGAACTTTGCAGACTCCCTATTTGACTAATAGTTAACACAAAAAATAAAATGTCTCAGGAGTAAACAAGTCCATATTTTTTGACATGTGTACCCTTTATGGTGATTATAAAACCAATGTTTTGAAACCAGACAACTTGGCAGGTCTCACTGACCGTGGTGGTGGGGACTGTCAACAAGGCACAAAGCATGTTTCTCACTTTCTTGGTGCTATTTGGTTTTCACTATAAAACATTAGCACAATTTTATCTCTCCAAGAATGATACCCCCTCATAAATACTTCATGGTACCACTTAGCAGGTCAATCTCTGGTGCACACAACATGCATCTACATACACAACACACACACTGTGGATCTGAGTAATAAAATACCGCCATCTCTACAGATTGATATGGATCTCTTTTAAAGAATTAAAATGTCATAAAATTAAAAATGTGAACCATAGCCATTATGAAGGCTTTTTCAGATACTTAGGGAACTGTGCCTTAAAATGCTGAAATCAGTTAGTCTTGACCTAGCGCCTCAGAACTGGCTATATTGTAGCCTCCTGATAAATTTTGCCTACTTCACAACTTGACCTAGGGCTAATAATTATACCAGCTTGCTATATTATAGTCTTCTAGCATGCTCTTGGCTCTTCTCAGAGAACCAACACCCTCAGTTAGCCTCAGGTTACCTGCCTTCAGATGTCTTTCTGCTTATTTAAAAATTTAATCTCTCTAAATATCACTCTCTAATTCAATGTAAGAGGCAAGAGGCAAGACTCACACAAAGTGTTCCTGCCTGAAAGGGTTGCAGGGAGAGGATGGCTATTACCCAGGGGTATGCTGATAAATATTTAACAACTGGCTCTCTAAATTTACCTGGGTCACACTTTTCAATTGAGTCTGCATCGTTTATATTTTCTCCATCGCTTTCTTAAGTCTAGACAATCAACTGCAGACCTTTGCTGATTTCCAAAGTGTAACAATCAATTCTCAAAGCACATAGGAGCTGGCTCTGGCATACCCTGATATGCAGGACCCCTTTTTTTTATTTTTCTAAGGCAAAAGGAGACATCTTAAATGTTTAACTTCTGAATCATAGCGTTTCAGAGATAGAACAGGGTGCCAGGGATCATCTGTGTCCGAAAAGGAATTGTCTCTTCAAGGAATGGTCATCTAGCCCCTGCTTTAAGACATATAGTGACAGGAAACAGACCACCTATGGTGGCAGCCCATTTCTCTTTGAGACAGCTCTAATTATTAGGAAATTTTTCCTTATATAGAGCCAAAATCTGCCTTTGTACAACTTTTACTCATTCTTCCTAGTTCTGCTCTTTAGGACCAAACTGAAGAAGTCCAATCTCCCTCCCACATGAAGGGCCTTTAAATATTTGAAGATAATTATCTAGCATTTACACCCCAGTCCTCCAGCCTGGCTATGATTTCCAGTCCCCTCCCCCCAGCTAGGTTACCCTCCTCTGAAGATGTCGCTTGTCAAAGTCATGGTGTATTTTAGATATAGTATGAACAAAACAAGCAGTCACCTTCCTTAGCCCAAATTTGCATTAGCTTTTTTCACTGTTGTGTCTTAAATCATATTAAGGTTATTGTCCACTAAAATCCCTGGGCTTTTTTTTTTAACTTTTGTCTATCCATACCTCCCTCATCTGGTACTTGGGCAGTTTTTTTTAACTTAAATGTAGGACTTCATATTTATTCCTATTAAATTTCATCTTATTAGCTTTGGTTCATTTTTTTATATTTTGTTGCTTTCTTTTTCTTTTCTTTTCTTTTCTTTTTTTTAACATAGTCCCAATGTATTAGGTAATCCACTCAGCTTCCCAGCATCCAAAAACTGGAAGAGCAAGACATCTACATTTCTAACTATAATTCTTCTTACTGCTAGGTGACACATGGGATAGAACCCTGTTCCTGGAGTCCAGAAAAATCTGAGTTCAAATCCAGTCTCAGACACATATTAGCCGTATGACCTTGGGCAAGTCACTTAACCTCTGTCTGATCTAGTTACCTCAAATGTAAAATGGGGATAATAATAGCACCTATTTCCAGGGTTGTTATGAGGATAAATGAGTATAAAGCACTTAACACAGTGTCTGGCACATAGTACAACTTAACAAATACTTGTTTTCTTTCTCCTTAAGGGATGGGGTTTGGGTTGGAGGTAGGTAGGGAAGGAGGTAGGACTTATTATTTTATCTTATAGTAATGGAATTCTGAGTGCAATAGCCATTTCAACTCAGTCTCAATGGTCAGTGGATTGTTGAATAGTGTCATTTTGAGTCATATCTGTGTTAGACATATAATTTTAATGTACGCATAACAGGAACAGTGAAATTTTATTCTCCTCACCACCTCTGGTGGTGATGGAAGGAGGAATGCTTGGCTCTCTCAATTCTATCACTCTACAGTTAATGGAAGAGAAGCAGTTTCTAGTAATTTAAATACCTCTTCATAGTTAGCCCAAGAAGGACTGGCAGGGACACTAATGGAATTAGAAGAGACAGAGCCCTTTAGACACTACTAGGACCATGCAAGATCTTGATATAGGCATAGACAATGCCCTTTACTGGAAGCTAAGAACTAACTGCAGGCAGCATGACATGGAGAATACTAGACCATGCAGGTTGGTAAAAGGGGACTCTGGAGGCAGGTTGATGAGTAGTGCTGTGCAGATATCCAGGGGTGGTGAAACCTCAAGAAGGTCAGTAGTGATCCCACGCAGAGGAGCCTCCCTGGAGGAGGCACCTGCTAGGAGGCTACTTGGGCCATGACCACAGGGTATTGAAGCTGTACATGTCTCAGGGGGAGGGTGTTTATAAGGGGGGGCGTGGCTTTAGATTCCATGACCTTTGTCTTTTTTCATTGTTGTTGGTCTTTTGATTTGTAATTAAATGTATTTATCTTTTCAGCCTTGTGAACTTTGTGATTATAAATAAAGGTGGAGATAGTGAAGTTTCAAAGTCATCTGGGTGGAACCAGAAAGGTGAGATCCCTGTCCCTAAAGAACAAACCAAAAAACAAAACAAAACTATGATGTGGGTCCTTTGTGTCAAGAGAAGGCTATGTGGAGATGCCATATTTGAGGTGACCTTTCAAGGCAATTTTGTTTTACTTAGTCAAATGCTTTTAAAAAGGAATGAGTGGACCTGGGATTTTGGATAAAAGGACTACCAGATGGGGAAACTTTTGCAGCCTGGCATTGTCTATAACTTACAGTCCTCGTATGGCCTAGAATAATGAGAAGTTTAAGTGACTTGCTCAGTTATACACTAAGTATGTGTCAGAATCCATTTCTTGTGTCTTTATCCACTAGGCCAGAGGGGTCAAAAACATGGACCACGGGCCATATAACACTCCCTGACTGTGGTCTGAATCAGGTTTTTTTTTTTTTAATGCAATTTATTTATTTAACATATTTGGTTTTCAGCATTGATTTTCACAACAGTTTGAATTACAAATTTTCTCCCCATTTCTACCCTCCCCCCCACTCCAAGATGGCTGATATTCTGGTTGCCCTGTTCCCCAGTCAGCCCTCCCCTCTATCACCCCCCTCCCCTCTCATCCCCTTTTCCCTTCCTTTCTTGTAGGGCAAGATAAATTTCTACGCCCCATTGCCTGTGTATCTTATTTTTTAGTTGCATACAAAAACTTTTTTTGTTTTTGAACATCTGATTTTAAAACTTTGAGTTCCAAATTCTCTCCCTTCTTCCCTTCCCACCCACCCTCCCTAAGAGGTTGGGCACTTCAACCTAGGCCACACATGTATTATTATGTATAACCCTTCCACAATACTCATGTTGTGAAAGGCTAACTACATTTTGCTCCTTCCCAACCCATCCCGCTTTATTGAATTTTCTCCCTTGACCCTGTCCCCTTTCCAAAGTGTTTGTTTTGATTAGCTCCACCCCCATCTGCCCTCCCCTCCATCGTTCCCCCACCTTTTATTTTTTTTTTTATCTTCCTCCCTCTTCTTTCCTGTGGGGTAAGATACCTAACTGAGTATGTATGGTATTCCCCCTCAGGCCAAATCTGATGAGAGCAAGGTTCACTCATTCCCCCCTCACCTGCCCTCTCCCCTCCTCCCATAGAACTGCTTCCTCTTGCCACCTTTATGCGAGATAATCCACCCCATTCTATCTCTCCCTATCTCCCTCTCTCAGTATGTTACTCTCTCATCTCTTAATTTCATTTTATTTCTTTTAGATAGCTTCCCTTCATCTTCAACTCACCCTGTGTCTGCTCTCTCTCTTTTACATATATATATAAACACATATATATATACACATACATACATATACACATAGATATATACATACATACATATTCACTTATATATATATATATACATAAACATATATATATATATATATATATATATACATATATACACATATATATGCATATTCCCTTCAACTACCCTAATACTGAGGTCTCATGAATCATACTCATCATCTTTCCCTGTAGGAATGTAAACAAAACAGTTCAACTTTAGTAAGTCCCTTGCAATTTCCGTTTCTTGATTACCTTTCATGCTTCTCTTGATTCTTGTGTTTGAAAGTCAAATTTTCTATTCAGTTCTGGTCTTTTCACTGAGAAAGCTTGAAAGTCCTCTATTTTATTGAAAATCCATATTTTGCCTTGGAACATGATACTCAGTTTTGCTGTGTAGGTGATTCTAGGTTTTAATCCTAGCTCCATTGACCTCCGGAATATCGCATTCCAAGCCCTTCGATCTCTTAATGTAGAAGCTGCCAGATCTTGGATTATTCTGATTGGGTTTCCACAATACTCAAATTGTTTCTTTCTGGCTGCTTGCAGTATTTTCTCCTTGATCTGGGAGCTCTGGAATTTGGCAACAATATTCCTAGGAGATTTCTTTTTGGGATCTATTTGAGGAGGCGATCGATGGATTCTTTCAATTTCTATTTTGCCCTGTGGCTCTAGAATATCAGGGCAGTTCTCCTTGATAATTTCCTGAAAGATGGTATCTAGGCTCTTTTTTTGATCATGGCTTTCAGGTAGTCCAATAATTTTTAAATTATCTCTCCTGGATCTATTTTCCAGGTCAGTGGTTTTTCCAAGGAGATATTTCACATTGTCTTCCATTTTTTCATTCCTCTGGTTCTGTTTTATAATATCCTGATTTCTCATAAAGTCACTAGCTTCCACTTGCTCCAATCTAACTTTTAAAGTAGTATTTTCTTCAGTGGTCTTTTGGACCTCCTTTTCCATTTGGCTAATTCTGCCTTTCAAGGCATTCTTCTCCTCATTGGCTTTTTGGAGCTCTTTTGCCATTTGAGTTAGTCTGTTTTTTAAGATGTTGTTTTCTTCAGTGTATTTTTCAGTATTTTTTTGGGTCTCCTTTAGCAAGTCATTGACTTGTTTTTCATGGTTTTCTCGCATCCTTCTCATTTCTCTTCCCAATTTTTCCTCTACTTCTCTAACTTGCTTTTCCAACTCCTTTTTGAGTTCTATGGCCTGGGGCCAGTTCATGTTTTTCTTGGAGTCTTTGGTTGTAGGCTGTATGACTTTGTTGTCTTCTTTAGGCTGTATGTTTTGGTCTTCTTTGTCACCAAAGAAAGAATCCAAAGTCTGAGACTGAATCTGGGCGCGTTTTCGCTGCCTGGCCATATTCCCAACCAACTAACTTGACCCTTGAGTTTTTCAGTGGGGTATGACTGCTTGTAGACTAACGAGTTCTATGTTCTACGTTTGGGGGGGAGGTGCCAGCTCTGTCAGAGCCGCACTCCTCCTTCCCCAAGGACCCCCAGTCCAGACTGGGCTCAGATCTTCAGCAGGCTGTTGCACTCCTGCTCTGATCTGCCACTTAATTCCTCCCACCAGGTGGGCCTGGAGCCGGAAGTAACAACAGCTGTAGCTGCCCCACCTCCATTGCCCCCGGGGCTGGAAGCCGAACCACGAACTCCTTCCACTCCCGCAGCTTTTCCCACTAACCTTCTCCGCAGTCTTTGGTGTTTGTGGGTCGAGGGGTCTGGTAACTGCCGCAGCTCACATATTCAGGGCGCTAGGGCCCCCTCCGCCCGGCTTCTGGTCTGGATGGTCCAAGTCGCTCAGGCTGGGCTCTGCTCCACTCCGTTCCCCGCTCCCAGCTCCGTGTGGAATAGACCTCACCCAGAGACCATCCAGGCTGTCCTGGGCTGGAGCCCTGCTTCCCTCTGCTGTTCTGTGGGTTCTGCTGTTCTAGAATTGGTTCAGAGCCATTTTTGTAGGTTTTTGGAGGGACTCGGGTACGGAGCTCACTCTAGTCCATGCTTACCAGCTGCCATCTTGGCTCCGCCCCCCTGAATCAGGTTAATATGTAGTTCCTATCTGATTTTAAAGCATTAATATATTAATACAAAAAGAAATATATAAACGTATAGTTTTCTAAGTAAATGTATGGCCTGCAGGGATCCTTATGTACAGTTTAGTGGCCTCTTTTTCCATTTGAGTTTGATCCTCCTGCTCTAGGAATATCTAGGCCATTTTGCCTAAATCAACTAAAAATAGACACCTCAGGATCTTATTTTTTCTATACCTCTCAATCAGTTGTGTACCCCAGGTTCACAGCCTAGGTGTCATCCCTAACTTCTAACTTGCTCCAATCCACTATATCCAATTGGTTGCCCAGGTCTGTCAGTTTTACCTCCATAATATCTCTCATATACCATCCCCCATTCCTCTGACACTGCCACCACCTTGGTACAGGTCTTTGTCACCTCACACCTATTTCAATAGCTTGCTGATCGATCTTCCTGTCTCAAGTCTCTCCATACTTCAGTCCCTCCTCCATTCAACTGTTAAACTGATCTTCCTAAAGTGCAGGTCTGACTACGTAAACCTCTCCCTTACCCCCCTTCCATAAACTCTGATGACTCTCTATTTCTTGTAGGATCAGATATAAAGTCCTCTGTTGGGCTTTTAAAGTCCTTCATCACCTGGCTTCTTTATATCTTTCTAGCTTTCTTACACCTTACTTCCCCTTACACCTTTACATTCCCCACATGAACTCTGCCATCCAGTTGACACTGGCCTTTTTGTTGTTCCCCACAGAGGACACTATCTCTTGACTCCAAACATTTTACTGGTTTTTCCGCATGATCTTCCCCCTTATTTCTGCCTCCTGGATTCCTTGGCTTCTTTCTTTTTTTTTTTAAGAAAAATTTTATTACTTTTTATTAATTAATTTTTAATTTTCAACATTCACTTCCACAAGATTTTGAGTTCCGATTTTTCTTCCCATCTCTCCCCTCCCCCCATCCCAAGACAGTATGCATTCTGATTATCCCTTCCCCCAATCTGCTCCCCCTCCTATCACCCACTCCTTTTTCTTATTCCCTTCCCTTCCATTTTTCTGTGGCACAAGATAGATCTCAATACCCCATTGATTGTATATCTTATTTCTCGGTTACATGTAAAAAACAATTTTTGACATTCATTTTTAAAACTTTGAGTTCCAAGTTCTCCCTGGTTTCTTTCAAATCTCAGCTAAAGCCCCACCTTCTTCAAGGATCCCTTCCCAGCCCTTTTTTTTTTCTTAGTGCCTCAGTGCTTCTGAGACTATCCCTGATTTTCCTTGTATATATTTTGTTTGTATTAATTGTTTGCATGTTGTCTCCCCCAGGGAAAACTGAATTTCTTGGGAGATTTTTTCTTTTCTTTTTGCCTTTCTTTGTTCTCCTCTGCACTTAGCACAGTACCTGGCACATAGTAGGCACTTAACAAATGCAAATTGACAGACTTACCAGAAGATACAGTCTGCTGTGGAAAATCCTCTGTGAAAGCCTGTTGGCTTTCTTTTCACATTTTCATCTAGGAAACCTGTAATATGTGCATAGAACATTCTCATGAAGGGTTTATAGGGATGAGAAAGCTGGCATATGGATTGGTAGTTACTGACTTCATCTTGGTCACTCTTTTTTTTTGAAGTAAAAGTACCATCTGTGATATTTTTTGTTTTTTTGGAACGCTTCCCTCTTTGAGACATCTTGCAAATCACTGCTTGAGTGGCTTTAAAATTGTATAGCCTCCAGTATGAATTTCTTCTTTATGTAGGACTCTGTATATCATACCAAGCTATTCTATTCAAGCTGTTCTATTTGGTAAGGTCTAACCTCTTTTGCTCTCTTTGCCTTTAATTGCCATTTTCCTGTATAGTACATTGTTAACTGAGTCGGTAGTATTTAAATGTGGTGGTTGTATAATCGTTGTTGATGAACAAGAGTTACTATCAAAATACGGGTAGATTTGTTCTATTTTTAGTCTGTTTCTCCACTTTCAATTTCATCTTCAAATGCTCTTGGTATAAAATGACTTAGCTACATATCTATTATATTAGGAACTCTCAAGTGAGGAACATAATAGTCCCATTCTACTCTGCCCTGGTCAGACCACATTTGGATCAGTATGTCTAGTTCAGGGGACCATATTTTTAGAAGGGATATTGACAAGCTATGATAGAGCTAGAGAATAGTGATTAGAGTGGTGAGGGCACTAGACTAGTCGAAGGAGTTGGAGTGATCTGGACTCCAGCTGATAACCAGGGACAAGATAGAAGTTAAAAGGAATGAGCTTACCCTAAATAAAATAGTATACTGTGTTCAGAGAACAGAACTCAGGCTAAAGCAAAGGAATTCAAAACAGAGATATAATCTTAGCCTGAGGTCTCTTGCTGGCTGGTTGGCCAGGCATAGCTATGAGCCTGACTTACAAAAGAGCTGCAATAACCCTTGGGACAATGGGCTAAAAAAGAGTTCACTTTCCCTGTGGCAAAAGTCACATAAATGCAATTCAAAGGAGCACCAGCAGATGGTAGCAACGAACCAATAGAGAGCAGCTCAGTGGAGAGACCCAGCAGATGGTAGCACAGAAGAGAGACTTGCCCAGGGGAGGACAAGCAATGTGTATCAAAACTTGTAGAACGATATATTGCTCAGTGACATCAGTAGACCAGCATGTGATATCGGCAGCCCTACAGAGAATCAATAACAGTCAATACTAGAGTCAGAGAGAGGTTTTATCTGGAATGAAGCCCAAGGAGTATAAGTTGCTCTGGCAAATTCATTTTCTTGCCAGTGGAATGGGAATGTACACAAAAGTATACCGCTGTGTGTGCTGGGCACGAGGAGAGAGGGTTGGAATTTTCTTTGTCATCTTGCTACATTGCTTAATTAGCTGCTTTGCTTTAAATCAATGTGTTATATGGTTAGTCTGGCAAAAATAACACTGGTGGTGGCTTGCAGATGAATTGTAGTTTTTAATAGATAGGTACATTTTGAAAGCTGAGGGTTGCTTTCTGAGGATTCATTTTTGGTGAGGCTTGCTACAGCCAGGAATTAGAACAATTAAAAATGGCATGCCTTTTCAGAAAGTAGTGAATTTGCTATGCATTGAGATCTAAAAATGAATTTAGGCATCTTTAAGATTGGGTGCATGCTTCAGGCCAGGGTCAGATTAGACCTCTAGGATCCCTTCTTACTCGATGATTGTACAGATAGTAGAGATAGATTATCAGAGACTCTATCCTTTCTCCACCATTGGAACATTTATGAGATGAGAATATTTCAAGTTACAGATCATGTTAGACAGTGAAGGAAAAGGGCCATGCTGGCCTGAAAGCTACACCTAGACAATATCTATAGGATGGGGAGAAGACCCTGTTCCCTTGTGAAAATAAGAATCTCTTGTAACCTTACCCCAGCCAGGAAGAGGGAGCAAAGAACAATTTGTTTTCAGTTGCTGTCTTTTTCTGCATCTAGAAGCTTATCCAACAGGAAGCTTACCAAAAAAAATCCTATTCTGGAAAGGGGGTACAGTGAATGGAAAGGATCCTAACTTTGGAGTCATAAGTCTTGGATCTATACCCCAGCTCCATGATTTAATAAATCTGTGACTTTGAGCAATTCACTTGGCCCCTCTGGCTTTCAATTTCCTCATCTGTAGCATGAATAGGCTGGATTAGATGGACTCTAAAGTCTCTTTCAAGCAACTAGGTGGTTCAGTGGATAGAGCAGTGGGCTTGTAAACAAAAACACATCTTTACATGTTCAAATCTGGTCTCAGACACTTACTAGCTGTGTGACCCTAGGCAAATCACTTAACCCTGTTTGCCTCAGCTTCCTCATCTGTAAAACAAGCTGGAGAAGGAAATGGTAAATCATGCCAATATTTTCACCAAGAAAACCCAAATGGGGCCACAAAGAGTTGGATATGACTGAAACAACTCATCACCAACAACAAATTTCCTTTCAGCTTGAGATCCTTGGAGGAAATCTCTTGGGAAGAGACTGTCCAATGTTGATCCTGCTTTTAGTCCCAGCTGAAGACTCCAGGAGAGTAGCCTTTCATGCTGTATTTCTTCACTCTGGACACCTGATTAATTTAGGGCAGCAATGGAACCAAGGTGAGGAGAGAGTGTCTATTGACAACTTTGTAAAGTGAAAAACAAGCAAAACAAAAGCAAAGCCAAACACTAGCCTTGATATCAAGCTGATCAAAAGATCTGTCTTTTTATTTGATCCTGAGAGAATCATCCATCTTTCCTTAAAATATGGGCATTTTTTCAGAACCTCAGGCTGAAGGTCAGTTTGGACAGTCTGATGGGGACAGCAGACCAGGAAAGATAAGAGAGTCCCCAAAGCTATCCATCACCTGAATAAAGAGCCAAGCAGCAGGTATTGATCCTGTCTTTGGAGACAGGTTGAAAGGAGAAGGTAAGGTCACAGCATAGCAGCTCCCCAGGAACTATGAAAGAGGTGAGACCGTGATGAAGGGGTAGAGACATGGGAGGCTGGCTCATTCCATGCCCTGTGGAAAAGGTAATTAGGGCCTCAGTCAACAGGGTATAAAAAGGCCCGTGGGTGCCTTTGCATCTTCTAAATCAAGGAAATTCAAATGGAAGCCAATGAGCTTCAATTTCCTGGCAGAAGCCAAGCTGACCCTTGCAGAGGATGAGTCAGAAAACAGAAAGGCAATCTGCAACTACAAAATTGATATCTCCTGGATCACTCTGGCAAATCTGGATGACAAAGGGCTCATTTTACAGTTGACAGCAAATGTAGGTGATGTAGTCCCTGAAGCTGTAATCATAGTAAGTAGGGACCCACAAAGAAGTCCTGCATCAGTGAACTTTATGCAGTGTCCACAGATGAAGGATGAATCACAGAAACGATGAGATTTAGGTAGATAAAACCTAAGCAAGCAAACCACCCATAGAACAACTAGTTAGTTGTTTCTGTTTCTGTGGCATTCAGGCAAGGGCACTGGGAACAGCAACTACATTGTAGGATTTCTGAGTATTCTTGCACCTCAGAGCACCCACTATCCCTACCTCACTTCTTTTTGGATGGGGGGGAAGGTATGGCAGAGGGAAAGTCCAGAATTGTGATTTCATTGGTATAAGGACCTCAATAGTATGGAAATGCCCTCTACCAATACTGATCAGCAACTCATCTGTAAGTTTTAGTCTTAGAGTTGCCTAGTGGAAATAAGAAGTGACTTGCCCATGGTCACACAGCTAGGTTGTATCAAAAACAGGACTTGAACCCAGGTCTTCCTAACTCCAAGGTAAGCCCTCTGTTTCCCACACCTTGCTGCCTCTCATCCCCTTAGTTTTTGCCAAATACCCATCATAGAGAAAGTGAATGGGTTTTGGCTTATTCTCATGACATGCAAAAGTGGAGCCCACTGATATCCAGGAGTCTGATGACTAGACTAAACATGCCAGAATGAGTCTAGGATTTTCTCATGTTAACTAGCACGTTCCAACCTTTCTAGAAGTTGAATGAGTCTTTAATGAGGCTCCAGAGTTTGGCAAATTTGGTTAACCTATCAGAGTTTATGATAAATGTAATATATGCCAGACCAGCACTGGTATCATAGAATTTTAGAGAGGAGGGACCTTATGGATCATGTAATCGAATTTACTTATTTTAAAATTAAATTAAATTCAACAAACATTTATTATTTACCTTCTACTAGGTGATAAGGGAACTTATAGCCTTGTAGAAGAATATGATGCAAAAACTATAACATATGATACATAATATATGCATAAGGAAAGTACACATGTAAAGTCATGTTGAGGTCCAAAGCAGAGGTCATTAACTAATGGGAGCAGGTGTTGGCATTTGAGGTGGGTTTTCAAGGATGGGTGGGTTTCAATAAATTAGGGAGAAGGCATTCCAGGCATAGAGACCAGTACAAGCAAAATAGAGTCACGAAGCATGGCATGTGAATGAGAGGTGACAAGAAGGATACTTTGGTTGGAAATAATGTTAGATAGGAAATGTGGCACCAGATTGTGAAAAAAGGCTTTTGATGCCAAAACCTGAAGAAGCAGACTACCAACAGGGCAACTTGTTGGTGATGGATCTCACCCAAGTTATTTAGAAGACTAAGGATCTTGATTTTTACTTGGTAGGTAATTGTTTTAACTTAGTAGGTAGCTATCATAAGAATAATCTGGCTATGATATTGACCCCCATTCTCATTCTCTAGGCTGACTCAATCTACCCCAACCTTCACTCATACTGGCAGGTCTGAGGTTCCTAGAGAGTGAGGCCATGCTCATACTGTTAACACTCCCAATTCTCTTTACATTCAGGGTCACAGTATGAATCTAGGGGTAAACTGGTTACCATGATACCATTAACTGTCAAAAATAATATGTTTACTAAATGATAAGGTAAAAGCAGGAATAATTAAATGTCACAATTATTTAAAGACAAAAGGAAGAATAACCATAACATTTATGCAAAAGAAGAAACTAGGGAAGAAATAATCAAAATATTACAGTCTCCCAATAAACCTGTGTCACACCTTCTCACCAATGCATGCTGTGGCTGGTGGGCTATGGAAGGGAACAAAACACTTAGAGAAATCTAGTGGGGAGGCATATAACTGGAGAAACTCATGTTCCTGAGTCAACTTACAACTCAGGACTCTTTGTTCTTCATCCCTTCAGAAACTATCTGCACTACACAAAGTTGTTTTTCTGCTGTCTATTCCCCTTTTAGGACTTACTATTCTCCTGCAGGGCAAAACCAATACTCTTCTGCCCTTGAGTCAATGAAACAGTGACAAGCTCTTTTCGCTCATTGCCACCTTCATCAGGATGCTGAGAAAAGTGTTACACTCTTTCAGTGACAAGTGCTTCCAAGCTCTTCAGATCTACAAATAGCTGGAAATTCTGCTCTGTGCTATTAGCTCCAATCCTCTTCTTATAGCATAGATTACAACAAAACAGATGCAAAGCATATTTTTTCTCCTCTGTTTCTCCCTCTCAGACAAGGGAAGGCAGTAGAAGGCAACACAAGCAGATGAGCTTATTGGCCACAATACCTTCCAGTCCTCTGCCAGTCTGAACTCTCACTACATTCATTTGATGGAGCAGTTCTCTCTATCCAGACTTTATAATAGTCTATGTTTCTCCAAGCCATTTTATCTGATAGATTATGTATATTTACAAGTAAATTTTATCAGTTTTCCATACAAAAGTGATTTTTCCATCCCCTTTCAGTAAACACATACAAAAGGAGGCATGCTTCACATAAGGCTTTGAGCAAAGTAGGGATGTGACTAGATCCATGTATAAGAAAGAACAATTTAGTAGTTGTATGAAGGAGGAAGAGCGTCACATGTGTGTTACAATTACATCATTTTCCATAGATCAAAAGCTGTCTTATGTATGCTGATAGAAATATGGATTTGTGACTAGGAATGTTTTTGTGGGATAGAAATGGACAAAATGGAGAATGGGGTTGCAGACATCTTAGGATCTGAGGGAGATGACTTCTAAGGTAGAGGGTGACTGAATATTAGAATATGGCTATGTAACCATCCTTCACAATATTATGATTTTCAAAGGATACCCAGTTATCTTCTAGCTGTTTGCAATTGTAGAGGGAGGAAATGATGATTCACCCTTTCTCTTTTACTCTATGCACAGAACAATAGGTCCTAGTTAAGGGAGTACCAGTGTGAGACATGTTGGCTGGATTGAGAAGACAGCATTTCGTTGTCATCAGAGTAGAACCTTTTGATTCAAAATAGACTTGTCCCTTGAAAATAGAGACTTCTACCAACCTTTAAAACTGGCCTTCAGAGCTTAGAATGCAGAACATACAGTGCTGATTCCAACCCACAGTTAGGGGAGCTTAGAAACTGGCATAGCCAGAAGGAACATGAGAACAACATATTAGTCATTCTGCCTCCTGATGTGTGATGAGTAAGGCTCACGATCACTCTCCCTGGGCTCCTGGCCACATCTCCATAGATGTTGGTTTAAGTGGGGAAAGAAGTGAGATGGAGATAAAGAGAACTGAATAAAGTAGCAAGAAATAGAGGGAGTAAAAGATCTGAAACCAAAGAAGCCCATCAAGTGACTATAAAACTATAAGAACCATTTTCCTGTGAAGGTACTAAAGTGTCTGTGACAACAATTCATATGTCATGGGTCTATGAAGGGTCCATGACCATGTAGGAATTTTCCCCATATATGGAGACTGCAATTTATCTATAACTCATATTATCAGAGGTGCTTAAGGCTCCAAGAGTAAATAATTTGCTTATGGTCACAAAGCTAGTGGTGTGATTCAAACCTAAGATCCTCCTGACTAAGTCCAGCAACACTCTATCTACTATACCACAACACAGTGCCTCTTTCATCCAAATTAGGCATATAAAATATTGTGAATGATGGTCATACCATTTAAATAAATGTATTATCTTCCAAGACTGCCACTTTGAAGAACAATAATAAATGATATTATAACTTTATACTATTCAACATTAAAAATCCTTAAAATTGAAATGAAAAAGCATTTTTTTCTAGGGATGGCTTATGGTTCAATCTCTTTAACCAACCTGCAGGACTTTGGTGAGATGGAATAACTTGACTTGGAAGATTCAAGATCAAATTCAATGCTGTGTGCCTTTGAGGCTGACCACTATTTAAGCCCAAATGTTGTCTCTTTTATATCGTGAAGCAACGACATTGTAAAGGATCAAAGGATGAAAATTTCAGTACAAATAAGGGTTGTTTCATCCATTTTAAAGGCAGATGTGTCCTGCAAAACATCAAGGTTCGAGGAGAAGACATTGGCACTGATGACATGGAAGCTTGCACAAGAAGAAAGACTTGCTCTTTCAAAGGCAGAAGAATGGCCAATGGTTTGATCTCGAATGTTTGTGTTTGCCTCAGGAAATTTTTCCATAAGAAAAAGAAGGGAGCAAAAATAAGCACATACTGATTGATCCATTTCTCAAAAAGTGATACTAAAAGTGCTCCCAAGTATTATTAGAGATCATATAATTTCATGTAGAAGGCTTTCATTTATAAATCTACTAGGCCAATTCTATGATATTCCCCAAAGCAGCTGGTTCAAGCCTTTTCCTCTCTTCTCAAATGTACAACCTTACACCCAACTTCTCCCTCTCAACCCGTGATCTTGCCTCCTACTTTAATGAAAAAATTAAGGCACCCTCTGAGAACTCTCTCAATTCCTGGCTCTATGACTCAAAACCCTCTACATTTTTCACCTGTTCTTATCTCCTTTGTTGCAGTCACATAGAATGAGGTAGCCCTTTTCCTGGCCAGGACCAGCCCTTCTACTTCTGTCCTTGAATCCACCATCTCCTTTTTTTTTCTGGAAAGAGGATCATTCATTCCCTTTTTCTCTTTCACCTTCAATATCTATTTCCTGGCTTTTCTCCTACTACCTGTAAATATAATCAGGTCTTCTTAACTTTAAAAAAAACCACACTCTTCACTTGGCCCTGTCCTCTCCACGAGCTACTGAGTTATATTTCTTTGTCTTTTCAGAGTTAAACTCTTCTTAAGAGGTGTCTATAATCAATACTTCCACTTTTCCACACCACCTCTCACTCCTCAACTCATTTCAGTGTGACTTCCCACCCCACCATTCTACTGAAACTTCCCTCCAGGTTATTGATGACCTCTTAATTTAAAAAGTCAATGACCTTTTCTCAATCCTCTGTACCTTTTGATGCTGGTAGCAACCATTCTTCATATGTACAATATGCATGATGAGAGATAATATGAAATAAGTCTAGAAAGATGAGTTGGAGCCAAGATATGGGGGGCCTTAAATATCATCCCAAGGAGCTAGGATTTTATCCAAGTTAATAAGAATCTAGTGAAGGTTTTTAAGAAGAAGGCCCTGGTCATACCTGTGCAATAAGAATATTATTTTGACAACTGTCTGGAAGATTAATTGGAAAGATGAAAGACTAGATGAAGGGAGACCAATGGAGAGACTATTAGATTAATGCAGGTAATGAAGGCCTGAACTAGGGAGGTAGCTAAGTCAGTGAAGAGAAGGAGACCAACATAAGATGTGTTTTGGGAGTAGAGTTGACAGGAGTTGGAAGCTGACTGAATATAAGGGTGTCAGAAAAGGAAAAAGTGAAAGATCTTCAGTGTTATGGATGTGGGTGCCTAGGAGAACGATGGTGCTCTGAAATGAGATAGACAAATTTGGAGAGGGCATGGGTTTAGTGGGGAAGATAATGAATTTTGGATATTTTGAGTTTGAGGTGCTGTCAAGACATGTAGGTAGAGGTAACTAGGAAGCAGCTGGCAATGCAGGACCTTAGTTCAGGACAGAAATTGGGGTTAGATACTTAGGTTTGAAAGTCATATGCATAGTTGTTGCTATTGAGCTCCTGGAAACCAATGACATCACCACAGGAAAGCTTAGAGAGAGAAAAAGATCTTCCAGGATATAACCTTAGGGAACCTCTACACTCAGTGAATAGGAGATGGATGGTGATCTAGCGAAAATGAAATGGGCTGAACAACTAAACAAGTAGGGTGAAAGCCTACTTTTTCGTGTGACAGAAAGGAGTATCACAAAAGTCAAGGAAAAAAGGCATGAGGAAGGGTTCTACAAAAAGTACAGAGAACTGAGAAAAGGTCATTGACTTTTTAAATTAAGAGGCCATCATTAACTTGGAGAGCAGTTTCAGTAGAATGTTGGGGTGGGAAGTCACACTGAAATTAGTTGAGAAATAAAGGTGTGGTGTGGAGTGGAAGCATTGATTATATACAACTCTTAAGAAGAGTTTGACTGTGAAAAGAAGATGGCCCAGTAGCTTGCGGACATGGTAGGGTCAAGTGAAGAGTGTTTTTTAAGGATAAGGAGACCTGAGGATATTTGTAGGTAGTGGAGAAAGTATATCAAATTGAACTCTGTTGTTTCGTGTATTCTACATTCTATCTCCCACATGCATGAATTTGCACAGAATGCACCTAAAAGGGAAACCCTTCCCAGATCCATTATGAATATCCTTTGGACTGGAAACACCTGATTCAAGGATCAGCTTAGTTGCCAACATCTCCATAAAGTCTAATTAGTTAGTGCTCTCTCTCCACTTCAACATTTTCCTAGAGCACCTTAATTCATCCTTTGCCCTCTTTACCTTGTATTCTACTTGTCTGAGTATTTGCTGTATACCTCAATAGAATGGCAGCTCCTTGAGGGTGGGTGATTTTTAGTTTTGACTTTAATCCTTGTGTCTCACACATAGTAAGTATTTGGGATCGTAGGCACTTAGAACTGATAGGGAAATCAGATGTCATCTAGAAAAAAGGAAACTGAGGCCCAGGGGGGTTAAATAACCTTCCCAAGGTCACTCAGCTAATAAGTATCAAAGATGGGATTTGAATACAAGATTTCTCACTTCAGAGCCAATACTCTGTCCATTGATGCTTCGGCCCTCACTTAGTAATTATTAAATTGAATTGTTGGATCATCTAGTCTAACTCCCTTATTTTACATGTGAGGAGACTGAGAGTTAGCGATGTTAGGTGACTTGTCCAAGGTCACAAAGCTAGCTGGGTCTCCTAATTCTTTCAGCAGAATAAGTGTTCTTTCCCCTATGTTATATCGCCTTCTGTCAAAATCTTCAAAAAATGCTTCTGAATCTCATGGCCCAAGCTAACACCTCTGTGGTCCTGTAAGGCTGGCAAAGGGCTTTACAGATATTCTTTCAATTGACCCCATAACAACTCAATAGACTATGCGCCACAAACATGTATCATTATCCCTGATTGATAGATGAGTAAAGTGAGTCTCAGAATATAAGGGATTTGCTGATGAGTCAGAGATGGGACTGTTCCCCAGGTCCTGGCTCCAGTACAAGTCCAGTACACTTTCCATCATACCACACGGGGCTGCTCCCTTATGAAGGCATGCCTTCCCCCCGCAATGGCTGTCACAAAAATAAGGCAGAAAGAATCAAGACCTCTGTATTGTGTACTGTTAAACACAATTTTTGCATGTCTGACTGATGACTTTATTCAATTGATTTATATATACAATTATTCTCACTCAATACTCTTTTCTAGAAGATTGGCTGATTAAACTTGCTCTCAATGGAGAATCTTAGGGGGGACCCACATCAATGTGGGTTCAAACTGATGGCATTAAAGAAAGCTATCTCATTGCCCCTTAGAGATACCCCTAGAACCCTGATGGGGAGGAGGAGCTAGCCTAGCTTTGAAAACCCTATTCATTTGTAAGGGTGGGCATTGAGATGAGGAAACTCAGAGCTCATATGGCTCACACATAAAATTTAGAAAACTTTATATTATACTTGTATCAAATTCTAGAACGCAAATATTTTAAAAGTGACCTCTGAGATTATTAAATGTGACATTAATGGTAATTTTGGTAACAAAAAAAAGTTTGGCACTGGTCCTGTGGTCAGAAATTTAATTCTCCACTGCTTTTATGGGAAAATCAGATTTAATTTTCATCATTTTGACTTAATACTACCTTTCCAGGAAAAATGGAATTTTAGGTCCACTGAGGTAGTAGCTAAGTGGATAGAGTGTGAGTCTGGAGTCAAGAAGATCTGATCAAATCCAGCCTCAGACATTTACTACCTGTGTGACCCTGGGAAAGTCACTTAACCTCTGTCTGCCTTAATCCACTGGAAAAGAAAATGGCAAACCACTCCAGAATCTTAGCCAAGAAAACCCCAGTGAGTGGATAATACAGTCCATAGTGTCACAAAGAGTCAAACGCAAATGAGCAAGAACAACAACAAAATGTGTATACTCATTGCATAGTAGCAATACTTTATTAAATTGTTTAAAGGTATTTAGTCTTTAAAGTTTGGAGAGTACTTTAGGCACCTGTAGTACCTCAGAGTTACAGAATCATAGATTCGTTCATTCAGAACTGGAATGGACATTAGAGGTCATCAAGCCCAACCCTCTCATTTTATAGTTGAGTATGTTATTTGAGTTATGCAGGCTCAAACAGATGAAATGATTTGCCCCATTGGTTGAGCCAGGATTCAAACCCAAGCATGATGACTCCAAATCTAGCATTATTTCAGTTGTCATTCTCAGTGTCAACAGGCATCCTGCTGACACTGTGGGGAAGGTTGGGTTAATTAAGAGTTCCTATTGGTAGAGTCCTGGATAAACCAGGCTTTGGTTCTTTCCCTTAAATTTACCCTCAGTGTTATTTCCTCTTTCCTCCTATACCAACCATAAATGCCAAACTCCCACAATTCTATTCTATCTGGTAGAGCTTCTTCAGCCTCTTATTTATTCTTCTCTTTCAGGGGACCTCTGGATTAAAAGGATGAGTTTTTGAGGCCTCCTATAACTAGGTATTGTCCATTAAAAAAAAAATCAATACATTGATCTTTCCCCTCACTAACAAAGATAATTTACCACAAACACTGTGTTTATGAGAATTCATTCTGCTATACTTTAGCCTGGAGGAGTTATTTGTCGATTGAAGTGAAAAATAATAAAGTTCTCATCATTCATGTCTCTCCTCTCACCTTCAGCTATCCGCAAACTCTGTCAATAAAAATCTGCTAGTTGTTATCTCTGGAATCTGCCTGTCCAAGTTTCCATAATAGCATCCTCAAAGTAGAAATGTTATTTTCCACTTCCTCTTCCCTAAATAAGTCTGTGAGGTAACCCAAAAAGAAATAGATCCTATGGGATCCATAATGTTACTTGTTGCAGTCTGCCTCTTCTCTGTATATTGGGTATATCCCCACATTCTACCCAATACTCACTCTGCATCACCAATTTATTCAGTAACCCCACTGAATTAGCCAATAATTAGTGTCTCCCTGACTATTATACCCAACAAGATGCACTAGAGAAAGAACTTACCATTTCCTCCCACCTTATATAACCTATGACTTTTGGTTGCCTCAGGGAGCCACCCAGGTATCTTGCACATGACTAGAAGTCTGTGGAGACCCCAGAACAGACAGGTGTGTCCGGGCTAAGGGTAGCATCTCTGAAGGAGAGAATACTTCCCTGACCTCATCTTCTTTCTAATCTGGTTTTATAATTTCCTTGTCATTGTCCCCATTGCCCGACATTCCTATCACTAGAATGTTTCATTCTAGGCCTTGACCCTGCCCTTGAGTAAAATAAAATAGGCAGTAATAAAGGCCTATTGCTTTGTGCATTACTGGTCAGTCTGATGCCTTTGTGAAATCCCATAACTGTTATTGAGGACTGAGACATTGTGCTTCAAAACAAACCTCCATTATGAGCACAATAGGATTCCTTTTTTGGCCCATGATCCCATGTTTTAAAGATGCTACTACATTTAAAGGTTAATTGCCTATCATTAAAACATCGTTTTCCAGAAGTGCCATTCATGTAAATACTAGTTGTACCAAGTTGTTAGCTGCATCTTACATTATTATTATTTTTTAAATGAAAGCAGCATTTCTTCACCGTTTTGAGTTCTTTCATCAAAGCAAAGCTTATACAAAATGCAGGTTAGCACTTCTCCTTCCCTTTCAGGTGCTGTTAACTGCTCTTGATGCACTGAAAGCTTTTTTCCTTTCTATTTTCCTTTCTTGGTACTCAGACACCAAGCACGAGCTCTTCTGCCTTCTCCTCTTCCACTTCAATCAAAATGATGGAAGTGCTTACGCTGAGTTATTCCAGCTCTTTGGTGTGGGTGATCGCTAATGTCTCACTTTTATCCAGAACTTCACCATAGGAACCTTTATTACTCTGCGTCCTCCCCCTTTACCCTTTCCAGCAGTCCCCACACAGGCCCCTTCCTAACACACGCCAACAAAAAAAATGTCACTCCTTAAACTGGATAGGAAGCTGAAAGCATAGCATGATATATTAATCAAATTGTATTTAGTATTTACTATTAGGATCCATGACAGAGATCCATAACAAATTTTAATTGTCTTGGTCAGAATGTTACAACAGATACACACAAACGGCTTGGTTGGTCTAATGAGCTACAGGGTATACTGAAATTTCTATGTTCAGTGAGTTCACACGGAGCTAGGTAAGGTTGGTTTTTAGAACCTAATATCTGCTATTGTTTGACCTGTGGACCTACAGCTATCACTTTATCTAATTAGTGAACAAGGTCACATCTCTGGTAGTATGAATTAATGAGGAGGAAAAAAATCAAGACAAAACCTTTTTGGTTTGAATAATGAGAATTCATGTGATTTGGATACCATATTCCATTTTGGATACCTAATGAATCCTGATGTCCTTAGGAAATAAGTTGATTTTTATGGTGCAACTCCTTCCAATTATAAACACAGCTATTGTTTAAAAGGCATAGTTTGTATAGATTCAGAGTTTTTGGTAGATGGAGGAAGGAAGGATGGAAGGAAGAAAGGAAGGAAAGAAGAAAGGAAGGAGGGAAGGAAGGAAGAAGAGAAGGAAAGAAAGAAGAATGGAAGGAAAGAAGGAGGGAGGGAAAGAGAGAAGGAAAGAAGAAGTGAGGGAGGGAAAGAAGGAAGGAAGGAAAGAAGAAAAGACATCAGTCCTTTTATATATCATACCATCTATATAAATCCACCAGAAAATGGTTCTGGATCCGAGGTCCTATTAGGGATCCTGAAACACCTTTTCCATTCTGTCTTTGGATTAGATACTGAAAATAATTATGTTCAGCTACTTGGAACTACCACCAAAGGGAAATGAAATCAATAAGTTTTGAGCAGTGGTCTTATGTGACAGGATAAAGATAGTGAAATTCTCCATCCCACTTCCTAAATAACATTAATAACATTTACCACATTTCCATTGTCTGAAAACTTCCTGGGTGAAAGCACATACTGTAAAAATGAAACATTTTCAGTTTTATTTGATGTATATTACCTCTTGAGTAGATAATCACAACAGCCTCCTCACTGAATTTCTGACTCCTATTCTCTCTCCCTCTTCAGTACATTCTCCACACAGTGGCCAAAATCATCTTCCTAAAGTAATCATCTGAAGATGTTACTCCTCTGGCTCAAAAAGCTTTCTGGACTCCCTAAAAAATATAAACTCTTTACCTTGGCATCAAAAACCTTCTCAATCTGGCTCCAACCCACCTTTGTAGGCATATCTCACATGCCCCGCCCTCCCTTGACATCCTTTTTGGTCCCTTCAAACAAGCCTTCTTGCTGCTTCCCAGAAGCCAACATCCTACCTCCCACTTGGGTGCTTTTGCATAGGTGGTCCCCCAGGCCTGGAATGCACTCCCTCCTCTGCTCTGTTCCTTAGAATCCTGAGCTTCCTGCACGGTCAACTAACTTTGGCCTTTGTATTATCTGTGCCTAGCACAGTGCTTCCTTTGAAGTAAGTCCTTTAGCAAATCATTTTTTGATTGAATCAAATACATTACCTCCTTTGGGAAGACCTCCCTGAATTCTACTCAACAGTCAGCTCTCCATCCTCAAATAACTGTTATGTGTGTGTGTGTGTGTGTGTGTGTGTGTATGTGTGTGTGTAAAGTTTCAAGCTTTAATAGCTTACATATGAGATACATATATATACATATATAATATATACAATACATGGATTTATGTATATATGCATATATATATGTGTGTGTGTGTGTGTGTGTGTGTGTCACACACACAGTTTCTTTGCATGTTGTAGTCCTCCTCAAGTAGAATATAAACTCTTTGAGGGCAGGAACTGGCCATTACTTTGCCATTATATTTTAGAAGTATCTCTAGCATGGTGTTTCCTACAGGCATTTAATAAATGTTTGTGGGATTGGGTATTATTATTTGGCAAATCATGAGAAGATGCAGAGTAATGGTCCAAATGGCCAAACTTGATTATGGCTTGGCCATTATGCACTCCAGTTTAGGGCCTTCTCCTGTTACTCCTCAAACCCCATGGACCAGGCCACCTTCTATCAAGGAGAGAACTCAGAAAGGGAACTACATCCCAGGATGGGCCATGTTCCCAGAAAGAGACCTCCAGAGTAATAATGAAATTTCTAAAGTACATGGGGTTTCTTTTTTAGGTCTTACTATAACATCACAGGTGATTAAGCATTACTTTTACTATTTAAAAAATCATGCTTTTTATCCATCCCTCACAGACAGCAATACACAGGTGACTTGACCTTAAACTTAGGTAATTATTATAATTAAAGAGCTAATACTACATTCACAAGCTTCTGCAGATCCTTTCTTTCTGCCTATTGTCTAGAAACCATTATGCCTTGTGCAGTTCCTTTTCTGTTCCTTGTTTCTTTGGCCTTCTTCCAAGATTCACTCTGTTATTATTTAAACTCTCTCTCAGTATGTTGGTATTTTTTTTTTTGTGCTCTGCCTCTTATGACTTATGGATTATTCCCTTCTTGGGGAGATATTTTCCAGATCCATTCATAACTATTATTCATTCCACATGCTGCAAATATAATACCCACCTAATCAATCACCACTTCTACATTTGAAAATAAAACCATCCTTTCTTTATTATATTAAGCAAATTAGTCAAATGAATGTTTTCTAAAACTTGCTGCCTTTTTAGGTCCCTTGGCTCTCCGCCTGCCTTTTTCGACACCCCCCCCCTCTTTTTTTCCCTTCTCCTGTTTGCAAACAGTACCAATTTCCTTCTGCTGGTGTTCAGAGTGGATTTTGATCCTCCTGACTTTGTCATCTGCTTTGTTGATCATCTATCCTTCCTTGGGAGTAACCCCTTCCCAATAAAGCTGGGTGGGTAGCAGAGAACCGTCAAAGACAGAAGAGCTTTGGCTCCTTCTCGCCAGTGATTGAGTAGTGAAGGCCCTTGAAATTAAACAGAGGAAACTCGGCCCTCTCTGACGGGTTTTACTTTCAGAAAACACAGCAACCGTATAATCAATATTAATCACTGTGAATTGCAAAATGCCATTGTTGATGGTTTGCTTGGCGACCAGGGTACTAAAAATGAGGGAAGCAGATTGTTAACTCAATTCTTCCCTTCCCCACTCTGCCCTGCTCCACATTTTACATAATGTCTCTATTTTGTATTCCATTTTAAAGGAATTCCTTGCTTTAACCAGCCCATCTCCTTTTGTGTCATCTCAGGGTTTTCATTGATTAAGCCTATTTGAGAGCCAGCATAGGGAGAAGCATCTGTTACTAAGAGGAGTCTCATGTCCAAAACCTGTTAGGGGGAACTCTAACTCCAGTCCTGACAAAGCACATAGATCTTTGGGGTGTGTGTGTATGTGTGTGTGTGTGTGTGTGTGTGTGTGTGTGTGTGCATGTGTGTGTGTGAGAGCATGCACACACATGTGTGTATATATGTGTTTATAAGCAATTAAATAGTGGTCTCCCTATCAGCATAGATTATTTTAATAGACATACAGTACTACTTTAAACTAAGTCTTCACCATCTGTTCATCTTAATTATAAATGCAAAAAGAACATATTTTACATTAGCATCAGAAAATAGTGAGATATCAGGGATTGAAACGCCCATATATGCTCTTTGTACAATACAGAATACATCTGTGCTGTTTTCCCCTTCTTTTCACAATGCAAATCATAGAGGGAAAGTGCCTCCTCTGTACAGACCATTTCTTGATGCTGAAGATGGTTCTCAGGACACAGGTTCATTGTAGTGGGATTTTAATAAATCGTTCAACTAAAAAGAATACATTTTTCAAGTATACAGTAAGCTAGGGCTTCTGCTTATTGTTTGCACTATCTAGCCATCTTCATTTCCTTCTGATGAGAGAAAAAGACATTGAGAACAGTAGATCTGCTCTAATCTGCTCCAATGCATCATGAGATGGGAGAGAAAAATCTACAACAGGAAAAAATTTCTTCTTTATAAAGGAAATGTAAAAGACACACAGGGTGCAGGAAGAATGGCAGAACACTTAATGTCGAGTTGAAAAAGCTTCTGGAGAGGCATACATTGCCCTTTGTTGATCTGGACCTTCATGGTCGGGTGATCTTTCTATTGGGAGAATAATACAATATGGGAGGATGTGGTCTGCAGGGATGGATGGAGCACATGTTCAGTTCTGTTTTCAAAGCTAGCAAATTCTAGCTTGATTTTTCATCTCATAAAGCACAACTGAGAGAAGTCCATCTGATTTTCCAATAAGTAGGATTTTCAGGAACATTCTAGAAATTTGAGCCTCAAACCCAGGACAAATACCTAGGAAGCTGTTACAAGGAAGTTCACTTACAGGGTCTTATCTGGAAAAACTTCCTTTTCACCAATTAAAAACTATTCAATGAAATGAAGAACTGTTTCCACTACATTTCCAGCATGCAGAAGACATTACCTATTTCCTTAGGCTTATTAGAAAACTATTTTTGTAACATTGGTGAACCACTATTTGATGGTAAGAGGTGGTTAGGTGGATATTTAGGATGACAGCATTAATAAGGGACATGTATCAGGACCAGGAATATTTCTCAAACTGGTACCATTTTTTTGTGTTGTAGAGATGATGCTCTTTACTTTGTACATGTTGTTCTCATCTGAAGCAGGCACCATGGAGGGCTTAGAGTTTGGTCAGACATTGAAGACACCAAGGTCATCTGCTGCATCCTGGGCCATTGCCAGTTGTTTTGACTTTTGTTTTGCAACTAGACTTTGATGACTGGAAGGGAGAGTGAGGCTGACAACTGAGCAACTCTTCCTCACTTAAATCCAATTCACAAGCAAGGGAAGAAATCATCTCATGATGTTATTGGTCCTCTTCAAAACAAAGGACAAATAACAACAACACAGTCCTTATTCATAGTGGTGCCTGGGTGAGTTAGGGAGTAAAACCAAAAATCCTGATATGGAACCTGCTCTCCATGTGGTTCTGTGGAAAGGGCATTGAACCTGGAGTCAAGCCATGGGATCTGAATGCAAATCCTAACTCTAACACTTACTACCTGAGTGACCTTGGATAAGTCATTTAACCTCTCTGAGCCTCAATTTCTTTATCTGGAACATGATAGGATGGGCAACTGATGACCTCTATTATTGCTCTGATCTTCCAATCTTTTGTGTAGTCCAGGCATTATTTGTATTATTGCCAAAAAGCAAACCCCTACAATGTTAGGTCATTTAGTAGATCCCTTACTGGACACTACTGTCCCTTTCCTCAGCCCTGGAAGTGCCCTCCAAACAGATGTCCGATTCCCCATTATGGTAGTCCAAACTTGAAGTCCCTTTGGCCTGTGACAGCAACTATCATTTGCAGAGTTAGATATTATCACTACCTCTAAAGTTTGGTCATCCTAATGACTTTGAGTCCTTTGTATAATTATTTGTTATGTATCTCAGCTACTAAACTATAGACTACAGTAAGCCAAACCATACTTGGTTTCTCACTGTTTTCCAGATACACAAATGTTTGATGGGATTTATAACTGGATAGCACCTTGGGGATCATCTAGTCTGAATGCCTTCATTTTATTGGTGAGAAAAGGGAAGCCCACAGGAGTTGTCTTCCCAAAGATCACACATGTAGCAATCATTTTGGATTTCTTTCATTTCTCCACCATCCCGACCTCCAACACCCCAAACACACACTCCACACTAAGTATCTCCTTTCTCCCTTCTCCCCCCACAGTTTTTCAGTTTGTATGCATGTGGGGTGGTCTTCCCACATTAGATTGTAAGCATCTTGAGGGTAAGAACTGTCCTTTTTTAAAAATTGTGTCCCTAGCACCTGGTATATAATAGGTACTTCATACATCTTTATTAAATATTGATTATTAATAGAGTCAAGATTCAAACCCGTGTCCACAACTCCAAATCTGGTGTTTTTTTCATGATGCCATGCTATTTTTCGATCTTGTACTTTCCTTCATCCTCACTCTTGTCTGTTGCCATTTCCCACACACTTTCTCTGTCCTCACTCCATACTATACTATTTATATGTCTTAAAGGCATTTTCTGACCTGCATAGTTTATTGCCTTGTAAACTTTTGTTGAATTTGAGTTTGTGTAAAGTGAAGCAAACATCTCAAATCACTGAAGGAGTACTTGGGTTTTCTACCACAATTGTTTCCTAGCATTTCCACAATTTTGCTTCATCTTTGGAGAGTCTTTCCATGATATTAGAGCTTATCTTTTGTCCCACTAAAGGGGATTCATTTTAACCCACCATGAGGTTGTTGCTTTCCTCACATCCATACTTTTACCCCATCCAATCCACCTTTTGTACCACTACCAGAATAATCTTCCTGATGCAAAATTCCACTCCTAGGAATCTTTCCTCTTTTCCTACCCCCACCTCTCGAGTTGGAAGAGATTAGTCTCTCCTTAGAATAATTGTAGTACTTCCTAATCATCTGTACCCAGTAAATGACACTTTCCCTACAGGTACAGTGCTAGAGTTCACTGCACTTGGGAATCAAGAAAATTTGATTTCAAATCTCATTTCTGGCACGTACTATCTGTGTGACACTGGTAAGTCACTGAACCTCTCTCAGCCTCAGTTTCCTCATCTGTTAAATGGAAATAACTATAGCACCCCCTGCAGAAGGTTATTGTGAAAATTAAATGAGATGAGAAATATACAAGCAAACCTTAAAATGCCATACAAATTCTAGCTATTGTCACTGAAAGGCAGCAAGGTGATACAGTGGATAGAACATCAGGCCTGGAGTCAGGAAGAGTCATCAGTGCTTCAGACACTCATTAGCTTTGCGACCTTGGGCAAGTCACTGAACCCTGCTTGCCTCAGTTTTCTCCTGTAAGATGAGCTAGAGAAGGAATATGAAACCACTCTAGTAATCTTTGCCAAGAAAAATCTAAATGAGATCCCAGAGAGTTACACATGACTGAAACAACTGAACAACAAAATTAGACCAGGGCCTAAAGGACTTAGACCTCTAAACACTGCATGAATGGATCTTGTTGTCTTCTATGGGCAAAATGGAATTATGTTGGAACAGCAAGCATGGCTTCAATGCTAGTGGCCTGCTTTACTAGTAGTTGGCAATCTTTTGGGGCATCTATTCAGTTCATTTTGTTTCATTTAATTCAATAAACTTTTTTTTTTGCAAGTTTGCTATAAGCACTGTTCTAGGAGCTGAGGGATACACAAAATCAAAAACTCAATTCCTACCCTCAGGGAACTCAACTTCTTTTGGGGAAGGGGAATATACAAAGACACAAATAGTAAATACAAAGTTAGAGGAAGAAAAAGGAAGAAAGCACTGGTTGAATGGAGAGTATCAGCCAAGGTCTTATGGAGGAGTGCTTTGAAGGAAGCCTGTGACATGAGGAAAGAGCATATTCCAGATCTGGGGAAACCACTTGTGAAAAGGCCCAGAGGAGGGAAGGAGATGGAACACATGCTGGGGCTGATGAAACTGTACTAGAAGCTAGACAGAATCTGGTAGCTGGTCCAAACAATCATGGTAGAAAACCCAAGTACTCCTTCAGTAATCTGAGTCATGTTTGCCTCATTTTACACAAACTCAAAGTCAACAAAAGTTTACTAATAATATGTAAGGCACTATGCAAGGTGCTATGCAGGTTGGAAAATATGTCTAAGATACATTAATAATTGTATGCAGAGAAAATGATGAACACAGAAGGTTTCACTTCACATCCAGGGAATTGACAAAGATGACAAAAATATGGAAATAGTTAACATTGGAGGCATTGGTGGAGTTACAAATAAGCCCAGATATTTTGGAAAGGAGTTTGGAATTATGTGAAAGAAGTGACTAAAATGCCCATACCCTTTGACTCAAAGACTAGGCACACACACACACATATATATATGTACATATGTCTATATGTGTATGTATATACCTATACATACATATATGTGTGTATATATATGTGTGTGTGTGTGTGTGTGTGTGCGTGTACGTATGTTTTCCCCAGGGAGGTCAGTGATAAAAAGGTAGGCCTCATATTCACCAAAATATTTTTAAAAGATTTTTTTGTAGTAGCAAAGAACTGTTAAAAAAAAAAGTCGCTGTCCATCTGACTGGGGAATGGCTAAACAAGCTGTGGTCTGTGAATATAGTAGAATATTACTATGCTGTAAGAAATTATGAATGCAAAGGAGTTTATATGAAGACAGGTAAACTGATGTATGTATGTAAACTTATGTAAACTGATGCAAAGTGAAGTAAAGAGAACCAGGAAAACAATACACATAACTGTAGCATTGTAAATGGAAAGATGGATAACAACAGAAGGGTCTAAGCTGAATGTTATGAAATTATATTAACCAAGCTTGGCCCCCCCAAGAAAAGACATAAGAAGGCATTGCCACCCAAATCTTTGTGGTGGTAGGGCACTAGAGTTGTTGAACACTGCATATAATGTCAGAATTTTTTTTGCTTTATAGGTTAATTGTGATAAACTGCTTTCCCCCTATTTTTTAGTCTTTGTTATAAAGGATAATGTTCTGGGAGGAGGTGAGAGGGAGGAATCCATTAGGACATACAGTTAATATAAAAACAAAAGATACCAATAAAATTTTATTTTAATTTTAAAAAGGAGAAAAAAACGGGATACTACCCCTGTTCTGTAGGCCTTCAGATTATTCTCTATTTTGATGCCATATTATTTCTATATTCTGTTTTCTAGCTTTGTTTGGGTGGGGGGGGATATGTTGATATTCTTATATTCTTAAATATATTCTTATATATATTCTATATATATAAATATATTCTTAAATTGGACTTCATCATAGTATTGAGCAAAATCAGTAAAAGGAAAAGCTTTAATCCTCAGATGGTGTGGGACAGAATTTTAAAATGAAACTCAGGGTTTAGATTTCCTCTTATAAATTTATTGAGTCTATTGAAATTCAAATGCCCAGCAAATTCCAGCTTTTATTATGACCATGACTCCTGCCACGAGTGACCCAGGAATCATTGCTGCCTTTAAAGTGTTTCTCTCCAATAATTGCCATCTGGAACAAAGTCCCCTTGTCATGCTGGCTGGTTGTGCTGATTAGAGGGGGGAGGGGAGGAATAAGTAGGAATATCACCTTTGCTGGCCCAAGTCACTGCCCATTGCTTTCCTAGATCCATCACTTCAACACGTTGACATTGGTGAGCCACCTACAGAGTATAACTAATGAGGAGTGATTCTAAAAGAATGACTGATTTTACAAAACAAGAAACTTTCCTGAGTTCCTGCTACCAAAAGTCTATTAATCCCTTTTATAGTCACTTTTGGGAGGCTATGCCCTTTCTCCAAAGATGTTCCATGCCCTTTGGGAATTGTCTCCAGTGTCTGTAGCCCATCTACAGAATCACAGAATCATAGTATCTCAGTGGGAAGGGACCTCAGAGGCCATCTTGTCCCACCATACCTAAATAAGAGTCCCCCCTACAACATCCCTGACAAATGGTTATCTCGCCTTTGCTTGAAGACTTTTCCTGAGGAATTAGAAATAGACAGAAAGAAGCATTTATTAAGTACCTATGGTTTTTCCAGTAGCAATGTACAGCTGTGAGAGTTGGACTATAAGGTAAGCTGAGTGCCTCATAATTGATGCTTTTGAATTGTGGTGCTAGAGAAGACTTTTGAGAGTCCCTTGGACAGAAGGAGATCAAATTAGTCAGTACTTAAAGCAATTAATTCAGGTCATTCACTGGAAGATCAATACTGAAGTGGAAGCTTAAATACTTTGGCCCCATAATGAGAAGATGGGACTCATTGGAAAAGACCCTGATGTTGGGAAAGATTAAAGGCAAAAGGAGAAGGGGACGGCAAAGGATGAGATGGATAGATATGGAAACAACAAACACATGGACTTGGACAGACTTTGAGAGATAGTGGCATGTTATGGTCCATGGGTCATGAAAAGTCAGACATGACTGAATGACAACAAAAAAATGCCAGGCACTGTGCTACAAATATTATCTTATTTGAACCTCACAACAACTCTGGGAGATAGGTGGTATTTTTACTCCTATTTTATAGTTGAGGAAACTGAGGCAGACAGGGATCAATGATTTGCCTGATTTGACCTCAGACCTTCTTGACTCCAGGCCCGGCACTTTATCTATTGTACCATTCAGCTGCCTTGGAAAAACCCATACCTCCAGAGATAGCCTCTTCTATTTTTAAATAGGTTTAAGTGTTAAGAAAGTTTTTCCTCACATCGATCCTAAATCTACCTATTCTTAACTTGTTATATTCTGGTTCCCTGGGGTCATGCAGAATGAATCTAATCACCGTTCAATAAGAGAGCTCTGTAAAGACTTGAAGACAGTTAGCATGTGTCCCTCACTCTTTTCTTCTCCAAGCTATATGCCCTCAGTTCCTTTAGCTGCTCCTCAGAGGGCCTAACCTCAAGGCTGTTCACCATCCTGGTTGCCCTACTCCGGGCACTCTAAAGTGTGGTGCCAGGAGCTGAACATAATACTCCAGATGTGGTGTTCATTTGAATATTTTCAATGGTGGCAAATCTTCATCAATTGAGGGAGGATTTCAATTTGGGAAACAGCCAACAAAATCATGCTGAGACAGTTCTGGTGAGTAAGGCAAATGATCAAGCTGGGTGATACCATTTGGGGTCAAAAATGAGTCATAGGCATAAAATAATAAAACTGATTTCCTCGGGTGGCATGCATATGAATTAATTCTAAAGAAAATGACAAGCGACCTCCCAAATGTTTTGAATAATAGAAGCATCATTGAAATAAGTGCATAATAGCTTACCATAGTGACTCTTTTGAAGGGACCTATATTTCTTACTCATTGACTGTATAATTTCCAGAATATGTTTAAAAATAAAAGTCTGACTTTATTCACACTGCGCACTGCTTTCCAATTGGCAGAGAAAATTCTCATGCTCTCTGGCCAGTCTAGACCATCCCTGTCAGTGTAACTGAGAAATAAGAAAAAAGGAAATAGAGTTCACTGGGATTGGTAATAATCTGTGGGACATGCTTAGACGGAAGGGGAACAGTTGAGCTAGAACTGGAGTCTACTGCTGCTCTTTCTCACCCCTCTTAGAAAAGGACAGTTTCCCTCATAATTGTTGTAATTGAGTCATTTCAGTTGTGTCCAACTCTTTATGACCCTATTTGGGATCTTCTTGGCAAAGAAACTGGAGTGGTCTGCCATTTTCTTCTCCACCTCATTTTACAGATGAAGAAACTGAGGCAAACAAGGTTAGGTGACTCACCCAGGGTCAGATTGCAACTGTCTGAGGCCAGTTTTGAACTTAGGAAGAGGAATATTCCTGACTCCAAGTCTGGCACTCTAACCATAGTGCCACCTAGGTTCCCTCATAGACTACTAGGCAAATGTTCACAATGGCGGTCCAATCTTCCCTCTTGGATCATTTTGTGTAATTTGGCTGGTCCGGGTTACTGATACATACAGCTCACGATAAATCTATATGGTCCTCTATTAAGCTCTCAGTTACTTAAAACATAAAATGCTTCTGTGGATTGGAAAGGCCTAGGAGGAGGAGGGTAAGGAGTGGAACCTTCTTAGATGGTTTTTAGTGCCTAGAGATATTCTTTTCAACTGAGGCCTCAGCCCCAATTATTAAGGATGATCAGAACCCTGCCCATCATTCGAAATTGCAGACTTCCTGATTGATATCCGATCTCACAAACATTTTCTCCCACCCAATAAATGGCAACAACATTGTGCCAGGAGTGGATTGTCAACTCCAGTGCAAACCATTAACCACATTAGAGAAAATAGCTTTGGAGAGGTATCTCTCAACAATTTTTAACTTCAAAAGATGTCACGAGAAGTGCCACAAATTATTATTGCCAACAATTTGTCCAATTTGTACCTGGTGAAATGTGTGTGTCCCTACACTGCACCATTTTACATATCAATGTAAAATATTAAAAAGGAAAAACGTTTTGTAATAAACAGCATTTTTGCTGATTGCAGCTGATTATGTTAAGCAGCTAGCGCTGTGGATGTCACAGAGGAGACTTAATAGCTCCTATAACTAATCTCCACTGCTGACCTCTCCCCTCCACTGATGAAGCCTATTCAAAAACCTGCTGCCCTTTGCTCATTTTAAGATCTTATATTTCTGAACTGTTTTGATCATGAATATATTTGTCAAAGTTGTTGTGGGGTTTGGGCTTTTTTGTGAGGTTTTTTTTAAAATAGAGTCTATAAAGAAAAATTTCTGCTACAGTTATATGAGTTACTATTTAAAAAACGAAAAATGATACTTAAATGCCTGTGCTTACTCTCAGTGCTTATAGTTAATGTTAACATGTTTTTAATGAGAACTAGAAACTGTTCTTCTTATAGCTGAGAATCTATATAAAGGAATACTGTGTCAATGTATTTTTCTCTAACTCTAAATGCAGGGCAGTGATATCCCGTTGAGGAAGAAAAGAGCCTTGGTCATTTCATCAGGCTCGATAGATGTGTGCTCACAAGCAAAACCATGTTCTCAGTCATGAAAAAATTTCATTTTTTTCCCCGATACAACCTTAACAGAAACATTGCTACAAAAAACTAATTTACAAATGTGGAAAGCACTTCGTAAACGTAAATATGTGTGTATATGTGTGTGTGTGTGTGTGTGTGTGTGTGTGTGTGTGTGTGTGAGTGTGAGTGTGTTTGAGGCATTGTGACACAGTGGGTCAACCTTGGAGTCAGAAACACTTAGTTGGGTTCAAATCTGCTCCTGATAGATGCCAACTGTGTGATATGGGCCTGTCACTAAGTATGCTATTCCTTAAATCTCTAAGGCCCTAAGTTGCAGATCACTTGCTGGTCTACATTGGTGGAGGCTGTTTCCACACTGGGAGCTCTCCATACTGATGAATTCATAGATATTCACCTGCCTCAAATATATACATGAGAAGCAGTGTGATGTGATAAACAAAGGAATCAGGGCAACCTGGATTCAAGACTCACCTCCAACACATACTAGCTAAGTGACTATGGACAAGTTAATTAACCCCAAGAAACTGTCTAAGATGGTAATTGACAGATGAGTTGCTGTTCCACATAGGTAGAGGGAATTGCCATACGTGGAGTCCCCAGACTATTAAAAATCAAAGGTTTGTTCTATATACGTATATATGAATAGCAATCCAGCTATGTTTCTCTCTCATGCAGCATTACTTCCAAAACTCTTAAAACCAAATTCACATTTTGCCTTCATCTCAGTAATTGCTCTTGAACCTCCAAGCTGCAGGACTCCTGTAGGTAGGAGAATCAGGCTAGAGGGGTAAAACTTCCAGTCTTGAGTGATCGGTAACACCCCAGATCATACAAAAGTCTTGCCAGCACCACGGCAAAAAGCCAGGTGTACCCAACCAAAATCAAAGAAGGAAGAAAATCAGCTAACCCGAAAGCAGAGGGTCTGAGTGCACATTCCAATTTACGGGTATTTAGGAAAGAAAAGGGATAAAGTGATTTGATGAGGACCACCCAGGAGACCTGGAAAGAACAGCTTTCTATCAGACAAACCCTGACTGAAGACTGTTGATAAATATTTCCCTTAGGATAGGAATCCGGTTGCCACTAGCAAAACAAAAATCCCTAGGGGGCAGTACATAATTAACAATTTGAAGATACAGTGGCAGGCATTGTCACAAAGGGAGCTGGGAAGCAAGCTCCAAATGTACAAATCCAGGCTGCCACCACAACAGCGGGTGATGGATCCCTCTATAAATCAACGGCAGCTTTCCCCATAGAACAAACACTTTGCCACTCTCCCTACCCAAATTCCCACAAATGCTTCCTGACCAAGGGAGTCATTTTCCTGGGGTTTTCTATTAATATCATCCTACCTGTTTCCTTAGTTTGAGGGAAATTACTCACTTTACTCTGGGAAATTAACTAGATTGTTTTTCAATAATAAGTGGGCAGATAAAACTCAATAAGAAGATGCTTTAGATAAAGTTAGGAATTCTGTTTTGTAAAGAAATTTAGACACATGAGTTTTTCTTTCAACAGCCTTAAAATTAGCATGCAAACTCATGTACTTATAACCACAGCCCAGGGAAAGTTATGAGGGCACTGGAAGAATTTTACATCTTTATTTTTCCTCTCTCCTCCCCCCCCCCCTTTTTCTCTCTATTTTCAGGATAGAATTTTGGAGGAAATCAATCAATCAACAGCATCTCTTTTTTTTTTTGCTTTTTGGCAGGGCAATTGGGGTTAAGTGACTTGCCCAAGGTCACACAGCTAGTGCATGTGTCAAGTGTCTGAGGTCAAATTTGAACTCAGGTCCTCCTGACTCCATGACTGGTGCTCTACTCACTGCGCCACCTAGCTGCCCCCAACAGCATCTCTTAAGTACCTACTAAGTACCAGGTACTGTTCTTGGAGTTGGGGCTGCAAAAATAAAACAAAACCTTCTCTGCCTTCAAGAAGCTAACATTCTATGGAGGAGAAAATATTTAATGTGTATACATATAAGTATATACAAATTAAGTGCGTACAAAATATATACTCAATGTACATGCTATATAAAGACAGGGAAGAAACAGGGCATGAAGGACCCGTAGAAAATAAATTTTAAGCATTGAAACCATCGCACTGCCTCTGAACCTCAGTGTATTCATCTATAAAATGGGAGGAATGATACAAGCCCAGCCTATATCACAGAGTTGCTAAGGGCCAAACAAGATAATGCATTGAAAGAGCTTTGAGACTTAAAAGCATTATATGATGTCATCATTTTAAAAAATTATTTAAATGATTTACTTTAATTTAAAATTTAATTTAATTTTAAAAAATCATTCAAGATACACACTGATGCTTTAAAGTACAAATCGTGCTAATCACACTGTTGATTTTTCTTTTTGCTCGTGCTGCGTCCCCTTGGATGCACCATGCACTCTTAATCAGCACAGGGTAAAGAGACCCTGGGTATTACTACAAAAAAGCAGGTCCTCTCTGGGAAGTCACTTAGCCTCTCTTGAGCCTGAGAACCTGCATGTGAAACAAGGAATGGAACCTTTGCCGCCTGCCTATCTAATCAGAACTTTATGAGGACTAATAAAATTTTGCCTGCAAAAGGGTTACAGCACATGAAAGTCCCAAGCATAATTATTCACCTTGAGGTCACAGCTGCGAGATTGTCCATTGTCACATAACCATAGGATTGTGGATATCAAGTTGGAAGGGCTCTCAGAGGCCAACCCCCCCATTCTACAGATGAGGAAACTGAGGCCGAGAGAAGCTAAATGACTTGCCCAAAGTCACATAGATAGATAATAAGTAACAGAGATAGAATTTGAACTCATGTCCTCCGATTACAAAGCTGGCATTTTTTCCACTGTGCCATACTGACTGTCACCAGACTTTATAGTCCACTTTAGGAACCTCAGAATGGAAGGAAGGAAACAAGAATTTATCAAGTACCTCCTATGTGCCAGACGCTTTACAAATAACTCATTCGATCCTCACAACAACCCTGGGAGGTAGGTGCTGTTATTATCCCCATTTTACATGTGGGGAGACTGAGGCAGAGACAGATCAATGGCTTGCCCAGGGACATGCAACTAGTAGGTGACTAAGACCAATTTTGACCTCAGGTCTTCCTGACTTCAGGTGCAGCACACCACTCCCTAGGACAGCTCACTGCCTCGGTGGGGGGAGGTTATACATAGAGTGATAAGACAGCATCTGGGCCAGTTCCCTATTTTCCGGCTTGTAGCTGTGCAAATCATCCAAGGTTATGAGTTGTTTATTCTCTCCTTGAAGGGTACCAAAAACTCCTCAGGATCCCTTGGGGCTATGGACCATTCTAGTGTGCTATCAAAGTCGAAAATTCTTCACTATGTCTAAATAAAATCTCTTCTGCTTTGTTTATTTCCTCCTGTGCTCTCTGTTGACAAGGAGAACAGAGTCTCATCCATAAAGCTCATCCTTCATCCTCTTCCCAGTTGAATATTCTCAAGGGTCTTTCCTTAGCCCACTTTTCTTCTCTAGATGATCTTTCTTAGTGCTCTCATTATCTCTAATAGGTTCAGCTTTCATCTCGGTGTATATGACTCCCAGATCTACATATCCATCCCCATCCTTCTCTTGAAGTAAAGTCCCCAGTCATCAGCTGCCAGCTGGAAATTGAGTCCCAAACAGAACTCATTATCCTCTGTCCCTAAACCTATCCCTCCTCTTCACTTCCCTATTTTAATTCACCACTTGTAAGTCAGGTTCACAGCCTACGAGTCAACCTTAACCCTTTGCTCTCACTCACCTCATTGCCTAGTCTTCCAGATTCTACTTCTTCAACATGTCTTGCCTTCCTTCTTTCCATTCCCACAGTTACCATCTTAGTTCAGGCCTTCTTCACCTTTCTCCGGGACTATTGAAATAACCTTCTAATTGGTTTCTCTGCACTCTAATCCATCCTCTAAGCAACTGCTAATTAAATTTCTCAATCACAAGTGTGACCATGTCATTCTTCCACTCAAGAAGCTTCAGTAGCTCTCCTTTTTTCTCTAAGATAAAATACTCCTTGATTTGGCATTAAAAGTCCTTCACATTCTGGCTGCAGCCCATAGTTCAGGCTGATTACACATTACCCTCACACATTCTACATTTCAGTCAAACTAACCTCCTTGATGTTCCCTCCATATATTATTGAAAAGACATTTAAAGGAGATGTGGAAAAGTGATTAAACCTCTTTACTCCTTTAGGAGAAATGTAGAATTCATCAATATCTTGATAGTATGGAGGACCATTGGCCAGCTGAAGGATTAGCCACAACCCTGGTGGCCTTAAAAAGAACATGTTCTCTAAGGGAATCAGTAGAGAGAGTCATCTTTGGCAGTCAAGAAGAGGAATAGGTATGAAAAGTGAACTCTGCTCTTGAGAGGAAATCACTCTATATTTTCCCTTTACTTTTTCCAAGGAGAAGTGGAGTGATGAGAGAGAATGAGGGAAGGAATTTTTTTCCACCACCATTGGCAATAGCATCATCAATAGCACCATCTGGCAGTAGAGCAACTCATGATTTAGGCTTTACCACCCAACAGGTAGCAGACCCAGAGTTTAGCTACAGAGTTGAGATACAATATGAAATAAGAAATTCAGGGAGCCCAACAGAGTAACCTAACCACTAGTGAGGCTATTCCCCAAGGGGAAAGTATGAGAACACCAGAAGAAGAGAAAAGACATCAGGACCTTTCAGTGTCAAAGCTGTGAGTTGACTTGGACACATGAGCCTCTTTACTAGTCTGCTCTTTATATGTACTCACTCTTTGCCTTCAGGAAGGACCCATTTTTTAGGGGAGTATACTGCAGGTTAACGGGAAGGAAGAATGTTTTATTGCTACTGTTCATGCTATGTCATTTAATGAAAACCTTTGCTTTATGCAAATGGTGTCAGCTGGCTGATTCTTAAAAGCAAATACATCAGTGGGGGCTCCTGTGAGCTTAATTTTTAGGAGTATGGTTCCACAGAGTGACCTTGAACCTGAGGTAGCTAGACTCTTGGGGGATAAGGCTGGTAAAGAAGCACTGGGGAGAAGACAAGCCAAAGGGACCTGTCTAGGATATATTTGGGGTGCCCTGTGCATTTTCAAGGACCTACCAAAGAAAAAATAGTACTTTTATTTTTTCTTTTAGCCTGGTTAGACCATTTCCCTATTACATGTTCTTTGATCTTTGGGGGATGGAGATAGATGGATCAACCATGGTTCTATTTATAGAGCTTCAAGTGGTTCCTCTTTGCAAGAGGGCTGCAACCCTAGGATAGGAGGAAAATGGAGATCCGCAGGAGAGCTAAGGAATTGTTTTGACTATTCTTATATACCTAATGAGCTTTCATGGAAAGCCTATGAAATTCGGGTCCAGAGGAAGAGGAGTTGTTTCACTCTCTAGTAACACTGAATGCGTTTGCCCTGAAGGTGGATTTTGTTGATTTTCAAAAATTCTTTTTAATCCTACCTTTTTGTAATTTTTGTTTTTATTTTCTTGTTGGTTTTGGGGGGAGGAGGGGGGAGGGTTTTTGTTCATTTTTTATTTGTTTTTGTTTTTGGTCTTAGGTCTAGGCTTTCTGTATTAGTGGTGGCCAAATTTAGACACAGCTTGTAAGCATCATTGGTAGGTGTGAACCAAAAGAACTTTGCACATTTATGTGCCAGGAGCCAGTGTGAACTTAAGGGCCAACTAGTAATGGGAGGGATTGATCCATATAAAGGATTATCGATTTTGGAAACTTCCATGAATGGTGTCAAGGGAATACTTGAAGAGATGACACACTACTATTTTGGGTTTTTTTGCAGGGTGGGGGAGTTAGGGGGATGCAAGATGTCAAGGAAGTATTTAGGGAAGAGAACAATGTAGCTCCTGCATTAGGTCTGGTACCTAACACTGTGGAGACTTCTCAGGTCTCCAGAGAGAATTTAAAAATTGGGGTTGAAGACCAGTGTCTCTGAAAGCACCCTGGTGCAATTTACTGGGACTACAAAATTTTAACTGGACGTGGGAGGAGAGAAGAATGGATAGGGTGTGAGCAGGAGATTGGCCAAGAATAACTTCTAGTCAACCACATCTATTTTAACATCAAAGGACATGGACTTTGTTTTGGCATTGATGATGCCTTCCAGTACAAAGTGCTGTACATAAAAGACCTCTTTGCTAACCTTGAATGAAACCTTTCTTATATCGCTAAAGATATCTCCTTGATAAGGTGTGGCCCCGGGCATTATTAGGCACATTGACACATTATGGAAAACCATCGATTGACAGCAAGTTTTAGGGAATAAAGCATTATCCTTGGTCAATTGTGTGCTGGCAAATGTTTAAGAACTAGCTGTATGAAGCAGGGAATATATCCACAACATATTTTTAAGTTTAATCTTTATTATTAATAGTTTCTTAACTTTAGACAATCAACAAAGCAACAGATTAGGTCCTAATTTGTGGTTTTCTGATTTCTTTTTTTTAAAATTTATTTTTATTTTTAGTTTACAACAGACGGTTCTACATAATTTTGAGTTCCAGATTTTTCTCCCCTCCCTCCCCCCTCCCTCCCCAAGACGGCATGGAATCTCATATAACTACCACAAATGACTTCGCATTGAATTAATTTATACATTAGTCAAGTTGCGGAGAAGAATTACGACCAATGGAATGAATAATGAGAAAGAAGAAACAGAACCAAAAAAAAAAAACCCAAAAACAAAAACAAAAGAGAAGAGAAAAAGGCGAGCATGAAGTGTGCCTCAATCTGCATTCAAACTTCATAGTTCTTTCTCTGGACATAGATAGCATTCTCCATCGTGAGTCCTTTGGAATTGTGCCTGCACCTTGTGTTACTGAGAGGAGCGAAGTCTGTCAGGGTTGGTCCTCACAGAATCCATATATCTGTAGTTGTGTACAGTGTTCTCCTGGCTCTGCTCCTCTCACTCTGCATTATGTCATGTAGGTTTTTCCAGGTTGTTATGAAGAGCGTATCATCCCCATTTCTTATGGCGGTTTTCTGATTTCTGAAGTGTAAATGTTCACACTGAGAATTGGACGGCCTGCTTACAGGTTCTCAATGGCTCCAGTGCATTCCCGTCCTTAGGCTAGGCCCTTAAAAAGTAGAACTTAGGAGATAGAACCAGAGCTTAGAGTCATGGAAAGGAGAAGTACTTTACACAGGCACTCAGCCTCAGGTTTATAAAAGATAACACTGAGGGAAAGTTGGCATATTTGCAAAGACCCTCCAAGTAATCACAAGGTCCCAGAAAAGAGAGGAGCCATAGGACTACAAAGACAGTACAGCAGAAACGAGTTCTCTGGGAAAAGAGAATTCTCACCTTATTGTGAAGATAACTTCATGATTTCATACCTGGGCCTCGAGTCAGGAAGACCTGAGTTCAAATACAACCTCAAACAGTCACTAACTGTACAATCCTGGGCAATTCACTTAACCTCTGTTTGCCTTAATCCACTGGAGAATGAAATGGCAAAGCACTCCAGTATCTTTGCCAAGAAAACTTCATGGACAACATTGGTTGTGGTCCATGGGGTCATAAAGAGTCGGACACAAATGAATGACTGAACAAGCAAGGAGGATTTTCACACTTGGAACAAGGAGGCATCTGCAAGGTCAGAAAAAAGGTCTTATCTGTTAGTTTTGTTCTACTGGCTAACAAGAAGTTAAAAATGATGGGCCTTCTCCAGAACGTATCTGCAGCCTTTGCTTCTTGGCATATCTAGACTATTTAAAGCAGCTGCTAATTAACTGATAATTTCTACTAGTGTGGAGAGGAGGGTAGCTCAGGCAATGCTATACCCCTGCTACCTGAGGGATGAGCAAAGACATGGAAGGAAGACCACAGGGCATTTTAGTTCAATTGGGTGGAGCCTAGAGAGCAGTAATACAAGATAAGGTGGAGATTTAAAATATTGTAAGATTGCAGAGCACCATCCTTTGAGAGGCAGAGGAGTTTGTATTTACTGCTAGAACCAACCAATTGAGAACATCCATATGTTTATAGGTATAGATATATATATACATACACACATACACACATATATAGAAGGCATAAACACACATGAACATGTACTATGTAGATAGATGATTTGTGTGTACATACACATATAATACGTGTATGCACATATATATATATATACATATGTGTGTTAGCTATATTTATATATATGTCAATCTACATCAACAACCGTATCTACATAGGCAGCTAGATGGTATAATGAATAGAGTGCTATGCTTGGAGTCAGGAAGACCTGAGTTCAAATACAGCCTTAGACACTTGTTAGCTGTGTGACTCTGGGAAAGTCTCTCAATTTTGGTACACTTCAGTTTTCTTGTCTGTAAAATGGGGATAATTATAGCACTTACCTCCCAGAATTATTCTGAGAATAAAATGAGATATCTGTGAAAAACTTTGCATACCTTAAACCACTCTATAAATGATAGTTATTATATACTCACATATATATTCATATATATATCCTCATTTATATGTATAGATACATAGATATACACACATATGTGTATACACCTAATTTTTTTGCTGTTGAATCTTTCCCTGTTCTCATCTGGCTTTCAGTGTTTCCAGCACAAAGTATGCCTTACTCTACACAACAGTTCAGTTCCGATCTTTTCTGTAAAGATACATTAAAGAAGACGTGAATACTGTCTACCTTTCCAATCTTTTTTCCCCTTTAAAATAGCTTTCTTTTCCTATGGTAACTAGGTGAGAGGGGAAGTGATTTTTCCTATCTACTGCTTTGGCTTAGTATCTTTGAAGCATGCCTACAGATGCCATTTAGACATTTGCCTCAAGGTGGGATGTGGTGGAGTTCTGGGGTCAACAACCTAAATTTGACCCCCAGCTCTAGCCATGTGACCCTAAGAAAGTCACTCATTCTCTGTGAGCTTCCATTTCCTCATCTCTACAATAGGGGAAAAATACTTCTACTGATACTTCACAGGGTGATTGTCAGGGAAGATGCTTTTTCTAAGAATTAGAGTGCTGCATACATGTGAGTTTCCATTGTTATTCTTATGGCCACCCAAAGGACTCTTTCTATCATTAGGAACCCAAGAAAAGTGGGAGTTCCATGACAAAGGCATTTTTGTTGGGGTGGGGGGAGAGGTAATTGTTTAGAAGGCAGGCCCCGTTAAAAGTCTTGGGTGTTCAGGAAACCAGAATTTTAACTTGTATCATTGATTTGAGGAATTCTTTTGATTACTTTCTACCTTGCTTGCTAGTTCCATCCTTCTTTCAGCTGCACCCTTTTTAATTTAGGACCTTACACAATTGTGCTGTTTCTTTTTACTCATTTTACACAATCTGGCCTCATTTCCATTTTTTTTGGTCCCCTTCCCTTCTGCCTTTCAGCCGTCATTGGAGTTCAGGATTTAGTCAGCTTGTTCTCTGGTTACTCACCCTTTTCATCTTTATTCCCCACTGGTACAGTCTCTTCCTGGGTCCAGAAAGTTATCTTTTTGAACAGCGGCCAGCTATCTTGGATTACTTTGCCTCTGAAACTTTTCTTTCACTGTGTCTTTCCTATGAGCGCCTTGGGTAGGCCTGGTAAAAATTGGTTTTCCTAACCTGGAAAGAATTATATGAACTGGTGCTGAGTGCAGTGAGCAGAACCAGGAGAACATTGTATACAGTGACAGCCACAGTGTTCCAGGGCTGATTTTTGATAGACTTAGCCCATCTCAGCAATGCAAGGACCTAAAACTTTTCCAAAGGACTCATGATGGTAAATGCCATTCATATCCAGAGAAAGAACTAAGGAGTCAGAATGCAGAGTGAAGCAGACTCTTTTCTCGTTTGTTTTGTTTTGTTTTGTTTTGTCTTCTTTCTCATTGTTTCTCTCATTCGTTATAATTCTTCTACGCAACATGACTAATGTGAAAATGTGTTTAATAGGAATCTATGTGCAGAGCCCATATCAGATTGCATGCCATCTTAGGGAGGGAGGGGGAGAAAATTTAAAACTTATGGAAAGGAATGTTGAAAACTGAAAATAAATAAATTAAATATTTTTTAAAAATTGGTTTTCCTAAAGTTCTTTTTCTTTTTCTTGCTGACTTCTTTCATTTAAAACAAAGGGGTTAGAATAGGTGATCCTAAAGGTCTCTTTCAAGTCCCATGATCCTACATAAGATACTTTACCTTGAAACCATCATCCTGGCATCACTTCTTTCTAGCCTTCAGTCAACTTTTGCACCTGTTTATCAAAGATCACACTGAAATGTTCTTATATCTCAAATGATTCCTCCAATCGTAAGACCAACCTGTAAGTGAAAGATCTTTCCCAACCACTGAATAGGCCACTGGTGGGGCCAACAAAGTGAGGCCTGATTAGAAGCAGGCCCACACCTTGGTGATGCTGATCAGAGATTAAAGACTCTTCCTACCCTCTCAATAAACCTCAGGTGGGGCCAACAAAGGGAGGCCTGATTAGAGGCAGGCCCACACCCTTTCACTAACTAGATGTGAGGCCTCAGGCCCCACATCTTTTTGCTAAGTAGGCTATGAGCCCTCAGGGCCCTCAACAGGGTATAAGAGCTCTGAGGTTGGCTTTTTGCCTCTGAGGGCACACTCGTTGAAAGAGTGTTGGTGACTTGGCCAGATGAGACTCTAGGTAGCTTTTGGAGATCCCCTCCTCCGACTTTTGAAAACCCAGTTGTTGGTGCCTCTCTCTCTGGTAACTATGTAATTCCCTGGTTAGGCAGATAAAGGCCAGTCTGTTGATTTCTGTGTGTGTTTGCTCTGTTTATATAATATATGCTTGTAATTTCTGTTTGTATTTGCTCTGAAGTTCAGGGTGCTGGCTTTTCCCCCTGAACTAAGGGAATGGTATATGTATGTTTAATTAAAATAAGATTATTAACCCCTTAAAATTGCTTTCCTTAGAAAAGCAGATCAAAGAACCTGTGCTAGCAGCCTTTCTGTGTGCTTTTGTTGTTAGTCTGTCACCCCCACAGCAGCTGCTAGCAACATTGGTGTTACACCAATTTCATAAACAGGACATTTTTTTTCCCACTGTAAAATAGTCCATAAACCTAACTTAGAGCTCACTAGTGGCAAGAGCAATGAATCTGAAGTCAGAGCACCTGGGTTCAAATAACATCTCTGCCACTTACTGCCTGTAATTAACCTCGCACAAGTCACTTGACCTCTCTGAGGCTCAGTTTCTTCATCTGTAAAATGAGGATGTTGAATTACATAATCCTGGGCCTAGAGTCAAGAAGACTTGTGTTGAAATCTGCCTTCAGACGCTGATGAATTTCATGACCCCGGGTAAGTCACTAAAAAAAAAAATCTCTCTGCCTCAGTTTCCCCAGCTGTAAAATGGGGATAATAATAGCAGTTACCTCCCAGGGTTTCTGTGAAGATTCAATGAGATAATATTTGAAAAGTACTTAGCACAGTTGCCGGTACATAGTAAGCATTTAGTAACTGTGATTTTCCTTCTAAGATCCCTCCCATCTCTAAATTTATGTTCCTATGAAATTGCCTTTCTAGAATAAAGCTCTTTATTACCACCTAATCTTGCCCAAAGCTATATTGGAGAGTTGATCAGAAGCCAGCTACCTTCTCTTTTTTGGATTGGAGGCTTATAAAAGATTCCTTCCTTCATACTGTCATCCTTTTCATTTTGATATTTAGCTTTAACCTAGGCATTAGGTGTACCCACTGACCATCTTGTCTTTCTCGGGCCTCTATATGTGGGTAGTTATTCTTGATGAGAAGTGTTGTTTAGTCAGTCAGTCAGTAAATATTTATTAAGCACCTACTATGTGCCAGTTCACAATCTAATGATGGAGACAACATGCAAACAACTACATACAAAAAGTTATATATGGGATAAATTGTAGATAATACAATGAAGGGGAGGCTTGCTAGACCTCGAGTCAGAAAGATCTGGGTTCAAATTCCACCTATGATACTTTTCAGCATGGTCAAGTCACTTAACTTTTCTGAACCTCAGTTTCCTCATTTGTAAAATGGCAATGAAAATTACCTGTTGTACCTAACTCATAGGAGTGTTGGGAAGACCAAATGCCAATTATTATAGGTTTAAAGGGGATAATGTCTTTCCCTTTTTTCCTGTCTTTGGGGAAGTGCCTACTCCCTTTTGGTCAAATCTCAATTAAATGTTGGCCTGAAATAAGTTCTACCATTTTCTCTCCTTTTTTTTTTCCAGGTTTCATTTTAAAATCAGTACTGTAGGAAGAAAAAGTTTGTTATTCTCTATTTTCCTTCTCATTACCTTGTCACTTAATTTAGAAATTTCCAAGTCTAATCCAGGATTCATTGCTGGCAAATGCATCCTTACTCAGCACAGAATTCTGTAGATGCCTCTCCAGGCTGCCAACATACACCCCTTTCCCACTTGGCAAACTCTCCAGAGCTCTGAAAATAACTCCCTCCCAGCTCAGTAAACACCATCCCTTCCATAATAGGAGAAAAATGGTAGTAGAGTTTGTTCCTCATCTTAGCCTCCTCTGTGTATCATTCAGAAATAGGAAGAAGAAAATCCACACAACAGCCCCATCCCCCCCAAAAAGCATTCAGAATGTACAAACTGTAGTGTGGGATCCAATCCCTAGGGCTCCCCCTCCTCCAACTCCGACCTCACTCTGGCCTTCCCACTCAACTTCTGGAATTAGAGCCAGGAAAAAGTCAGGGCACGGCCTACTGTTGCCATGAGCATTGCTACCTTATCACTGTTACTGTCCTACAGAGTCAAATGGGTTAGACCGAGCTTGTGGAGAACGGGATGTTTTTGCCTCTCTTTGAATCCCTGCTGCTCAGTACAGGGTCTAGCACATAGGAGGTGCTTAATAAATATTTGTTGATGGGCTGATTGGGTGAACAACCCTTGGAGAATTGACATTTGTGGCTGTATCCAAGGGGAGCCACGGTTGCTACCCAATGCACATTGAACCTGGGTAATACTGGGTTGTGAGCTTCCTAGGAGGAGGGATTGGATTTGTTCTACTCGACTTTCAAGGGCAGAAGTAGGGCAATTCGTTGCTACAATTGTAGTAGCTACAAAGAAGCTAATTTGGACTTGACATAAAGAAACGCCTAACAATCAAAGAGTTTTTCAAACATAGAATGGGATGTCCTGGGAAGCAATGGGTTCTATCTCACTGGTGGTCTTCATGCAGAAGCTGGACGGCGCCTTCTAGACTCCTGTTCAGGTACAAGTTGGACTGTATGGCCTCCGAGGTCCCTTTCCGACTCTTATTCGGGCTCTGTGCCTGCCAGAAGCCTCCTCTAGGCCTCCTCTCCCATCTTTTCCCATAGGTTTTTCTCTCTTCTTCTTGCTCCTACCAAGAAGTCTGGGGAAGCCTGTGCTACTCCACCCATTACCTGAGGGGAGTTCGGTCCACTTTTTCCCGACTCTACACCATTACGGGTAAAATAAAAGCTGCCTTCCCAATAACCACATTGGCTAGCACTCTCTTCTTCCCCATCCAAATCCAATCTGCGTTTTTGTGGAAGGAAACGAGTGAAGGATGGAAGGATTACAATTAGGTGAGGTCTGCTACTCCAACCTCTCGGTGCTACTGTTTTAGTGACACTGGGGGGAGAACGCGACTCTAATTAATTTCAGAACAAAAGCTGCCAGTGCCGGCTCCTGAACCTCGCTTGCACACCACTGAGCACTCAATTAAAAGTGCTACCTTGCGCGGGCCTCACACGGAGGAGTCACTGCATGGAGTTACCCGCGAAAAAAGGGCAGGAGAATGGCGAGACCTACAGCCGTGAGGATGCAAGTGAAAACGAGAGGCTTATGGATGAACCGGAATTATTCATTCCACGGGATAGCCTCCATTCGCTCAGCTCCTGGGAGTCCTGTGGACACTAATGGGGGTTTCACACATGGATCGAGTATAGAACAAAATGAAAAGGAAATGCAGCTGAGTCCTTCAAAGACCGCGGGCCATCAGACGGCTAAAAACCTTTTTCTGGTCTTTCAGCTCTTTGTATTTTAGTTCAAGTGACTTTGTATTCCCTTCAGGGTTGCTCCACGGGAAGTGGAAGGTGTGCCAGGGCCCGGCGTCTAGGCTGGGGCGTTGCTGAAAGCACCTCGGATCTCCCGGTACAGGTCGGATCTTGTGAAATGCCCGCTTTTTGTCTTTTGGGGTTAAGTTGAAAATCCAAGTGAGAAATAATTCAACCCTTAGATGATATGGACTCTGGAGAAGACATTTTGTTCTTAGCTGTACACTTCAGTTGTTTGTGATGAATTTATCCTGACTGCCTATATGCACTTTTCAAATTTTCTAGAATGGAAGAGGAAAACACAGCCAGAATTCAGAATCCAAGACTAATCGTACCAAGCACATGCTCAGAGAGTGATACAAAGAGACTGTGTAGGACAGGAAACGTGAGAGCATGAGTCTCAAATATTGGAGATGCTTTAGAAAGGAAACTTTACCCAAAGAAGCCTTGGAGAAGGCACAACCACCTCTAACAGTAAAACAAAATTAAGTTGGGTACTCAACAAAAAAGATTCCAACTTTACACAAAAGTTGTAAGACAGATAATGATTCACAGGTAACAATAGCACATATTGATATGGAAATAAAATTTAAAAATTATAATCATGTCATATTCTTACCCACCAATCCTGGATGGTAGATGGTCCTCTTCCTAGCCACTGAGTGGGTTTCCCCCAAAACCTCTGTCAAGGGACTTTTTCTCTAGATAGAGTCTCTTGCTTGGTGATCTCATCACCTCTCATGAAGTCAACTATTATCTCTAGGTAGATCAATCCCAGACGGATATATATCCAGCCTTCATCTCGCTCCTGAACTACAGTCCCACATTTTTAGCTGCCTACAACACATGGATGTCCTAATAGCATTGCAAATTCAAAATATCCAAAATGGAGCCCATTTTCTTCCCTCTCATGCCCATCCCTTGCTTCAAATTCACTATTTCTGATGAAGTTAAGCATTGTTCTCCCCAGTCACCCGGGTTTGCTACCTTGTTCTTGGTTTGCCAAATCAGTTGCCAAGTCTCCTCAATTCTGCCTCTACCACATGTCTGATATCCATCCCCTTCTCTCTAGTCACTCCACTACTATGGTGGCCAGGACTCTAATCAGACCCTCAGCCCTTCTCATTGGGACAATGGCAATCACCTTTTCTTTGATCTCTCTGCTTCTTCTCCCCTCTCTCTCCAGTCCATCCTCCACTTAATTGTCAATTTAGCATTTCTAAGACACGGATAGATCTGACCAGGCTATTTCCCTACTTAAAACCTTCAGTGGATTCTTATTACCTTTAAGATAAAAACACAAATAACTCAGTCTGACATTTAAAACCCTCCACGATTTAGATTGCAGCTATCTTTCCAAACTTATTGCTTCTCTTCATGCATGTTTTTTCTTACTAACTACTAAAATGACTTGCTAGTTTTCTCCAATCTCAATATTTCATATTTTGCACAGGCTATTCCCCCTGCCTGGATGCACTCTCTCCTGCCTCAGCCCCTTATAATCCCTACCTTCCTTCAAAGGTTAATTCAGTTGTCACCTCCTCCAGTAGCTTTCCTTGATGCCTTCAGTTGTTGGTATTCTGTCCTGTCTCAAGTTATATTGTATCCACATGTCTATTAATGTGCTATGTCCCACCTGGAGAACATATGCTCCTTGAGGGCAGGGCCTGGGTTTTTAGTTTGTTTTGTTTTTGTTTTTTTCATCCTTCACACTTTGTCCATAGTAGATGCTTAGTAAATGTTAATTGAATTCTTTCTGCAGAGCTATCTCAGAGACTTCCAGCAAATTGGAGAAAGGGAACCCTGTGGCATAGACTTTGCTTGTCATTACCTCCGGCTCTTATTTAAGAGTTTCAATTAATTCAGTTGCTTCAGCAGCTAGGGAGAACAAATGACTCGCTTGTATTCTCAAATGACTTCATTCCTAGTCAGGGAGAACATATGTGGGAGCAGCATGGAATAGTGGAAAGAACACAGGTCTGGGAGTCATGAAACTGATCATCTGATCCCAAGCCTGCCACTGACTGGCCAAGTGACCTTGAGCATTGTTCTCTTTAGGCTTTAATTTACCCATCTGTAAAATGACCAGATGGTCCCTTTCAGTTTTAGAGAGAATAAGCAATGCCTGACATGGTATAGTTTGAGCCCTAAGTACAAATATAGCTCCATAACCTGTGCCTTTTCTTTTTATCCTTATTTCCACCATTACAGTTACTTGTTTGAATTAGACAACAAAAATGGGGTGCCATTTCCTGGAGCACTAGCTAGTGATGGAAAAAATAAAAATTCTGTTAAAAATTCATGTGATGCCAGGGAGGAAGAGTTGGGAATAAGGGACTCACTTGTCTTCTTTCATTAAAACACTAGGATAAATTACCTTTTTGAGATTTGCCAGTTAGTACTTTGGAAAGCACAAAGAGTAGGAACCTGGAGGGATGAGACGTATCACAGGTATATTTTGATGGAAGAACAGTGTATGTGAGATGGGAAAGGTCAGGAACATGGAAGGCAATCTTAGATGGGGATTCCACAGTGTGGGGCATGGGCAGTGGGAAAGGGCATCAGAAGGTCATGAGAGCAAGAAAAGAAAAACCAAGGCTGGAGATAAGCATGATAGTGCGATGGGATGTGACTGGACCCTAGGGAACAGGGTGGCACCTGTTGATGACAAGGTGTGCACTCTCCCCTGCTGTACTCTATTATTTCCCTTCCTTAAAAACAGCAGCATGCAGTGAAGCTTTAAAAATGTTTTTATCCTTAATATAGAACTGGAAAGGGGACAGAAAGAGAGCTAAAGGCTGCCAATAACATGATTCCTACTTAACCACTTGGTTGAAAGCTGGTTCCAGTTTTAACATTCTGGTTCTCTGGGCAATGTCCAGATCACCTTATCCTAGCTGTGTCTCTCACCCTCCCTCATGCAAAACCCCTGGCTGAGAATCAGCTAAAACCTCTAAAGATATCTTCTAACTTTGGCCACCACTGGCTTGCTGCCTTTTTCTGATCCAGTAAGTCCACATATCTAAATGCCTTTATGGTTAGCCTCTGTGTGTCTGCCAAGGGCACTCTGCTTTTCCTCCCAGTTAGTCTTCTTTCTTGCTCTTATCCCAAAGGTCTCAATAAGACTAAGAACCATGGGTAATCATTCCCTCTGTCCTCTCTGTGACTTTAGGGCTATGCCAGGGGGATTCATTTGGCAGCTTCTGTTCCTTCCCTTCTTGAGTCCTTCCAAGCCTGGGTGGAGGTTTGAAGCTAAAAAGTTTATTTGCTGGAAGCTGTTCCTCATCTTTGTACACAAAGTCCCCTGGACTACTTTCTGCACAGTGATGAGAACATTGTTTATCCCATTCATCCAAGTTATCTTGACTCAAAGCTCCTGCTTTTACTTTAAAATCTTAGATATGATTCAAGACTTCCCTCTGTGAGCCATGTTCAGGGAAGTTAAATTAACCTGAATGTTGAGTGAGACTGAACTTGTCCTTCCTGGTCTATTGAAAAAAACCTTAAAATTATATAGACTGAGTGGTCTCAGCCAGGTCAAAGGAACTAATTCCTGTCACATCAAAACATCTCCATGACTCTCTCTTTAACTTTTTCAACTCATTGAAGAAAGCTTCCTTGAGAATGGAATACTTCCCCTCCTTGAGAAGTTTCAGATAACTTAATTTTCTGAGACCATTGGAACTGATTAGGGCTTATTCCTGTCTAGTCTGCCTTAGTCCCTGGTCCCAAGCAAACACTCACTTGAGTGCTCCCAGTAAAGATAGCTATCTTTTCATATCTCCAAAATTTTCTTCCTTGATTTTTTGTGGCCTTTTTGTGGTCCTTAGGGTGGTTGCTAAGCCAGGTAAGCAGTGTCCTTGTGCCAGAACTACTACTCCTAATGAGCCTTATTCTGGGAAACCAAAGCTTGTGATTCACTTCTCCTTGCCTAATTTCACAACTCCCTTGCCTTACTAAGGACTCACTTTTATGGTCTATATCCAGAGACACCACACCAGAAGCATAGAATCTAATGAACCTGGTACTGTGGCCACCTAGGGGCCTGGAATTTCCAACTGACCCATGCTCTGTTCTGTTCTCCTACCTTCATGACCCCATATAGTATTCTCAGGTCTAATTCCATCTATTCTCTCTGCCTTCTAGGTAGTTATTCAACTCATATAAATAAGATGGCTAGATACCCAAGCAAAAGATGCTAAGTAGTCCTCTCATTTAGGCTTTCTTTTTTAAATTTAATTTGTAATTTATTGACTAAAACAAGCATTTTCATAATATAGTATAATAAAAAGGTGGTTACAATGAAACTGCAAATCTATTACGTACAACTTGCTATTCCTTTGAAGTATGATAATAAAGTTATCATGTAAATTTCTTTCTTTTTTTTAAATCTTCTATCAGCACATATCACTTAATGTGGCTCTCAGATGGTGGAATTCATTTATATAAGCTACCAATGACCTTCATCTCTGTCAGATCCAACATAGAAGCAGTGACATCCTGCATATGACATGGGTACCTTCAAATGCCTATGAACTACCCAAAAATTCCTTGAAATTCTGGGTTTCTTGAAGTCTTCGATTGTGCATCAAATGTTCAGTATCTAGCAGTCAGCAAATGACAGTCTCACTTATTTCACTGAACAAGCTGAGTGATATATGGTCATATACAAAAATCTGTAGAGAAAACAAATTGTAATAAAGGTGAAGTATAAATGGTTAATTTTCAGAAAATTCAGTTCTAATCATCTAAGGAATGGAAGGAATATTTTACAATTATTATTATGATATCATTTTAACATTAGAGTGAAATGGTGTTCACTTATTCTTCTGTAACATCAAAGAAATGTATTGGCAATTAACAATTATACTCTGATATTTCTGTGGTCTACCCCACTAACTGTAATGGCCATTAATATTTATGTGTTACCTACATGCTCCTGATGGGGCCAAATTTGGTCCCCAGATGCTCATTTCTCTACAACTATGGACTTCAATGTGAGTTACAAGTGGGTATCCAAAGGCACATTTCCATTCATGGTAGTTTATCATTCCTGTGTTTTACATTCTGAAGCTTCGAGACCATGGAAAATCAGCTCTCACTCAGAGAACCGTCCTAACCAAGTTAGAAGCTATAAATCTGCCCAAATAGTGCCAAATATACACAAATAATTGTTAGGGGCCCTCTCCTGTCAGTGATAAAAACACCATTCTATCCTTCATAAAATCGTCAAGGGTGTCACCTAAGACTTTCCAAAGTAATGACTTAAAAGCTTCATCCAAAATCATGAACCTTTAGAAGCATGTGCTAGAGTATTTAGGCAGTTATATGGAACATTTGAGTTATTTATTATGAATAACTGCCCAATACTAGAGAATAGGCACCTCCCTCAATTCTCACAGAGGCTGGAGATGATCCCTGCGATTTTACTGGGATTCTCATGAAAAATAATAAAAAGAAATTTACATGACAACTTTATTGTATATTTTAAAAGAATAGCAAGTTGTACATAATAGATTTGCAGTTTCATGTGGAATCTTTTTTTATTATTATACCATGGAAATGCTTGTTTTATTCCATAAATTAAAAGTAAAAGAAATTTTAAAAAGAAAATAGTATATGTAATGGCTCCCACCCCCAAAGCCACAGTGAAATTGGTGCAGATTACCACCAACTTCTATTTTCATTGGCTTCTGTGCACCCATCCCACTGGAAAATCCCAGTTCTTCTTGCATCCTGTATGTGATTTGCAAATAACCCCAGCCTTAAATTCATAGCCTACAAATAATATAATTAAATTCGTGGAAACATGGGAAAATCAAGGCTTGGCCCTTGCCTTGGCCCATACACCATGACTTAAGCCACCTACTCCATTTTTCTCCTGATCTACAGCACAGAAGGTTGTGAATTCAATCATCCCCTGCTCCCTTGGACATTTCTAAGCTATGGAAATGAGGGGATCTGGTGGGTAAACAGACAAATATCTCTGTCTATCAGTATGGAGGGAGGAAATTTCTCTGTTACTCATGGCATTGTTAAAAATAGCTACAAAAGGGGAGTGAGTAATAGTAGGTGAGTACCAGGTTGGGTACCATGTACTGCTATATTAACATTGGCCATTGAACATATTAGGCTACCTACACTGTATTAGCTTTGCCTGCTCTGATCAGTCTGATAGGAATAATTTCTCATCCAGTTATACCTGCTACCTTGCAAGAGGAAGGGGATTACTGACTATTCTTGCTCTCCAGAAAAGGGATCCCACGCACTAATTCAGCCACATTAGCCCATTTCTCCCCACTGTTGTCAATGTCTTTCAGTCTTTGCTCCTCCACATCTGTAGACAAACTAAACCATGCTGACCTTACATCAAGGTCAACTGGAAAGTATCCTCGTTAGATTGTAAATTCCTTGAGGGCAGGGACTGTCTTGCTTTTCTTTGTATCCCCAGAACTTAGCATAGTGCTTGGTGCATAGCAAGTGCTTATTAAATACTCATTGATTTGACTGGTATTTGAAGTTCCCATGGAAATACTTTATCACAACAGATAACATTCCCTCTACATAACATGCTACTAACACACATCTCTCTTTCTCTCTCTGCTGCCAGCTGAACTTGATCTATTGGAACAAGAGTATTTTCTTTTTCAGCAATAATTCAGGCTTCTGTAGAGCTTCTCTGTTCCACCTCCCTACTCCCCATCCCTTTATTCAACAGGAAATTTCTTGGACTGCCCACAATCATGAAGAAAATGAGCCTTTAGACATCTTGATATGAGTGAGACTTAACTAAGCCAGATCATTGCAAAGTCATTTATAGATGCATGTGAAAGGCAGACAACAAATAGACACAAAACTGAACAGATTTGCTAGAATTCACATAGCATCACGGGCATCACATTGTTGTTGATTTTAATTGTATCTGTTATGCTTGTACTCACAAAAGGCTATTACCCATAATGACTTTGACATTCACCAATAAAAGCTCTCCAGATTACTATATGTAGGTAGAGGCAGAGCCCCCAATTCCAAACTGGTCTGGAAAATATATGTTAGGTAAGTACTTAGGCCAACCCCTTCTGCAACTCCCCAAAGGAAATAAAATGTTTTCACATTTAAAATGTGGCAATTGTCCTTGTCATTTAGCCTTACTATTTAGGACTGTCAGCTTGTATTCCTAAAGTTTAAAAAAAATAATTGCATATACACACTTTTCTTTACAGGTCACCTTTTAATGAGTTTACACTTGAATGATTATCCTTGTTAGGGCACATAGGGAAACTTACATGTACTGCATAGCATTGTCAAAGAGAACAAGATTCATTGCTGCATGAAGTTCATTGTACTGCTCTAATGTATCTCTTAAAATTCCGGTCAGCTTTTCCCAATGAGATAATGGAAGGCAACAAGGTTCTCCAACCCCATGGGCAAAAAGCCAGCAAGTGAGTAGCTTATGGATAAAAAAGGCTTATAAATGACTTAAAGGTGATTATATGTGAATATAAACAAATTATAATTCAAATATATTAACCCTTTTATCATTTAAAGAGTGGGTCATCTTTTCATTAGAATCCACATAAATCTCTTGTCTTATATAAGAAGTGGTACCTGAGTTGTGCTTTGGAAGAAGCGAGGGGTCTTAAGAGACAGAGATGAGGCTAGAGAGCATTTAAGGCATGAGCAAAACAAAGAGGCAAGAAATGGGATGTCATGTATAGGGCCGGCTACCATGCCTCTGTGACCAGAATGGAGGGTTGTGAGAAGGACAGTATTATGAAATAAGACTGGAAAGATAGGTAGAAGCCAAATTGTAGAAAACTTAAATTCCTGGTTGAGGATTTTGAATCTTGTCCTAGAGATTGAAAGATATTGGAAATTTTTTAATGGGTGTGGGGGAAGGTGATGACATGGTCAAATCAATGTTTTTTGAATATCAGTTTCATAGTTGTATAAGATTTGGAGTTTAGATGAGAGATGCTGGAAGCAAGAAGACCAAGTATGAGACTACTAGAATGTTCTAGACAAGAAGTAATAATGGACTAAAATAAAGTAGAGACTGTATGAGTGAAGAGACAAGGATGGATACAAGAGATAGTTTAAAGATATAATCAAGAAGGCTTGGCAACTGATTGGCTATGGATTATGGGAGAGAGGGAAGAGTCAAGAATGACTCCAAAATTACAAGAGAGAAGGAAAGAGGACCCAGGAGGAAGCCTGAGGGGATATCCACATTCAGTGGGTGGGAGGAGGATCAGAATCTAGCAAAGGAGGTTGAAAAATAATAATCAGAAATACAGAACTAAGAGAAAGCACTGCTGTAGAAGTCAAGAGAAAAGAAAACATTCAGGAGGAGTAAGTGTCAAATGCTGTAAAGAGATCAAGTAAAATTGAACAAGACTAAAAAAAAAGCCATTGTTCATTTTATGGGATCCTTAAATATTACTTTGATTTCATTCCCTTATTTTAAAAAAAACCCATCGTTGGCTCTTACTAAAGGAAATCTTAATTCTTTGTGTTGACTTTGCAAGTCTTCTATTTATAGGAGTAGTAGCAAAATTGGACCTCCTACCTGACCATCTGACTGTGTGTGCCTTCCATCTTGTGTTCCATTTGTCTCCAGTTTGATCTCCAGCCTCCTTTGGAAAGGGGTGTAGTGCCTTCCACCCAACAAGGAACATCCTCATACATATATGGTCATATTCTTCACATTCCAGTGATTCAGCACCACTCTAAATCATCATCCAAATTCGATTACCCTACCACCAGATTCCTCATTCTCATGCCCCTTAACCCTCCCATTTCAAAGTTCCAATAAAATACCACCCTTCTTTTCTACTCTGCCCTCTGGAATACCTATTTCATAGTAATAAACTTCCTTTCATCCTAAATCTTTTCCTCTCCCATTCATTCCATCATATAGCTATTACTAGAACCTAACGCTCCCTGATGAAACAGCTTCTCTTAATTCTAGTGCCCTTCTCTTTCTTGATTGTTTCCTATTTATCCTGCATATAGCTTGTTTGTACATATTTGCTTGTTCTCTCCCCCATTAGACTGTGAGCTCTTTGAGAACAAGGATTGTCTTTTGCCCGTTCTTTGTTTCTTTCTTTTCATTCATTCATCCTTCCTTCCTTCCTTCCTTCCTTCCTTCCTTCCTTCCTTCCTTCCTTCCTTCTTTCCTTCTTTCCTTCCTTTCTTCCTTTCTTTTTGTATTTCTTTTTCTTTCCTTCTGTCTTTCTTTCTGTCTTCCTTCCTTTCTTTTTTTTGCCTAAGTGCCTTAGCACTTAGTGTCTGGCACGTAATAGGCACTTAGTAAATGTTTATTGACTGACTAATAACCTATTTTTCCACTATTCTCCAACATTCATTCTGTGATCAAGACAAGTTTTTCTCCTTCTTGGTTCAGAATATACCACATGCCTCCATGATTTCCCTCAAATTGTCCCCTTCACTTTCCTGAAATGTCTTTCTTCCTCTTTGCCTATGAAAAGAATTGCAGAATTTCATTTGGAAGGATCTCCATGGCCTTCTAGTCTATCCCATATGAGAAAAAACAATTCTCCCTACATCATGCCCCAGCATCCAGCCTATCCTTAAAGAACTACTTTGATGAAGAACCCATTACCTACTGAAGGAGCCCATTCTACTTTGGAATACCTCTAATCATCAAGAATTGACTTTCTACATTCTCTTGAAAGCTAAACTCAAATGCCAGCTCCCCCAGGAAAGATTTCTTGCTCCCTTCTACCACCTCTCCTTAGACATCACTTTAGCAGTTTGGTTGGTATCTTTAACACACATATTATACAATATTGAGTATTATAATTATGGGCATCTATCCTATAGTCCTCTTAGATTATAACCTCTCGTGAAGGCAGAAACTAATTTTTTAATCTAAACTTTTGTATTTTTCTCAAGCATCTACGAGAATGCTCTGCAAATAGTGGGTACTTAATAAGAGTTTGATGAATGAAAGAAGCAAACCATAATGCCAAACATAGCTCATTGGCTTCAGTAAGGAGAGGAAATGGTCTCCCAATTTCAAAAACTCACCCACTTTGTACCCAGTTTAAGAATTAAATATTTTCATCTGAGATCAATACCAGCACAATCAGTCTTTCAGCAAACAATGACATTGGGCATCAACATTAACACATTACTGCTATGCAATGATTGGTTGGTTTGTACTAAAGTTAAGAGTATTTCCTAGTCATATCACTAAACAAACTATGAGAGCTACTAAAAATAAAAAAAAATTTAAAAACCATAGTGATAAAATGAAGCTTAGGGCACATCTAGGTCTAGTTTTCAGGCAGGATTAAATTTTAGCATCTGGATGGATTATAACTATCTTATTTCTGGTAACCTCTAAAGAAGTACTTCAACTCAGTAACTTGTCCCTATATTTAAATGTACCTATATTTATAATGATTACTACTAGGAAATTATCTCTTATAGTGACCAAAGGATTCCCTGGAATGATGCCTCTCCATATTATGCCATTAGGGTAAAGAGATAGTTATTCTGCTGTGAAGAATAAACTCTTGATATAGTCTAAGACAATTATTAGATAGCATTAGTCTTATCTCTTATGGTCTAAATCACTATCTCAAACTCACCATGTCCAAAAGAGAACTAATTATCTTTTCTCTAAACTCTCCCTAACTTTCTTCTTCCTGTTAGAGGTGCTGCCATCCTAGTCACCTAGATTTGTAATCTTAGACTCATCTTCAACTCGTCCTTCTCCCTCATCTCACATATTCAATCCGTTGCCAAGTCTGAATGATTTCACCTCCATTCTATATCTCATATTCATCCCTTTCTCTCCACTCACACAACTACCATGCTAGTTGAGGTCCTCATCACCTCTCACCTACATGATTTCAATAGTCTCTTAATTGGCTTTGCTGGGTTCAATTTCTGCCTTTTCCAACCTCCACACAACTGGCAATAGATATTCCCAAATACAGATTTCACTACACTACTCAAGAATCTCCAAAGATTCTTTGTTGCCTTTGGGAGAAAATAAGAGCTCCTCTTTTTGTCTTTTAAAGCTTTTTACAATTTGTCTAAGGCCTGCTTTTTCTGAGATGAGTATATATTATTCTCCTTAATATAGTACATCCTCACCAAATGGGACTTCTTGCCTTTCCTTTTATATGACATTCCATTTCTGATGTCCATCCATTTATAGAGGCTCTTCCCCATGCCTGGAAGGCACCTCCTTCTCACTCCTGACACCACAAGTCCCTAGCTTCCTTCAAGGTTCAGCTCCAGTATCATCTTCAGGAAGCCTAAAGTGATTCCCTCATTGCTGGTACTCTCTTTACCTAGAAATTATTTGCATAAATGTGATTTCATTGTCTACCTTTATGTTTTAAAGTACATGTCCCTCCCAATAGAATGGAAGCTCCTTGAGGGCAGGGACAATTTGGGTTTGGATTTTATATCCCCAGCACCTGGCATATAGTAGGTGCCTATAAACCTAGACTTCTATGAAAGATATCACATTTCACTTGAACTGAATTCTTTTGAACTTTCCTCCAGGATTTCATTCTTTAGTCTAATATCTTCCTTTCTCTACATGGACCCCTTCACTTTCCACACCTCTCAAGTTGTAGAGTCTGGAATCAGACATAAAGTCTGACCTGTACACAATAATGTCCTGCACCATGTAATGCAATCTGAAATCATTTTTAATTGCCCCTCTTCCTTTTCGAAATGGAAGAAAAAAAATCCAAATCACCAAGTACCTTTTCATAGTGTTATCAAGCACTTCATTAGGCTGTTCAGCATTCCTTTTATCCATCAGTTTGTCTAAATACATGTTGGATGATTCATGGAGCCCTGAGTGAACTTTGTCAACAGGACACTGAATACACTCCGGTGAGGCAAAAAGCATCTCTGCCAGCATATTTTCATATTCCATTTACACACTTGACCTTTTCTAAACATTCGACTGCCAAGTCCTGATATTAAAGAAGATATTGCATTCAAGCCGATGAATCCTCCATTCATAAAAACTTGTATGTTTTGCCTTCTTTGGAATGTCTACTTATTTAATAGGACAATAACGGCTAACCGTTATGGCAGAAAATATCATATAATGAAGCAGTGTGAGTTCCTCAGAAACACTCATCTCTCTCCTCTCTTCCTGCTCTTTTCTATTGGGTAGCACACTTGAACTTGTTGGAAATGCCATTTTCTTGTTTGTTCCCCTCACTAATGTGCATTCCTATTCTGCTCAGCTAAGCCATCACTCTATCACTCCAGACCTCATTATACCTACTAATGGGTCTACTTTTCCCTGTTACTGAGAACCTCATTTTCATCCCCAGAGGTACCCATGGAAAGGGTCGGACTGCTCATCAATTAAGGTTTTCTACTTATTGGCTGCTAGCTCTCTATTAGCAGAAGGGGGGGACCCAAACAACCAGTCACCAGCTTTTATCAACCATAGTGCTGCATGTGAGACAGCAGTTGGAAAAATTGCTAGGAAGCAATTGGGTAGTTTTTTTTTTTATGTAGCTGCCTCTGGAGCCAGTGACATGTTTAACTCTTCCTTCTCCTTCTCTCTAGTCACATAACCATCATCATAATCCATCATGTCTCATCTGGACCATTTCCTTAGCATCCCAATTAATTTCCCCCTCTCTGTCCTTCACATAGCTGCCAAAGGGGTATGCTTACCATGTTTCTCCCCAGCTTAATAAACTCCTGGGGTTCTTATTTTCCTCTCGGCTCTGGTGTTAAAGCCCTTCCCAACCTGGCTCCATCCTATGTTTTCAGACTTAGATGTTATTTCCCCTCATACATACATCCTAGCCAAACTGGTCTTTCTGCTGTTCTTCACACAAGACAATTTATCTTCTAACTCCCCAGGATGTCCCTCACACCTTTAATGCACTGCATTAAAGTTAATTAAAATTTAATCAGTTTAAATGTAATTTAATCCTCACCTCCACTCCTAGAATTCCTTATTTCCTTCAAAGATCAACTCAAAGGCTACTTCCTACTTGAGGCCTTTCTTGGTCCCCTACCTATAAGTGCCTTCTTACCCTCTCGAAACCCACCCCCCCCCAACCCTTTGTATTTATTTGCATATATTTTATAAATCTATGTATCTATACATATACACAAGTCTACATATATAGAGGCACATGTACATATGTATGCATGTATGTATATACACATGCAAGCATGCAGATGTAGATATATGTACATGCTTTGTGTATACATCTATACATACATATGTGTGTGTGTGTGTGCTATCTTTCCTGACAGAGTGCAATCTCCTTGAAGGCATTTTTTCTCTGAAATCCCATCTAGCAGGGTACCATTTTCTTTTTATGACATTCCATTTCTGATCCCAGCATCTAGCAGGGAGCCTGGTATATAATAAATTCTTGATAAATGCTTGTTAATTGGTTGATTGGTCAGTTCAAATCGCTTTCTGTACTTCATCATGGAGGACTTCATCCTTGCCAGGACACCCTATGACTTTCCCCATAATATCCCTGTGAGGAAGGCAATATCCATTGTCGAAGAAGAAGAAACTGACACAGAAAAATTAAGTGACTTGCCTAAGGTCACATAGCTAATAAGCATCAGAGCCAGGAATCAAATCCAGATTTCCTGACTCCTAGCCCTGTAACCTTTGAATGAATACAATTTAAAAAGCATTTACTATGTACAAAGCACTGTTGGAAATACAAATAGAAAAGTAGGACAGTCCCTGCTATCAAAGAGTTTGTGTTCTAATAGGGGGAAATAAATAAACACAGTGTCCCTGCTGGCTACCAGAGGATACTCTGTGGGCCAATGCCCAGACAGTTTTGCCCTTTACTGAGCTTGCAGCTTAAAGTGATGATATTAGGTGGGTCTGGAATTAAGCTAGAGAATGAAAGAGAATATTACTCGAAATATTAAAATATGAAGTCCATGATATAGACACAGCTGATGAGTCCCCACCCAATTTGACTGGATTCTCCTCTCTCTGAACATGGCTTCCCCAACATAAGCAGGGGGCTCTCCTTTCTCTAGAAAGGACCCGGACACTTTACATTCTGTGATCACATTGTTTATTGAACATAGAAAAAGGAAAGGAAATAAATCAGATGCTCTTGTATGTAGCCATCCACCTCCAGCAATCCCCTAGAACTCTGTGCCCTACCAGAGCTTTGAAGGCTTTCTGAATCACCACACCTAGACTCATGGAAAGGAATAAGGCAAATGTGTGTGTGTGTGTGTGTGTGTGTGTGTGTGTGTGTGCTCGCATGCACGCACATGCACATACACACACACAGATATGTGTCCAACACTGCGTCTCAGGATTGTAGATTATAAACATAGAAGAAAAGGAAATGGTAATGCTAATCAGTCTTCCCCACAGTACACAAGCCCAATGGAACTGACAACAACTGGCAGTCCTATGACCTGGGATCCACCTTTCTGATACTCTAGTCCTCATATCTGCTCTAATATCTGGGTGTCTTCCCCAGCACAGGCCTCTAGCAGTTTCTGTCACCAGTGGCTTGAGTCTTGGGCTGCAGCAGCTGCTCCTATAGCTGCAGTCTCAGATCCTGCAGTTTACCTCATGGAAGTTCTGAGGTCTGAAATGCAAGATAGTAGTGATTACCATCCCGTCACTTGGCCACATAGACCAGTATATCCAACTGTAACGGCAGCTGACAGTTATCCCAACCACTTTAGTCATGATTGTGAAGTCTGACTCTCAAGGGGCTTAGAAAGAAGGAAGAGGCAGTCATCCCTGTGCATTACAGAGTACAAGCAGTACCGCTTCCTGCGCCAGGTTGCATTGGGGGCATTCATAGCACCCACTGTGTTCTGGGCACTATGCTAAGTACTTTTCAAATATTCTGTCATTTGATCCTCACAACCTGGAAGGCAGGTGCTGTTATTATTTCCAGTTTATTATTGAAGAAACTGAGGCAAACAGGGATTAGGTGACTTGCCCAGGGTCACACAGTTACCAAGTATCTGAGACTAGATTTGCACCTGATTCCAATTCCATTAAAGACAATTGGGAAACTTTCACTTCATTGTGCCACACAAATTTAGTTTTGTCTGTCTCCCTCTGTGGCAACTTCCTGGGCCCTTGAGGTCCAACGGAGATGAAATGGTGGTGCGAGAAATCCTTGATCTGGTACCTTATTGTTAAAGTTTTCTCAATGGGAAATAGCTATAATCACTGGCTATTCAAGAAATGGAACTCTTAGAGTGAACCAAATTTGGCATGGGGCAGCTCAGATGCCCATAATTCCTTGGGAGCCCCCCAAATTCCTCCATTCCAGGGGATACATTTCCTGTTCTCCCCAGTTCTCCACTACAGCTTTTGTTGCTAGATTAACTTACTATATCCCAAGTTCTGTTGTCTGGACTGGGTTACTGCACTTAGGGTTCTATAGCCTTCATGGAACTCTCCCAGAATGCCTTCCTATTGGGGTAGAGCGGACTACAACCCCAGCTCACTGCCTGGCCTGAGGACCTTGTACCACCTGGTTTATTTGAGATCATAATGGGGAAAGAGTATACTGACTTCACCTGCTTCTCCTCACCTTTCTCTATAACATTAAAAACCCAGCTATAACTGTCTCACGTCCCTTTTCTACCCTAAATTTTCACTACCATTTCCTATAAAACTCTCCTCTATAGTAGTCCAGTAGTAAGAACACTAAATTTAGAGTCAGCAAACCCAAGTTTTAATCTGGGTTCTGTTACTCATTAGTTGTGTGACTTTGGTCAAATCACTTCACTTTTCTTGGCCTCAGTTTCCCTGTCAGTAAAATGAAGATAATTGAACTAGATGGCCTTTGAGATTCCTTCCAACTTTATAACTATGATGCTATGATCCTAGAGGTCTTTCTCTCCCATTTCTTCCATATTCTGGTGCTCATTGAAACCTAGATGTCTCCTAAAGGCATCTATTTCCTGGTATCCTTTTCAACTGGTTTTTCTTTCTTTTACTTCCATGGCACACAGGAAGTAAGGGGTCAGCAGAAAGATCTGACATCCTCCTTCTTTATTACTGCCATATTCAGATCTTTCTTCTGCCACTATCCCTCAGCAACCTCCTCTCTTCCTTTAAGATTATTAGCTCCAATCAATGAGTGTTAAAAGTGTATTATGTACCAGGCACTAGCTAGGCAGTGCAGATAAATGCAAAGTCTTGTGATTGTCATCCATGGACCTCCAGGTCACTCTCTCAGTTCCCCAAGGTTCAGAGTTCTATACCACAACTCCCCTTACCTTTTAAACACTCTGGCCCTAGGTCTACAGCCTCAACTATCTCCATTCTATTTCAACCAGTCAGTCATTCAATAAACATTTATTAAGTGCTTACTATGTGCCAAGCTCTGTGCTAAGGTCTGGGGATATGAAGGAAAGTCACTGTTCTCACATGCAAGAACAGTCATAACTTGGATGCATCCCCTCCAGGACTCACCACTAGATCTGCTCCAGGCACCAGACTTCGTAGTTATAGAGCTGCATTGACTAGAGTTTAGGACACCTCAGAAGAATGATAACCTTGAAAGACTTCAAGAAGATGTTGGCTAGGAGATGGCTGAAGGATTGGGGAACAATGACATCCATGGGATTGGGCATACCGGGTTGCTCAGTGTTGAACAGGTACAAGAATTTCCATGCTGAGAGTAAGTTACAATGGGAAATGATCATGGTGGAGTCGTTGGGAATAGAAGTTTTCCATCAGAGCAAAGTCCACGTCTCCCTTATAACTAAGAGTTTTTCTGTTACCAAAATACAGTGCCACCATCATTCTCTGAGGCCCTAAGGTTGACATTTCAATCCAGGCCAAAAAATGACCGCAATGATTTCCTAGCTTGGGAGACCTAGTATGGAAACCCTGTTCCTTTAGGATGGATGCCTGTCTAATACAAACTAGTTGTTAGCAAACCAGTTGTACTTCATTTGGACAGTAACTGCAGATTTTGAGCTGCCAAAGGTGGGTTAAAAGAGAAATGGGTGCTGTCTCACAAAAAAAAGCAGCCTCCAAAATGGCTGATTGACCAGGGCTCTAGTTTCCAGGAAGAGATTTTTGGTTTAATCACTTTTACAGTCAAATTGTGTTGTTGCTAAGGGCCTAGCTGGTGATCAACTGAATTTTAATCATTAACAAAAATGGGTTTATGTGGCCACCTGATTGATAATTAGGAGCCTTCATCAGAGTAGATTAACGAACCAAGGCACTGGTGTGATAAGGGTATAGAATTGGGGCTCAAAACTTTGACCAGCTTGGAAAACTAACCAATCAATCAATATATAGAAAATAGCATTTTTGCAACCCACAGAAGATAGTCATAGGCTGGAGATGAGCAGAAAGAATGAGAGACTTTTGGGTTTTCTCCAACGGAGAAAGTGTTAAGTCAAGAAAGTTTTTCATAGGATCATAGATATATTAGCTGAAAGGGACCTTTAAGGCTATCTAGTTTAGTGAGTTCTTAATAAGGTCACATTAAACTGTAAGATTCCATTTCTTTAAATGATAGCAAGAACAGGAATCATAGCCTTAATTTCTGTCCCTATTCTACCCTTCTACCCCGACCCCCACCTCATTTTGCAACTTGAAGCAAACCAATGTAATGAATAAAGGTCTAGCATAAGAGTCAAGAAGTCCTGGGTTTGAGTCCTGCCTCTGACATATACTGTGTGCCCCTGGTCATCACTTAACTGTTCCTTTTCCCCCAAGCAACTCTCTAAGACTCTAAAGAAACAAATGAGGTACCGAATTGGCATCAGTAAAAAAATAAAAGTTTTCACAAAGACAGTCCTTTATACCCATAAAATCATGAGTCCAAATGAAAGCAAAGGAAAAACAAAGCCAAAAACCAACCCTTGTTTTTACCCAGAACAAAAACCTCTTGCTTACCCTATCCTCTTTCTCTCTGAAATCCACTTTTGGCTGCTAAGAGTATGAACAATTTTGCATGGACTCATCTGGACTCCAGAGGTGTGCGGTACTCAGGCAGGCTAATGATACATGCCGCATTCCTTCAAGTGTTTTATGCATCTCGATGTCCCAAAGCATATGAAACCCTCAAATGATGCAACACAAATCCAAAGCATCGCAATATTCATAGCCTTAGAATGGGAGGTCATCGAAGATTAGCTACTGCTGAAATATAAATTTAAGTGGCATTACCTGGAATATGTGTGTCAAATCCCTTAAATTAAAAACATAATGGAATCTAATGACTGTGGGTAGGAAGCTCACCATCATTTTCTGATGCAGACAAATTGTAGCTTGTATAAGCCCACTGACAGATCTCACCACATTGTAACTGAAGCCCTGGTGTTGAAAATATATATTTATGATCTTGCTGTAAAGAGTGGCTCCAGGGATATGGACAGCAAACACAGAGAAATGTGTCTGAAAGGAGAAAAATGTCAGGTTTTTTTTTTAAACGAGAGGGAGAAAAGGCGAAGACAACCTAAACAGAAAATGGAGAAGATATAAACATTTCTATTTGATTTTTTCTTGTTCCCATCTTTAAATTTTGTATATAGAATTGAAAAAAAGAATTGAAGGAGTTTTCATAGGTAATGCATTCATTACTGTGCTTCATGTTCAGAGAGCATGCTCTCATTCTATGGAGATCGCAATTATTAAGAAGTTAGCATTAAAATTGCCAAGCGAACTGAGGCCCAACAGTACTTTACAGCATCTTCACATTCTCTCAAAAAAAAAATAAAATAAAACACAACAGACAAAAAAACCTGCCCCATAATTGATGAAGATTTAATACATACTCGGTGTTCTGGATATACTGTTTAGCCAGTGTCACAAAACCTCCTCCAGTCTTCAGAATTCTCCCATAGAAGTTGCTCCAGCCAGATCAGGGCATGGAGGGGTGGAGGCTTGAGAGCATGAGAGGGGAAAGGAAAGAAGGGAGTACAATAGCAAACCATTGTTTCCTTTGTGACATATTCATTCCCTTCAGAATGTTCTCTTATTTTTAAGTCCTCAAGAGCCACAAAAATTATGCTGAACAATAGCAGGGATTTCTGAAAGGCTTTCTTAAGTCACATTTGAAGGGGGGGAAAAGACCAAGCAGTCCTTGAACCCTTTTGCATCCAGCACATCTGATGGTCTTTGTGTGTCTCTGGCCACCTGCACGGGTCCTGAAATAGGTGCTTTCAGAAAAGCAGAAAATCCTCAGCACTGATGTGATCATATCACTCTCCCAATTACTTGACATTTGGCCTAAGCTGGGGTGCCATGAGGATTTAGGCTACAAGAAAGTGGGGCTTTGAGGCAATTATTCACATGATGCAGGTTTTAAAAAAAGCATGCAGCTACTGAAGAAAACCATTTTATGGCCTCAATTAGCCAGATTATCCCCCCAGCCCAAGTTCACAAAATAATTACTTATACTGCCACTTGCTGTTGTCTGTGCTTAGGCAAGCTTAGATGTTTGCACATTATAAACAAAAGGCTCTCCCTGCCCCAACCCACCCCCTGCAAAAAATAAAAGTTGGAGGGAAAAATCCCTGAAGGAAAATGTTCTCAGATCTTTCAGTTAAGAAGATTTTTCAGAGTGGAACATGGATAAATAAACATTTATTGGAAGAAATAGTTGAAGCCCAGTGGAGGGCTGAAAAAAAGACCTCAATATTATGTAACAGGAATTGTTCTGAAATACAAGTTAAAATCCTACCTTCTACTAATTATACAAAATGTTCCCTATGTAGCTCAGATTGAAACCGCTTATTTTACTCTTCAAGCCAAGACTTTTATTTCCATTTTTCCCCTTTTCTCTTCATCTCCTTTTTCAACCTATCATCACTGCAAAGCCAATACAGCTGTGGGAGAAGCATCTGGATGCCATTTTACCTCCCACGTCGTTAGCAAAATTGCCAGCTAAGTTTTGCTCTATTATTTAATGGCAACGGTGGGAACTAATTCTGTGCTTTGGTCCTAGGTGAAAGGCTATGGCCAAGACCAGAGCCGTACAATTCTCAGGTAGCTGTCCTTTTGCAACCCACTTGCTAGGCAATCATTTAAAATCTCTTGGAGTAGAGAGCTAGGTCTTACTTCCTTGCCTTTGTGGGGGACCAGGTCTGACTGAATGAGGCAAAGATGGGTCTCGCTGTATTAAGACAGAGAATCCTGGGGGAAGGCAGACAGCCATGCAGGAAAGATGTGGCATTTGTGCAGCTGTGGGAAAACACCACTCCACCTCCAAAAAACTCCACCACCACTAAAGCTATTTAAAGAGCATCAGTGTGTTTCTTTGATGGTGGAGACTGAGCATTAGGGCCGGTCTAACCCGCGGGTGTTTTTTGTGATAGGTTGGTGAAGAGGGAAGTTAAGTGGACTGTGGGATAGTGCAGTGGGTAGGGAATAAATGTGAATGAATAAAGTCATTTGGCTATAGACCCTTGGAGCTGATTCTACAGTCAAAGCAAGAAGGAATCCAAGTATGGCTCCTCAGAGCTGATCCTATCTGAGTCTCAAAGCAGGGCAAAGGGAGTTAACCCCTACCTGTGTTTCTGGACATAGAGGCTGCAGGGTCTTGTTTCGGTCCCAAAACCCATTGGAGGATATTGATGTTAGGAGGGCTGTGATGCTCAGAGCCCTGACAGATGTGACTGGCACATTTCTGAGCCCCCACTAGTCTCTGTGTGTGAAAAGAGAGCAATTGGAGAGAAGCCAATAGAACTAGAATCTGGATTTGGGTGTAATTAGCTGCACATAGTGAAGGGCTGGTGAATGGAGTGTAAGGGGGTTGGGAAGGTGGGGGGGATGAAAGAGAGGGGTGGTCTGTGTTAGGAAGGATGCGCCTTTTCTTCTCATGCTTCCTAAGCATTGACATCCCTCTTGTTAAGATTTTTAGTTCCATCTTCTTTTTTCTTTCTCTATTCTCTCCCTTGGTGATCCCTACTACTTCCAGACTCTTGATTGTTACTTCTAGGCAAATGACTGCCAAAAGAATGTTGACAGCTCCCACCCATCTCCAGAGCTTCAAGGATCGAAGATAAGTCAATCCTTAGAGATATGGCTTTGAAGTCAGAGGGCCTGGGTTTGAATCCTGCTTTGGTCACTTCCTACCTGTGGGACCTTAGACAGGTCACCTAACCTCTCGAAGCCTCTGTTCCTTGGTCATTAAATAGGAGAACTGGACTAGATGAGCTCTAGAGTCCCCTCCAGTTCTCAATCTGATTCTATTATTTCTGAATGCTAGTCATAGTTACCTGCATGATGACAACACACCTATAGAGAGCTCTAAGGCTTGCGAAACATTTCCTTTTCAGGTAGGGAGGATGAGCATTATGTGTCCCATTTTACACTTTACAGATTTTACATTTTATATTTACATTTTACATTATGTGCCGCATTTTACTGAGTCTCTGTGATGTCAAATGACTTTCCCACAGTCACGTACCTAGTAAGGATCTCAGGTCTCCTCACTTTGAATATGGTATTCTTTCTACAATTCTACATTGCTTCTCGGATAATCTGTTCATAACCTCAAACTTACTAGGTCCTAAAACCATGTTCCTCATCTTCCATCAGAGACCAATCCCTGCTCCTAAATCTTGCATTTACGTTGATGATACCACCATGTTCCAACTACTGACAGCTAAAACCCTGCTTCTGTTGTGTTCTCTCTCTCTCTCTCTCTCTCTCTCTCTCTCTCTCTCTCTCTCTCTCTCTCTCTCTCTCTCTCTCTGTCATTTCCCCATAGCTAACCAGTTGCTAGGTACAATCAAGCCTCCCTTGGCATCATCCTTCACATCCATCCCTTCCTTTCCATTCTCACTGACCCTTCCCCACTTCAGGCCTTTTGTTGCTTTTCACTTGAACTACAAAATAAAAAAGGACTACATTTGATTAGTACTTTGCTATTTGCCAATAGCACACATTATCTCATTTGATCTTCTGGTTGCTTAGTAAGGAGGCAACCCAGCCAGGAGTTACACCAAAGTCTTTTAACTCTGAATTCAGTGTTCTTTCTAATATGACGTAATGATTTCCTAACTGATCTGTACTATCTTTGCCACTGCTAAAATGACCTATTTTATGTTGAGTTCTGAGCATATTATTCCCATGCTTAAAACCCATCCATGGCTCCCTATTTTCTCTTGAATAAATTATAAACTACTTAGCTTGGTGTTCAAGGCCTTTCTCAATCTGCTCCATTCTGCTTCCTCTGCGGAACGCTCTTACTAAACTGAACTGATTTCTATTTTCTAATCTTATGCTGCTATTTTCTACCTTCTTACATTTGTGTACTCTATGCCTCTTTCCCTAGCTTTACCTGTTGAAATCTTTCTTTTCCCTATGCACTTAATCTTATTTTAATACATCAACATTATTTTCTACATGTCTTATTCCCTCCCTCCATTAGACTGCAAACTTCTTGAAGTCAGGGACTGTCTTTCCCCTTACCCTATCTTCATATACCCATTGCCTAATATAGTGCCTTATATTGTACACACTAGGTGCTTAATAAATATTGCACTTCACTGATTTAAATTAAGGACAGCACACTTGGACACTCAGGGTCATTCATTGATACTACAATACTTGAGTAAAAAGATAGTTAATATCTTTTGGGGGATTTTGCAATGCTGGAGTCAAAAGGACTACTGTAGGAGATTTATTGTCGAGTCATTTTTCAGTCATGTCTGACTTTTTGTGACCCTATTTGGGGTTTTCTTGTCAAAAATACTGGATTACTGTGCCATTTCCTTCTCTAGCTCATTTTTACAGATGAGGTAACTGAGGCAAGCAGGATTAAGTGACTTGACTTGCCCAGGGTCACACAGCTAGTAAGAGTCTGAGGCTGGATTTGAACTCAGCAAGTCTTCCTGACTCCAGACCTGGCACTCTATCCACTGTGCTGCCTAGCTGCCCATAGGGGTGCCATATTCCACATACTATAGGATGTAGTAGAATGACATTCCTTGAGAACAGGGACTGTTTTCATTTTGTGTCCCCATGATGCCTAGCACACAGCAGGAACAAATGCTTGTTGTCATTGAATGTGCTATGTGAGAAATACTATGTGAGAAATACTATGAGGGCAACAAGTTCAGGGAAGAGGGAAGTCAATGTGAAATGGAAGTAAAAATCTTCATAGAGGACATAGAAGTTGAGCTGGACCTGTCCATACAGTGGCTAAAAATTATTTACTAGTTGTTTTGTGTATGTATTTTGATGTATGTCTCATCTCTGTATCTAAAGAGTAATATCTGTGAGGATGAGGGGGAGAGGTATGTCTTCTGTATCTTTTCTTTCTTGAGTGGCCCAGTGATCACGCGCTGGAGAACCTAATTAACATTTGTTAGATTGAATTGAGTACAGAATTGCATGAAGGGGACATAAAGTTTTGGTAAAGGGTATGAATCCAAAGGACTTCAAAAGATGGTAGCATTTCTGAGCATATCAGTTTGTATCAGTTCTAAAACTTGTTGATTGTATGAAATCACAAACGTTTTAAAGCTGGAAGTGAATGAAGAGACAATTTAAGCCAATCCCCTCTGTAGAGATAGCATGGAATAGTAGACAGAGCATTGGACTTAGAAGTCAGGAAGAGCTGGGTTCAAATCCTATTTCAGACATTAGCTGTGTTACCCTGGGAAAGTCACTTAAGCTCTCTGTGACTGAGCTCTCTCATCTGTAAAATGAGGGACACAGGCTCAATGGTTTCTAAGGTCCCTTCCAGTTCTAAATTGACACCCACAGAGGTAAAGTAACTTACGCAGAAAGCCATAACCAGTTGGGATTTTGACTCAAGCAAATACCTAGGAGATGGGATTGCTATCAAGAAAAATCCAGGAATGAAGGAGAGGAGATAAACTTCTCTTTCTTTCCCTCCATCCCAAGTATCTGAACAGTGGTTGGACCAATTGTCTCTCCCTGTGCTTACCTTCCTTTCCCATCTCCCCCACCAATTCCTAAAGGAGCATGGTCCAGATTCTTTGGGTGGTATTCTCCCTTTCCTTCAATTGAATTAAATCTCACAGTCCCAGGATACTTTGTTATAATTCTGCCTTCATTGGTAAACATGGGATTCAAATTTCACTCTCTTTGCTTCTATTCTAATACCTTTCCCCACATTACTATGCTGTTTTAGTTTTATAAAGGTTATCTTAAGTAGGTTGGTTGAATTTAAACCTTTTCTTAGAATCAATCCCACATCTCCTAGGTCTAGCTATGAAAGTCTCTCTCAGTTACTGAATTGCAAGAATCATTAAGAAAAGGTTTAGGTACTTCCACTGAAGCCCAGGCCCTGCTAGGAAGCCATTCTGGAAGTCACCTTTAGAAAAGCACCTGAGAGAGCCTGAAAACTCAGGTTAACCCTTGATACCCTAGATAAAGGTAAGTTTTGGCTTGGACTCCCTGAATCCCCTGGTGGAATTTTCATCTTGAGCCTTACAGTTTGGGAGACTAGCTCAGATCTTCTGTTTCTCTAACAATGTCGGAGGCACAGCATAGGCTGACTCTCCTGTCTCAGGGTCACTAGGTCCCCACACCAGGGAGGAATAGGGAAAAAATGAGCCTTTGGCTCACAAAGTCAGAGACTTTGAAAAATGAAAGTTGTGGACCGTGTAAATATGGAGTCCCAGGATGCCATTTTTCAAGCCACATTTCAGAACATAAGTGCACTTCCCTGTTCTACTCTGTACTAAAAAGTTAAGGGATTTCATGTTCCTTAATTAAAACCTATCTCAGGAATCAGTGGGAGGCACTTGAACAGCCCCTGCCCAAAGACACGGATTTACAGAAAAAAACTTCCAACCGTGGGATTCATACAAGTGGCATACGGGCAATTGTGGATTTCTTTTAAAATCAGTTTCTGTCTGTCATACCTATGTAGTTACAAAATCAAAAGAGATAATAAAGTTCAATTGTATATTCCCAGTTTGATACCCCTATTGACAGATCTTCACACGGAAAATGCCATTTCGGGAAACTCTGATTCTGTGTCCCTCAGTAAAAAGAACTGAAAACCTCTCCTGTGTTGTAAATCCCTCCACAGCAATCCCTCTAAATCTGAATCTTTAAAGGGGCCCCATCAAGGTTCAAAGGTGTCAAATCGGGCCTCCTCTCCCCAGGTTCTGTTTGTGGTTTCAAAACATACTTCTGATACTGGGGGAAAAAAAAGAAAACTACCCAAACAAGAGCTGCATCTGAGTTAAAATCCCAGCTCCCAAGCAGAGAATACAAGTTAACCCAAGCATGGCCAAACAACTGAATAGAACATAGGGCCCACTGTGGACCACCATACTGTACTGTGGGTCTTAGGGTCCATCTGGAACTGTCCCTTTGTTCACCCATGGAACCCTCTGGGGGGAGCCCTAGTCAGGGGTGAAAAGGGCATGTATTTTGGGAACCTCAACAAGGCTGGAGTCTTTATTTGCTAGATAAATGGGAAATGATCTTCACTGAAACAACACAGTCAACTTGCAGGTGCCTCTAATTCTGAGGAAAAATTCTGCTTGGGGAAAAAAAATGGGGGTGTGTGTGTTCGACTGGATTGAAAAACCAAGCAATGCTCTCGTGCACGGGACCATGCTTACTTACGCAAGAGCAGAGAACATCTGAATGTAAAAATTAAATGGAGGAATGAGAGGGAGAAAAAAAGCAGGTGCTCCTTTATAAAGGCTAAATTCCATATTTACCAAACTGATTTGCATGAGGCATGTTTTCAATGAAAATATTGCTAGTCATTTTGCTGCATTTGTGCAACAGAAACATAAGGATGGAACAGAAGAGAACCGCCGTACTCAAGCTGTCTTCTTACACTTTGCCTATAGTCAAGAGTCAGAGGCACAAATTCTCAGTTTGGTGGAGTTTTGGTTTGCTCCCACCTGTGCTATCTGTTTCATAGAGTGGTTATGAAGAATGAGCTGCAAGATAGGAAAAATAGACAGAGCTGGAAAGGACCTTAGAGACTATCTGGTCAAATCCTTTCTTTTTTAGATGGGGAATAGAGAGGAAGAGAGAGAGAGTGGCTTGCCAAAGGCTGGTAGGTAGCAAGCAGCAAAGTCAGGATTTGAACCCAAGTCTATAGAAATGTTAAGTTGCCATTTGGGGTGAGCTTCCTTGAGCCTATGCGGGGGTTTGTCTGCATCTAGAATGAAGAGCAGATACAAAATTGGAGCAGGTCAGCTATACCTGCATCATCTACACCCAGTGAGGCTGACTTCTGAAGTCTCACTTTGAGAACCTCTGAAGGCTCACTTTGAGGAGGTAGAGGGCATAGAAATTTGACTGTTTAGTAGCTCCTAGTGGGGAATTCACTCCACCTATCCAAAGTTAGTCATGTCTATAGAAACTTGACCATAGAGGGTTCAGTTGGCACATTATCTATCTTTTTTATTACGTTAATATATTTTTATGGAATAAAACAAGCACTTCCATAACATAGTACAATTTTTTTTAAAGAAGATGACTGTCGGGGCAGCTAGGTGGCGCAGTCAGTAGAGCACGGGCCCTGGAGTCAGGAGGGCCTGAGTTCAAATCCGGCCTCAGACACTTGACACATGTGCTAGCTGTGTGACCTTGGGCAAGTCACTTAACCCCAATTGCCCTGCCAAAAAGCAAAAAAAAAAAAAAGATGACTGTCTATGGAACTGCAAATCTATTATGCACAACTTTCCATTTCTTTCAAATATACAATAAAATTATCATGTAAATATCTTTCTTTTTTCTCCTTTTTTTCTACCCTCCCCTAACCCAATCCTGGAGATGGCTTACCATTAGATATAAATAGATATATAGATATAATATGTGTGTGTGAAATTATTCTACACATGCTTCTATTTATCAGTTCTTTCTCTGGATGGAGATAACAACTTTCTTCATATGTCCTTTATAGTTAATTTAGGTATTTATAATAGTCAGAATAACTTATCCACTCAAAGTTGTTCTTAAAACAATATTGTTGCTGTATACAATGTTCTCTTGGTTTTGTTCACTTCACTCTTCATTATATCATGTGAAGTCTTTCCATGTTTGTCTAAGATTATTGAGCTCATCATTTTTTATAGCACAGTAGCATTCCATTTTCTTTCTAACTCTGGTATAAATTCTACTAAACAAGCCCCCGGGCATGGGTTGAGAATGCTTGATCATGTGTGAAGCTTTCTAACTTGGTTCCCATAGTCCTTGAGAAGCTTACTCAATCAATAAATATTTATTAAGTGCTTACTATGTGCCAGGCATTGTATAGGGTAAGCTCAGCCTACAGAATAACAAAAAGGAACTGTGGGCAAGTCAGAATTCAGTCATGCATTCAGAGCCAAGAGAGCCGCTGGGTTCAAATCCTGGTTCCAACACTTACTAGCTGTGTGACCATTGGCCAGTTACTTAATTACTCTGAGCCCAAATTTCCTTATCTTTTTAAAGAATTGGCTAATAAAGCAAAATTACCCAACATGATTTTGAGCCCCCTCTATGTAGTCTAACCCACTTATTTTATAGATGAAGAAACAGAGACAGAGAGAATATATGTCACACTACTGGTCAGTGATGGAGCTGGGATTCAAACCCAGGTCCCTGGACTTCAAATCACCCACCCTCTTACAAGGTACCACACTACCCTATAAATCCCATAGGCCTATGGATCTTTACTTTGAATAACAAAAGTTTTGAAAACAATGACTTTTTTATGGAAGAACATTTAATTGCCCAGTCCTTGCCATACCTACAATTAGCTTGAGAAAAGTTTATATAATAAGTGGCCATAGAACACGGCTTGTAATAGTTATATAACTTCAATTACATAATGACAAGCTTTAATCACTTCTGACTGCACTAAGACTTTGGGGGCATCCTTTATATAGCACTTTAAATGCATTATCTCATTTGAATTTCATTATCCTCCCCCAGCCAAGGTATGTGCTACAGACATTATTATCCTCATTCTACAAATGAGGAAACCAAGGCCCACGTACACATAGCTATTAAGTATCAGAGAGGAAATTTGAACCCAGTTCTTTGTCAATTTAGGTCTATCACTCTATCTAATGTGTCTCTAGTACCTCATCCAAGAGAGTGTTCCAACACATAATGCTGCATTTGCTAAGGTCAGAGGTTTGATGGGTCCAACATTTCACTCATTTAGTCCATGTATAAGCAATGGAATTAAAAACAGGTAGAATTTTTTAAAATAGGTAGAATCATAATGCATTGAAATAGATTTCCTAAAAAGATTTCACATACATCTATTTTGCAAAAAAACCTCTTATATCTTACATAAATTATCTTCTGGGATTTCTAACCCATGACTCCAGTTCTAACTCAGTGTGACCTTGTATAAATCATTAAACCTCTCTGAGCCTGAATTTCCTTACCTGTAAAATGGAAAGGCTGCACTCATTGGTCTCTTATAGCTCAAACAACCTAGGAATCTAGAATGCTCTAACTGCCCATGATCTGTGATAGAAATGGGTAAATTTTAATTCTTCCTTTTTATGACTCCTCAAAGGGAGCAAAGAAATAGAAACAAAGTAAGTGCCCAACAATTGGGGAATGGCTGAAAAAAATGGCATGTGAATGTAATGGAAATATAGTGCCAAGAGAAACTTTCTTTTTTTCCTTTTTCGATTAGTCATGTCCAACTCTTCGTGACCCCATTTGGTATTTTCTTGGCAAAGACACTAGTGTGGTTTCCTTCTCCAACTCATTTGACAGATGAGGAAACTAAAGCAAACAGGGTTAAGTGACCTGCCCAGAGTCACTCAGCTAATAAGTGCCTAAGACCAGATTTGAAGTCAGGTCCTCCTGACTTCTGGACTGGCACTCTGTCCACTGTGCCACTTAGCTGCCTTTCCTAGGAAGTGAAGAAATTGAAGCCCAGAGAGATTTAGGTCACTTGCCCAAGGACACAAAGATGTAAGTAATAGAGCTGAGGTTTAAACCTAGGTTCTTAGACTCTAAATTTATCAGTTTCTTCCACTGTGCCACACTGCCTTTAAAAAAACCTTCTTTAAAAAAGTGAAATAACAGTCCCTACAAAAGTGGACCTGTCCTAATGAGGTATCAAATGATCAAATTCTCTCAACCCAGCCCTGGAGGTCTTTGGCTCACTCCTCTCTGGCCAGAAAGATAGCCTGTTTCTAAGCCCAGCATACAATCATCAGCTACAGGGCTGTCTGCTTTTCAAACCAGAGTGCCCTGGAGTTACGCACCAAACCTTATGTGAGTGATTGTGTCTGCCTACTGGTTGATCTCACTTAAAGACTCATTAGCCTTTGCAAAAAGGTTTTCACTATGGTAATTTTATTGAAATGCTGAACAGTACAAATTTGATCACTGCAAGGATCTGTTAGCAACTCATGCAACCTTATCAACTGTGCTGGGGAATGAGAGTTTATTGCATAATAAAAATGTTACCCTTGGCTTGTGTGGGGCAAGTATTGAAATTTTTATGAGCTCCTCTTACCAAAAGTTATCAATAAATAACACACAATCCTTGACTGGGCTAATTCCAGATTGATGTGACTTATTTGATAAATCAACATGAAAAAGAAATTCCCAGCGCAATGGACTGATTGTTCAGGAAGACGATGACTCCCCATTACCTCCAGGATCAAATAGAAAACCCTCTATTTGGCATATAAAGTCCTTCCCAGCCTGGAACCCTTCCTACATTTCCAGTCTTCTTTACTCCATTGCAATACATTCTACTAACCAGCTATACTGCTCTTCTTGCCATTCCTGGAACAGGATACTTCATCTCCATTTCTGTGCCTTTTCACCAGCTGTTCCCATGCCTGAAATGCCCTCCTTCCTCACCTCCATCTCCTAGCTTCCTTGGCTTCCTACAAGATTCAGCTCATATTGCACCTTCTGCCATTCCAAATCTTTCTTCCTCTCTCTCTCCCTCTTTCCCCCTCCTCCTCCTCCTCCCTCTCTCTCTCTCTCTCTCTCTCTCTCTCTCTCTCCCTCTCTCTCTCTCTCTCTCCCCCCCTACCTCCCCCTCTCCTCTCTCTCCCCCTCCCCCTCTCTTCTCTTTCCCCCTCCTCCCCCTCTTCCCCTCTCCTCTCCCTCCCTCCCCCCCCCTCTCTTTTTCTCTCTCTCCCCACCCCCCCCCGTCTCTCTCTGTCTCCCCTCCCCTCTCTTCTCCTCTCTGTTTCTCTTCCAATGCCTTTAGTGTCTTCTAGCTGAGAGTACCTTCAGTATATCATAGATAAATATCTATAGATGGATATCTATAGATAGATAGACATACATATCTATCTATATATTGCATCTACATAGTTTTTTTTAAATATATTGTCTTCCCCAATAAAATGAGAGCTCCCTGAGGATGGAAACAATCTTTTTGCCTTTCTTTTCATCCTTACCACTTAACACAGTGCACAGCACAAAGTCAGCACTTAAATACTTGTTGACTGACTGATGACAGGAAGGCTCTAAATTCTAGGTTATTGATTCAAAATGGGGAAGCAGATAGAGGCTTTATTTCTCTGGTAACTGTTCCAAGGGCACGAAACCCAAAGCATTATTTTAATTCTGTTACCTGTGCTCCCAGATATTCACAGCATGAAAGTCTCCACTGGAGCACAGCTCTCTTCCTAACTGCCAATTTCACCAGCACCATAGATGTCTTTGTCCCAAAAGAAACCAACAAGACAATAAATCTAATTATCCTGTCTTTAGAAAAGATAAAAGAGTTATCTGATACTGTGTGCCCTGTTATGGGTCCCTACACATAGAAGCTGTAGAGACCAGCAGGCTGTATTAAAGCTAGGTAGACAGTAGAAAAACCAATTCATGCAATGGTATTTGACCAACACCACAGAGGGTCTCAGTCTATCTTGATGTGAGGGCTAGAATCACCAGGACTCTCTAAATATATGTTCCTGAGATTTTCAAGTTGGGTTTCTAGTGGGTAGCCTACCCTTCCCCACTGCTATTCTTTTACGAGTGAGTCATCTGGGGTCACTGCCTTTTCCCCTGTGAAATCAGTCAGTAGGCTGACTTGCAAGAGGCTTATCATCCCTTCTGGTTGGTTGATTGGTTGGTTGTTGTCCTTCATTCTCAAAGAGGACCAAATGACATCACTATGCTAGAGTCAAGTTTCAATGTGTCCAACTGTGGCTGCTCAGACCAATATGAGCTTGGAATGCGCTATCACAGGTCAGGCACAAATAGTCCATGTGAACTTTAGGGATGGATATTCTAAATTTGCACATACTGTGTTTCCTTGAGCTGTTTCAATTCTGCTCTCCTTGTAGAGCACAGCACTTTCTCTGATGTGGGCATACCATGCTAGGTGGTCCTTTGCCAGTGTCTCCCATGTCACACAATCAATTCCAAAGTTCTTGAGAGAGACCTTGAGAGTGTTGTTGTTCACTTCTTCGGACCACCATATGAATGCTTGCCCTGTGTGAGCTCTCCATCAAGAGAACCAAGAGAAGTCATCTACAGAGAGATTATGGTCTGAAATACGCTTCCAGGTTCTTCAGCCCTGATGAGGACCATTAATATGGAATCGGACCTACACAGGTACTCTCTTCCTGGCAACTTGCACAAGCAGAGTTCAATTCAATTAGATAAATCTCTGAGTCCTTATTGTGTGCCGACTGTATGCAGCTATGATGCTAGATTCTGGGTATGTGGGAGTGACAGTTGTACAAACATGAGTTTGCTCAGTGATTCCCTGCTCTTATCAGAAGTGTTCAACAAATGAAAAAAGAACCAGTTTTTAGATTGGACAGCCTTTTTTAGCCTGCACTAAATTTGTTTTTTAGACCTGCTTAGGGAATATGTTTTGAGAGAACAGCTCTGGATTGAAGAAACCAAGGTCAGAACACATATGAGAAAAACCAGCACTGCCACTCCAAGGAGGTCTTCCCGTTTCACTTTCTTTGTTTTCCTTTTCTTTTCAGATCACTATTAGAGGGAAAGCAAAGGGAGTCTGAGAAGAAGCACACAGATATCAGTGGAGGGGAGTTGCTTTCATAGAGCTCACTGAAAAAACTGAAGAGTCAATGTGATGTTTAAGGATTGATATCAGTAAATGACTAGATGCCTCGCTCACTAGTGCAATTAATGTCTCAGAAGAAAGCATCTGGAAGAGACTTTGACACCAAAGCTGTAAGTAGCTTCAGTGTGGCCTTGGAGAGAATAGGGTTGGGGGCTTTCTGCAAATTAATTAAATGGCTTCCTGAAAGTACTAAGAAGGTCTGAGTTTGGTTAAGTCACAATTGATAAGTTAAGGTTCGTGTAAGAGGACAACATGTGAGCTGTTGCATTCCTTTAAATATTACTTTGAATGATATTTGCACTTAAGCATCAGTAATTAGTCCTTAGCTAATATTTAAGTTGTCAATTTAATAGAAAAATTCTACTTAAGTGACTGATCATATATGTCTCTCTGCTATCCACATAAGATCAAGTTTAATTATATTTGGGTTATACTAAAGTACCATGGTTCATCTACAACAGGTACCAGAATTGCAGAGATATTGCCTAGGATAAAATGACAAACCTCTGAAGATTTGTCCTTCAAATCCCTCATTATTTAATGAATATAAACATCACGAGTATAAATGCCTACTAAGACAGATAATTAAGAGAAGCTCAACTCTAGCTGCTGATGGCAAATGCAAAGTCACCTATGCAAGGCACACTTTCATCCCTCTAAAAGTCAGTTACAGATAATTGGATAAATTGGCTGAGCTGTGTGACCTAGGGTCAGGAGATGGGAACAAGCCTGGGTTGACATGCCTTACTTTCATTGAACCATTCCACAGAGTCAGAAAGCTGAAATAAATTTAGGGAACACCTAAATCCAACCCTATCATTTTGCAGATTTGAAAACTGAGCCCCAGAGAGACTGTGACCTATTCAAAGGCATCACAAGACTGAGTGGTAGATCCAGACTTTTGAGTGATTCTGGACAAGAAGAAAAATGTGGTAAGGGTGATGGGGATTGCATAAAATGAGGCCTTGATACTAGATGTGACCTATTTACAATGTATAAAAAAGTTATATCTACCTGATTCTATAAAATTCATATATGGTAGCTAGCTGGTGTAATGGATAGAGTTCTAGGTTTGGAATCAGGAAGACCTGGTTTCAAATATTGCCTCATACATGTAATAGCTGTGTGACTTTGGACATGTCATTTAAGATTTCTTAGATTCAATTTCCTCATTTGCAAAATGAAGATGATGATAATAGCACCTACTTCATAGGGTTGTTGTGAAGAAAAATGAGATAATGTATATAAAATGCTTTGCAGTGCTATAAAATGTTAGCTTTTATAAATATCCAAGTAGAAGCATCTATTTATGTATAAATAGCTTTATGGAAGTGAGATCTCATATCAGGGAGCCCCCCTTTTAAGCACAGGATAGAAGGCAGAAAAATAAAAAATAAAGAGAGGGTGAGGGGGAAGAGAAAGGGATCAGACAGAAAAGAGAGGAGGGAAAGACAAAGAGAAGAGAAAGAAGGCAGAAAAGAAAGATAAAAAGATAGAAAGGAAGGAAGAAAAAGAAAGAAAGAAAGAAAGAAAGAAAGAAAGAAAGAAAGAAAGAAGGAAAGAAAAGAAAGAAAGAAAGAAAGAAAGGAAGAAAGAAAGAAGGAAAGAAGGAAAGGAAGAAGGAAGGAAGGAAAGAAAGAAAGACAGGAAGAAAGAAAGAAAGAAAGAAAGAAAGGAAGGAAGGAAGGAAGGAAGAAAAGAAGGAAGGAAGGAAGAAAAAAGAAAGAAAGACAGAAAGAAAAAGAAAAGAAGAAAGAAAGAAAGAAAGGAAGGAAGAAAGAAAGAAAGGAAGAAAGAAAAAGAAAGGAAGGAAGGATGAAAGGAAGGAAGAAAGAAAGAAGTAATACGAAATCTTACTATGCTTGACTAAAATATAATAAAAAGTTTCTTATTTACACCCTTGGAAAATCAGTATAAATATTTCTCTGACATGAAAAGATGCTTATACAGTTTGTGATCCCTTACATTAGCACAGTGCCTAGTCCTTTGTGGAAGATAGTAAACAGCCTGTCTTCTGTCTAAACTCTTCTGTCTAAGAGGTTACTGTTGCTTTGGCTGAGTTTAAACTATTAATTGGACCGAAGTAGCAGAGGAAGAATACATGCGACTACATGATAAAGAGCTGCCACAAGGCTTTGCATGTTGGGAAGTGTTATACATCACCCATGCTGAAGCCTAGCAGATGTTGCAGAGTAATTGAAAGGGACTTTGGACGCCATGTAATCTTCAGATAGCCTGGGAACCTCTTCAGACACTAAGACTGTTTTTCCAACTCCAGCGTTTCCCCTAGTGTAATTGGATTCCTCTTCTGTGAGAGTAAATCCCTCAAATACCCCAAGCCAATAGCTTTAGCTGTATGTACTGGGACCCTGTGTCACAAAGGAGACACACAGAAACATATGTTAAGGCCTCTAGGAAGAGGCTCTAGTTATGCAATTAAGAGAATTCAAATCCTAATGTAAGCCCCTTAAAATTCTTTTTAATCATTCCATCCAACAAAGACAGAAAAATGAATTATTTATTGTGTTAGATTTAACAACTGGAAATGTAAAACAGTTGCATATATACCGATGCGAAGCTTATTATCATCTTAATTTTCCAATAACAATGAAAAATTTTTGACACTGCCCAGATTAGACACTAAATAAATGTTCCGGTAAGATTACATTATGTAGCTTTTGTAACTCAATGTGGTGGAATATTGCATTTTCCTGTCACTGAAAATAGAGTGAAATGCAGTTATTAGAATTATTGCAATATCTATATGCACATTTTCAAATATAAATGGGATCCTATAAACATAAATCATTCAACTACAGTGTGATTATGCTGCAATAATACAACAGGGACATAAATGAAGAGAAATGACATTGAACTGCCTTACTAGCAACTAGAGTTTAAAAATACCACCAGGAAAATCAGAATCATAATTGGAAAACTGAGTAAATACTGTAGCAATAGTTTTAACCCAAGAAAAGCACCAATTTCTTTTGAAAATGAAATTGTAGATATATTTTCCTATTTATCACACCAGGCACTTCCTTGGCACTGCAGAAAATAGGCATCTCACTAGCAGAAATGAGGTAGGAAGTTAGCTTGGATTGAAGATAAAATTTAAATCTTTTGAGGTGGTGAAAAAAGCAATAGTTTTGTTTGAGAGACTCCAAATGAGAGCTAAAATACAGGGGTCCCTTAATACACTGTCCTTTATAGCAGCCCACAGGAAATTGGAAGGGGCTGGTAGTTTATATGTCAAATATATAGATTTTTTGTGTTTTTCATATTAAGTGAACCTCAAATCCTCAGCTGCACTCCAGCTGTCTGGCTACAATCAAGCACAACAAGAAGGGGGTGGGCTTATAGAAAAGGAAAGCGTGAAAATTACTTCTAGCAGGGAAGGGATTGGGATGAGGAGCGAGTTAGGTCTGTATCTAGGTTCTGCAAGGCTTATGAGTAAGTTCCCAAAGTTCTTTTCCCCGCTTTGTAAAACTGGGCAGTGAATGAAATTAGAGACAGAATAGAGAGAGCAAAGAATCCCACGGAAAAAACAGTTCTGCATCCTCTTGACCCACACAGTACAACAAATCATATTTTGCTGTTCATCCGTCTACCTGAAGAGGACCAATGACATCACGATGTTTGGGTCAAGGTACAGTGTGCTCCGCTGATCAGCCCAATACCAGCTTGCAAGGCTCTACCGCAAATCAGGCACAAAGAGTCCGTTTGAACGTTTGGGATGGAGATGTCTCTAGATTTGTACTTCTCACGTTTCTTTTGTGCTACTGTGATTCTGCATCTGCTTTGCTATGAGCAAAGCTTGTATGAGCACAGTTTCTTCTTTAATGTGGCATGCCATGCCGGGGAGTCCTGTGACAGCCTCTCCCATGTCTCACAATCAATATACTCAAATTCTTCCGAAAAACCTTGAGTGTCCTTGTCCCACTTTTTCTGACCTCTGCATGAGCAATTGCCTCGGACTAGTTCTCCATAAAATAGTCTTTTGTGTTTGGCATATACGAGGCCAGCCCATCAGAGTTGCACTCTCTGCAGTAGGATTTGCATGCCTGGCAGCTCAACCTGAGAGAGGATCTCAGTTTCCAGTACCTTATCTTGCCAAGTGATCTTCAGAATCTTCCTAAGACAATTCAAATGGAAGCAGTATGCCATTCAAGATGGCACGCTTGCCCAGGTTCTGGATAAAGCATGATGCTCTCACACTTATCCCCCAATCACCTCAGTGGAGTAAAACAGGGCTATGTGTTTGCAGCAAATCATAAAGAGCTAGAAGGACCTTGGAAAAATCACAGAGCCCATCCCTCTGCCTTCAGAAAGGATGATACTTCTGTTATCTCAGACAAAATAGATTTCAGCCTCTTTTTAAAGACCGTGGAATACACCATACTGTAACTTACAAAATATTTTATGCTAAAAAATAAAACATCCCTATACCTGTAGAAAAATTACTGAATATGTTCAATCTCATTTTCAAAAGAAATTGATGCTTTTCATAGGCTAAAACTATTGATACAGCACTTTGAGTAGTAACAAATGAATGAATGAATAAACAAATGAATGAATAATAACCATCTGGAAATAAATTGGGTACCCAATGATTGGGGAATGGCAGAATGAATTGTGGTGAAGTACTATTATGCAAGGAATATGAGGAATTCAGAGAAATACGCTGGGGTGCTGATAGAGTGAAGAAAGCTAAATCAGGAGAACACACAAAGGCTACAATAATGTAAGTAAAAAGAAAAAGCCTCCTCCAGAGATGCAGTGATAAAGCAAACTTCCATCCTCTCAATAAAGAGGTGGTGGTCTACCAATGCAGAATATTGGGTTACTGACAGATTTGACAGCTGCGCTGGCTGGTTTTACTTTACTGTTTTTCCTTGTTGAAAGGGAAGTTCCCATGGGGGAAAAGGTTGTTTAAAAAAAGCATTAATAAAACATTAAAATAAAACTACTACTGTGGTATTAAGTCTTTTGCCATTGAAGATATGACAGTCACTGAATGACAGAATTTCAGAATTGGAAGGGACCTCAGAGGTCATCTAAGGAGACTGTGTGGGTTGGCAGTCCTTCCATAAAGCTGAAGTATCTTCACCACCACCACCACCATCACCACCACCATCACCATCACCATCACCATCACCATCACCATCACCACCACCACCACCACCACCACCACCACCATCACCATCACCACCACCACCACCATCACCATCACCACCACCATCACCATCACCATCACCATCACCATCACCATCACCAACCACCACCATCACCATCACCACCACCATCACCATCACCACCACCATCACCATCACCATCACCACCACCACCACCACCACCATCACCATCACCACCACCATCACCATCACCATCACCATCACCATCACCATCACCATCATCATCATCATCACTATAGTTAAGATTCACATAGTGCTTACTATGTGCATCCAGTCAGGATTTCCACACTAAACAATTTCTACCCTATTACTTATGAGAGGGACAATAGCAGAGGGGGAAGAGAACAAGCATTTATTAAGCACTTACTATATGCCAGGGACTTTACAAATATTATATTATTTTTTCCTCACAACTACTCTGTAAGGGCAGGTGCTACTATGGTCTCCATTTTACAGTTAAGGAAACTGAGGTGACAGAGATTAAATGATTTGCCCAGGGTCACACAGCTAGTAAGTGTCTCAGGCTTGACTTGAACTCAGTGCTTCCTGACTCGAGGCCCAGTGCCAGCTAGCTGTCTCCATTCTACCATGCTTATGTCCCAGAATGTGATGGGGCTATTCTAGCACCAAATGTCAAAGGCAAATAAAAGGGTCTATGAATCTAAATCATTATTATTAACAGTAAGACCCACATTTGGACTTCTTCAAACAAAATGTTCAAGCAGTATTTTAAAAAATCACACATTATTTTTCTTATAATTGTCAAAGTGATACGAGATCTTGTGATAGACAGCGGTGCCTAAGTATAGAATGCTATTTCCATTTTTTTAAAAGGCAATAATTAGCCTCTTTGTTGTCACATTGTTTGCTTGCTTGTGGACTTTACAATTCTGTTTCACTGGGTATGTCCTCTAGATTGAGGCCCCATCATCAGTTCTTCATTCTGAGGCCACATGTTTCCCCCACCCCCACCCCAATAACGCTTGATCTCCTCTCCCCTTTATAACAGCTGCCAAGAATTCAATCTTTTCCCCAGCTGGGAGGGAGGCTTGAACATCAAGTAGGTTGCTCTCTCTCACCAAGAGTCACAACACAAAATTTAGTCATAGCACATTTGGGGGGCGGAGAGGGAAGGAGCAGTCATGGGAAAACATCGGCACATAGCCAGGCTGTTCCCTGTGCACCAAATGCGGTCCCTGTCTTGATTCAGTGCCCTGCTCTCTTTGAATGATGTCAGGCATCCTACAGTTTGCTCAGGGCTCCCGATGTTTCTCTTGTACAGAGCCAGAAGGTTTGGATTTGGAGGGCAGACCTAGGAGAGAGTCAACTCCAGTGAGCACACCCTGCCAAGGAGGCAGAGGAGCCTGGAATGAGTTTGTTACAGCTCCAAGGAGCACAAAACGTACATGAGAAAAGGTAATGCTTCTAATCTACAAAGCTATCTCTTCCTTTAGTGAGTGAGAACTCATAAATCCCGGGATTTTCTGTTAGGAAGTGCTGAAGGTAATAAGAAATCTAGTCAAGAAGAGGAGAGGGAAGAAAAGGGTATGCTGTTTATAGCTGAATAAGGAAAAGGCCAGATCAAATATGAAGTAAAGATAATCAGAATGCCAAAGAGATGAAAGAAACCCAGTTATTTTATAAATAATACATTAAAGAACACCAGAACCCTTAAGAATTGTGAAAAGCAATTTTTTTATTAAGTTAAAAATAGGAGGGGAATCCTTGGTTTTTCTTGTTATTTTAAGTGTAAAAATGTGCCTCCAAGACCCTCTGAGGTTAGGGGACTGACTCAATCACCACAAGACAGAGCAGAAATGTGATTAGATGTTAAATAAGGTTATGGCCTTGCCCCTTATCTTGGGATTGTCTCCAAACCTTGTCCTCCTCCACTTAACTACATAGGAGAAGGGAAGAGATTTAGGCAAGGACTGTGCTGGTAAATGTTTCACAAATGGCTCTCCTGAAAAAAAAATGAATGCCGGATATACTTTTAATCTTAATCTACATTATTTACATTTCCCATATCACTTTCTAAAGTCTAGACAATAAAAAAAAACCCCATGATTTGTACTATTTGCCAATTCTAAGGTATAGATGCTCAAACTGAAAATTGAACAATCAGTTCTTCTGACTGAGTTTGAGTTGACTCTGGACTCAAAAGACTCAGAAACAAAGCCCCTGAACTCCAGAGCTGCTTGGTAATTGTTAAGTAAATAACAATTACCTGCCTTATAGCTTAGCCTTCAGAGTTTAAAATTGGGAGTATATGGAATGATCACAGTAAACTACAGTAAGATCTCTCACAGAAGGACCCAAGCCCCTGGACCAGGAAAATGAGTCCAAAACAGGGAGAAAAGAAAACAATTTGGTCCAAAGGCATTATTTAGCTTAAAGGACCTTGCTCTTCACACTAAATTTAGAGCTTGATGCCCAGGGCCAAGAATCTCAAGCTGAAGAAATCCACTCAGTGGATAAGACTAAGAGAAAACAAGACAGGGCAACCTGGCGGGTAGCTTTTTTTTTTTTTTTTGCTGGTTCTTAGGTCAAGGTTTCTGTCTTTTCTAAAAGAGCTTAAATAATTATAGCAAAGAAAATGACTGAACCTCAACTTGGCAGAGCCTGGTTAAGTAGAGAAGTCTCTGTTGGACTATGAGACCAGTGTAAATTAAGTCTGGGGAGAGAAGCAGAATAACACCAGAAGATATCAGCATCAGTGCAATGTTGGAAGCATTACTTGTTCCCCCATGACTGCATCTTGGCCACACATGTTCCCAATGCTATATCCTTCCAAATGTGTGTACTGAGTAAACATATTCCTTAAACATGTGTCCCTACACAGCAGTGGTGTCAAACTCAAAGAGAAACTGTCTCTGCCAGGCTGCATATTGACTTAGAAAACAACAAATTAACATAAAGTTGTATCGTATTTTTATTTATTTTGTTAAACATTTCCCAAATACCTTTTAATCTGATTCAGGCTACACTTGAATTGGGGCCTATAGGCTACAGGTTTGACACCTCTACATCAAGTATGTTTATGAGTGAGAGAATATGTGTGAGTTTACATAACTTTTTCTTCCAGGTTATTTGGAGGACTATTTTGTTCCTTACTTTTCTTACTTTGACATTTCATTAAATTCCTTTGCTTTGAATGAATTATGTCTTCCGGCTGACTATTAAAGGCAAACACCTTGGTGGGGGCTCATGGTTTTAGGCAATGTAGACTCACAGAGTACTTTAAACCTGGGATAGCCATTTCCTAGGTGGATCAGCATTGTGACTTGAAGGGTACCCCCAGCCACTGCAGAGAATCATGATTATATAAGACCAAAGCAGCTCTGCATATTCCAGGAGATACCTGTGCAAGTAGAATGAGGTGGAAACTTAAAAAAAAAATTTAATGAGTGCTTGGAAGAAGATGAAAATGATAGAGAGGGAGAAAATGGATGCTGGTGTTTGGAAATTTCTCCCCATGCTCTGCTGCTGTTGAGTCCTACAGGATTTAAGATACTACAATGTTGATTTTTTTTTACTCATGGAGGCAACAGCCACTAGCTATATATAAATTTTTTCTCCAGGCATGACTTGAATATGCTTTTCCAGATAACAGGGATACTTCATCTATCTATGATAGTAATTTTAGTGCTCAGTTGCCAGTCTCTCAACATTCTAGGAGGCAAATAAACCTAAATAACAAGACCCAACCCGCTTTTTATGCATTATCTGGACATTTACATCTTCCTTAAATTAACCTCAGGGGTAGGAACAGACCATGGGGCCAGGACAAGACTGGAACTGAAAATTTTTATCTGTAGGCAATTGAAAAGAAGGAAGAAAATTTGCTTGGAGCAACAAGTCCTGAGAGTGTTTACTGTACTTATATTTTTCTGATGCCAGTAAACTGCTCTGGTTTTCATAACACAACAATTTGAGGTCATGTGACAAACAGGTTGGGTCTAAGAAAGTAAGTTCTAAACGGTCTAAAGTGGAAAGACTCAACTGGTAGGTATTTTGAACATAATTGTGAGTAATTTCTAACCCCAAACCTGAGTATTTATCTGGAGTTAAGAAATGGAGAACTTTCATAAAGGAAGAAGGCAACTCCAGGGCTTACAGAGAAAGGTCCTCTCAAGTGTAAACTATATAAGGGTCAGATGTGAAGTTACAAGAACAAGAGCCATTCCCTATTCAGTAAATGGTCAAAGAATATGAACTAGCAGTACTCAAAGAAAGAAATCCAATTCGCAGCCCCAATAAGAGAGTATTAATTTGTATTCCTATTTTTTCCCAATGTGCCTCCAAAAATTGTCATACTTCTTATTTTTTTGTTTATTTGTTTGTTTTTTGATCATCTTTGCCAATCTGACGGGTTTAAGATGGAACTTCAGAGTTGCTTTAAGTTGCATTTATCTAATAATTAATGATTGGTCTGGACTATTTTTTCATATACTTGTTGATAGCTTGGATTTCTCCCTTAGAGAAGAAAGCAATTCCCTTTGATGTCACTCGCATAATGGCAGAGTGAGAGCTGGAACTGCCAATCCAGTGTCCTTTCCACTATCCATAAACTTGATTGAAAATTCTCTGATGCAGAAGAAATGATGACTGTGCACAGAGTATAAGCTTTTAGAAAATGGTGATAGGACTTTTCAAATCACTTCAAAGTAGTTATCACTATGACCTGCCCCATTGGGGTACACAGTATCACTTGATGACAGACACAAGGGGGAGGCATGGCAGGTCCTTGAAACTCTCTCACCTGAAAGTAAATACTATTTGCACACACACACACACACACACACACACATACACACACACACACACACACACACCAGAGTCTATTGTTCTTTGTCTTCTTAGTTCAATAGCTATTTATAAAATGAGACTAAACAACCTTTTATCAAAACCAAACTAGGCAATGATATGAAGCTTAAAACAAGCCTTTTCATATAATATCTTAATATTGACAGCAGGACCAACTAGTGTACATGTATTAATTTTCCTTTTAAATTTTTTTTATTGGGTGATGGGCTGAAATTCTGCCTGTCCTTGTTTTCTTTTCTTGAACATTATCAGAATTGGGTCCTTCGTATTTAAATATTTTCACAAATGATAAGTGAATATCTGGCAAAAAGTATGACCCATTCCTCTTTCATAGGCATTTCTTTAAATAAGTTTGGAGGTTACCTTGTTTTGCTTTTTTTTTTTTTTAAGGCACCTACCATTTCAGTATTCTAAAGACTCAGCAGCAATGTGTCATCCTTTCTTGGATTCCTAAACCATTTAAAATCAGGTAAAGGGCCTGGTCAACATAAAATCTTGCCTTCCCAGGGCACACATATAAGCAAATGTCTCTGGATTTGGGGGCCTATCCCTGGCAAATCATGCTTTCCAATTGACTGATAGTTATCAATAACACTGTTTAGCTACTTGCTATTTTTGGCACTTCAAATTGCCTCTATTTATTCTCTTTTTAAAGTTGAATGGAAGCCAGCAGAAAAGCCAAACACCAAACTGGAGCAGAAACTGGCTATTTTGGCACTCAGGACAAGAGCCACAAAGCATGCCCTCAAGTCAGCTTTTTAAGGCAAATTCAGTTATGCGGGAAGGAGGATCAGAACCATGGGATATAATGCCCCATGATAAGGGAACTATAGACAAGGTTAATTCTGGGGAGATGCTGCAAGAGGAGATTGGGGAAATAGGTGGGTTAAGAAGAACTCACCCCGGTACAGCCATCAGGACCATCTGGTATCTCTTTTAATTAATTGTTCTAAGTAAAGCTCTATTGTTTCTACTGCTGAAGTCCTTTCAGCTTCCTCTAAGTATCAGTGCCCTAGAGAAAAGCACAAGTAACTCCATGCCTACACTAACTATCCTCGCTGTGGTCCATGACAGTCTTACTTATGACTGGTCTTTGTATCATCCTAAAATCTAAGCCATGTATTTCTAGGCATGTAGGTGATAAAGAAGATAGAGCACTGGGCTTGGAATCAGGAAGACTCATCTTATTGAGTTCAAATCTGACCTCAGACACTTACTAGCTATGTGACCCTTGGCAAGTCACTTAACCCTTTTGCCTCAGTTTCCTCATCTGTAAAATGAGCTGGAGAAGGAAATGACAAACTACTCTACTATCTTTGCCATGAAAACCCCAGAATGGGGTCACAGAAAGTCAGACATGACTGAAATGACTAAATAATAACACAACATAAGTGAATTGTTGAAGAAGTAGAACAGGGGAAGGAAGGAGAGGGAAAATGAATAACTTTCTCAGTTCATCCTGAGTCAAGTCCTGCCAGTTGAGTTGCATTATTACTGTTGAATGCAAATTTTCAGAAGATCAGACCTACCAATATTTAAATGTCAGAGAGAAAAAAGTTTCATACTTCTGTTTCTCTCTGTCAGTACAAATGATTGAAAGCCAACTATATATCACTCCACCTATTCTTACCTGTTCCCCCAGTCATAGCCTCCTCTTCTCTAAGCTATGCTCCACATGGGGCAGCTAGGTGGTACAGTGGATAGAATGCCAGGACTAGAGTCAAATAATGCTCTTCTTCATGGGTTCGACAGAGGCAGGGTTTAGAGTTCAAATGTGACCTCAGACTAGCTGTGTGACCCTAGGCAGGTCACTTAAGCCTCAGTTCCTCATCTGTAAATTGAAGTGGGGAAGGAAATGGCAAACCACTCCAGTATCTCTGCCCAGAAAACCCCAAATGAGATCAGGAAGGGTCAGATGACTGAAACAACCCAAGAACACGTTCCACACACAGAGTAGGAAACAGAGCCTCATCGTACACGTCCAGCCTGTCAGGCTTTTAGAAGGTAGCCACGAACAGCGTCCTCATCGGGGTTTCTGGTCTGGGCTGTTCAATGTCGCCATGAAAACCCAAATCGTAGTTCAGATATGCCTTCACTCTCGGCGCATTGGGTCATTTACCTTAACAAGGCGAACGTGCTCTCATTACTGTGTTCGACTTGATTAGTGTATAGTTGAACATTTAAAAGTGCACTTCAGACGGAGGAACAATGTATGAATGCATGATTGGTTCCTAATAAATTGAGGAGCCTCCTAATGAACTGTGAGGGATTTGGAAGGAACCATTACCCGCTAGACAGGGGTATGGGGAACCAGACCAAAACAGATAAAAGGGGAGGGGAGGGGAGGGAAGGGACGAGGGCTTCATAGGGGGAGGCCCTTTAACGGTTTGCCCTGTACTTGTCACAGATTGGATAGCATACTAAGGGAAGTAAAAAAAATACAAGGAAGCTGGGAAATCAGGTCACCCAGGAGCTAAAAAACCCCGTAGCTCGGCAAGTGCACAATATGAGCCTATATTTTCTTTCTTTAAAAAAATAATTTATTTATTTACTTTTAGTTTTTAACATTCACTTCCCATAAGATTTTGAGTTTTGAATTTTCTCCCTGACCCTCTACTCCCCACTCCCCAAGACGGCTTGCAATCTGATATAGAGCCTATATTTTTCTATAGAGACATGGGCAGTTGTGCACAGACTACGAAAAGGGCATGCCTGAATCCTACCAAGGACATGAATAGGCAGTTTTCAAAGGAAGAAATACAAAATATCAATAGTCATATGAGAAAGTGCTTCCTATTACTAATAATCGGAGAAATGCAAATTAAAAGCTTCCACCCCATACCTACCAAATTGGCAAAGAGGACAAAAAAAGAAAAATGACCAATGTTGGAGGGGCTGCAGGAAAACAGGTGCATCAATGGAGCTGTGAGTTGACATTATGTAAAGCAATTTGGAAAGATACCCCAGGAGTCACCATACTCTTTGACCCAGCAATACCATTCCTAGGAATGTGCCCCAAATAGATTAAAGATGGAAAAGACCCACATGTACAAAAATATATATAGCAGCTCTTATAGCAAAGCACTAGGGGCCCATCAGTTGGGGAAAAGGCTGAATAAATTGTAGTATGTGAATGTAATCTAATATTATTGTGCTGAAGAAAAAGATGGAAAGGACAATTTTGGAGAAACCTAGGAATATTTCTATGAACTGATGCAGAATAAAGTGAGCAGAACTAGGAGGACAATTTATATAATAGTAGCAACACTGGAAGGGGAAAAAAAAGACAAGAACTCTGATCAATTCAATGACTAGCCATGATTCCAGAGGACCAGTAATGATGCATACCAGACCCCTTCTGACAGAGACGTGATGGACTCAAGATGCAAAATAATACACACATTTTTAGACATGGCCAGTATAGTAATATGTTTTGCTTGGCTTTGCCTGTTTATTACAAGAGGTTTTTTTTGAGGGATGATGAGAGTAAGAGAAAATAAATGCTTATTAATTTTTTAATTTCTACAAAATATAGGGGAAAAACCCTCCTTAGTTTCCTAGGGTTGGCCACATCTAATCAGCAATAGTAAAATCTATGCATAAATTCTTTTTTATTCTTAACACCAGAACCTAAGGATGTATCATTTCTCTGGAGCTTGACCAAATCACTCATGTAGGTGTTAGATGAAATGAGATGCCTTTGACCTCTACAGCCTGTGATTCTAACTTTTCTCATTTCTGTTTCTTTTTAGTCTACCATATATTTCTGTGGTTTCTAAGCATATGAGTCATAAATTGTGCAGTGGTAAAATTGTAAAAGACATTGGACAACAAATGTGATTAAAATGGTAGGTTTGTGTGGTATTTCTTTTTTTTTTTGAGGAAAAGTATTCTTTTTTTTTATTTTTTTTTTATGATTTGCCCTGCCTGCCTGTATTGTTTTTTTAATTTAAATTTATTTATTTGACATATTTAGTTTTCAGCATTGATTTTCACAATAGTTTGAATTACAAATTTTCTCCCCATTTCTACCCTCCCCCCCCACTCCAAGATGGCGTATATTCTGGTTGCCCTGTTCCCCAGTCAGCCCTCCCCTCTATCACCCCCCTCCCCTTTCATCTCCTTTTCCCTTCCTTTCTTGTAGGGCAAGATAAATTTTTACGCCCCATTGCCTGTGTATCTTATTTTTTAATTGCATGCAAAAACTTTTTTTTTGTTTGTTTTTGAACATCTGATTTTAAAACTTTGAGTTCCAAATTCTCTCTCCTCTTCCCTTCCCACCCACCCTCCCTAAGAAGTCGAGCAATTCAACCTAGGCCACATGTGTATCATTATGTATAACCCTTCCATAATACTCATGTTGTGAAAGACTAACTACATTTTGCTCCTTCACAACCCATCCCGCTTTATTGAATTTTCTCCCTTGACCCTGTCCCCTTTCCAAAGTGTTTGTTTTTGATTACCTTCACCCCCATCTGCCCTCCCCTCCATCATCCCCCCCTTTTATTTTTTTTTCTTCCTCCCTCTTCTTTCCTGTGGAGTAAGATACCCAACTGAGTATGTATGGTATTCCCTCCTCAGGCCAAATCTGATGAGAGCAAGGTTCACTCATTCCCCCCTCACCTGCTCTCTCCCCTCCTCCCACAGAACTGCTTCCTCTTGCCACCTTTATGTGAGATAATCCACCCCATTCTATCTCTCCCTATCTCCCTCTCTCAGTATGATGCTCTCTCATCCCTTAATTTCATTTTATTTCTTTTAGATATCTTCCCTTCATCTTCAACTCACCCTGTGTCACACATATATATACACATAGATATATACATACATACACATTCACTTATATATATATATACATAAACATATATATATATATATATATATATATATATATATATATGCATATTCCCTTCAGCTACCCTAATACTGAGGTCTCATGAATCATCCATGTCCTCTTTCCATGTAGGAATGTAAACAAAACAGTTCAACTTTAGTAAGTCCCTTGCAATTTCTGTTTCTTGATTACCTTTTCATGCTTCTCTTGATTCTTATGTTTGAAAGTCAAATTTTCTATTCAGTTCTGGTCTTTTCACTGAGAAAGCTTGAAAGTCCTCTATTTTATTGAAAATCCATATTTTGCTTGGAGCATGATACTCAGTTTTGCTGGGTAGGTGATTCTAGGTTTTAATCCTAGCTCCATTGACCTCCGGAATATCGCATTCCAAGCCCTTCGATCTCTTAATGTAGAAGCTGCCAGATCCTGGATTATTCTGATTGGGTTTCCACAGTACTGAAATTGTTTCTTTCTGGCTGCTTGCAGTATTTTCTCCTTGATCTGGGAGCTCTGGAATTTGGCGACAATATTCCTAGGAGATTTCTTTTTTGGATCTATTTGAGGAGGCGATCAATGGATTCTTTCAATTTCTAGTTTGCCCCGTGGCTCTAGAATATCAGGGCAGTTCTCCTTCATAATTTCTTGAAAGATGATATCTAGGCTCTTTTTTTGATCATGGCTTTCAGGTAGTCCAATAATTTTTAAATTATCTCTCCTGGATCTATTTTCCAGGTCAGTGGTTTTTCCAATGAGATATTTCACATTGTCTTCCATTTTTTCATTCCTTTGGTTCTGTTTTATAATATCCTGGTTTCTCATAAAGTCACTAGCTTCCACTTGCTCCAATCTAATTTTTAAAGTAGTATTTTCTTCAGTGGTCTTTTGGACCTCCTTTTCCATTTGGCTAATTCTGCCTTCCAAGGCATTCTTCTCCTCATTGGCTTTTTGGAGCTCTTTTGCCATTTGAGTTAATCTGTTTTTTAAGGTGTTGTTTTCTTCAGTGTATTTTTTCAGTATTTTTTTGGGTCTCCTTTAGCAAGTCATTGACTTGTTTTTCATGGTTTTCTCGCATCCTTCTCATTTCTCTTCCCAATTTTTCCTCTACTTCTCTAACTTGCTTTTCCAAATCCTTTTTGAGCTCTTCCATGGCCTGGGACCAGTTAATGTTTTTCTTGGAGGTTTCTGTTGTAGGCTCTTTGACTTTATTAATTTCTTCTGTCTGTATGTTTTGGTCTTCTTTGTCAGCAAAGAAAGAATGCAGAGTCTGAGACTGAATCTCGGTGCGTTTTCGCTGCCTGGCAATAATCCCAGCCAACTAACTTGACCTTTGAGTTTTTCAGTGGGGTATGACTGCTTGTAGACTACAGAGTTCTATGTTCCACGTTTGGGGGGGAGGTGCCAGCTCTGCCGCACCAGCACTGCTCCTTCCCCAAGGACCCCCAACCCGAACTGGGCTCAGATCTTCGGCAGGCTGTGCACCCCTGCTCTGATCCGCCACTTAATTCCTCCCACCAGGTGGGCCTGGAGCCGGAAGCAGCAGCAGCCGTAGATGCCCCACCTCCGCTGCCCCTGGGGCTGGAAGCCGAACCTCGAACTCCTTCCACTCCCGCAGCTTTTCCCACTAACCTTCTCAGCAGTCTTTGGTGTTTGTGGGTTGAGAAGTCTCGTAACTGCCGCAGCTCACTGAATCAGGGTGCTAGGGCCCCCTCTGCCCGGCTTCTGGTCTGGATGGTCCAAGTCGCTCAGGCTGGGCTCTGCTCCACTCCGTTCCCAGCTCCCAGCTCCCAGCTCCCAGCTCCATGCGGGATAGACCTCACCCAGAGACCATCCAGGCTGTCCTGGGCTGGAGCCCTGCTTCCCTCTGCTGTTCTGTGGGTTCTGCCGTTCTAGAATTGGTTCAGAGCCATTTTTTATAGGTTTTTGGAGGGGCTCGGCAGGGAGCTCAGGCTGGTCCCTGCTTTCCAGCTGCCATCTTGGCTCCGCCCACCTTGTGTGGTATTTCTAAGTTACAGAATCATTCTACAATGCTTAATTTTCAAAATCGAGTCTGAATTTTTGTATGAATGTGACTTTTTCAAAATTTTATTCCAAGCTCATATCGGTTTTACACAGATGAATTCTTCTAACCATGGGCATTTTTTAACCTTGTATCAATCTCCTTCATTAAAAAAAAGGTATGAAAATCTGTCATACATGTCATCACCAGCAAACATTCCATGGGGGATTCAAAAAGCATGAAATATAATGTCTGCCTTCAAGGAACTCATCATCTAATTGGATAAATAATACCTATACATGAAAAAAGAAAGTAATGACCAGCAGTGGCATATAAGTGCCAAATGTTTTATGCAGCCTTGCATCAACAGCTGCTTGTTTTACATTTCCATTGAAAAGTGAGTCCAAAAGGCATTTCCAACTCAATATGAAACTTATCTTGATCTGCTCCCCCAAATTAGCTTAACTTTCCTATTTTCCCCCTATTTTCCTATTTCTGTTGAAAATAATGCCATGCTCCCAGTCACCCTGTACGTAACCTCTCCCTCACTCATATCTAATCAGTTACCAAATGCTGTCAGTTCTGCCTCCATATCTCCCATATCTGTCTCCCCTCTTGTCCAGGGCCTTTTCGCTAATCAGCTAGACTATGGTTAATCCCTTCCCAATTGGTTTTTCTGCTTCCAGTCTCCATTGTGAATCCATTCTCCACACAACTACCACAAGATAGGATAGGATCATGTCACCTTCCTTGTTCCCTGTTGCCTTTGGGATAAAATATAAAATCTTTAGCTTTGCATTTAAGGCTCTACCCATTCTGGTCCAGTCTCCTTCAAAAACTTGACTTTCCAGTCAACTGGACCTGTTCTCAAACTCAACATTCCTCCTTCTCTGCATTCACACAGGCCATCCTCTATGCCTGGAAGACACCCATACCTTCTACCCCACCCCACCCATTCCAATCTGTCAGACTCAAGAAGAGCTGAGTTCAAATCCTGCCTCAGACACTTATTAGCTGTATAACCCTGGGTGGAATCATTTAATCATTTTATGCCTGTTTCCTCATCTGTAAGATGAGAGAGTTGGATTCAACGACGTCTAAGTTCCCTCCGGCTTTAGGTTCATGATGCTAGGACTCTTTAAGCCTCAACTTAGGTGCCTGCCTTCTTTAAGAAACATCCCCTGGCTTGTTTCCTTTCTAGCCTGGGCTCCATCTAGGGCAGCACCCACCGCTGCCGCTGAGATGTTGGTGCCCAAGAAGAACCGAATTGCCATCTGTGAACTCCTTTTTAAGGAGGGAGTAATGGTAGCCAAGAAGGATGTCCATATGCCAAAGCACGCTGAGCTGGCAGACAAGAATGTGCCCAATCTCCATGTCATGAAGGCCATGTAGTCTCTAAAGTCTCGTGGCTATGTTAAGGAACATTTCGCATGGAGGCATTTCTACTGGTACCTCACCAATGAGGGCATTCAGTACCTCTGCATTACCTTCACCTGCCCCCTGAGATTGTGCCTGCCACACTCCGAAGAAGTCATCCTGAGACAGGAAGGCCAAGGCCCAAAGGTCTGGAGGGCAAGCGACCTGCCCGGCTTACTCATGGTGAAGCTGACAGAGACACATACAGACGAAGTGCTGCTCCCCCTGGTGCTGACAAGAAGGCTGAGGCTGGGGCTGGATCAGCAACAGAATTTCAATTTAGAGGTGGATTTGGTCGTGGACGTGGTCAACCTCCTCAATAGAAACTGTAGAGATACATTTCATATTGAACAAAATTTGGGAAAAAACAAAAAACAAACAAACAAAAAAAGAAACATCCCCTGATTTCCCAGTTGTCAATGCTCTTTCCTTGTATGTGTTGTCTTCCCCCTGAGCTCTCTAATAGAATGTAATGTTAGGCAATGGAAATGCTTTACACATACAAAGCTCTTAATAAATATCCATTTGATTGAATTAAAGTGTAGGCAAATAAGTGTTATAGGAATTCAGAGAGAGATATGACTATGGACTGGGGCAAGTCAAATCAAAGGACATTAATTAAGGTACCTACAATGTGCCAATCACTGCACAAAGTGCTAGGTATATAAAGAAAGGCAAGAAACAGTTCCTGCCCTCAAGGAACTCACAATCTAATAGGGAAGAGAACATGTAAACAACTTTGCACAAATAAGATACAAACAGAATATATTGGAGATAATCTCAGAGGGTAGGGCCAGATTTAAGAAGATGGTTTTGCAGATGAGGGGAGTACCACAAGTAGAGATACAGAGAAGACAGTACAGGGGAGATGTTTGGGGAATTGTGAGACCAGTTTGAATAAAGTAGGGCTTCTGTGGGAGGGTGGGAGAGAGAGAAGGTTTGAAAGGTATGTTGGGGTCAATTTACAGAGATCTTGGAATAGTAAACGAAGAAACCTGGATTTTATTCTGTAAGTAACAAGGAACCATTGAATGTTTTCAAGCAGGTGAATGTTATGTCTGAAATGGTAGCTAAGAAAGATAAATCTGCTAGCAATGTCTAAGATGGTTCAGAGGAGAGAGATTCTCAAAGGAGGAAGTATATGTAGGAGACAATTGCTTATATATCCCCTTATATGTCCAAAATGTAGGACGAGGGAGTGACGGGGAGGAGTCATCTTAAGGTCAGAGTTACTATCCAGTCTTGTTCAAAGCTAGAAATAGCTTTGTTGCCTGGCAGATCAGAACTCCATAGTTCACTCTCTTTAGTCTTCTGCCTGTATGGTGTAACGTAGTCCTTGACACTCATGTGTCACGAGCATTGTCATGAGTATAGGGGCCCAGAGTCAGTGTGGCAGACATGGTGTGTCAGTGGCTTCCCTGCTGGTGCATTGACCATCAAGAGCCAGCATCTAGTCAAGGGGAAACATAACCCTAACACTCCTTGTCCTCTTCACTCCCACTAGATATATAATCACAACTTCTGCCACCGTAGTGACGTCCTCAGTACAACTATGATCTGGAATCCCTCCCAGCTCCTGTTTTTCTCCTTTGAGAGTTTTGCTAAGAGTTAAGCTCAGCTTAACTATACCCATTTCAAGTCTCTTTTCCTGTTACTGGGTGCCCATACTTAATTCCAGCAACATGCAGATTTTTGCTGTTTCTATAGAAGTATTGTGCTTCACCCATGATACACTTAAGCCATGGATGAATAGTTTGGATTCCATATTCCCAGTCCCCTTTCCTTGAAATATCATATCATCCTGGCTGTGAACCGCAAAGAGCTGACAAGTAGATAGAAGAGTAAAATGGGGCTGTTCTTTTGTTCCCCCCTCCTGGGAGCTGGGTTGCTACTGTTGGGTGCTTGATATCTGTAAGTGCTGATTTTGCAATGATGGTAAGTAAGCAGTGCTGAGTTCACAAGTTCACATCACTGAATAGGCCATGAAAGAGGCCTTAATGAGAGACATAAGGAATCTAAGATAGCCAGGAAACTACCCTTTCCTTCCTCCTGGTTTTGCAGGTTTCTCTAATAAGGGAATCACTGGGAGAAAAGGAAAGAACCTCAGCTAAATGTAACAGCAGGAGTGCCCCTAGCAATCTTCTAAGTCTGCTTTCCCAGAAGATCTCCAGCCATGCATCAGGGACTGCAAAAGCTTAATAACTGGAAGACCTACATGTATCACTTGCACAATACGGCTTGTCAGAGGCTAACTCAGACTTGCCTTTGTCCTTGGTCTCACCTGCTAATCAGTTATTGGCTATGGCTGAGGGAAAAGGAGGCCAGGGAATTCAAGTTGGCAAACATTAATTATATACTTACCATGTACCATGCACTGGAGACACAAAAAATGAGTTAAGACGTGGTGCCTGTCCTTGAGAAGCTTACAACCTAAGAGGAAGTTGTGAGTCTTCTCACAGCTCTAACCTGCATAATATTTTACATTAAGTGACGGTGGCCATTTAGTTACTACTGAGCAGTTACTAGCCTAGTGCTAAACACTAGGAATACAAATGAAAACAAAAAAGGAAGGTAGTGCCTGTCCTCAAGGAGCTTGCATTCTATTGGGGAAAGACAACAAGTAAAAGGGGGATGAAAAGTTGGAGGCGGGGCAGGGAGTAGAGAGGAAAGTTACCCATATATGGGCATAGTGAAGAAGTCCAGAGAGTCAAGAGTGAGTCAGGGAGGAGTAGTAAAGGGCAGATGGTTGGAGTCCTTCCTCTAAAGGGAGTTTTCAAGAGGAACTCACCAATGGGAGGAAGAGGCTGAAGGAACAGAGAAGTCTTCTGGAGTGAGAAGGCAGCTGAGTTGTGGTATCAAATATCAGGGAGTCAAGAGTGAAACCAGGAGAGCTTGGAAATGAGCTTGGAATTTCAGTTCATAGAGCAAAATAATGTTCAAGGAGAATTTGTAAGGCAGCCTGGTTTCCATGGTCCCATAAACATCTTAGGCCTGTAAGTATATAAATAACTAAAGGATAATCTTCAGAGCCCTTTACTATGAAATGTGAATGGGTTCAAACTCTTTGAATGAGAGAGATCTTTTTTTTTCCCCTGAGAAGCACAACTTTTAGGGGAAAGGACATCTATTGCTATATCTTAAGCCTCTGAAGATTGGATGAATTCTCACAGATAGGACTTTATGAAATAGCTCCTGGTTACATTAGCGTGAACCCAAACCCTGGAAGACCCTATTGCACAAGAAGCCCTTGGACTCAGTGAAGCCAAGAGGCCAAATGTCTGCCCTGTGGAAAACACTGATATTTATAGTTCCCAGTAATCATTCTTCCATTTGTATTAGGTGGTGGCAACTAATTCATATCCCTCTGCTTTTCTCTCCATTTCCTAGGAAACGTGGTACCTAGAACCTTAAGCAAAGTTCAGGAGAAAGTAAGATGATCCAGTGGCTAAGGTGATTCTATTATTAAGCATTTATATGACACTTTATATTTTCCATGTGCATAACAATCATTCTTGTGAGTTATTTTGACAGGTTAACATCACACGTATTGACCTCAGAGCAATTACCAGCATGAAAGTGTGGCAGAAAGGGTAAAGGTTTAGAATGGCAGGAGCTGAGACAGCAGTCATCAAGACAAGCATTTCTATGTGCCAACATATCTGAAGGAGAAGCCACACACTCAAAGTAACCTAAGGGGCCAGGGTTTTCTTAGTTTACCTTCCTTCCTTCTTTCTTTCTTTCTTTTTCTTTCTTTCTTTCTTTCTTTCTTTCTTTCTTTCTTTCTTTCTTTCTTTCTTCCTTTCTTCCTTCCTTCCTTTCTTTTTTCCCTTCCTTCCTTCCTCCCTCCCTCCCTCTCTTCCTTCCTTCCTTTCTTTTTTCCTTTCTTTCTTTCTTTCTTTCTTTTCTTTCTCTTTCTTTCTTTCTTCCCTTCCTGTCTTTCTTTCATTCATTCATTCTTTCTTTCTTTCTTTCCTTTCTTCCTTCCTTTCTTCTTTTCTTTGTTTCTTCCTTCCTCCCTTCTTCCTTTCCTTCCTTTCTTTCTTCCCTCCCTCCTTCTTTCTTATTCCTTTATTCCTCCAACCATCTCTTCCTTTCTTTTTTCTTTCTTTTTTCCTTCTCCCTTTCTCCCTCCCTCCCTCTATTCCTTTCTTCTTTCTTCCTTCCTTCCTTCTTCTTTTATCCCTCCCTCTATCCCTCCTTCCTGTCTTTTTTTTTCTTTCTTTCTCCTCCCTCCCTTTCTCCCTCCCTCCCCCTATTCCTTTCTTCCTTCCTTCCTTCCTTCTTCCCTCTCTCTTCCTTGCTCCCTTTGTCATTGCTGATTTTGTGACACTGGGGTCATTTCACCAAGATATCCAATGAGGTTGGACAATCTTCATTAGCTGCCTTTTCATACTGTTGATTTAATCTGCATACTTTTCAAAGGATTACTTAAACTATAGTCCTTCAAGAATCCCAGACTTTACCAGAGTGGACATGGGTGCCTCCCACAAGAGTTCCTATGACCCATCCTAGCCACCATGCTTATAGGCCTCTCTGAATTCCATAGGCCAGTTCTGGAATAAAAGACCTATAATCTAAAATTTAGTCCACTCTCCAAGGCTTTTCAGTTACATAGAACCTGTTAGAGCTTGACATTCCTTTTGGGAACTGAGGGTCATTTCTCTGCTACTCTGGTGCTTCAGAACAGGGCTTTAGCAAAGGTTACAAAGGATTAGGAAAAATAAATGAATATGCAACACAGATATCTTAGTGTAGCAGGACATAGATTGGGAACCTGGAATAGGGTGGGAAACAGAACAGATCCCAAGGAATTCATAAGTCTGGGGGCCTCAAAATTTAAAAATAATGAAAGGATACCATGATTCCAATAAATTTGTCAGCTTCTGTTCTGAGGCTTTGTACCAAGACTACTAAAAATAAATCAAGTTCTATTTGGAGGTAAAAACTACCACAGCCAGATCAAGACCAACGTAATCCTGTACCTTAAGGAAATTCATGAAAATCTCTGAAAATTGGGCTGGCTAATCCTCTTCTCCCACATTTCTTTGGTTCCCTCTATCCCAAAAGACCTTTGGGAAGTTTTTGATTTTTTTCCTTTAGAGTGATCTGTTCTCCTTCTAAATAATTCAGACTATTCCCACAACCTCTTTTGGTAGGTCCTAAGTATTATTTGTAAGTCCTACATCCTTACAGTCATCTGAGAATATTCTCATTTTCCAACTTTAGAAATAATTTCCAGTGTAATGACTATCTTTATTTGCCACTTCTATTCATTTATTGATGTTCATAACTTATAGCCAAAATCAAGAACTCTGACCCCTTAGAGCATCATGGAGCTGAAAAGGGGGCTTTCAGCCTTTTCATTTTACAGAAAAGGAAACTGAGACCCAGTGAGGAAGAGGGGCTTGCCCCAAATCACAAAGGTAATAAGGAGTAGTTCAGGAAATTGAACCGAGCTGCTCTAACTCCATGGCCAGTGCTCATTCCACACTTAAGTCTCTCCCACAAACCCTTCTGCTTCTCTTCACTTCAGTCAATGTCATCAAAAAACTGAACCAGGAGTCAGGAAACTAGGGGCTGTGTTCTAGCTCTCTTACTTAGTAATAATGTGGCCTGGGGCAAATGACAAAACCACTTTGGATCTTAACTTCTTCATCTGTAAAATAAGTCTAACTGTCCTGCTTACCTCAGGATTAGTGCTCCCTTCAGATAAAACATAGGAAAACACAAAGCATAGAAATACAGGGGGCATTGTGCCTGTGCAAAGAAGACAGACAAATCTGGAAAGATACTCTATTTTTTAGTTGTGGGTTGGATAAAATAGACTCCAGGTTCCCTTCCAGCTCTGAGATTCTGTGATTCTAAAATGTGAAGGTCAAGTGATATAATAAAATAATAATAATAAAGACATATATAGTGCTTTACATGTTACAAATTCACATGCATCATCTCACTTGTGTCTCATGACAACACAGGGAGGTAAAAAGACATCATTTTTATCCCCATTTTACAGATAAAGAGTCTGAGGCTGGGACCTATTATTTGATTTGCTCTTAATCACATAACTAATAAATGTCAGAGTGAGATTTGAACTTAGTCCTTCCTGACTCCCCATGCAGTATGCTTTCCCTTCCCATTTTGCCTCAGTATATGTCTAACATATGTGACAAAGTATTGAAAAGGGTGAAGTTCTACATAAATGTGAAGTCCTACTGTTGAAATAATGATATCCTATGTGGCTCAATTCCCAAATAAAACAAATTGTATTGATTTTAGAGAGAGATCCAAGAGCTAGATGTCAAGAATTATCTGCCACTTAACCCCAAGTCACTCAATTGAGGCTTCTCAATATCATTTTTATAGAAGTATTGGCTATAAGTGATAGTGGAAATAAGGTATATGTATATTACTTGAGAACCATCGCCATTTTAGAAAAAAAAATAACTTGATAGGTTAAGTTCTTTCTGGATTTAATAGACACCAAGCAAAAATGAGTATTTTTACCTACACAAAAAAGAGGACAGAAAAAGAGGATAGTATATGAAACTGTGAATCACATTTTTTAAAGGATCCAATAAATTTAATACATACATAGCCTTTAAAGCATTCTGCTTATCTGCTTCCTTCTGACCTTCCTTCTTATCTCTCCTGTACATTCTTAAAATGCCCCAGTAAGCCTCTTTCTTCTTCTTTCCTCCATTTCTTCCTCCCTCCTCCCTCCCTCCCTCTCTCTTTCTCTTTCTCCATCTCTCTTTATTTCTCTTTCCCTCTTTCCTTCCTTCTTTCTTTCTTTATTTCTGTTTCTTTCTTTCCTTCCTTTCTTTCTCTTCCTTTCTTTTTCTTTCTTTCTATCTTTCTTTCTTTCTTTTCCTTCCTTCCTTCCTTCCTTCCTTCCTTCCTTCCTTCCTTCCTTCCTTCCTTCCTTTCCTCTCCACTCTAGGTAGATCTGTAAGTACAAGCATTCAAAGAACCAGAATGTCTGCACCAGGCAGTCTCCACCAATTCCACACTTACACAAAGGGACTATGTGGCAACTACACAAGAATCACTCATGAATGGACCAAAAGATTTTATTTTATAGAAATATACCTTTCCTGGGATTGCCAAAATGTTTGCTTCCAGTCACATAAAGCAGCTGGAAGAACGGAAATCATTTCTCTAGTCTAGACATAGCAGCTGGTTTGAGATTCTGTAAGGTAGGCTCCTGGGCCAGAAAGTTTTTATGACGTACACTTTCACCCATTTGAATGACTCACCTTGTTCCTCAAGGGACATCCTAGATTTCATTGTCTCTGAATAGCAAAACTGGTGCCAGCCTGCCTGAAGCTCAGCCTTTGCCTGCCTTTTCTGGTTTCCCCTTGTGCTTTGCTTTTTGGAAACATTGTAGGAGCTAACAGCATGAGACAAGGCAAATTCTCAAATCAAAGAAATAGTAGAATAAGAAAAAAAACCCGCCCCTACATCCACAAAGCTCGTATTCTGGGTGCTGATTGCCCATCCGCCCTATTTTTAAAAGATGAAAAAGGGGGAAAAAAGAGAATTATTCATTTGTATTGTTTCTAGCCAAGCTGTGTACAGAAGGGTCATTTTCTGCCTTGATTCTTTTTAAACTTCGTGTGTTTTAGAAGGATAAATGTACATTAAGAGGATGGCAAAACACAGCCACCAGAATATCCTGACTCTGTTCAATTCTATTCAACCCCCCCTTTTTTTCCTTTTCCTCTTCAGTGAGCTTTGCATAAAGCTTACCCAAACCCACATGGATTTCTATAACATCCAAAAAGAATGACAATGAGTGATGTGATGTAGGTGGAAACTGCCTGAAGAAACCTAAATTGTAACAGGGAAAAAAAATTGACATTTTAGATTTTAAATGTTACACAGTTTTTATAAAGCTTCAGTCAATTTATTTTATTTATTCTAATGAAGAGCATTACAACTGCTTTACTGCACCGAGGCAAGCACGGATCACATCATTAATCACACCTTGTGAATAGCCACAAATCAAGTCCTAACAGCAAGCACTGAATCAGGAGCAATGAAGCATAAACTCCTTCACAATTTATGATCTCTCCAATTGCATCTTTTCAACCATTAAATTGCAAGATACCATAAATTTTTATCTTCTTCACTTCAGTCACATTATTGATTCTGCCTTGTGAAATATAGAATAGCTGTAAATCCAGGCGATTGAATTAAATTTAAAGTCTTGACTTCAGAAAAGAAACCCAACACACTACCATGGCTGTTAATTTACACTGAGGAACAAATGATAGAAACATTAAAATTTAAATGGACAACAGGGATTTCCAAGAGCCATAGCTCTGTCAATCCCAGTCCTTGTCAACCTTGGGGGCTTTCTTTTCTCTTTTTTTTTTTAACCTAAATTGTAAAATGCTAACAAAAAAGTTGATTGTATTTTAAAAGGATAAGATTCAGGCAAACAGTGGATTTTCATAGATGTCCACAAAGAAAATTAGCCAGTTAATTCAACAAACATATAAAAGGCTACCATGTGCCAGGCTCTGTGACAGGAACCAGAGATACAAAGACAAGAATGAAATGGTTTGCTCTCAAGGAGCTTACCATCTACTGTGAGGAAACAACCAAATACAAAGTGTATACAAAGTAATTTCTGGGAGGAGCGCACAGATCTAATGTGAAGGGCTGTTTGTTAACAACAGAATCAGGGTTCCAGTGGACCCAGTGGAAGGGGGGCAGAACAGAGAGAGACACTGATGAGAAGTGATTGGCACAGGTGAGTATGAGAGATCAAAAAGTAGTGATCAAAGAAAAGAGCTCTGGCCCTAGTAGTCTTTCTTCTCTCGCTGTCCCCTTCATCACTAAGGATTCCTTCTCATCTTCTCTTTGGTCAATCACCACGATTCTTTTCTTCTTGAAATCTATTCCAGTTCACATGCGATATGGTAACAGTGATTTTTAATCATTTTCATAATCATCTACGCCATCACAATGGGCATTGATATCACCCTTCAAGGCTTGTGAAGTGCTTGACATACCTTCACTGGATCCTTATAATAACCTCGAGAGGCATATGCTATTGATATTGTTTTCATAATTTTACAGGCCAGGAAACTGAGGTTCAGCCCGGTTAAATGACTTGCCCCAGGTGCGCCCAGCTGGTAAATAGTAGAGGAAAAGAGAGTGAGAGTAAGGGTGGGGGTTATGGGGAAAGGGAGAGGAAGGTGGAGGGAAGACTATTTGGTTACTTAAAACACACACACATGTGGGTAGATAGATATCTTCTTCCTTCAGGATATATGTGTGCATATGTATGTATGTGTATGTATTTTCTTCCTCTTTCTTCAGGATATATATGTATATGTATGTGTGTATGTCTTCTTTCAGGATATACATGCATACATATATATATATACATACATCTATATACATAGACATAGGTGTATATATATATTATATATATATACCTACATATTACTAATATTGTTGCTTATCCTTCATTTTTGAAGAGGACCAAAGACCTCTCATCATGGGGTAATGTCTTGACTTATAAGTGAATTGGATTTAAATGAGGCAGAATTGCTCAGTTGTCAGCTTCACTCTCTTCCAGACTGATCAAAGTACAGTGGCAAGACAAAAATCAAGGAAACCAGCAATAGCCTGGAAAGCAGTGGATGACCTCGTTGTCTTTGATGTCTGACTGAGCTCTAAGGGCCCCATGGCTTCAGCTGCCTTCGTGGTCATTGGAACAAATTATTCTCATCCTCCCATTCCACCACGATCCATAAAGGTGGATGAAGCTGAAAAGCATTTGGTCAGACATGGAAGATGTCAAGGTCATCCACCGCATCCCAGGTCATCATCAGTAGTCCTGACTTTTGTTTTGCCACTGGATGACTCTGGAAGAGAAAGTAAGGCTGATGACTCTGAGCAACTTTGCCTCTCAAATCCAATGCACACCCAAATCAAGATATCACTTTATGATGTCATTGGTCCTCTTCAAAAATGAAAGATGAGTGACAACAACAATAATATTGATCACATTCTTGGGGTAGACATCCCCCTATATCCTTGATGAGTTTGAGGCCTGTCAGTTACTCTCAACTTGGTTTAGCCCATCTGCCAAGATAGTTTGACCGCACATGTTACAGCTTGGAGCTACAGGTGAGTGAGAATTGAGTACCAGGTGGACACCAAAGGTGACTGAGAAACCCTGAAAAGGGCCTGGCAAGCTCTCACACCAGAGATGCTAGTCCTTGAACACTCCATATATCTCATGAGGTGGATATTTTTAACCTTGGTGTTACCTTGTATGCTTGAAAGATCCAGAATCACTGAAAGGTACACTCTCCAGAGGTAAATGCTTCCTGTGACTATACCCTTTTCATTGTTTGTCACATAGTAAGCATTTAATAAATGCTTTTTCATTCATTCACTCATTCATTCTTGGAGGAGAAAATGGCCACTTCTAGAAGGTTGAGCCACACAGGCCTGCTTGGCCAGAAGATCTAGATCCTAAAATGAGTGACTCAGACAATATAGATGTAAGGTGAAAACAATGCACTTATTCAGCAATACTACAAAATATTTCATATTTTAAGTATTAATCTCCCCTGAGATATAATAAAGGCTATGGGTTATAGTCCATGTTTAAGCATGTATTGATACATGCTTATGAGTCTTTTGTATTTTAAGCATTTTTTGTGGTGGAAGAAATAAAGAGGCAGCCTTTATCTGATACCTACTACTTTGTATATTGCTGGAAGGGATAGTCTTTTGGGGGAGCCCCTAACCATGAGCCAAACATAAGGTTTGTTTTCATTTGTTGTTGTTGCTTTTAAGGAGATTTTCCTGGAATAACTCCAGGTGAAAACACAACGAGTACAAGAAAAGCCAAATTGCCTCTTTTTAGGGTCATGCTCTCTTTAGACTGAACCCAGTCCAAGTGAAACCAGAATTGGAGCCCCTTGTGGGAGAGGGCACTGTTTCCACCATGGGTGACCTGCTTTAAATGTAGAGGTGACTGCAGAGTAAAAGACAGAGTGGACTGAGGCCAAGTGAATCAAGGCAGAAGGAAGCCAAAAGTTGCTTCCCTGTTAATTACCACCTTTTACTCTCAGTATTGCCCCCTAGGGTCAAGAAAATCAAATGTAACTTCTCTTCCAGATGTTGGGCCTTCAACTAGTTAGGGATAAAAATGTTTCTTCTCTGGATTTTCTTCCCTGGGCTAAATATCCCCAGTTCCCTCAGCCAATCATCACATGACATGGTTGTATATGACATAGCCTAAATGAGAGATGAAACTGGAATGAGAGATGAAACTGAAGAGAAGTCATGTTTGGAGGGCCTCAAAGGTCAGGTTTGGGGGGAGGGAGGTGGTTAGATTGGATACTATAGAATAATAAGGAATTATAGCTTTATGGGAATGAAAAGCAAATGCTTAGTTCTCTTAGGATCGTATATTTTGAGTTAAAATGGGCCTAATAGGTCATCTAATCCAACCCCGTCATTTGTAAAAGGAGGACTTGAGTCCCAGAAAGGTGAAGAGACTCTGCAAAGATAGTCTAGTCCTAACCCCAGTAGGAAGAGTAGCTGGATCCTGCAGGCAGTGACATTTCTTCTGGAAGCCTCATCTAAAATTATAGGCATGCAGAGACCAGAGAGCTCTAGGCACGCCCACATCTAAAAGGCTCATCTCTCTAGGATGGCTCAGCTGTAGCTCTTATGGAAGTACTTCTCACAGTCCTTTGCAGTCTTGGAATTGTGTGGTTCTTTAATTTCACGCGCACTAACCTGGAAAGTGCTACATTTCGGCGATCATTGAATGAGAGGCACTTTGGGATCCTTCTGACTGAAAGCACATTCCCACCATCACTGTAACTATGACTATTACTACTAAACTATGACATCCCCAGGATTACTTCAGAGCCCCCAAAACGGTCACATAGACACTCACTTCCCAGGGATCATCATATTTTTTCAGGAGAAGAATGTTATGCTCAGACCCTATAAGGGAATGTAATAATTTTCCGACAATGGGCTCCCCTACCTTTTTTTCCCCTTAAAACTTAATTGGCTCATACCTAGACAGGAGCACCCAGGTCGACATCTAGACATTTTTTGGCCTGTGAGATAAATTTCTTTGTGCTAGGGTCAATGAAATAATCAAAAACTGTTTCCTGGGGAGAAAATTTTTTTGGTTCTCATTTCTTTGAGCATCTACTAAACTCCATGAGATAGTCAATCAAGTAGAAAATAAGAGAAGAGAATAAAAGCCTATCAGATCTTGGCCCTAGAAAGTTTAAAAAAAACCAGATTGATTAAATCCAAGTTTGAGGACCACAGTGCTTTAGTGAAAATGGTCAGTAATTGGGAACTCACTGATCTATTTTGCTCACAAACAGAAAGGACCATTGGAAATACTTAGATGAATCCTAGTTAACCCAGTTTCCAACCCAGGCAACAGCCCAGATCGACAAGCTCAGCTTATGGACAAAGAACAGCAGGAGGGTAATGAAGGAACAGTACTTCAGAAGAGAGGGGCTGAGTATGAGAGAGACAGACAGAGACAGAGACAGAGAAACAGAGAGAGACAGAGAGAGAGACTGAGACAGAGAAAGAGACAGAGAGACACAGACAGAGACAGAGAAACAGACACACAGACAGACAAACAGACAGAGACAGAGACAGACACAGAGAAACAAAGAGACCGAGACAGAGAAAGAGACAGAGAGATACAGACAGAGATAGACAGAAACAGAGACAGAGACAGAGACAGAGAGAGAGAGAGAGAGAGAGAGAGAGAGAGAGAGAGAGAGAGAAGGAGTTTCTGCCTCTATTCACAGGAGGCTGCTGCTGCCTTAAGGCCACTCAAGGGTTTGGCTTAGAAGATCCCCACTCCCACAGCCTTGACACTCCCCTGATGCCAAGCAACCATTCCTCCAAAGTCTTCCTTCTGTTAATATAATTGGGATGTCCAAGAATAGCATGTAGTTAGTTAAGAGTTACTCCTCCTTGGCGCAGCTTACCCCTGGACAGGAGCATTTATTTCTATACATCCCCAAGGGCATTTAGACCACTGGTGCCTGTGTCTTGAACTTGGAATATAATTGAGATGTATAAAGCCAGAGGGCACTCTTGGTCACTGTATAACTAGGGCCTTTAGGACTCAGTCAGTCAATAAGCATTTATTAAGCACCTACCTTGTGCCAGGCACTGTGCTAAGCACTAGACCAAAGGTACATTCACCTTCTAAGATACCCCAGAACCACTTATCTCACCACCACCTCCCTATGTGACCATCCTAGAGACAGTAAAGAGGGGTAACTTTCCCAGCATTGCCACAAGGACGCAGAATGTAAACTTGTTCCACTCACCCATTAACTGCTGAGGCTGATCAAAGGAATATGCCATAAGCCCTACAAAGAATTGGAAGCCATGCCACAAAGGTTGTTTCAGAGGGGCATCTCAGATGTCAAATATATGTTCTAATCACCCCCAGATTACTTTAACTCCTTTGGGCGTGGGAAGTAGGAGAAAATATATTAAGAATATGCACTCTAGGGTTTGCTAAATTTTCTTGCCTGATTTTCTTTGAGTTTCTAGTATTAAAAAATAGCATGGCATAATGGAGAGATTTTGTAATTGTTCTTCAGTCATTCGTGACCCCATTTCGGATTTTCTTTGCAAAGATACTGGAAGGTTTTGCCATTTCCTTCTTTAACTCATTTTATAGATGAGGAAACTGAGGCAACCTGAGTTAAGTGATTTGCCAAGGGTTACACAGCTAGTAAGTGTCTGGAAGATGTCTTCCTAACTCCAGGCCCGTTGCTCTGTCCATTGTGCCACCTACCTGCCCAATGGAGAGGTCGCTGGCTTCAAAGCCAGGAAGACTTGAATTTCCAGTCTCAGTTGGACATTTACTAACTGGGTGACCCTGGGCGACTCCAGTTTAAGGCCAATGGTGTCAAAACTCAAATAGAAACAAGCCCCTAAAACATACATAAGGATCCCTGCAGGATACATGTTGACTCAGAAAACCACGTTAACATTACCATTGTTATATCGTATTTTTATTTATTTTTTGCTAAATATTTCCACATTTTATTTTGATCTGGTTCAGAATGTTGTTGGCCTATAGTTTTTGACCCCTCTGCTATAGCCAACTATCTAAGACTCAAAGTCGCAGAAAAGATTCCAATCTTCGTTGGAAGGAAAGTTCTTCACCCAGGAGCTTCACATACCTGGGAAATGACAAGTCCTTATCCTTATACCCCTCTCCATTCCTTCAAATATTTCAACAGTGGACTTTGAGAGGAGACAATGGATAGCGTACATAGGTAATCCAGGAGTGAAGGAGTCCAGGGAACTAGAGTATATGACTAGGAAGAAAGGGTCCCAGATACAGTATAGTTCAGATGGCAATTGTTTCTGCTTTATCAAAGGGCTTCTGCGAAAATCTTGAGAGGTTATCTAGTCCATTCCCTAACCCCTACCATCTCCCACCCTTAATCATTCCATAAAGATGAGAGACTCTGTTGTTTGGGATACCTCCAAGGGAGATTCCACAGCCCATCCCTTTACTTTGACAATTCAGTCCAATGTTAAACGACCCTTAGGATCAGCTGGTTTTTCCTTACAGGGTATCTCCCAATGTCCATTGTTTTGTGTTCAAGCCTAAATATGAAAGTTTCTATGGACAGGTTCCTCCCACATGCCTGACAGGTGTAATTATCCATTCTCTTACAGATATTGTTCCCTCCTTTTTACTCCGATATGAATGATTTGGAGGGGAAGAGAAGGTAGATAGTATAAATCCTCAGATCTTTGCCCTTGGAAAACTCTTTATAATTATTCTCTGGCCCCTTTTCTTAAAAGGGGATGTTAGAGCTTACCAAGAATAACTTGAGTATGAAATAGTTTGGAGTTTGGTTTCAGCTGGTTCTGAACTGCTGAGGCTGGAGTGGGATGCAAAATGTCAAAGTGTCTCCTCCCACCCCTGGTGAAGAGACCTAGGAAAGTGCTAGTGGGGGAAGGGCAACTGTTTCCTAATGGAATGTGATATGGGCTGTGCTTTTGGCTGAGCCATGATGCTTACAGGAAATGGAGAACCTGAATTACCATCAACAAACGGGCTGAATTAGAAATAGCAAATTTTAAAAACTGCTTGTTGATTTATAATGAAGGCATAATACCTGGGGGGGGGGATATAGATGTTTCATAAACATGCACTTTATTGTATTATAAAGATGTACACATTCGTGCTGTTTACTCATTTTCTCTGCAATTATTTTTAAATACTTTGGGTTTTTGTTGGGGTTTTTTTTTTGGATGATGCCAGCCCAACCCCTCTGAAGCTTTTGATACCAAAAGACGAAATGTGTGGGAAATGTTGAGGGATTGGTTAAAAAAAGGATTTTATGCATGGAGAGATTACAAAGAAATATTATAATCATCTCTGAATTCATTCACTCACCTGATCATGTAAGAGTGTTCCACCAAAGGCCCAGACACTTGCAAATGCAAAATATCTTTCATACAGTTCAGGAGGAGAGTCTGGGGGAGTATTCTGTGCTGTCAGAAGACAATCCAGTAATGAGCACAAAGTCTTCAACAAAGACAAACAGAATAAAAGGACTGCTGGTAAAGTCACTGCCAACTTACATAATAGCTGAGCTGGAAGGATTTTACAGAAATGGTAATGAGTACAAGAATGCACCCAACTTGAAGTGTTTTTATTTAAGAGATTTTAATTAACCAGAAAATAAGCACTAATCCCTGAAACTTGGAAAATAACAACACACTCATCTTAACACTCCAGGGTGGGGGAGGGGAAGGAAGAAGGAGGAGGAGGAGGAATAAAGAAGAAAAGAAGAATAGGGAATGAAGATTTGGGCACCAACAGAGTGCAGAAGAGGAAGGATTAGCTAGCAGCCTGGAATGGTTGTGACATACAACCTTCATTTCTAAAATGTCAGCTCAAAAACTGACTTGCTCAACTTTCTGGAATTCCCATCCTTTCACCCCTCTTGCAAAGCAAATATTGAGACTGGAAATGCTATTGAAATAACACAGAGTTAGGAGGACCTGAGTTCATATCCGACCTCTGACACTTACCAGTGGTGTGATGCTGGGCAAGTCACTTAACCCTGATTTCCTCATCAAATCAAATCAAATAATGACATAGAGCAATGAACATCTGTGTCTTGGTTTTCTCATTTTCTTTGAATATGGAATATGTCATGTTCAACATGTGTCACTCCCAGCCAGAATTCACTGTAACACTCCTCAATCACTACCACCACTTAGAAAGCTCACAAAGATCCAAGAGCCTTGAAGGGACTTCAAAAGGTTTGGGTGAGGAGGAAAAGCATTCCCACCATGGAAGATAGCCTATTCAAAGGTCTGCTTGCAAGAAATGAAATATCATATACTGGGCATACAGAGAAGGCCAATTTGATTGGAATGTAGACTTTATGAGAGCAAGTAATGCGAAATCAGTCCGGATGGGTAGACCGAAGAGAGACTGTGCAGGGTCTTACGTAGGGGTATACTGGTAAATGATTAACAACCAGAAAAAGAAAAAAAAGAATATGCATGACATACTTTTGAGTTTAATCTGCATTATTAACATTTATTTTATTAACATTATTTTATTAATATTTTCTCCATTGGAAAAGATCTTCAGTTATGCTAAGTTCACTACTGCAAATTTTAAAAAGAATTGCAATCTACAGATGTACATATTACAATATTATTATTGTTATTGAAAGGAATTTCCAGAATTTATTAAATGCAGGTTGTAGAGGGCTCAAGCTCAAACATTTTTTTCAAACTTGAAATCATAGTATCAACTAAATGTTGATCACTGACATGCAAGGTCAAAAAAGACCTTGAGAGACAATCCCGCTGGTGTCAGACAACATTGTTCACCTGAACCATCTAAGACAAATAAAAATCTATGCTAGATTTATGTGAATGCTTGTAGGAATGTCTTCTGAATAGCAGATACCATCTTATTTCAGCTGATGAGACATCTTTGCCATTGGCAGCAATTTTAATTTCTAGCGGTTTTGAAGAGATTAAAAATCTTTTGCCAAAATTAGAAAGCTTTGTTGACTTTGTTCCACTAAAGTTGTTCTGATGCTTTGTTATGGCAAAAAAGTTTTCCGCTTAGACTTTTTGAGACACCTCTCTTTATTCCTGGTGGCAGAGTAGAAGTCTGTTCCTCCTTTCCTCCAGGTAGTGGAACTGCAGCAATGGCTCTCGCTCTCTCTCTCTCTCTCTCTCTCTCTCTCTCTCTCTCTCTCTCTCTCTCTCTCTGTCTGGCTTTCCCTCCCTCCTTCCTCCCTCCCCATGGCTCAATTCTTAGTTGATGAGACAATGCCTCACCTTCACATCTCATCTAGCTTTCTATCCAGGACATCTTGCCTGATGCCTCCTCTTCCCTCCTCCTACTCCCAGGCTTCTTCTAGGCACAGTAATCAAGTCAATATATTAATATTACCATTGGCTTTAGAAAGGGCATGTCAATTGACTGCCCCATGGGTCAATTCAGCATTTTTAAGACTCACCAGACCCTCTGTTTCCTGACAATGTGTTGTTTTTTCCTTTTAAAGTGTAAGCTAGCTCCCTTAGGACAGGTACTGTCTCTTTTTGTATTTTTAGTCCCAGCACCTAATACACTGTCTGACACATAGTAGGCATTTAATAAATGCTTTTTCATTCATTCGTTGGTTATGAATTTGGGAGCCTGTGTAGCCTTAGCGAGATACAACTAATAGGGCCCAAGCAAAGTATATTCTAATAATATTTAGTATAGTGTTATAGTATTTCATATAGTATTGTAGCATATTCTGTACTATTTAAAGAAATGCTAGGGCAGCTAGGTGATACAGTACATAGAGCATCAACCTTAGAGTCAAGAGGACCTGCGTTCAAATCTGGCCTCAGATATTTAACACTTAACTAGTTGTATGACCCTGGGCAAGTCACTTAACCCCAATTGCCTCTCCAAAAAAAGAAAGAAATGTTTATGTGTCTGTGTTTTTCATGGCTTAATAATTCATAATTAAAAATTATATCATATGAAAAATACTTTCTATCCTCAGAGAAAGAACTGATAGAATCCGAAAACGTATTGAAGCATACTTTTTTTTAAAAAACTTTATTTTTCTTCGGTTTTTATTTTGGTCTATGTTTTCTTTTACCACATGAATAATATGGAAATATGCTTTGTATGACTAGATATTTGTATACATACATATATAATATAATTATGATATGATATAATATAATGATAGAATAGAATAGAATGGAATAGGATATGATATGATATGATATAACATAACATAAAACACAATACAATATAAGATAATAGCATCATATAATATACTATATTTACGTGAGTTGCTTTTAATCAAAGTTACTATCACTATCAAAAAAAGCAACCAAAAAGATTTTTATATTGCCCAACCCCTATGCCTGTGGTGTTATCTTTCCAAAATTTTTATGAAAATAATTTACACATTTATCAGGGGCAAAAGAGGACAAGTTTAAACACATGATAATTCCGCAGCAGATCAAATCATTAATCACACAATTAGCAAAAAGGTGCAGTGAGCACAAGATCCCACTGTGCTTATTGTTTGTTGACTATAAAAAGCATTTGATTTGGTAGAGCAAATTACACCTTTAAAAGCTCTCCTCCAACATATGTTCCCCATGTTTAGCTAGGGTCAGGAAACATTCCTTGCTAGATACCATAATGGAGAACTTCACCTGATGGTTGTTTATTATTATGAAAAAGGGCATAAAATAAGGAATTGTTTGATTGCCAAAGGAGTTTGTAGCTGCTACAGACAATGTCAGGCACAGAACCCAAATGAAAGATGGATTCCCTGTAGATGATGAGGTCCTTCAGGTTCTCCAATTGACAAATGGCATTATGTTAATAACATCAAACCCTTGAAAACTGAGCAGCATCCTAACTAAAATTCATAATCGATCAAAAGAGTTTGGTTTAACAATTCATAGAGGAAAAACTATGTGGATGAAAAATATCTACCATCCAGACTTTCATGTGCAGTTGGATGGACAGCCCAAAGAGCTGATAGAGCAGTATGTGCAATGAGCTGGATCAAAGACCAAATATAAGGAATGTAAGGAGCCCCTGACACCATTATTCAGAGATCCTTCCAGTTACTGGCCTGAAAAGAATGATCAAGCCAGTGTCATTAACAGGTAGCATTCCAGACTCCAAATACCTTCCCAGGACAGGATCGATAACACAGAGGGTTCCAGATTGAAGAAGGTACAGCTCCTACCTGAGGAAGATAGTAGTTACATTGGCAGTAATTGTAGATAAAATATGCCAAACCTTAAAGCCACATCTAAAGTGGACTAAATGATGCTTCTGAGGCACTACATGAACATATGTATACTAGAGCATAAAACTAAGAATGTGGTTATTTATCTTTTTAGAATACACACTTAAGTAAAATATGCAAAGATTTTCCCTTATGGTTTATATTTTTTTCATCTATAACAGCTACCCTGTTTGGCCCATGAAGTTACACACACACACACACACACACACACACACAAATCTTTCAAAAACTACTGTGGTACAGAAAGAGCTTGCTATGAAAGCCTCTCTGCTCATTAAACTTTCCTGTGCCTCTGCTTTCATATAAAAATGTCTATGAAGTAATTTTTTAAATGATCTATTTTCTGGCCTAATTATCTGTGTGTCCCTGAAGTCTTCCATAGTAATTCCTATTGTTTGCCGTGAACCCCACAGGTCAGGGTAGAAGTGACCAACTGTGGGCTTCTCTGCTTCTGAACTGTGCCAGCCAGGCTCTTACAGCTCCAGCAGATTTTTTTTTAGTTCAATAAGAACTCAATAATCTGTATTTTTTTTTCTTTCTTCGAGACCATCCAGAATAAGAAAAGGGTCATTGCTCAACATGAGGGACAAATTGCTACTGAGGTAAAAGACAGCAGAATGTGAACCAGGCTGCTCAGTAGTGATGTGACTGAGCCAGAAGCATGAGTGGGCACACGAGTGTGCACGCACAAATCACTTTCCCTCCATCGTTTCATTAAAGAGCTCTCCACCATTGGTTAAAACAATAGGATAACTGCATCTATAGAACAATAGCATTTGAATAGGATACAAAGATTCTGACATGTGTACTTGTTAATGGTACTCTCTGAACTATTTCAGTCCAATCCAAAAGCTCCATTAAAAAACAACAGAACAAGGCTACATTCTGCAGATTGGTTGTCTAATGAAATCCAGCCCATGGCCTAGCTAGTCAAGGTTTTGTTTGCTGTGCCACAGCATCCCTGGCTAAGGTAGGCTGGGCAATTGGGAGGAATCTAACTGAGTGGTCCTTGTTCTAAGTATCTGGAAAATAATGAGACACAAAGCCTTTTGAAAAGCTTTTCCTTGAATTTTTACATTTTCAAGTATCAAAATGGGAAGTGTGGAAGAAGCCCTTGCTTTCATTTATTTATTTATTTAATTTTCATATTGAATCCAAATTCTTGGTTGAAATCTCAGAATTTCTATAACTTTAACACATAGGGAGGGAGCACTCACTGATCTTGGGCAACCAAAGTGCAAGCAGGGTTGATTGATCTGATTGCCCCTCTCCCCTCCTTCATTCTAGCTGCCTATTTATGGGCCAACAAAGAAAAGCTGAATGTAGAACCACATAACCCATCCTCCATTTGCTCTGTATCGCAGTTTTCAAAACTCCTAGAAATTTCCTTGGCTCTAGATTCTGCTGAGATGAGGCCAGGAAAAAATAAAAGCCAGGGAGATAAGTTTTCCTAACTCCCAACGTGTCTGCCTTGACGTAATCATTTTGGTGTATGCCCAGAGCATTTTGCAATGGCCCTGTTTCTTTTCAACCCTCAAATATCACCATTCAAATAGGACTTGTATTATTGAAGATGTCAGATAAAAAGAGTTCAACAAAATGTTAACATTTGAGGAACTCACCAAAAAAATTCAGGAAGAAGAAAATCAAGACGATAAAAGATTGTTTTAAAAAAATGAAATTGGGCACTTTGGAGGGAATGGCAACAAAACCAACAATGAAAACTCTCATTTATATAGCACTTTCATGTAGGAGATGTACTTTACATCAAGCACATCCCAATAAAATTGTGGGGGTAAGTAGTACAAATACCACTTTTCTCATTTTACAGGTTAGGCAATGAATTCATTAAGGTCATGGCTTCTCCCAGGTCACACATAGGAAATAATTTAAAAGTCTGTCATTCAAAGCTAGGACTCCCAACTCTAAGTCTGCTTGGAGTGTGGGGCAGCTATAAAAGTCTTTGATAACCCTAGAGCACAAAATAATTGTTAGCTATTGTCCTTAGGAGGCAGCAGGGTTATCTATCTATCTATCAGTGGAGAGAATTCTTACTTCCCTTCACGACCTTGGGGAAACCGCTTAAACTTTCAGGGTTTCAGTGTCCTCATTTGGGATGTGTGACCTCTGCAGGCCTTTCTAGCTCTAAATGAACAATCCTTTCATCATTATTAGAAAGGGCACAGAATTTGGGAGTTAGGTCTCTTCATCCCAGATCTGTCGCAGACATATGACATTACCATGAGAAGGTTGTTTCAACTCTTCATAGAATCTTAAAACTGGAAACTTAGAGCATATCTAAGTCTAACCCACCCATTTTATAGATGAGAAAACTGAGGCCCAAGGAGGCTATATGAATTTCAGTTTTATCCTATGACCTCTGGAGTTGAGGCCCATAGTGAAGGACAGATGAAAGAAGCGATTATTAAATAACCAATTATTGGGGAGATCTAGGGTTTTTTCCCTTCCTATTTCCTCATTCTCTACTAGGTCCAGCCAGCATCTGAAGGACATTGCTGATAATGAGATTGGATTAATTTTCTCCTCCATCTTGTTCAGACCCCGCCCAGGTGGGGAAGCCCACTGTATTCTACTCAGGTTTGGGGGAGAGGGGTAGATCTTTTGTCTAGATTGCCCAAGACTGGGAGTGGTCTGGGAGCAAGAGAGATCACAGTCAAGTCTCCTAGCCCCTCACTAGCCCCTCATTCTCTCATTAATTGTTAGCCAAAGTTGATCCCTGTCTGTCAGGAACACCCACTCTTCCAAGGGCATATAAGCATCAAGAAGCCACCATGATGGGTCTTTGATTTATGAATGATGGCCAAATCACCAATCCTTTTACTAATTACTCACTAGTATAATTAATAAAATGATTGATTACCCAGAAACTATGTCTCTCAAACTTTTCATACCTCACACAGCTGAGTGTCCTCCATGGTATGAAGCTTGGTCTGGTTGGCAAGAGACAAGCCTCAGTGTTCAAGTTACAGATTAGTAATGTATCCCCTTAGCCCCTGAAGTGTAGGTAAGACAACAAGCATTTATTAAATGTTTAATATTTACCAGGCACTATACTGAGTGCTAGGAATAAAAATACTGCCAAAGAATGACAGTAACTGCCCTCAAGGAGCTTACATTCTCATGGGAAAAGACAGTACACAAAAAGGGAACAAAATGGGGAAGGAAGAAGAGAAGGTTGGAGAGAGTGTTGAAATCCAGAAGATTAGAAACAGAACCAGGAAGGGAATGAAGGTTAACCCTTCCTTTTCTACAACCAGACAAAACAAAGATCCCCTTCTCCTTTCCCACTCCCCAGATGGAAGCCCTGAGAGGAACTCATCAATGGGACAAGGCGGGGGCGGGGGGAGGTGGCATGGAGAAAGGATGTCCCAGGGTGAGAAGGACATAGGAACACCTGGATGTTCTAGGGTGAGAAAGCAATAGAGACATATGTTCCAGGGTGGTACAGTAGCTGAGACATCAGTAGAACCAGGACAGGAAGAAATCATTGCTGTATATGTGCTAGATCAGTGATCTGGGGAGTGGCAGATATTCAAGGAGAGGCCAAGAAGCTCGTCCTAAGGTCACGTTGAATTATCCAGACAACATGTGGGGCCAGAAGTAGGTAGTCACATACTTCAGCTACATGTCACAACTCCACTAAACAAAAGAAGGACAGGGAGAATAATATGAATTCAAGGTCAAGAATGAAACAATTAAGTCAACATTAGGACAAGAAAATTAGGGCAGGGTATTGGAGCCAGCCCCAAAGCATCAGCAAATTATTTTGCTAGTTCACTGATATATCAGGTGGTGTTTAAGTTAGGGAGAGCAGAGCTAGTCCTGTGTCTCGAATCCACATGCCAGGTGAAGCTGCCGATGGCACAAGTTTAAATCCTCATTCTCCCAAAGAGAGAGGAGGGGTGCACCTGTGTCATGGTTACTGTTGTTCAGTTATTTTCAGTCATGTCTGACTCTTCATAGCCCCATTTGGGTTTTCTTGGCAAAGATACTGGAGGAGTTTGCCATTTCCTTCTCCATTTCATTTTATAGATGAGGAAGTTGAGGTAAACAACGTTAAGTGACTTGCCCAGGGTCACATAGCTAGTAAGTATCTGAGGTCAGATTTGAACTCAAAAAGATAAGTCTTCCTGACTCCAGACCTGGCACTCTATCCACTGTGACACCTAGTTGCCCTACAAAAGTAGAAGGACCAGTTATTGGAGGCACGGTGGTACAGTGGAAGGTATACTTGAATCTACATTTGGAAGACCTGGATTAAAATCTCAATCCTACCACTTATTTTCTATATGACCTCAGGCAAGTTACTTAACTGAGCTGAGCCTCAGTTTCCTCATCTGAAAAAAAGTGAGATATAATAGATGGTCTCTCAGGTCCCTATCATTTCTAAGTCTATGATCCTATTCTGATGCCTTATTGTGGCATGAAAATGACTTTGGCTTCCTGAAACCTTTATCCATGGTGTACAAGCTTTAGCTGATTCAACCAAGATGGAAAATCTCCTAGGATGGGTCCAGTCGCAGATTGGATCTTCTGCCCAAAGATCCATCTAACTGAGTACTGAAAGGTTCATTGGAAATTTGGCCACCTGACAATGATTTTTTTGTCTATGGAAATCCTTGAAATAAAAATGGAAAATAGCCCTCAGTCCTATGTAGCTCTTTTGTGCTTCTGCAATGATACTGTTAGAGTAGGCAGAAGAGAGGACATAGGTTTCAATAATCATACAATTCTTAGACCACCTACAAATATTACTTTAACTGTTAATACCTAATGTATCAATCCAATCCAAAAGGATACATTATATATATTATCATTTTTTTTCAAACAATGAATTGATTCAGTACCGTAAGATTTAAACCATATCCATATTGACAGTATTACTTACACGTTGAACCAAGAGACAAAGAAACTGAATCTAAATGGAAGGATGGCTCATAAATTCTTCTTGGAATGGTAAATAAGGGAACTGGTGGGGTTAGGTTCCTGGTACAACTCAGAGGTAACAACACATTTCACTTCATGGGACATGAAGTTAATTTACCTTGAAGTGTTTATGGTCCACATAAAGAAGGACATCACCATGAAGCTAGATGCAGCTTAGGCACCAATATCCATTACAGAGGATGAAGAAACAGAGAAATTCTGAAGAGTTTGATGATACTTTAATACCCAGTAACTTTAGTATAAAAGGGTGTGAGAGAGAACAGTGAAAACTACATTGGAAAACATGGTTCAAGATGAAGAATTGAAACTTCCATGGTTTGTAAATTGCTCAGAATCCTTTATCGTTATACATCATGAATATTTTTCATGAGAATGAGAAATTTTAATGTGGAAAGCACTAAATAATATCATCAAAAAGATTAAATTGACCATATATTAAGACAGGAAATAAACAGTTACCCATGTCAGGATCAAAGTCAGTTCTGTGTGTAATAAGAGCACCAACCGATTAAAAAAAAGTCAAAATCAACATGAAATTATAAGGAAACTTAAAGATGAGAAGAAATCTTGTGTATGATTATACCAAAACTGCTTCCATGTTTCGTTGACTCTGACAAGTGGAAAGTGAACAAAAGTAAAAATATTGACTTTGGCTATCACCATTTCTTAGAAAATTTAACCAATACAAAACAATTGCCCCAATGAGGAAGCCAAAAGAGCTCAGAATTTTTCTCAAATGAAAACCTTGATCTCTTCACCAAGTGAAGGCATGTAGCAGTGAAGAGTAACACTGGTTTAAAATATAAGATCATTCACAAAATATTACGGACAAAGATTATTAGTAATGTTTCACAAAACAGCAAGAAGTATTTGTAGGGAAAATGAGTCTTCAAAAAATAAGCCGAATCATTCCAATAGCATTTGTAGGTGAAACCAAAAAGAAAGCAAATAAATAAATTTGAAAGTGAATAGCTCTGCTGGCATTTCTTCAGACAACTGGTCTCATCAGCAATAGTAATGGGATCTCTCTATTTGGGCTTTGTCTTTTCAGTACCCAATGTACTATATGAAGAAGAATTAGCACTTACAAAGATAAAGTCGGAAAGAACAGTGGTACTGAACCGACCACACACAAAAGAAACAAACAAAACAATTTTAAAGCACTCACATAAATTTTCAAGATATCTCAAAAAGAGAAAAGATTGCAAAAAAGATTGTAGAAAATATAATAGATGGTCCTATTACCAAAAAATTGCTACTGAAAAGACAATTACTGTACCTAATTCCTACTTTCTCATCGCTATAAAATATTTATGAGAACGGACTGTGTAAGCATTAAGAGAATACTTGATGAATAATCATGAGAAGAGTTTCAGGCATCCTATATCTATACAGCCATACAACTAATGAGGTATATGATGATAAGATCCCACTCTGCCTAGATCAAAATGCTACTCTAAAGGTTCTCCTCAAACATGGTGTCACTCATACCTATGTTAAGATAATATAAGATTCTATTGCCACTCAGATATATATATATGTCTGATGGTGCACTGAGTATCAAAATCAAATGAAAGATAAAAGAGGGAGATATAGGCTAACTTAAAGTGTTTGCTAGTGTCACAAAGAATAAACCAGGCATAGTTCAAATAGAAAGAGATTCCTTAACAATGGTGAGGTTCTCCAGATGTTCTTGTTTGCGGATGTCATTTTGCAGATATCCTTAAGTCTTAGAATGATATAGAACACAATAGATGAAATCTATATTAATTCCAAAGATTTTGGCCTAGATGTCTTTAGTGGAAAAATCAAAAGGGATTAAAGTTAACTCATACTGAACAGAAGACACCCAATTAAGTGAACATTGCTCATTGACTTCAGTCCATATATCTTGGACATTTATGCAGATGGGCAGTGAACCAGACACACTCCTTGAATAAGAAGAGGATATTTGGCTGGACCCCGTTGAAAAGCTGTCAATGATCCTAACCTGCTACATACCACAAATACTCATCTTTTAATGTCAATATTTTCCCATTAATGGTATATGAATCATGAACTATAACAGAATGAGAAAAATCCCAAACTTCTGATAACTCAAAGAGTAATGAAGTGGTGTGGCTATTGAACTTTACCAATATGACTTGAGCCTTAGTAGTAGCATAAAAAATTACTGTATAGACCATGGCACTATTGTGCTATGTTTTCATAATATCATTTTCATAATTTCATAATACATACCTGTTTTCATCATTTTGAATGAATCTATGCATTTTGATCTTCTGATACCAAGAATTTCAGCAAAATGAGATTCATGGAGGCAGAAGCGGTCATGGCACCTCTGTTCCTGTCATGACATTGCAGTCGTTGTTAATGTAGGAAGTGATAATACACAGTATACAGTTAGGGAGAAGGAAAGGAATAAGCATTTACATAGCACCTGCTATGTGCCAGGCACTGGGCCAGGTACTTTACAAATATTATCACATTTTATCTGCATTTGCTTGTGGCCATGAACGATTAAAGGAAGAACATATATGATGCTAGTAGACTCACTGGTGCTGCTCATTGTTTACACCGACCACATTGTTCTAGGAGAGTCAGAACATGGTAAGATATTAAAAACGTTCATTTCAGAGACAACAAATTGGGAACGCAACAAGTTTCTGTTTCTACAATGGTATCACATTCTTCTATCATCTTTATTTCTTGTGTAAGTCTATGTGGCTTCCTTGGAAGTCTTCTCCTGTGATTCATAGGATCATATTTTCAGAGCTAAAAGTATCCTTAGAGATCATTGAGCTTAATCCCCTTATTTTAGATGAAGCACTGAGATGCTGTGACTTGCCCAGGGTCACATGGCTAGTAAAGGTGTGAGGTAGAATTTGAGCCCAGGTTTTCTTGACTTGAAGTCCAGATTCAAACTATAGGAGATTAGTTTTGTCTGTATGTGCTCTAGAAGGATTCCACTGGTTTGTGGGTTTGGGGAATGAGCTGATCAGTGGTGATTACTATAGGGATTATTAAAATAATATCTGGCATTAAGCTTTACTGACTAGCACATATCTGAGAATATTTTTGAGATATTTCATTCTTTCACATCAAGAATACAACAGCAAGGAGAGAAAGCAGTAGTTCACAACAAAATAGATATATGACAATAATGTTTGTACAAGTACAGTGTACACTGTACATGCACAGTGCCCAGCACTGGGTTCATCAGTATGTCCTCTCCATTTCTTCTGTCCATGTCCAGATGGGACAAGGGTCACTACATTGAACATGGGTCTGAGGATTCTAGACAAAAAGGATGTAACTGCTAAATTTTGAGCTCCTATATAAATGCTATCAAGAATACAGCATTTGGGGTTATAAACTACGCTTTTCCCTGAAATCTCTAATCCCTCCTCTCACTCCCACCCCCCAAAAGCCTTCACAAACCAAATAGGACCTTAAACATGGCTCTAGAATTTCCAAATGAAAGATGTAAACTAACCATAAACTAAAACCCAGCATACTGGCTCAAGAACTTAACTTTTTGCACTTCTTATTATTTTATGGTTAATCCTGACATTATGACCTAGAAACATCTTAGCCATTTAGGCACAACCAAAAATCTCTAAGGGGAATCAGCTGGCAGAGAATAAATTGTTAATTGACAAATCCAAAGAGAAAGGTGATACGTGTTGGTATTGAACCGACATTCAATCATTAAGCTCTCCAGAGTCAATATGCCTTTTCCCCAACCCCAACTCCTCCAGGAGTAGAAATTGTGTGATCTCCCCCAACAACATGTCAAGTTATGTGCTTGGGTACAGCTTTCCAGTTTGTCTGTCCTGGGGTTTGTTTCTCATTTATTTCTTGCTCCATTAGAGTTCACTGAACACTCAAGAGGGTCTTTTGTAGTCATCTAAGAAAGAACACAAGGAGAAAGAACCTTCTGAGGACTGGTTACAAAATACTTATTACTTCCTATTCAACTTGAAATGACAATGTGATCAGCCAAGTGGGAGGACTTGTCTTTCTGCTCTGGAAAATACTAGATCTGCTGCCAAGTTGGGATAAGGGAGTGGTTGCTTTCTTTTCTACAGAGCAAAGGTGATCACTACACTTATTCATTTGCTTGTATTTGAATCCTGTAGTACTCCTCCATCACTTCTCTTTTAAATTGGGGATTGTTCAGTCAGACTCTTTGTGACCCCATGAACCATAGCATGCCAATTCTGTTCATGGGATTTTCTTAGCATAGATACTGGAGTTATTTGATATTTCATTCTCCAGTGGATTAAGGCAAACAGAGATTAAGTAACTTGCCCAGGATATCACAAAAGGTGAATGTCTGAGGCTAGACTTGAATTCAGGTCTTCAGAGCTGAATTTTTGAACTTCAGTGGCTCCAGACCCAGCACAGTATCCACTGAGCCACCTAGCTGCTTCCCTCTTTTAAGGTTACTGATGCTCTACTGCTACAGCAAGAATGAAATAACTATAAATGCTTTAGGATAAGTGGAAAAAAAATCAGGAAGAAAGCAGACAACCTAGGAAAACAACTTCTGGGAGACATCATTTAACAGGCAAACTTGAGGGAAGAGCAAAACGCAAGATTTTTAAAAAAACCCAGCGTGCATTCCAAAGGCAGGTAAGAATTTTTCTTTTAATGTGATATTTTAAGTGATCTGGTATCCAAGCTGCCCCTTTCTGTGAGTAATAGAGAGTCAATTATATTTGGATTGTAGCCAAACTATAAGGTATAGGATGACTATGACCAGCAAGCACCAGCCTGAATCTCTCCCCAAATTCCTTCTCCTTCCTTCACCTTCCTAGTCTTTAGACAATCAGGAAAACAAGAAGGCTATGCCAAGAATTTATCCGAAAACTTACTTAGGCACAAATCAGTTTCTGACCTTGACAATGATGGCAAAATGGATAAACCTAATGATGGATGGACCTAGAATAATCCATCTCTTCTTAGCCATCTTTCTTTAATGGCTTGTAAGTTTTATCTTCTACCAAGATCTTACACCAATACTTCTTCATGGTGTGGAGATTATCCAAGAGTGCTAAGTCCTATTCTGGGCTGGAAATGTCTTGAGTATGGTCCCAGTGACAAATTGGGTCTGCTGTCCAAGGAACAATCAAGTTAAATACAGAGAAGCTTATTACCACAGGTGATAAATTCCTGGACCTCAGCAACCCATTAAACAAAAAAAAAATACAAAATGACTTCTTCCTGTGTGGCCCTGTTCTGTTTCTATAATACTGATGTCAAAGGATAGCATAAAGAGGGAATCATAGAGGGTGTAAAAAGTCACATAATTTTAGACCATCTATAAACATTAATTCTACTATGAATACTCAATACAAAATTATTGCATAATTCAATACAACTACTGAGGATTTGACCACATCAATATTGCTATTCTTGCTATAAATGAAACAAAATGAATCAAGAAGTCATAAATGAAAAGATATCTCAGAATATTTTCTTAGAGAGGGACAGAAAGGGTTTGACAATCTTGGTTTCAGTGTATACCCACAGGCACACAAGAAACATCATTTCATGGGGAATTGGGGGCATCATATGGTACTAGAGATGACCACCAGGATGATGGTTGTACCCTGTATCTGTTGTGGAAGAAGAACTGGTAGAACAATCCCATAAAGAATTGGACAAGAACCTCCAAAATTACTCAAAATGAACATTGCTACTCAGTTCTTTTAATTCAACCATTAGACCACAACAAAATACATTAGAAAACATGATTCAGGATTAAGAAATGGAAGTGGCCAAAATGGCTACACAGAAGCCTACCTGTACATCTATGTATTAGGAATACATTTTTCAGGAAGATGTTCAGAAGGCACTGGATGTGATGAACCCTGAATAATATCATAAAAAATGAAATCGACTCTCATTTCTGAATTCTTTCTACGGGCAATCCAAACGCTGGATAATTAGAACAAAGAGCAAAATCAACAATTTTTTTAAAAGGTGAGAACATACTCTGGGCAATTACAATAGTTCTAATTTGATTTAATCAAACAAACTACAGATGATGAATACTGGCAAGTAGAGAAGAAAAGGCATTGATTCTGGTTATCAATGTTTCCTACAGGAGTATAACAGATACAAAGATTTTTCCACAATGAGAGGATAAGAAAGTGTTCAGAAAGCATATCAGACAGCACCCACTTGATCTCCTTGTCAAATGGAAAATCATAGTAGCCAACAGTAACAGTGGTTTAAAATTTAAACTTATTAGCAAAACCACATAGAAGAGCATGGCAGAAGACTATAATGAGCGTCACCTCACAAAACAGCAGAGTTAGTGTACAAGTGTACAGAAAGTTCAGCTTGACACAACTGAGTGAAATCATCTGAAAAGTACTTGTGGGATACTGTTTGAGTATTTGAAGCTGGAAGGACAAAGAACAGAAACAAATGGAACAGTTATGCAAGCATTTCTGTGATGATCTATTCTCATTGCTGATGGTGGTGGAAACACCACTATGTACCCCAGTCCTTAGCGCACCATGTGAGGAAGTGGAACTGGTACTCAAGAAAATGAAGTAAATTAGGTGCAAGTTAATTCTGAAGACATATATGCTAGAGTCAACCTATTTTTGAAAGCACTAAGGGATTAGTTTTCAAGATTCCTGAAAGAAGGGAAGACATTGAATGATTAGAAAAAACAACAATTTTCCCCCCACCCACCCAAAGTGATCAGAGGAGGTTATTAAGCCATCCATGTACTTTCTCCTTGTGGTGCTCTGGCTGGCTGCAGACAAATAATGCCTTTACCCCTTCCTGGCACTGCTCCTGACTTTTTTATTTCAACATCATACCCCCAACCCTTGTTTTCACTACCATCCTCTGCCACCATCACCTCAGCTTTTAAAGTTCTTCTCTTTTATGTGTTGTCTTCCCCCATTAGAATGGAAGCTCTTTGAGCATAGGGACTGTCTTTCTTTTTTGCTTGTCTTTATATCTTCAGTGCTTAGCATGTAGAAAATGCTTCATAAATGTTGCTTTGCCTATAAAATCTTTATGAGAATGGACTCTATACATACACTGATGGGATCCTTGGAGAAAACCTAAGAAGGGGAAAGATAAGGGTTTACAGAAGATTTTCCATAGTGGACCACATATTCACAGTCAAATAATTAATTGGAAAATGCAGAGAATACAAAACCTTACTGTGCTTATTGCTTGTTGGTTATAAAAAAAGCTTTGAATTCCATAGGGCAAAATGCAGCTGTAAGGCCCTTCCTTAAGCAAGTGTTTCTGGTGTGTGTGTGTGTGTGTGTGTGTGTGTGTGTGTGTGTGTGTGTGTACATACATACATACATATGCACATTATATATATATGATCATACCAAATTCCATAAACCCACAGAAATAATATATTCAAGAATCTTCTAACTATAAAAATTAAGGGACATAAAAAAACCAGGAAGAAGTATGCTTGCCCCAGGGGTGGGTGAGTGGGGTAGCTTCTGACATGGAGGATGTCCTATGAGAAGTCCAAATGGAAGCAGGATTCCCACCAGATGATGAGTTCTTCCCCATGTGCTTATTTTCAGAAGATGTTGTATCTGAGCATCAATGTCAAAATAGTATAACACCTCCTCAGTGAGATGCATGGCAATTCAAAATAGACCTGACAAACCAACACAAGATTTAAAAAAATCAAATGGACAAAGAATGCTTCTGGAAGAGATGCTCTGTAGAGGTATCTATGGGGGTATGTAGGATATGCAGTTTTATGGACAGCTCAATGAGTTACTTCATTAACATATATATTGGACAGACTACAGGTAGCAAATAACTTTAAATGAATAGAAGAAGAGGAGGCTGGATTGCATTTGGGAAATAACAGTGCTTTCAATAACCCCAGGTTGCTTCCTGACAAAATAACTCATCTCTTTTTAATCACCAATGTTCTTCCAGTTAGAGGCAATGTGGCAGAGTGGAAGGAGGGCCAGCTTTGGAATCAAGAAGAGCTGTGTCTAAGTCATCATCTGCGTGGCCATGTGCAAGTCACCAGACCTCTTGGTGTTTCCAGGCAACTTTCTAAAACTATATGAAATTAGTAGAGAAAACTTTCTAAAACTATAAATTACAGACGATCTGCATTGGTAGAGAAAATTTCTGTACAAGGGGTTCCCCATCCCAATGAAATCATAGATCCTGTGACATTGAATGTCTGTGAATATGGAATACCACAATATCTGAAGACTTGTAATTATGGGTGACCCAAAGGGTAAAGGAGAGATATACTAGGTTTATAAGTAGGCAGCAACAGTTTATCCATAATAACTTACATAAAATAAATGTTATAAAAGGTATCAACCACAAAGTGAAGTGAGCAGAACCAGGAGAACATTATACACAGTAGCAGCAACATTGTACAATGATCCATTGTGAATGTCTTAGCTATTCTCAGCCATACAGTTATCTCTTCCACATCACAGGGGTTAGGGTGGTGTCCCTGCGACCTGGAAAATCTGTGTAAAATTTTTTGGCCCTCCCTTCATAACAGAGAAGAAATCTGAATTATTATAGTATCAAAAGATAAAAAATATGTTGATATTATATAATACTATACATACATTTTACACATTTCTGAGTTTCTAAACTTTTTCTGTGTCATCTTCATATGTCATCTGTTGCTTCCACAAAACTCCCCCCAAATTGCCATTCAATTTCTTATGCTGACCAGTGATATATCAAACCATGATGGGTAAAGTCATAAAGGCATAACTGTGCAATGATCAAAGACAATCCCAAAGGACTCATGATGAAAAATGCTAATCACCTCCAGAGAAAGAACTGATAGAGGTTGAATCCAGATAGAAACATTCTATTTTCACTTTATTTTTGTGGTGTTTTTTTTTCTTTTGGTGGTCTGTTTCTTCTTTCACAGCATGACTAACATGGAAATGTGTTTTATGTGGTTGCACATATAAAAGCTATATCAAATTGTTTACTGTCTTAGTGAGTGAGGAGGTGAGGGAGGGAGAAAAATTAGGAACTTGAAATTTTTTTAAAATAAATGTTAAAATTTGTTTTTACATGTAATTGGAAAAAATAAAATACTATTAAAAATTAAAATAAAAGATATCAACCAGGAAACACATAATTAGAAAAGAAGGTACATGATGCTTGGAGTGAGAAGAAAAACAGAGGGACAGCTCAAGGAATGCCATAGGACTGCATGGAGTTCCATGGAATTTTGAAAAACAAATAATAGAAAAGCCTCAATCAGGTTGAGTGCTTCTCTAGAACAATGTCAGAATGAATTAAAAAGGATGAGAAGTCATGGGTGGGTTGTGGTCTGCACTGTTGGAGTACTCACATCAATTAAATCACAGAATCACTGAAAGACTGAATTATGTGAAGACTGGACAAACAATTTCACTTTTCTACATCACCGATATGAACTGGTGTTGTTTCAGTTAACAGATAGTCATATAAACTTCAGTGTTTTCTGTCACTGATGGAAAGTAGTTATAGGAATAAAATCTATCATTTTAAAAAATTCTCTGAATTATCAAGGTCTTTGTGTTATGGCTCTTTCCTATTTTTAACCATCTTTTCTGAAGTCCCTAAATCATGTAAGGATCTTAGAAAAAGCAGTTATAGATGAGATTTTTTTAACTTATGGGAAATGAAACCACATAACTTTATCTCCATTATTGAGTAGTCCATATTCTCCTCTATAAATTTTAGTTGTTCAGCCATTTCAGTTGTGTGTGGCTCTTTGTGAGCCAATATGTGGTTTTCTTGGCAAAGATACTGAAGTGGTTTGACATTTCTTTCTCCTGTTTATTTGACAGATGAGGAACCTGAGACAAACAAGGTTAAGTGACTTTCAAAGGGTCACACAGTTAGTAAGTGTCTGAGGCCAGATGTGAACATAGGATGAAGAGTCTTCTTGATTCCAGACCTGGTACTCTATCCACTATGCTATCTAGCTGCCCCACTATGAATGATACCTTGTAAGATAGTGAAATCCAAATGATTCATTTCTTCTGTTATTGCTGTCTGAGTCACATTGTCTTCAAGAATTGCAGCAGAGGTCTCAAAGAAAACCAAATTTGGTCCCATTAGTGAGAACAATGAAGATCAGGGTACAAATATTTAGCTCCACAGTACTATATAACCACAATAATACTCTCATCAGAACATTGGTCCACAATGGAAAGTGAAAAGCATATCATGTGAGCTTTGAGAGACCCTAGAAAAGAAAAATGTGCAGAACTGTCCTGCATGGCCATATGCCTGATAAAGAACCCTGAAGAAGGTCAGGCTGGCCCAGATACAGAACACAGGGCATCATGGGAGAAGATACTGAACAGGCCATATAAGAAGTACAAGTAACAGATGAACTGTCTAACCTGCAGACCATATCCCACAGGTCCATAAGTGTCTATCTAACAGGAAGACTGAAAGTTAGTGGGATAAATCAGTGGTCTGGTAGTGGGAACAGAGATGGAAACAGTGAGCATGAGATGATCAATTGTGACATTTGGTGGTTCTTCACCATCATTGTACTGAGTGACAGCAGGTCTGTATCAGTGAATGAATGTGTCAAAGAGTATTTGTTCTTACATACCCACAAGATAAATTCTGACAAATTGACACCCATGAGCTTGTGAATGTCAATATTCCTTCTGGCCATGCAGATATCATTCTATCCATGCCTTCATATTCTGTATGACTTTCCTAATGATAATATAAATGATGATTATAAGCTCGTGTTTATATATAGTTTTAAGGCTTGCAAAGTGCTTTAGAAATATTATCTCATTTTATCCTCACAACAACCCTGTGAGATAGGTTCTATGACCCCATTCACAGTTGAGAAAACTGAGACAGACCATTTAAGTTTGCCCAGGTCAACACAAATAGGTAGTTGGTAAGTGTCTGAAGTTAGATTTGAACTCAGGTCTTTCTGACTCCAGGTTCAGTGATTGATCCACTACGCCACTTAGGAACCGCAAATCTCATTCAGGTTCTCCCTAGGAGATCCACAGGATGATCGCCCAATGTACTGATGGCCTTTATCATATTCTCTTGGCATTACATAGATAACAGCCAGGTATATGGACTGTCCTTTCTCCAGAACCCTAAAAAAACTTTCTCTCATCTTAAGCTATAAATTATCAATTTTTCTTCTCTCTAATGAATATGCGTTAATCTTATGTAATTCATGTTAATCTAATTAATTGTGATAAATGAATTGCCACAAAGGACAGTCAAACCATGGGTACAGTCACATTGGGAGTGGGAACAGCCTGTCCCCCTAGAATTGGCACAGGGAGAGGGGCACCATAGCCACAGGACATGAGGGCTGTTGGCCCAAAGTATGGTTATACTATGTGGAGCCACAGACCAGGAAAGTATACCCAGGTGAGCTGCAGAGATAGTGTGTCTTACATAAGCTTCCTTTAAACTCTGAGCCTCCTTTTCCAGTGGCACAGAATTTCCTATACTTCCCTCTATCTTTTGGTAGGTAGGTGTAGAAACTCTTCATGTTATACTTTGTTCAAACTGTTGCCTATGTCTAGCCTATCCTTCTATTCCCTATCCATAATCCTTTCAAGTCCAACTCAAATATTACCTCTTCCACAAAGCCTCCCTTCATCCCCATGATCAGTAATAATCTCTCTGTGCCTCTCACTCCACCTAAGAGGGCTCCTGTAACACTGTAGTTTTCATCTCTCATAAGCATTCATCTTGCAAGATAATATGATAATTACCTGTTTTGTGTCTTATTTCTCTACTTGATGATAAATTCCATGAATACAGGAATGTGTCCTAGCTAAGTTGTGTACTTCTCCCAGCACCAAGTACAGTGCCTGGGACACAGAAAATGCTTAATAAATAATTGTTAAATTTGTCATCAAAGACTTTGCCTGACCTATAATAATAAACAGCCTTTATGTAACACTTTAAGATTTGCAAAATACTTTACAAACATTTTCTCGTTTTATCCTCCCAACAATTCTGGGAGGTAAAAAAGTTAAGTGACTTGCCTAGGATCCCATAGCTAGTAAGTATGTAAGACTGGATTTGAACTCAGGTCTTTCTGACTCCAAGTCCAGCACTCTAATCCGTATCCCCTAGCTGTCTTGACCTATCTAATTGGTGGCAGTCAACATAATCAAGTCATCAATTACTAAAAATCAACAAAATTTGGCCAGAATGAATGGAAGATATTAACATCCTGTTTTGAACTAATTCCATTGGTTTTTTAAATTGCAAAGTAATTTTCTCGCAACTGCCTGAACTGATGCTTCAAAACAAAATTAACTTAAGTAATTCATTAAACACCATTCAGGAGCAGATTCATGTGTGACCTGAAAGTTATTTCAGGAACTATCATTAACTTCCTGTGAAACCTTGAGCAAAGCATTTCAGCTCATGGTGCCTCATACTACCTGTCTGGTGAATGGAAATTCTTTCCAATGAGATTTCCATTTTCTGCATATTTCCATTTTCTATTTTCTATTTTCATTTCTGCATTTTCATTGATGTGGGTCCTTGCTCCATTGGAGCTGACCATAAAATCTTACCATGTTTGGGAAATTCCATACCTGAAAGGTCACCTGGGGTTAGTCAGTCAGTCCATAAACACTTTTAAAGTATCACATATGTTAAAGCCAGGCACTATGCTAATTCCTGGAGTTCACATTCTAATTTAGGAGACATGTCAAAAATTGTAGGTACAAGATGGTATTTCAACAATCCAGCTAACAGCTGCTGTGAGGGTATAAAGCCAACAACAACCAGCTCATAGAACACTGCAAGCCCAGGTCCTTTTCATCTGCTTTATTAAGGAAAGCAAAATTAAGGGGTTAACAATCTTACTTTAATCCAGCATACAAATATCATTTACTAAGTTCAGGGGAAAAAACCAGCATCCTGAATTACAGACCAAATACAATTCATAGTTATCAACATCTGAGTGTTCAGCTGGGGAGCTCATTAGAATGGCTGGCCCAGAGTCACATGCCGCTCCTGCTGTGTCTCAGAGATCCTAGTGAGAATGCTAACCTCTGAGCTTATATATCCTGTTCAGGGCCCCGACTTCACCTAGGCTGGGCGTGGAGAAGTTCCCCACCCCCAATATCACATCAGATACAAATCAATGGCTCCCAATTGTCTCAGTGCTGAGAAATACAAAAACATCCCACTTTATCTGCCCCATTCAAACAAAGGCCAGAATCATTAAAGGTCAACAGCAAAAAGCCCCACCTTAATTACTATTACAGATGGACCCAGAGTAAAGGAAAATAATCTCAGAGAGAAGGCACTAGCAGTTGGTGAGACAAAGAAAGCTTCATAAAGAAGGTCAAGTTTGAACTGAGTCTTGAAAGAAACCAGAAGACAGAAATGAGAAGGGAGGGCATTTCAGTCAGGAGAGAAAAGGCACAGAGTAAAGGGTGGGGTGAAAGTTGTGTGGGAAGAACACCAAGGCCAGTGTTTCTGTATCATAGAGTACATGGAGGGGAGTAACATAAAGAAACTGGACAGGCAGCATGTGAAGGGCTTTAAAGGCCAAACAAAGGATTGTTCTTAGGTCCTGGAGTTTATTGAATAGAGGAGGGACATAGTCAGATCTGCACCTTAGGAAAATTCACTTTGGCAGCTGAGTGGAGGCTAGATTAGAGTGGGGAAAGACTTGAGACAAAGAGACCAATGAGAATGCTATTGCAATAGTCCAAATAAGGGGGGATCAAAGATAGCCTCAGAATGGCAGCTGTGTGAGTAGAGGCAGGGAGACATAGATGAGAGACTCAGCAGAACTTGGCAACTGATTGTATACATGGAGTTGTTGAGTCGGGGAGATGAGGTCTAGGAACTCCAAGACTAGAGCTCCCAGACGGGGTCATTGAGGGGGAGTACCCCTCAAGGACCTGAGTACTGGAGAGGGCCAGGGCCGTCTGGAATGAATTCACAATCTCAAGCATTCTTTAAGTCAAGGTGGCAAAGATTTATTATGCTTTTCAGTGGGAAAGAGTTCTCAGGGAACCTACAACCTTACAGGGTAAAGTTTTTTGTGGGTAAAGTTTTTTGTAGGTAAAGTTTTTAATAGGATATCTGATGGTAAAACATGTCAATTAGGTGTTTTGGAGTGGGATTAGGGAGTGGTTAAGGGGTGGTCAGTTCTTAAAGGAACATGCACTTTTTGTATCTACTGCACAGGTATCTTACCCAGAGTTCACTGGGAAATAGCGCAAGGTGGGGGGGCTACAAAGAGGTGTGGTTTTGACTGTGAAACATCACCAAGTCAACTAACGGTCAGGGCTGACTGGAAATATCCAGGCTGCTTCCATCAAATTTCTTGTTAGACAAGATAAATCTAAAGGAGTATACATTTGTCTCAGTCTAGCATGCACATGATAGGCCAGTGAGTAGTGAATATCTTTATGACCCAGTACATGACCAGTTCAGCACATACACAGGGGGTCCAAACTAATAAATTCTATAGGTACAGCCGGCTGCAGTATCAGGAGGAGAGATAAGTATTTTGCTAGGGGATGCTGCCCTTCAATTGGAGAGGAACTGCCTGAGACAGTATTTTGAGGTTAGGAAGAAATGTGATTTTAGAATTGGATGTGGTTTTGGAATTGGGGTCCAGGCACAGGTACCCAAGGAGAGGCTAAGGAGAAATGTGATGTTAGAATTAGGGTCCAAGCACAAGCACCCAAGCACCCTGTCAGAGTGAGTATGAGTGAGGAGTAAAGAATGATGGACCTGAGGTTGTGGACCTGGGTGACTGGAAATTGTTAGGCTTTCCACAAGAAGACAGAAGTTTGGAAGAGAGGAAAGTTTCAGGGAAAAGATAATAAGTTCTGTTTTGGACATGTTGAGTTTGAGATGACTATGAGATATCTAGTGTAAGATGTCCAAGAGATATTTGGTGTTGTGAGACTATAGCTCAGAAGACACATTATGGCTGGATATATAAGTTTGAGAATTATCTGCATAGAGATGATAATGAACCCATGGAAGCTGAGGAGATTACCGAAAGAACATAGAAAATAAAGAGCACCAAAGACAGAGGTTTGGGAGATATTGTTGGTTAGTGGGTATGACCTAGATGAAGATCCAGCAAAGGAAATTGATGAGAGGTCAGGCAGGTAGGAAGAAATCCAGGAGAGAGCAGTGTCAGGAAAATCTAGGAGGAGAAAGTATTCAGGAAAAGAGAATCACTGATGTGTCAAAGTCTACAAAGAGGTCAGGAAGGCTAAGAACTGAGAAAAGGCCATTGCATTTGGCAAATAACAGATCATTAGTAACTTTGGAGAGAGTGCTTTCAGCTGAATGGTGAAATTGAAATCTAGATTACAGGAGATTTGGAATTAAATGAAAGGAAAGGAAGAAGAGGCACTTGGTGGCCAAATAAAAATGTTCTACATTACTTCAACAGGAGGAAAGGGAAAATGAATAAAAATGAAATATATGGATAAAAATGAAAAATGAAAATAAAAGATGCTTTTGGAATTTTTGATAAGTGTACAGTTACCCCTTCCACAACACAGGGGCTAGGGACACAGCACCCACAAAACCTAGAAAATCCATGTAGAATGTTTTGTCTTTCCCTTCATACAAGAGAAGTCTGAATTAGTATGGTACTAAAAGATAAAATATGTTGATATTATGCAATACTACACATATGTTCTATGCATTTCTGAATTTCTAAACTTTTTCTGTGTTGTCTGCTGGCCTTTGTGTGTCATCTACAGCTTCCACAAAACTCCTAAAAATTCTCATTTAATTTCTTATGCTAACACACTATTTATCAAAACCACAATGAGGAGAGTCGAGATGTCGAAGGAATAACTGTATTTTAAATGGAGAGGCAGCATGACATAATGCTGGTCTTACAGTCAAGTATTGTCTCTGACATATCGCTTTGGTGACCAAAGGTATGTCCTGCATTTGTAAAAAGAGTTCCCCATACTAATGAAATTTCAGGTCCAGACCAAAAACAAAATTTTAAATTACCCAATGACCCAAGGAAGACAAAAGAAAAAAAGTCTTATTTTATGGCTACTAATAATCAGCAATACTCCATGACATTAAAGTAAACTTTAAATAAAAAGGAATACTTTGTGATATCACTGAAATTAATCTGATTTCTGATTTGCACTTGCTTCTAATGAAAGGAACTGATGCTAAGGAGAGGAAGTATTTGGTAACAAGGTCAAGGAAATATTTTTTCAAGTGTAACCTCGTTCAGAAACAAATCCCTCTTTACTTCCTGATTCTTTTTAACCTCCAGGTCAAATTATGCAACGCATAGAAAGATGTGTAAATTTTGACAAGTTTACCAAGATGTAGTAATTGTTTGTAGGTTGCTATTTATCAGCTAAACAAAAGAAGCATTGGAAATAATAATAAAGGTAAAGTCTCTTCTTGGAGAGGGCTTATGAAAATTACTTAGTTCATAATTTAACATCTTTGGAGTCTTTGCATGGCAAACCCTTTTGTCTGGCTTCCTTTGACATTACCACAGTTGCCAGAAGTTATCAAAAGAACTATAGGAAAGTTTGTTACCTTGTTTCTTTGTGAACTTACTTGGGTTGTTTTTCTTTTTTCCAAATAAAGTACCCCAATGTTGAGGTGACCGGATTTACAAGATGAAAAGCAAGACTTTTCTGGAAGGGGTTTTGCCAATCAAAAGTACTTAAAATAATGGTTTCACTAATTACCTCATTACTGAAGTCATTTGAACTAAAGGTTTTTAGTTTAAAATTTTAAACACAGGCTAAGTAAATATTCCCATTTCCTTAGACCCTAGCGCACAGAATAAAAGCAAACTGCTATCTGCCCTAAGGGGCTACAGAAGAAAGGGGGCCAAGTGTTCACCAAGAGATAGGAAGCTCTTTTGTGAGACCTTTTCAGAAAAACTCTTATTTGTAGTATTTCTATTTTGATTCTCTTAGCTAAGTGTAAGTAACTAAGAGATGAACAACAAATACATCGCCTGGGGAAGAGATGGGCAAAAACTGATGGTAGAAAAGCCAAAGGTAGTTCTGGATTTTTGTTTAATTTTCTGGCTCTACTTCTAAGGGGGCACAGAGTGAAGTAATATCCACATTCCAGTTCTGGGAAAGCCATTCCAGCAGAGCTGTAACTGGCTATTTGCCCCCTGGGGGCAAGCATCAGTAAGCATGTCCTCAGATCATCCACGGAGAGAGAGACCATGATACACCACGCCATGATAGAGATGCCTGAATACTCGCCATCATAGAGGGACCTTGGGATACTACAAAACTGTATGTAATCACAAAGGAATGAGAGGGAAGAAATGTGTCATCTAGTAGTCTTCACATTTAATTAATCTTTGTTGCCTAATTTCTGCCCTACTGGAGGAGTAAAATTGCTATCAAAATGCAAATACAGCAGATTTTAAAATTGCATACCCTTTTAAAAATATCATTATTTCACACTTTTTTTGCCCTCTACATTTCAGCACTCTGTCATCCCCACCCTAGTTCTGGCTCTGCATGCTAGGGCTCAGGTCACTACCTAGAAAGCCCCTAACTCCAACCAACGAGCGAGAATGTTTTTTGGGAACTGATTTTTGTGAATCAGCTTCTGAAAACTAGAGGATAGTTAGGGAAATTGACAAGAGTGCTGGGTCAAGAAAAGCCAAGTTCAAATCCAGCCTCAGATATTTACTAACTGTGATCTTGAGCAAGTCATAATAGCACCACCCTCCCAGGGCTGTTGTGAGGATCAAATTAAATAGTATTAGTAAAGTTCTTTTCCAACCTTAAAACATTATGCAAGTGCTAGCTATTATTACTCCTAACCCTACACTTGGGGACAGAAGATAGTTAATGTCCAAAACGACTTTTTGTCATGCTTGGATGGGGTACTTTTTAAAAACCAGGATGGCAAAGAATTGGAAATTGAGGGGAGGCCCATCAATTGGGGAGTGGCTGAACAAGTTCTGGTATATGATTGTGATGGAATACTATTGTGCTATTATAAATGATGAGCAGTATGCTTTCAGAAAAACCTGGAAAGACTTGGATGAACTGATACTGAGTGAAGTCAGCAGAACCAGGAGAACATGATGATCAACTTTGAATGACTCTGAAGTCATTCTCAGCAATACCATGATCTAAGACAATTTGGAAGGAATCATGATGAAAAATGCTAACCATCTCCAGAGTAAAAATTGACAGAATCTGAATGCAGATCAAAGCATACTTTTTAAAACTTTCTTTATTTGTCTTGGGGTTTTTTTGGTCTGTTTTCTTTCACAACATAACTAACATGGAAATGTGCTTTGCATGACTGCCACATGTATAACCTATATCAAATTGCTTGCCTTCTCAATGAAGAGGGAAAGAAGAAAGGGAGAGAATTTGGAACTCCAAATAAAGAAAAAAAACAGCAAATTATTTTTAAAATTTTACATGTAATTAAAAAAATAAATCACTTAAAGGGGCCACCATCCCCCAGGACAATCCTTTGGGGGGGAGAGTATTTGTAACCCTTTTTAAGGAAATAAGAGACAAACAGGGAAGAGAAGAGCTCCTAAAGAAGACAATTTACCCACCTTTAGCTCTGACTAGAAAGTTACCCGAGAATTAGCATGGATTTCATGGCTGGTTCTTGGCTACAGGGATTCACTGTGTGAGTGGATTTGCTCCTGTCGGCAATGTCAGTCTTCCACTTTGCAGAATAAATGTTGGGTTTTCCTAAAAGCATTTAGACCCACTAATTTCACAACTAATTACACTGGCCACTTTCAAACCTTTTAGCTGAGTATAGACAACTGAACTCCAAACAGTTCCTGACAGTGAGCGAGCCGGGTGTCAGGTTCGATCAGTCACAGGAAAGGAAGCTTGGTAGAAGAGCTAGTCTCAAATGTAAAGAAAGCTGAAGGTTATCCTGGAACACTTTCAATACCACAAACTCCCTGACGGCACTCTCTAAAATGTTTTGAGTCCCACACTCAGAGTCTGAAAATATGACTTCCTAGACTCAATTTTTTAAAAAGCCTAGAAACAAAATGTGTAGAATAAAAGAGGTCTTAGAGAAGGGGTCTTGGAAGGCTGGAAGGGTCTTAGAGATCCTGTAATCCAATCATCTCATTTCATATATAAGGAATCCAGTTACTGGCAGAACCAGATCTCTTGATTTACAGTGTATTGTCCTTTGCAGATGGTTTACTGTGTAATATACCAGCCACAATGGGAAGATGCCAAACCTTTCTGTTGCACCCAGGACACAAGTAGAAATATTCATTCACCCAAGGGTGAATGTCCGTGGCTTACAAATCTATATTTTTCTTTAAAAAAAAAAAAGGAGGGACAGCTAGGTGGCTCAGTGAGTAGAGCATGGGTCCTGGAATCAGGAGGACCTGAGTTCAAATCCAGCCTCAGACATTTGACACACTTACTAGCTGTGTGACCTTGGGCAAGTCACTTAACCCCAAATGCCCTGCCTTCCCCACTCCAAAAAGAAAAAAAAAAAGGAAAAAATATTCTTTGGAATGTAATTCCTGCTTACTTGGGCTCACAGAGATGGGCTAATAATCAGTTCGTGCCCTCATCCAGTGCAAACTCTATCAACCCATCAGGAAGAAACCATAAATCACATAGCAAAGTATTTAACTGAGACAGAATAACAAGGTAAATATGCAAATAAGTAAATGGTCTGTGATTCCATCAGAGGTGGAATTCCTCCACTGTTGCAGATTATGATCCCTCATAGACTTAGTTGGGCACCTAGGGCAGCTAGGTGGTGCAGTGGATAGAATGCTGACCTGAAGTCAGGAAGACATCATCATGAGTTCAAATAAGACCTCAGACTTACTTTTGACCCTGGGCAAGTCACTTAACCCTGTTTGCCTCAGTTTCTTCTTCTGTAAAATGAGAAGGAAATGGCAAACTACTCCAGTATTTTTGCCAAGAGAACTCTATGTGAGGCCATGAAAGGTCAGAAAGGACTGAAATGATTGAACCACAAAAGATTTAGTTGATAAATTCTAGAGAGTTAAGTAAATTGCCCAGGGTCACATAATAGTGATTAAAAGCAAGATTTGAACTGAGGTTTTCTTCGATTCCGAATTTATCACTTTATTAGTTCTACCACACTGCCTCTACAGCAACTTAGATAAATAACCAGGGATAATTATGCATATGGGCAACTAGGTGGTGCAGTGAATAAAGTGCCAGACCTGGAGTCAGGAGGACCTCAGTGGAAATGTGGCCTCAGACACTTACTAGCTGTGTGACCCTGGGCAAGTCACTATACTCTCTTTGCTCCAGTTTCCACACCTGTAAAATGAGCTGGGGAAGGAAATGGCAACCACTCTAGTACCTTCGCTAAGAAAATTCCAAATGGGGTCACGAAGAGTTGGACACAACTGAAATGACTGAATAACAACAAATCATGCTTAGAATATAGATTGAAAAGCGGGGAGAGACAGACGTAATTCAGCCAAGCCTTCTAATTTTACAGATAAGGAAACTGAGTCCAAGACTGATGAAGGAATCAGAGCTGGGGTACAAATTCAGGTCCTCTGACCCCAATTCTGTCACTCTTTTCTTTGCACCATAGTAGAATCATTCTCTGCCACCATACACAAATGGGTGCAAATGCCAACTCCAGACTCATGTGCCTATCAGAAGAAAGGGAAAAAAGGAATCAGCATTTATATAGCATCTACTATATTCCAGGAGCTATGCTAAACTTTTTTTTATAAATATCCCTCATAAGAATCCTGTAAGGTAGGTACCATTATTATCCCTATTTTGCAGTTGAGGAAACTGAGGCAGAATGAAGCGAAGTGATTTGCCCAGAGTGACACAGCTAACAAGTGTCTGAAGCCAAATTTGAACTTAGATCTTCTTGACTCCTGGTCCAGAGTTCTATCTGTTGTGCCACTAGGGAACAAATTTCCAGAAAACTCATATTCCCAGGTGTGTGGGAGGCAGCTAAGGTGGCACAATGGAGCACTGAGTCTGGATTTGGGAAGACCTAAGTTCGAATCTGGCCTCAGACACTAATTAGCTGTGTGACTCTGGGAAAATCATTTGACATCTTTCTGCCTCAGTTTCCTTAAGAGTGAAATGGGAATTATAATAGCATCCACTTCATAGGGTTGTTGTGGAAGACTGAGATAATAATATTAAATCATTTAGCATGGTGCCTGAAATCTATTAAGAGAAAATTGCTTCAGTGCCATCTGTCATATATTGTGACCAGAAATCAGTTTCCTGCCTGAGTTCTTTCTGTTCTATCTTCCAGCAGCTGGTTGGCCCTCACTGTTGCAATGGCTTCCATCTGCCCCAGTGCATTGTGTGGTCTTGGACATTTGCTGCTGCTGCTCTGTTCCCTGTCTCTTGCTGAAGCTGTGTGTGCCCTCTGCTTCTGAAGCTGGCATCTGCTGCCTCCTTGCCATGCTGCTCATCTCCATTATGGCAGCAGCCATTTGCTGATCCTCTTTTCTCTCTTATTGTTCTCTAGCCTTCTCTGCCAAAGGCTTTTTGGCTCTACACTCCTCCTCTTGTGAACACTGTTGCTACCTCTACCACTACTGGAAGTGTCCTCAGGCTATTTATATATCCTTCTATCTATTAGGAAACAGCCCCGCTGTTTCCTCTCAGCTGGCCATAAAAGGGTTTGCTGTTCACTTTGCCAAGAGACTTCCTGGCTCATTCCTCTCTATGGGAGGTGATCAGCCTTTCCTTCCAACTGGATTAGGACAAGTTAATTTCTTTTACCTCTTCCCTGCCTCAGGGTCCTAGTAGCCATCCCCCATGGTCCTATTTATTTGTCCTCTTAAAGGCTATCATTCCTCAACCAGGGAAGGACCATGAAAATTGATTACTTCCAAAAACACCAGAAACAATGAAGGGTTAGGAGGAAGCTGATAGCCTCTGCCGGGTCCCTTTTACTCTCTCCTAGTTAAAAATGTGCAATCTTTTCACACCATATCAATGACATACATACAATTTGTTGGATCCTATTAGGGCATCTACTTATTCAAATATAGAAGAATTACCTGCATATTACCCTTGGCATATATGCCACACAAAGGCAAATAAGACCTAATTCACAAATTAGAATTGCAAATAGTATGGCAAACACAGTAGGTATGGACAAGCATATAAAACATAGCATTACATAACAAAGTTGTACACAGAAGACTGAATACAGAGGTAACAGCTCAGTTTGAATGATTTGAACCAGCCAAGATGGCAGAATTGGAGGAAGCAGTATAGCCTGTTTTCTGACAACTACTCCACCAAAGATCTCAAATGAACATTGGAATGAGTACTAATCAGAAATCTAAGGAGATGCCAGTGAGTCATCTTTCCAGCACATAATACCACAAACTCAACCTATAGTCTAGTGATTAAAGGTGGGCAAGTACCCCTCAGCCTGTCCCTGGGAACAAAACATGGATGTAGCTCTATTACTCTGACTCCAGAGAGGGAATTGGGATCTCTGACTCAAGCCACTGGTGAAGAATATCTTTCCCCAAAAGGAGGAGATCTAAGACTCAGCTCCTGGGCACAAAGGATACCTCAAGAGGGAATTAAAAAGGAGAAAAAATATAAGAATCTATGATAGAGAGAATAGAATGGAATGAAACACAAAATTAATAATTATAACTCTGAATGGGATGAATTCACCCATAAAATGGAGGAGGACAATAAAATGGATTAGAAAGCAGACTCCAACAATATGTGACTTAGAAGAAAGACACTTGAAACTTGACTCACACAGTCAAAATAAGGGGTTGGAGCAAAATCTATTATTCCTCAGCTGAACTCCAAAAGCAATTACAATCTCAAACAGAGGCAGTAGAAAAAATAGAGTAAGGTAAGAGAAAAAAATATGGAAACCACATTTTTCTGGAAGGTACCATAGACAGTGAATGAGGCTCAATATTCAACATATATGCACTGAAGGCCAAAGTATCTAAATACTTGAAGCAAAAACTAAATAAGCTATAGGAAAAAATAGGAATACTAAAGAAGTGGGAACCTTGATGTACCCATTTCAATGTTAGACAAATCTAATCCCCCAAAATTAAAAAGATAGGAATTTGAAAGAAATTTTAGAAAAGTTATATATGATAGATCACTGATGATTATTGAATAGAAATAGAAAGGGGCATATAAATTTCTCGGTTATGCATGGCCACTTTACAAAATTTGACCATGTATAAGGATATGAAAACATCATAGACAAATGCAAAAATGCAGTACTATTAAACATGTCCTTTAGTGACCACAATGCAATAAAAACGTATTTGATAAGGGACCATTGGATAAAGGACTAAAAGTTAACTGAAGCCTAAATAATTTAATGCTAAAGAAGAATAAATCATAGAAATGATGAGTAGTTTCACTAAGGATAATAAAAACAATGAAAGAATATACCAAACAATTTGAAATGCAGGTAAAGTCATCCTAAGGGGGAAAAGTATATTAGTACACACATTTACCAACAAAATAGAAGGGATATTGACTTCCGGGAGCCAAGATGGTGGAGTAAGCAGTAAACCACCATAACTCTCCCAATATTCACTTCAAACAACCATAAAATACTGCCCCAAAACAAATTCTGGAACAGCAGAACCGGCAAAATGATGGGATGAAGCAATCTTTTAGCCCAAGAAACTTGGAAGATTGGCAAGAAAGTCTGTCTCACTTGGGTAAAAGGGGAGCACAACTCAGGACAGGAAGTATCCCAGTAAGGCAGCAGCAGGACCCACCTCAACAAATCAGCAGGAGATACTGAGCCAGCAAATGCCAACACCAGGACAGCCCCCCCACCATGTGCCTCAGCATAGACAGGGGAATAGCAGACTCCTGCTCTAAGAGCCACCTCATGCTTCAGTGTAGCCCCTGCGAAGTAGACAGCAGCCAACACAGAAACACCCCCACCATTCTCAGCACACACCAGACACCAGCACTAGGATCCAGGCACTATACCAGATAAGCTGTCAGACCCCTATGGCCTCTAACAATACCAGCCACTCCCTCATCACAGCAACAGATATGAGGGTCCCTCATGTTGCCTCAGGACAACATCAGCACAATACCAGGTAAACAGAAGCCTGAGACAGTGCTTCTTTCACCCCAGGAACAGAGCCCAAATTTAAAAGGAAGGAAAAAGGCCTGAAAAGATGAGCAAAACGAACAACAGAAGAATCTGACCATAGAAAGTCATTATGGTGACAGGGAAGATCAAGACAGAAACTCAGAAGAAGACAACAGTGTCAAAACACTTATGGCAACAGCCCCAAACAAAAAGGGAAGTGGTCTCAAGCCCAGAAGGAACTCAGGGAAGAGCTCAAATAGGAGTTTAAAAATCATATAAGAGAAGTAGAAGAAAAATTGACAAAAGAAATGAGAGTGATGCAAGAGAATTATGAAAAAAGAGTCAACAGCTTGGAAAAAGAAAACAACTGCTTAAAAGTAGAACTGGCCAAATGAAAAAGGAGATACAAAAATCCACTGAATAAAACAACTCCTTAAAAGGTACACTTGGCTGGATGTAAAAGGAAGTACAAAAGTTAACTGAGGAAAGCAATGCCTTAAAAGTTAGAATTGGGCAAGTGGAAGCTAATAACTCTATGAGACATCGAGAATCAATAAAACAAATTCAAAAAAATGAAAAACTAGAAGAAAATGCAAAATACCTCACTGGAAAAAAACTGGCCTGGAAAATAGATCCAGGAGAGATAATATCAGAATCGCTGGACTACTTGAAAGCCATAATCAAAAGGAGAGCCTAGACACCATTTTTCCAGAAATTATCAAGGAAAACTGCCTATATCCTAGAGAGCAAAATAGGCATTGGAATAATTCACCGATCACCTCAGGAAAGAGATCCCAAAATAAAAACTCCGAGAAACATGATAGCCAAATTTCAGAACTACCAAGTCAAGGAAAGAATACTGTGAGTGGCCAGAAAGAAACAATTCAAATATCAGGATGCCACAACCAGGGTTACACTGGACTTAGCCACTGCAACATTAAAGTATTGGCGGTTGTGGAAAATGATATTCTGGAAGGCAAAGGAGCTAGGACTATAACCAAGAATCTCCTACTGAGTGAAATTAAGCATAATATTTCAAGGGAGAAAATGGTCATGCAAGGAAATGGAAGGATTTCGAGTTTTCGTAGGATGACTGGAATTGGACCCCCCAAAAAATTACTTTCCAATATCAAGACCCCAATAGAAGCCTAGAAAAGGAAAAAAGGAAAAGAAAACATAAGGGATTCACTGGAGCTGAACTGTTTACATCCCAACAAAAAAGATGATACTTCTAATTCTTAAAATTGTACCACTGATGGTATAGCTAGAAGGACTATACATAGACAGAAGGTATAAGAATAGGGTAAATTTGAGGGAATGACATAAAAAATAATTAAGTTATGAAAAAGAGGTGTATGCTGGGTGCGGAAGGAAGGGAGAGATAGAATGGGGTAAATTGTTTCACATGGAGAGGCACAAAAAACCTATTACAGTGGAGGGAAAGATGAGAAAATAGATGATGGGAATCACTTGAACCTTACTCTCATCAGTATTTGCTCAAAGAGGGAATAGTATACACTATCAGCTGAATATAGACATCTGTCTTACCTGATAGGGAAGTAGGAGGGGAGGAGATTAGTAAGAGGGGAAGGGTATGACAGAAAAGATGGTGGTAGACAGAAGCAAAATACTGTTGAGGAGGGAAAGGGTGAAAGGAAAGAGAGGACAAACCGGAGGAGAAATAAGATGGAGGCAAATACAGTTAGTAATCATAGCTGTGAATGTGAATGAGACGAATAGTCTCATAAAACAGAAGCAGATAGCATAGTGAACCAAAAACCGGAATCCTACAGTATGTTGTTTACAAGAAATACAACCTGAAGCAGAGAGACACACAGAGAGTAAAGGTAAGGGGCTGGAGCGAACTCTATTATGCTTCAAGGGAAGTAAAAAAAAAAACAAAACAGGTGTAGCAATCCTGATCTCAGACAAAACAAAAGCAAAAATAGACCTAATTTTAAAAATAAGGAAGAAAAGTACATCTTACAAAAAGGTACTATAGACAATGAATTAATATCAATACTAAACATATATGCACCAAGTGGCATAGCATCCAAATTTTAAAAGGAGAAGTTAAGTGTGGAATAGATTAGGTATACAAGACACAGTAGTAAATGACCATAATAACCTAGTGTTGATAAACCCAAAGACCTCAGCCTTTGGGATAAGAACTCACTATTTGACAAAAGCTGCTAAGAAAACTAGAAAACAATAGGGCATAAACTAGGTATAGACCAACATCTCATACTGTATACCAAGATGAGGTCAAAATGGGTACATGATTTGGACATAAAGGGTGACACCACAAGTAAATTAGAAAAGCAAGGAATAGTCCACTTATCAGATCTATGGAGAAGAGAAGAATTCATGACCAAACAAGAGAGAGAGAGCATTATGAAATGTAAAATAGATCATTTTGATTATATTAAATTAAAAGGCCTTTGTACAAACAAAACCAATGCAACCAAGATTAGAAGGAAATCAGAAAGCTGGGAAAAAATCTTTATAGTAAGTGTCTCTGATAAAGGCCTCATTTCTCAAATATATAGAGAACTGAGTCAAATTTATAAGAAAACAGTCATTCCCCAATTGATAAATGTTGAAAGGATATGAACAGGCAGTTTTCAGATGAAGAAATCAAAGCTATCTATAGGCATATGAAAAAGTGCTTTAAATCACTTTTGATTGGAAAAATACAAATTAAAACATCTGTGAAGTACAATCTCACACCTATCAGATTGGCTGATATAACAAAAAAGGAAAATGATAAATGTTGGAGAGGAGATGGGGAAATTGAAACACTAATGCTCTGTTTCTGGAGTTGTGAACTGACCCAACCATTCTGAAGAGCAAATAGGAATTATGCCCAAAGGGCAACCAAATTGTGAATACTCTTTGATGCAGCAATACCACAACTAGGTCTGTATCCCAAAGAGATCATAAAAAAGGGGAAAGGACACACATGTACAAAAATATTTATAGCAGCCCTTTTTTGTAGTGGCAAAATATTGGAAACTGAGAAGATGTCTATCAATTGGGGAATGGCTGAACAAGCTGTGGTATACAAATGTAATGGAATACAATTGTGCAATAAGAAATGATGAACAAGCAGATTTCAGGAAAAACTTGGAAAGACTTGTACAAACTGATACAAAGTGAAATGAGCAGAACCAGAAAAACATTGTACACAGTATCAGCAACATTGTGTGATGATCTACTACGAATGACTCAGCTCTTCTCAGCAACACAATGATCCAAGATAAGTACAAAGGACTCATGAAAGAAAATGCTATCCACATCTGAATAAAGAACTGATACACTCTGAATGCAGATTGAAGCATAATTTTTCACTAACTTTTTTCTTTTGTTTTTTTTTCTTTTGATCTGTTTCTTCTTTCACAACTCTGACTAATATGGAAATGTGTTTTACCTGATAGCACATGTATAATCTATATCAAATTGCCTACCATTTTAGGAAGAGGGGAGGAGAAAGAAGGAGAAAAATTTGGAAATCAAAATCTTGTAAAAATGAATGCTAAAAATTGTCTTGATATGTAATGGGGAAAAATAAAATACTATTTAAAAAATAAAAAGAACATATCGGTGAATTGGTCATGCAATTCAAAGAAATCTAGAAAATCACCAAAAATTTTAAATTCCCAATTAAACACCAAAATAGAAATTGTGAAATTCAAAGAAACTGGGAGAAAAAGGAAAAAGAAACTTTACTGAATTGATGAATAAAACTAGGAGCTAATTGTTTGGGTCTTGGGGGGGGGGCAGTGAAATAGACAATTCAATTTTACTAAAAAGGAGGGGAAGCTGATGAAATGAAAAAGGAAAATCATAACAAATGAAGAATAAATAATATTAATTGAAACTCTTTTGCCCAACTATATGGTCATGAGAACAACTTAAATCAAATGGACAAATATTTACAAAAGTATAAAATACCCAGATCAACAAAACAAGAAAAAGAAATTTGAAATAATCTTATCTCAGGAAAAGAAATTAAATTATAAATTTATTCCCCCAAAAAAACATATCAAGGGAGCCAAGATGGCAGCTGGAAAGCAGGGACTTGCACAAGCTCCCTACCAGGTCCCTCCAAAAACCTTTAAAAAATGGCTCTGAACAAATTCTAGAACTGCAGAACCCACAAAATAGCAGAGGGAAGCAGGGATCCAGCCCAGGACAGCTTAGATGGTGGCTGGATGAGGTCTATCGCTCACGGAGCTGGGGGCGGAGGAGAGCAGAGCCCAGCATGGGCAGCAACAGGACCAACCAGACCAGGAGCTGGACAGAACATGCCCTAGCACCCTGAATCAGTGAGCTGTGGGAGTTACCAGACTTCTCAACCCACAAACACCAAAGACAACAGAGAAGGTTAGTGGGAAAAGCTGCTGGGACAGAGTAAAAAGAGTTCTTGGTTCAGCCACGGCCCTAGGGGCAGCAGGGGTGGTGCAGCTACAGAACTACAGCTACAGCTGCTTCTGGCCCCAGGCTCACCTGGTGGGAGGATTTAAGTGGCGGGTCAGAGCAGGAGTGCACAGACTGCTTAAGATCCCAGTCAGGTCCTGGCTGGCAGTTCTTGGGGAAGGAGGAGTGTTGGTATGGCAGAGCTGGCTTTATAGAAATAGCTCTGAAATCAACGGTGCATCCCCTCAAGCTTGGAACAAAGTAGTCTTTGCTCTACAAGCAGTCATACCCTGACAAAAAACTCAAGGGTCAAGTAAGTTGGCTGGGAACATGGCCAGGCAGTGTAAATGGACTCAGATTCAGACTCAGACTTTGGAATCTTTCTTTGGTGATAAAGAAGACCAAAATATACAACCTGAAGAAGTCAATGAAGTCAAAGAGCCTACATCGAAAGCCTCCAAGAAAAACATGAACTGGTCCCAGGACATGGAAGAGCTCAAAAAAGATTTGGAAAAGCAAGTTAGAGAAGTAGAGGAAAAGTTGGGAAGAGAAATGAGAAGGATGCAAGAAAACCACGAAAAACAAGTCAATGACTTGCTAAAGGAGAACCAAAAAAATACTGAAGAAAATAACACCTTAAAAAATAGACTAACTGAAATGGCAAAAGAACTCCAAAAAGCCAATGAGGAGAAGAATGCCTTGAAAGGCAGAATTAGCCAAACAGAAAAGGAGGTCCAAAAGACCACTGAAGAAAATACTACCTTAAAAATGAGATTGGAGCAAGTGGAAGCTAGTGACTTGATGAGAAATCAAGATATTATAAAACAGAACCAAAGGAATGAAAATATGGAAGACAATGTGAAATATCTCATTGGAAAAATCACTGACCTGGAGAATAGATCCAGGAGAGATAATTTAAAAATTATTGGACTACCTGAAAGCCATGATCCAAAAAAGAGCCTAGATATCATCTTTCAAGAAATTATCAAGGAGAATTGTCCTGATATTCTAGAGTCAGAGGGTAAAATAGAAATTGAAAGAATCCACCAATTGCCTCCTCAAAAAGATCCCAAAAAGAAAACTCCTAGGAATGTTGTCACCAAATTCCAGAGCTCCCAGGTCAAGGAGAAAATACTGCAAGCAGCCAGAAAGAAACAATTTGAATATTGTGGAAACACAATCAGGATAACAGAGGACCTAGCAGCTTCTACCTTAAGGGATCGAAGGGCTTGGAATACGATATTCTGGAGGTCAATGGAGCTAGGATTAAAACCAAGAATCACCTACCCAGCAAAACTGAGTATCATGTTCCAAGGCAAAATATGGATTTTCAATAAAATAAAAAAGACCAGAGCTGAATAGAAAATTTGACTTTCAAACACAAGAATCAAGAGAAGCATGAAAAGGCAAACAAGAAAAAGAAATCCTAAGGGACTTACTAAAGTTGAACTGTTTTGTTTACATTCCTACATGGAAAGATGATGTATATGATTCATGAGACCTCAGTATGAGAGTAGCTGAAAGGAATATGTATATATGTATATGGGTATGTATATATATACATATGTATGTGTATGTGTGTGTATATATATATATATATATATATATATATATAGACAGAGGGCACAAGGTGAGTTGAATATGAAGGGATGATATCTAAAAAAAATCAAATTAAGGGATAAGAGAGGAATGTATTGAAAGAGGGAGAAAGGGAGAGATAGAATGGGGTAAATTATCTCACATAAAAGTGGCAAGAAAAAGCGGTTCTCTAGGAAGGGAAGAGGGGGCAGGTGAGGAGGAATGAGTAAATCTTGCTCTCATCGGATTTGACTTGAGAAGGGAATATCATACACACTCAATTGGGTATCTTACCCCACAGGAAAGAAGGAGGAAGAAGATAATAAAGGGGGGATGATAGAAGGGAGGGCAGATGGGGGAGGAGGTAATCAAAAACAAACCCTTTTGAAAAGGGACAGGGTCAAGGGAGAAAATTGGATAAAAGGGGATAGGTTAGGAAGGAGCAAAATACAGTTAGTCTTTCACAATATGAGTATTGTGGAAGGGTTTTACATAATGATATGCATGTGGCCTATGTTGAATTGCTTGTCTTCTTAGGGAGGGTGGGTGGGAAGGGAAGAGGGGAGAGAATTTGGAACTCAAAGTTATAAAAACAGATGTTCAAAAACAACAAAAAAGTTTTTGCGTGCAGCTAGGAAATAAGATACACAGGCAATGGGGTGTAGAAATTTATCTTGCCCTACAAGAGAAGAAGAGAAAGGGGGATGGGAGGGGAGTGGGGTGACAGAAGGGAAGGCTGACTGGGGAACGGGGCAACCAAAATATATGCCATCTTGGAGTGGGCAGGAAGGTAGAAATGGGGAGAAAAGTTGTAATTCAAACTCTTGTGAAAATCATTGCTGAAAACTAAATATATTAAATAAATTATTTAAAAAAAGAAAAAAAACATATCCAGACAGATTTACAAGCAAATTCTTTCATTCAAGGAAAAATTAAATCCAATATTATACAAACCATTTGAAAAAAAATAGCAAAAGAAGGAATCCTAAAAAAAAAAGTCCTTCCATGATAAATATAGTCTTGATGCATGAACCAGGAAAAGTTAAAAGAGTAAAAAAAACTGTAAGCCAATATCCTCAATGAATATTGATGTAAAATTTTTAAATAAAATGTTACAGAGAAAGCTACATCAATGTATCACAAATATTTTATGCTATAATTTGGTTGAATTTATACCAGGAATGCAGAGTTTGTTTAGTATTAGAGAATAACTATAAGCATTATTGACCATATCAATAACAACACAAATAATATGATTATATCAATAGACACATAAAAAGCTTTTGAGAAAAAACAATGCCCATTTGTTTTTAAAAAATTAAAATAATCGATATAAAATATAGGAATAAATGAACCTTTCCTTAATATGGCAATAAAGTATATATCTAAAACCAATAGCCAGCATTACTGTTTAATATAAAGCAAGCAATGTTAGCTATAGCAAAAAAAAAAAGACTAGAAAAAGGAATTGAGGGAATAAGCATAGTCAAAGAAGAAATAAAATGATTACTTTCTGTAGATGTTACGATGACTTACTTAGAGGACTCTAGCGATTCAACTAAAACTAATTGAAACAATAACTTCAGAAATGGTGCAAGATAAAAACATATAAATCACCCATCTTTCTTTATACAAACAATAAAACTCAATAGTAATAAATAAAAAGAGAAACTCCATTTCTCAAAATAACAGAAGAATGTATTAAACACTTGGCAGTTTACATGGGAACTATATGAACACAACTAGAACACACTCTACACAAATAGTCAGACCTAAATAATCAGAGAAATATTAACTGCTCACGGGTAAATGAAGCCAACATAATAAAAAATGACATTATGTAAATTAATTTACTGCATATTCAGTGCCATACCGATGGAAATACCAAAGGATTACTTTATAGAACTAGGGAAAAAAACTGTAATGAAATTCAGCTGAAGGAACAAAAGCTCAAAAATCTTAATAGAAATAATGAAAAAAGTGAGTAAAAATGGGGCCTACTAGTAATAGATCTGATCGCAGTAATCGTCAAAACAATTTGATATTCTTTTAAAAAGAGATGTTGATCAGTAGAATAGATTAGATACGTAACTTGTAGAAGCTAACGTATATAATAATCCACTGTTTGACAAACTCAAAGACCCTAGCCACTTGGATAAGGACTCACTATTGCATGAAAGCTAGACTTCATGCTGACAGAAATTTGGTTTAAATCAACACTTCACCATATAATAAGGAAAATTCCAATGGATACATGACCTAGATATAAAGGTAAATATAAAAACAAATTTGAGAAACAATGAAGAAATTATCTTTCAAATACATGAATAGGGGAAAGTTCATGATCAAAGAAAGGATACAGAGGATTATTGAAGATAAAGTGGACAATTTTAATTAAATAAATTTTAAAAGTTTATGCATAAACAAATCCAATGCACTGAAGATCAAAAAGGAAACTGGGGTGGTGGGGGGTGGGGAATCTTTGTAACAAGTTTTTCTGATATTTCCAAGAAATGTAAGTAACTGATTTGAATTTATAAGAATAAGAGCTTTTCATTTGGTAAATGGTCACTTGAATCTCACTTTCATGTAGATTGATAAAAGGAGGCTACAACACACACACACACACACACACACACACACACACACACGTACACACACCCACAATGTGGTGTTGAAATGCATTCAACTCAATGGAAAAATAGGAGGAAACAGGTAGAGAGGAAAGAGAGGATTGAAAATAAGGGTAAATCTAGTCAAAAGCAAAACAAATCCTAAGTTTGGAGTTGAAGATCATGAATAAGGGTCTAAAAGGAAATAAAAACTTAAGAAACCTTGATTGGGGTCTGGGTAAGGGTAACAGAATAGCAAAAAAAAAAAATGGAAGGTCTTTACATCAAGTATAGACTGCATTGGTACTGAATAACTTTCTGTTCCAAGCCCTCATTCTTCTATGTAAACAAAGGGTGGAGAATAAAGAGAAAGAAAAACATAAGAGAATAGAATGGAAGGAAATATGTATTTTTAAAAATTTTACATCAGCAAATCTAATACAGCTAAAATTAGAAGGGAAACAGTAAATTGGAAACAAATCTTTGTAGGAGTTTCTCTGATAATGATCTGATTCACAAAATATATAAGGAACTGATTACAATTTATAAGCATAAGAGTCATTCCCAAATTCGAAATGAAGGAATGGTTAAGAGATATGAACAGGCAGCTCTCTTTTTGTGATCTTTTTGAGGAGACAATCTGTGAATTCTTTCAATTTCTATTTTACCCTCTGGCTCTAGAATATCAGGACAGTTCTCCTTGATAATTTCTTGAAAGATGATATCTAGGCTCTTTTTTTGATCATGGCTTTCAGGTAGTCCAATAATTTTTAAATTATCTCTCCTGGATCTATTTTCCAGGTCAGTGATTTTTCCAATGAGATATTTCACATTGTCTTCCATATTTTCATTCCTTTGGTTCTGTTTTATAATATCTTGATTTCTCATCAAGTCACTAGCTTCCACTTGCTCCAATCTCATTTATAAGGTAGTATTTTCTTCAGTGGTCTTTTGGACCTCCTTTTCCATTTGGCTAATTCTGCCTTTCAAGGCATTCTTCTCCTCACTGGCTTTTTGGAGTTCTTTTGCCATTTCAGTTAGTCTATTTTTTAAGGTGTTATTTTCTTCAGTATTTTTTTCAGTATTTTTTGGGGTCTCCTTTAGCAAGTCCTTGACTTGTTTTTCATGGTTTTCTCACATCCTTCTCATTTCTCTTCCCAACTTTTCCTCTACTTCTCTAACTTGCTTTTCCAAATCTTTTTTGAGCTCTTCCATGTCCTGGGACCAGTTCATGTTTTTCTTGGAGGCTTTCGATGTAGGCTCTTTGACTTCATTGACTTCTTCAGGTTGTATATTTTGGTCTTCTTTATCACCAAAGAAAGATTCCAAAGTCTGAGTCTGAATCTGAGTCCATTTACACTGCCTGGCCATGTTCCCAGCCAACTTACTTGACCCTTGAGTTTTTTGTCAGGGTATGACTGCTTGTAGAGCAAAGACTACTTTGTTCCAAGCTTGAGGGGATGCACCGTTGATTTCAGAGCTATTTCTATAAAGCCAGCTCTGCCATACCAACACTCCTCCTTCCCCAAGAACTGCCAGCCAGGACCTGACTGGGATCTTAAGCAGTCTGTGCACTCCTGCTCTGACCCGCCACTTAAATCCTCCCACCAGGTGAGCCTGGGGCCAGAAGCAGCTGTAACTGTAGTTCTGTAGCTGCACTACCCCTGCTGCCCCTAGGGCCGTGGCTGAACCAAGAACTCTTTTTACTCTGTCCCAGCAGCTTTTCCCACTAACCTTCTCTGTTGTCTTTGGTGTTTGTGGGTTGAGAAGTCTGGTAACTCCCACAGGTCACTGATTCAGTGTGCTAGGGCCCATTCTGCCCAGTTCCTGGTCTGGTTGGTCCTGCTGCTTCCCACGCTGGGCTCCGCTGCCCACGCTGAGCTCCACTCCCCTCTGCTCCATGTGTGATAGACCTCATCCAGCCACCATCTAAGCTGTCCTGGGCTGGATCCCTGCTTCCCTCTGCTATTTTGTGGGTTCTGCAGTTCTAGAATTTTTCAGAGCCATTTTTATAGGTTTTTGGAGGGACCTGGTGGGGAGCTCATGCAAGTCCCTGCTTTCCAGCTGCCATCTTGGCTCTGCCCCCCAGAACTAAACCCACAGTTCTCATTAGAAGAAAACTAGGTTTTATATAATTATGTGAAAAATGCTCCAAATTACTGATAGTTAGAGAAATGTAAGTTTAAAAATTGTGTTGTTTCACCTTACACCACTTGTAAAATGACATGTTGGAGGGGCTGTGAAAAAGGTCATACTTATGCACTGTTGATAATGCTATATGAATTAGTACAGCCTTCTGGAAAGCAATGTGGAACAATTTCCAAAACCTTACTAGACTCTATCTATGTATATATCCTGTCTATAGATACCACTACTATGTCTATATGCCAAAGACATCAAAGAAAGAAGCAAAGGTCCTATATGTACAAAAGCATTCATTGCAGCTATATTTTGTAGTGTCAAAGATTTAGAAACTAAGGGGGGTATCTGTTCAGGTGGGGGAGTAGTTAAATAAATTATAGCATTTGAATATCATGGAATATAATTGTGTGATAAAAAATGAAGGAAAAGTTGGTTTCAGAGAAACCTGAAAAGATTTTTATGAACTGATGTTCGGTAAAGTAAAAATAATGGGCAACTAGGTGGCATAGTATATATACCACTGAGACTGGAGTCAGGAAGATTCATCTTCCTGAGTTCAAATCTGGCCTCAGACACTTACTAGCTATGCGACCTTGGGCAAGTCACTTAACATTGCCTCATATTCCTCATCTGTCAAACAAACTGGAGAAGGAAATGGCAAATCACTCTAGTAACTTTGCCAAGAAAACCCCAAATGAGGTCCCAAGAAGTTAGACGTGACTGAAAAGCAGCCAAAGAGGAAAATGTGAAAAGAACCAATAGAACAATATGTATCATGAAATTAATATTGTAAAAATGAATAATTTTGAAAGACTTAAGAATACCATCACTTAGTAGCCTCCCCTCCTTTAAGGTTTATTCAACCCATTTATCAACCAGTCAAGATTCTGGTAGTTGTCTCCCAGCTTCCAGGACACTCTTGTACCTCTCCTGCCTTCTCTCATTCACTCAATTATTGCTCTCCTCAACAACCTCAGTGCCTGGCTCACAATCTTTCTCTTCTCCTAACACCTGCAGCTCATACCAGGGGACTTCAGCATGTACGCTAATACTCTCTCTAACACACTAATATCCCACTTCCTCAGTTTACTCATTTCACATAACCTACTCCTACACCCCATTTCCACTATACATAGGGATAGTCATACCCTTGATCTTGCCATCATCCACAAATGCTCCACTTCTGTGTTCATGAACCCTGATGTTCCTTTATTTTATCATGACCTCTTGTCATTTCATCTCTCTCTCTTCCTTGCAGTCCCTAACCTTGTTCTTTATCCTCATCTTAATGCCCAAACCCTCTACCCCTCAGTTCTTTCCCAGGTAATCACTCCTACACTGGCTACATTCTCTTCTCTTCCCACAGTGGACCATTTTACCTCTACACCATCCTCTTGAGTCTCTTGCCCTTTATCTTATCATTGATTTTACCCTGCCAATTTCAGCCTTGAGTTATTGCAGTCATCTTTTGTTTTCACTTCTACACACATGCCAGTTAACAAAGTGGAGAAAATTATGAAATTTTCCTGAGTAAGTCCTTTATGAATATATATTGTATAATCTTCATTGGGCCCTCACCGAAGCAAGGCTATCCTCTCATACCTCCCTGATTGATTCCTACTAATCCACTCATCACAGCAGCTTTTATAAACCTTTTAATTCTTCCTTAAACCTTGATGTCTCCCCTTCCCCCAATCTTCTCAGAAAAGAATCTTGTTTCATATTTCACTGAAAAAAATGAGGCCATACATTGAGTTTCCTCCACTCTCCTCCTCCTCTCTTCCTATTACCATATGCTTTCCACCACTATCAGCTCATTCACTTTGTCTCACATGAAGAGGTGGTCCTTTTCTTTGTTAAGATAAACCTCTGTACATGCACAACTGATACTATTCCATCTCATCTTCTCTAGTAAATTACCCCCTCTATCATTCCAACTATATCATTAATCTTCAGTCGCTCCCTGGCTACTGGCTTCTTCCCTACTGCTTACAAACATACCCATGTACCCCTTCAAAAAGCCCTCATTTGGCCCATTTATTCCTGCTAGTTATTACGCTCTATCTTTCCTCTCTTTTTTGGCTAAACCTTGTGAAAATAACCCTAGTTGTTGCTTCCACTTCCTTTCCTCCCAATCTTCTTAACTTTCTACAGCCTTGGACTTTATCATTCAACTGAAATACCCTTCTCTAAAGTTATTAGTGATTTAATCACCAAATCTAATTTTTTCCTCAATCGTCATCCTTCTTGACTTGCAGTCTTTAACACTATTCACCAGCCTCTTCCCTTTGACACTCTCTTCTCTTTAGGTTTTTGTAACATTACTATCTTCTGGTTTTCTACCTACCTGTCTAACTGCTCCTTCTCAGTCTCCTTTTCTGTATCTTTATCTAGGTCAAGCCTGCTAATTGTGGATGTCCCCAAAGCTCTTTTTTGGACCCTCTTATCTTTTTTTTGTCTATACTATCTCTCTTGGTGAATGAATGGAATGAATGAATGGATGAATGAATGAATCGAAAAATTGTGTTAAGTACAAATAAAAAGGCAATACAATCCTTTTTTTCAAGGAGCTCACGTTCAAATGGAGAAGACTGTTCATATGGAAGGTTTCAGCAAATCAGATGGAAAGGTCCCTAAGGTACGGTGGCAAAGCAGAGAGTAATGCCTCTTCTTTCATGTCATTTCCGTTGATGAAACCATATCAGTTCCTGATGTTGAACAGTGCATCAGCCTTGATAGTCACACAAACTTCATCAGTACTCTGAATGCCTTTTGCCCCTCTGATTAGAGAAAAGAATGAATAAAAGCTCCTCCCAAAGCCTCCATTTAAGGAAGGTGCTCAGGCCAACTATCTGGCCTGGATTTCTAGAACTTCTCCAACATGCTGCTACATACCTTCTCTTCTCTACTCCCTATCCCGTTCAGCTTCCTTTTCTATGTAGTCTTCCCCATTAGATTGGAAGCTCCTCAAGGGTAGATTTTTTTTTTTTCTCGTATCTATATCCCAAGTACTTTGCACACTGACTGATTCATAATAGGTTCTTACTAAATGATTATTGACTGACTGACTGACCATAAGAGGGGGAAGTTATGACTTCTTTTACCTCTTTCCTTCCTCAGGATACAGGATGTCTTTGCCTACCAGTAGTGGCCTATGGGAAAACTGCATGACACAAGGGTAAAAACCCTCAACCAAATGCATTACTATATCTTCTGGCACCAATGTCTTGCACACTGTCAGCCTGATGGATAATTTCACTGTTATTTGCTTTTTTAAAAAAAACCATTATAGTCATTTTCCCTCCTCTTCTGTTCTCTCTTCTCTTTCCATTTTTTTGAAGTTAGTTGTGACATGTTTAAGGTTGTCTTTAGAGTGCCTTGAGCAGATTTTGGGTGAATCTAACATGGAAATAATTACTTTCCCCAATATCACAAGACTAACTGAATGCAAGGATTTGCCTGCAGCACGTATACTGTCAGTAACTCCATGAATAAGAGCTCTCATAAAAATCTAAAAGAAAAAAATCATTGAAAGGAGAATTGGAGCTTATTAAATTTGCTTTAGATGAGATTTTTTTTTCTCTGTCTGATTTCTTTTATGCACTGAATTTTCAGGCTGTGCCATGATTAAGGCTCTCTTGAATAATTTGGAAGCTGTGAATTAAACTAAATAGTACATGTAGTAATAGGCAATATGGGGTAGTTGTCCAAGTGACCTGATGTCAGAAAAGCTGGAATGAGGAGGTGACTTACCACTTTAGGCCTCAATGTCTTCATCTCTACAGTAGATCAGATCAATAAATCAATCAAAATCAATAAGCCTTAATTAAGCTCAAATTATGCTATAGGCACTATGCTGCTGGGAGGAATAAAAAGACAAAAATAAAGACGCCTCTTTCCTCAGGGAGATTACTTTCTGCTTGTTGAGATAATAATTACATATGTATATTTATATATCTATATGCAATTATCACATATATTAATCAAATTTTATATATTACATTGATATATGTAATAATTACCTACCTGCACACATGCAGATACACATAGATCAGGGGCCTTCTCCAGTCATACTGGTCTATATCTTGCCACTGGACCCAGATAGCTCTGGAGGAGAAAGTGAGACTGATCACTTTGCACAGCACTCCCTCACTTAAATCCAATCACTTGCAAGTCGTAAGATCTCCTTCCTGATGTCATGGTCCTCTTCAAGAATGAGGGGCACACAACAATACACACATATCAATAGATATAGAGATAGATAGATAGAGGTAGATAGACATAGAGATAGATGGATGGATAGATAGATATAGAGATGGATGGATAGAAAGATAGATGATAGAAAGATAGATAGACAGACAGATAGACAGATAGATAGATGATAGATAGACATAGAGGTAGATAGATATAGATAGACAGACAGACAGAATATAATCAAAATAAGTACAAGTTGGTTTCAGAGAGACACTAGTAGCCAGAGGGATCAGTAAGGACTCATGTAAGCACTTTAAAATTTCCTGCAGCACTTACATTCTATGTTTTTATACCTCCCATAGCAAGTTAAGGGAATGGCAAACCACTGTAGAGTATCTTTGCCAAGAAAACTCCAAATGGGGTCACAAAGACTGAAATGACAACAAGTCCCCTATAGATAGGTAAGAAAGTATAATACAAGGCACATCGTATATTTTCTATGTAAATTTTTATATATCTCCACAGGCGTATATGTACTGTTCATGCTAATAGTTAAATTTAGCAGATTATAACCTTCTAAAGTCTAGGCAGCTTTGTTGGAGACACAATTAGGTCTTTGTCTCCAACACAGTCATACACAGAAGAACTGAACACACAGTGTATAGAGAGGGAATGTACACACACTTTCCCAGAGAAAGCCAAAGTAAAACAAACACACCCATCCTTCCTCAGGCACAGAAGAGTGTGCTGGAGACTATATTTAGATTCAAAGTGCTAGCATTAGGTGACAGGCAACACACACTCAGCAAGAAATGAAACCACGTGAAAAGAGAGTTACCAGGACATCCCCTTGCAGGTGTAAGAGACAAGAGTGCCAGGATCATGGTGGAATGAAAGGGTAGTGACTGCAGAGCAGGGGTTCCTAACTTTTTTGTCTATGCCATGGACCTTTTTGGCAGTCTGGGAAAGATGATGGACCCCTTCTCAAAATCATGACTTTAGACACATAAAATAAAATGCATAAGATTGCGAAGGAAATCAACTATTTTGAAATAGTTATGAAAATATTAAAAAAAAACAAACAAGTTCATGGACACCAGGTTAAGAAGTCTGTCATGAGTAAGAGAATCTGACTAATGATTCTCTCTGAAATTTACTACCTGGGTAATCTTAGGCTAGTCCCTTAACTTCCTGGGCCTCAGTTTCTTAATCTATAAATGAAGGAGTTGAACTACAAGGTCTTTTCCAGCACTTGTTCTCTCTCTCTCTCTCTCTCTCTCTCTCTCATTGTCTCTGTCTCTATCTCTCTCACCTTTCTTCTATGGATTATCTCCAATATACTCTGTGTATAGCCTGTTTGTACATCACTATTATCACATTGTTTTCCCTATTTGACTGTGAGCTTTAAGAAAGGCAGGGGCTATTTTTTTTTATTCCCCTGTACTGAGTAGAGTGCCTGGCACATAGTTGTTAGTGTTCAGTCATTTCCAACATTTCATGATTCCATGGATTATACTGTCCATGGGGTTTTCCTGGTAAAGATACTAGAGTGGTTTGCCATTTCCTTCTCTGGTGAATTAAGGCAAACAGAGCTTAAATGACTTGCCCAGGGTCACAAAGCTAGTAAATGTCTAAGGCTGGATTTAAATTCAGGTCTTCCTGACTCCAGGTTCAGCACTCTATGTACTGTGCCACTTAACTGCCACCTGGCACACAGTAGGCTTTGACAAATAATGTTGTTTATAGCTACAAAGCTGAGCAGGGAGTAGATTGGAGGGGCTCAAGAAGAAAGGATTCCCAAGGGCTTAAAATCATCTGCTCTGATTTATAATTTAAATATATATATACACACACACATATATATATATATGTGGGTGGGTGGGTGTGTATTATATATATATGTGTATGTGAGCTATACACACATATATCTATATATACATGTACACACATATATGTATATATATTTATACACACATATCACACATATATGCATATGTGTGTATATATATATATATATATATATATATATATATATATATATATATATATATATATATGTATGTATGTATACACACACACATTCAGTGAAGTAGCAATAAATTGGGCCAGAGAAGAGAGAATTGGAATAGGGACTCATGAGATTTGGTTGGTCCCACCCCTAGCTATGGCAACTAATGAAGTTAACAGCTTTAAACAAGTCATTTAAACTCACTAAAACTGTATCCTTCTGAACAAAATCTGGAGATTTGATTGAATAATATCTAAGGTCCCTTTCATACATAAAATTCCATGACCTTCTTTAACATAAAAGTAAAGTCTCTATTTTTTTTAACATTAGGCCTATGGTTTTAAATAATAGATTTCTATAGTACATCATTTCTGTAGAACTCACTTCCTATCTTTTATCACATTTATCTTCAAACATTCCCAGTGAAGTTAGATAGGCAAAGACCCTTTTATCCCCATAGTAAAGATTGGGAGACTAAAGCCCCAAAGAGATTAAAATGGATTGCCTAAAGTAAGCCTGGTTCTGTCAGAGTTTATCATAAAAATCAAAGTTTCCTAACTCTAGTCTGATGGACTTTCTCTAGACTGCTCTGCTTAGAACAAGGAACTACAGTTGCTGACTCAATGGAGATTAAAAATTTTCACATGGTTCACTTGAAAGAGGAGGGAGAGAAGAATCATTGACCTCTAAGGTGATGAATTGAGCGTGTTCTAAAACCTAGCCTATAATATAAATCAGTTCAATTGAATAAGTTTTTATTAAATATCTACAGTGTTCGTGGCACTATGCTACCCCTCAAAATAAAGGGCAAATACCCTAAGGTCCTCAAGGAGCTCTTATTCTACTGAGGGGACACAGAATATCCACAGATAATGAAAAACAATAAGTCTTAAAGCTGTACTGGCTAGCTGTAAATCTTCAATCCTCTTGCCAAGTGGAAAGATACTGTAGTTTTAGGAGCATACATTTCAAATACAAGCTCATTTGCAAAAGCTAATAGAGAAGCGTGCTGGAAGATTACAAGCAGTATCATCAAAGGAATGAAGGAAAGAAGCTTTTATTAAAGCACCTACTATGTGCCAGCCATTGTGCTAAGTACTTTCCAAATATTATCTCATTTGATCCTTTCTTGCTACAACCCTGAGAGGTAGGTGCTATTATTATCCTCATTTTACAGATGAAGAAACTAATGGAGATAGAAAATAAATTGTTTGTCCAGGGTCATGAAGTTAGGAAGTGTCTAAGGCCAGATTTGAATTCAAGTGTTTTTAAATCAAGGCCCAGTACTCTATGCACTGAGCCACTCAGCTGGCTCTGAAAATAACGAGTGTGTGTGCATGTGTGTGTGCGCGTGCCTGTGTGTGTGTGTTTACCAAATATATTTAATTAATCCAATTAATTAATTATGTTAATTAACATATAATTAATTAATAATATATTTACAAAATAAAACAACCTAGGGAAGGATGGCATGTATAATTAGGAGGAATCAATAAAGGCTTTCTGTAGAAGGCAAAGCAGGAACAGAGTCTCAAAGAAGTTGAGGGATCCTTAAGAAGGAGATAAGAAGGGCATGATTCCAAGTATAGGGTACGGAGAGCCCTCCAAGTAGATGGCTTCTCTCAGAAGTGCCCTAGCCAGCTATCTTTTCATTTCTCACCAGGCTACAGTCTGGACTTTTCCATCACACTCTGCTCTAAGTACCTTCCCTCCCTGCCCTGTTCCCCCTTCCAGTTTCCTTTTATGAGTTGTCTTTCCCCTTTAGAATGTCAGAGACATGTGGGCAAAGAATGCCTTTCTTTTTGCTTACTTTCACATCCCCAGTACTTAGTACAATTCCTTGTATGTAGTAAGTGCTAAATAAATATTTGTTAACTGACTGTTGAGAGTACAAGGGCAAAGACAAGAGAGAAACAAAAAGAAGAAGTATTTTTGGTGATGCAATCAGAGTTAAGTGACTTACTCAGGGCCATATTGCTAGTGTTAAGTGTCTGATGTCAAATTTGAACTCAGGTCCTCCTGACTCCAGGGCTGGTGCTCTGTCCCCTGCACCACCCAGCTGCCCCAAGAACAAATCCTTTCCTCCATCATTAACAGTGGAGTCATTGCATTTTGGTTCTATCATCGTGGTCTCCAGTGTATTAAGTTAGAAAGTAGAAATTAGCCCCAAACAACAAATATAGCAAGAGCAGCCACACTTAACTAAGGACAGGTATATAGACCAAAGAACTCTGTGCTGCAAGTGATACACTTACGAGGTCATTGAGGGATTGTCTCAGGTATCTGAAAGAGGGAAAAGACGAAATGCTTGGGGTAAATTCTATCATTAGAAAAAAACAGGGAAAATACCCATAATGCCTGACCTACATGCCGATTTTTCCTATCTGTTTAGAATTTTTTGAGGATAATCTACTGTGTATCTAGGGGATACCTGAAGGCCTGAGGTGGGAACAGGCAGATTTTCACAAACCATATTCTACAGCAGACCACTTCTCTAGTCACTGTTAATTGAAAGGTACAAAGAATACAAGATCTCACTGTGCTTATTGTTTATTTGTTGACTGTCAGATAGCATTTGATTCAGTCCAGCAACATGCTCCCTTAAAGGTTTTCCTCCTACAAGGCGTTTGGCATGCACAGCTCATGCAAGATTCCTTGAAATATGAAACACAAGAGATAATATTGTTTCATGATCCTCTGCCTATTAATATCAAGTGAAACACAAAATAGGGAAGATGTATGCTTGACAATGGTACTTGCCACTGCCATGAATGGTGTCCAGCTCAGAGTCCAAATAGAAGAAGAGAGATTTCATATATGACTAGGTCCTTCTGATGCTTCTGTTTTGCAGGTGACATTGTGTTGATAATGTATAAACCCAGAACACTGCAGAGCTTCCTAGGTAAGATCTACAATCACTCAAAAGGGTTTGATCTAGTAATCCACAATGGATATTAGAATGAATGAAGAATTATTAGGTTCTTAGAAGTGCATGAAGAACATCTACTGTGCAGAATATGACAGGCAGCTAGCTGGATGAGCAATCCATACATCTGGTCCATTAATATGTAGTTCTTGAAAGAAACTTTAAGTACATGATAAACTGCTTCTGGAGTTGAATAGCAGGGGGATAGATAGTAGTCTGGATTACCTTTGGGAAACTGCAATTCTTGTAATGAACCTGGGCTTCTCACCGAGGGCTTAAGTGACTTGATCACAGTGATACAACTAGTACATATGAGGAGTCATGTGGAGTAATGAACAGAGGAGTGGACTTGGAATTATGTCGAGACATGAGTTCAAATCCAGCTTCAGATTCTTACTAGTTTAGTGACCCGAGGCAAGTCACTTAATTTCTCTGCACCTCAGTTTCCTCACCTATAAATATGAGGGTGTTGGACTTGACCTCCAAGGCTCCTTCTGCCTCTAAATTTATGATCCTACATGATCATTTCTATATAATCCTTCTCACTAAAGTAAAGGTCCATCTTTTCAATAATATTGTTCTGGTGATTCTGTATGAGTAAATCATGAGATACCATAATCTCCAAAAAACTAAAGTTGAGAATCACTCAAAGGGTGATGGAAAACCCCTTTTAGGGGGTGATCAGGCTGTAATACATCATCAATGAAGAACTACACGAAAGAATAATAATAAACAACAATAGTAATTTATATTGTGCTTTAAAGTTTAAAAAGTGCCTTAAAATATCTTATTTGATCCTCAGCACAATCTTGGGAGAAAGATGCTATTACTATCCCATTTTACAGTTAAGGAAATTGGGACAGAGAGAGATTAAGTGACTTGCCCAGGGTTACATAGCTTGTAAGAGTCTAAGGTCACATTTGAACTCAGATCTTCCTGACTCCAGGTCCAGTGGGCTCTATGCATTGCACCACCTAGTTGCCCTGAGAAGCAGTTTAAAGGATATATTTATGACTGGAAGGTGGGGGGAGGGAGGAAGATAATCATGTAGCAAGGCAAGGGATAAGCTACATTTTCCACTGGTATCCACACAATTTCAACAGATCTAAGGGGAGCCTCCCAGTATGTTGAGCTGGCCCACTGTGAAAGATCTGGAGGAGTTCATGGAAAAATCGCACAGCATCGGAAAACCACGCTATGTGTCTCCAACTTCACTGGAGGTAGCAGTCATGGTAAGGAGAGCATCTATCCACTGACGTGCGTCCGCACAGTACTTCACATGCACCCAAATACTGCTCCTTCTACATGGCTTCTGTAGGCAAAGCATAGCTGATTTCTATGTAGCTTTTAGGATATTTGAATTCAGGAAAGATCTATTATTTCTTCCAGTAGGGATCACCTTCCACCAATACAGATTAATTGCAATTGCAGATGTAGTAGATGAGTCCTGTGGAGCTGGCCAAGACACAGGAAAGCTAGATTTGTTCAAGGTGATTCGGTTAGTATTTGTCAGAGGCAGTATTCAAATCCAGATCTGCCTGACTCCAGTTAGCACAGGTATGAAAACATGACTTTATCTGTAATAGTGCTCAAATGCCACCTTCTCTAGGAAGCTTTCTTTGAACTTTGTTATTAGTAAATACTTTTCCCTTAATAGTAGTTTGTTTTGCATTGCTCGGGTAATATTGTATATTCTGATGATCAGTGATTATATTTTATCTGTATATTATATCAAAAGTTCCATGTGAACAGGGACTGAATCGTACATAAACTTTGAATTTCCACCAATGCCTAGTAACTCCACACATGTTGTACAGTCATTTCAGTTGTGTCCAATTATTTGTGACCCCATTTGGAGTTTTCTTGGCAAAGATACTGAAGTGGTTTGCCTTTTCCTTCTCCACTTCATTTTATAAATGAGGAAACTGAGGTAAATAGAGTTAAGTGACTTGCCTAGGGTTACACAGCTAGTAAGTATCTGAGGCCAGATGGCCTGGCACTCTAGCTGCTAAGCCACCTAGCCACCCCTCTTAAGATGAATATATGTATAACTTGGTTTTGGATTGGAGGACCTCCAAAAGGAAATAGAACATGACATCAGAAGATTTTCAGCCGTAAGAGACTTTAGAGGTTCTCTAGCCTAAATCCTTCTTTTATAGAAAGGGAAACTGAGGAGCAGAGAGGTCAAGTGACTTAGCTAAAGCCATACATCCTGCAGCAAAATTGTGAAGTAGGTGAATTTGTTCAGCTTCTGGCAGTACTTTAGACATATCAGGATCCCAGCAGCTGTTTCTCACAGGCTTCTTGGAAGCATCCCAGCACCTATGTTAAGGTCCTCTTCCTTTAGGGATGTTTTGTTTGTTTGTTTTTGTGTTAATGCTTTTCTTTTCCTAGACTTCAGGGTTTATATATTTAAGAATGGATGGAATGGAATGCAGCTCAATTTATTTAAGCATATAAAAGAAAGGCAATTCCTCTTCCTTCAGCTTTGAGAAGTGCTGGTCTAATCTTAGTAACCTTCCAGGCTGACTCTGGTAGTGCTCTGGCTCTCCTGGTGCTTTATAAAGATCTTCCACCTCTGGGCAGTGCTATAATCAAAGGTGGCCTTACACATTGGACTTTGTGGCCACCAGGTAGTGTATTTCAGGGATGACCAGGAGATTTCTTATGGACCTAAGAAAAGGCATTCGTGAGCCTCAAGAGAAGCTTGAAAGTTGTGCCATTTGGTTAATCAAATGGAGGTGTTGAGCTTTGTGTAACTGGACATCACAAAAATGAGCCAGGGAGAGTGGGCTTTAAATATGTACATTTAGGGACAGGGACTAGACTGGTGATTTCATTGGTATGGGAAAATTCCCTCTGCCAATGTAAAGTGATACCTTCTCTGCAACTTAATAATTTTAGGGAATTGACTAAGGTCATACAAAGCCAGTATATGTCAGAGGCAGGACTTGAACCCAGGTCTGTCAGGCTTTGTGGATAATTCTCTATCCATCCACAGATCAAAAAATATCTATTATAGATATTCACAAATAGAAAATATCTATGACTATACTCTCTCTCAGGTATATTTATCCATCTTAAAAGTGTATCATAGTGGGTAGCTAGGTGGCTCAGTGGGAAGAGCACTGGCCTTGGAGTCAGAGGGACCTGAATTCACATCTAGACTCTCATACTTGCTAGCTGTGTGCCTCTGGGCAAGTCACTTAACCCTGATTGCCTAAAGAAAAGAAAGTGTGCCATGACTTTATTAACTGCCTACCTTGCATATTCCTAGTCCATTTTCTCCCAAAATACTCTCCTGCCTATTGGCTAATGCTCAGTGCCCTAGTGGATAAAGTACTCAACTTAGAGTGAAGAAGATCTGAGCTTTAACCCAGTCTCAGACACTTACCAGCTGTTCGACTCTGGGCAAGTCACTTGACCCCTCTCAGCCTCAGTTTCCCTCTCCCTAAAATGGGGATAATTATAGCATCTACCTCACAGGATTGTTGTGAGGATCAAGGGAGATAAACTATGTAAAGCTCTTTGCAAACCTCAAAGCGCTATATAAATACTGGCTACCACTAATGCCCAAAATCACATTGATAATATTTCTTATAGGTAAAAAGTAATTTTTTAATAGCTGGCATTATGATAAATATCTTGGCTTTACCTTAACTTTGGCAATCTCTGACTCCCTTCCTTTAGTGACATGGATGACAGAGGCAAGTTGGTGACACAAGCAATAGTGGCACCTTGGTGACATCGGTGACATTTTTATAAAGGTAACATTTTCAGAGAAGTGACACAAGTGACATTTACAATTTGGAGACATAGGTGGCATTTGCCCATAAGTGACATAGGTGGCATTTGAAGATTGGTATCATAGGTGGCATTGGCAGATGGGTGACAGAGGCAGCACTGGCAGAAGTGACATAAGTGGCATTTGTGGATAGATGACATTGGCCTATTGGTGACATTGGCTCATAGGTGATACGGGTGATATTAGCATATTGATGACATTTGTAGAAAGGTGACACATACAGAAAGGTTACAAAAGTGACATTTGCACTTAGGAGACATAGGTGGCATGTGGAAATTGCTTTTGCAAGTAGCATTGGTAGATGGGTGACAGGTTAAATTAGCAGATAGAGAACAAAGGTGGCATTGGCAGAAGTTTCACTGGTGGCATTTGGCAATAGATGACAATATGTGACATGGTGACATTGGCACATTGTTGATATTTATAGATATGTGAAACGTACAGATAGGTGACAAAAGTGACATTTGCATTTAAGGGACATAGGTGGCATTTGAATGTAAATGACATAGGTAGCATTTGGAGATTGGTGTCATGGGTAGCATTGGTAGATAGGTGAGAGAAATGGCATTGGCAGTTAGGTGAAATAAAAGACATTGCAGACATTTGAATAGGGTGCCTTTAGCAGCTAGGCATTACAGGTGACATTGGCCAGTCAGGGATATAGGTGGCCTTTATAGAGAAGTGATATGGGTGTATTTGCCAGCACATGATGTAGATAGCATTTGGAGATTGGTGTCACAGGTGGCACCAGCAGATGAGTAACAGAGGTGGCACTGGTAGATAGGTGACAAAGGTGTAAATGGCTGAGGCAACATAGGTGTCATTTGGCTAAGGGTGACATAACTGACATTGGCTCATCAGTAACATTTGCTCATAGGTGACACGGATGACATTGACACATTGGTGAACTTGGTGACATTTGTCAGTAAGTGACACAGATAGGTGAAAAAATTTACATTGGCATTCAGGCAACATGGGTGTCATTGGCAGATAGGTGACATAGGCACATAGGTGACATTGGATCATAAGTGATAGGGGTGGTATTAGCACATTTGTAGATAAGTGACATGTACAGATAGATGACAAAAGTGATGTTTACATTTTGGGGACATAGGTGGCATTTACACATAAGTGACACAGGTGGCATTTATGATTATATTACATGTGGAGATTGCTGTCACAGGCAGCGTTGGTAGATGGGTGACATAGTTGGCATTTAGTGATAGGTGACAGTAGCACCTTGATGACAAAGGTGACATTTTTATAAAGGTAACATTTTCAGATAAATGACAAAAGTGATATTTGCATTTTGGAGACATAGGTAGCATTTGTCCATAAAGGACATAGCTGGCATTTGGAGATTGGTGTCACAGATGGCATTGCCACTTAGTTGAAATAAAAGACATGGTAGACATTTGACAAGGGTACCATTAGCAGCTAGGTGCTATAGGTGATATTGGCCAGTAAGGGATAACAGGTAGCCTTTACAGAGAGGTGACATGGGTGGCATTTGCTGGTATGTGTGGTATTCAGAGATTGGTGTCACAGGCAGCACTGGGAGATGGGTGACAGAGATAGCATTGGAAGAATTTAATTGGGCTCCTTATTGGATGATGGCTGATAGCTTGGATGATAGCCCAGTGAGAGCTAGGGTTCCATTTGTATAGTCTTTGAGAACCCAAGGCTGCCTTCGTGCTATGGTGAGATATTGGAGGACTCCAATGTAGGAATACTGAGAACATTAAAACATCCCTCACCCCAGCATAGTTTTTTTTTCTTTTCAATGTGTCTCCAACATATAGGGCTCCCCTTAAAATAAAATGACTTCATCATTCCCATTTTAGAGTTGAGAGAATAGGCTAAGAATTATTTAAGTTCACATGGTCAGCTGACAACAGACTTAACACCAGAATCTGTGTTTTGAGAGTGAATGCCCAAGAACCCCACTGAGGCTGTCTGGGCAGTATTTCCATGAAAAAAGTGGCTTCACCCTAACTGTAATGGGTGGCAGTGTGACTCAGTAGATAAAACATGAAGCCTGGATTCAGGAAGGCATGAGTTCAAATCTAACCTCAGACACTTACTAGCTGTGTGACCTTGGGCAAGTCACTTAACCCTATTTGCCTCACTTTCCTCATCTGTAAAATGAGCTAGAGAAGGAAATACTCCAGTGTCTGTGCCAATCTTTGTGAGGTTTAGAGTTGAAAGGAATTTTTAAAGTTACCTAGGCTAATCTCCTCTTTTTCTGGATGAGAAGCAAAATAATTTACACAAGTTAGTAAATGGAAGGGTTGGGATTTGAATCCAGGACACCTGATTCTATATCCAGTGCTCTTTCTACCCACAAAGCCTCAATGTCTGCATCATTATTAAATATGTTGAATAATAATTCTTGTTTCACCATCCTCTAAATATTACTAGTTTCCCTAATTGACAAAATACATAATCCTGTCTTTATGAATTTGACCGTTTCAGCACTAAATTCAATTTTGGTTTTAGATGTCATGGGTACAAGGAACACCTTGCATTTTGACATCATTTACAGAGGACTTTTTAGTGGAGCCAGGGTCGGGACCATCAAGGTCTTTCATGGTGGAGGTGTCCAAGGTTCTGACTGAACCTCTCCAGTTTGAGGAGCAGGGTAGGAATGGGTCGGTGGCTGAGAAATCATTGCTCATTTTAGGGTCAGATTTTCAGTGTGAACAAGCTAAGTTCACGAGTTAGATAATAATGGAGTTAAAACGATGGGATTGGGGAGGAGGGTCCTGAAGACGTTGGCTCAAATCCAAAAATCAAAACAAAATCTAAGGGAAGAGAGACAGTGGTGGCAAAAGATTATCTCTGAAGGAGCTGAATAGAAAATTTGAATTTCAAATACAAGAATCGAGAGAAACTTGAAAAGGTAAACAAGAAAGAGAAGCCATAAGGGAGTTATTAAAGTGGAACCATTTACATTCCTACATGGAAAAATGTTATTTGTAACTCATGAGACCTTTCTCAGTATTAGGACAGTTAGAGGGTGTATATATACACATATATGTGTATATATGTATATGTATATATGTATATATGTATGTGTATATGTGTATGCATGTATGTGTATGTATATGTGTGTGTATATATATGTGTGTGTGTGTGTTTGTGTGTAGACAGAGGGTACAGGGTGAGCTGAATATGGAGGGATGATATCTAAAAAGTAAAATTAAGTGTTGAGATGAATATACTGGGAGAAAGAGAAAGAGAGAGGTAGAATGTTGTAAATCATCTCACATAAAAGAGGCAAGAAAGAGTTTTTACAATCAAGGGGAAGAGGGGGGAGGTGAGAGAGAATAAGTGAGCCTTTCTCTCATCAGATTTGGCTTAAGGAGGGAATAAGACACACACTCAATTGGGTGTGGAAATCTATCTGACCTTACAGGAAAGCAGGGGGGAAGGGGATAAGAGAGTGGGGAAAACAGAAGGGATGGCAGATTGGGGGAAGGGGTAATCAGAGGCACACACTTTTGTGGAGGGACAGGTCAAAGGAGAGATGAGAATAAATGGAGGGTGGGACGGAATAGAGGGAAATATAGTTAGTCTTTCACAACATGACTGTTACAGAAGTGTTTTGCATGACTACACACATATAACTTATATTGAATTGCTTACTTTCTCAATGAAGTTGGGTGGGGAGTAAAAAAAAAATGACACATTTCTATCAGATTAACATCTTGTCCCTAAAGTATTTTTTTATGCCACTGACCTACTCATGAACTTTCAACAGGTCCCCAGTGTCAGACAATATAATCTAAACCTGTTAGCCCAGAAAGAGCACTGAGTGGATATATGAAGACTTAGATTTGAATCTTGACTCTGCCACTTACTAGATATATAATACCTTGGCAATACATGTAAGCTCTCTGTGCCTCAGTCTCCTCATCTGTAAAATTGGGGAACTGATACTTGTACTACCTACCAAATAGGACTGTTATAACAAAAATGTTTTTAAACTTCCAAGCACTATATAAATCTAAGTTTTGGTTATTTATTACTACCTTGTCTCAAATTACATGTGTAAACTTATATTTGACTAAGAACAAATCTAAACTCTCTGCTCTCTAGAGATTACTCTTCTCACTGTTCCCAGAATATGATATGCTAATTTATGCTGTTCTTCACTCTCTCCCTGTGCTCCCCAGAGTGTCCTCCTCTTCTCCCCTCAACTGATCCAGATGCTACTTATCTTGCACATTTAACTCAAGCCCCGTTTCCTCCATGAGGTTTTCTGGATTACTCCAGCCCATGCTATTCTCCCCCTTCTTTAGCCCCTATGACACCTGGATCTCTGCTATCCCTTATTACTTAATGGTTTAATATGTATATGACTTAGATCTTCAACTAGATTATAATTTTCTGCAAGGCAGGAGTCAGATCTTATGCTTCTTTGATTGGTACTGGGCACCGAGGGGGTGCTGGATGATTATTTGTTGAATGAATGAATGAAGATTTTACAATTCTGAAAAGTACTGACTGCAGAGACCTCCAGCAAAGTAAGTAAGAAAACTAGGAATGCCCTACACTTTAATACAAGGTAAATTTATTATGCAATCCCATTGGGGTGCAAAAAGAGTGGATTGGATTTTGCATTATTCTCAGATAAGACAAAGGCCCAAGGAGCTCGGAGGGAAAATATGGAGACTGTTATAGAAAGTCAAAATAAAATTCATTATCATTGCAGGTATACTCTCAGTGGGGAACAAGGTAGAAATTGCTAGTGCTGGGGAAAAGAAGGAAAGAAGAAAAGAAGGAAGGAAGGAAGGCAGGAAGGAAGGAAGGAAGGAAGGAAGGAAGGAAGGAAGGAAGGAAGGAAGGAAGGAAGAAAGGAAGGAAGGAAGGAAGGAAGGAAGCAAGGAAGGAAGGAAGAAAGAAAGAAAGGAAGGAAGCAAGGAAGGAAGGAAGGAGATGGGAGGAAAGGGAGGGAGGGAAAAAAGGAAGGAGAGAAGAAAGGAAAGAAGGAAGGAAGGAAGAAAAGAAAAGAAAACAAAGAAAAAGAAATTCTATTTGTCTCATGCCACAGAAGAAGAGAAGAGCATACTCTTGTTTCACCTCTAATAATGGGATCTGTGCCCTGGAGGATCTCATGTTGTTTTCTGGAGTCCCTGTGTTCTGTTTTTCTGGACATCAGAAAATTTGTGGTTATCAGGAGCATTTGAGCCTTCTAGACAGACAAATAAGCTACTGCCAGGTTCACTTAGCCTGAGATCAATTCTTCTATTTTAGTTCCTTTCTCCCTTTGTCTCTGAAGGCTTGGTCTGCCTACCTCAGTTCAGTCTATTACTGTTGCTCCCAATACAACTGCCCTCATGTTTCATATAATACGTCCCAGTTTGCCAAACACATGCATGAAGTTATTTTAATGACTGTGCTTAGGGTCAAAGTGTTGTTTTCTTTGAGCATCTTTTCAATGCTGGTGATAATCAGCAGCTCATATTTATGGAGTGCCTTACTGTTATCAATGCTTTATATGCTTGAAATGAGATAGAATGCAATGGAAAAGCATTCACTAAGTACTTACCATGTGTCAAGCACTGTGCTAAGTGTTGGGGATATAATACTATAAAAATGTCTTGCTTTCGCTAAGCTGCTGGTTCCTTCTTAGAACTCAGCCTGCTTCTGAGAGGTGTGATTCTCAACAAATGCCTTTACTTAGGTTGGAGATAGTCTAAGTCTGTGAATTCTTTCAAGACAACCCCACAACACATCATGAAACCACAATAAAACACTTTCTTTCATTTTTTTTTTGCTTTTTTTCACAACATGGCTAACACGAAAATATTTTGCATGACTTCACATGTAAAATGGGTATCATACTTATTGCCTTCTCAATGGGTGGTGGAGGGGCAGGAGAGGGAGAGAATTCAGAACTGAAAATAAAACTTTAGAAATAAAAAAGTATTAAAATCATGAATTTCTAAAAAATTAATTAAGAGATATATGGTAGCCATAAATAGGATACATCATTTTAATAAGGATAAATCATGCAGGATAAATAATATAAGCAATATTATCAGAGATGTCTAAGTTTTAAAAAAATCTAGTTTTCACAGAGTTATTTTCTTTGTTAAGATTTTGTGTTTCTTTTTCTAATTGGTTGACTTTATTTTCATAATTTTCTTAGATTGCTTTTATTTTTTTTTCTAATTTTTCCTTATTCTCTCTTATTTTATTTTTGAATTTCTTTTTATTTTCTTTCTTATGATTTGGTATCTCTTTTTTCAATTGGTTAACTTTCTTTTCATAATTTTTTTGAATTTTTTTTCTAATTTTTCCTCATTTTCTCTTATTTGATTTTAAATTCCTTTTTAAGTTCTTCCAAGGTTTCTTTTTGGACTTGTGACCATTTGACATTACTCTTTGTGGTAGGAGTGGCTTTTTTTTTACCTCACTATCTTCTTCTGAATATGAGCCCACATCTTCTTTTACATGAAGGTAACTATTAATGGTCAGGTTCTTTTTCCTTTGCTTACTCATTTTTATTTTTAATTGGTCTTGTTTTATTTTTAGCAGCTTACTATTATTATTATCATCAAATTATAATCCCAAATTGTGGGTCATGTTGTCCTAGGTCTCAGGTCCTTCTAACTGTTGTTTTTTGAATTCTGTCTGGGGGCCCAGCCTCAAGAACTCCTCTCTTCCTCCCCTAAGACCCAACTGGGCTGTCCCAAAAATGTTCTTGCTCCCTGTGGTACTGTACTCACTAGGCATATGCCCACTCCTCACCAACAGCCACAGCCAGGGTTAACATCTGGTCTGCTTTCCTAGGCCTGACTTCCGGAAACATCAGGGGATTCTTCAATCTTCCCTCACTCAGTGTCTGCTGTTCTTAGATGAAAGTTTTTGAGGTAGAAATTTGTGAGGTGAAATTTCTCGAGACCTCATCTGCTTCCCACAGGGCCCACTATTTGTTGATTCAGTGAGGTCAGCCTAGAGGTGTTTACACTTCATTCAGGCCAAACTTCAGCCCCTGGAGCCTTCTCTGAGGTCCTCTCAAGATGTCCTAGGAGGGCAACTGCTTTACCCCTTTATTTTTGCTGCTTTACATTCATATCATGGCGATTATCTGTCCGTGGAGGAAATCTGGAGAGCCTGGAAATTTCTGACCTGCTCCACCATCTTACCAGAATGTCTCTGCCTTATACTTTCTTGCCCTATGGACCAAATATACCAAGAATGTTAATGACTTACACATTTCCCTCAAGTATTACACAATGTAACATAAAAGATCTCCTTATCCTGGCTGTCCTAATAACAAAGAGAAATTAGGAACTTCTGCTCCTAACATCCACATGGCACAGTATCTTACAGAAAAAAGATCCTTTTAGCAACTTGAGAAAATAATGTTTAAACAACTGACTTCTGGCACAACAGGCACTTTGATGCACCATTGGTGGACTTGTGAGTTGGTACTCCCATTTCGGAAAGCAAAAGAACCACCATTTCAAATTATGTGAAAAAAGTTACTAACAGTATATGCCCTTTGACCCAGCTATACCAGTGCTAGGGCTATCCCCAAAAGCAATCAAAGAAAGAGGAAAAGGTACTATTTACATACAAAATATTTATAACAGGGTTGTTTTTGTTTTGTTTCATTTCTGTTGGCAAAAGATTAGAATCTAAAGGAATGCCCATCATTTGAGGAATGTATGAATAAGTTGTAGTATATGAACATGATGGAGCTCTATTGTGCCATAAGAAATGAGGAAATAGATGACTCCAAAAAGATTTTTAGGAAGCAATAAAGAGGAAAGTGAGCAGAATCAGAAGAATGATTTATACTACAGCATCAATATCATAAAGTTGGAGCAATTTGGAGGATTTTTGTAATCTGATGAAGAATGGAATGAGCAGAATCAGAACAATTTATACAATAACAATACTGTAAAAACAACTTGGAAAGCTTCTTAGATTGTAAGCTCCTTAAAGGCAGGGACTATCTTTTGGCTCTTTTTTTATCCCCAGACTTATCACAGTGTCATACTAGGTGCTTAATAAATATTTATTGTATTGAATTGATTTGAAAGCTGTAAGAACTATGATCACTACAGTAACCAGCCATGATTCTGGAGAATCAATGATATAACATGGCTATGACAGAAAGGTATTGAGTTTAGGGTACAGAAAAAAGCACTTGTATTTTTGCATACAATGAGTGAGGGTTTTACTTCATTGAATACTTGTTGCAAGGAATTTGTTTTTCTTTTCTGGTCCTATACCCATTGAAAGAAAGGGAGAAAATAGAGTGCTCTTGTTTTTTTTTCAAATGGGTGTAAAGGCAATCAGTAAATGAGAAGATCTCTTCCCCCCCCATTTGAATAGGCTTCAGGTGGGACTCCAGGGGGGGCCAATGAAGGGAGGGGGGTCTGATTATATCTTCACTCCCAAGTAGGCCCAAACCCCTAGCTACTAGGTGCTAAGTTGATGTGGGTGTGAAGCCCCCAGGGTCCTAAGCGGAGTTGCTAAGACAGAGCCAATAGTAGGCACCTACCTGGTCGCTCAGATGACATTCTAGTCAACTGGATGATATCTAAGGATTGTATAAAAAGAGAGAACACAGCCTAGAGATTGAGACATGGTGGAGGCAGCAGCAGCAGTCTCACTCTTGGTGGTATGCTGATGTGAAGACTCTGGGCAGCTGTAGTTAAGAGCCCTCCAGCTTGTAAACCTGGATGTTTGGACTTTGTTAAATCCTGGTAACTATGCATTGAGATTTGAATCAGACAAGGTCTGTCTGTTGATGTTTGTAATTTGTTTGTATTTGCTCTGAAGTTCAGGGTGCTGGCTTTTTCCCCTGAACTAAGTGAATGATATTTGTATGCTGGATTAAAGTAAGATTGTTAACCCCTTAATGCTGCTTTCCTTAGTAAAGCAGATCAAAAGAACCTGGGCTTGTAGCATTCTATGTGCTGGTCGTTGTTGGTTTTACACAGCCACAGTACCTGCTAACTGAATTGTTGCAACAATGGGGAATGGGAGCTGGGGGATTCTACAGATAAAGGACATCACATATACTTCCAAAGACCACTGTATTTTAGTTTTGCTTCATTATTTTAGTTGGTTATAAGAGACCATGCATGAGGAGGGAAGCAGAAAATTGAGAGAAAATCTTTACAACCAGTGTCTCTGAGAAAGGCCTCATATCTAAAATATACAGGGAACCGAGCCAGATTTATAGGAATACAAGTCATTCCCCAATTGAGAAATGGTCAAAGGATATCAACAGGCAGTTTTCAGAGGAAGAAATTAAAGATATCTGTAGACATGTGAAAAAAATGCTCTAAATCACTATTGATTAGAGAAATGCTAAGCAAAACAACTTTTAGGCATCACATCTCTCCTGTCAGATTGGCTAACATGACAAAACATAAAAATGATAAATGCTGGAGAGAATATGGAAAAATTGGAACATTATTACATTGTTGGTGGAGTTGTGAACTGATCCAGCCATTCTGGAGAGCAATTTGGAACTATGCCCAAAGGGCTATAAAATGTACCTACCCTTTGGCCCAGCAATACCTCTAGGTATTAGGGTTATAGGGCTATATCCCAAAGAGATGATACAAGTGGGAAAGGAACCCATATGTACAAAAATATTTATAGCACCTCTTTTTGTGGTGGCAAAGAATTGGAAATTAAGGGGATGCCCATCAATTGGGGAATGGCTAAACAAATTGTGATATATGAATATAATGGAATATTATTGTGCTATAAGAAATGAGGAGCAGACAGACTTCATTGTAACCTGGAATGACTTATACAAACTGATGCTGAGTGAGGGGAGAAGAACTGGAGATCATTATACATGATTACAGACATACAGTATCTGTAAGGACTAACTTTGATAGACTTGACTCCTCTCATCAATGCAAGGTTGAAAGATAACTCCAAAAGACTCATGATGGAAAAAGCTATTCACATCCAGAGAAAGAATTATGGAGTCTGAATGCAGATTGAGGCAAACTTTTTGCTCTCTCTTTTTTTTTCCTTTTTTGGTTTCGTTTCTCCTTTCTCATGACTCATTCCATTGGTTATAATTCTTCATTACAACTGGACTATAACATAAAGAAGTTCAATGTGAAGGTATTTGTAGAACCTACATTGGATTACATACCGTCTTGGGGGGTTGGGGGAGGACTGGGAGGGAGAGAAAATTTGGAACCCAAAAACTTGTGGAATTGAGTATTGTAAACTGAAAATAAAAAATAAATTTAAAAAAAGGAAAAAAAAAAGAGACCATGCATGAAGTAGGGAGATTTATTATATAAAAAGAGAATATATTTTAAAGACTGCTTTCTATTCTCCACTGAGAAGTTTTACAGATTTGAGTTCACATCAAATCTAACCAAGATCTTTACAGCAGTGACCAATAAGACATTGAGTCATTTAATAGACTGAACTCCAATAAAAAGACAGTTAGTGTTGCTCCAGAAAGAACATTTAAGAAGGACTAGCAAGCTCCTGGATTTTCAAGAAAATTCATTGCTCAGTATAAACATACAATACCAAATGACTTATATAAATTAAGAATAGAATCCTTAACCACAACCAGAAAGACACAAAATAAACAAGTATTCCTGGAAAGAGGGTGAAAATAGATTACCAGTAGCTCTACTTTGAAATAGCTAAGGGGCATAGTCGATAGAATGTTGGTCTTGAAGTCAGGGAAACCTGGAGTTCATAATCCTGACTCAGTCTCTTATTTGGTGTGGGCAAGTCACTTAACTTCTCTCAGCCTCACTTTTCTCATCTGTAAAATGGGGATAATAGCACCTACCCTGCACAAGGTTGTTGTGAGAATTAAATGTGATAATACACATAAACTCCACATACACTCCAGTATCTGTCAACAAAACCCCAAATGGGGTCATGACAAACATTAAAACACTAAAAAATGCCTGCTATGATGATAATGATGCTGATGCTGCTGATGATTTTAAGAGCCTTCCTTGCCAGTCTCACAAAAATCATATTTATCAGCTGATACCAGTTATGTTCTAATGTTTTGGAATGTGGAACATAATGAATCTCCTTTCTCCACTATCTTCAGCCAAGAAAGTGGATCTTAACAAAGCTTATTGACTAGCTTGAAAAGGTGCCTTCGTTCATTTTTTCTTGGCGTTTAGGGAAAGGAGTGGTGGAAGGCACTTTCACTGCCATTCAGATTTGGCAGATGAGAAACACTGGAAAAGACCCTGGTTTTGGGAAAGATTGAAGGCAAAAGGAAAAGGGGACAGCCAAAGATGAGAGGGATAGATAGTGTCATAGAAGCAAAAACATGAGATTGGACAGACTTCAAAAGATAAGGGAGGGTAGAAGGACCTGGTGTCCATGGGGTCACAAAAAGTTGGACACAACTGAAATAACTGAACAATAACAACAACAAAGAAACCTCCAGTATCTTTGCCAAGAAAACCCCATATGGGGTCATGACAAAGAAACCTGGTTGACACTAGAGTGGTTTGCCATTTCCTTCTCCAGCTCATTTTAGAATTGAGGAAACTGAGGCAAACAGGGTTAAGTGACTTGCCCAGACTTCCACATCGGTAAGTGTCTGAGGCCAGATTTGCACTCAGGAAGATAAGTATTCCTGACTCCAGGCCTGGCACTCTTTCCATTGTGCCACCTACCTGCCTCTACAGTAGACATTTAAATGTTTTTAAGGCAGTTGTTGAATCACCCTGGAAAACACTTTTACCCTGCATGGAACTTATTGTCCTGAAGTTGCAAAGTTTTTTGTTTTTTTTTAATATGGGTCTCTGCCTCTAATTGTGGTAAACTCTTTGCTCTGTTTGCCTTCCCACACTCAGAAGTAAAATTTCAAAGTCAAAAGTATCTGATGTTGCTAATGAAGCATTATCATTAATTTCATGACAGATCCTGAAAACCATTTTTCATCAGCCTGCAGAGAGGAAAAATGCATGTTCAAACTCATTTAGCCAGTTGGAAGTGTAATCAACCCCCAGCAAATAAAATCGAAGCATCTGAATAGGACAAAAATTAAACTAACACTGAATTATCATTAGGTCACAGTTCTAGATATACTTTGGCTGCTACAGATAACAGAATGAACTGCACCTCATGAATGTAATGAGACACAGGATGGTGAAATCTATTCAATGAAAGAAATTTGAGAGAAGTTTATCATGAAAAACAAAGTTTAAAATTTCTTTTCTGACTCACTAAACCGATCCCAGTTCTGGTATTCACAGATTTTCAGAGTTCTGCAGCTTAAGAGATCTTAAGGATCATCTGGTCTAACACCCACTCTCATACCTCAGATGAAGAAACTCAAGTCCAGAGACCCTGGAAATGAGCTGTCTGGTTGTTCTCTATCCCTCAAAAAGCCTCACTCATCCATTTAGCTTCAACTAAATATTAATAAGAGGGATTTATTATATTATTAATATTATAGTTAGAGTCTTAGCTCCATGGAGTCTTCCAAATCTGAGAGGAAAATAATCAGACCCATAAAATCAATGACTTTACCCCCTCCTGCCTCTATCTGCTAAATATAGGATCACTGGTTTAAAGATGGGAGTGATTCTAAACATTATCCAGTTCAATCCCTTCTTGTCAGAGATGAGGAGACTGGGGCTCAGAGAGGTTAAAGGATTTACCCAGGATCACTATAACAACAACAATGCTGCTTGCCATTACTGTGACTGTGTAAAACCAATAACACCAGCACACAAAAGGGCTTCCAGCACAGGTTCTTTGATCTACTTTTCTAAGGAAAGCAACTTTAAGGGGTTAACAATCTTACTTTAATTAAACATACATATATCATTCAGGGGGAAAAAGCCAGCACCCTGAACTTCAGAGCAAATACAAACAGAAATTAGAGACAATATAAACAGATCAACATTTCTCTCTAACCAAATCATAATACATAGTTATCAGAGAAGCACCAATATCTGGGTTTTCAAAGCTGGCTGTGGGGGTGGGGGGGTGGGGAGGTGGCAGGGAGGACCTGCTTCAATGGCTACCCAGAGTCTAATCACCAACACTCTTTCAATGACTATGCCCCCCAAGGCAAAACACTAACCTCTGAGTTTATATATACTTCTTCAGGGTCAAAGGGCATCACAACCATGGGACTCAAACCTAGGTGAATTAGGCTTTCTTGTTTCTTAAGCAGGTCAGAGACTCTTGATTCAATCAAGGAAACAAAAGACAACAAAAAGCCCACTTTGCTTGCTGTTACATTTGAAAGGCAAAACTCATCAGAGGTATTTAATTACCTTAGCATTCTAAAAGAGAAAACAGTAAAAAAAAAATGTCTCACCCTAGTGACCATAACAGTCACACAGGTAGTAAAGTAGCAAAACCATGATTCTAACATAGATCCTCTGATTCCCAATTCTTCACTCTGTCCATTAAGCCCATTTACCTATTTACATTCATTTACTACCTACCATTCGATAATAATAATAGTAATCATAATAAATGAAAGTTATATAAGCTTTACGTACATTAATCTCATTTAAGCCTCATGGAAATGTTGGAGATGGCTACTATAGGAGTTATTATCTCCATTTTACAGATTAAGAAACTGAAGCTCAGAGTGGTTAAGGAACTTTCCCCATGGTCATAAAACTATAGGATTAGAGATTTAGAGCTGGAAAAGGCACTAGAGGTCATTCTAGTTCAATCCTCTTATTCTATACCATAAAAATGGGAACCATAGCACAGAATGAAGTTAAGTGATTTGCTCAGGGTCCCACAAGTAGTGATGAGGAGTGACTTGTGGGAGCCCGCTTGAACTCTCCTTGAATCTTCCCATTAGATGAGGCATTTGCCTGGGACCATAAGCCTTTCATTATCCTAGGCCCAACTCTCTAGGTTACTCTTAACCTAGCCTAGCTCTCCATTGTCTGTTATCTCCAGGTGGCCTTCAGCTACTTCCCACCCTTAATGTCATTCTCTTGGTTTCTGGAGTCTGACCTCACCCCAGTCCCATCAAGATCCTCCTTAGACTCCTCTTCAAGACCCTCCCTAAACCCCTCCTCCAAACACCTCAGGACTACCCTAGATCCCTCCCACAATCTTTCTGTATATAAACTCCATCTTGACTCCCTGAAGGTGTTCAGATTCAATCTACCTCAGACTGAATCTGGCCTGATTGTGAAAACAAGCATCACAAATGGTAAGATTTCTTAAGACTACTCATTATGGTGAATCTGTAATAAGCTTTGTTTTTTTCTTTGGCTGAGAAGGCTTGAGTCGAATTCATTCAAGCAGGACTCAGTGTGTTAGTATTTTGGCATCTCCAGCATCCCTAAAAACATATGGTTCCCTGACCTCATCAGTAGTAGATGTGAGAAATGGGTTTTGAAACCAAGTCTTCCAGCTTCTAAGTCCAGCACTCTATCTACTATATCTATCAGGTGGAAACTGCCTCCTCTGGATTTGTATTTATGTGTTTATGTATTTATATATGTATGTACTTATTTATGTGTATTGTACAAAACATTCTTACTGATCAGTTCAAATGTTCCATGGAGTCAAGAACATCGTTCTCTCCATAATATGTAAGATCATTATCAAAGATACATGATCTATCAGGAAGCATTTATTAAATGCCTATTAGGTGTCAGATACTGTGCTAAGAGTTGAGGATTCAAAGACAAAGTGAAACTATTTCTGTCCCCCAAAATCTTACATTCTAATGTCTGTGAGCCAGAGCAAATATCTCGAAAGTATCCCAAAGGTCTTGGTGCAGTTTTAAGCCATAAGAGCCTTAAGCTACAGTTAGGCAGCTAGGTGGAGCAATAGAAGACTGCAGGGACATCTTCCTGACTTTACATGCAGCCTCAGACACATACTAGTTGTGTGACCCTGGGCAAGTCACTTAACCCTATTTGCTCAGTTTCCTCCTCTATGAAATTAGCTGGGGAAGGAAATAGCACACCACAACTTTGACAAGAAAACCCCAAATAGGGGTCATGAAGAATTAGATACGACTGAAAAATGACTAAACAACAAAAAAATTGAAGAACATTATAGTAAATTTTAATAGCTTAAAACTATACTAAGACTTTTGGTACCCTATATTTATTGATTTTAATTGAGAAATTGACATTATACTTTCCCTTAAAGAAAGCTGAATGGTTATGACATGTTTCAAGTGTTAGACTACAGATGTCCTGGGAGCCAGAAATATACAAATGTTGTTCCCTGTAACTCTTCTCCAGGATTCAATCCGCAGAAAGGCAATATCTCCAACTAACACATTCCATTTAAGTCCCTCAGGGCATGAAAGGAAAAATATCTCCTTATGAAGAAATAAAATAATATTCAAGTAAATAATTATAATACAAGGAAAATATAAAACCATCAGCTTCTATCACCTTTTATAAATAAAATTTTCAATATTGAACACTATATTTTTTTAGGGAAAATACCATCTTTCTAGTCTCCTGCTAATCAAAAGTCCTTCTATGCAAACAGCCTTGGCATTTATATTACCTGGGAAATTCTTTACCAATAAAGGCAGTGTGGACCAGTGGAAAGAGCTCAAAATCTGGAGTCTGAAAACCTGGGTTCAAAATCTAATTGCATTATTTATAGATAGCATAACCTTGGCCAAGTTTCTTAAGGACTCTAAGATCTGGCTTCCTCACCTATAAATTAAGGGGATTAGACTAGATAATTTCTGAGATCCCTTGTGGCCCTAAATCTATGATCCTATTCCCAGGGAGTGAAGTAGACAGGTGGTCCCATTGGATAATGTGCTAGATCTGAGTAAGGAAGACTTGTTTGGGGTGGCGAGACCATCTGAGTACCCCAATAATTCACAGAGGCTTCTCAGGTAGGGACAGAAAAGAAATTACTTTTATTTTACAAATCTCTCAATATTTGGGTGCCACCTCCACTAGGACACACTAGTGGAAAGGGGCAGATCACTAAAGCAAAGCACCAACATGTATGCTATGGCAAAAGAATTTCTGCCCACCACTATCCCTCCTCTCCATTGGCTGGGAGGCGGGCTTACAGTCTAGGCACAAAAAGCTAGACAAAGAACCAGGAAATCAAACACAGACAATCCAAATCACATAAGGTAAAGAGGAGTAATGAAGAAAAGGGTGGGGGCGGGGGGGGGGGGCGCCATGCTTCCAGGAGCGGGGAACAAACAATTGGTGTACGGTTCTTTTGTCCTTATTTGGTAACCACCCTGTGACTAGCACCAAGGGAGAGAGGGAAGAGTCACTTATTACCCCAGGCCCTGAATTCCTGAGAGTTAGGTAATCACATTCCTACAAGGTCAAACCCTGAGTCCATTCCATCCTCTCATTGCCCCTGCTTATTCCAGAAATAAAAAAGTAATTTTTATATTTTCTCTTTCTGTGAAGTCTTCACAAGAATTATCCCCCACTCAGACCTAATTCAAATTTGACCATATTAACTGTCTGGCTTTGGCCAAGTGACTTAACCACTCTACCTCAGTTTCCTTATCTGAAAAGTGGGGATAATAATAATAGGAACTGCTTCTCAGGGTTCTGGAAGGATAAAAGAAGATAATATTTATAAAGCACTCACCAAACTTTAAAGCATTTTATAAATGCTAGGTATTACTATTATCCTATGATTTTTGAGCTAATAGTCCTTAAAAAGTCTTCAGAAGATCTCCTCAGTTCATATTCAAATAAATCCTTTTTCCACCCTGGAGAAAGTATGTGTGCAAGAGGGAGGCTGACAGATGGAACAGCCACCAAAGAATCTTTCAAATCACAACATGAAATCTACCCCATTACAGATAAAGGATATTCCAATAAAATATATCTGTACTTTTGTAACCATATTTATTTATAATGAAAGTTAGGATAGATAAGTAGAGAATGCATCATGTTGTGTGAATTACTTGGAACAAATGATAATTTTGATATTGTTTTATTTTACGACCACAATAGTCATGTGTGTGGGTGGAGTGTAGGTGTGGGTGGTCCACTCAAACCATCTGGTGATGACCAGATGAAACTAGATTGAACTGATTTCCTCACCTTTAGTCAGCTCTCTATTCATTGAGTGCTGGCTTTCATGCCATAAATGTTTCATTGTTCTTTTTTGTGGTGTTTTTAATTCTATGGTTTTTAAGAATGGATATTACTCCAAGAACATATGCAAAAGTTGCAGTTCTTAAATCACACATTCCAATGACCATTAGATATATAGGAGTGACTATTGGTATGAGGAAGTCAAGTGTTTTAATGATCTTTCAGGCCTGCAACAAAACAGGTTCTGCTGAAGAGTAAAGAAAAGTGTGATAAAACAATGAAAGACAAAGCTAAGAACTTACAAATCATTGATTCAAAGCAGCCTTGGTAAATAATGTTCAGAGGGATTTAACAACTGGGAAGGGTTGTTACTGATCCCTCTACAGGGACATGCAGGCTTCCTGGAGATGGAAGAACAGTGAGAAGATTGACTTTTTTAAAATACTACTAACTTGCTACAAAGAAAAAGTATTTGTTATAGGGAAGACAATACAAAGACTGGAATACTAAAGGTTTTTTTTTTTAATGATTCTTTACTGATGAAACTCATGTTTTCATTTAAATCTACACTAAAAAAAATTATTGAAAAAAGTCCAGGTGAATCTGTGAGACCATTTTCATCAGATTGTAAAAAATGTGCCCCCAAAAGTTTTTCTTTCCAGTGGACCTGTAAGTCTTGTTGCCTTTGAAGGAATGAGGAACTGTGATAAGTATATTGATACACTGAGAGGTAGAATTATTCCATTATTACAGAACTACCAAACTGAGATGGAATATTTCAACATGATCTTAAATCATGACACACATAATAAAAAGTTAATTTATACGTGACAAAAATAAACATGTTTCAATGTCCTCTGAACCTCCCTGATTTAAACCCAAAAGAAACCCTATGGGCTATAATCAAGACTACATTTGAAAAAATGGATTGTTCATCAAAGGTACACAATCTACTAACATGAGGTTTCACATTGAATAATTTTAAAAACTCCTCAAGCTTAATATCAAATCATGTAATGCAATTACATCAAAACAAGGAAGGACATATTGCATATTAAAAGATTTTCAAAGATGTAAAAAATAAGATTTATTGTATGTTAATAAATTTCATTACCATACTTTGTCCCAAGTAATTCGCATACCACTGGAGTGTAAGAAGACAGTCAAGATGCATTTTTGAGACTGAACAAAGCTAGAATTACAAATATACATTTTTATACTTGTTTTTTTCTTAACCATCTTTAAAGTGATGGAGCACTGATCCAAACAACCCTTGCCTTGAATATGCCATGAAGTCTTAAGGCCCATGCTGTCTACTGCTCAAGCGCCAGATGCAAGGACTCCATTCTGAATTTCTAATTTTAAAACCCATTTTGCAAGCAGTGCAAATGTATAACACATCATTAAACACAATGTCATCCCCCAATAATAAATTTTCTTATATTCAATACTCAAAGGGAAATCAATGGCTACTTAGTCTAAGGGGTTTTTAACCTGAAGTCTGTGAACTTGGTGCTTTTGGGTTTTGGATTTTGTTGTTGGTGGTGGTGGGTTTTAATTGATTTTTTAAATCATCTTTAATTTCTGGAAGGTAGGTGGCACAGCAGATAGCGTGCTGAGCTTGAAGTCAGGAAGATTCATCTCCATGAGTTCAAATCTGGCTTGAGACACTTACTAGCTGTGTGACTCTGGGCAAGTCATTTAACTCTGTTTGCCTCAGTTCCTCATCTATAAAATGAGCTGAAGAAGGAAGTGACAAACTACTCCAGTATCTTTGCCAAGAAAACCCCAAATGGGGTCATGAAGAGTCAGATATGACTGAACAAACTGAAGAACAAGAAATATCTTTAATTTTTATTATCAGTACCAAATTCTCTCACTTCCTCCAATCCCCCCTGCCCTACTCACTGAGAAGGTAAGAGATACTATAACCATTATACATATGAAGTCACATAAAATGTATTTCCATATTACCCATATTATGGGGAGGAGGAAGCAAAAAAAATTAAGTGAAAAAATGTTTAATCTCTTCTCGAGTTCATCAGTTCTCTTTCTCTGGAGGTGGCTAACTTTTTTCATCAAGAGTCTTTTGAAATTGTTATGGATCATTGTACTGATCAGAGTAGCTAAGTCTTTCACTGTTAATTATCATTACAATACTGTTGTTACTGTGTATAATGTTCTTCCAGTTCTACTCACTTCACTTTGCATCAGTTCATGAGTCTTCCCAGGCTTTTCCTGAAACCATCTCCTTCATCATTTCTAAAGCACAAGAGTATTCCATCACAATCATATACCACAACTTATTCAGTCATTGTCCAATTGATAAGCATACCCTTGGTTTCCAATTCTTTGACATCACAAAAAAGCTACTATAAATGTTTTTGTATATAGGTCCTTCCCCCACCCCCTTTTTGCTTTGCTTTGTTTTAATTTCCCTGGGTTATAGACCCAGTAGCATTATTGCTGGGTCAAAGGGTATGTACAGTTTTATAGTCCTTTGGGCATAGTTCCAAATTTGAACTCGTTTTTTTAAAAAAAAATTTTGATAACTATTACAGTATAATTGCTTCACTTTGTAGTCCTGTAGTTTATTATTATTATCAGCAATAATAATAAATATAATTTATATAGGAGTTGGAGGTTTGCAATGATTTTACATATATCTCATTTTTTTCTCCCCAACAATCCTAATGGATAGAAGCTATTATTATCCCCATTTTATAGATAAGGAAATCGAGGCAGGCAGAGGTTAAGAGACTTGCCCAGGGTCACATAGCTAGTCACAGTCTAGGTAGGATTTATATTCAGGACTTCCTGACTCTAGGTCCAGTGCTCTCTTCACTGTGTTACCCAGCTACCTCATTTTATTTTATGGATTTCTAAATTATTCTAAGAAGCGATTTACAGGCTTCGCCTGATTGCAAAGGGATCCATGATACAAAATAAGGGGAAGAACATTTGATCTATTCCAACTCCCTCATGCTAAAAATTAAGCAACTGAGGCCGAGATCAATAAAGTTATTTGTCCCCAAGATCACACTGAGAGCTGGGATTAGAAAATATATCTTGGGACTTCAAATCCAGCACTTTTCCTACTGAAAAATGGCTCATTGTTTCTATAGAGAAGTTCACATTTTTATTTATATCTATAAATGTCTTAGTATTCACACTGTGAATGGATTTTATTAAAAGACTACGTATACAGAATTACCAGAAACCAAATTCAGAATACTGAAATAAACTAACCATATTCACATCGTATTCTCAAATTTTGAATTCCATTCTTCTTGACTGACAGGTTGATTATTGATTCTTGGTTGGCTCTTTTTTGAGGCCAAAATTACTTATTTGGTTGTTACTCTGCCCCTGAAAACTCTATTGCACACAGACAGAAAGTGGTTGCTGACATCCTGCCCTTCTAATAAATGCAATCCTTTCCCCAGGTAGAAAATGTTCTACCTCTGGTGACCCCCCTCGCTGGCCAGACCCGTCGTTCTAATTCAAGACATGACCGTTTTGAAATACAGCTACCAATATCATCCCCTCTAAACCAGTGAAAGTTTTATCTGGCTTTTCTCTCTCTCTTTATTTTTAGCCAGAAAGAACAATGTAGCTACATGCCTAAGGAAAAAAAATGAACAAACCACTGATCATAAATGATAAAGAGTAACATATCTGATATGTTTTGCAACTGAGTGGCAAGAAAATTTTAACTGTTCCCACTTGTCTGAGAGAAATGGATAGAATAGGGAGTTGAAAGGTTGTTAGTTATGGTATCATGGAACTTGGGTTCAAACCTCAACTCTGTTACATTGTAGTCATGTGACCTGGGCCAGATTGCTTCACTCTCTGGGCTTCAGTCTCCTGAGTTGTAAAAATAAGTTTGCAGCAACTAGGTGGCACAGTGGGTAGAACATCAGGCCTGGAATCAGGGAGACCAGAGTTTAAATCCAGCCTCTGATGCTTTACTAGTTGTAAACTATTAGTTAACCCTGTTTGCCTTCTTCGTATGTAAAATGAGCTGGAGAAGAAAGTGGCAAACCATTTATCTTTGCCCAAAAAACCCCAAATGGGGTCACAAAGAGCAGGATATGACTGAAAGAACTGAATAAAAAATAAGGGAGTTAGAAGGAATAGGCATTTACACAGCACCTATTATGTGCCAAGCACTGTGCTAAGGATTTTACAAATATTATCTCATCTCATCCTTGCAACAATCCCGTGAGGTAGGTGCTGTTCTGATGCCCATTTTACAGTTGAAGAAACTGAGGCAGACAGAGGTCAAGTGACTTTCATATAGCTAAGAAGTATCTGAGACAAGGTATGAATTCACATCATCCTGACTCCAGGCCCAGGGTTCTATCTACTGCTAAGATAGACTAAATGATCTTTAAAGTCCTTTCTGAAAGCCCTGTCATTTGGTTCTATGCCCCGTCCAGCTCTTCTCACATTCCTTTGTTTGAACAGGCCTTGGCTGAATCTAAAAGCTCGAATAAATAATTGTTAAATACCTTGTTATTAACCCCCAAAGCTAAGCCAAATATTGGAACCAACTGAGCAGGCCTGTACAACCTGCAGCCTGTGGGCCACTTACGGCCTTTGGGCTGTTTCCTGAATGCCAAAGGATTTTGAATGGACCACAAAAAATGTAGAGGAAAATGTACTATGTAGTTAGAGGAAATCCTTTGGCATGCAGCAAGCAGCCATAAGTGGCCTGCTGGCCACAGGTTGTACAAGCCTGCAATTGAGCCATTTTTCAGACAAGTCAGCTACATGAGATCGTGTGGGGCTAGTGCAGTATGCATTTGATATTGCCAAAACATTTGTCCCTAATCTTGACATTCAATGCCTGGGAAACCTGACTCTCACATCATTTTATACTTCTTATTGTCAATTCAATTCTATAAATATTTATTAGGCAGGTGAGTGCAAGGCACCACATTATGCAACGGGAATGCAAGAACCAAAGGAAATACTCCTCCCACTCATGACAACATGGACACAGATAAGTATATCCAAATTAATTTCAGAACTTAAAGGAGGTAGCACCTGACCTGAGTTTTAAGGAAGCTAGTCTAGGAGGTAGAAATGAGGAGGGAGTGTATCCCAAACAGAATGAACAGACACAGAGACAGGAGATGTGGGGTTTAGGGAACAGAAAATTGGCTGCAATGTTGAGTGTAGGAAGAGAAATAACATTAAATGAATCTGAGAAGGGAGATAGGCAATAAACTATAGAGGGCTTTAAATGCCAAGCTTAACATTTGTACTTCATCCCAAAGTCAAGAAGGAGGAGGGAGACCCTGAAGATTTCCAAGTCAGAGAGCTACATAAAACATTTATTAAGCACTTATTATTGGCCAGCAACTGCCCTCAGTACTAAGGAGACAAGAATAGTTCTGGTTCTTAAGGATGTTACATTGCAACAGGGGAGACAGACAGACAGACAGACAGATGAGAGAGAGAGAGAGAGAGAGAGAGAATGTACAGAATCCATACAAAAAATATACAAGGTTACCTGTTGTGGGGTAAACAGTAGGAGTTGTTGGGTGGGTAGGTGGGAACTGGTAAAGGACTCATGTAAAAGTTGGTGTTTGAGCTGAGTCTTGAAGGAAATCAGGATTTCCCAAAGGTGGAGGTGGAAGGCATTCCAGAGATGGGGTATAGTCAATGAGAAGGCATAGAGAGAAAGGAATGGAGCTTTCAAAATGAGAATCAGCAAGGACAGCTTGACCTGACCATAAGTTTGTGGAGGAGGCTGAGACAATGATAGAAAATGGACCTGTGATTTCATTTGTTTGGGTAATCTTAGATGAGGGATAACCCAGAGTACTGAGAGGTTAAGTGATCTGTCAATAACATGGCAGAGGTAATCCTTGAACCTTGAGGATGGATAATACTGTGACACACTACCTCTTCTATAGAAGGAGAAATGTGAAATTGGGCAAGAAAGGTAGAGTGAGTTCAGGTTTTGAACAGCTTTGAATATCAAACAGATAAATAGTATTTGATCCTAGAAGAAATAAAAGTCCCCAGAATTTATTGAGAAGAGAGTCCATACAGTAAGACCTGAGTATTGGGAAAATTGCTTTGGCAGCTATCTGGAGGATGGATCAGGATGGGGAGAGACTAGAGATGGGAGAACTAGTAGACAGCTGTTGCAGTAGTCCAGTAGTCCAGTTAATAAGGACTTGAAATAGGGTGGTGGTTGCAAGAGATGTTGTAGAATGAGAGACAAGATTTGTCAACAAACTAGATGGGTTTGGCAAGTGACACTGGGAAGTCCAGGATGACACCAATATTACAAACCAGATAACCAGAGAAATGGTGGTGCTCTTGATAAAAATAGGGAGTTTTGGAAGAAGGGGGATAAGATAATGAGTTCTGCTTTGGACATGTTGGTTTTGAAATATCTATAGAATATCCAGTAGGAGCCCAGGAGAGAGACTAGGACTGGGCACATAGATCTAGGAGTCATCTACATAGACATATGACATATATGTCATATAGACATGACAATGAGACCCATTAGAGTTAATGAAGTCACCAAGTGAGAACATTGAGAGAACGAGAAGACATGACAATGAGACCCATTAGAGTTAATGAAGTCACCAAGTGAGAACATTGAGAGAACGAGAAGAAGGCCTAGGACACAACCTTGAGAAGCATCTATAGGTAGGAGGCATGAGATGGATAAGTATCCAACAAAGAAGACTAAGAAAGAGACTGATGTGGTTAGACTTGTGCTTTAGGAATCTTCATTTGGCAGGTTCACAGAAGACAGATTAGAGAAGAGAGAGTTTAAGCAGGGAGAGTGGTTACTCATGTTTTAAAGCAATTAAATACAATAATAATTCATTTATCTGACAATGTCATGGAATGGAGTGTTTTGGATGAGTAAAATTACCAGATAAGTGGTTTGCTTTTTAATTTAATTTTATGTACTGAAACTTTTATTGTAATTATTTAAAGGAAATCTCTGCCTTCTTAAACAGAACATACTAAGCATATATAACTTTTCCTGATTGAGGATCATCATAATGAATGTCAGTTATTATGCTGTCTTATAATAAAGTGACAAAACCCTCAGGAACCACTGAGCTGAATGTAGGACTGTCTGTATCTATTTTGCATGTGTATACTAATACATGTGCATGTTTTCTCCCTGCTCCTTTAAAGCAGGGACTATTTCCCTTCTGTCTTTCTACCTTCTGTTCCTAATATAGTTCCTGGCACATAGTAGGTGCTTAATATATGCTTGCTTGCTTGCTTGCTTAATTGTATAGTTAGTGACTTTTTTGTCTCCTCTCTCAGGGTCGTATATCACCTCTCAGTGGGTCAGCTTCTAGTATTCACTGTCTGCACTCCTCTATTCTTGTAATTCAGCATCACTCTAACTTCGGAGTGAACTAAATACTGCAGGGGAAACCATGTAGTCATACATATTAAATGTTAATTTTACATATAATATTAAATCTTTATGCTGAGTTAATTTTTATGATGACTTTACTGCTTAGAGATTTTTTTTTGCTTATTTCCCCATTCTCAGCTGTTTTCCAAATGGCTCAGATAGCTAGAAATTGGGCCACCAGTTAGGGGGGTTGTTATATAACAACAATAACAATACAAAAAACAATCACACATCTGATCTGTCAAAATTTCTGTACTTTTCAATGAATTTTCACATACATTAATTCATTAAATCCTCATAAAAACTCTGTGAGATAGGACTTGTAATTATTTAAAGGAAATCAAGGATCATGACCCCATTTCATAGATAAGAAAACAAAGCAGAGAAAGTTAAATGATTTTTCCAAGATCACAGTGTGTTAGTGACAAAGCTAGAATTAAGTGTCCTGGATTTATCATTAATTTAAGTCTCTGCTCAAAGGTATATTAAAAAAAATACCTAACTGAGGTACAGTTGCTGGCAGTTTAGTTTGACTGAGAGTTCAGAGCTAAGCAGTTGCTGATTTTAAATGTGACAAGCTGTTATATGATATACAAGCTACAGAGATGTTGTATGATTATGAGAAAATACAAATTATCTGATTATAGTCTGAGCCTAGAAAGATAAGAAATAGAGGGAGGGAGGTGAAAGGGCAAATTTTAGAATTATATGGACTAAGCTTGAAGCTGGCAATGATGGATTCTTCAGTTGTTTTTGAGGAGTACATCTAGCTGAGCAGAGGAACATATTGGAAGCACATCAGAGAAGTCACTCAGTGAATTCGTTTGGCTCAGATGTCATTCCCAATGAGATGTTTGTCAAGCAAAGCATAGATCAACTCAGCTTAGCAGAGGAAGCATCTATTCAACACAGAAGCAACAGTCATCAAAGAAATGTTATGGACAATCCCTGAGAAAGAAAGGGACACTAAGATTCCAAAATTGTGAGTAACCCTAAGCACATAAGTTTTCTTCACTTATTTTTACTGTAATTTTTTATTGTAATTTTTTATTGCAAATAGTATTTTTGTTGTAAATATTTTTATTGTAAACGATATTTTATTTTTCCAATTATATGTAAAGATAGTTTTCAACATTCATTTTTTATAAAATTTTGAGTTCTAAATTTTTCTCTCTCCTTCCCTTCCCTCCCCAAGATGGCAAGCAATTTGATATAAGTTATACAGGTTAAACATATTTCCACACTAGTCATATTGTGAAAGAAACAGGATAAAAGGAGGAAACCATGGGAAAAAAAAAAAACAAAAAAGTGAAAATAGTATGCTTCAATCTGTATTCAGATTCTATAGTTCCTTTTCTGGATCCTCCACAAATTCTTAATGCATTAGTGACAGTATAACCTAGGTTTATTTGTAGATTGTGATGTACATGTTACTCATGAATTTGCTTTGAGTATCTGTGATATTGTTAAGTAAATGGCTATGTTTAAGCTGTAAAATGTCATTGTTTTGTGGATAATTTGCAAACAGACACACTTCATTAGGGGCTCAAGAGCTAAACTGGTAAATAGAATAACAACAATAACAATACAAAAAAGAATCACACATCTGATCTGTCAAAATTTCTGTGCTTTTCAATGAATTTTCACATACATTAATTCATTAAATCCTCATAAAAACTCTGTGAGATAGGACTTGTAATTATTTAAAGGAAATCAAGGATTATGATCCACATTTCATAGATAAGAAAACAAAGCAGAGAAAGTTAAATGATTTTTCCAAGATCACAGTGAGTTAGTGACAAAGCTAGAATTAAATGTCCTGGATTTATCATTAATTTAAGTCTCCGCCAGGATTACCCCGAAGACCATGAGAGAGTTTGAGTGTAATTATGTAGTTGGTTTTCTCTGAAGATAAATCAATATGAGGGAAAGTTAGAGTGAGCGAGACAACCCAGAGAGTATGTGTCCACACAGACAAGTGAGCTGTGTGAGGCACTACCAGAAGTACCCACCCTACACACGCCTTACACCAGGTTCCATGCCTATAAGTATCTGTCAATTATGCATCATTCATGCTTCCACCACCACTTACTAATCCTTTCCATTCCCTCTAGATCCAGTGTTTTTGTCTCAATTGCTGATATGATCCCAATGGTCATAATTAAACAGCTATTTAATTAGATTAGTAAAGCATGGTAAAATCAAGATAGCACTAGCAACTTGCTTCATAAAACATAACATTCCAAGCATTTCCCAGTTCCAAACTTCCAAAACAGAATTCCCCTCTTGGGTTAGAATTTGTTTTTTTTTTTTCCTTCTTCAGTCTCCAAACTGTAGCACAGGAGCAAGAGAAAACCAATCCAGAAGTTCATCGTGTGATAAAAGACTTCCTGTCTCCCCCCCTCCCAAAATGGGAACCAGGTATTAGCAATTAAATCACAATAGATTTCCACCCTGGGATTAGATAATGCAGGAGAAGCTTTTGGTGGTTTTCATACCCCAGCTGCATAGCCAAGAAGGGCAATAGATCTTAGGAACTCCGCTCCAGAACGTAATTCATACAGCTGGGAATCCTACAATCCCAACACTGAAAAGAACTCAAGTGCTCTGGAGGCTAATGCCCGTGGGACACTAACTGAATGTGAGAAATCTAACGCTGATAACAGCAGAAGGAAAAATGCAAGCTGTCAATCTCAGCTGTCATTCCTCTCTGTTAGCTCCCTTCACTTCAACACTCTATAAACCTAATCCTCCATTTGATATCATGTCTATTATACAACCAATCCAAGCTAGGCTGACCACAAAGCCCATTAGAGACCATTCTAGAACTGGGAGTCCTTATGGAAACACCATACCCAACGTGTATCAAAGTAAGCTGAGGTGACTGCTTAAGAAATACCTATCAAAATGTTGCATGAATAATAGAAGGGAAGCAACAATGATTGTATGCTCGAGCACTGAATATAAACGTTCACTAACTCTTTTTCTGGGACTGATTATACATCTAACCCCTGAAGCAACATCATCTTATGATTCTGCGTATTAGATGTGGATCAGGAAGGCTCTATGTGACATTCCCACCACTGATGCTTCCGATTTCGCTGAACATGGTGGCAGGAGTTCCCACACGGAGGAACTCATGGGTCTTCCATGGATTCTGCCTGGAGCTGACAAATTCTTCTTACTGGAATGTATCAGGATCCTTCTCAATGGAGTTCTTTCTCTACGTTATCCCTCAAAACTAGGTTTCCTGATGAGGCTCCTACGAATCATGACACTCTTTCTTTTCAAAGAAGGGTGACTTGTCCCAGTTCTACCTTCTTATGCTACTGGTGGTAATAGGAAATGGTCTTCTTTCTGCCAATTGGGCACTCTTACCTTGGTGAAAGCACAGATGTCAATAGACTGGAATCACCTTGGGGGTAGGTACTGTTTCATTATGTCTTTGTATTTCCAACACCTAGCATAGTGCCTGGTATGTATTAGGTTTCATACACACACACATTCACGTATATACATACATATGTATATGTGTATGTGTATATGTACATGTATATGTATGTATAATATGTACACATGTATACACATACACATATATACCCATACATATGGTATATAAATTAAATATATATGGCATATTTAGGAATAGGCTTGTTGATTGATTGGTCAGTTGATATCAAAACAATTTGGTTATAACTGTTGTTGTACACTGAAGTGGGTCCACAATTTCGGCTTTTGTAGGCTGGTGTTACTTCTTTTTCTTATTGAATTGTTTCAGTCACATCCGATGCTCCATGACCCCATCTGGGGTTTTCTTGGTGGAGCGCGTTGCCATCCTCCTTCAGCTCATTTTTCAGATGAGGAACTGAGGCAAACAGGGTTAAGTGACTTGTCCAGGGTTAGACGGCTGTCAAACAGGGCCAGATTCAAACTCAGGTCCTTCTAACTCCAGGGCCAGAGCTCTATCCACTGCATCACCTACCTGACCCTGTTACTCCTTTGCTTTTATGCATTTAGGAGACTCTCCCACGCTAGAAATCTTATGGGTACAAGGATTAAGACTGCTATCTCATTCCAAAGGTGGAGTTCCAGAGATCCCTGAATAGTAGAAAATTCGTTGATAGAAAGATCATCGTCCCAAGGATCTGAAGATGAAGGTAGTGTTGAAGCTAGAATTCCAAGTTTAGATGACTAAGAGACAGCTAGCTATTCTAATGTCTAGAGTGTTGGATTGGGAGTCAGGAAGAACTGAGTTTGAATCTCGCCTCAAACACTTACTAACGTCCTCAGTTTCCTCGACCATAAAATGAGGATAATAATAGCACCTACCTCCCAGGGTGGTTGTAAGGGTTAAACGAAATAACACATGTAAAACACTCTGCAAACCTTAAAGCATAACATCAATGCTGTCTATTATGACGTTAGGCAAGTCAGTTTTCTTTGTACCTTCCTTTGTATAGAACAGATATAGTTATGCCTGTCTTCTAATTTCCTCATGGGACTGTTCTGAGGATACATAATGCCATTCATTCATTCAACAAACATTTATTAAATAGTTGCTTCGTACAAGGTGTTATATTAGATACCATGGGAATGAAAAGAAGAATGAGATATCACCCTGGCCCTCAAGGAGCTTACAATCTATTTATAAAGACAGAATACATACCACTCACAAAAAAGTGAATGTGAGTATAAGAACTAAGCATATACTACCTCAAGAGATGATTAAAAAAGCATTATGGGACTATGTACCAAATATTTGGAATTTAGAATACTGTGGGTTGAAGTATTCAAGGAAGATTTGATGGAGAGGATGGGATTCAAGCTGAATCTGAAAGGAAAGATGGGATTTGAATTGTAGGTGGGGGGCGGAAGGGACAATCCAAGGGGAAGAAATGGAGTAAGTAAAGGGAAAGGGGTTTAGGATGGCCATGCATATGCAGCACAGAGCAATCTGTCTAGAGGTCAGGGTAAGAAGTAAGACTGGAGAGGTAGGTTGGGGACAAACCATGGAAGGCCTTAAATAGCAGGCCAAGAAGTTTGAATTTTACCTTACAGGTAATGGCTGTGCTTCCAGACCATTGTTCCACTCCCTACAGCCATCATAAAGGGAAGCAGTCATCCCCACCAACTGCTGACCAACTCCTCACCTTTGGGGTAGGCAATCCAGCATAGCTGAAGCAGCAAGACACCATGAGGAAAAGACAGGAGGCTGCACATGGGAGGTGAGTCAAAAGCATAGGAATCACCTCAACAATCACCTGCCCTCACACTGCAACGGAGACAGCTCGGACCCTGAACTCAACAACTGTATTTTGTATTTGTATCCCGAGAGCTTAGCACAGAGTACTTTATACATGGTATGTCTAATAAACGGTTTTAAATTCATTCACTCATAATGAGGAACCACTGGTGCTTTCTGAGCAGGGGAATAACATGATCAAAGTTGTATTTTAGTAAAAATTTGTCTGGAAGAAGGATGCAAAGTGGACAGGAGAGATGCAGGAAGCAGGGAGACCCATTAGCTGTGGGAATGAAAACGAAGGGATAGGTTTGTACATTTTGAAGAAAGAGTCAGTAGAAAAGATTAGATGTAGGAACATGAGAAATAAAGTACTCAAAGATGACTCCATCATTTCTGAATGACTTGAAAATAAAAATATCCCTGACAGAAATATGTAATTCAAGTCATAGGCTTATTCATAGCAGGAGTGGGTAAGTTTGGAGCATCATTTTCTCGTAGTGTAAACTATTCTGGGACGTAAGCTAGTCAAAATTTAAAATTACATTAGCTCTTTCAGGAGAGTGGTCTATCACAGGAAAATATTGGGGGACCCTTGATTAAATAACAGCATTAATTAGTGCTTCTGTCAATAGTACAATGATAACTGATGTTCATAATGATGACCCTGGGATAATGCAGGATTCTGAAGTGGCTTCTAAACCATCAACAATTAAATTATCTCTGATATAGTCTTGTGAATTATTTCTCCTTGGATTTTTATTCTTTAAATGTAATCCATGCAACCACTTATTATCACTATTAGCCAAAATACTTAATTCACCAAACACTCCATTTCTCAACCATGACAGATTATAGAGTTTAAAGTAATAGTTTATGTACTATATGATCTAGAGGACTGAAAGAGTAATGAGAGCTTCAGAAATTATCTGGATCATTCAGAAGGAATGGCTAAAGCACCAAGACTCCAACTTCTTTGCCTGATCAGGCACACAGATAGTACTAGAAGTTTTATGAATGAAAGTTTCCATAATCATTTGATCTATTACTGCCTATCTCATAAATAAATGCTTTTCAATTCTGTTTACCTGTATTCCCCAATATAGTCAGTCTCCAATTTCATCAGATGTTCTACTCCCTGTCTCCTGTATTTTCCGTGCTCCTGCTACTCCCTATGTCTTGAAGTGACTTCTCTCCTCTTCTCTTACTTTCTACAGGGGCAATGTGTTGTAATGGACATAAAATCAGAAAGAGCTGGGTTCAAATCCTGATTGTGATATTTAACTAGCTGTGAGACTATAGTTGACATGTTTGTGTAATGAGAATACTAATATTTATAGAACTTTCATCACGATATTTTTATGACATTCAAATGAGACAATGCATATAAAGCACTGTATAAATAAGTCTGCTATTATTATTATTATTCTAAATCCTACCTATATTTTAAGGTCTAGGTCAGGGGTGGGGAACCAGCAGCCTCGAGGCCACATGTGACTCTCTAGGTCCTCAAATGTGGCTCTGATTCAGTCAAAGGGCTGCACTTGAGGACCTAGAGGACCACATGTGGCCTGGAGGCCACAGGTTCCCTGTCTGTGTTCTAGGTAAAGACATATCTCTTCTGTTAAGCCCACACTAGATTCTGTCATAGTCAATATCACCCAGTTTAGCACTAAAACTGTTCTCTTACAGTTTAGGGCATGTTAGCTCCACCTTCCCATAAATACATTTCCTTGTAAAGGTAGATTCCCCCCGGCATAAATAGACATAAAGGCAGAGAGTGGAAAGAATACTAGACTAGGAGGATCAGAAGACCCAGGTTCAAATCCTGCTTCAGGAACTTAACAACTGAGACAAAGTTCCAGTTACTTAGCCTCTCAGTGTCTCAGTTTTCTCATATCAAAAATGAGAATAAAAATATTCTCTACCTCACAGGGTTGTTGTGATGAAAGACCTTGCAAACTTCAAAATCACTATACAAACCAGAGTGATTATAATTAATTTTAGCCTCCTCTTCCCTTCTCATCCAAGTACACACAGCACCCAGAACATCCTAGACCAGTACCCATAAATAATTGATGGATTGCGGCTCCATTATAATTATTAAGATTTGCTCTTTTGCCTAACATGAGACTTTGAACCTCAAAAATAGCCTCTTGGAAGCACTTGGGACAGGCTTTTGTTTCTATTTGTTGAAACAAGATTCAAGAAAAACAACAGCTTTTAAAGTGGGTGGAGGGAGGACATGAAAGGAACAAAAAAGAAAATGTTGAAAAATCAATAAATAGAAAAAAAAAAAGCAAGAGATGCCAAGATAAACAAAACACCTCAGAGTTGTCATCATGGTCCCCGAGGTGATTTCTTTCCATCTGGAGGTCTTGTACATAGTAGGCACTTTTGCAAATGTTTGCTGAATTGGATTGTACCAACAAGTTCCTCAGGAATAGAAGGAGCAGTGGGAAACAGTGCCTTCTGGAGCAGCTGCCCCTGGTGGTACCGCCATTTTTAAATCTCCTGGTGCAAAGATGTCTCTCATCAGTGTTGGGAGGCTGCCAAAAGCAGCAGCAGCTCCAGAATTCTGGCTGTTCTGCTACACTGAGCACCCCTTAGGCCCCTCCCTCGAGCACACATAAGCTTGGGGCTTCTCTGCTCTCCCCCAAGGCACTGAGGCATTGTCCCACTGCACCCCCTGCTGAGATATTTGGTTTTAACCAGTTCTAACTCAGAAACTCCCCTAGATTCCCACATATTTCATGGTGTTCCATGAAATGCTGTCAAGGATCTTCATTGTCTCAATCCTTGTTGTCCCTACATGAAGAGAAATCACAAAGAGAAGAAAACTGCAGGGAACAGGAAGAACCCAGCTGCAGACAAAGAGACAGGTACCACCTTGAAGGCCCGCCCACTGGCCACGTTTTCAGCTGAATTAGTAACAGTCTATCTGCTGTCTCATCACTGATGCATTCCCCAAAGGAGACGCTGGGGCTCCCTGTTACCTCCAGGATCAAATACAAAATCTCGTTTGGTTTGCAAAGCCCTTTATAGCCTGATTCCTTCCCACCTTTCAATCTTCTTCCACCTTACTCCCCATCCCATACTCTGTGATTCAGTGACAATGGCCTCCTTGCTGCTCTTCACACATGGTCTCTCAGTTCCAAGTATTTTCACTGGCTATCTCCCATGCCTAGAAAATTCTCCCTCCTCATCTCCACTTCTTAGCTTCCCTGGCATCTTTCAAGTTTCAGCTAAAATCTCAGCACCTGCAAAAAGCCTTTCTCAGCCATCCTTAATTCCTTTGAGAACACCCCCTAATTTATCTTGTAAATACTGTTGAAAGAAAAATTCTTCATTTGGGTTTTCACTCTGATTAACAAGGCAAAACTCAGGACAAAGTGAATTTAAAAGATTTTATTCTAAGTAGTCAAGGTAGCAGCAACAAGTTGATGGACTAATCACTGCCAATCAACAGTGGCTTCAAGGTGGGGACAGCCTTTACTGGTAACTTTAAGACAATTCAGATAGGTCCACCTCGGTAAAAGAAGTTGGGCCCTTGCATTTCAGTTCCTCTGCAAGGTAAGGTGGCAAGAATGTGACAATTTGCAGGTAGGGTACAGTGACAAAGAGTAGGTGATACAAAAAGCTGCAGACTTGGTGTCTCCTTCCCCACCAGAGCCTCCCCCAATACTGGTTGTTAAGCAGGGCTGGAACAACAGGTAACTGAGTGAAAATAACTTTCTTTTTCTCTTCTTTTTTTTTTTTGGAAGGGCCAAGATGGGGGGATTGGGGTTAAGTGACTTGCCCAAGGTCCCACAGCCAGTAAGTGTGTCAAGTGTCTGAGGCCGGATTTGAACTCAGGTCCGCCTGACTCTACTCACTGCACCACATAGCTACCCTGTGAAAATAACTTTCAACAGCACTATTGAGTTGGTACTTGGTATTGACAATGAGGTTCTGTACTTGATTACACAGAGAGCTATAAGGCGTATGTGAAGGACCACATACTTATAGATGGAAAGGACTTTAGAGGTCATTGAGTCCAACTCTCTCATTCTATAGAGGAGAAACTGAGGACCAGTGAAACTGGCCCAGGGTCACACAGGGAGTAAGTACCTGAGGCAGGATTTGAACCCATGTCTTCCAGATTCCAAGTCTGGTCCTCTAGCTGCTATGCCATACACTGCTTCAAGAGGTGGTACCTGAGCTGGACTTCGAAGGAAGAAAAGAATTTCAACAGGCTAAGAAGTAGATTCTGGCTGTCCTTTGATCCTCACTCCTTCATTCTTCCCCTACACATACACACACACACACACACACACAAAACCCTTTCACTGTGCCTGAGCCCCACCCTTGAGCACACACACAGACTAATACATCACCTCCCCCATACCAAGGCAAACTTCCCTCCCTGTGCCAGGCTCCCAAACAGCTGGAGGAAAAAGGAGAAGTTGGCAGAAGCAGATAGCAACAGGAGCCACCATGGCAGACCCAGGCAGAAAGCATGGCATAAAGCAGAATTGCAACTTGGACTGCAGAGCTGGCTGGTTTCTACCCCGCCCTATACTTTCCAAATACCTAGCCTTAGGCAAAGGAAGGGGAAATTTTACCGGTGAGGTTATTTGCCTCTCTCTTGTTTCAAGTGATTTATCTTGCCATGCTTGCTAATTGTTACCTGTGAGGTTTTTCAAATGAGTCCACATACAAGAATACACACACAGTGCATGATGATTATGCAAGAACGTTAATCTTTGTGGGTAGTGTATGGCTGCCATGTTACTGCTTCAGTCACACCTCAGAGGAATTTAAAGTAGGTTCCTTTGTAGCTCACCCTAAGTCAGAGGTTCTTAAACATTTAAAAAAAAACTTTTGAAGATGATTGCAATATGAATGATTGTCTTTTGCATCTCAAGTATTTTATTTTATGGCTTTAAAAACTTTCTGTACAGGAATCAATAGGCTTCATCAGGCTGCCGATGGGGGCAATAACTCACAGAACAAGTTTCATGAGCTCCTTGGGTTATGTTGAAATAATTACAAATATAACAAATAATATCACTATAATTATATATAACAAATATATAACACAAATATATCACAAATACTATAATTATATTTATTAATGATTAATATAATCATATTTTAATTAATTTATATAATTATAGCTAACACATATATCACTTTAAGGTTTGCAAGATGCTTTATATATATTATCTCATTTGTGAGATGGGTGCTAATATTATGAGAAACTGAGGCTGTGAGACTTTAAGTGACTTGCCCTAGGCCACGAAGCTAGTAAAAGTATTAGAAGCAGAATTTGAATTCAAGTCTTTCTGACTCCAAGTCCAGTGTTCTATTCAATACATCACCTAGCAGACTGAGGTCACCTAAGAATCTTGGGACATCACCTCCACCAGCACGGGAACAGAGGAAGCAGTCACAAATGCAATGCTACGTTCTGATGCTGCTGCAAAATACAAAAAGCTGAGACAAAATTAGTAAGTAGGCCCTACTCCAGGCTTTGGGGAGCCATTAAAGTTTTTGATTGGGGGGGTGGGGTGGTATGGCCAAATCTATGCCCCGGGAAGGATAATTTTGGCAGCTGTGTGAAAAATGATTTGGAGAGGTAGGAAAGTGGAGACTGGAATGCTAGTAAAATTGTCCAGACTAGAGATAATGAGAGTAGTTGTGTGAAAGTAAAGGAAGCCAAGGAGAGGAAAGATTTTATAGCTGTCACATGGACAGGACTTGGAAACTAATCATCTGTGGTGGATTAAGGTAAAGGCAGCAATCAAGAATCCATCACACAAAACAGATAAATACTTTTTATTTTAAGATCATTTTGCTTACATTATTTTATTTAAATTATTTTGCAAAAATACTACCAAATAGTTTTAGTTCCAGGTGCTAAAACTCAGCAATACCTTTCTAACACCCTGACCTCACACTTATCCTCTGCAATTCTGGAGGCCTCTATTTTCACCCCATTTTCATCACAAACTGGCATGGTCACACCTTAGCCTTGTTCATTTCACAGAACTATACCACCTCCGAGGTCCTAAGCCCTACAATTCCACCCTCCTACCATGAACTAATTCTCACATCATTATGTCTTTCTCACCAAGCCCATTTTTCACTTCCCTACTTTCCTGGTCTGTTACCTCTGTAGCTACTTTAGCTTCCATGTGGCTTAACCCCAAGATGAGCCAGCACACAAAAAATATTTAGTAGATGCTTGTGCAATTGAAAAATGATTCACTAGCCGCCACCCCCAAAAGACCTCAGGCACTTGATTATCTACCATTCCGACTCCAAATCTTCAACCTTGGGCAGCTCACACCATCCAGTTCTCCTGCCCCAGTTGCTGTGCAGTTAAGTGCTGCTTGAGAAAGCCATGAAATTGTAGCAGTTTTACCCATGACAAAATTATGATGAGCTGAGTGTGGAGTAGATAGAGGATAATCCTGGATTCAAATCCCACTTCTGACTTCTACTGGCTTTGTGACCCTGGGTAAATCATTTAATCCCTCAATGCCCTCCCAGGCAACTCTATTTTTTTATAGGCTAGATTTCCTTCTTTATTTAAAAGAAAAATTTATTAAGTGCTTATTCTATACACTATATTAAGCCATGGGAATATGAATGGAAATCAGAGGCAATCCTGGCTTCAAAATGAAGTATAGGTGCACAATAATCCATACCAAGTATTTTTGTATGCCATACTGGAAACCAACTATAGAGAAAGACTGAGTAGAACCCATATCAAATATATGATATTAGGACTAATCATTTGGTTGTTTCAACCATGATAGCTTTTTTTAAAATGCTAATGCAACTAATATTTAATTGTTCATGATCAAATAATATATAGGTTTGAATTTGCAACAAATATGTTGAAATATATTTCATGACTGGAACCCAAACTTACCTACAAATTTCTTTTTTTTTCCTTTTATTCCTCTCTTTTATTTTTTTATTTAATATTTTTAATTTTTAGCATTGATTGCCATAAGAGTTTGAATTGCAAATTTTCTCCCCGTTTCTACCCTCCCCCGCCACTCCAAGATGGCATATATTCTGATTTCCCTGTTCTCCAGTCAGCTCTCCCTTCTGTCACCCCACTCCCCCCCATCCCCTTTTCCCTTACTTTCTTGTAGGGCAAGATAGATTTCTATGCCCCATTGCCTGTATATCTTATTTCCCAGTTGCATTCAAAAACAACTTTTTTTTTGAACATCTGCTTTTAAAACTTTGAGTTCCAAATTCTCTCCCCTCTTCCCTCCCCACCCACCCTCCCTAAGAAGGCAATCAATTCAACGTAGGTCATATGTGTATTTTATTGAAAATCCATATTTTGCCTTGGAGCATGATACTCAGTTTTGCTGGGTAGGTGATTCTTGGTTTTAATCCTAGCTCCATTGACCTCCGGAATATCATATTCCAAGCCCTTCGATCCCTTAATGTAGAAGCTGCTAGATCTTGTGTTATCCTGATTGTGTTTCTGCAATACTCAATTTGTTTCTTTCTGGCTGCTTGTAGTATTTCCTCTTTGATCTGGGAGCTCTGGAATTTGGTGACAACATTCCTAGGAGTTTTCTTTTTGGGATCTTTTTGAGGAGGCAATGGGTGGATTCTTTCAATTTCTATTTTACCCTCTGGCTCTAGAATCTCAGGGCAGTTTTCCTTGATAATTTCTTGAAAGATGATATCTAGGCTCTTTTTTGGATCATGGCTTTCAGGTAGTCCAATAATTTTTAAATTATCTCTCCTGGATCTATTTTCCAGGTCAGTGACTTTTCCAATGATATATTTCACATTGTCTTCCATTTTTTCATTACTTTGGTTCTGTTTTATAATATCTTGATTTCTCATCAAGTCACTAGCTTCCACTTGCTCCAATCTCATTTTTAAGGTAGTATTTTCTTCAGTGGTCTTTTGGACCTCCTTTTCCATTTGGCTAATTCTGCCTTTCAAGGCATTCTTCTCCTCATTGGCTTTTTGGAGCTCTTTTGCCATTTGAGTTGGCCTATTTTTTAAGGTGTTGTTTTCTCCAGTATTTTTTGGGTCTCCTTTCGCAAGTCATTGACTTGTTTTTCATGGTTTTCTTCCATCATTCTCATTTCTCTTCCCAATTTTTCCTCTACTTCTCTTACTTGCTTTTCCAAGTCCTTTTGAGCTCTTCCATGGCCTGAGACCAATTCATGTTTTTCTTGGAGGCTTTTGATGTAGGCTCTTTGACTTTGTTGACTTCTTCTGGCTGTATGTTTTGGTCTTCTTTGTCACCAAAGAAAGATTTCAAAGTCTGAGTCTGAATCTGAGTCCCTTTTTGCCGCCTGGCCATGTTCCCAGACAACTACTTGACCCTGGAGCTTTTCATAGGGGTATGACTGCTTGTAGAGCAGAGAGTACTTTGTCCGAAGCTTGAGGGGTTGCACTGCTGTTTTCACAACTATTTCTACACAGCAAGCTCTGCCACACCAGCATGCCTCCTCCCCCAAGAACTGCCAACCCAGACCACGACTCAGATCCAAGCAGGCTCTGCACTCCTGCTCTGATCCTCTGCTTAATTCCTCCCATCAGGTGGGCCTGGGGCCAGAAGCAACTGCGGCTGTAGCTCTAGAAGCAGCCTCAGAGCTGCACCACCTCTGCCGCCCCCAGGGCGGTGGCCAACTGCAAATTCCTTTCACTCTGTCCCAGCAGTTTTTTCCCACTAACCTGCTCTGTTTTCTTTGGCATTTGTGGGTTAGAAATCTGGTAACTGCCACAGCTCCCTGATTTAGGGCCCTATGGCCTGTTCCGCCCGGCTCCCAGTCTGATTGGTCTGGGCGCAGCCCATGCTGGGCTCTGCTCCACTCCACTCCCAGCATGGTGCGATAGACCTTACCCAGCGACCATCCAGGCTGTCCTGGGCTGGAGCCCTGCTTCCCTCTGCTATTTTGTGGGTTCTGCAGTTCTAGAATTTGTTCAGAGCCAATTTTGTAGGTGTTTGGAGGGCCCTCCCAGGCAACTCTAAACTATAAAGTTGTAGTTGGATGCCTATTTGCTTTGGAGAGAGTATTTGCTTGCATTTAAGGAGGGCTCTCAGGCTACCCATCTCTTAATTTCCCACCCTGCTGCTCTCTTTTGAACTTCATTATGCCCCAGCTCAGAATACCTTCCCTATCTTTCCTCCACCCCTTTCATTTTCCTTTTATGTGTTATACCTAGGGCAGGAGGAAGAGGAGGAGGAAGAAGAGGAGGAGGAAGAAGAGGAAGAGGAAGAAACAACTCCTCAGTTAAGCCTATTCTATGACCTGACAACATTTTTATTTAGCCATTATTGATTTCCCATATCACTTCCCACAGAAATTATTTTAAATCTCTTCCTCCCTCTCTCTGTAAGACCCAAATCACATAGCCGGACCCCACATACTCACACAGAAGCTGTCATAACCTCGTATTCACTGGGAAGATCAGGGGCTCACAGTATGAGCTCCTTCAATGTCCCTCCACCACACCTCAAAACTTCTTGGTAGTTTCAACCATTCTCTCCTCCTTTCCTCCTGCCCTAGGTATTCTTGCCAAAGCTAACCTCTCCCTTACTTTTCTTCCTATCTCTTCCTGCCTCCTCTAGAACTTTGCTGCATTAATCATTCCTTTCAGCCATTTTTAATCTCTCCTTCTCTGTGGGCCCTCTGCCATCTGCCTATGTACCTGCTGGTAGCCAATTCATGTGCTAGTAGATCATCTTTCTCCCACCTATTCTGGAGCTGTACTAAGTAAGCATCAGGCTGTCAACTGTCAGAAAGGGATGGACCACCAAACTAGCTGCCCAGCTGCTAAGGAAATGACAAAGGCTACAGCAGGATCAGTATAGAATTCTTGGGTCAGAGATTCATGAAAAGGAAGAGCAAATTTAGAACTGGAAAGAATTCAGGCATTTTCTGGTCTAGTGGTTCTCATGTAATAGTTCTCAAACCCCTTGAGGGTTAAGATGGTCCAAGCAGGAGTGGGGAACCTGAGGCCTCAAGGGCACATGTGGCCCTCTAGGTCCTCAAGTGCAGCCCTTTGATTGAATCCAAACTTCACAGAACAAATGGCATTTGGATTCAGTAAAAGGTTCCCCACCCCTGGTCTAAGAGGTTCATGAAAAAATTTATTTAATGGTACCTTAAGTAATAAATAATTGCTGAATATAATGAGTAAGATATTAATTATCCTGGGGCTTCACAACACATTTTTTTAAAGGAGTTTTCAGAACAAAAAAATTGGGAACCACTTATCTAGTCCAGCTCCATAATTTTACATCTTATCCATGACCAGAGGGCTCTCGAGGAATACAAAGAAAGGTAAAAATGCAGAAATAATTCCTGCCCTCAACAAGATTGCAGTTCTGGGGAAAATATAGCAGAAGTATGATTTATGTCTAAAATCTTCCTAAAGTGTAAGTAACAGGATCCCTTCAAGAAAAAGTATTCTATTTACAATAATAAGAGCTAACATTTATATAGCAACTTAAGGTTTGCAAAGTGATTTATAAATATTAAATCATTTGATCCTCACCAAAACCCTGGGAGTTAGGTGGTCTTATTATCCTTCTTTACAGATGAGGAAGCTGAGGCAAATAGGGGTGAAGTGACTTGCCCAGGGTCACACAACTAGTCTGCACGAGGCAAGATTAGAAATCAGGTCTTCCTGACTCCCAAGTCCAGCGCTCCATCCACTGTACCACCTCCCTGCCTAATTACAATGCAAATAGAAGGGAGAGAATAACTGTTCATTTCCTCCACCACAGAATATGTTTAAGTCTCAAATCTCATAGATAGACATTAACATAGATAGAAAAATGAAAAACATCTCAGATATCCCATTACACTCCCTTGGAGGAAAAATATCACTCTGATGGACCTCTCAAGGCACTCACAGAATCCAGATCTCCTTGCCAGCCAGACTTTATCCTAGAGGATAATCCTGGTCATCTCTGCCCTCTGCTCCAAGAAGCATTCATTGTTCTGGTTATCTGCTGTCTCAATCTTAAAGTCAGGAGCTCTCAACCCACAGAGTATCTGCCAAGGTGAGCAAAGTCCATTACTGGGTATTTCTAGTCTTTGACTTTGCTCAGAGAAAGAAACGCAAAGAAAGGAAGTAGTCAGGATTACCGAGGCGAGCACATATTCTGCCACCAGCTTGGAGCTGCCATGGAACCTCGAGCTTCAAGGGAGTTGCTCCAATCTAATAAATCAAAACCTTTCCCTAATCACCCGCAATACATACGGATGAAAAACCCAAGTGAAGCCAAGTGTGAAACGACTTGCCCAAGGTCACAGAGTCAGGATTCAAAATTGGGCCTTATAACTCTGAATCTAGTGGCTAGAGAAAGGCAACAAGGTATTGTAGCTAGTGTCGGACATGGAAGTCAGGTAGACATGGGTTTCAACCCTGCCTCATAAGCTTACTAGTTTTGACCACAGATAAGTCACTGACTTGTCTCAGTTTACCTTTCAGTGTTGTCAAGAGAATTAAACAAATTGATGCAAAATATAAAATAGTTTAAAAACCTTAGAGCACAAAGTAATTATTTTTTATTTTCCTTTCTATTACACCTGGGCCTTAGTTTTAGATAAGATAAGCTCCACAGTTCTCTGGCACTTACCAAACAAACCACCACATTATGCCATTAGAGAGCCCCATTGAGACCACAACCAGGTCAGTTCCCCTCAAAAGGTAGCAACTGTGCCCCGTAATGTTTCAATCTGCACCTCTGCCAGGCCTAACTCCTGTGAGAGTGAAGTATCATGGGTCTCTGCTTCAGAAAGCTCCCTCTGAAGAATCAGATGCTTCTTTGGAACCTCTTGCTTCCTCACCATTAAGAGGTGGGGCCTTAGTCTGGAACAAATCAAGATTATACTGCGCCTTCCAGGTCATCCTGGATGAGGCACTGGAGGAGGCAATGAAGGTGAGAAGGGGTTGGGAACAGGTATTGCTAAGGCTATGATGGAGAGCCCTCCTAGGAATCCATGGTGATCACATAGGTCTTTCCAGGCTGCTACAGCTAGGGCAGGAGTTATTCCTTCCAGTTTACCTAGGCTAGTCTTTGGAAATATAAAATTAGATTAAATAGATTAAAATTAATAGAGTAATAGATTTTAATAGATTGAATATATAATAAATATATTAATATATCAATGATAATAAATATATAACAAATTAATATATTTTATATATTAAATAAATATATTATTATATTAATGATAATTAATAAATATATAATAAATGGATTAATAGATTAAAATTAAATTAAATAGAACCAGAAGCTCCAGTTCTATTCATGCTCTTATTCATCCTTCCAATAACTATTGCTTGGGGAAGCTCTGGTTGCCCAGAATTAGTCATTCATGGGCATTTTGTTAAGTGATTGGCCTCTTGAGCCTAGAACTATATTCTGCTCTGTTGCCACCATTTAAAACCACACTTTCTCATGTGAGCCCTTCCATCTGCTATGTCCCCAAGTGCAAACAAGCCACTCTTCCATTGTATCCCTCTTATTAAGTCAGGCTTGAACCCTCTTTCTGGACAGAAGCCCACTTTACTAAATTTAACTTGTACTTGTTAGTGATTTGGAGTTGTGTCAGAAAAGCTAAACAGGGCTTAGAAAAATTAATTTCAAATCTTGAGTTGAGATGCAATAAAAATCCTAGGGTTTTAACCCTGAAAGCTAAAGCCAAAAGGCATTGTTCCATAAAAACAGGGAAAGGACTCTGTTTTCACTAAATACCCAGGGTGGTGTTAAGCCTGAACATAAAGTTGTTAAATTCTTCTAATAGGGTTTTGTTTTTTTTTTTAAGCAATACCAGCCACTAGCATGAAACACAATCTACTTAAAACAAAAGAGCTAGGCAGCACACTCATATTGCCAAGGCTAAATGCTTTGAGCTAGTTAGGGCATTAGCCAGATGTTGAGAGCCAGAGGCATCCAACAACAGTGATCATTATGGCCTTCAATCACCCCATTATAATTTACAACAAACTAAGCAGAAAGCCATTATTTCCACCTTTAACATAAAGTTTTCCTCAGGCTTGGAGCAGAGTTCTGCGATGGCCTGATACACCATCTGTTCCAACTTCAGGTCCCCTTCTCCTGGAACTTCCTGCAGAGAGACCAAGTCAGGGACCAGGTCCAGAAATATTGGGATATCATTTGGTACTATCTTGGGAAGATGAAAAATCCCAGAGGGCTCTCATAAGAAACTAAAAAAAGGGGGACTGATGCTGTAATTAAGTGAAATAATAACAAACCATAATATAAGGCATAAAATGAACAAACATTATGAATTAATCATACTTAGACAATTACAATCCATATGGCTTGTTAAACTCAATCTGCTACCTGTAGTGACATAGACTGCAGGCTGTGGATTCAATGCTGAAGCTTTTTTCCCCCAGGATGTAATTACTTAATTTTGTGAATGAGAAAATGATATGCAAAAAGCAATGTTTCCATGCCTTGGTATCCGCTTAAATTCCCCCCAGGTTAGTTAAAAGGCATGCCTGCCAGTCAAGACTTTGGAATTTCTTTACTCTGGTGCTGGTGCTACCAGAAAGCACTGATGTATTGCTTTCCTACCATCCCACATCCTGCACACACTTTAATGCAGGGGTGGGGAACCTGCGGCCTCAAGGCCTCAAATCCACACTTTAGGATTTAGTCTTTGGATTCGGTCAAAGGGCCACACCAGAGGACCTAGAGAACCACATGTGGCCTCAAGGCCACAGGTTCCCCACCCCTGCTCTAGTGCATCCTAAGTATCTAGTTGGGAGTTAAGAACTCTTATGTATAAAACTTCTATTTGAGCCCAGAATACCCTTTACATCAAGAAGGTTAAAATGTAGTCGTCTTATCCTTTAAACCCTCAGTGGCTCAATCCTAACAAGTCACAAAAGGCCTTGTTTACCAACCTATGGCCCTCAAAACATGGGTGCCTATTAACACCCCCTATGGAAGCTCCCATGAAGAAAAGGGTCAGATAAAGGCCACAGGCAGCATGTTCTTACTCAGGAAGAAAGAAGTCCTCTACTCTCAAGGGCAACCTCTCTAATCATAGAAGACAAAGTGCTAGTTAGTCTTTTGCATCCAATTCACCAGCTGAGGGACAGCTCTAGAAAAAGGGTTGGGATACTCACCCAAGCAAAACAGTTATCTCTTTCACATCATGGGGGTTAGGGGTGCAGTACCCTCATGATCTGAAAAATCCTTGCACAATTTTTGGGCCTCCCTTCACACCAGAGAAGCTGAATTTTTTTCTTTTTCTTTTATGGTGTGTTTATAGTACCTTATTATAAAATATGGGTATAATTGTGGTATTAAAAGATAAAATATGCTGATATTATATGATACTATACATATATTTTATGCATTTCTGAGTTTCTAAACGTTTTCTGTGTCACTTGCTGGCCTTCACCTATTATCTAACAGCTTCCACAAAACACCCCCAAAATTCCCATTTAATTTCTTATGCTTACTTATGATATATTGAAAGCAAAACTGGGAAAGTTGTGATATGGAAGGGATAACTGTAATTATTTGAAGGCTAAGCAAGGGTGTTGCAGAGTAGAATTGCAAAGATTTGGAAATGAGAACACTTTTCAGAGTCAATTTTAAATTTCCAAAGGTTAGCCTCCAGTAGGTAAAGCCTAGAAATTTACACAGGGAACCCAGTAGACCTTTTGGGGCAACCTTTCCAGCTTCATCGAGTCAAGTCAACAAGTGTTTATTAAGTGCCTACTATAAGCCAGACACTGTGCTAAGCTCTGGGGTTACAAAGGAGAAAGACAATCCCTTCTCTCAAAGAGTTCACATTCTACTAGGGTAGATGGCATACAAACAACCATGTACAAACAAGATATACACAGGATAAATTGGAAATCAACAGAGGGAAGGCACTAAGATGAAGTAGGAATGGAAAAGGCTTCTTATAGAAGGTGAAACTTTGGCTGAGACCTACGGGAAGCCAGAAGGTAGAGGTAGCTCTGAGGAGGAAGAGAAATCCAAGCAAAGGAGAAGGCCAGTGAATATGCCCAGATTTGAAAGATGGTTCTATTCACTTTCATGAAGTCTTTGTGATTTTCTATTTCTAGGATATTTTACGGCCTTTCCAGCCTATGTGCCTTTGTGAGTTACTCAATCAATAAACATTCATGAAGCACTGACCATGTGCCAGGCATTGTGTTAAGTAAGCTCTGGGAAGAAAACAAATGGCAAAATAGTCCCTGCCCTCAAGTGGCTTACACTCTAGTGAAGGAAATAACATATAAATAACTTCAGTTTATTTCAGATTATTATACAATAATCCTTCCTGCCTAGAATGGTTTTCCTTCTTATTTCCAACTGTTAAAATCTTTACTTCAAATCCTAGCCCAGACTCCATTCCATCTCTGAAACTTTCCCTGATTTTTCTGAGCTATGTTACCCTTCCCTTTTCTATTTCTGATTCCCCTTAGTTTGGACCTCTCCTTTGTCCTGCTTATAGCTTGGATTATTATTATTTGTCCATTTTTCTTATTCCAGACACTGGGAGGGCCACATCCAGAGAGCTAGGACTCTGTTTCATTTTCTTTTCATATCCCCAAACCAAGCCCAGAGGACTTCACATAAAAGGCACCTAATAAATGGCTGTCTAGTGGAATTAAACTTATGTGTGCATGCTCAGAACCTGAAGGCCATATATTTAACCAGCTGCCCTTTTCCCAAACAAGTTTTTGCAGCTACTTGCAGGTGACAACAACTGCATTTTCAACTAATTGCAGCTGGCAGGTGACTGTTTGCAGAAACCCGCAGCCATGGGATTCCTCCTTGAGAGGGGCAAAGTGACTAATTGCATCCGCTTGTGGTCAAACCAGCCCACAAATGACCAACTCCCCTGCCTGGGTCCCCAGTTTCTGCACCTGCATCCACCTGTAGGAACAGAATCTGTAGTGGGGGAGGGAGGGAGACTAAAATCAGAGCAGGCTGGAATGTGAGCCTTACTGATTCCAAGAAGCTGAGAGATCAGTTGTCTACCATAGGAATTAAGAAGATGTACAAAGGTCTTCTATTTTATTTGGGGTGAGAGGATGCCATGTTTGTTCAAAGATCTCCATAAGCATCCTTTAAGTATGTGCATTTCACATAAAATAATGATGATGACAACAACCTGTTCTTTAGATCTTCTTCTGCTCTCTGCTTAGTGATCTAGCTACAGCTACTACGATTGAGCTAGAAACTCCAAGTATGAATGATCCTACAAAATAAGAATCAGGTTGTACACTGAGGCATCAGAAGACATATTGCAGTGTATGATGTGCTTTGACTTAAGAGTCCAAAATGAGCTGGTAAACTTGGAAGGCGCTAAAGATACATATGCCTTGAAGACACAATTGGCTTTTGTTTTAAAGGTAGAAATAAATGTAGATCACAACTTGCCTGTAAACCTCACCTCAAAAAAAAACTCCCCAAGACACAGCTGCATTGAATTATTTATAAATCTTTCAGGTATATATGTAGGCTATGTAGGCCTTGGTCTTAATTATTGCTGACAGCTGGCTCCCAGAGAAACCTGCACTGCCTTGGAGGTCAAAGGTAAACAATCATGTCTTTTCTGCTTGGGCTGTGTGTGACCTGAATAACTTTACAAGTTGAACTGTGTTGTCATAGCAAAGCACTGTCAACAGTAAGTCTGGTTTGGTCAATCTGGACACAGCTGGATCTGGCTGATTGGTTATCCATGATACAAGCTGAAAGCCTGACTATAATAATGGTTCCCCTTATCTCTTGACATAAATTCCATTTTCTAATAACAAAATAGTGTTCTACCCAAAGCTTTAAAGGGCAGCGAGAGCCCTGAAGCTTTTTAACCTGAAGATGCCATCCAAGGACGTTTATAATTACTGTTAAATTCAGGGGCTGTTGCAGCCAAGAGCCCTGGGAATAGCAGTGCCCCCCACCCCGTAACCCCAGACCACCTGCCCTGTTTCTAGCCTGGGCCCTGCAAACATCACTGAAGGGAACAATTCCTGTGGAGAAGGGCCACCTTCCTTGCCAACACCAACTGATGACCAACTTCCAAAAATGAGCAGAGAAGCCTAAGAGCTCTAGGAATGAGATAATGTATACAAAATGGTTTGTGAACTTTAAAATGCTGTATAAATACTACTGTATTGCCTCCCAGGAGAGAGGACCCGCTTCTTGTTCAGCTCCCACAGTCATGATTCAGGGAAGTAACTACTGGGGAGAAGGGGCCAGTGATCCTCCCTCCCAACAGCAACCCACAAGGCATGCTAGACTATTTTCATTTGTTTTGTTAAATATTTTCCAATTACATTTTAGTCTGGTTAAGCTGCACTTGGGAGTGTGGCGGCCAGCATTGGGTTGGTGGGCTCAGTGTTGGACACTGTGGCTCCAGACCACCGATTCTGATTCCAGCCCAGCCCCCAGGGCCATCTTCCTGGAACCCAATCTCTTTAGGTGCTGAAGCCAGCACCTCTTCAATAACAAATACTGAAAATGTAAAAAAGAGAATCCTCACATCAAAGTCTTTGGCCGTGGTCAAATAATTCAACACCAGAAACAGATGTGAGCTTAGTTGTTCCTAAAAGAAATGACATTAAAGAAGATGCATTAACAAATACTTTGCTGCAATATGCTAATAACCATGGGATCTTTCTGAGTTGCAGTCAAAACCATATGTGTTGTCTCCCTCATTAGAATCTGTGTTCCTCAAGAGCTGGAACTGTGTCCAGTTTTGTATTTGTATCCCTACCACTTGGCACTTCACTTTAGCAAGCATTTATCAAATGCTTTTTCATTCTTCTAAATTATATTGCATGTTATATATTATTAATTAATTTGTTAAAGTAGTTAATGATATAGTTATATATGCTAATGATATAGTTATATATAGTGATATATGTATAATAAAGCATAATACATAGTATATATGTATACATAATGTATAATATGTATATGTGTATGTATAATATGTCTATATCTATATAATGCATAATATATTATATGTATATATAATGTATATGTATAATAATATATAATGATATATGTTAATGATATAGTTATATAGAGAGATATATAACTAATAAAATAATGATAATTTAACCCAAATAATCTGTAACATGTAAGTACTCTGCCATTCTTTTCCATGAGCTATCCCTTTGTCATTATATGACTTTTCTTCTCCTAAGCATTTATAATTATCATGTGCATCTTTGGGTGTGAAAATCCCTTAGGATGAAAAGACCTAAAACTCCCTCTCCCTTCTGGCTTCCTGCACCTGCACAGTTGTCTTACTTTTTCTCTGTATTATCTTCTTGGCACAAAAGTGAAAAATGTGAATGTCAATACGTTGAACCTATGGGAAATGGGGGTTAGACTCCCATGACCACCAAACCTGTAATCTTTTGCTAGAGATTGCAGAAAATACACTTTTTTCTGCATACAATTCTTTATAACAAAACATTAATTCTGCTAACATGCATTTTTCCTAACAGTAACAATGAAACAAACCATAAAATGCAATACACAAAATAAAATTGGTAACATACAAAACATTTTTTCTCACTAGTCATCCCCTAGACTTCTGTGACCTTTTGTGCTAACATCTCAATTAAAAACAACACTGATTTCACACAATATTCACTTTTCATAACACAAGAAATCTACAGTACCATAAATACTTTCCTCCTTTTTGCAGATATAAGGAATGGTCAATTTGTTAACACCAAACTCTGGCCAATAGTAGCTGCAGACATTCCTGCATGAAGTTTATCCAATACCTTTATTTTCTCACTAAGACACACCACTGACTTTCCCTCCTTGGGCTTAAAGCCCCATGGACTTACATTAGCTTTTGGGGGTTTAATAATATTTTGATGGGAATATGAGAAGGAAACAGTCTTTCACAAATAATCCTCTATAATGGACCAGATTTTTAAGGTCATATGATCGAAAAGTGTTTAGAATTCAAGATTCTATCATGATTATCATTGATTGTCATTCCTCCCGCCATTACCTTGAAAAAAATTAACTTGGTAAAGCAAAATATAGTTCCAAAGGAGGGCTTCTTAACCATTTCTGTGTTGTGAACCCCTCTGACAGTCCGATGAAGCCTATGACTTCCTTCTCAGAGTAGTAGTTTTAAATGCATGCAATAAAATACCAAGGCTACAACGGAAACAAATTATGCTGAAATGTAGTTAGCAAAATATTTTTTAAAACAACCCAGGTTAAGAACCCTTGTATGACGAGAAGTTTCTTATGCATATGTTAATATCATAAAATTTTTTAATAAATGCAACTACATTTATAATCCCTGGGCATAATAAAAAGTGAGACATAAAACAAGCAGGTGTATTCTTGCCAACAGTCTTCACCACTGCTAGAGTAAATGTTTTGACAAAGATCTATCAGGCATGGGGAACATCAAGGACACATGTGGCCCTCTAGGTCCTCAAGAGTGGCCCTTTGACTGAATGCAAACTTCACAGAACAAATCCCCTCAATGAAAGGATTTGTTCTGTAAAACTTGGACTCAATCAAAAGGCTGTATCCAAGGACCTAGAATGCCACATGTGGCCCTGAGGTTGCAGTTCCCCAACCCTGGGTGGAACAATGATTCTCTTTAGATAGTGAAGTACTCCAGATGCCCTTGTTTGAAAACTACATTACGTCAATTGCATCCAACCGCATAATGCAACAGGGTTTGTTCAGTGAGATCCATGACAAATGGAAAGAAATCAGCCTGGCAATCCAGAGAGGCAAAACGAAGTGGGAAAAAAATCTTAATTTCCAGATTATAGCATTGGTCAGCTAATCTGGTCCTCAGAGAGGTGACAACAAATAGGTACCTTCAGTGCAGCACTGATGCCCATGTAATGTTAAAAGAGCTCCAGGGCATTGGGTTAAATTTCTAGAGGGTTTATAGAACATAGACATGAATGAAATAGAAAGAGCATCACAGAAAGGAAATGGATCTCAGAAACTATCGAGTTCAATTATTTTCACTGTAAAAATCCTCTACTATGAGAGCCCCCAACAAGTGACCATCCAACCTTTGCTAGAATACATCTAGTGGGGGAGAACACACTACTTTCCATCCCACTTTTAGCTAGTTCAAATTTTTTTTTAAAAAAAAGTATTTGCTCATCTCAGTCCTCAGTCTTTCTATGGGCAACTTCTACTCATTTCTTCTAATTTATCACCCTTCCTCTTCCCAGGGTCAAGCAGGACAAGTCCAATTTCTTTCCTAAAACAGATTTCAAGTATTTTAATGCAATTATTATGTCTCTGCAAAATCTCTTTTCTAGGCTAAATATCCCTAAATTCCTTTAATTAGTCCTCATATAGTATGCTATCAAGGTACTTTTATCATCCTGTTCTCCCTCCTATGAGTAGTCTCTAACTTGTCAACATTTTAAAATGCAGTACCTGGAACTGAGCATAATACTTCACGTGAGGTCTGACCAGGGCAGAGTACAGTGGGACTATTGCCACCATGATTCCTTTAATGTGGCCTAGGATTATATTGATTTTTTTTTGTCTGCCATTTCACAATATTGGCTCATATTGACCTTATACTTCACCAAAACTCTTGGATTTTTTTTAACGATTGCCTTGCCATAACTTACCCCTAAAGTGTTGATGAAATTGGGAGTTTTTTAACCCAAGTATATGACTTTATATTTAACTCCTTTCCATTTCATTTAAGTAGATTTGGTCTGTTGTTCTAGGCCTTCAGAGTCTTCTCACATCCCTTATCTCTCCATGTATTAGCTCTCCTCTTAGTTTCCTCCCATCTGCAAATCTGATGAGTATGTTATCTGTGCCTTCTCCTGAGTCACTGATTAAAATGCTGAACAGTACAAGGCTAAGGACAAATTGCTAGGACATTCCAAGATAGACTTCTTTCCCAGTTGATATTAATTCATCAAAGACTATTCTCAGATTCCACTCATTCAACTCGTTCTGAATTTGAACTGTACAATCATCTGCCTCACTTCTTTCTATCTCATCCATAAACGTAAGAGACTCTTCAAAAGCATTGCTGAAATCTAGATGAAATTGGAGCCTGAATCCCACTTCAGACACTTAATAGTGGCATGACCACGTACGGGTCACTTAACTGCTCGAGCCTAAATTTCTTTTCTAAAAGGGAGGATAATACCTGCAGTACCTACCTCACAGAGTTATGGTAAGGATTAAATGAGGCCCTTGGGCACAGAACTGAAAACCATAAGAGAAAAAGTGGTGTTTTCCTCATTACCCATCAAAGGCAAGGGATTTATCAAAGTCAAGGGATTCTGTAAACAAGGGCAGACTTGGGAAGAGGGCAATGGGCTAAAAAGATTATCTGAGAAAGAAGTTTGTATTTCTGCGCCACGGCTTCAAATGTAACAATGGCAAATTTTTGGCCGAAAATAGAATGTGCATAACAAGGGATGATTAAGAACATCGTGACCTGTAGAATTTGTAAATCTAATCAAACAGAGTTTAAATTGAAAAGAAAGGAAGAGGATGAAAAACTATGTTGTTGTTTAGTCGTGTTTGACTCTTCATGACCCCATTTGGGGTTTTCATCTTAAAAATACTAGCATAGGTTGCCATTTCCTTCTCCAGCTCATTTTTACAGATGAGAAACTGAAGCAAGCAGGTTGAAGTGAACTTGCCCAAGGTCACCCAGCTAACAAATATCTGAGGCTAGATTTGAACTCAGGAAGATGAGTCTTCCTGATTCCAAGCCCACTGCTGTATTCATGCACCATCTAGCTGCCTATCTATATCTAGCTATACTACCCCCCAGTAATATGTCTAGCTAGCTAGGGAGTAGTGACAATATAGAAAGAAGAGGTATTAAGACACCCAGAAGATCATGGGAGACAAAATCCAGCAAAGAAGGCAGCAATAAAACCCAAGTCCTCAGAGGCCTATATAAAAAACTCCACAAAGCATACATTTCTCTGAATGAAAAAGCAGAAAAGAGGAAAAACCTTAGTTCTGATTGAATAATTAGTTATTAACACAAGAGAGAAATAATCATTTCTCACAGTATTAGTCACTTAAATTGATATTTAGATGCTAATTATGGTATGAATGATATTGAGAAGAGATTAGCTGGCTTTGGCCATTAATATTGAGAAGTAGACACCAGAATTCTAGCTCACGCTCATACCTAAGGCAGGCGTGCACAACCTGTGGCCCATGGGCCACTTGCAAGCAAGCCAAAGGACTGGCTTGTGAAAAATGTGGAGGAAAACATCCTTTGTTTGTAGAGGAAATCCTTTGGCATGCTGCAAGTGGTGTTGTAAGCAGCCAGGTTGCTCAGGCCTGCTCTAAGGAATACCCCTAGAATCTTGAGAAGGAAACATAGCCAGCCATGAGCCTTCTACCCAACTTATCAGTGTAAGAGGTGCTAAGATAAGGACTCTAGTCTTTATAAAGTTTACATAGAAATGTGCTGGAACCTTCTCTCTGTCCAAAGCAGAGCAGCTGATAGCTTCTTGACTTGCCTTAATGTTAATTTTCTCCTTCAAAAGATGGAGGAATTGAATGAGTAGAAACTCTGTACTAGATCTGATTTTCACTAATAGACAAGAAATGGTTGCTGGAGTGGAAATGATAGGAACCCTGGGAGAAAGGAACTACTTCCTATGAAGGTTTGTGATAGAGAAGGAGAGGAAATTTTGTCATGGCTTGTCATGCACACCAGAATCTCAAGAGTCACCATAAGGAATAAAGACTAGACCTGTCTCAGAGAATAGAGTCAGGAGCAGTGGAGAGAAGTTCACAAGAAGCAACTTTAGGCTTGGCATCAGGAAAAACCTAACAATTAGTGCTATAAGTGGAAGTGGCTGCCTCTGGAGGTAGCAGTGAAAATTGGATGACCACTTATCAGGTACTGTAGAAAGAGAGTTCCTTTTCAGGTGTGGGTGGAATTTGATCACCGATGTCCCTTTCAACTCCAAACTCTTGTGATTCTATAATTCCAGCATTTCTAATGTGACAGCCTTGTTTTATTTCTTCTTCAGCCTTCATTTCTCCTTACCATTTTTTCCCTCCATATGTTGCAGAGCATCCTGAATGATTTTAACTTGAATAGCCACCCCAGAAAGTGTCTCAACCAAAGTGCAGATGAATTCATCATAACACCCCCATACTCACGTCTGGCATAAACCTTTGTAGCTATTTCCAAATGACTGATAGGGAGAGGAGAAGGAGAAGCCAACTGCTGAGATCTAGGACACATAATACTGAAAATGAAATCCTCAAAATAACTAACTGAAAATACCATCGAATTTTTAAAGATCCCTCGTAGAGAATCTATTCAATCAGTTGCTTACAAGGTAATTGAAGCAGTCTTTGCGAGAGGCCCTAATTTAAGTGCAAGTCTACTTGTTGGTTAGCTTGCTGAAACTAAGAAAAGTCTTAGAGCTGGGTCACTAGGGATCCTCTTTCAGAAAAGAAATAAGAGCTGGCAACAGAAGGAAAGAAAAGCAGGCAGGAAGCCTAAAAGAAATGCAATGCATTCCACTTCACCTTTGAGTCCTTTAAAAAAATTGTTTTATCGATGCTTTTTAAAAACATCCTGTCAATTCCAAAAGAGTTGTGATGAAGAATACTATCCACCTCCAGAGAGAGAACTAATGAATTCTGAATGCAGATTGGTATATAATTTTTTCACTTTATTTTTCTTGGGTTTTTTTTTTTGCAACATGGCTAATATGGAAATACGTTTTGCATGATTTCACATGTATAATTGACATAATATTACTAGGTTTCTTGATGGGTAGGTGAAGGACTGGAGGGAAGGAGAGAATTTGGAATGCAAATTTTTAAAAAATGATGTTAAGAATAAAATAATTTTTTTAAAAAGATGGAAAATCAGAAAGCAACAGGTTTTAAGGGAATTTGGTTCAATTCTGCAAATACTGTATGAAACCCCTGTGCTAGGAGCTGGAAATACATATAGGAAAAGCAACAAAACAAAAAGCTTTCCTGTCACTGCACAAAAAGTTGTCCACAATAGTCTCTTCCCTTGGAACAAAGTACATTTAAACGACTGTAACCAATCAACATTTTGGCTATATCTGACACTGTATACCTCCTTCTGTGCCTATAGTCTAGCACATTTCTGCTAAGAGATGAGGTCATCTTCCCATTTCTGTATTTTTGGTAGGCATGAAGTTGAGGAATCTGGCTTGGAGAATTTGAATCCTGTCGCTTCAGATTAAGTGGTAGGTTTCTCCTAAATCCAAACGTGGTTAAGTACAACATAAGGAAGTGGGGATGATGAGGAACAGAGGAAGGCCAATTCTACTTCTGAAAGCCTAACAAAGGCTTTGTAACTACTAGATAAGTTTTACACAGAATGTTCAGTACTGGTTTCACAACACACATTTGATCATTTTTTTTTTCATTTATCCAGACCTTATGTCTGTTTCCAAAAGGATAGGAGGTGGGATTGTCATGAACTAGAATGATAGAACCTTTCCCATAATCCTCTTCTTCTCCCCACCTCCTCCCCAGAATTTACTTAACAGCAAGAGTAATTTGGGGCTTTAGAGAATGTGCTGATGACTGGCAACTGCCCATCCCTCCACTGTCAGCATTTCAGGCACCCATTTACATTTTTCTAATTTGGCACTCTCACTTCAACAGTCACATAAGATGTTCTCGAAGGGTAGCTTGGCAACCTACACCCGTAGTCACAAGTGAAGATGCCTATTCCTAAGCTGACTAACCCACTTGTCTAAATTATGTTTGTCAGGTGACCATGGGAGTCACTAACTATATCCTCTACAATGTGGCAGTATAAGGGATTTTCGGCCAATCCTCAATTACATTCGGCATATGTTAAAACAAATCCACCAATGCTTCCTGTTGGTTGGTTTCACCTCTGCCTAGAATGAGCAGATGGAAAAGACAATTACAATAGAAGCTTCTCATTTTAGAATTAGGGCTTGAAATAGAAAAAAAAAAAAAAGAAAGCCAAAACTGATCATGTCCCCACCCCAGCTCTCTGACATTTTTTACTTAATAGCAGATTATTAAAATAATGTCTACCATTTATATAGGACATTGTGGTTTACAAAGTTTTTTCCAAATAATATCTCATGTGACCCTCACAGAATCTCTGTGAGGTAGGCACTATTATTATCCCCATTTTACAGATGAAGAAAGTGAGACAAACAGAGATTAAGGGACTTGCCCAGTAGTGTCTGAGGAAGGATTTGAACTCAAGACCTCATCATTCCAAGTCAAACACTCTAACCATTTTACCCCCTAGATGCCTTACTATTTCCACTAGAAGAGAATGGGAAGAATGAGTCTGAGTATACTACTTATAGAAGACAGCTACATAATTCAGGGGATAGAATACTGCATTGGTAACTAAGGTGGGACTTTCTTACTGGCCCAAACCCCTATCTACTAGTACTAAGCCTATGTGGGCATGAAGCCCTCTGGGCCCTAAGGGTAGTGGCTAAGACCAGAGCCAATAGTATGCACTTAAGTTCTGGTCACTCAGATGATGTTTGATGGCATCCAAAGACTATAAAAAAAGAGAACAGAGCTGTTTTGCTTGAGGCTCTCACTCCTGAACGAGTGTTGGTGTGGAACTCTGGGCTGCCACTCTAAGAGCCTCCTGGCTCGTCAACCCAAATGTTGATGGTTTCTTGGTAACTATGAATTGTATTTGGTCTGTTTATAATGTGTGTTTGTAATTTGTTTGTATTTGCTCTGAAGTTCAGGGTGCTGACTTTTCCCCCCCGAACTAAGTGAATGATACTTGTATGTTGGATTGAAATAAGATTGTTAACCCCTTAATGTTACTTTCCTTAGTGAAGCAGATCAAAAGAACCTATGCTGGCAGCATTGGTCTTTCACCCCCACAGCAGCTGCTAGCCGAATTGTTGCAAAAAACACTGGACCTACAGTCAGGAAGACCTGAGTTCAAATTTGACCTCAGCCGCTTACTAGCTATGTGACCCTGGGCAAGTCACATAACCTCTGTTTGCCTTAATCCACTGGAGAAGGAAATGGCAAACCATTCTAGTATCCTTGCCAAGAAAACCCCATGGCTACTAGGGTCCATGAGATCATGAAGAGTCAGACATGACTGAACAACAACCACAAAAAGTACTACTTATAAGGCATAATCTCAAAAACTGGCAGAAGGGGTCCTCTACTTCTTCAAACAACAACAACCTCCCCTACCTGTTCCCTGATATCTTAAATTCTTTTAACAAAAGATAGTGGTTATACTTACACAACTTAAGATAAATTTTTAAATGCAAAGAGCCTGAAAGACATAAATGTGAACTGAATAGTATGAAGAAAAAAAGCACAAATCTGGGAGTCAGGATCCCTAGGCTCTCATTCCAACTCTCTGGAGCTCAGGTGTCTCATTAGTAAAATCAGTTAACAAGCCTTTATTAAGCACTTACTACCTCCTGGGCACTAAGTGCTAGACACTGGGAATACAGAGACAAACATAGTCTGTATCTTTCAGGAGCTCACATTTGAATGGTGGAGACAACTTGCAAACAACTATGTACGTACAAAATAGATACAGCTGTTGCAAATTAAACCCAAGAGATGGAGTTTCCAGGTAATCTGTGATCAATTTATTATTTAGGGTACCTAATAATCAATAAATTGACAATCAGTAGTTTCAGTAATCAAATATGCCAAGAAAGGCTCTGAAATGCCTTAAATCAGATGTGCACCTTCTGGCAGGGTGCTCCCCTAACAAGTGAAACTCAACCCTGATTGGTGGACATCTAATGAGAAGGTGGGCTAAAGGTCTTCAGCTCCTCTTGCAGAGAACATGACTTGATTATGAGACTCAGCAGCTTCAAAGCATCTGGGCAGGGGAAGCCATTTCCATCCAGATCTCTCTGGTTTATTTCCTCTCCCATGATCTGGGTTGCCCTAAACTCTAGTGGAGGGGATCAAGGACAAGGGTTCCTCTTGCAGGGTAACAGCTCCCCCAGACTGGATTCTGTTTATATCCGAAACAGAAATTAGGTTTCCCAGTTGGGTAAGGACCCCACTAGTCTATTTAGCAAGCATGTGCATTGGGAAGTAGGAATAATCATATCACTCAATCACACTCTTCAGAGATTGACTTTTTCAGGAGTTGGGTTTTAACAGAAATAGAAGGAAAAGGCTGGATCAGAAATTAACAATTAGTTATTAACATAATAGTATAATACTAATTTCTCTCATTGTAAATGGGAGGTAACACCAAAGGGAAGGCACTAGTCAAGGAAGGAGGAGAAGGGTCAGACTGTTTTGAAAAGCCTCTTGAAGGAGGTAGGACTTGATCAAGCCCTGATGGCAGCCAGTGAAGCCAGGAGGCCACAGTGAGAAGGTAGAACATTCCAGGTTGGAGAACAGCCAGTATAAAACAAATACAGTTGAGAGATGGAGTGTCATGTTTAAGGAACAGCAAGAAGGTCAAGTGCCAATGTATCATAGTATGTCATTTAAAAATTTTGAGAGACATCATTTTTGGGCAATTAGTCATTTTGTTAATAAAATAATAAAAAAGGAAAAACCCACTAAGAAAATTTTTTAAATGTGAGAAAGAAGAGAGGAAATAAGAAGTAGGGCCCACAAGCCCCTGTTTAAGAGTGAGGAAGAACAACAAAAGCTTCCAAAAGAACAGGAATCATGTGCTCCCCAAATCATTCCCAACCCCTCTACCTCAAAAGAGCAAATTACGATCCTTTCATTATTCTGTCTTTATTTGGAAATGGTGGTACTGCGGGGAGATAATTTATAAACAAACATCATTCATCATATTTACATATGTTGAGTCAAAAGTAAAAAGGCCTAAAACTTGATAGATGCTTAAAAATTCTATTAATTTTATTATTTGCAAACCCCTTGGGGATGCATTGCTTGGGAAACAAAATCTTAGCAAACTGTTGAATTTGGGGCATTCATGGCAAGACTGACTTTTTTTAGATTGCCACAACCACTTCTAGGGAATATCTGATCATCAACATCTTTAGGCCCTATGGGGGGAAAAATCATCCTTATAATTGCAGTAGAGAGTGAGCAGATAGGAGTACAAAGAAGGGCCAGTGTCCTGGCTTCTTTTCGAACACAACCATTAAGAGATTTTCCAAGGACCACAAAATGTTGCTTCTTCCCTCCTCTTTGTTATCCAAGCTCCTCTCTTTGGTACAACTACTTGACAAGATCATGCACTTTTTGGTCGAGAAGAGACATCTTCACTGACTCCCATCATATTGCACACCCCTGGATGTTATCAAGCTATCCTGGTGCTCATCACTTCTCTAGACCTTTGAGGACTTTGCCAGTGCCCAGGCTCAGACTTCCTGGAAAGTTTAACAGGTAATCAAGGCTCACATTCTGCTAATCTAAGGGATGCTTTGCAGACAAAAGTACAATCATATAATTATAGAATGTTCATGCTGAAAATGGCCCTTAGAAACCACCTAAACCAACCCCCCTCATTTTATATACAAGGCAGGTGTCCTCTTCCTTATGATAATCATGAACAGCCATCACAAAGCTGCCACCTTAAATGGTGAAAACATTCTGAAGCTTACGTGTGCCCCTCCCCCCAAATCTGAACATGGCCTTTGGGTCTCATTAAAGTCTTCTGCTATGCTTCCATAGTGAAAACAACTTCATGTGACCATAATCCAAGATAATCACACTTTAAAAATCAACTATGTATCCTACAAAACCACTGCTGTGGTTTCACTTTTAAATTCCATTTGTGTGGGTTTGAGCACTAGGTCTGTTGGGGGCTGGTGGGTACATTTGTATATTCTGTACACGCAATTTTTTAAAATCCTCAAAAAACAACCTAACAAGAGGGTCATTTTGTTCTTCTTTTATTTCTTTATTTTTTTTAAGAATTGGACTAAATCAAGGCAATTAGTGAAAGGGAAATGTTTATAGCAATCTACCATGGCAGTTCCACTAATGTAATGATTTAGCTCAAACCCACTAAAACAAGAACATGTATCATTAGAATGAATCAGAATCAAAAGCAATGCAACTTCTTGCTTACAGTAATTCCACATACATCATCTCATCAGCAATGCCAGCTATAAAATTAAGGGTATACAATTAGTCAATCAGCCGGTTCCTGAATTAATTAATTATGCAAGGAAAATCAGCAAGCAAGGACAGGACTACATCCCCCTCTCTGAACAGTCCTCTCCATTAATTTTGATCTGGTTATGTAGTAAATCACAGGCCTGAATCTTCTCCAGATGGTCTCAGTGATCAGGGCAGCTTTCAAATCCAACTTTGCAGTATTCCTGCTTTATAGTGACCCAGTTTTGAATCTGATGAGTTAATGCACCTCAAAGTCATTTGGTCTTGTTTCTATATCTGAAGATGGTGACTGGAGGTGGGGGAAGCTGGGTGAGTGGAGGGTTGCTATCTACGAAGGCTTTAATCTTCAAGGGTCCATTTAACAATAGTCAATGAGTTCATGAAGGGTTAGATTAGCCCAATAGACCATATAGCCCATGGTTCAGCCTTGGCTTCACAACATAAGTTGTATGGTACGACTATACGATTCTGCTGCTTCTCAACATTTTAATTCTAGCCATATCATCTCCTCGTCCTCCTCCTCCTCTTCCCACCCTTCTTCCCCACTCCTCCTCCTCCTTCCCTCTTTCTGTCTCTCTGTCTCCCTATCTCTCTGTCTCTCACCTTGTCTCTCTCTCTGTAGCTCTCTCCCTTCTCTGTGTGTGTGTCTTTGTGTGTCTCTGTCTCGCTGTCTCCCTCTCTTTCTCTAAGTACATATACATACACATGCATACATACATACACATGTGTATATTATATATGTATCTATATGTGTGTGTATTACACATGTGGTATGAGTGTACATTTGCGTATGGATATATGAATGGATAGATGAATGGATATATCGATGTCATGGGCCCCAGAAAGCTATGTGAAAGAAAACAAGGAGGCAGTGATCAAATGAGAACTGTCATCGCTTGGGAATCAGGACCTTTAGGTTAGGGTCCTACCTCTCCCACTAACTTTGTGGCCTTGGGCTCCACCTCACTTCTCTGGGACTCCCATTTTCTCATTTATAAAACTGTAAGAGGAGAAGAGAGGAGGAAGAGAAACCCAGTAGATCTGATACTTCCTTCAAGTACCTTCCTGTTCTAATAGTCTATTAGGGAGTACACATGTCAGCAAGGCAGAGATACTAGATGGGCAGGTAAAGCACTTTCTCCTTTAGGGTTATTTAGGCCTTTTTTTCCCTATTGCAAAAAAAATTTAAAATGCCAGCAAGGAGAAAGCCTACTCTTTTTTTTTTTTTAGGACTCTTGCTTTTTCGTTCACTGTTTTCTTTTTCTTGACATTTTTTCAGGCAGACTCTGGTTTCAAGAAGGAAAACAGTGTTGAAAGGGAGAGGAAGAAAAGGACAAGCTGATTCATGAAGAAACAAAGTCATGCAGGAAGATATCTTTGCTGCTTGTACCTCAGCCAGTGGAAACATGTCAGCAAGAATGCAGCTATAACTCAGTCCTTTCAGAGAGAGTAGCAATAATACCAAGCCCCAGCAGTTTACAGGCTATTTTAGGGGCAAACCGATCAGAGAGTTGGAGGCTGAAAGTAGAAATGAACATTTAACTTTTCTTGGGTGGGCGGTTTGGATTTGCAATCAGTAGGAGGAATGCCCAATATAGAAACTCTCTCTTCTAGTGCAGACCCAGGATTCACCTACGGTTCAAAGTCTTAGAGAGTTATCTGGGGCACTGAAAGAGTGAATGATTTGCTAGTGATTACCCAACTAATGTGCAGCAATGGCAAGACTTGAACGCAGGCTTTCTTGACTCCAAAATCAGCATGATGCCTCTCTAAATATATTTAATCCACAATAACAGGAAAACTGTATGGTCTCAGAGAACATTCCTCGGTAGGTGTTTTTCTGTACCCCAATTTGACTAGCTGGAATTGTTCTCTAAATATCATCCTACTCACTCTTCTGAAGGAAATCTGTACCTCATAATAAAAATGGAACAAAATATCCCTGGAATATTCTCAATAAAAGAAGTGTTTTAGCACATAGTTATTGGCAGGGATAGAGCAGAGACTCCATTGCAGAAAATCGATGTATAGAGTCAGTCAAGCCCCAAGCATTCATCAAGTGCTCAGTGTGCCAGGCTCTGTGCTAAGTGTTAGAGGTAGAAAGAAAGCACCACCTTCCCCCAAAACAAAAACAGAAACAGTCCTTGGCCTCAAGGAGCCTCCTTTCTAATAAAGGAGACAAGAATCGTGATACCTGGATCTTAGTCCTGGTTTCTGGACGTTAGTTTTTTCATCTGTAAAATGAGAAGGTCAGACTAGATAATGTAGAATATCTCTTCTTTCAATTCGGAAATTTGCTGATTCTGTATAAACATGAAATACCAAAGGTAACCGATTGTATGTCAGCCCTTCTAGTGGACTGAATGCCTATACCCCAGGAGGTAACATCACTAAACAACTATTTAGCAGCCGGAAATTTTTAAGGTAAAATAAGCCAAGAAAAAATAACAGCTTTAAAATGAGCAGTTGATACATTTAAGGTTATGTGTAAAAGAAGTACTTAGTTAATAATAAACAAATAAGTATGTTTAGATAATGCATTATGGAATATTTTATGCATTAGGGAATATTTCTCAAACTCTTGTTTATTCTTTAAAACCCATAGACTCAGAAGAGCTTACCTGGTCCAACCCCCTCATTTCCTACTTGGCTGCTCTCCTGGATTTCACAATCTCCAGAAATTCGTCATCCTGTAAAGATGACACCAACTCTGACATTCAGCCTTCCTCAGTACCTCTGACCCCTCCCTCCCTCTGACTGGAGAGGGTGAAGGGTGACTGTCACAGAGTTCTTCCAAGATTCTCCACTTAAGGAAGGGGAGCCAGGGCAGATGTCATTTTCCACTTGCCTACAGGACTTCATTGTTTCCCTGATGATGGGTACTCTACTTCTCTGATCTGCTCTTGTCAGCTTCTTTTTATGTGTTGCCTCCCCCATTACATTATATTATTATCCTCCTTAAGGATAGGTACTCTCTTTTGCCTTTCTTTATGTTTCCAGCACTTAGTTGGGATTTATGGGGTGTCCAAGGAGAACTAGCACCTCCCATGTGAGGGCTTGCTGAGCCCTTCATAGGCTGCTTATCCACCTTTGGTGTCCACCTGGCACTCAACTCGCACCTGTAACTCCAAGAAGCTGCAGCATAAACAGCTGCCACACCCTGGTAAACCTTCTCAGCAAACAGGCTAAACCAGATCGAGGATCATATTGGTGAATAAGGGGAATATCTATCCCAACCATGTGAAGACTTCTCCTAGAAGAACGGGTGGATGAGAACAATTTGTTCCAAAAGCCATGAAGGTGGCTAAAGCAGGCACTGTGGAACACTTAGAACTTGGTTGGCCATTGAAGATGCTAAGGTGGTTTACTGCTTCCTAAGCTATTGCCAGTCATGTTGACTTTTGTCTTGCCACTGGACTTCAATGACTCTGGAAGAGAGGATGAGTCTGATGACTTTGTGCAACTCTGCCTCACTTAAATCCAGTTCACAAGCAAGTCAAGACATTACCTGTGATGTAATTGGTCCTCTTCAAAAATGAAGGATGAACAACAGCACTTAGCAGTTTACTTAGTGCATAGTAGGCACTTAATAAATGTTTATTAGCATTATGAACATTTGGCAGATGAAGAAACTAAGAGGCAAAGTATTTAAGTGGTATATCCAAGGTCGTTCATCTAGTTAGTGGCAGTTAGTAAAGTATAGTGCTTACTGATATAGGGGAACAGGCTTTTCATTTGCTAAAATACATATTGTATTTATTATTTTCATATTGTAAAATATTGCTTAGAGAGTTTTGCTTCTGATCCATACACATAAGAAAACTGGGAATAGAGAAAAATGATCCCTTGGCCCCTTTCATTTACCTTTTGTTCAGGCTCAAATTCATTTGCATCCTAAAACATAGAGGATCTTGGAAATTTCTACCGCAAGTCAGATAGTTGCCTGAAACAGAGGACTCTGATCTCTGCCCCAAATATAAGAGTCAAAAAGAAAAGACTTAATCTTAGCCAGGGAGCCACTCTACCTGGCTTTTTCATGAGCTAGATATGATCTAAGTGTGGTGTAACTAGGACTAAAAGCCTGTCACATCCAGGAAAAGGTTCTAGGCATCATATCCTAGCAGACTGGAGCTGAGATGGCTGTCAGATAGCAATAAGGTCAACATCCAATTGGGGAGCAGCAAAGATATGATACCCAGCAGAGAACAGCAGAGACTGCTGCTCATGTGCAGACCCTGCAGAGAGTTATGCCCAGCAGGGTACAAACTCACAAAGAGCAGTATAATGAGATTACCAAAAGACACATGCGGCCTTGACATTTGAGGTGCCCCTCCAGACGTGTGCCCTAGCCCTCTTATCTTTGTGCCCAACTTCCCTCACTAACGGTAGGTTTATTTGTGAGAAAGCACAAATCAAATTTATGGAGGTGGGGAGGGGTATTCCATTACTACTTCTCTTAGTATGTTCTGTCATTAAATACCTTTACTTTGAACTACTTATGTCCTCTGACAAGAAAAAAGTAAACACAGTGGTTGAAAACTTTGACATTGAGTAAATGTAAACCCATATAGCACCTTGAACCTGGGGTAGTTATCCTAAGAGCCCCATGTGTGAGAGGAGAATACTCCACATGATACTTAGGAAATGTAACTTCTTAATAGACAGATTCAAAAGAAAGGTAGTAGTAGGTAAAGAAACTATTTTTAAAACTAATTTCTAAAACAGTGAACTATGTTAACTATTAGCAGATTCATTAATGTGTTAGAAATGATGTGAATTAAACTGATACCTTCTCACTCAGACTGACATTATTCAAGACAAGGGCATGAGTGTAATTCTATGATATATCACAATAGTCAAGATTTCTGTGCCTTACTTTCCTCATCTGCAAAATAAAGTTCCTGGGCAAGATGATTTCATGAAGAGCCCAAGCTACCCAAATTCCTTTTTCTCTCCGCTCTACTCAACTCTCCACCCTCTTCCGTCTCTGTGCCCACAAACTCCTCACCCTGAAGATACTTCCTCCTCTGCAGTGACTGGTGAAATATTTCCCTGGACCATCATTTCAGAAGAGCCAAGACCATTCAGGCTCACTTCTCTGCTCCTGACTTTTCGAAATTTCTACCTCACCCCACCCACACAGGTACCTCCCTATCTCCACACTCCATCCTGCTCCTTATTTCTAGTTCCTTTTTATGTATTGCCTTTCCCATTAAAATATCAACTCATTGAAGGAAGAGATGTCATTGTTGGTGTTTTCTTATGTTTGTATTCCCAGCACTTTGCATGGTATCTGGCCTTTTTAAAGTACTTAATAAATATTGTATCTATCATCTATCGATTTCTCTATACCATCTCTCTATTCTCTATCTATCATGTATCTGTCCATCTATCTATTATCTATCTAGTATCTGGGGGCCATCTCCAGTCGACTTGATCTATATCTTGCTGCTGGACCCAGAGAACTCTGGAGGAGAGAGTGAGGCTGGTGACCTTGCACAACCCTCCCTCACTTAAATCCAATTCACTTGTAAGTCATAGCATCTCCTTCCTGATGTCATGGTCCTCTTCAAGAATGAAGGACAAACAACAACAATCTATTATCTATCATTTATCTATCATCTATTATCTAACTAGCATCTATCTATCTATCCTCTATCTGAATGCTCTCTGCTTCTGTATAAAGAGTATTTTCCAAACAAGTATTTGTGAACCTTTCACTGTAGGTTACTCAACACTACAGAATACTAGAATATCAAGCATGAATGTTCAGTATAGGAGGTTTGTGTCAGTTAGAAATAGTGACCTCCCAGTGTTAAGTACATACATACATATATACACACATACATATACATTCACATGTTTTGAACAGTTGGAGTGAGATCATAGAACACACTGAATCAACTAGGTGGAGTAGCAGATAGAGTTCTGGGGTTTGGGGTCAGGAAGACCTGATTTCAAATCCAGCCTCAAATACTTACTAGCTATGTGACCTTGGGCAAGTCACTTAACCTCTGCCTCAGTTTCTTCAACTATTAAATGAGGATAATAGCAGCATCTACTTCCCAGGGTTGTTGTGAGAAGGAAATGAGATAATATTTCTAAAGCATCAACACAGTTCCAGGCACATATCATGTGTTATATAAATGCTAGCTAATATTATTATTATTAAGATGATGATGATAAATGATCATGTAAGATCCTAGCTCTAAAGTGTCAGTGTTTCCTCACTGAATTAAAAAAAAAATCTGGCATTCTAAGGAGCTGGGTAAGTGGCCAGAAGGCTGGCTATTTTTCTTTAAAAATGAACAAAAAAAACCCAAACCTAATTTGTCCCCTTATTCATCTGTCTTTCTGGAAAGTTGTTTTCTTTGTGGAAAAATAAAGAAACCTGCCAGTTTCAAATCCATAAATCATCTCATAGAGATACTATGCTTGAAGGGACCTCAAAGGCCATCTCCCCTAATTTTACAGATGAGAAACTAAATCCCAGAGAGGTGAGGTGATTTTCCCAAGGTCACACAGATAGTAGGCCTCAGAGGTAGTGTTAGAATCTAGGTCCTTTCTCTCCCAAGCCAGCCATCTTTTGCTCTTTACATTGTTACATGCTGTCTCCCATAGATGTAAGGGAAGTGTCAGGCCTGGTTTCTTCAGTATTTGAACCTTTAAATGACAGTGTAACATCTTAAAGAGATGAGACTCATAGGTAGCACTCAGAGCCCCTTTACACGTAGGACCCCTCAAAGCTGCCCTAAGTATGAGGCACGTTGTAAATCAACATTCACTCAAAACCACCCTTAGGCACCCATCAATATATTTCTTTTGCCAATCAACCAGAGGATGCATTAGTTCTCAGCAAAAGGCATTTAATTAAACAGCAGAGCAAAATGAAATACGCGACAGATTCTTACCCCTCCCCCAACATTAATATATACTCTCCCACATTACCACACACCTTTGTAGTGAGAAAGAGGGCATACGCGGGGACCACACATAGCCAAAGCAAGTTGTACTTTCAATGGTGCTGCTTACTCCATGGTAGAGCCAATATCTTCTGGTCATTGAGCAAGCTGCTCCGCAGGATGTCCCCACTAACTTGCTCTCTGTTGCCCACTACTGGGTGTCTTCACTCTTGCTAACTTCTGCAGGGCTGCGACTCAGCTACGGCTCTTCTCTGCTGGTCTTCAGTCACCACATGACCCCTTTCTGTCTTTCCCCTGTAGGTGGAGCAGTGTGGCAACCCTTTTAGCTCCTATTTCTAGGGGCTATTTCAGTTCTTTTATGTCAGAGATCCCAGCCAGCTTCACCTAGCCAGCTAGGTAGAAAAGTCATTAAGTAGTTAAGTCTATTTCAAAATGCAATCTGTTTCTATTCTGCCGGCCATCCGCTGACCCTAGACTCACTTGGGGGTTAGAAAATTCCTTTCAGTTCCTATCATGCCCGTCACGGTCTGTGTAGATCTCACTGTGGGAGCAAGGCTGAAAGGGACCGGGTGGAACGAGTGACCTTTGTTCCATTTCCCTCCCGGTAACAAAGTCTCTGTCCTGCCTACACACATAATAGAATGGGTATCTAACATGCATACCACAAAAAGTGTCAGTTTTCCCTCATTGAATAAAAAAGCTGGTATTCCGAAGAGTTGGGTAACTAGGCATAAACCTGGCTACTTTTCTTTCTTTCTTTCTTTTTTTCAAAAAAGCTAATTTGTCTCCTTATTCATGTGACTTTCTGGAAAGTTGTTTTATTTGTGGAAAAATAAACTTGCCAGTTCCAAACCCATAAAATATCCTGCAAAGATACATGTCCTTTCATACGCTTCCCATAATCATGCTGAAAATGGCCGAAACATTTATTAGATTATGTTCTCCCTTTCCCTGATATTATTTCTTTATGAAAATCCCTGCTGAACGTTTATTCCTAATCTAACCTACATTGCATCAAGCTATCAGCAAGTACAATTTCTTATTCTTGCCAACAACTGCTTTTGCCCACTTGTGGGTTTGTGTGTATGAGTGCTCCAGGGTGTATGCATGTAATAGGCTTTGGGCACTCAGCCCAGAGTAGTGGAAACTTTTTGGTTTAATATGATGCATAGTTTCCCACATTATTTTCTAAGAAGGCCACTTTATAAATGATTAATGCTAAATTATTTTAGCATTAGCCCTATCAGACTACAGGGAAGAAGTTTGCTGCAAAGCAAAGCAGAAGTCTAACAAGGATCCTTTTGTATTTTATCCTCCATAAAGCATTAATAATTTGCATTCATGTAGGCTGCAGTAGTACCAGCTGGTTTGGGGAGGCATTAATGCCCAATGATTTCTGCAGCTTGCTTGGGCCTACAGTCTTTAGGCAAGGAAAAACATCTACTAAGGTCAGGGAGGGCCCTGCCAATCATACGGGTTACTGGGTTGGGTTCCTTTTGTGATTCCTAATTACTTTCCATTCCCTTTGTGCAGAAGGGTTGAAAGTATCACAGCAAATCCCTGGTGGTTTCTGTCTTTCCTAGTCCAGCAGGTCCTGATCATACACCACTCATGGTTAGATGAAGAGAAAAAGTCAGGGTCAGGGAGCATCTGGAGAAAAATGAAGCCACAAACGCGACAGTTTTTAGACGTGAGCCAAAGAAAACCCAATCTTCAACCTGCTTTTTATTGTCACGTGTGATTCAGCAAAGACTGCACCCAGAATATCCCTCTGCACCTTACTTTAGGATCTGTGCTGTTTGAATTATTGATCTTAATCAATGCACCTGAAACATAGAGACATGTGACTGGAAGAAAAGATTGTGTCTTATCAGTTGCAAGGAAAAGTCACTAATCTTTTTGTTCACCTAATACCCTGGCACAAGGGTGATGTTTCCACACCTATCCCAGGGCTTACAGAGAGATAAAGCAGGTGCCAAGATTTTTGTCTTGTTTCTGTTTCTTGTTTGTTTTTTGAGCCAGACAAATGGCTAAGAAGGTTCAGAAAGAAAGGAGAGGAGGGAAGATTAGGAGAGATGTGGTCAGCAAAGCTCTTTCTCAGCAGCGACACTTAACTCCTCTCCAGCCAAAATAGTCCTGAGGAATCTAGGACTCCCCCTCCCCCACCCTTGGGGATTATTTACCCTGAGCAAAAGGGCATGTTGCTCTCTGCAAAACTAATTTTTATGAATGTCAGGGAAAGGTACTTGATTCTCAAGACACACTAATATCAGGAATTAGCTAACTATGCAGATCATCCTGGAATTACACACTGGAAGGAGTGAGGAATGAAGTCAAATCACTCTCCTTAAGACCTTGTGGGAAGTTAGTAACAGCGAGAATCTGAATCATTGAGTTGGGAAGGAGGGAGGGATAACATGCTGCAACTGGAGAGCAAATCTTGCCTCAGAGATTTATCAGTCTGAACATGGGCAAGTCATTGAACCACTCAGAGCCTAGGTCCTCATCTCTAAAATAGGATAATAACACTTATGCTGCCTACCTTGAAGATTATTTTAAGATAAGCATTATATAAATGTGGGTTATTATTAACTTTAAACCAACATGAATTCCATTAGAAACCATCTCAAATTTTTAAATTTGTTTTTCTGCTTTCACAATTATCCACAGAAGGGGAGAAAACTGCCAGTTCAACTCCACAAACATGTGCTACTATGTGCTAAGTGCTAGAAAGAGAAATATTTTTGAACATATAGGTTCTTTTCCTTTTTTCCGTAATCATCTTTAGAAACAGACCTAGTAGTGGTATTGCTGGGTCAAAGGGTATAGGCAGTTTAATAACTTTTTAGACATAATTCCAGATTGCTCTCCAAAATGGTTGGATGAGCTCACAGTTCCACTAGCAGTGAATTAGTGTCCATCTCTAGGGCAGGGATGGGGGGAAGAGAAGAAAAAAAGGGAGAAGAAGAGAAAGTTGCATGATACTTTTATTATTTATTTAAAAGGAACAGCAAGTTGTACATAATAATTTACAGTTTCCTATGCAATCATCTTTTTTAAAATATTCTATTATGTTAATGGAAATGCTTATCTTATTTCTTAAGTAAGTAACAAAAAAAGCAAAATTTTAAAAAAGAAATAGAAAGATACAAAATAGACCCTACTCTCATGAGGCTTAATATCTAATAGTGTGTGGTGGATGCAAAGGGAGAGACACATACACCAGTAACTAAGATAGGGATGGGGACCAGATTTGTGATGTCATTAACGTGGGAATTCATAAGACTGTAGCTTTAGAGCTAAAAGGAGCTTAGAGGACATTGAGACCAACCTGTTCATTTTAGGAAACTAAGGCTCAGAGATGGGAAGTCAATCAACTAGCATTTATTAAGTACCTACTATGTGTCAGACACTGTGCTAAATGTTAAGTGACTTGCCCAAGGCCACACTCCCAATGTATGGCAGAGAAACAGGACCTGCTGCTATGCCAGCACTATCCATTATGCTGCTTATAAGATCAAGAATATGGTCGTTGCAAGGGAGAGTTCCAGGACATATGCTAATAAATATCTCAGAAAGAGAAATCGCTTTCATCAGTTGGGGGAAAGGGTAGAGGAGAGAAGGAAAGGTAGAAGAGAAAAGAAAGCAAAAACGACCAGTGGTGGGGAGGATGACACATGGGCCAGTGCTAGGGGGAAGGGAGGAATTTCAACAGATAGGATGGGGGGTACAGAGGAGGTCCATTACAGACATAAGGACCATCATGCCATGAACAAGGCAAATTGAAGACCAGAGAAAGCAGGAGTGAAGGAGTAGGCAAAAGGTATAGATTACCCTTCCTACAAGCTTTACAGGGAAAAGGAAGGAAGAAAGAGGTGATAGCTTAAGGGGTTAAGGGAAGATTATTCTTGGAACAGAAAGGTGGCTGGTGTATGCACCTCACGATAGACCATGGAGAGATTCAGACACAGGTCATGAGCCCTGAGCCCACTGACACTTCTAATGGAAAAATCAAAACCCAGCGACAGCCACTGCCCTTCATCCCTGTTGCCTCTGCCTGATATTTCTATGGCAAACCATTTACTGGTGCATTATCAAAGTGCTTCTAAGTCACCAATTACGCTCTATGGTTATTTCAGTGACTGAGTTTCATCAGAACAGGAGATTATGGAATTTCTATCGCATAATTTTTTTCCCATTTTACAAGCCAGTGGAGTCACATGAACCAGAGCCACAGGTGGCTGGCTCAGCAGAAGCAATGAAGGCATAATGAATGGGTTCCCCTCCCCTCTTGCCACTTTAGGTGGTTGATTCAGGTCAATGCAGTGGGGAAGGTTGTGTTGGCACAGCAGTACCTATCATATCTGCTCAGAGAATGAAGAGAGGGCTACAGATGCTAGGGTTGTCAGTCTAAATGAGCAAAAAAGCCAAGCATGTTCAGTAGGGAATGTATTCCTCACCCAATGGGGGACCATCATTAAGAGGCAGGTACTATATAGTCTCCCAGTTGACCTTTCTTAGAATTATTAAACCATGAAACCAATTTCTCTGAAAACTAGTATAGAAGTAGATGCATTATCATTTATTTGGGTTTTTTTAGCTTAAGTAAAAATAAAATAATATTCCATTTCTAAGAAAGAATATGTCACACTGATAATTCAATTGAAGGCTCTAGATTCAGACTCCAGCTGTGCCACTGACCCTGAATAAGTCACTTTACTTCTTCATTGTTCTGCCCTTACAGTGACAATATTCTCAGCCCATAACTCCTGGCAGATACCAGGATTTAAGCCTAAAGAATTTCGTATATGTGAATATTTAGGGAATATGGAAAATGGGATGATACGCAGGAATTTGGTAGTAATTGGGGACTAAGAATACTTATGGTACAAATAATTATTAGCTGTGTGACCCAGGTCTAGTCACTTAACCTCTGTGTCTCAGTTTCCTGATCTGCAAAATGGGGGTAATAGTAGCACCAATCTCACAGGGCTATTGTGAGGACAAAATTAATTAATGTGTATAAAGTGTTTTATGGGTAGCTAGGTGGTGCAGTGGATAGAGTGCCAGACCTGAAATCAGGAAGACTAATTTTCCTGAGCTTAAATCTGGCCTTAGACACGTACTAGCTCTGTGTCCTGGGACATGTCACTTAACCCTGTTTACCTCAGTTTCCTTATCTGTAAAATGAGCTGGAAAAGGAAATGGCAAACCACTCCAGTATCTTTTCTAAGAAAATCTCAAATGGGGTCACAAAAAGTCAGTCACAACTAAAACACAACAAAATGCTCTGTAAACCTTAAAGAACTATAAATGTTAGCTATTATTAAATAAAATGTAAAGGAAGCGACAGTGCATTTGATTTCTCTTTTTCGTCCACCTACCTGGCTTTCCAATAACCCTGGCTATCTGATCTGTTAATTGGCAAAAGCAGCCAGCAATCATTTTTAATGATTATGATACAATCCTAGTTTGCCTAACATTGCCTGACATCAGGCCTTCTATGACCAAAAGATACAGAAAAACCAGACATGTTGTCTTCTTACCCTTCAGCCAGTCGATTGAGTAAAATGAACATTTATTAAGCACCAAGGTGCCAAGCACTGCACTAGGTACCAGTGACACTGACAAAAATGAAGCACTCCCTGACCTCAAAGGACCTTATACTCCCTCAGAGGAAACAGCATTTACATGCATAAGTATATACGAGATTGATTGAGCAGCGAAGGAGTGGGAAGTAAGTATAGGCAGTGGGATATAGATTACTCTTTCTAGAAGTTTGCCAGGGAAATGGAGTGAAGATAGAGAAGATGATAACTTGAAAGTCCGAAGGAAGGTCATTCCAAAAACAGAAAAGAAGGATGGTGTAGTAGATATAAATGCACCCTAGTTAGGGTGGAGGGGCTCTAGGAGCTAGGGAAGTAGGAAAGCTTTCATCAAGAAGGGGTCAAATGAGCTCTTTTGAAGAAAACAAGGGATTTGAAGAGTTGGGAGTGAGGGGGCAATGTATCCCAGGCATGCAGGATAGTCAGTGTAAAGGCACGTAGATGGGATATAGAGTATAGAATGTGAGGACCTTTTGGAAGGCCAGTTAGACTACAGAATGAAGGAAAGAAAATAATACTGAATAGGGCTGGAAAGGTAGATTTTAGGCAGATTGTTAAAGGCTGCAATTGCCAGACTGAGAAGCTTATCCCAGAGACCATTCTATAGGCAATAGGAACCAAAGGAGTTTGTTCAGTATGGGACTGTCATAGTCAGACCTTAATTGATTCCACATAAGAAAAACATTCCAGAGAGCATTCTGAGGATGAGGTGAAGGATGGGAATTCTTAACTTTTTTGTGCCATGGTCCCCTTTGGAAATCTGGTTGAATTTTGTAGATTCATTCTCAGAGTAATGTTTTAAATAATAATTATTAATATAATAACATATAATATAATAATTATTATCATAATAATTAAATAACTAATAATATTGATAATAACAAGAGTTAATATGTATATAGCTATTACTATGTGCCAGCTACTGAGTACTTTATGATTATTATCTCCTTTGATTCTCAGAACATTGGGATGCAGTTACTGTTATTATCATCCCCATTTTACAGATGACAAAACTGAGCCAAGCAGATTAAGTGACCTGCCCAGGGTCACACAGCTAATAAGTCTGGATTTTTAAATGCACAAAATTTATAGAATTACAGAGGAAACCAAGTATACTGAAATACAATTATCAAAAAATTTTTAATAATTCATGGACCTCAAGTTAAGAATTCCTCTTGTAAAAGTCGAAATCCTTGAGGGCAGGCCCTTTACCCTCTTAAAGTGAGTTTTATTGTTGCTTTTGCGTCACCAGTATCTAGCACAGTGCTTTGTGCACAGTAGGCACTTAATAAATGTTTTTGTGGAATGAATGAATGAAATGTTCTGGAAATACCAGAGCAATAACAGATGGTACAGCAGCTTTCAGGCTGCCTTTTAACATCTTCTCCACAACCTGAAGAGTAAAGGACAATGTCCCTAATTGTCCCAGCATTGTTATGGCTCTCATGCTTCCAAAGAAGGAGAGTATGGTGAGCCATGGAGGGGCAAAATGAGATGAGAGAGAAAATGGCATAAAAATAGAGGTGGACATAGAAAATTGGGACTGGTTTTGGGTGTGAAAAGGACTAAGTCTCTTAGTCTAAAAAAAATCTGGAAATCATAATAACAATAAAGACTTCACTTAGGAGCACTTGACTCATGAATGACTCATACATACCAATACATGTCTGGGGATTCTGAGTATTGATGTTTTGACACTCTGCCCTCCCCTGTACTGATGCAATTAAGAATCTGGGTAGACACAGAGCTAAAGAAGAGTCTTCTTTTATGCCAAAACCCACAGTAAATGATGTCCAGAAGAACCTACCACAGTCCCTTCTCCCAAAAAGTAAGCACTTCTGCTCCTCTATGTTGATTCTTGGTATTCCCCCCCATGACATAGATTACAATCTTTCTACACCTTGAGATGGTTTCATGATGAACCTTATTTTGGGGATATTATACTTTAGAAAGTCAGAAAGGCTTTTTGCTGACTGGCCTCAGAACCTAACCACACCCTGAGTTCCAAACAACCAACTTACAAATGAACCTCTGAAAAGCAACTTGTTTTTAAGTCAAGAACTGCCTGTCCTAACCTCCTAGAATGACCCCAGAGACGGCACTGTGTGACAAATCCTATGCTCTAAAGTGTAGTTACACAGAATAAACTTTCCTACACCGTGATTGGTCCAGTTTCCCAATATTACTCTTCTAAAGGGATGATACAATGCCAACAAGTGAATCTATAGCCTGCACAGTATAGAATTAATGGCTTAATTATCAAGCAATTGATCAATCAATAAGTATTAAGTGGTTACTATTTATCAGGCACTGTGAAAAATGTTAGAGATTCAAAGAAAAGGGCAACAGTCTCTGCCTTCCAGTAACTTACATTTTAATGAGGAAAACAACATGGATATAAAAATTTATATATAAGATATATGCAGAGTAGATATAAAGTAACATTAGAGGGGCAACTACTAGCAGCCACAAGGATCAGGAAAGACCTCCTACAACCTAAATCCCTTACTTCCCCCCAAAAAAATAACCTGGCATGCCAGAGAATGAGCCATGGCTGGGACTGTAGGAAACCAAATGGGAATTTTTGTATACCCCACACAGTATGTTACGATATGTAGTATTGGGATACTCATTTTTTTCATACCCTTAGTACATTGCAAATACATAGTATTTACTAAATCAATTACTAGGTATTTGCTAAATGAATTACTAATAATTTGTTTTTGTTGGCTATCTTTATTGTCTTTTTTTTTAAGTTCTTTATTTCTAAGAGACTTCATAATTTATTGATTTGGGACATATCACCAAAACAACAAAATAAGGAAACTCCCACAATGCACTTAGAGAATTTTCCTCAAGAAGTCCACAGTATTCTTCTGTGGCCTATCCATGTTACCTACGTTACATAACAGGAAAAGCAAACCAACCATCAAGAGGCCCAGAAAATGGTGGGAAAATAATAGCAATAAAACCCAGACAATGGTAAAATGGGCAGCAGATCCCTTAAAAACTACTCAAAGACTGTCATCGCAGGTAGGGAGAAGATTATCTTTCACACAAAACACAAACCAATTCCATTTAACAGGAAACATGAAGACTCTGGGAAGGAAATGGTCTGGGACAGCTGGAGACCAAAAAAAAAAACAAACCAGCTAGTCCTTTCCAGGGAAAGCATGGTAATGAGAAAGGCAGAGGCCATTTCCTTAGAAAAAGAGAAAACAAAATTTCAATTTTCATTAAATGTGCAGCTCTGATTTAAAGGGCAAAGTTTCTTTTAAGGACCCAAAATTTGAATCTCAAAGTGCCTTGTTGCAATCTTAACAATTGAGTGGTTTTCATACTGAGAATCAGTACAGGCATGAACAGTGGGCATGAGTCCAAAACTGAATACATGCATCCCTATGGAATTTATCCAGCAAAGTTTCTGTATCATTGCATATGTGATGTGTGCCAGGGATACAGAACATTGCCAGATAATAACATTTATATATCAATCACTGTGCATAGAGCAATGCATGAAGGGTACTACTCTAAAGGCCTTCTCAGCTTTATAGTCCTGTAACGTCATCTGCACTTCCAAAATGCTTATAACTTTAAAAATACATATCATACATTACAGATAAAATCAATGCATATGATGAAGCATGCATGAATCTCAACAAGCACCTGTAAATAGCCAAGTTTAACACATTCCAGATTTGCTGTATTCCTTATCTGCTTCACATAAGGCAAGATTCTATCTTCTTCATTGCTTCTATTCTTTGTTTTAAGGTTAAAAACAAAAAGGATTTTCTGTACTTCTTATTAAATAAGAGGACTTTTCTCTGTCCTTGTGCCTACTTCTAAAAAGTACATATACCCATCTCACTTTATAGGATAAACATAGAGTATTACTAAAATATTTTGTGCAAATTGAATTTTTGTGGGAAAATACATATATTAGTTGGCCCAGGCGAGCTAGATATTTAGAGGAAGCCCATTGGAAATGAAGCATATTTTTGAAAAACAAATCATAACCCCCTCTCAATGTATTTTATATGAATGTAGATTTTGCTGTATATCATCAGCTTTTCTTAAAATATAGTACACCTATACTGAGTCCAAGGACTCCTCCTTCCAAAAAATTCTGGGTTTGTACATATCACTTTTGGAATGCCGAATTTTCCCTAATTTTTCCCAATTTTTCTGATTCCTTTCTTAATACTTAGTGTTGGTCTCACATTTACTTCCCATCAGAAAACCCATTCTTTTTTCCCACTGATTTGGTTTTTTTAAAATGTTATTTGCTACCATTAGTGTAGCGTGAGTATTACGCTGATGAAGAGACAAAAGACATTTTTGTTTTACCCCTGTTGAGGAATAATTTCTAACTGGAAACATTCCAGGGATAACATGAGTCCTGGGTTTTGCAGTGACCACTAAGTACAAATGATAAAACCTTTCAGCAAACAGGAAATGGACTGACCTAGAGCAATGGGTATTGGCCTCCAGGATTTACATAGTGTATTTCAAGGTCAGTCTCTTGAGGACAGTCAGATTTTCTTTGTAATTCATCTGACGGCATTACACCTCTCCATCTGCACTGGCACATCATTGCAAATGGAATGCTGGTTTTGCATATTTTTTCTGTTTACATATGGGGTATATGTTGTTCCCTCTGATAGAATGAAAAAATTCCTTGGTTGGGATTTTTTTTGGTTTTTGTCTTGGTATTTTTTTTGCCTTGGTATTTGTATTTTCTCTTTGCCCCAGTATTCAGGGCAGTCAGGTGACACAGTGGATAGAGCATGGGGCTTGGAATCTGGAAGACTGACCTTCATGAGTTTAAAATTTGGCTTCAGACACCTACTAGCTGTGTGACCCTGGCCAAGTCACTTAATCCTGTTTGCCTCAGTTTCCTCATCTGTAAAATGAGCTGGAGAAACCACTCTAGTATCTCTGCCAAGAAAACCCCAAATGGGGTCATGAAGAGTCAGTCAGGACTGAAACAAATGAACAACAACAATCCCTAGCATTAAGCATAGCTCCTGGCATATAGTAGATGCTTAATAAACATTTGATTGATTACTATATCAATCAATAAATTGATTGATTACCATAATTCTACCCATTTCTTCTTGACCGTAATAATGCTTTTCCTACTTATATGCAGCTCAACAAGCCCAATATCTCCACAACATAGATTCTTTAGTTTTTTCACATTTTTTCCACAATCTTTTTTCCCTATTCTAACATAACCCAACCATTTCCAATAATCTTTGATCAGATCCAACACACCTTGGCAAGTAGGAGCATTCAATATCTGATAGCAAGACCCTCAAATGGTGAATTTGCAAACTCAGGGTGGCATAGTGGAAAGCACTAGGTTCAAATTTTATATCTGACTCGTTACCTGTGTGATCATAGGCAACTCAGTAACATTCTGGGGCCTCAGTTTCCAGACTGACTGCCACAGGTTTCTTCTGGCTCTAAATGTATACTCCTATGATCCTGCCCTATCTCTGAGTGTCTTTAATGATCTGCAAGGAACATCATGAAATTCTTTGGAACAAATAATTTAACTTATTTTAATGCTAAAATTCTAAAAATGAGAGGAGCTGGATTAGAGGCAGAGGAAGAAGAAAAGTCAAATCTGAGATTTTAAGGGTTCTTTTGTTAAACAGGGATCTTTCAATTCCCTTTAGGCACTTCTACTTCAAACATCCCCAATTCCCATCAAAATAAGTTAGTTTGAACTTTTAAGACCAAGGATTTGATCTACTGTGGGGATTCCATCCACCAACACAGACCACAATTCTTCCCCATCTTCTTATCTTGTGTAATTCTTGCCTCTGTTTTCCTATTAATTCATTAATATACATTCTATGCATTGTGGTGGAAACACTAAAAGAACACAGGTAATGACTTAGATCAATGAAATGATTCCAGAGGACTGATGATGACGAGTACTACACACCTTATAACAAAGAGACAATGGACCAACATGCAAAATGAGAATCATGTTTCTGGATGTTGCCATTGTAGTAATTTGTTTTTGTTAGTCTATGCTTATATGATAAAAGAGTTCTATACTTCTTTTTTTCTTTTCCTCTCATTTTTTCTAGGGGGTGGAGGGATGTGGGAGGAAGAAAAAAATAAATGCCTGATAATTGGAAAAAAATTAAAATGTCTCAAAGGTAAACCCAAAGACTCCAGCTTCTGGGATAAGAACTCACTATTTGACAAAAACTACTGGAAAACTGGAAAATAATATGGCAGAAACTGGGCATAGACCAATATCTCACACCATATACCAAAATAAAGTCCAAATGAGTGCAAGATTTAGATATAAGTAATTATAAACAAACTGGGAGAGCAAGGAATAGTTTACCTGTCAGATTTATGCAGAACAGAAGAATTTATGATCAAACAAGACATACAGAACATTATGAAACACAAAATGGGCAATTTTGCTTACATTAAATTGAAAAGTTTTTGTACAAAGAAAATGCAACCAAGATTAGGAGAGAAGCAGAAAACTGGGATAGAATTTTTGCAACCAGTGTCTCTGATAAAGACATCATTTCTAAAATATAGAGAGAACTGAGTCGAATTTATAAGGATACAAGTCATTCCCCAGTTGACAAATGGTCAAAGGATATGAACAGGCAGTTTTCAGAGGAAGAAATTAAAGATATCTATAGACATATAAAAATGCTCTAAATCACTATTTATTAGGAAATGCAAATCAAAACAACTCTTAGGTACTGCATCATACCTGTCAGATTGGCTAACATGACAAAACAGGAAAATTAAAATTATAAATGCTGGAGAAGATGTGGGAAAATAGAAACACTGTTACATTGTTGGTGGAGAGCAAATTGGAACTATGCCCAAAGGGCTATAAAAATCTACATACCCTTTGACCCTGCAATACCATTTCTAGGGCTGTATACCAAAGAGATCACACAAATGCAAAAAGGACCCACATGTACAAAAATATTTATAGCAGTTCTTTTTGTGGTGGCAAAGAATTGGAAACTTAGGGGATGCCCATCAATTGGGGAATGGCTGAACAAGTTGTGGCATATGAATGTAACGGAATACTAGTGGGCTATAAGAAATGATGAGCAGGAGAACTTCAGAAAAACCTGTAAAGACTTATATGAACTGATGCTGAGTGAGGAGAGCAGAAGCAGGAGAACATTGTGCACAGTTATAGCCACATTGTGCTATGACTAACTTTGATAAATTTGCCTCTTCTCAGCCATGCAAGGATCTAAGACAGCTCCAAAAGGCTCACAATGGAAAATGCTGTCCACATCCAAAGAAAGAATTACGGAGTCTGAGGGCAGATCAAAGCCGACTATTTGCTCTCTCTCTTTTTTGTTTTGTTTTGTTTCTTCTTATACATGGTTCATTTCATTGGTTATAATTCTTCTTTGCCACATGACTAATGTGAAAATATGCTTAATGTGAATGTATATGTAAAACCTATATCAGATTGCATGCTGTCTTGGGGAGGGGGTGGAGAGGGAGGGGGGAAAATTTGGAACTGAATGTTGTAAATATATATATATATATATATATATATATATATATATATATATATATATATATATATATATATATATATATCTCAAAGGTACAAATATACCATTTGAATCATCCATCCTGCTGCTTCTCATTCTGCCTACAAAACCAGCCCTATCTACACACACACACACACACACACACACACACACATACAGTTGTTGTTGTTGAGTCATTTCAGTTGTGTCCAATTCTTCATGACCCCATTTTGTTTTTTGTAGGTGTTGGGTCAGTTTTGTTTTTTTTTGTTTTTTGGCAAAGGTACTGGAGTAGTTTGCCATTTCCTTCTCGATTTTACAGATGAGCAACTGAGGTAAAACAGGGCTAAGTGGTTTGCCCAGGGCCACACAGCTAGTAAGTGTCTGAGGTGGGATTTGAACTTACCAAGATGAATCTTGCTCAATCCACTATACCACCTAGCTGCCCCCATAGATACAGTATTTATGTGTATATACCTATGTGTGGATAGATTGATAGGAGGAGGGGGGAGGGAGGGAGGGAGGGAGAGACAGACAGAGACAGACAGAGACAAAGACAGAGAAAGAGACAGAGAGAGGGAGGGAGACAGACAGACAGACATCCAAATACTGAGGTCAGGAATCATTTCTTAACTAAACTTTGTATCTCCCCCAGCACAATGCACTGCACATAGCAGGTTCTAAGTAAATGTACATTTACAATATGCCAGACATGGTGCTAAATAGTCCCCACCCTCAAGGACCTCATATTCTACTGGTGGGGGTACAAGGGACAATAGGTACCAAGATAGGTAATTATAAAATATACATAAATATAAAGTAATGGGGTAGAGAGACCACTATCATGGGGGTAAGTGGCAATGTCTTGTATAGGAAATGCCACTTAAGCAGAATTTTGAGTGGAGCTATAGATTCTAAGAGGGTAAGATGAGGAGGTAGAGAATTGGGGGGAGGGGGTGGAGGGAAGACAGCCTATGCAAAGACACAACAGAAGAAAATAGAATAGCATATACAGAGAACAGTAAATTGGTCAGTTTAGCTAGAACATAGTGTTTGAGAAAAAGAAATGTGAAATCGGTCTATAAAGATAGATTGTGAACTTTCTAACTCAGATAATTGCCTGAGACTACAGTCTTCAAATCAGCAGTAGACACAGACAGTCAGGTATAAACCACATCTTAGTCTGGGGTGGGGGGCACTACTCTTGCTGACTTTTGTTGGACACCCTTGAAAAAAGGTGGTGATTCAAATGTCCTTTAGCTATAAAATAAAAAGGTTGAGCCTGTCTTTGTTAGAGAATGGCTTTCTGGACAAAGGCCTTTAAGACTTGGGAGCAGAGATCCAAGAGATGGCCTTGCAGAGCCATAGCCCAAAACATAGTGGCATAGAACAGCTGGATGACCACAGATACTCAGCAAAAAGCACCTGATGCCCACCTGATAGCACAGACCTGATGCGCAACAAAGACAAGTAGAGACCAAGTGGGCAATGCTCACACAAGGTACCAGAGAGTAGTGGGATGATACCAATAGAGAACATTAGTAGCCCTTTAGTATTAGATGTATGAGTTGCCTTAGCCATGATTTATTCCCTATGAAACAGATCCACTGCCTTCCACACACATGCGCTGGCCTCATGAGTTTCTGGTATGTAACTCTTCACAAATATAGCCTTGCTACATGTGAGCTCTCCCCCACTGAAGACAGGGTAACCTGTATATGTATAAAGGAATCTTTCCTTTTAATTTTATTTGCTGTACTATTTGACTAAATGTGTTTTACTTTAAATTAATATGTCCCTGTGCTGTCTAATAAAAATAAATATATCAATGGGGGCTCATGAGCTTTAATTTTGATCCAAAGGGTGTTTGAACCTGGGATAACTTTTAATGAGACATGTGTAACTGTGTCCCAGTTGTTACATATATGTGTGTATGCATTTATATATATATATATATATATATATATATATTTATATATATTATATATGAGAGAGAAATATCAATGTTTATGTATGCATATTATGTGTGTGTCTATATTGATTTGTTGATATCTCTCTATATTATCTAGTCTATGGTACATATTTCCAATTGAAAACTGTATAGTAGAAAGAAAACAGAATCCTAGAATAGTGGGAAGACCAAGAGTCAGAAGACCTGAAAGACCAAGAGTCAGAAGACCTGAACTAGAATCCTAGATCTGATCCTTCACATTGTATTACCTTGGTCAAGTAACGTTAACTCCAAACCTCTCAATTTCCTCATTTGTAAAAAATAAAATGAGAATAATCATACTTGAACTGCTTGGCTCATGGAGCTATTGTAAGGATTAAAAGAGGTCATGTACATAAAAGTGCTTTTTAACTATCAAGGCTGATATAAAAGTGTAACCTGTGTCACATCTTTATTGATATTGTTAATAATTCAATGACTCTGTAATCTCATCAATATGAGATTGGTGTCCTTCACCAGCACAGATCCTAGTGCATCTATTTTGTCTCATCTGTGTCCCCAGTAAATCTAGGAGCTACCAAAAGTGCTAAAGGTCTTTTCCCTGGTTTCCTCCTCTTGTCTTTTTTTGTGCATAGGATCGCTTCTCTCAGACTGGCAAGTGTTTGTGATCACCTAGTTGCTCTATGCTACCACCTTCTGGCAGCCAGCTGGTGGCGGTGGATAGTGTGTTGGGACTGGGTCCAGGAAGCCTCATCTTCCTGAGTTCAAATCTGGCCAAAGACACTTACTAGCTACATGACCCCAGGCAACTTATTTAACCCTGTTTGCCTCAATTCCTTCATCTCTCAAATGAGCTGGAGCAGGAAATGGCAAACCACTCCAGTGCCTCTGCCAAGAAAATCCCAAACAGGGACACGAAAAGTCAGACACGACTGAAAAATGACTCAACAACAACAAAAACCACCTTCTGGGCTATAGCTCTTCAAGTTCATCTCTTAGATCTCTGCTCCCATCTCCTACTTTTTTGTCCGGAAACGCTTTTTCTGACAAAGACAGACCTTGCCCTTTTGTTGCTGTTCAGTCGTGCCCAACTCTTTGTGACCCCATTTGAGGTTTTCTTGGCAAAGATGCTGGAGTGGATTACCATTTCCTTCTCCAGCTCATTTTACAGTTGAAGAAACTGAGGCAAACAAGGTTAAATGATTAGCTAAGGGTCACAAAGCTAGTAAGTGCATAGCTAATAGACATTTGAACCTCCATCCTTAGCTAAGGCAGCCAAGAAAAGCTGCTCTCTAACCTGAAATTGCTTTTGCCAGTGGTAATGATTAGACTGAATTGATTCATCCACATTCCTTTGCCTGATCTCCTCAGTAACCTTTGACATATATTTGCAAGATTGGCTGATGCAGCCAGGGTCATGGAGGGAGCAAAATTAAACGCCTCATTCAGGAATAAAAGAAGCCCTGTTATCTAGTGGACAGGACCTGAAGGCTGAGTGCTAAGAAAACTGAACTCTGGTTCTAGTTCTGCTTACTCTGTGGCCTTGGACAAGTCTGATGCCCTCATTAGCCTCAGCCTCCCTGCCCTCCCCACTTCACGAAGATGTTGTAAAAATGAAGTAGTAGATGGAAAATGTGCAATATGAATGCTATTATTATTAGCTCTAAGACAGTGGATACTAATTTGTCACTTATCATATATGGCAATGCTGCAGGAATCTATGATTTTGTTATTTGACAAATCACAATCCATTTATAACATAATCTTAGAGTTCCCTGGGGCTCAGGAAGGTCATGAGACTTGCTCTCAGTCAGAATCATACAGCTAACGATTCTCGGAGATAGTATATGACCCTAAGTCTTCCTGACTCCAAGCCCAGCACAATAAGAACTACACCCAAAATGTCATACTTAACATATATCAAGAAGACCAGAGCTCAAGAACCACTTCAGATACATGCCAGCTTGGTGATCCTGGGCAATCTCAGCCTCAGTTTTCTAAGCTGTAAAATGTAAATAATAATAATGCCTATAATAACCTATGAAGGGCAGCTAGGTGGTACAGTGAATGGAGTACCGGGCCTGAAGTCAGGAAGACTCATCTTCATGAGTTCAAATCTGACCTCAGACACTTACTGCTGTGTGACCCTATGCAAGTCACTTAATCCTGTTTGCCTCAGTTTCTTCATCTGTAAAATGAACTGGAGAAGGAAATGGCAAACTACTCCAGTATCTCTGCCAAGAAAACCCCAAATGAGGTCACAAAGAGTCCGACATGACTGAAAAATGACTGAACCACATAAAAACTATAGGTTTGTTGTGAAAATTAGATAAATGATAAATAAATGATTAATAAATGATAAATAAATGTTAAATAAAATGATAAATAAATGTTAACTCATTATTGCTATGTTCCCACATTTATTTCCTGTCTTTCCAATTAGACTGCAAATCTCTTGAAACCCTCTCTGTCCCCAGTGTAGGGCCTTGCACAAAGCAAGTACTTGATTCGTACTTCTTGAAGAACTCAGCAAGCACTTGATTTGCACTTCTTGAAGAACTCATGACCTTGGACTTGGAGCGCTCTAACCAACTGTGCTATTAAAGTACTCTAAAACTAGTGCTTTAATTGGATGATATTTGCATCTCCCTAGACAGAATCTCTTCCTTAGATATTCTATTTTGCCTATCATATGTATTTAATTAATGTATTTCCGTTATTAGTATAGTATTGATTTGAAATTTATACTCAGGGAACCTGATAATTACTATTCACCAAGATAGCACTTTGATATTTTGATGACTCATTGATACAGGGAATCTTCCCATTAGTGTATATTGCAACCTATCTCTGGCTTCTTATCCCATACTATCTTAGAGGAAGCTAGGTGGCTAAGTAGACAGATTGCTGGACTTGAGACAGGGCAGCCTGAGTTCAAAAACAGCCTCAGATACTTACTAGTTACGTGGCCCTAGATAAGTTATTTAACCTCTGTCAGCCTCTGTTTCCTTATCTGGAAAATGAGAATCATAATGCTTCCCAGGGTTGTTAGGGCAATAAAATGGGATCATATTTGTGAAGCATTTTACAAACCAAAGCACTACTCAAATACAAACTATTATTGGCATCTGTGTCCTCCCATAAATCTTGTAAAAAAAAAAAGATCAAAACAGCAACATAGAGACTTCCCTGTAGGGCTTTTAACTTTTCCTGAATACCAGTAGAACATTCCAGCCTTCCATATATTATCTTTTGCTTTTGCTACATAGATGGCCCAAATCCTTTTCCAGTCATTCCTTTTTATTAATGATATCTTTTATGCTACTTCTTGCATGAAAGGCATCAAAAACAATTTGCTTTGGTCTCCTATGATCACCTTGCCCCTCCCTTGCCTTTGGGTCACCCATAGTTTTGATTCTTTAGAGATTGCCGTGTTCCACAAGTCATTGACACACAACATCACCAGAAGGATTCTGGTATTAAGAAAGGTTTTTGCATCAGAGAAAGTCCTTAGAAGCATGGCAAAATTTCCCAAATGCAATTTAATCTATCTTTCTTCTTGGCAATGCTAGGCCTAGCTCGTTGTCCATCCCACCCAAAATATATGTACTTGGTGGCACAGTGGATGGGGCCCAATAGCACCTACTTTCCCAGGAGCATGGCAAGGATCAAGTGCGATAATATATACAAAGTGTTTGGAAACCTAAAAGCACTATATAAATGTCAGTTATTATTGTTATTATTATTAATTAGCGGATGTATTAACTCAATGGGCTGAAACTTCAGCCACATCATAATGTGAACAATATGCATTCTCCCTGAATTTTGCTTTTTGCCGGGTGGGCCGACAGGCTACCTTCTTCATAGTTGTGATTCTCAGGGAGGAAGTTCTTAGTATTCTAGGGCTTGATATAATCAATATAATGTCTTGCCCCAAACATTTAAAAGACCTCACTAGAAGGAATCTCTTACTTTTGGACTCTATGCCTGGTATACTTTTTGACAGTAGCAAAACCTTTGGTGAGCACATATTTTCCTGGTTTACACTTCATTTGACATTGATAATCAGAGGAACTTTGAACAGTTATCTCTGTGCTTAAACCTACTGAGGAATCACGGATGATCTTAACAACAGATGGAAGACATCTTTTGCAGTACCTCCTTTAAATACCTATGTTTTACTTTACTGAATCAAATACCTTTTTGTAATAAACACAATATACACAGCAAAACATCATAGTCTCTCAGTTAGATGTGAAATGGAAGATGTTCATTTCACTACTGGAAGTCATATGTAAAAACCTGCCTATTCCTTCTCACCTCATCAAAATTTTAGTTATAATCATTATTATGGTACCTGAAAAGAAAGCTCTTCCTCAATGTTAGTCTACTAGAAAATTACCCCAGGTTCAAAGTCTGCCATGGGTCTGCTTCCACTCAAAACCATGACTCATGAGGCTCAAAGCATTTGCATTTACTACTTAGCTAGCTAGGAAACACAACAGCTCAATGCTAGAATGGCTAAAGTTTCCTTTACAATCTGTTTTTTAAGTTATTGTTAAGTTTCCAGGCTATTTACATTCATTTATATTCAAGCAGAAACACCCCTTGCATATCTGGAATGAATCTGGAAGTCCAATTGAGAAAAACCACAGGAAGGGCACTAGGGAGATGAGGAAAGGGGGAAAAATACCTGGAGCTACTCAGATGGGCCCATCTTGTCAAGGGCAAACTAGAGATTCCTATTTTCTATATCTTCCCGCTTTATCCAGTTTGGCACAATGATTCCTCTTTAGATTGACGAGTCACAGTTCCCAATATCAAGAGATTTCTTTTTCCTTCTTCTTAAAACACATTAAAAGCAAAATAAGAGGAGAATTTTTCTTTACATGTGTTCTGAATGCTTTATCAGATCTCCATTCAAAATGGATTTGGGCTCGATAAAGGATCTCTCCAGGTTGAAGTGAAGGAAGAATTTATTTCTTAGAAAACGGGGAACATTTATAAGTAGACACACAGAAGTGGGCTTTGCTCTCTATGCTGGAATACATTAACATGCAGATGCAAGCATCTTATGGCACAGCAATTTTGTTTAGTTCTTACAGCACACCTCCTGCCTGATCCCAATCCAAAATTCTAATTAATAGGGATTCCATATTTTCACACAGCTCCAGCAGCCTGAATGTGTGAGTGCTCATTCAATGCTCTGAAGACCCTAATCACCCCTTCAAAGCACATGGCTCTATATAAGGCCTCCCGTGTCTGAAATACAGAAGGAACCTCATCTTCATCATCATAACAGTGCAGCAGCTGTGCTTGCCACCAGCCAGAAAAGTTAGTCCTGTATACAGCAGACATACCTCAGCTACCATTTACCATCTGCCTAGTTATTGGGGAGACAGTCACAGCATACAGAGACAGCTGCCACTGACAATATGAAAAACATCGGGCACTTCCTTAAAGCCTTTGGCAGTGTGAAAAAACAATTTCTGCAAAAAAGAATATGTAAAATTGCTTCAAATTCTGGATGCAACGGCTATTATGTATCACTCACAACAAAATGATTACACTCAGTAAAATGGATTCTGTTTTGCAACTGTCACAATTAGACACATTTATACAGAATACTCCACTAACAAGGCTAAAAGACCATTGTCCCGGACAAAGAGCTTCTCCTATAAGCTCTAACGTAACAAATGATACCTTTTTTAAAAAATTTTTTTAAAAACTTGTTTTAAGTAAAACAACTGTCACTCCATAATTACTTTGTTGTAAGTACAAATAAAAAATTACTTAAGGGTGTTTCTTTCTTCAGAGATTTTGGTTCTAAATAAATTACTCCAGTCAAAAAGATGTATTAAATTAATTCTTTATTAGACATGTTGTAAAATCTAAGGAATTGTTCACCAGTGCTACATAATAAAATAAGGCGGTACCAGCAGGAAATTGATCCCTCTGGTAAGTGATTACAGTATTTACTTTTAGAAGAAAAAAAGAGAAAGTTTTTAAGAGTTAAAAAAAGACAAGGTTGATTTATACTCTAGGAGGAATCTTGGGAGAAAAGAAAAGGTACTTAGATAAGAATGGGCACCGAGGGACTATTTCTAGTTTCAGGAAATAATATACATCCAAGTTTTCAAGTTCCAGTTAATTAACATGCAAATGTTCAGATATTAACTATGTGATTTTTTAAAAAGCTGTCTGCAAAGCTGTGTGTCCATACCACCAGTGTTCTGGTTATTTAGCCAAATATCCAGATCACTGAGTAACATTCATATCAATTTCCCATTTGGAAAAAGATACGGATCTTCAAGTGAATCTTAAATTTCAATCTTAAAATGAAAATAATATTGCCCCTTTGGGCAAAATACTGCCTGGCAGATATGGAAGCAGCTAGGTGAAAAAATGGATAGAATTCTAGTCTTTAAGTAAGGTAGATCTGAATTCAAATCCTGCCTCAGACACTGCTTCTAACCCAGTCATTATTTGGGGAAGCAACTTCTATAGGCAAATGGCTAGCCATCCTCATGGATGGCCACACATAGGGCAGGCAAGCCAGCCTGATAGGAGGCAGTAAGTGCCAGGCAAGTCAAACAACCACCATCATCACCCTGACGACCACCTCCCCTCAGACCCAGATGAAGACAGCCAAGATCCTGAACCCAAGAGTCTTGGGGAGAACCACACTCCTAGTCCAGTGCCCACAGTTATCATCCAAGGGAGCAGCCCCTTTGGGGACACAGCCTGGCAGCTGCAGGTGCCACCAAAGCCCTTGGCACTGTCAGATGCTTTAACATCAGACTGATAGGCTGTTATCAGTCAAAATGACATTAAAAAGGATCCAATACCATCTGTTTTGCTGCTGTGTCCCAGGCACCATGGGACCTTTCCATTTAACTTACTCCTGAAACTTAGCAGAGGCTGTCTTCTTTTCTATTTGTATCCCTAATCTTAGCACAGTGCTTTTCACATAGTAAACACATAATAAATGTTTCATTCATTTATTGTTAGTTACCTAGCCCTGAACACATTACTTAAGCTCTTTTGATCTCAGTTTCCTCTTCTGTAAAAATGAGAGGGTTGGATTCAATGGCCTGTGAGATCCCTGCCAGCTTAGATCTAAGATCTAGTGATCCAAATCCATTTGTTCGTACTTCCTGATAAAGTTAAAATCATATTTTCAATTTGATGGCAAATCTACCAGGAGAAACAAACCTCTAACTGCATCAGTGCAGCAGCTGATGACAGGAGGGCTTTACCAGCTAGATTGTATGTATGTGCCAATGGCGTCTTCTACTGGGCTATGGACTTTCATTTCTATAGCAACACTCAGCTTGGTGTTGGAACATATTCTTTGAACTTATCGATGTAACACTTCCTCACTCTCCAGCAGCCCCTCCCCCCTGCTACGAAAAACAGCAGGGGCTTGGGGCCAGGAGAGCAAGGGAGGAAATTACATGGCTTAGAGGCAGCAGAGGATGGTGGTCAAGGAGAGGGTGAGAGGGAAGAGATAGAGGGACATTCAATGGTAGCCCAGCTCCTTGCTGGAGACGGCTGTGATTGTGTTTCCCCTGCTTTGAGATAGGTTGACAGTAACCAGATGGGGTCAGAGTTTCTATCAGTGACCAAGAAGAGTGACTTAGACTATAAAAAGCAGCACCTTCCTTAGTTTCAGTTCATACTAGACTCCAGGTTCTGGGTTGGGTGCTCCTAAGTAGTGAATGAGCCATTTTCTGCATATGCATTTCCTATGGAAAGTGTCAGCTAAGCATCCAGTGGTAACGATGCTGTTATATTCCTCTGCCTTCTCAAGGGAGAATGCAAACTACAGATGGCCTAGAATGCCTAGGTCCGGATCATTCTTTTGTTTCAAAAAATTGAAAGACTCCAACATTTTGAAAAATTTAAATATAAAGAATGGTAAACTCACAGCACTTTAGGTAATATTTTATATGTTTTATTAGGCATTGTTCTCCCTGGTTAATAATAACTAATTTATATAGCACATACTATGTGCCAGGAACTATGCCAAGTGCTTTATAATTATTATCTCATTTGACCCTCACAATAGCCCTGGGAATTACCCCCATTTTACAGATGGGGAAATTGAAGCAAACAGCAGTTTAGTGACTTTCCCAAGATCATGCAGTAAATGTCTGAGGCTGAATTTGAACTCAGGTCTCCCTGAGCACTCTATTCACTATACCACCTAGCTGTCCCATCAAGTACTATTTTTTTTTGTTTATTGATTATATGCTAAGAATAAAAATGCTGCATACAGAATTCTTGCATGTCTATGCTCCAAAAGAACAATAAAGAAAGGAAAATTCTTATAACAAATATGCACAGTCCAGCAAAAGATTGTAGCATAACTGAGACCTAGAGCCAGGTGAATGCTTGTCTACTGGGAGCCATAAAGACAAGAGAGAATGAGTGATACATCATAATCCAAAAGAAGGTCAATAATTACATGTTCTGTATTCTATCATTTTGAGTTTTGGTGAACCAAAATTAAAAATAAATCAATGGGCAGAAAGATCTTAGAGGAGAATGCAAGTAGCTTTCCCATCTAGTCATCTTGTTTGGATAAGTGACAGCTTTCTTTCCCATTCAGACAAAACAGGGAGTTTGTCATCATCTCTGAATCACTCATTTAGTAATTGTCATGGGACTTCTTTTTCCTTAAGCAAAGGTAGTGTTGCTCTATCCATAGCTATTTTTTACATTAACTCTAAAGCTATGGTACAGTTATCCCTTCCACAGTGAGACTTTCCCCATCAGTATATATACATATATACACACATACACATGTACACATATACATATATATGTATGTGTATGTGTGTATGGATGTATATGTATGTATGTATATATGCATATATACGTGTATACACACACACACACACACACACATATATATATATATACATATATATATATATATCTCACAGGTTGGCATAAGAAATTAAATGGGAATTTTGGGTGAATTTTGCAGAAGCCACAGATGACAAATGAAGGCCAGCAGACTGCACAGAGCCTATGACCAAATACTTAAGCCAAATTTTACAATAAGGTACTGTAAAGACCCCATACAAGAAAAAGAAAAAAAATTTAGATTTCTTTTTTGGTACAAAGGGAGGGCCAAAAATTTTGGGTGGATTTTCCAGATCATGGGGTATGGTGCTCCTAACCCCTGCAATGTGGAAGGGATAACTGTAATTCAGAATCATTTCCCAGCACAGTGATCTCTACATGTGTAGCACCCCTGAATGCTACCTTTAAGTAAAGTAGAATATATCTGAATCAACATACTATTTTTCCTAAGCCCCATGTCCTGCTGAATCTCAACCAGAGATACACAAACATAGCATCATATTAATACAACAGGACATTTATTTAAAATAGAAATACAAAACAAATAACAAGAATACAATAAACAACACTCTTGGACCAGTTTCCAAAAACAAACAAACTTAACTTCCGAAGACTAAAGGTTGTAATTCTATCTCCTCCTTACCCCAACACTGCTAAATCGGCCCAGTGTTCAGTGAAGGAGACCAGTAAAAGATGTGTTATCAACTTGCCCATAGATATTCACTGAAGTCTCTGGTTGTCATCTCTTGCATTAAACCTGTGAGTCCTCAGGATGCTGCAGTTGCTATTGGCACTGATCTAGGTGGAAATGACTCGATGTCTGCCAGACTTGAAACAAGAAGATACTGCCCCAGGACAGCCCCTGGCTTCATGGCCACTTCTTCTCCTTCTCCTTGGGTTGGTGTCCACTTGGCTTTCTCCAAAAATTTCTTAAACTGCTATCTTCCCATGTCACTTCTCAGGTGAAGTAATCAACTCAAACTTTAATACAAAATTCTGGGAGATATATCCCCAAGAAGAACATGGTATAGTCCTTAGCCATAGAGATAATCTTTCTCCCTACAGAGAGAGGGAAAAAGGGGAGGAGAGGAGAAAGAGAAAAAGAGAGAGAGAGAGAGAGAGAGACAGAGAGAGAGAGAGACAGAGAGAGAGAAGAAGGAAGGAAGGAAGGAAGGAAGGAAGGAAGGAAGGAAGGAAGGAAGGAAGGAAGGAAGGGAGGGAGGGAAGGAAAGACAGCAAATAGATCCTTAAAAATATTTGGTGAAATAAAATTTTTAAACAGTGGAGTAGAAATACCAGCTCCTCCTCTGAAAGGCAGAAGGGTAGAAAGACAGAATGTTAAGTGTCTTGGCTCACCACCATTAGCATATCACATATATATGCAACAATTTCACCAGGATCCTCTCTCATCACAGCTATTGACTAGTCATAGAGATCTTAATGGTTTCAAAATGCTCAGCAATTATTGACTCTCCTAACTGCTGGGAATTATGGCTATCCCCTTCTGTATATGAGAAAGCTAAGGTAAAAAGAGGTGCTTGAAAGTATGATCCAAATTCGCGAAGCCTAGCAGTGATCTGAGTTTCTAACTCAGCTCATTGCAGTGGATAGAAGACTGAACTTTTCCTGACTCTGTTGAAAGGTCACCTTTGTGACCTTGAATAGATCATTCACTTCTTTGGGGCCTCAGTTTCCTCATGAGAGAAATGAGGGGATTGAATTAGATGACCTTTTAGGTCCCTTTCACCTTTTGTATATGATCCTATAGGATTATTTTCTGCATTTATCTGTACGGGGCAATACAGAAAATTCTGACTGCTTAGTTGTGTGGTTTGTATGTCAGATCCGAAACTTTCCATTATAACTGGACCATTTCCATTCAATGCCCTATCCATTTGGGCCTTCTTCTCCACTGTCCCATCCCCACTACCCTTGAACTCCACTGCCAGAAATACTCCAGGTTCCAGTAGTCCATTCTTGGTTTTATCTTGCTTGGTTCCGGGCTTTTCCCACACTCCTGGGCCATTTCCATACTATGACTCGTAGGCACCACCCCTCCATTTCTAGCTCGTCGTTATATTCTGTCTCCTCTTGTTAGAATGTAAGCTACTCTGAGGGCAGGGACTGATCTGCTTGCTTCTATTTGTTTCGCCAATATTTATTATCATGCCTAGCACATAGTAGGTGCTCAATAAATAGGTTATGCATATGTACATGCTATATATGGATGTGTACATTTGTCTATCTATCATAGAAACAGAACTTTAAAGGTAGAATATACCTTGGCTTTCCTACTCTGCCAAGCAAGTTGCCAATATTGAGAGCCTCCCCAGTTTAAGTCCTGCAGGCCCAGCTGAGGACTCAGATGAAACAGAAAAGGGAAACTAACACAGAACCATGTAAACCCTCTGTTAGAGTGTCATGTAAAAAAAAAAAGCTTCATTTCTTGCCAGCACCTCCATAGGACCTTGTACAGCCATTTCATCAACGCTTCCTAAGGTTATGAAAATTCATAATTGGGATCTTTTCCTCTCTGATTACATCTGACTTTACTTCCCAGTGATCTAACCCATTAGAAAATGGCAAAGACTGATCAAAATAGGAAGTAACATCTAAACCCATTCTGTTAATATTATTGAGCTAAAGTCTCCCAAAAATAGTTTACATGAGAGTATTGAGTATCACCTTGTGGGCCTTGTGAATGAGACAGTTAGTGAGCCAGGCTACATTGATTCATTAGCATCCTCTACCTATGGAAATTATTACTATAAAGACCTAGGCACTGGCAGCACTTTTCAAAGAGTTGTCATTATGAACAAAAATAAAAATACATAAAAAATCATAATGCAGCACATACTATGCTCCATGCATTTTTGACTCTCTAGCTATTGCTGAATAAATGTACATTTTTCATCCTAATTGTTTTCAGACCACTGACTGGAATTACAACATGAAAAGGCCGCTGTCACATTTGGTATACATTTTTAATAGACATCTTTAAACATTTAGACAAAATATTATTTTTTTAATGGCAATTCTTTAACTGGTAAATGTAATTACCTAACTTTAAAGAGGGGGGAAAGAGGCCTGACAATCAAAATATTCTGTCACTTCCTTACAGAAGCACCTAAAATATCTTTTCAGTAAATGAAATGATTCTTTATTTTATGCTTTTAAAAATGCATTAGGGTAATTGCTCTGCAACAAATTACCTTCTGTGCCATAAGCTCAGCTCCCACATCTCAAACGTGTACATCAATTGTGTGCATTGTCATGATCTCCTGACGATCACCAGGGGTGAGTTCCCCTAACAGCATGTTTATAAGAGTATTCAGTTGAGCAATCTGCAAAATAATTATATTTCAATGGAGATATTACACTGTGAAAAAATCTATTATACGTCAAGTGCTAAATGAAGCAGTTATGAAACCAAGACACATTTATGAGAGCTTTTAATCAAAGCAAACAACTTTGGCAAACTGATAATTGTATTGTTTTCTTACTATTTTAATTTGCTTCTTTAATAACAAAAATACACTTTCTAAATGGCAGCCATTGGTTTATTTCAAAGCTAGCAAACCACTGGATTTTCCACTTTGCCTCCTTGATGCTCTATCTCAAGTCAACCAGGGTTAAAGAAAATGCGCAGGACATGATGTATTCATTGTTCATATTGAGGCAAACCACAAGATATTGGAGGCCATAGAGTCCATCTTCCACATTATATAGATGAGGCATCTGAGGACAAGGGAGGTCACATATGTAGTAAGCCTTAGAGATAAGTTTTGAGACCAGGTCCTCTGACTTTGGAGTCACTGTGATTTCTACTGTATCATACATCTTCCCCTAAAATTCTGCCATTTCTTATTATGTCCAATATCCCGCTCAGTGGAAGTCTCATTCACGCCACTCTAGATTAAACTTTGGCTCATGTGTTCATACTTTCTTCCATTCCATGAACTTCCATTTGCCCCATTTTGTCAAACATAGGAGTGGAGATTTTGTGATCAAAATTTGTGTGCAAAATATTACATTGTAGTCCTTGTGTTTCACCACTTCCTCCCTCCCCCTGCCATGTACACACACCCACAATCTGCCACCATAGTCATTATGTTGTATTATAAATTTAAAGCTATAGTCAAAACATAGGATCTTAGGTTTAATGCTAAGGGACTTTAGAAGGTCATCTAATCCAATTCCTTCATTTTACGGGTGAAGAAACTGAGAAATTAAGTGACCTCTATGTATATATACATATATATGTATTACATATACAAATACACGTATTTTATTTATATATAAATATATATTTCTGTGTGTGTATATGTACATTATACACACATGTCTATGTGTTTGTATATGATAAATACAAAGCAGCCTTAGAGGGCAGGGTATCCCTGATACAAGGAACAATAAAGACCTCCTTCAGAAGGTAGCACTAGAGCTGAATCTTAATGGACCATGGATTCCAAGGCATAGGTGAGAAGAGAGAACATTCTAAATATAGGGGACAACCAGGGCAAAGGCCTGAAGATGGGGGAGGGGAACATGGTGTGTAGAACAGCAAAATAGGCTAGTATGGCTAGTCTACAGTGTTTGTGAAGGGGACTAATGTGCAAGAAGATGGAAAAGAAAGGGAAGGGCCATTTTGTAAAGAGTTTTAAATGCCAAATGGAGTAGTTTATATTTCATACTCGATGTAAAATGAGGAGATTGGTCTCCTGTTCCTTATGGCTCTAAAACTATCATTCCATGAACTTCCGCAGCTCTTTTCCTTCCTCCAAGTGTCCCATCTAGTGTCCAGCCTAAAGAAAAGGTTCAGGTCATATGACTTTCCCTTCTTTATCCACAAAATCTGATTTTCAGAAAAGGTAGATTTCAAACTCTTCTTCCTACACAGACATCAGTATCTGCACCATTCCTTCCCCAGGAATTTCCTTTTCTAATGTCTGCCTTTTGGGTTTCCCCCTTGCAGACCATTTTTCCAACCAGGAAGCAAGACATGTGGTACTAATCACAACACTACTACTGAAAGAGTCCGTAGAGAACACTTTGTGTCTGGCACTGATTATACTCCATCAACTCCCAAACCCAGCCTGTCACCAAAAGGATGCTCAGTCTCTGCTTTCTCCCAAAGCCTGTTTCCAAATACAATGTGCTGTTGTGCTGCATATCATAGAAATAAAGAAGAAGCAGTGTTGCAATGTCTGGCCCTTCTAGAAAAAAGCCACCTGACTTTTGTGATTATGATACCCTTTCCTCCCACTTCTTCCCTCTCTCATCTTGTCACCCAGCTCCAAGGAGTTTCAATCATTAAGCCTAGGTTCTCTGATCAAGGTTGATTGCTATGGCCAAGGTGCTCCATTCAAATCCTTGTGGAAGTCAGGCACCGAAGAAAGGCTAACAAGCAGCTTCCCTGGAATGGAAACTGTCACCCGGGATTAATAGCCTAGGAGCCTGGTCCTATACAGGTGGTTTTCCAATTCAGGAAAATGCAAGGTAAATCAAGAGGTCCCATCCATGACTGCTAAAATCCCCAAGGTTTGTAGCAGGGCCCCATGAACTAGGCCAGAGGCACTGAAGATGGATAACATCAGGATACCTAGACTGAGAGAGAAATAAGGTGACTGCCAGGAAGGTGGAGTAAAAGCCTCAGCAATTTCTAAAGTACAACTGGAAGTAATTCAGAATTACTATGGAATGCTGGGATACTTTATCCATTTAACAGGTAGACAGGTCATATTGTGATCATGAATTGCTCATGTCACATAGAGCTGTCATTTAGATTGCGAAGCTGAAAGGCTGAATCATAAATGATGGCCAATCCTGCTCACATCCCGATCAAACATCAACTAAGAGATATCCTCTCTATGTCAGGCTATTGTGGAAGGGATTCTTCATTCACTCAAGGACTGATGGAAACTCTGTAATGTGGACAGCACTCTGCTATCTTAACTTATCTGCAAAAGAAATAGAAGGCATAGATACATATTCTGATGGGAAAAAACAAAGCTAAAGTTTTGGGGGTGCTAGGAGATCCCTGGATGAAAGTTCATGTATTGTAACCTACTAATTATTAATGTTATCCTTACCAACATCAGAGGACTTACACACACTTTTATAGCTCTCTAGACTTCCTGCTTTCAGGTCATTTAGTTTTGTTAGGCTAATTTAATAAAGACTACAATTTGGACTTGTGCTTCAAACAAGTCCTCATCAAGATTAGAGTTGGGAAGGCAAAGAAAAAAAATATAAGAAATGAGGTGGGGGAGGGCAAGGTGGAAGAAGGAAAATCTTTGCTTAGAATTTACTTCTTGGAAAAAGAAAAAATGAAGGGGATAACGTTTCCCAATTTCCAGGCTTTAATATATCTAAATATTATCATTTTATGAACAAAACAAGTCACACAAAATACTTTCGTATGTTCCTAAGTTAACAAAATAAGGTTTTTTTTGTATGTAGTTGTTTGAAAGTTATCGCCCCCATTGGGCTGAGCTCCTTGAGAGCAGGGATTGTTTGTTGCCTTGCTTGGTATTCATAGTGCTTGACACACTGTAGATTTATTAATTGGCTGACTGACTTTAGATCTGCAAAAGGCCATAAAAATATTAAAATTAAAATATTAAAATTGGATATTTTAAATTTCTCTCAATTTCCCATCATCCTCCATGCTAAAGAAAGAATTATGTGATGCTTTTATCCCTCTTCAATATTTCCAGAAATTTTATACCCTAGTCAGGATCTTCTTCCAAATATGTTCCTGAAAGTATACTAGAAGCCAAATTTTTTAAACCAACACCTTTCAAGTTGTTGGCCTCCATCGGATACACGGGCAATGAAACATGATTCTTTCTTTGGTGGTGAAGAAGCCAAACCCAGTGTTCATTTCGAACTACTTACTACACTTTACTTATCAAAGGGCTTTTAACATTTTCTTAGAAACACTTGGGCTAAGACACCAGGAGTATTTAGCCTTCCATCCTAGCCAGTATCTAAAAGAAACTAACTTGGAGGGGAAAATCCCAGAACTCCAGTAACACAACACCATGCATCCACTAATAATGCAATGTATGTAATTCAGTTTTCCGGAAGATGTAAAGGCCTCCTGGGCCTTTCTAGTGGCCCCTTAAACTTCCTATGTATGTTGTCTTTCCCATTAGAAAGTAAGCTCCTTGACAGTGGGAATGGTCTTAATTTTCTACTTGCATCTTCAGTACTTTGCACATAAAAGCACCTGATAAATGCTTCTTCAACCTTTTATTCGTGGAAATTGGCAACCAGATTTGCTCCACAAAAGTCAAACTCTGAATTAATTTGCCTTACAATGAGCAGAGGCTCCTGATTCCGTTAATATCCCAAATGCCTGGATGTCTAAGAACACTCTCACAACTCCATATGAGCTTTAGGGATATATTTCAATGACTCTAGTTATTCAGAGCAAGGAGTAACATAACTCTCATGGCAAAAATTTCCTAGTAATTTTAACTCTTCTGTACTTGCTCCAATCAGGAGCAAGGCATATATGTTCTGACCTCTGACTTACCATCCATCATCAATTATTTACCTGCAGGGAGAGGGCTTTCCATATGGAACAAGAGGTATAAACAAACAAACAAAAAAACTAACTTCCCTTTTCCACACCTCTGGGGTTAGGGGTGCAGAGTCTGGAAAATCTATGCAAAATTTTTTGGCCCCCCCTTCATACCAGAGAAGAAGTCTGATTTTTTTCCTTTTCTTTTATGGAGTATTTACAGTACCCGTACCTTATTGTAAAATTTGGGTTGATATTATACAATACTATGCATATATTGCATGCATTTCTGAGTTTCTAAATGTTTTCTATGTCATCTGCTAGCTTTTGTGGGCCATCTGTGGCTTCCACAAAACTCCCCCCAAATTCCCATTTTATGCCTACCCATGATGTGTCAAAACCATGATAGGGAAAGTTGTGATGTGGAAGGGATAGCTGCAGTCAGTAAGGAGCCCCTGCCCTAAACTCAAAGGTCCCCATCTTAGTGTTTTTCTTGAACATTACCACATTGCTATGCTCTCTGAATTGCTAAACTGTAGACTTTTGCCTATTTTTATCTTTAAAACTCATTGCCTGCTCTGACCTTGGATATCCAGATATCTGCAAGACTTCATCCAACTTGGTAGAAATCCACAAGCTTCCAGTCTTGACCCTCTCTCCTTGATGAGATTGGCTTTGCATGATATATGCAGGCTATGGCCTAGAATAACATTCACCAGCTGCTTTCTCTTTAAGTGGCCAGGGAGATGGCATTGCCAAAGGGATATCAGCCAGGAACGAAGACCTGCTCATATCCCTAGAAGGGAACTCCATAAAATTCCCTATGGCATATAGGGATAAAAGAAGTTAGGACCTTGAGTTCTGAGGACGCTCAAAGCCAGACATAAAGCTACACAGCGAACAAAGGAAGAAATTATTCAGGAGATTCGATGTCAGATGAGGGCAAAAAAAATCAACAGCAAGATCGCAAGAGCAAAATGTTCTTCTCATTTACCCTGCCTAAATACTCTTGGCTGCAAACCATTTACGGATTTGGCTTCTGAGACATACCATGTTTATGCATTTTTTTGTCTTAGCTTTTGTATACATGCTTGGGCATTTCTACAAAAAAATGCCTGGGTGACATTTTTGGAAATCTAAAAATAAGAAAGCAAAATATATCCAGATATATTCTAATAAATGCAATCTTCAGCACAGTCCCTATAAAACCACTTTCACATGGAATGAATCAATGAATTTTTTTTCTAAGATTCTAGACCTATTCACCCCCTCATTCATGGATTCTTAACTTGGAGTCCACAGACCATCCCTAACCACCAGCAGATTCCGGGGAACTGTGAATTTGTATAGGGAAAAATTATATCTCTATTTTCACTAACCTCTACCTCAGATTTAAGCATTTCCTTCCATTATCTAAGAACATGATTCTGAGAAGGGGCTCATTGGCTACACCAGACTACCAAAAGGTCCATGACACAACACAGATGAAGAAGAATCTCCGTTCTAGTTTGTGAATGGGATGTTGGTCATGATTGCTTTCCAGATAGTTCAGAAACTCTTGTCAAAGATCATTTCCTATGTCAGCTGGACTTGGAGTCAGGAAGACCTGGGTCCACATCTGAACTTGAAAACTTACTAGCTGTGTGACTCTGGAAAAGTCACTTAACCTCTCTGATCATCTGAAGCTCTTCATCTAAAAATGGAAATAATGATGTCTTATAGCTTTTACTTCACAGAGTTGTTGTGATCATATGAGGCGAGGCTTGTAGAGGATGCTACAAACTTTAAGTAGCTATACAAACACTGATCTTTATTGTTGGCCTGCGCTCTGATGCAAAGCTGTTTCCTACATCCTGTCCAATCTTCTACTGGCATACATTTCTCACAAGCATCTATCTACATCCATTTGAAGGGAGGGCAGGGAACTCCCTTTAAATTAAGGACTTTGAAATTTGATAAATCTTGTGATACATTTTTTTTAAGATTTAAAGTAGCTCTGGGCCCCCCCCCTCCAAAAGAAAAAGGTATTAATCCCTTTAAAAAAAAAAGTTGGGCTGTGAAGGACTTAGCTATTCTCAGCAATATAATGATCCAAGACAGTTCCAAAAGATGCATGATGAGAATGCTATCCACTTCCAGAGAAAGAACTGATAGAGTCTGAATGCATATCAAAGCATATTATTTTTCACTTTATTTTTTTCATGGTGTTTTGTTGTTGTTGCTGGGTTTTTCTGGTCTGTGTTTTCTTTCACAACATGAATGTGAAAATATTTTTTTTATTTTTTTATTTCCATTTTAAAAATTTATTTATTTTTAGTTTTCAACATTCACTTCCATAATATTTTGAGTTTCAAATTTTCTCCCCACCTCTCCCCTCCCCATGCCCCAAGATGGTGTGTAATTTGATATAGGCTCTACATATGCAATCATATTGAACCTATTTTCACATTAGTCATATTATAAAGAAGAATTAGAACCAATGGGAGAAACCATGAGAAAGAAAAAACAAACAAATAAAAGGAAAAGAGAGAGAGAGAGAGAGACAGAGAGAGAGAGCGCAAATAATATGCTTTGATCTGCATTCAGACTCCACAGTTCTTTTTCTGGATGTGGACAGCATTTTTCATCATGAGTCCTTAGTTGTCTTGGATTCTTGTGTTACTAAGAATAGATAAGTCTATCAAAGTTGATCATCACACATTGTGGCTGTTACTGTGTACAATGTTCTCTTGGTTCTGCTCACTTCACTCAGTATCAGTTCATTCAAGTCTTTCCAGGTTTTCCTGAAGTCCACCTGCTCATCATTTCTCACAGCACGATAGTATTCCATTACATTCATATACCACAACTTACTTAGCCATTCCCCCACTGATGGGAATCCCCTAAGTTTCCAATTCTTTGCCACCACAAAAATTGCTGCTATAAATATTTTTGTACATGTGGGTCCTTTTCTCATTTGTATGATCTCTTTGGTATATAGCCCTAGAAATGGTGTTGCAGGGTCAAAGGGTAGGCAGATTTTTATAGCCCTTTGGGCATAATTCCAAATTGTTCTCCAAAATGCAACCATCAGTTCACAAATCTACCAATAATGCATTCATGTTCCAATTTTCCCACATCTTCTCCAGCATTTATCATTTTCCTGTTTTGTGATGTTAACCAATCTGATAGGTGTGATGTGGTAACTAAGAGTTGTTTTGATTTGCATTTCTCTAATCAATAGTGATTGAGAGCATTTTCATATGACTATAGATAGCTTTAATTTCTTCATCTGAAAACTACCTGTTCATACCTTTTGACCATTTATCAATTGGTGAATGACTTGTATTCTTATAAATTTAATTCAGTTCTCTATTTTAGAAAGGAGGCTTTTATCAGAGACACTAGTTGTAAAAATTCCTTCCCAGTTTTCTGCTTCTCTTTTAATTTTGGTTGCATTGTCTTTGTTTGTTCAAAAATGTTTCCAGTTAATGTAATCAAAATTATCCATTTTGCATTTCATAATGTTCTCTATCTCTTGTTTGGTCATAAATTCTTCCCTTATCCATAAATTTCATGGGTAAACTATTTCTTGCCCTCCCAGTTTGCTTGTAGTATCAGCCTTTATATCTAAATCGTGTACCCATTTTGACTTTATTTTGGTATACATCAAAATATGTTTTTCATCATCGCATATGTATAATCTATATTAAATTGCTTACCATCTCAGGGAAGGGGGAGAGAGTTAGGAACTCAAGTTTTTTTTTTAATGAATGTTAGATTGTTTTTATATGTAATCGTGAAAAAATAAAACATTATTCAAAAAAATTACAGTCTTAGAGAGTCACATGGAGGACAATAGCTGTGCTCTTCCAGTAGCATGTCCCATACAATTTTGACAAGACTGGAAACCAGCTATAGCTATTGTTGTTATGAGTGAGATAAGGTAGAGAAGGACTATGGCCTAGGAAACTGGCCTCAGAATCAGGAAGATCTAGGCTCAAGTTCTAATTCTGATGCATATTCACTGAGCGACTCTACTTGTCACTTAACCTTTCAGTAACCCATGTGACTCCCTAAGACTGTGATTTAGAGACAAGTTTCTACTCTGTATTATTAAAGGGTGTTCCTCTCTGAAAACTCCCTATGCTAATGAAATCACAGGTCCATTCTCTGCCCTACCACACCCTGCCCCCAAAATGTGACATAAGCCAGGAACATTGAAAGATACCATGGTAGTCATCTCTAGGGGGAAGGGGAGGAAGAAAAAAAAGGGAAAAAAAGAAATTTACATGGCAATTTTGCTGTATATTTGAAAGGAATAGCAACTTGTGCATAATAGATTTGCAGTTTCATGTACAATCATTTTTAATCGTACTGTGTTATAGAAATATTTGTTTTATTTGATAAATTAAAAATAAAATAATTTTTTAAAAGATGCCATTTTGGAAAAGGTTTTAAATGCTGACTGAGAAGTTTGGACTTTTTTTAGTAGGCAGTAGGGGCCACTAAAGAACTTTAATCTGAGCTATGACATGGTGACAGATATATACATACTTATTTTAGGGCAAAAGATAGGAGTTTGAAGGGACCTCAGGACCCATCTAATCCTTAACCTGACCAAGAATCCCTTCGACAATATTATTGACAAGCATTCATCTAACCTCTATTTATGACCTCCAATGAAGTAGAATCCATTGTCTCCAAAGGCAATCCGTTCCACTTTTAAACAGCTCTACCATAGGAAGGTGTTTCCCCCCCTTACATTAAGCCTAAATCTGTCTCTCTGTGACATCTACCCTTTGTTCCTAATTCAGCGATCTGGACCTAAGTAAAACAAGTCAGACTCCTCTTACGCATGACAGCAATTCAGATCAAAATCTTTCTGGTTTTAAAAGCCTTCACAACCCGGGCCCCACCTACCTTTCCAGTATTCTTTTGCTTTATTCTCTTCCATGTCCCACACTATCCAGTGACATTAGCCTTCTTTCTGTTCTTTGCACAGGACATTTCATCTTCACACTGAGCATTTTCACTGGCGGTCCCCTATGCCTTGAACACTCGCTCTCTTCCTCCTCCTGGCTTCCTTCAAGTCTCAGACAAAGTCCCACTTTCCACAAGAAGCCCTTCCCAATACTCCTTACTCTTAGTGCCCTTCCTCTGAGACTACCTCCAATTTGTTATGCATATACATCTTGTTTGTGCAGTTATTTACGTGTTGTCTTCCCCATTAGACTGTGAGCTTCTTCGGAGCAGGCACTTTTGGGGGGGGGACCTTTCTTTATACCCCCAGGGCTTAGCTCAGTACTTGGCACATAGTGGATGCTTAATAAGTGCTAGTTAGCTGTCAGACTGACTTCTATCATGTTCTTCTTATGTCTTCTCTCCCTCTGGCTAATTCTTCCTAGTTTCTTCAAACAATTATCATATAGCACAATCTTTACTATCCAATATCTCTCTTTTAGACCTTCTCACACTTACCAAAATCCATACATCTCTACTAAAATGTGGTGCCCAGAACTGAACACAATACTCCAGAGGTAGCCTGAATAGGGCAGAGCAAAGTAAAAGTAATCACCTACCTTGTTCTCATACTATACCTCTCTTAATGCAGTCTACAATAGCCCTACCTTTTTGGGCTACCATGTTACATTGTTTTACAATGAGGTTGTAATCCACTAAACATGACTCACTTAGGATCTTTTTTACAGGAACTACTAGCTATGATTTCTCCGTTTTACATTTTTAAAGCTTATATTCTGGACGCAAGTATAAGATGGCACACGTCCCTATTTTTTGCCTTGACTCTATCAGCAGACACGTTAGCTATCCTTCCTAGCTTCATATCATCATCCACATGATGCCCATTAACTTTTTGTATCACTCTCAAGTCTCCAGCCAAGGCCCTCTTCTCTCTTTAGAGTAACCCTTTGGTGGGGAATTCTGACCAGTAACCATCTTGTCTCAGTGATAAAGTTAAAACTCTTCTGACAGAGGCAAATGCAATGTATACACATATATGTAATACTGTGAAATAAATACAGAGCAAAATAAGATATAATAAGAGTATGAGAGAAGAACAGTCCCTGCTTTCAAGGAGTTCACAGTCTAATATATTGATCTGGCAGTCATCAGCATAATTAAACCCATGGGAAATGATGAAGTCACCAAATGAGAGAATCTAGAGACAGACCACATTTTACCTTTATTTGTCTTCACAGTGTTTGACACGGTGCCTGGCACATAGTAGAAGCTTTATAAATGCTTTTGGATTGAATATATCCATCCTTAACCTCTATCTTGATTTCCAATCCTGCTTTACGGACTGTTGAAAAGACATTTTTACCAGTGCAATAACCCTGTCAAAAAAGAAATGATATCATCACTTATCTCCAATGTCTCTATGTCTTCTTTTTCATTTATAGTGATAATGTCAATATAGATATAGTTTGTCTTTCCCTCTGGTAGTCTATCCATTTCTGGTCACTGGACAAAAGTCTCATTAAATCGATGTTTGAGATAGTTTAAAAACTGTGTGATTCTTAGCACCGCCAGACTAAAAAGGATAGAGTGCAATTTGTATTTCTATCCATTTCATGGATAGTCACAGTCTGATAATGCACCACCTAGTGACCAACATTCTGGTGATGAGCATCTCCTTTCTTTGACAAAAGAATCTTGAACTGGGAGGGGTCTTAGAAATTATCTAGTCCAGCTGTTCTATTTAACAGATTAGCTGACTGAGGCTCAGGGCAGTTCATTCACCTGGCCAAATTCACACAACAGCTCATGTGGCCCTCTAGGTCCTCAAGTGGGGCCCTTTGACTGATTTCACAGAACAAATCTCTTTAGTAAAAGGATTTGTTATAAATAGCCTTAGCTATTCTGGTAACAGCCTACGAGCGCGCCTATAAGCAAAACCTGCCCGACTTGGTAGACTGTATCAGAGTTTCTTTTTCTATTGGTGTAGTTTTTGAGAACACAGTGTCCCCTCCATGCCATGATGAGGCATCAGAGCAGGACATATGTTGAGGAGAGATAATACAAATTGCAGATAATACAAAAGCCACTTACTGTCACTCACATTCATTCACTTACATGTCTCTCCATCCTCAGGCCCTACACTTTTCCAAAGTCCCACTACTGATGGCTACAGAACCCAGATTCATGGTGTCAGGAAGAGACTCTGGGTCACATAGATAATCTGCTTAAGGATAATGGAGTTTACTACAATTTGACATTGATTAATTATAGTGTCCAATTTGAATTCACTGCCACTTCCCCATCTGACTAGATAGGATTTTTCCTACATCATATTGTTTATACAGATAATCCAAAGCATAGCTACTTGGAAATTAGAGATGTTGTTTAATAATGACTCAACACCCGCCATGCCCTAAAGACATGCAGGTCACAGATAAAACAGATGCCTTATAATCTAAGCATGTGGACTTGATCCTGGGCTCATAAATGTGACGGAATCTATTTCTTTTGAAGCACACAGATTATCTATGAACTATCCCATTTATTTCTCAATAGAGTTAAATTGTAGACAAGATAACAATTTAATTTGCTCCCCTCACCAACCATGTGTGCCCTCTATTGAAAGGTATAATGGTTCTTTCCCTAAAGAAACAGACTTGCTAAAGGCTCTGTCTCTTCTAGTTTACTGAGAAATCAAAAAGCTTAGACTTCTTCTGTTAAGCAAGAAAATATGTATATCTGTGTTTATATTATATATTATATTGTTATATTACATTTTGTTGTTCAGTAGTTTCAGACTCTCCATGACCCTATTTTGGGGTTTTCTTGGCAGAGGTACTGAAGTGGTTTACCATTTCTGTCTCCAGCTCATTTTATAGATGAGGAAACTGAGGCAAACAGGGTTAAATGATTTGCTCAGGGTCACATGGCTAGTAAGTGTCTGAGGACAGATTTGAATTCATGAAGATGAGTCTTCCTGACTCCAGGTCCAGTGCGCTACCCACTGCGCCATCTAGCTGCCCATTATGTTATATTATACTATTATATTGTCTCATATTACATCTTCTTATATTACATTGTAGGATTGAATAGCATAGTATAGTACAGCATATATCTTCTATTTCTATGGTTATAATTTGTCAGCATGAGTATTTTTTTCAGTGATAAAGACCAAAACATTATTATAACTTAGTAGCTTGTCTTTAAGAGTTTCTGTGGGCCAAAAAAAAAAATTTATCATTCTTTGCCCAAACTATTGATGAGCCCCTCCAAATTTAGGTGGGCTGGTCCTTGGATAACACATATAAAAGTTTTGTTTTTTGGTGTGTGTGTGTGTATGCCTGCGTACACACCCATACCCCAACATATACTTTGTACGGATCTATCATTTCAACAGTATAAGAGATAACAGGCATGGTGGCTCCATCCATCAATGCAGATTGGATATTCACCTATAGTTTATTACATTAGAGAATTGCTGAGAGAACTTAGAAATTAAGCAACTTGGCCATAATCATACAGCTACTATGTGTCAGAAGTGAGACTTGAACCTGTCCAGACTCCAAACTGATATATACATGTATGTGTATATATGTGTATATACATAATACATATGTGTTTATACATGTGTGCATATATGTGCATATAATGCTTGTCGCTATGAATTTTAAAATTAAGTAAATTTTTCTGGGCTTTTTTTACATGCTCTTCGCTGTTGATCATTGGGATAGCTTTTCAAATAACATGCAAACTCTCCTCTACTCACATTTCTTCTGTAGTTTGTGATTCAAGATTTTGATTATCTTCATATTTGAGGTCAGGTCAACCTCATCATCAAATAACCTGTTGATAGACATTTCTTAATGCAGCCCCGTCTGAACTGCTGAAGACTAAAGGGGCCATATTGTTTTCTAATTTGCATGGACTTGAAGAAATTTCTGTTGGATATTTCCAAAGGTCAAATCCAGGTATCCAAAATAATGAGGAGGGCTATATATACATTCATATATGCTTCTGAATATTCAACAATGCTCTATGTATGATTGTATGATGTATGTATGATTTCATCAGTGGTGGCCTCCCTTCACCAATACAGATGCCAACTACTCTACATCTTGTTAGATGATTATCTGTTGATAAGCACAAAAACTTTCATCATCTGGTGGCCAGCCCTCTGGAGATGAGCTTCTTTAGATTTAGCAAGATGAACCTTCAATTGACCAATATCTGGCGTATTTTCCACAGCTGTGCTTTCCTTTCAAAGTTGGTAGGATCTGTCAGATTGACATACTCTACTGAAATAGTCTTCATAAACGAAGGGTCACCTCAACACTATACTGAGGCATTAGAGAAGGCCAAACATGGAGGCTTTTACATATGCAAATTATACATATTTTGTACACTTCTATGAGCTAAGTGGCTAAGGCTTTTTCAGTTTTTACTAACTACCATCATTAGAGTTGTTATTTCCTGAATTATCTTTATTATTCTAACTTACTCTATATTGACTCAGATTCCTCATATTAGATGTTGTGGCTCAGTCATTTTTCAGTTGTGTCTGACTCTTTATGGTCCCATTTGGGTTTTTCTTGGCAAAGATACTGATGTCATTTGCCATTTCCTTCTTCAGCTCATTTTATGAATGAGGAAGCTGAAGCAAACAGGATTTAGTGACTTGCCCAGGGTCACACAGCTAAGCCATCTGAAGCTAGATTTGAATGCAGATCTTCTTGACTCCAGATCCAGCACTCTAGCTACTGTGCCACCTAGCTGTGCCACATCAGGTGCACACAGAAGAAATAGTATAAGTAAAGAAAGATGACGAAGACACTGGAAATATGAACATATAAGCAACATATGAATTCTTATGGAGCTTCACCTCTCCTTCAATCATCTTAGAAAGCATTTCCATTATCATTATTCACATTAATGGTAGAATTCAGGTTAGCAAGATAATAACAATTAATCATTAAAGGCATTGAATCTAAAGGCTTCCCTCAAAATTGGGATTATCAGGGATGGATGTTAAATTCTATCTTGATTGAGGCAGTCAGGTGGCAAAGGGCATAGGGCACTGCACCTGGAGTCAGTAAGACCTGAGTTCAAATTCTGCCACTTACTGGCTTTGTGACTTTGGGCAAGTCATTTAACTTTGCCTTTGTTTCCTCAACTATAAAATGGGGAAAATAAGAATAATAAAAAAAACAAAACACCTACCTCCTAGGGTTAATGAGTGAATAAAATGAGATAATATTTGTAAAGCACTTTGCAAATCCACAAACATTATAGAAATGCTAGCTATCATTATTATCACCATAATTTCTTAACGAAGAACTAGGTATGCTTACAGAATCATCTGTTAATCCCTTCAAAATCTTTGCCGTCTTTACAAATGTGACTTTTTATGATTAACTCAGGATGCGTGAAGATATTCCAGGTGTAGGCCAATATTTGTTGTGCTTCTACCCAAGCTAAAATTATCTTAACCACTGTGGTTTCCAACTGCTGACCTCAATCAGGTCCTTATCCTCAATGGGCCTTATCAACAGTGCTCTAGATGTCTTATTGGGTGGTCTAACCTACCTAAATATTTAGGGATAAACAGTGGATTTAAGAAAACCAAGATGTGATCATAGTATTTAGTGAGATGGCATTGCTTCTGAAGAGAAGCACAAAAGACTCATAAAGGATGATGTAAATTCCTAGAGGATCAATCCAGATTCTTTCTAATGGAAGCTAATGAGCAAATACAAGTTAGAGCAGGTTTTCTAAAACATGATCAATTATAGAAATAAACTTAAAGTTTGAGAGGTGAAAGGAAGTAATGTATTGCTATAAGAGAAATGGCTCATATTTATAAAGCTTATGAAATGTTTTCCTTAATAACTTTGTGGTTTAGCCATTACAATTATTTATTATTCCTATTTTGTAAATTAAATTTTAAGTGCCTTGCACATAGTAACATGAGCAGGAAGCAGGGGAACCTGAACTCCAACCCATATCCTTGGACTTCAAATCAATTGCTCTCTCTGCTAAAAACACACTTCCAACAATGGCAAGGAAGGGGAGAAGGGAAGGGAAGGGAAGGAAGAGAAGGGAAGAAGGAAAGAAAGAAGGCAGGAAGGCAGGAGTTTCAACAATCCAGCTAGCAGTTTCTGTGGGGGTGTAAGATCCACCCACAACCAGCACCCAGAAAGCTGCCAACACACAGCAAAAGCACAGGTTCTTTTGATCTGCTTTAGTAAGGAAAGCAACGTTAAAGGGGTTGACAAGCTTACTTTAATTCAGCATACAAATATCATTCACTTAGTTCAGGGGGAAAAGGCAGTATCCTGAACTTCAGAACAAAATACAAACAAATTACACACATCAACAGACACACTTTGTCTGATTCAAATCCCAATACATAGTTACCAGAGTTCAACAGTGTCAGCATCCGGTTACAAGCTGGAGGGCTCCTAGCTACAGCTGCCCGGAGTCTCTGCCTCAGCACCACCACAAGTGAGAGCCCTGCACAAATGGCTCTGCCCTCTCTTCTTACATGGCTTCAGACATCATCGAACGTCATCTGAATGACCAGAACTTAGGCTGCTATGATTGGCTCTTGAGTTAGCCCCACCCCTTAGGACCCTGGGAGGTTCACATCCACATAGGTTAGGTTAACACCTAATAGGGGTTAGAGCCTGGGGCTTAGCACTTAGTAAGACTCAAGATGGGCATGGCTCTGGAGTTAGCACCTCCCCTTAGTCAGCCCCACCTTGGGCCCCACCCAAGTCACCAATCCACACGCACATAGGTTCCAGACCTAATAGGGGTTTGGGCTTGGGGCTTAGCACCTAGTAAGCCTCAATGAAATACACTGAATTACTCAAAGAAAACAAAGGCTATTTTGCTTACCAACACGATAGGAAGGTAGGAAGTTAGGAAGGTAGGAATGTAGGAGGCAGGGGAAGGGAAGGAAAGAGGGAAAGAAGGAAGGAAGGAACAAAGGAAGGAAGGAAGGAGGGAGGGGAAGAAGCAAGAAAGAAGAAAGGAGGTAGGGAAGGAAGGGAGGGAGGGAGGAAAGAAGACAAGGAAAGGAAAAGAAAGGAGAGGAGGGGAGAGGAAAGGGAAAGGAAGAGAAGGGAAGGAAAGAGAAGGGAAAGGAAAGAAGATACTTCCTTTCCAAAATTATATGTAAATGTCCCACAAGTATTCAGAAATTGCTATTCCTTGTTGACTTCATAATCACTTCTCTTAAAGAACTCAGAAAATACTGAAGTAGTGATTTTAAGCTAGTACAAGTGACTGGTGTTCAAATTTCCTCCCAAGGGACTTCATTTTCCATGTAGAGCATACTCACAATAAAATAAAAGAGAAGATCAAAGGTATTTCAAGCACACATTAAAACATAGTTATTTAAAATAATAATATATCCTCAAAGACCAAAATTCTAGCTATAAACTATGAATTGAGTTGGCAGGAAAATTCTCTGCCATTTTTCATGGGGGAAAAGTAGATTCATGAACTAACTGCTAAAGAGAGTGCTTTGAGCCTAGATGATGCTGTTTTTATAGAATCTTTCCCTCTTTGTGGCCATAACACACCTGATGAAGATTTCACAAATGTGGCCTCTCCCTGACCATTAGAGTAATCCTAGGGAGGAATGAAAAAGAAATTCTATTCAAATCTAGTCAAAAAAGAAACAATCCTCGATGAGAATGACTGTGCACATCAGTGATGTTGTGGTTTCCATACTATTTAACATGGAAGAATTGATATAACTTATCCATTGGCTACAGCTCTGCATTATATGCATGCATTAATTAGGGTATTCTGCATTATTGCCTTATAGCTTATTCATCACATCAACAGTTTAGCAGCTGGACAGCTCCAGATGCACTGAGGTTTTCCGGCCAAAGGACACTGACCTTGCATGATTAAAATGAAAGGCACATACTTACACCCTGCAGAGTTGACTAACTATAGACCCATATAGAGAATACAAACCCCTGGACAATAGAAATCATACCAAGCCTCAAGAAAAGTATAATTGCTAAGGAAACAATTACCTTCACTATTCTGCCGAGCTCCATATCCATTTGTTTAGTGAGGTTCAGTGTTACTTATTTCCATGAGGTTTTTATCCAGTCTTCAATGCTCACCCGAAAAAAGGTTTCATGAATAACCCATGATTCTTTCTGTTTACTGAGCAGACTACAACCCCTCACTTCTTCTATCTTTGGCAATGGAAACTTACTCCAAGGTCAGGGTGATCTTTAGCATATATCTTCTCTCGACATGTAAGACATAGGGACTTTTTAAGCTGACTAAAAGTATGGGCAGATTGAACACTACAAGTTATTTTAAACCATACACAGTATTTATGATGTCTTTTCAATGGCCCTTGTGATCTACTGATATGTGGAAATAGCTTACTAAGCTAAACACCAGCCTTGAAATACTGAATGATTCCCTGGGGCTTTGGGGTCAACAAGTGAGACAATATGACTCCAAACAGCTAAGCTGAACTTTCTATAGTGGAAACAAAGGTCTATATTCAACAGAGGATCAAAACATGGACATCAGGAGGCCTACTTTTCCATTAGCAATTTCAGTCTTGGAAAACCAAGGATTTTAAATGGCCTAAAACAGGCCTGTCAAATGACCTTGCCTTGGCCTGGAAAGTTATGGTCCTGATTTCCCTGGGATCCCCCTTCAGCCGAAGAAGCACAGATAATTCAGAATATAGCCACATCACCACATCTCCATGACTTCCAACTGCTTCCCCTCCCCATTCCATTCAGTGTTTTCACCTCAGGGACAGACCAGACAGACTAGCTCATTCTCAACCTTCACAAGCTAACTCTGTCTCCAGACGGTTAGAGCCAATCAGAAATGGTGGGCTGATTCTGCTAGAATGTATTACATGCTTCTGGACAAAAGACAGACCATCACATCATACTATCTTAGTCATGTCAGTGGATATGGTTTCATATTCACAGAGCACTACAGAGCACAGAGTACTTTTGGTCCCTCTGTTCTGCTAGTCTGGTGACAAGAATTGAATTTTTTTATGACTCACATTGGATGTTGTAATTCAAGATCCAATAACCAGAATACAAGAACCAAAAGTACCATTTGCTTTTAGCTTCTCTCAAGTCTAATCTAAGGGCTAAGAAGTGAGCTATTAATCAGATTACACTTAAACAGCATTTTCCCCATGATAGAATTCATTATTCTGTTAAAAAACCAATTTAGGTACCTTTATGCTAACAGTGGCTTTCAGTATTGGGGACTCAGATATGCTGCCAGCTGATTTTAAGTTATCCTAATAAGCTAGCATTTATATAGCTCTTTAAGACTAGGAAAACACTTTATACTTGTTATCTGATTTGATTCAACTGTCTTGTGAGGTGGTGTTACTATTATTATCCCCATTTTACAGAAGAAGAAACTGAGGCAGAGAAGCATAAAGGGTCATGAGAGGGTCACACAGCTAGTAAGCATCTGAAGCATGATTCAAAGTCATCTTCTTGTTCCCAAGTCCAGAGCTCTATCCACTATACCACCTGCCTCAAATGTTTTCATCCCAAACTAGTTTTTATGACACATCCACAGAGTTAAAACTAGCATGTGGGCAACAGGACTTTGGTCCAAGTGACCAATCATAACGACAACCATACTGGCACACCCAGGATGGCTACCAGTGCAGGTTCTTTTATCTGTTTTAGTAGGAAAGACAGCTGTTTCAGGGGTCAACAATCTTCTTTAATTAAACAGAAAAAAATAGAGAGAAGAAAAATAAAGACCAACAGAGCTCTACTGTCTGAATAAAAGTTTTACATCCACCACTGAATCAAGAGAGCCTTTACCTCTGAGAAGTCGGGGAGCTCTGAGCATGCAGCCACTCAGAGTCTCAACCAAGAAATCACATCTTTCTCCTAAGCAAGCCCCCAAAGCAAAAGCTCACCTCTCACAATATATACTCTTTCAGCTCAGTGCCTAATTAGAAATTAACAAAAGGTGTGTAAGCCTTCCTACAAGCAAGCAAGCTTCCCTTAATGGGCTCCACATGAGGAGTGCTGCCATATCTGCCCACCTCCCCCCCCCCCCAGCCTTAGCTCAACTGAATTTGCCCCAGATTTATTTTCAGCTGTTTATTGCTCTGCACATCTGGCCATAGATCATGATGCCTCTCTGACTTTCAGCTTGAACCCACAAATACCATACTGGTTTTTATTCTGGGCCTCTAAATTGCCTGGAAGCTCTAAGTTGAACCACTTAAGGCATTGCAGAAAAAATTAAATCCATCAAGGGGAAAAAGGAATCATTTACCTCTCAGCAACTACCTAGAGATCCTTAATATTCAAATCATATGAGAGCTCCTAACGGCTCGGTGGGGTCCATTACAATCTGCAGCATAATGGAAATGCATGCTTAGGGGCTCCTTAATATGTGTATTATTGACACAATAGATCATAATGGCATTGAGCCTGGATCTGTTGTGTCTCAGTCTTAACATTTTCCTCTTTAGCTGGCAGATTATTGACACATTAGACTTTAACAAATCCCTGGATTTACATCAGTTTCAGTCCATTTTTACCAAAGTCTCCTTCAGCACTCTCTTTGTTTAAATAAGGGTTCTCAATGGAATTGACCACAATGGCTCCTGCAGAAATATCAGTGTCTTTTTATATCTTTATGATTGATTCCTGTATTTGCAAATCTCAGTCCAAGGAAGAAGTTCTAACTGTGGTCAGAACTATGGGCTTGCTCCAGGAAGCAGGAATCAAGAACTTCAAAGTAAACTGGAATCCAGAGGTTAGACTCCTCAAAATCTTCACCATTTTCCTCCTACAATTGCTTGGCCTTGTCTTTCTTAAGGATTCCTTGATTATACTCCTGTCTCTACAATTTCATTTTTCCAACAGCCCTGGTTTCTTCACACACACACACACACATACACACACACACACACACACACACACACCCCTTACCCTCACTGTTATTCACAACTTAACCCCTTGAAGGTATTCGCTTTCCCCCTCACTGATGTTCCTTTTGGACTCTCTACAAAAAGCATCATGAATGTGTGCAAACCATGAGTATGTTCTCATTTCAGATGCCTTTGTTCCACAATCGCCTTGTACATACATATTCACAGACTTCAAATTATAGGTGAAGAGCTATAGAGATTGTAGCAGAGTCAGATTGGTATTTTATACTGCACAATGAGAGGAGGGGAAGAAGAGGGTGGATATTCAGATATTATTAGGGGTGTAGTGTGGACCACAAGTCTTTTCCTGCCTGGCCTGAGACAGTACCTGACAATATGTACTCGCCTCCTGCCTCCCTCTTTCTTCCTCCCTCCTCCATCCTCTTTCCTTTCTCCTCCCTCCTCCCCCTCTATCTTCTCTCCTCCCTCTTTCTTTCTCCCACCTCCCTTCTTCCTCCCTCCTCTCCCCTCTGTCCTTCCTCCTCCCCATCCATCCTCTTTCTTCCCTTTTCTTTCTCCCTCCTCTCCCTCCTCCCTTTTTCTTCCTCCCTCCTCCTTCCTGATATTTGGGATGCAGTACTGAGTTGTTCCAGTAAGCCAACCTTGCTCCACAGTGGGGAACATAGTGGACCAAAAGACAATGGGACAAAGTGGCGGGGGAGGGTTCCAGGTTCACTGAGGATGCTAAGACAGCTGGAAAGAAGCATACCACTCACTCAGGTACTGAGAAAAGTTAAAGCTATGGTAACTTGGCATGACCTAAGGCAGAAATAGGAAGGAAGACCTGCTTGTGAGGTTTAAGGGGACAGGCTTCCTTAAGTCCATGGGAATCCCATTATATGTGAGGCCTGAGGCTGGCAATCGCAGTACAAGGGAAGACTCTGGAAATAAAGGCACCTAGAACTGATTTTGAAGTGTGGTACAGACATACCAAGGAGTCTGGAGACAGTGTTCCCCCAAGGAAAGATAAGGACTGGCGTTTGCTGGACACTGAGGAAAATTGCAGGCAGGACAGTCCAAGAATGAGGACTGAGAGCAAAAATCTGCTCCATTGGTTGGGAGCTGGGCATCAGTTTCTTCACTTATTAAATAAAGTGGTTTGACTAGATATCTTCTGAGATTTCCCTTTCAGAGTTCATTTTCAGCTCTAGATCTTGGATTCTGTAAACTGCAGAAAGCAAGAGCCTTAGGTGGAGCCACATTTTATGGTAGGAAAAAATCAGGGCAGGGAGCAGTGACCAGTGACATTCCATCTGTAAGAGCTGCCAGGGGTTAAGCAATGCTGCGTCAAAGCCAAAGAACTATGCCTTAGCAGCAAGGAGAAGCTTCTGGGTGCCCCATGATGGAGCCTTAACCACATAGACGGAGAGGTACACACCTCTGGAAGGAAGGAAGAGAGAAAGGGAGGGAGGAAGGGAGGAAAGAAGGAAGGGAGGAAGAAAGGAAGGAAGGAAGCAAGGAAGGAGGGAGGGAGAGAAGGAAGGGAGGGAGGGAGAGAAAGAAGGAAGGAAGAAAGGGAAGGAAAAGGAAGGGAGGGAAAAGGATGGAAGAAAGGAAGGAAGGAAAGAAGGAAGGAGGGAGGGAGGAAAGAGGCAGAGAGGGAGAGAAGGAATGGAGGAAGAAAAAAAGAAGGAAAGAAGGTAGGAAAGAAGAAGGAAAGAAAGAAGGAAGGAGGGAGGGAAGGAAGGAAAGAAGGAAGGGGAAGGAAGGAAGGAAGGAAGGAAGGAAGGAAGGAAGGAAGGAAGGAAGGAAGGAAGGAAGGAAGGTGGACAAAAATAAGTGTCAGCTATGTGTCAGGAACCGTGCTAAGCACTTTACAAATATGATCTCATTTGTTCTTCACAACAATCCTGGGGAATAGGTGCTAATATTACACCCATTTTATGGTTGAGGAGACTGAAGCAGACAGAAGTCAGGTGACTTGTGCAGGATTACACAGGTAGTATCTGACTCCAGGCCTATGCTGTATGCACTGCCCCACCAGATGCCTCTCTGAGTTTCGATATGCACAGGAATTTCAGAATGAAAGTACGTTCGTACCTCCCGACTCCTGACCCAGTGATCTACCCTCCATACTACCTAGGTCCCTCTGGAAGGAGAGTTGTTCGCTGGCGAGTGTTCTTAATTTTGATGAACTCAAAAATGAGTCCTATTTGTTTTCCTTAACCTCTACTCTCAATTAACTTGTTTGTATTTTGAACCTTGTCAGTCTGTGTGATTATAAAAAGATTTGATGACTATATTTTAGGTCAGGGAAAGAGGTATTAGCTGCTGAAGATCCCAGACTACATGGGTAGGGGGCATTAAGTTAGAGGATAAAGAAAAATCCACAAGATACACCTAGGCGCTTCACCTCAGGAGAGGTACCTCCGACAGAGTTATACTGTTGTTCAGTCATTCAGTATATCCAACTCTTTGTGACCCTTTCACTATCTCCCAAAGTCTGTCCAAGCTCATGTTCATTGCTTCCATGACACTATTCATCTCATCCTCTGCCATTTCCTTCTCCTTTTGCCTTTAGTCTTAACACTGGAGTCTTTTCCAGTGAATCCAGTCTTCTCATTATGTGGCTAAAGTATTTAAGCTTCAGCTTCAGTATTTGTCTTTCCAATGAACAGTCTGAATTAATTTAAGTATTTACTAATTTGATCTCTTTACTGTCCAAGGGAAACTTGAAAGTCTTCTCTAGCAGCACAATTCAAAATCCTCGATTCTGCAGCGTTCAGCTTTCCTTATGCTCCAACTCTCAGAGCCACATTTTACTACTGGAAAAATCATGGCTTTGACTATATGGACCTTTGTTCACAAGGTGATGTCTCTGCTTTTTAGTATAGCATCCAGATTTGCCATAGATTTCCTTCTAAGGAGAAAGCATCTTTTAATTTCATGGCTGCAGTCACCATCTACAGTGATCTTTGAGCCCAAGAATAATAAAATCTGACACTGCTTGCATTTCTTCTCCTTCTATTTGCCAGGAAGTGATGGGACCAGTTGCCAAGATCTTAGTTTATTTTTAATGTTAAGCTACACACCAGTTTTTACCCTTTCCTGTTTGACCCTCATCAAGAGGTTTTCTCAACTCTTCTTCACTTTCTGCCATCAGAGGGTTATCATCTGAATATCTGAGACTGTTGATTTTTCTCCCAACAACCTTAATTCTGGCTTTTGATTCATTCAGCCTGGCACTTCACATGATGTAATCTGCATATAAGTTAAATAAATAAGGTGACAGTATACAGCCTTGTCATACTCCTTTCCTAATCTTCAACCAATCAGTTGTTCCATGTTTGGTTCTAATTGTTGCTTCTTTACCTGCATACAGTTTCCTCAGGAGACAAATAAGATGATACAGTACTCACTTCTCTTTGAAGACTTGCCACATTTTGTTGTGATCCACACAGTCAAAAGCTTTAATGTAACCAATGAAGTAGATGTTTTTCTGGAACTCCCTTGCTTTCTCCATAGTCCAGCAAATGTTGGCAATTTGGCCTCTAGTTCCTCCGCCTCTTTAAAAACCAACCTGCACTTCTGGTAATTCTCGGTTCACATATTGCTGAAGTCTAACTTGCAGACTTAAATATAACCTTACTGGCATGTGAAATGAGTGCAATTGTTCAGTAATTTGAACATTCATTGGCATTGCCTTTCTTTAGGATTGGGACATAAACTGATCTTTTCCAGTTCAGTGGCCACTGCTAAGTTTTGCAAATTTGCTGGCATATTGAATGTAGCACTTGAACAGCATCATCTTTTAGGATTTTAAATAGGTCATTTGGAATTCCGTCACCTCCAACTACTTCCTAAGGCCCACTTGACTTTATTCTCCAGGATGTCTGACTCTAGATCTTTAACCACACCATGGTGGTTATTGGTGATATTAAGATCTTTCTTATATAGTTCTGTATATTCTTGCCACCTCTTCTTAATCTTTCTACTTCTGTTAAGTCCCTCCCTTTATCATGCCCATTTTTTGCATGAAATATTGCCTTGATATTTCTAATTTTCTTGAAGAGATCTCATCTTTCCCATTCCATTGTTTTCTTTCTATTTCTTTTCATTGCTCATTTAAGAAAACCTTTTTATTTCTCCTTGCTATCCTCTGGAATTCTGCATTCAGTTAGGTATATCTTTCCCTTTCACTTTCTTTCTTTCCTTCTTTCCTATTTGTAAAACCTCATCAGACAGCCATTTTGCTTTCTTGCTCTTCTTTTTCTTTGGGACAGTTTTTGTTACTGCCTCCTGTACGATATTGTGAACCTCTGTCTATAGTTTTTAGGCACTCTACGTACCATATCTAAGCCCTTAAATCTATTCATCACTTCTACTTCACATTCATAAGGGATGTTATTGAGCTCATCCCTATACAGTCTGATGGTTTTCTTTACTTTTTTTCAATTTTAGTCTGAATTTTGCAATAAGAAATACAGTCAGCTCCAGGTCTTGTTCTAACTGACTGTATAGAGCTTCTCTACCTTTGGCTACAAAGTAAACAGTCAATCTGATTTTGATATTGACCATCTGATGACATCCATGTGTGGAGTCACCTTTTGGGCTGTTAACAAAGAGTGTTTGTATGACCAGCAAGTTCTATTGACAAAATTCTATTAATCTCTGCCCTGCTTCATTTTGTATTCTAAGGCCAAACTTTCCTGTTATTCCACTTATCTTTTGATTTCCTACTTTAGCATTCCAATCCCCTATGAAGATGTGACATTGTGTGTGTGTGTGTGTGTGTGTGTGTGTGTGTGTGTGTGTGTGTTATTTCTACAAGATGTTGTAGGCCTTCATGGAACTGATCAACTTTGGCCTCTTCAACATCAGTGGTTGGAGCATAGACTTGTATTACTGTGATGTTAAATGGCTTTTGCCTTGGATTCAAACAGATATCATCCTGTCATTTTTGAGATTATACCCCAGTACTACTTTTCTCACCCTTTTATTGACTGTGAGGGCTATGCCACTTCTACTAAGGGATTCTTGACCCCAGTAGTATATGTAGTGATCATCTGAATTAAACTCACCCATTCCCATCCATTTAAGTTCACTAACACCCAAGATGTAATGTACAAACTTTCCACCTCCCATTTGACCACATCATTGATTCATAGATCTTACCTTTCAGATTCCCATGCAATATTGATCTTTGCAGCACCAGACTTTGCTTTTGTCACCAGACACATCCACAGCTGAGCTTCCATTCAGCTTTGGCCCAGCCACTTCATTCTTTCTGGAGGTACTTGCACTTGTCCTCTACTCTTCTCCAGTAATACGCTGGACACCTTCCAACCTGAGGGGCTCATCTTCTGATATCATATCCTTTAACATTTTAATATTGTCCATGAGGTTTTCTTGGCAAAGATACTGGAGTGATTGGCCGTTTCCTTCTCTGGTGGATCACCTTTTGTCTGAACTCTCCATTATGACCTTTCTGTCTTGGGTAACTCTGCATGGCATAGCTCATAGTTTCGTTGAGCTATGTATGCCTTTCTGCCACAATAAGGCAGTGACCCAGGAGGTGAGAGTTAAACTAACTAAAAGTAATGTCAAATGCCATCTAGCCCAAAGGTGTCAAACTAGAGGCCTGAGGTACCTGTAAGAAATAACTCCTGACTAAAACCTGAACCACATTAAAAGATAATTAGGAAACATTTAACTGAATAAATGAATTGGGAAACATTCAAATAAATAAGTAAAACATGGATAATATTAATTTGTGATTTTCTAATTCAATATGTTGACCACTGGGATTCTTTTTTTGGTTTAACACCACTGAATTCTAAACTTACTCTCCCATTTTATGGATTTGGAAACTGAGGCTGAAGAGAGCAGATACTAAAATTCATGTGTCCTCTGTGCCTAATAGTATTCATGCCCTCAGCTCCCTAATACAGCTTGGCCACATGCAAGTATTAGCATGGTAACTGTAAGAACCCAGGAGTATGTCAGGGATGAGTAGAGAAATGGGAAGGCAGAAGATGAAGCTGTTTGCCTACATAATTGAGCAGCAATTTTCACCAGGGAATTTAACTAGAGTATTTCAGGAGAAGTGGAAAGAATGGCCGTCGGGTATAAGAATAACAGCAACATTGATGCTTTTAAGGCAGATTTGGATTGAGAGTAAGAAAGGAATGGATTCAGACAAGGCTTTGGCTCTTGGATAAGGGCATGGCTACAATTATGTGGGTGACTGGATGCCTTCAATTACAACCGTGCTAGACAAAGGCTTTAGGTGCAGTCACACAATATGGTGGGACAAAACCAGGGCAGAGAGCAGTGACCAGTGACATTCCATCTGCAAGAGCTGCCAGGGGTATAAGCAATGCTGTGCCAAAGCCAGAGAGTTATGCCTTAGCAACAAGGAGAAACCTCTGGACACCCCAGATGGAGACTTAACCAGAGATAGAGAGGTCCAGACTTCTGGAAGGAAGACACTGGGAGCCCAAACACAAACAAAGAAATAGTACCTGCTCTCAAGGCACTTATGTTGTATTATAGGGATATGCCATATACACATACAAGCAAATACAAAAAATAAGTGTATACAAAGTAATCCAGCCTCAGACACTTACTAGCTCTGTGTCCCTGGGCAAGTCATTTAACCCTGTTTGCTTCCATTTCTTCATCTGTAAAATGGAGATAATGATAGTACCTACCTCCCAGCATCGTCACGAGGATCCAATGAGATAATAATTATAAAGTGCTTTTTAGCACAGCGCCTGGCATATCATAAGTGCTATATAAATGTTACCTATTACTGTCATTATGTAGAGTACTGCTATGCCAGGTTTTAGTAAGGTAAACCAACTCTCAATTTTTTAAATAATACTATGCAATTCCCAAAGAGGAAGCATGGCATTGTGTTTGTAGAATCAGGAAGACGGTATCAAGATTTGTCTCTGATACATTATAGCTGTATGGCCCTGGGCAGGTCACTTAACCTCCAGGTGACCTAGGCAGCTCCCTAAGAAATGAGTCACCAACAGAAACCCCACTGGTAGAAATTTCCATATCAGGTCTACTTCAAAATAAAACTTAAGCATTCTAAATAATGAAACAAACCCTAAACTGTCTATTTCCCAGCTTCTCCTTGGTCCGTGTTAATGATAAATACCATTAACATCTTCTTTTCTAAATATACCTACCCCATGCCTGACATGTCTAATTTGGCATGCCATGCATTGCCTTAGTGATGCTGGAAGCTATGGTGGGGGTCACCTCTGCTATGTTCATTTAAAATTTATTTTCTCTTTGCCAGCCACTGAGTTGGCAAATTAGAAAGGTGCTGAACCCTGCAGTTTCTTTTAGATCCTTAGGTGGAAGAATATCTTTTTTCCATCAATATCTGAAACAAATTTTGAATGCTTTTCCCACCTAATATATGATCACTCACCAACCTATTAAAAGGAGAGATAACATAAACAGCCAGTCGTTCATTCATTCAGTCTTTGATTCAACAAGCATTTTTATTAAATGCATCCTGTCTGCCAAACACTGTGTTAACTTCTGGGGATGCAAAGACAAAAACAAAACATCTCCTGTCCTTCGGAAGCTTATGTTCTACTGGGAGAAAATAATGCATAAACACATAAAGAGAAAATAAATACAAATTAAATACAAAATAATGGGAGAGGGGACTAGCAACCAGGGAGTTCAAGATGTTGGAGATGGCATTTGAGTTTAGAGCTTTGTAAAAAGTAAGGGAGCCTAAGTGCAGAGGGCAGGGGAGGAGAGAAGAGGGGAGAGTATACATGGAGGAGAGTCTGTGTAAAGCTCAAAAGACATGGATGAAAAGAGATGTAATGACATGTATGAGGAGCAGCAGGTAGGCCAGTGTGCCTAGGACGTAGAGGGTGCTGAGAGGGAAGATGTGCAAAAAGCCTGTAAAGAGAGGCTGGAACTAACTGTGAAGGGCTTGAAGTGCTAAAGAGGAGGCCTCATTTGCTTCTGGAGTCAATGCAGAATCATCGGAGTTTCTTGAGCTCCATGATACAGTCACACACATGCTTCATTTAGAACAATTGGGGTCCTAAGAAATTGTGTGAAGTGGACCAAGCTTTTTCGTGGTGACCAACAGCACCCACCCCAAAGACACCAATATTCTTACACCTACCCTAGGTTAATGTGTCTCCCTTCCTACCCAGAACCCAGGAACTCCATTAGGAAGCTCACTGAGGCCCATCTTCCTTCCTTCCTTCCTTTCTTCCTTCCTTCCCTCCTTCTTTCATTTCTTCCTTCCTTCTTCCCTTTCACTTTTCCTTCCTCCCTTCTATTTTTTCCTTCCTTCATTCAATTTGTCCTTCCTTCTTTTTTCTTTCTTCCTTTCTTTCTTCTTTCTTTCCTTCCATTGTTTCTTCTTTCCTCCCTTCCTTTCTCCCTTTTTTCTTTCCTTCCTTCCATTTTTCTTCCTCCCTTCCTTTCTTCCATTTTCCTTCTTTCTTCCTTCCTCCCTTCTTTCTTCCTTCCTTCCTTCCAAAAACATTTATTGAGCGTCCATCCTCAATCCTCACTTATAGAACCATGAAATTTTAGAGTTGGCAAGGATACTAGAGATTATACAGTCCAACTCCCTCTCTTTTACAGATGAGAAACTAATACCCTGAGAGACAGGCTGACTTACCAAAAGTAATACATAGAGTAAGTGGAGGGACAGGATTTGAATCCAAGTCAAATGTCAGTTTTCTGACTCCAAGTCATTCTCATGTCACATGGTCTTGCTTCCACACTGCTACCTCTCCATGCCAGGGAGGGAAAACAGAAGCACTGGGCTAATCTGAGTTTTGATGCTGGATTTCCAAAGACAAGAAAGAGATTTGGAAGAACATCCTGAGCTGAATTGGTATAAACAGGTATAAATACACTGGGACATTCTTTTTTTAAAAAAAATATTTTATTTGTTTTTAGTTTTCAACATTTGCTTCTATAAGGTTTTGAGTTCTAAATTTTCTCTCCCTCTGCTCCCCTCTCCCCAAGACAGTATGCAATAGGCTATACGTGTATATGTATATGTAATATATGTAATATGTATTAAGCATATTTCCACATTAGTCATGTTGTAAAGAAGAATTAGAACCAAAGGGCAAAACTATGAGAAAGAAGAAACGAGAGAGAGAGAGAGAGAGAGAGAAAATAGTGTGCTCTGGATGAGGATAGCATTTTCCATCATGAGTCTTCTGGAATTGTCTTAGATCCTTGTATTGCTGTGAAGAGTTAAGTCTGTCAAAGTTGGTCATTGCACAACGTTGCTGTTGCTGTGTACAATGTTCTCCTGGTTCTGCTCACTTCACTCAGTTCATGTAAGCCTTTCCAGGTTTTTCTGAAATCTGTCTGTTCATCATTTCTTATGGAAGAATAATATTCCATTACATTCATATGCCACAATTTGTTCAGCTATTCCCCAATTGATGGGCATCCCTTTAATTTCAATTCTTGGCCACCACAAAAAGAGCTGCTATAAATATTTTTGTACATGAGGGTCCTTTCCCCATTTTTATGATCTCTTTGGGACACAGACATAGTAGCAGTATTGCTGGGTCAAAGGGTCTGCACAGCTTTAGAGTCCTTTGGGCAGTACACTGGGACATTCTAAGATGAGAACAGAAAGGGGCAGGGGAGAGTTTTGAATGTTCAGCTGGAACCCTAGAAATGACCCAAGGGTCACAGACTTAAAAATGAAAGGAGATTTAGAGGACATCTAGGCCAAGCCCTTCATTTTCTAGATGAGGAACCTGAAGCCTTTCTATAGGACAGCCCTTTAAACAGCTATTATGCATTCTCTCTCTCCAACCCTGAGTCTTCTCTTCTCCACGGTAAACATCGTCATTTCCTTCAGTTGATCTATCCATGCAATGTTTCAAGGACCATCAACATCCTACTTGCCCTTTTCTAGCTTATCAATGTCCTTTCAGATAAACTATTTGAGAGCAAGGACTGGTTAGGGATTTTTTTGTTTGTTTGGGGGGGGGGGAGTTTGTCTTTATATTCTCCCAAATCTAGCATAGTTCCTGATACAAGGAAGGCACTTAATAAATGTTTGTTGAATTAAACTGAATTGTAAACGTGGAAACTGAGACCTAGAAAGTACAAATGACTTACCTATAGTGTCCTATAGTTCATAAATAGCAGAGCTCTCTGAAAGGAGGGTGGGTTTGAACTAACAAGCAACAGGGAAAGAGCTGTCGGTTCTCAACAGCATCAATTCTGATGTAATAATAAAAGCTGTGCAGCAGAAAGACCAGTCTGGCAGCTGTGAGCAGGAAGAAGTGGATGGAATAGGATTAGAAATGGGGGGATCAATTAGGAGGCTATTGTGGTAATCCAGGTCTGGAGAGTCATGTGTCAGCAAGAGGGAGAGGGGGTGGGTCAATGGGAGACCCAGTATAAAGTCAGAATTGACAGATCACAACAACTAATGGTCTATGAGGAATGAAGGAGAAGAAAGAACCAGAGGTGATACTGAGGTTATGGGATGAAGAAAGATCTGTAAGTGCACCAAACATTCACAGGAAGTTTGGTAGGGAGCCAATTTAAGGAGGAAGAAACTAGAAAATTTGTTTTTATTCTTGGTCACCTTGCAGTCCTAGGACTCACTGCCAGAATCCAAAATACTTACAGGTTAAATAAAATGCTGGAATTGTGTTTTAGTTATCTCCCATCTGGATTCTATCTACCAGTCAATATCAATCCAAGCGTTCCATCCAGTCCAAACCTCTAATCTCCAACGTAACACAGAATGTTAGTGGTGGGAAGGATCTTAAAGATGTTCTGGTCTCACTCCATCATCTTATATTCTTTTCTTTTTGCAAAGCTATCTTATTTTTTAATGAATGGAAATCCATTTTTCTAACCCTTCCACCACCATTAGAAAAGAAAAAAGCAATATAATAAAGTCCTTGTAAAAAGTACATGTAATTAAGCAAAACAATTTTTCTGCATAGGTAGAGTTAAAAAAAACCCATATCTCATTCTGTACCTGCAGTCTACCACCTCTCTTTCATGTGAACATCATGTTTTATCATCAGTCCTCTGGAATTATGGATGTTCATTAGGTTAATAATAGTTTTTTTTACAAATTTCAAAGTTATTTGTTTATATGGAGTTGTTGTTATTATATAAGTTGTTTTGGTTCTGCTCATTTCATTTTTCACTAGTTTATTAAAGTCTTCAAAACTGACCATTTTTGCTTATAAGGAAACTGAGATAGAGAGTTTAATTGACTTGCTCAAGGATTTTTTTTCCAAATTAAATTTTATTTACTATTAATAAGCCTTTATATTCTCTTGCTCTCACCTCCTCCCCTCCCTGATTGAAAAGGAGGGAAAAAGAAATATGCTTGTAATGAATATTCATAGGAAGGCAAAATACAGTCCTACATTGTGTTTGAAAAATGTTTCATCCTGCATAATTAGTCTATCATCTCTTTGTCAGGAGGTGGGTAGCATGCTTCATCATAAATCCTCTGGAATCATGGCTGGTCGTTGAATTGATCAGAGTTCTTAGGGTTTTAACAGTTGTGCATTTTTACCTTGTTGCTACTATATAAATCATTCCCTTGATTCTATTCACTTTACTCTGCATCAGTTCACGCAACTCTTCCCACATTTCTCTAAAACCAATCCTTTCATCATTTATGGAACACTAGCCTTCTCCTATATTCATTTACCATAATTTGTTCAACCATTCTTCACTGGATTTCCAGTTGTTTGCCACAACAAAAAAAATTGCTGCTATAAATATTTTGTACATATGGGTCTTTTTCCTTTTTCTTTGATTTTTTTGGAGCATAGGCCCAGTAGTATTACTGGGTCAGCAGATCTGTACATTTTAGTAGCTTTTAGAGCATAGTTGCAAATTGCCTTCCAGAATGTTTGTACCAATTCACACTTCTATCAACAATGAATTAATATGCTTATATTCTGCAGCCCTCCCAATATTTGTCATTCTCCTTTTTTGTCATCATCACCAACCTGATGAGTATGAAAGAGTCTCAGAGGTGCTTGAGTTAACATTTCTCTAATCATTACTCAACACAGGCACTCAATGGCAAAGCCAAGATTGGAGCCCAGGCCGTCTGGCTCTGAATCTGGTATTCTTTCCAGTACATAACTCTGTCTTCCTGGTAAAGCATGCTTTACTGCCACTAACTCTTTCACACCATCTCCTGACAGCCTCACAAGAGGTTGTATAACAGCTGGTCCATGGTGGAGATTTGAGGGGGAGAGTATGAGGCTTGGGGGCCTATGTTTCAAAATATTTTAAAGCATGCCAAGTAAGTGTCCACCTAAGGTCCTTAAACCTATACTAGCCCTAAGAGCAAAGATAAAACCTTTGCAAACCTCGATGGCCCTGAAAGGGCCTGAGCTGAAATACAAAACTCAACTCTCAGTCCTGACTGTTAAGCTTAGGCAGGATTCAGCAAATGTAAAACTGAATCGAACTTCTTTTCCACTCTACGACTTATACTGCTCATTTGTAACATGGAAGTCACCACTAATAGTACCTTTGAATGCTGAATAACAGATCAATTCCCCAACTGAACATTAATTCTTCCTCCTGTCCATCAGACTCAGGTTTTAAGCAAGGTTAAAACTCCTCCATTTCTCCAATGAGGCAGCTTAGAAAATGGATTTCTAAAAAGAATGCAGTACGTATTCTAAGCTGAGGAACTTGTTCATGTAGCAACGTGGCAATAAGAAGATTGGTCACTGTGGCTTAAATGTCCGCTCCACTTTCACTAACTTTTCATTTCTCTCTCCTTCACGGAAGCAGAAAACAGGTGCCTGGTGCTGTACACTTACTGCATTCTAACTTGTTTCAGCCATCCCTATCCGTGTCTTATTCCCACTAGATGATAAACTTCTTGAGAGCAGGAACTAATGATAGACAACAACCCTCATAGGTAGGGGCTATTATCATCTCAATTTTACAGATGAAGAAACTGAGGCAGGAAAAGATTAAGTGGCTTGGTCAGAGTCACACAGCTAGTTATTGTCTGAGGCCAGATTTTAATTCAGATCTTTCTAATTTCAGGTCCTGGACTCTATATACTATATCATTCTTTTAATCTTTGCATCTCCATCAGTGGCCTACACATAGTAGGTGTAATGAACTCTTTTCAAATTGAATTAAAATTTAGTATTCATTCTTCGAAGGACATTACCTAACCTATTTGCAAATATGCCATTACACAATCTGAGAGCCAGAATGAAAATTGAATTAATGGAGCATGGCAACTAGTATATGGTGAATGAGGTGAATTTTTTCCTCTTGGACACATGATATTCATCAGATTTCATTCTGTGTCCAGGTGCACGTCTTAGAACCTTATGGGACTATGGAAAGATGTAAGCTATGTCCCATGGGGGCAGCTAAATGGTACAGTAGATAGAGTGCTGGGCCTGGAGTCAGGAAGATTCATCTCTCTGAGTTCAAATCTGAATTCACACACTTAACTTACTAGCTGTGTGATCTTGGACAAATCACTTAACCCCGTTTGCTTCAGTTTCCTTATGTGTAAAATGAGCTGGAGAAGGAAATGGCCCACCACTGCACTATCTCCGCAAGAAAACTCCAAATGGGGTCATGAAGAGTCAGACATGACTGAAATGACTGAATATCAACAACAATTCTATGTCCCACATCAAGTATTTCCACATAAAATTTGCTAATGAGAGCTCTTGCAGTGTAGTGCAATTAGATGAACTTGGAGATAGGAGAGATCTGGGTTTGAATCCTACCTCCTCCTCTTATTAACTATCTGACCCTCACCAAGTGAATTAATTCCTCTGAATTTCATCTTTAAAGTGCCTTTGATATACGAAAAAAATGCTCTAAATCACTATTCATTAAAGAAATACAAATTAAAACAACTCTGAGGTACCACCTCACACCTACCAGATTGGCTAATGTGACAGAAAAGGAAAATGACAAATGTTGGAGGGGATTGTGTTGGTAAGCAAAATGGGCTCTTAGCTCTCAGTTCAGCCAAGTGCCCTTGAAGAGTTTGTCTTTTGTTTCCTTTGAGTAATTCAGTGTATTTCATTGAGTCTTACTAGGTGCTAAGCCCCAGGCCCAAACCCCTATTAGGTGCTAAGCCTATGTGGGTATGAACCTCCCAGGGTCCTTAGGGGAGGTGCTAACTTAAGAGCTAATCATAGCAGCCTAAATTCTGGTCATTCAGATGACATTTGATGATGTCCGAAATGGTATAAGAAGAGAAGACAGAGCTATTTGTGCAAGGGCTCTCACTCTTGGTGGCACACTCAGATGCGGAGACTCCAGGGCAGAGGTAGCTAAGAGCCCACCCAGATGCTGAGACTTTATTAAACTCTGATAACTGTGTATTGGGATTTGAATCAGACAAGGTCTGTCCGTCGATGTTTGTACTTTGTATTTTGCTCTGAAGTTCAGGTGCTGGTTTTTTCCCCTGAACTAAGTGAATGGTATTTGTATGCTGAATTAAAGCAAGCTTGTCAACCCCTTAACGTTGCTTTCCTTACTAAAGCAGATCAAAAGAACCTGGGCTTTTGCAGCATGCTGGTAGCATTCTTGTTTTTGGGCTTGTGTTGTTCTTTCACCCCCACAACAGCTGCTAGCCAGATTGCTGAAACAGGGATGTGGGAAAACTGGTACATGAATGCACTGCTGGTGGAGTTGTGAACTGATCCAACCATTCTGAAGAACAATTTGGACCTATGCCCAAAGGGCTATAAATCTGTGCATACCCTTTGATTCAGCAATGTCACTACTAGGTCTGTATCCCAGAGAGATCCAAAAAAAAGGAAAAATGACATCATTTTTATTTTTATTCCATAAATTAACCCATTTATTGTTGGACTATGGGCTACAGATATTTGATAAGAAGATTTTACTGGTCTTTCAATTCCTTCAGTCTTCTGATGGCAGATTTGATTGTGACTGCAGATGAGGTTTTTTTTAGGTCCATGCACTACCAGCTACTGTTTTCATACAGGATCCACAATGTCAGATACCCACAGCCCCTCTTTTCAGTTTGGTCTTGCCACAGAAGAAGCAAGTATACTTGGCATGCTGGCTAATTTCAATTTCTTTACTATTTTTCTGAGGGATGCACTGTAACACATTCCACGTTTAGCCACCATTCTGACCTTCTTGGTACATTTAGTCACATTGCCGGTTTTGGGGCTAGAGCTTGGAGAGGGGAAAATGACATATTTGCACAAAAACGTTTATAGTAGCTCTTTTTGTGGTGGCTAAGAATTGGAAATTAAGGGGATGCCCATCAATCGGAGAAAGGCTGAACAAGCTTTAGCATATGATTTTAGTGGAATATTATTGTGCTATAAGATAAGATAAGATAAGCAGGACAATTTCAGAAAAACTTAGACTTATATGAACCAACGCAGAGTGAAGTGAACAAAATGAGAACATTGTACACAGTAACCACAATATAGTATGGTGAACACCTGTGAATGACTTAGCTATTTTCAGTCATACAATGATCCAAGACAATCCCATAGAACTCGTGATGAAAAATGCTATCACCTCCAGAGAAAGAACTGATGTAATTTCTTTATAGAAAGAAGCATATTGTTTTTCTTTCTCTTCCTTCCTTGTTTTCTTCCAAAAAATAACTAAAATAGAAATCTATTTTATGTGATTACACATGTATAAGCTATATCAGATTGCTTACTGTCTCAGTGAAGGTAGGGCATGGATGGAGGGATAGAATTTGGAGCTCAAAACTTTTTTTAAAAATGTTAAAAAATTGTTTTTACAGCTAATTGGGGGAAAATAAAATATTATTTAAAAATAAAATGCTCATGATGATATATGGGTGGGGGGAGGAGAGAGATCCAAATAAAATAAACTACATAAAATTATTTGCAAACCTAAACAACTATGTAAATATCAACTATTGCTGATGACCTGCCAGGCAAAATGCCGATTATACAATAGACATTTAATAATTAGTTGTTGATGTAATCCATCCAAATTGCATTAGCCATAGACTAGGACTTCTTTCTTACAGAGAGAGTGCCCAACACTACTGTATTTTGAATCCAACCAGAAAAGTCGGCTTTGGAGAAAGTTGCCACGTTATTATCCATTGACAGTTACCAGGTACTAACAATTTGCTTTCAATGTAAAGCAACAACTGCATTTTAACGGATCTCTGAAGCTTGCCCCATGACACTGCCTTTCAGGGCACATTGAGCTTGTAGTGAATTACAATATAGCTACAACCATCTGTTTGACAGAAAAGTTGACCTCACAGGCTCAGTTAGAATCATTTTTTCTCTAGAGTGTCTGCCTCTACTTACCAGCCACAATACAATTTGCTGTAAATGCAGGAAAAACAAGGACATTTTGGGATTTGCAGTCTTCAGGCAGCAACAATCACCCAAGAATATCTCAAAGAGGGCAAAATGGATGAGAGAGGTGGGTGCCTGGCATGCATGATAGAGGCAGAGTAGGGGGTGTTAAGTAAAAGCCAGCCAAGAAGGTCGAGGCTCATCTGGATATAGGAAGCAGTAAGGATTGCTATCAAGTTTCCAAACGATATGCTGGATGGGGAGAGCAAAAGCTAGTCTGAAGCTTGTACTTCTGTGTTTGTGGGCATGTCAGCCAGCTTATCAAAATGGAAAAGCAAGCAAAAGGTGAATTTAATTAAATCATTTCTCATTTAAAGCAATAGACTAAAGCAGTCACCATGATACAGCATCAGAAGAATTAAGTTTGAATCCTGGTCACTACTTCTTCCAGGCCATATTCACACCGCCCAACCTCTCTTTGGCCATCACTCTCACCTCCCTTCAATCATAACCTTGGATCTCTTTCTTGCCAACCCCTCACACCCCCACAGTCCCCCCCCCCCCACAATGCTGGGCTCTGATAGGTGAGATTTTGCCACATCTTGTTGGGGACCAGATTTGGATGCTACTTCCTAGTCATCTCTATACCTTGTTGTGCCACTCTCCTTTGAATGATACCCTTATGTGTTCCTCCCCAATTAGAACATAAGCTCTTCAAGGCAAAGGACTGTCTTGGTTACTTATATTTGAATCCCCAGTCCTTAGTACAGTGCCTGACACATAGAAAGTGCTTAATAAATGTGTATTGCTTCTGTGACCATAGGCATATCCCTTCCCTTTTGGGTCTCAGTTTTCTCATCTGTAAAATGAGAGATTTGACCCATCTGTGAAAGGTAAAGTCTGAAATGACTGGGGAAACCAAGGTTCAAGCTTCTGAGCACATCAATTTATTAAGCAATCAATGCCAACTGCATAACAAATAAGGATCAGGCTTCCTCAGCTTGACACTGGACCCCAAATACATGGGGAGACAGATTTTTATGCATTAAAAAATTAACAAGATATAAACCAAGATCCAAGATTAGGTCATCTGATTTCTAATTGGAGAAAGATTGGAGGCTTTCTGAATTGGGAGAGGGATGAGTGAGTTTGGAGAGTTGGTGGGGGGAGCAAGTAGGAACAATTCCCTGAAATCAAAACGAGAGGTGTCCCATTCCTGCCAAGTGTCTGTATTCAATCAAAGGAACAACCAAACAGTAACTGATTGATGAGAATGGGGCCAGTTTTCAAATAATAAATATAGCTTGCTTGAGAAGTGTATCTCCTTCACTGTTATTCTGCTTTCTATATTATGTTTTGAACTACACAGTGTGCAATTTTTATATGGGCATTTTTCTTCCTCCCATTCTAGTGGTCTTGACTTCTGTCTTGCCACTGGACTCTAAGGACTCTAGAAGACAGAGTGAGGCTGATGACTTTGCACAGCTCTGCTTCACTTAAGTCCAGTTCACATGCAAGTCAAGACACTCTCCTGTTATCATCAATCCTCTTGAGGAACAAGGAACGAACAACAAAAATTGCGAGCAAAGTCCTTGCATCAATCTTTGTTTCTGGACTGAGTTTCTGGTCCAGCTTCTCAGCCATGCAGGGCTAGGTTCAAACAATACAATCAAATTTTCTCACAAGTCCCATACTTGAATAAAGTTTTCTCACAAGACAGAAATTGGACTAGATCCAGAATTGAATAAAAAGGGAACTGAGCTAGCTCCAGAACTGAGTCACGAGATGGAGTCAATGTGGGTCACTCTGTTCCCACAATTCCCACACATCCAGCCCTAAATGCTATCAATTAAAGGGTCTGCTATTAAGGACCAAGTACTGAGTTAGGTCCATAGGATACAGAAAGTGAGGAAATTCCTGTCCTCAAGGACAGCGAAGGGATGCAACCTATTCTCAGCTAAGTAAATATAGGCCACAAACAAAATAAATAAAAAGTGATAGGAGGCAACACTAACAAATAGAGGAAATAACAAACATCCTCTTAAGGAAGTGACTCTTGACTTGAGACTTTATGGGAGTTAAGGGTTCCAAGAGGCAGTGATGAGGAAGGTGGCCATTCCAAGTATAAGGGATGGTTTATACAAAGGCCTAGGAGTAAGAAATAGCATGCCTTAAACAAGAAACAGCAAATAGACCAGTGTGGCTGAAGCACAGAGTGTGAAAAGGAGCATAGCATGTGGTCAGTTTGGAGACAAAGTGTTTCAACAATCCGGCTAGCGGCTGTTGTGGGGGTGAAAGACCAACACAAGCCCAACAACAAGCACGCTACCAGCATGCTGCAAAAGCCCAGGTGCTTTTGATCTGCTTTAGTAAGGAAAGCAACGTTAAGGGGTTGACAAGCTTGCTTTAATTCAGCATACAAATACCATTCACTTAGTTCAGGGGAAAAAACCAGCACCTGAACTTCAGAGCAAAATACAAAGTACAAACATCGACAAACAGACCTTGTCTGATTCAAATCCCAATACATAGTTACCAGAGTTTAACAAAGTCTCAGCATCTGGGTTACAAGCTGGAGGGCTCTTAGCTACCGCTGCCCTGGAGTCTTCACAACAGCACCACGGCGAGTGAGAGCCCTTGCGCAAATGGCTCTGTCTTGTCTTCTTATACCGTTTCAGATGTCATCAAACATCATCTGAATGACCAGAACTTAGGCTGCTATGATTGGCTCTTGAGTTAGCACCTCCCCTTAGGACCCTGGGAGGTTCATACCCACATAGGTTTAGCACCTAATAGGGGTTTGGGCCTGGGGCTTAGCACCTAGTAAGACTCAATGAAATACACTGAATTAATCAAAGGAAACGAAAGCCAAACTCTTCAAGGGCACTTGGTTGAACTAAGTGCTAAGAGCCCATTTTGCTTACCAGCACACAAAGCCAGATTGTGAAGACTTTAAATGATGAACAGAGGAGTTTGTATCCTGTCCTCGAAGCCACGTGGGTTAAACACAACAGAGCAGCGCCACAATGACTTGGGGAAGAGAGTGTATCCAGTAAGAAGGGTCACAGACTGAAACAAGCTTAGAGATGATCTAGTCAAACGCCTTCATTTGACAGATGAGGAACTGACACTTAGGGAATAGAAGTGACTTACCCAAGGTCAGACAGATAACAAGTACATGGGAGAACCAGGTTTTAGGAGAGATAAGGAGGTGGACTGAAGAGAAAGTGATCGAGTGTGAAGAGCAGTTTTAAACAACCAAATATGGCAGCAGAAGGTACCATGGGAGGGCAGGTCTAGCGGTGGGTCACAGAAGCAAGTACAGCAGCCATTGGAGGAGGGGGAAAAGCTTTGGGGTCTGGCCTCCAATCAACAACCAGGTCAGTTATGCCCCAGAGCCAGCTCCAGAGCTGAGTTGGTCAACTCAACTATTTCCATATGTTTTAAATCCTTTAAAAAGTACTTTGTTAGCTTTTTCAAATTTTAATATTCTCTTATGAATGTAAGTGTAGAGGGTAGAGATGGGGAGAAAATTTGTAACTCAGAATCTTGTGGAAATGAATGTTGAAAACTAAAAAGAAATTTAAAAATCCAAAAAAGAAAAGAGAAGAAATTAAGTATAGAGGCAGCTGGGTGGCTAAGTGGATAGAGCATTGCCCCTAGAGTTAGGAAGACCTGAATTCAAATCCAGACTCAGGCAAAATGTCTTCTTTTTAAGTAAAACAAGCTATCAATTAAGTATCAAAGCCCTTAGAGACTAAATGCCCTATCAAATTGGCACCATGTTGAAGGAGATAAGCCAACAAGCAAGACTAAATTAAGAGCTGGTAATGGTCCTTGTCCCAGGGGTTTTGTTTTTCTCTTTTTTTTTTCTCATTTAGTGGGGCAAGGAGAATAATATGGGAGGGACAGAAAATAAATGCTTGTTAATTGAAAAACATATAAAATTTAATTTAAAAATAAAAGCCTTTCCTGGGATTAAAAAAAAGAGTCCTTGTCCCAAACCATTCTGGGGTCAAGCTGGATGGAATAGCAGGCCTTGGTGAGTACCAATGTTGGCTCTTTACAGATTAAAGGTCATACCCCTCTATCTACTACGAGATAAGGGTTTTTTTTTTCTCCTGTGAGGTCAAAGGGCCTGAGAAGGAGAAATGGGTCCATGAGAGTGTGGTTGCTGAGTTTATTCCAAGCTGCTGAGCTCAAATAATGCACCAAAATATTATGATGCCATTTCCCCTTCTCCCTCATGCCTTGGGATGAAACACTAAATAAGAGCAAAGTAGGAATCATTTTCATATTGTTTTTCCTTTTAAAGCAGAAAAATAGAAAGAGCCCCTAATTTAAGATAGGTCATTCCATGATGTTGTAAAATTATTTTCCTCTCCTCTAAAAAAGTAACAGTGTGAAGGTTTGACTTGTCTATGTCATGCCACAGAAATGGTCTAATTTTTAGCAATCTTTCCTGACTAGCTCCAACCCACTCTTTCACTGTATTAAGTGGGAGTAATGGTAATTATGCATACAGTCTGTACCACACCACAAGGCACTTCTTTATATACAAGAAAGTACATATGAAAGCATTTCAAATGTTGACTGCATTATATAAAATGCATTACATAACTGCAATATTATATTGATTATATTGCTTTTGTATTAATCTCTTACTGTTTCCTGAATATACATCTTGCTTCCCCAATAGGACTCTTAGCTTTTAAGGGGAAGGGGCCAAATCTTTTCTCTTTTTTAAAATATCCCTCCAAAATTATTAGCAGAGTGCTATAGTTGCTGAATCATCTCTTGAGAGGCACCAGGGCTTCAGTGGATGAGTCAAAAGACTTAAGAGTTAGGAAGACCTCAGTTCAAAACCCACCTCAGATATTTACTGAGAAAATCATTTGTCTCTGAGCCTCAGTTCTGTAAAAGGGGTGGAGTTGGACTCAGTAGCCTCTGAGGTCCCATCCAACTCTGAATCTATGATCCTCTCCTGGCTAAACATCTCCTGTTCCTTTAGCATTTTTTCAAAAGTGCTCTGTAAATGTTGAATGAATGGACAATGGGGGAGAGGATATAATATTTGATTTCATTGGTGGAAAGGACTCCCAGTTGATGACGATTGTCGATCTTTCTACAATTTAGTCAGATTGCCTGGGCATCTAAAGGTTAAGTGATCTGCCCAAGTTGCACTGCCATATACATCAGAAGCAGGACAAGAACCCATGACTTCCTGACTACAGGACTAGGTCTCTATCACACTCTTCCCCTTATAAAACAAACACTGTGACCCAGAATCTCAGTCTGACACTGTTTCTGTAACATTCAATTCAAAAAGCCTCCCCATGTTTTGTAGGTATCTCATTTTGACTTCCAGTTTTGCCATATATTTACTGATCTACAAAAAAAAATGGGCAAAAATCATAGGAGCCCCTAGACTATGGCTATACTTTTGCACAATTGTTTGGAATGATGAGGGGGAAATGTACTCCAGCTCTTCTCTTTTTGCTCTCATGTTCTTTCAGAATCATAGACCTGAAAGGGCTTCAAGAGGTCGCCCATTTCAGTCTCTGACTCAGGCATGCATATATCTAAGCCATCCAAGATAAATGGATGTCCTATTTTTAAAAATCTCCGGGGATGGCAATTTCACAACCAACTTTCCTTGCTAACTTGTTCACCCTTAGAGCCAAAAATGTCTTATATTTAACTGGATTTTCTCACTGCCATTTATGTTCATTTTCTGTATTCTGTCCTCTCCCAAGCTGGACTCGATGGTCCATACTGTCTCTTCCATCTCTAAATTTTACAATTCTACAATCCTGAGTCAGAGGCCTGTTCACTCTCTTCTGATCTTCTGTGAACTGATCCTCATTTGCATAAACATAAATGATTTGCGTCACTTTCAGAATCACAGAAATTTAGAACTAGAAAGGATCATAGGACTTTAAAGGTGGAAGAGACTTTAGAAACCATCTGGTCCAGAAGGATCTTAATATTTTTGTGTCATGGACCCCTTTGTGATCTAGTGAAGCCCATGGACCCCTTCTTAGAATGAGATTTTTTTTAAAAATTCTTATTTGAAGTAAATGCTCAATTTAACCTCTGGGCAGCTAAGTGGCATAGTGGATAGAGTGGCAGAGTCAGGAAGACCTGAGTTCGAATTCAGTCTCATACACTTACTAGCTGTGTGACCCTGGGCAAGTCACTTAATCCTGCTTGCCTCAGTTTCCTTACCTGTAAAATGAGTCAGAAAAGGAAAAGACAAAGCACTACACTTATGTTTGCCAAGAAAAGCCCAAATGGAGTCACAAAGAGTTGGACATGATTGAAAAATGACTAAACAACAAAAACAACAGTTGTTTTCTAGCCCAACTCATTTATTTTGTAAATTAGCAAAACGAAGGTCAGAGATGACATAGTGGCAAAAACAGAATTCAAACTCAGATATTCGGACTCCAAATCTAGTGTCTTTTTACCCCTTAATTAGCACTCCAAATTTAAGATCGCCTAATCATAGAATTTCAGAGTAGATAGAGAAATCAATGACCATATAGACCACCCCATACCCGAAAAGGAATTCATTCTACATGGAACAGGTAGTCATCCAGCCTTTGCTTAAAGGCCTCTGACAAAAATTAATCCACTGCCTTGTGAGGCAGCCTTTTCCACTTTTGGATAGTTCTACTTGTTTGGACACTTGCCCTTATATCAAGTCTAAATATGACTCTTCGCAATTTCCACATATTTTCCCCAAGTTTTGCCCTCAGACACTAAGGAAATGAAGTCTAATTCATCTCCTATATGATGCCACCACTGCAAATGTTCTCCTCTCTAGGCTAATTATCCCCAGTTCCTTCAGCCAATCCTAAAATGGCATGATCTCAAGGACCTTGTTGCACTCCTCTGGGCACTCTCCACTTCATCAATGTCCTTTCTAAAACTTGGCACTCAAACAGGAATACATTTTTCCGAATATCGTCTTCTCCTTTTTTTTTAACATGGAAGCTTCCATTTACGTCTACTTCTGGTGCATGTTGTTGTGGCTGGGGGTTCACTGAGAGTCCCAAAGTATGTAGCAACATAGCTCAACCTCTAGAAAGTCCTGCCAAGCTGGAAAAGCTTTGAATACAGGCTCTGGTGACATATTGTAAGTTTAATGAGACTCTTCACCAAATTAGCCACAAGATGATGAATTTTTCTCACCACAATGACTTTCAGAGACCACTTACCAAATCATAGAGGGGTTGAAATCTGTATCAGTGGAGGAGGTAGCCAGGAAAACAATATAAAAGATCCAAATTAAAGTACATGGCATTCACTACCATACTGTAGCAATGACTTGACCACCACCAATTACAGCCAATACAACAGCAAGTTATCATCTGTTAACATGTACTGTCATTCTAGCTCTTTGAATAGTAACCTTTATTTCTTTTTGTAAAAAACAGTATTTTATTTTTTCCAATTACATGTAAAGACAATTTTCGACAATAATTTTTTATAAGATTTTGAGTTCCAAATTTTCTCCCTCCCTCCCCAGGACAGCAAGCAAACTGATATAGGTTATACCTGTGCAATCATGTAAAATATATTTCCACTTTAGTCATGTTGTAAAAGAAGAAACAGAACAAAAGGAAAAACCATGAAAAAATAAAGAAGGTGAAAATAGTATGCTTTAATCAGCATTCACACTCCGTCAGTTCTTTCTCTGGATGTCGATAGCATTTTTCCATCATCTTTTGGAATTGTCTTGGATCGTTGCATTGCTGAGGAGAGCTAAGTCACTCATAAGCTAATCATCACACAATGTTGCTGTTACTATATACAATGTCTTCCTTGTTCTTCTAACTTCACTTAGAATCAGTTCATATAAGTCTTTCCAGGTTTTTCTGAAGTCCACTTGCTCTTCATTTCTTATAGCACAATAGTATTCCATTACATTCATGTACCACAACTTGTTTAGCCATTCCCCAACTGATGGGCCGCCCCTCAATTTCCAATTCTTTGCCACCACAAAAAGAGCTGGGATAGCAACATTTCATTCAATTTGTTAGTCTATTAGGACCCCTTCAGTCTTTTTTGGTGTCTGCCAGTCTTGACCTTCACCAGTATGTCATCCCTATTGAAATTCAGACCTATTTATAGACCATTTTTTCCAATTTATCAAAATTATCCTCAATTCTATTCTCATCTTCATAGCTTCATTGACTTGGAGCTAGAAGGGACTGAGAAGCCATCTAGTCCTACCACCTCATTTTACAGGTGAGGAATCAGAGAGGGGTCACACCACTGGTAAGTGTCCCAGGTGAGATTTGAACCTGGATTTTCTTAACTCTAAATCCATCACTCTAATACTCAATAGTGCCTCTTTTAAGATGTTTTTCGCCACACCCAATATGATAATCTTCTGAAAATTCAATGATTATGTATCACCCCCTTGGATATAGGGGCCCTTTGGCACACATCCCCCAACTTCAGAGCAGGTGCAAATATTCTCTGACTGCTTCTCATTGACCACAATGACACTTTTAATTGGCTGCTGAACTGGAATTTTGTGAAAGATGCTAAAAGAACAATCTCTGCCCTCTTTGGTCTCTCCTTCCTGCCTGCATAAAGATATAAGGATGACTCTCTGAGCCCCAGGAGGTCAGTAGGAGTATGCAAGCTATGAGCTTGCGACTTCTTAGATAAGAATATGCCTGAGATGGGACTGTCTCCTATTAATGTCTTCTCATAAGGGCTTTCTGTGACCTCAAAAGTCGGATGACACCACTTCCACCACCACCACTACCACTGCCCACCCCCACATCTAAGCAGCAGGATATCAGATACTAGAGCAATTGCAGCCTCTCTGGTGCAACAGAAACTGAGAGAAAAAGAATAGCTTAAAGAGAAGCCACTGGAATGAAATGAGTCCACTTGGTGCTGATCGGCCTATACTCCATGGAGTTAAAATATAAGGTAGCTACCTTATATTTTATGGGCAGTCCTGTTAAAAAGGTCCTGATAAGGCTTGCTTCTCAACTGGTTATGATCAATCATTCTGGTTTTGTTTGTTTTGTTTTGGTTTTTTATTGCTTGGTAGTCCCTTTTTTGGTAGGAATAAAACTGTTTCATACCTGATTCGTGTGTGTATTCAGGTTACCTTTTTTACTTCCTTTCTCCCTACTAGAGAGGACCCCTTAGACTAGAGCCCAAATTAGAATTGTTCCTTAGGAATCTAGGGGAAAGGAGAGAGGATTGAAGCATGGGAGACTAGTTGCCCTACTAAGGAGACAAGTAATCCTGAAACTATGAACCCAGGGCAAATATGGAGAAGAGGTAAAGGACAGAGATTAAAGAAGGCTGCCAGCCCCTCTGGCCTCAGCCTAGAAGAGCCTGGCTAGTCACTGCGCTAGAAATATATCTCTACATCCTCCCAACTCCTTTCTGCTTAGAAAAATCCTGTCCATCCTTCAAGGCCCAATTCAAGAGCTACCTCCTCCCCCATGACACCTTTCCCAACTAGATCAGTCCACATTGACCTTTCCTTTCTCTAACCTCTGAAATGTAATAGATACTTCATGGTATACTGCCTTGTATAATTCTCTAATTGTTTTGTATGCCTTGTCTTCCCAGAAAGATCCTAATTTCCCCAAGCAGAAAGACTCTCTCATAGCAATATTATAGCAATTCTCCATAAAACCTAGAATGGTGTCAGAGGCAGGATTTGAACCCTGGTTCTCCTGACTCCAAATTCAGTCAGTCTACGATCCATTGTACCATGCTACTACTCTATAAAGATTTGCAGCTTGATTGACTAAAAGTCTATCATCTGAGTCAAAAATGTGGAGGAACAATGACCCCAGGGGGAACTCTTGTGGAAATACCACTCAAGAGAATGACCCTGAATCATTAAAAATTACCCTCCCCATATAACCCTCTTGTCACTTGAAGAATTATCTCCCAGTAGGACAGTTTGCCATGTAGCAATTGTGCCCCTAGACCTTTCAACCATGTGCCCCTACGCTGATATCCCAAGATGTTTTCTTAGCCACACAATACAGGGAGGAAATCGGTGCTTTTTTTTCAACAGTAGAGTGAATTTTAAAAAATATTTTTAAAAATAAAAGGCAGTGCATTTTCTAGCAGGTTTGCAAACAATGTATTTCATCATCCTTAAACAGAACATGCCTACATGGCTTTTTTTTCATATTGATTTGGGGTGGGGGAGAGAATACAATTAATTCCTTCACTCTGGTCTCTGTTTTCCTTCCTACTGTCTGTTTTCTGACCAATTTAGCCTTTTCCTCCTGTTTTGGTTTTTCTTATTGAAACTGCAAGTATTTTTGCTTTTGAGTGTCATTTCATTAAATTTCCAAAGCGTCCATCTTGCATCTCTAAATTAACTCTTGTCTGGCAGAGAGTGTAAATGGCTTATCAGTGCATAATGTACTTTGTCAAAAAAAAATATCACAGTGTAATGTATATTTCCTTCTTGTTGTGCTCGGGGGCATCAATTAACGTCAGAAGCCTGACAATTCCCTGAACACATCCCTTTTACTGCAGATGGCTGGTGTGACATTTTCTGACATATAGGCAATGTTTTTTACATGTGGCTTATTCCTCTTGCCCTTGATTTTCGTGACTCTTCTGCCTCTTTTCTCATTCCCCTTCTCCTTCTGGGGACAAAGACTTTGCAATAGAGGTTGCTTCTGACCAGCCTAGCAACCAACAGCATCCCATCACTACCTTCTTTTTCTTCTTTTCTCCATTGTTAATTCTCTAAATTTGCTAGCAAGGTACTAGGGCTAGGAAAACTTCATAGGAACCACTAAACTATAATATTGGAGCACTGTATTTTAACATCATTATAGATGTGGAATAATTAGTCTTTAAAAGAGAGGCTTCAGACCCATGTGCTTCCAAAAATGACAACTTCAGAACTAAGGACAACTGAAAACTGGGATTTTTCTCCCCATGCCTTTTCTTTTACAATGACTACATGAAACAAGGAGCAATTCTCTTTTCAAAGGAAACGCTAGTGATACTCTCCAAGAACACATGCTGAGGATAGACAGACCCATTCTGAGCCAGTTAAAAGGGGTGTGGTTGACCCTGGCGAATGAGCCTGATTTCCTTTCTTGTACAGAGAGAACCTGGGCTCCAGTGCTGTAGCGTGACAATGTGCTGGCATTTCTTGGTCTCCAAAGGAGTCATTAACCCGAGCAGCCCACAAACATAATATTAGATTTGCCATAGCATTCATGCATGCATATTCTCTCTCTCTCTCTCTCTCTCTCTCTCTCTCTCTCTCTCTCTCTCTCTCGCTTTCTCTCTCTATCTCCCCTTGTTCTTTCTCTCTCTTTATTGTCTTTATTGGGAATGTCAATGGATGCTCCAAAGGGAAAAACTGCTGAATTGTGGGAAAATCTAACATGATTTCAGAACAACATGCTTCCTAAGATAGCAAGACAGCCCTGCTAATATCAAGAAGGGTAAGACAATCCATGAGAACCCCTGAAAAAAAAAGCTAGAAGGAAATAGAGGGAGGAGAACACATCCAGTAATCAACCAGAGAGAGATCTTTCTTTTGTGCTATATGGGATCCCTAGAGAGGTAGTTTGTCAGTCAGTCAATGAGCACTTATTAAGTACCTACTATGAGCCAGACACTGGGGTAAGCATCACGGATATAAAGAAAAGCAAAAGACAGTCCTTGCTCACAAGGAGCCTGTGAAAAATAAGGTTGTTTGCTGGGTTCTGACCTTGGAACATTCAATAAAGAGATAAACTTTATAATGGAGGCAGGGGATGGGAGAAGTCAAGTGTCTTTCACTAAGGTTTTAAGGTCAATTTGGAAATTGCCCAAGTATAGATGGGTCGAAAAGGGAATTAGATTTTTTTTTTCCTGCACAGGAATCAGCAGGGCCCATTAAATTCTGTGCCATGCTAGGGCTCACTCCAGCTAACTGATTGAGGATATGTAATTTCAGAATAAAAATATAGCTCTGCTTGAGAGAGCTTTTTTTTTGGAGGGTGTGGAGTGGGCTGACAAAGGAGGCAGTGATTTTAAAGAGAAAATAACTTTTGATACTTTCTTGTTTAACCAAAAGCTCTGACTAGCACCTTGAAGCCCTTCTGAGCAATGGTGCCAAGTACAAAGTTAGAGAGACATCCCAATATAGCTTATTGCTGGTGCAAAAGGATTAGAGGCAAATGGAGGGACCTTAGTCAAGTTCACTACCTTTCCCACCCCATCAAATGTACCTGACGATGAAATAACAATGATTGTGAGACACCCTCCTCCTTTCCTCTACTTGCTCAATAAGCCCAAGACATATAGAAGAAGTCTTGTCCCTATAAGCATTTCTAAATTTGTAACTGTGCAACCTGAATCAGCAAGCTCCAGACCTCATAGAGAAGACCTCTATCTAAAAGTATTTTTTACATATTATTATTGATATTCGTGATATTCTCCTATACTTGCATGCCCCAATGGGAGTAGAATGAATCAGCAGGAGGAAGAAGGCATAACAATAATAGATATGCTTACATCCTGCTCACCGATTGAAAACCACTACTGCATTTTTCCAGCTGCCTACTGTACAATGACAGAAGGGTCATCTTGACAAAGGAAAAACCTTGAATTCTACCAACCTTAGCCTTCCACTTAGAAGGCTCTCTGCATCCCACCTAAATGTGACTAGATTTTTAAGTTGATTTCCAAACTCAGGCTGTTGAACTTGAAAGACAATGTATTTATTGAAGTCGGACTCCATAGAGGTTAAGCAGGTGATCCAGGGAGACTATACCATAACTTTTCCTTAGCTGCCATTCATTAAGCATGTTCCATCTCATGAACCATGAATCATTTCATTTTTAAGTACTCTTTTATTTCCTTTAAATTTACCTAAAACTTTATTAGATTCAGCCCGCACAGCCCTGATAGACAGCCCACATACATTTTAAACATTCCCAGTGGAGAAGCATAAAACATTTAAAATCTATATTTGATCTGACAACAGCAGCACTGTGTTTGAATTAGAAACAGATTAGACATAATTGAAGATAAAGAGGACGCAAGCACCACTCCCATTTTGGTGAAGTGGGCTTTAAATTATCAGATTCATCCAGAATACATTACCAAGAAACATTGAATTGTTATCTTTAGACAGCCTTTTCTAAGAGTTTACAATTTCTCAGTTCAGTGAAGCTTACCACCAGCTTGTTATCAGAACAAAAAACGAAAAATCATTCGGTTCAGAGCACAGAACCGATCTCACCTCAAAAAGTACATATTTCCTTCTGATAACAGACACTCCATTGGACAGTGGAGAGGCTGCTTCATGCTTCATAGTGAAGGCAATCTTTTTACGGTGTTTCCACTTTCCAGGTAATTCCTGAGAACATTACGGACATTGTTTACTAATGCCACCCCCTCAAACCAAGCCCCTCCTGTACCTAAGAATAAAAAATAAAAACCCCAAACACATTTTGGTTTTGCCCCATTCACTCCACCTCCCTTGTTAATGATGGAGCTGAATTCATTATGCAAAGCAAATTTACAAAATTTAATTAATGAAAGATAAATAAATTAAGTTTGGGTACAACACCATGCCTTGCGTTTTTTTTAGTTGGAACAAAAATCAGACCTTAATAGGACTGGAAAAATAATTCCATTAAGCAGCAAGCCACAGAGCATGAACCTGTCTGAGTTACTTTTCCCCTAGTTAAATTTGTTTTAATTTATTTCAATGTAATTTTGAGCTATTTTTGGAGAGCATTAAGTTGCAAGTTTATAAATTCACATGAGGAAAAGACAGAAAAGGGCAAAGAGGAAGGTAACAATGAGTTATTTTGGAAAATTGTCCTAACAGCAGACAGTCTTAGGCCCATTCCACTGACTTCAGTACTCCACTGTCCATTGTGGATAGCGCAGGTTATCTCTCTCCTGACATGATTACAACCCTGTATAACTTAGGTGACAGGCATCTAGAATTGTCCTAGCTAAAAATGGCATCACCCTGAGGCCACTTCTTTGAACTTGACTAAGCTGACTACCACTTGAGTAAAAGCCATACATCCAACCACCAGGCCCCTGTTCAAAGGTCTTCCGTCTGGAAGGACCCATCAGTGATTGTAGTCTTCTTCCATAGTCATCTAGAATCCAGGGTGACCTCCACATCAGTGCAAAACTTCGACTGAAATCTGCAAAAAGTTTTTCTTATAGAGGCACGTCACCATTTCCCAAGTGAAAGAAAATCTTGCTGCCACCTCCTCAATGTGTCTCGATGTTATGGGATCATAGCCTTAAAATTGGAAGAGGCCTTAGAGATCTCCTAATCCAATCTCCTCAATTTACAAATGAGACCCTGAGAAGTTGAGTGACCTGCCCAAGGTCACAAAGGTAGTAAATGATAGGGCTGGGATTTAAATCCAGGTTCCCTGAAACTGTACCATGAGTAGGAGGCTATTGGGCTCCTTCCCCCAACCCACACTCTGACTAGCAGGTTGAGTGCTCAGAGCCAGGCATTGCTTCCCTCATTATTCTAGGGGTAACCCTGAGGGGTTTCTCTAGACCAGGGTGGGGAACCTATGGCCTTGAGGCCACATGTGGCCTCACATGGGACTTCACATGAAGTCTGGATTCAATCAAAGGGCCTCACTTGAGGACCTAGAGGGTTACATGTGGCCTCAAAGGCTACATGTGGCCTCAAGGCCACAGGTTTCCCCCCCTTGCTCTAGACAGAGGTGTCCAACTTGCCACCCCCAGAATACAAAACTTTCCAATGCAGCATGAAACAAACTAAAATATAATTAGGAAATGTCTAACAAAATAAAGAAAAATCTAGAACAATATAGATAATGTTCATTTGTGGTTTTCTATGCCAATATGCAGCCCCCACAAATGTTTCTATTTGAGTTTGACGCCATGGCTCTAGAACTATCACTTAAGAGCCCTTATCTGATATTTCAAACAAAATGACTCCAATATTCCTTCCATTTGGCAGCCCTGTCAGTACCTGAAGACAACTATCATGTCCCACATCCTTCTCCAACCTGTCTTTTCTCCAGGCTAAACATTCCCAGCTTGAAATGTTATTAAAAGGCATTTAAGTCAGAGTCCTGAACCTATGATTTTCAATGAAGTGAGGTAAGAAAGAGCCTAGGTTATCTACTAGACGGCTATGTGATGGGGGTGGGGTCAGTCAAGTTAGGATTCATGGCAAAAAAACAGAAAATAAAAGGTTTAGAAGAGTAGTTACGGGCAATGAGGAAGGGTATCAAGAGTAGAGTAGATAATTCATGCATTATATTTTCACTTATACTCATTCCCCAAATGAGTTGTTTATTTTAGTTACAGTTTTTTTTTCCTTTGGTCATGGTCATTAGCATAGCCCTGCCTTGCCAGGCACAGCCACCCCAGGAGTCCCTATTTATTTCTGCCATATGTTCTCAAGAAGGAGGACATACTCACACACACAGTTACCTCTACTTCCTTCTTTTCCTTCTTCCATAGTATTTTTCTCAGAACAATCTCAGACATCTTCATATGGCCTTCTCAGGAATCTCTGTTCCAAACATCCACTGCTGGTGGATTCTGGGATGGCTGTGCCTTGGAAAGCAAACTACAGTGGTTAAGTAAACCAATTTACTATATATTTATGTTTCTCATGAATGATTTAGGCATTCATAAGTCTTGCACTTTATACCAGGGAGACCTTTTGTTTTGCTAATACTTTCTGATCAAGATAGACAGTCTTAATTTTAAAAATTAGTCAATCAATCAACATGCATTTATGAAGCTTTGACAATGTACCAGGCATTGTGCTAAGCATTTGGGATACAAAGAAAGGCAAAAACTGTGTCCATGCCCTCAAGGAACTCAAATTCTAATGGGGGAGACAACTTGAAATTAACTATGTACATACACTATAAATGGAACATAACTTCAGAGGTATGGTGGTAAGGAGACTAGGAAAGGCCTTCTGCAGAAAGTGAGATTAGACCTGAGTCTTAAAGGAAGCCAGGGAAGCCAAGAGGGAGAGGTAAGTTGGGAGGACATGGCAGATGGCCAGTACAAAGACATAAAATCGAGAGATAGAATGTTTAAAATGAGAAAAAGCAAGCGGGCTGGTGTTGTTTTAAAATGTTTTTAATGATTTTAAAATGTATGAAAGAGAATGGCTGGAAGGTAGGAAAGGTTGCAAAGGATTTCAAATACCAAATAGAAGACTTTACATTTGATCCTGGATATAAAAGGGAGACACTGTAGGTTATTGAGGAGAGGAGTGGGACAGTGAAGGTTTGACACTTGCACTTTAGGAAAACTAGGATGCGTTAGAGTGGGAAGAGACTCAAGGCCTCTAGAGAGGCCAGTGAGAGGGCCATCCCAACAATCCAGATAAATCACATAAAGCATATAGTTTTCAAAAGGATTCTACTTTGATTAAATCTTGTTCTTGAGCCTTGTATGGGTCTCAGGAAAGGATTTTACTTGCCCAGTTTCCTAAATTGGGGACATTCTTGACTTGGTTCCTACCCAGGGATCATATATGGCCATGGTTCTTTGCTATAGTGCTCTGACTCCCAAAGCCAAATTTCTGCATCTTATTTGATGGGATCTATTTTACTCTTATTTAGAAAAGTTAAATAAACCCAAGCAATTTGTTGACAATGCATTCATAAGTGAGAGTACCAAGAAATGTCTCTATAAATTGCTTCTTCAAAGGAGGCATTTCCATAGCAAAGTCTATTTGTTCCAGGAAGCAGTTAGGCTGCTTGAAAAATGAGAATTGAAAAGCAGGTAATCACGCTTTGAAAGGTCCCTGGGTTTTATGTCTCTTACAGGTCTTCAAATTTCTTCGAATCCAAACCTGAGAGGGGAAAAATAACCCACAGCAGAGCCATGCACTGAGCAGTGATTCTTTTTGAATGAGTATCCCAGGAAAAAAAATCCAATCCTGCCTGAGGGCATGATGTCCCAGCACCCCTTCATAGGGAACATCTTTTTGTGGTCTCCTCTTAAGATATGATTTTTTGACTGTATCCTAAATATTTTAAGACTTCAAGGCAAAAAAAAAAAAAAACCAGTTGGGTCCTAGATCAATCACCTAGGGGCAAAGTTAACCCAAACTATTCAGGCCTACACCACCCCTTCTTGGTGCAGAACAGACCCAGCTGGTGCTGTAGGAGCATGAGGGGTTAACTTTACACAGTTCTGCCATCCACCATCTTGGCCGACAACAAGGATGTTGAGCTTTTCCTCCCTAGGCAGACCATTCTACTTTTGAGTAGTTCTAATTGATAGGAAGATTGTTCTTATATCAAATTTTGCAGTTTCCACCAACTGCTCCAAGTCTGGCCCTCTGCAAGAAAGCAGAATGCAGAGTGACAAACAATTCAGCAAACCTGAATTAAGTACCCACTGTGTTCTAAGCACTAGAATTACAAAAGCAAAAGATGGTCCCTGACCTTGGAAGTTTACATTTTGCTGGAGGGTTGGGAAGAATATGACAGTTACAGAAATAAATATAATACTATACAGGGTGCGATGGACAGACACAAAACAGGGGACAATCAATAAACAAGCATCTACTAGAGCTTCCCATGCCTCCTGTGTGCCTGGCACAGTGATACTAGGCTCTGGGGGTACAAAGACAAAGAAGGAAAGAATTCCTACAATCAAGGAATTCACATTCTAATGGGGAACAAGTATAAAATATATATGTGTGAGTGTGTGTGTGTGTGTGTGTGTGCGTATAAAAATATATGTGTGTATGTGTATGTATATGTATATAAATGTATTTGTGTATGTGTAGGTATATGTATGCAAGTATATGTCTATGTATGTGTATATGTGTATGTATATACACATATATGTATGTGTATATACATATATATGTATATATACATATACATATATACATATGTTTATATATGTAAATACGTGCAGAATAAACATAAAGAGAATGAACATACATGAATGCAAAGTTGTTCCTGCAAGACAGTTTGGGAGATAAGGAACTAGAAGTTAAGGGAATCAAAAAAGGTTTAATGTAGAACAGAGATTCTTAACCAATTTTGGATGTCAAGGACAGTCTACCTTTGGCAGTCTGGTGAAGCCTATGGTCCCCTTCTCAGAATAAAGATTTGAAATAATTAAAGGAAATGTTAAATTTGATTTAGAGATTACTGAAACTAAAGATGTACATTATTTTCCCTAACTCATGGACACCCATGGAAATCCATCCACAGACCCCACCCCACCCTCAGGTCGATGGCCCTTAAGGCAAGAACTTCTGATGCTGGTAGTAGTTGAAGTAAGTTTTGGAGGAAGAGAGGGATTCCATAAGTCTGAGATAAGGAAAGGAGTGAAACCCTAGCATAAGGGCTGGCCAGATCAAAGGCCTGGAGCTAGGATGCTGTGTGTAAGGAAAAGAAAGAGGACCAATCTGCCTGCATTGCAGAGTGAGGGAGAGGAGAGAATGCTAAGTGAGGGTGGAAAGACCAGTTGGAGCCAGAGTGCGAAGGATTGTAATATATAAGCAGAGGTGCTTATGTTTCCTCATAGAGGCCATAGAAACCCACTGGAGTTTACTGAGTAGAAAGGTGGCATGAACAGCTGTATACTGAAAGGAAATCATTCTGATGGCAGATGAACTGGAGTGGGAAGAGACTTGAAATGGACCAATTAAGAAGTCATTGCAATAATCTAGGAGGGCATGAGGGCCTGAATTAAGATGGTGGCTGGGTGAGTCCAGAGAAGGGGTCAGTTACAAGAGATGTTGTTGGAGTTAGAAACCTTGTACAAGATTTGGCAACTGATTGATCAGACACAGAACTCCTTTAATGAATTAAAAGATCCCATTAGCTTTTTTTGGCTGCTATATCACATTTTTGATTCCTATGGAGCTTGCTGTCCACTAAGACCCCCATGTCTTTTTCAAATGAATGGCTCTCTAGTCAGGCTTGCCCCCATCCTATACTTTGGAAGTTAATTTTTAAACTCAGTTTTAAGATGCTACATTTATCCCTTACAGAAACAGAAACAGCTCACCCTTGTATAATCCATTTATAGTTTTTAAAGTGATTTTATCAAAACAACCTTCTTTGGTATCTGTTGTAGACACCATCATTCCCATCCCATAAACGAGAAAAGTGAAATTGGCAAAGTGAATTGACCAGGGTGAAGAAAATGAATGTTAATTTCTGGTAGTTAAATAACAGCTGAGCTGGATTAATTTAGCAGCAATATGGGGGGAGGGGGGAGGAGAGACTGTAAAGGTAGGAAGGCCTGGGTTTGAATCCTGCTTCCAACACTTACTAGTTGTATGAGCATGGATTTAATTCTTATCCTAAGTCTCAATTTCTTCATTGGAAAAATAGGGACGCTAATACCTAACCCACAGAAGTATTGGGGGGCTCAAACGAGATAACATATGTCAAGCACATAAATGCCATCTGTTATTTTTGTTTCCCTCAGGCTGTCCCAAACCCCTCACTCTGACACCCAACCACAGCACTACCCTTCCCAGCAGCTTCTCCCAGAATACCTCCTGTTCCTTACTCCCTGCCCAGGTAAAGCTCCCTCAGTGTAAAGTATAACTGACCCTCTGTCTTCTCCAAAGAATATGCTCTAAGTCAGAGATCCTTAACCTTTTCTATGTCATAGACCCCTTTGTTAATCTGGTAAAGCCCATGGACCCCTTCTCAGAATAATGTTTTTATATTCATAAAATAAAAAACACAAGGTGACAAAGGAAACCAATTATATTAGCATAAAGATATAATTTTTCCCATCTGATTTCAAGGACCCCTTGAAATCTACCCACAGACCCTGAGGGATACATGGACCCCAGATTAAGAACTCCTGCTCTAGAAGTTGCCAGAAAAGCCCACGGATACTATACTTTGTTGATAATAAAGGAGGAGGGGGAAAAGCATACATGCATCATATTCTCCCAGCAGGAGGACAGGATTGAAATGTGGGAAATTTAAGTTAACAGCCCTTCAAACTGTCATCCTGTTTATCTTAATTTAGACATTGGCAACCTGCTGCTGCCAGGGCTCTAGGCAAAATTGAAAGCTAAGCAAAGTTTTTCGATTGTCTCATTCCCACCTGGCACTCCCAGACAGACAGTATTGGCCAAAGTTAACCACCAAGGCATCACAGGATAGCAGGTACGGTATTGCCTTTGGGGGAAGGAGAAGTAGAGTGAAGAGGAGAGAGAAGGAATGAAATTATCAGAGTCTAGGTCAAGTATAAAACCAGAATCAGAGAGAGAGAAAACAACCTACGCAGATGAGATCGGAATTCATACTTGACCAGAACAGAAGAGCCAGGTCAAAAATACAGTGTCAAGATGAGCCAGCAAAGGTCAAGAAAACCAAGAAACCGGAGTCAGTCGGGAGCTCTGTGTGAGCCACTAAATAGCCATTGTCGTATTCAGCAGATTACTTTTAGGTAGTCTTTTTACAGTGGGTTTGCACATACTCTCCACGCCCCCTTTGGTCTTCTTAAAAGGGCAATGATGATCAATGTTGAGGTGCTGGGACTTCATCTGCTTTCTTCTAACACTCTCACGCAAAATTGCATTGTTTTTCCTTTTCATTACAGAAAGATGTCAGCTAATCTAGATAACATTAATAGCTTCCTAAAGTCTATTCTTCTATAATTCCTGGTGGATTCCCACCATCTCTACTCTGGATCATTATCATACACTAGCTACATTTTGGCTCTAGGCATAGCCAGAGTCTCTGCTGATGACAATAGTCTTCCTTCATGGGGTTGTTCCCTTCTCTTCCCCCTCTCACCTCCACTGTTTGTCCCCGGTGGTGTGAATGTGGCTTCCCCAGTAACTCTGGCGGAAGTAGTTCACCAGCATAAAGTTGTAGACATCTTGCATTCATTCCCATCTTCCATTTCATATCCCTTCCACTCAATGCAGTAGAATCACCTCAGCCCAACTTCCTTTTATAATCCAGCATCTGGACTTAACTTCTGTGCTCACCTCGATGGGTCCTGGTTGCTTCTATTATTGTTGCTATAATTCTGATTGACATACAGGTTTAAAATAGCATTAAGGACACGTATGACCAGAAAAGGAGATGGGCCATTCACATAGCAAGAGTGAGGGATGACATATGGACAGCTTAAGTTTGTACTGGGAGGTGTACCCTTAAAAGTCACATCAATGAGATCATACTTCCATTAAAGGAACTGAGCTAATCTTAACAGAAGTCATTGAGTTACACACAGGAAAGATGGGTAGGCCTTCAAGGACCAAGACTTGGCCCAGTTGAATTTCTTGAAAACTGAAAACAGCTCCATGTATCATTTGTTTAACGCCCTGGAAAGCTTGTGTACCAGGCAGTGTCTATTCCAATCTGACCTGGTCTCCTGGGCCAAAAATGAGGATCCTGGTTTCTTTCTGGTTTCCTCTAGTCTTTGGATCTCCCTTGTTTCAACATCTATAGCATGCAAGGCTTGCTGAGCTACCCAATTTGTGAGATCCATGAAGGCAGTGATTATGTCTTATCTAAATTTTGCATACAGTACAGCTAATAAATATTAAATAGCAGATTAATAAATTAAGCAAATTAGTAAATATATGTTGAGTTGAATTAACACATGCATAACTACTCAATTGGTTTCATTTGCACTAATTCCTTCAGCCCTTAGAATCAAGGCTACTTAAGAAATGACAGTAAAAACAATGCTTAAAATGAGGGCTCATATTTTAATCCCAATATCCCTCCAGGGACATTGTATGTCTGTGAGTGTTGGAAGCTTCCATTTTCCAAAGAATTAAAGTTGAGGATCCCCCAAAGGGCATTGGAGAGGTACATGATGGGCACAAGCCTGTTCAAAGACATTACAGATAAAGAATGTCATAGAAGTATGTAAAGGTTGTCATTAAAAAATTGACTAGGAAAAAAAGATGGAAAAACGAGGGATGAGTGGAGGACAACCAATTTGCTTCATTGTTATCCACATGATATCAGGAGAAATAGAAGTTTCCCAGAACATTGAGAGGATTCCTTTGGTAGTAGGTGATGCAGTAAATACAGAGATGGACTTGGAGTCAGGAAGGCCTGAATTCAAATCTTGCTTCAAACATTTATTAGCTGTATGACTGTGACCAAGTCACATGATGATTTCTTCCTCAGTTTCCTCATCTGTAAAATATACATAACAATAGCTCCTAATTCCCAAGGTTGTTGTTAGGATCAAATGAGATAATACTTGTAAAGAACTTTGCAAACTTGGAAGTACAATGTAAATGCTAGTTATTCATATTTATAAAAGGACACAGACAAGCCACCCAGAATAGACAGGCACGGATGGCTTTGCAGTCTACTTTGTTGAAGGGAGAACTTCGCAGATGGAGACCACAGATCTATTAGCATATTGGATTATACAACTAAAACGACTCACTGTTAGATAGTCTCATGATTCCTTTCACAATGGTAATTGTAATTCTTTTTGTTCAAAAATGTGATTTCCTTAATGAAGAGAATTTCCTGTTAAAGGAGCTCCCCTTATGAAATCATATCTACAATCATTCTGCAATTTAGAATCTCAGAGAGTTGCCATGGGCACTGCTCACATAGTCTATCGGGCCAGAGATGGGACTCGAACCCAGGTCTTCCCGGTCCCAGTCCTATCTTCCACACTGCCTCTTCCACACTCTATAAAATCTTACCTATCCTTAAACTCAAGGTCTCTCTAACTTTGTTCAACTTTGGTCTTTCCAATTTATTTTAAAGATCATATAGTTGCCACTATTTGCTTTGTAACCATTAGCCAAAAGTAATAAAATTCTATCTGTAAAATGAGCTGGAGAAGGAAATGGCAAAACATTCTGGCATCTTTGCCAAGAAAACCTCAAATGGGGTCATGAAGAGTCAGACACAGCTGAAATGACTGAACAACAACAACCAAATAAAATTCTGATTATGAATGCAGCAAGATTTAAGAACAGAGAGAGATCAGTGTGGTCTGGAAAATTTAGAAAAGGTTTCATGGAAGAAGTGGGACATACTTGAGTAGGAACTGAAAAGTTTATATAAGTAGAAGGCAGGAAACAAAGTACTCCCCTTCCCCTCTCCCCATTTTACAGATGAGGAAAACAATACCCAGAGATGTTAAGTGACTTATTTGAAGTCATTCAGACAGTAAGCAGTCAAGGAGCTAGGATTCTAATTCAGGTCAACTATCACTAAATTCAGCATTCTTCTCACTACATAATGATGTTCTCACTTCCAGTCTAGTGCTCTCAAAATTAGTCCTAATTATCTCACAAACTTATCTAAGCTGCCTATCAAACTTAAAAATAAAAACACTTGGGCCTTGTTGGATGGAAAAATTGAAACCCTCGGTGACACGAAAACAGCATCATTTACATGTATTGTTTAAGGAATTTTATGATATCATTATATGTCATAATTACATTATATAATGCAATTGCATGTTCTAGTGACAGTTTCACATAATTATATTAAAAGCAGTATTTAGAGCAATTATATCATTTGTTGAATTGTTGTAATTTCATAAAGTATAGCAACCCATAACAGATTAAATTCAGCAACAACTTTAAGTTTTGCAAGGACTTCACTAGAACATCATTAAGGAATACAGGATTTGTAATGCTGTATTGGGTCCCAACTGGTAAAATTGCAAAGTAGATAACATTTGCCTAAAGGACCCCTCTCCACTTGTGGTAAACCATCCACCCCTACCCTCAGCCAAATACTCATCCAGCAGCCCCATCGCTGCATTCATGCAACAACAACAACAAAAGGGTATGAAATGCCTACTGTGTGCAGAGCATGGTCCTAGGGCTAGGAGAGGTATGGTTTCAAGGAGGGATAGTGCCTACCCTTAGGGAGTCCCCATTCCTTGCTTCTTACATATCCTTGCCACTTCTATCCACCCCCTAGTCCAGAGGTAGGGAACCTGGAGCCTGGAGGCCACATGTGGCCTTCTAGGTCCTTGGGGATGGTCTTTCGACTGAGCCCAAGTTTTACAGAACAAATCCTTTTATTAAGGAGATTTGTTCTGTGAAGTTTGGATTCAGCCAAAGGGCCACAATTGAGGACCTAGAGGGCCACATGTGGCCTCCAGGCTGCAGGTTCCCCACCCCTGACCTAATCCAATATCTCATTTCCTTCTTCCCTCAGGTGTCAAAACAATCTGTGTTAATGTACTAACCATAGAGAGCTAGAGAGCCTCACCTGGAATCAATCAATGACTTAACAAGCATTGACTAAGCCATGGTGCCAAGACTGTGCTGAGGATTAAAGATACAAAGGCAAAAACAGTCCCTGCCCCCATGGAGCTTACATTTAAAAGGGGATGACTACATATGTAAATCAGAACATACAAGATAAATACTCAGTAGATAAAAGATAAGAGTAGCTAAGGTAATAGATAAAAGGTAGTAGATAAAAATAGTAGGTAAAAGGGAAGAAGTAGCACAGTGAATTGAGTGCCGGGCCTGGAGTCAGGAAGACCTCAGTTCAAATCCAGCCTCAAGCACTTACTAGCTGTGTGACCCTGGACAAGTCACTTAACCCTGTTTCCCTCCATTTCCTCATCTGTAAAATGAGCTGGAGAAGGAAATGACAGACCACTCCAGTATTTTTGCCAAGAAAACCCCAAATGGAGTCACAAAGAATTAGATGCAACTAAAACAACTTAACAGAAAGAAGGTAGCAGGGGCCATAGGGGTGAGGAAGGGAAGAAAAGGCTTCTCAGTGCAGGTGGCACTTGAGCTGAATCTTAAAGAACCATAGGCTGGGAGGGAGAGCATTTCAGACATGGGTACCAGCCAATGCAAAGGCATGAGAATGAGAGACAGAGCATTGTATGCAAGGAACATCACATAGGCCAGTATGGCTGGATCGTAGAGTGCTGAACAGAGAGTAGCATGTAAGAAAATTGGTTATGTAAGAAGGGGTACATTGTGAAGAGCTTTGAAGGCCAAACAAAAATCTTTATATTTAATCCTAAATTTAATAGTGAGACCGTGGAGTTTCTTGAGAAGGGAGGATGAGAGGGAACCAAGACGGTAGAATAGAGGCAGCAACCCAGCTGAACTCTCCTAATATTCCCCTCCAAACAACTTTAAAATAACTCCTCAAATCGAATTCTGGAGTGTCAGAGCCAAAAAGAAAAGTAAGGGTGAGGCATTTTTCCAGTCTCAGACAACTAAAGAGGTCAGCAGGAGAGGTCTGGGACACTATGGTTGGGGCCAGCCTGGAGCACCAGTGGTGTCCATGTGAGCAGTAGGCCTTGCAGGTGGCTGTGACAGTAGAGTTTTGGTAGCTCTCAACACAGACATGGTAAGGGGGTTGGACAATTGGTCAGAAAGAGATTACAGGGGGCCTTTTGTTAGCACTGCATGCAGGGCCTGGTGCTGTTTGGCAAATCTATTGCCCATACACAGTTCTTGGTTGCAGTTCCAGGATGGAGAAGAGCACTTGATGTCAGTCACAAGGTCAGTCACAAACGTGCCCTGGTCACAATTCCAGGACTAAGAGGAGAGGAGGATTTGTGGCTACAGGGGATCAGGGGCCCTTCTTGGGTAGACAAGAGCACAGACCAGGAGAGGAGTGACCACACCTCTCCCAGGATAACACCACCTTGGAAGCCCCCAAAACTTGCAGATACCCAAAACTAGCTCTGAAAAGAGCATCATGAAAAAGCTTGAAGCGTGGGACAATGCCTCCTCAAACCTGTGTGAGCAGAATCCAACTTTAATATAAAGTTCAAAGTCAAGAAATCAGCTGGAAAAATGAGCAAACAACAATAATAACAATGAAGAATATGACCATAAAAAGCTACTCTGGTGGCAGGGAAAACCAAGACACAAACTCAGGAGACAACAACACGAATACAGCTACAAGCAAAGCCTCAAAGAAAAAAATTGCTAATTGGTCCCAAGCCCAAAAAGAATTCCTGGAAGAGTTAAAGAAAAAGATGAGTGGTAGAGGAAAAAAAATGGGGAAAAATGAGAATTATGTAAGAAAATAATGAAAGGAAATGAACAGCTTGGTGAAAGAGGCACTCCCATATCTTTGCCAAAAAAATCCCAAATAAGATCACAAAGAGTCCAACACAACTAAAAAATAACTGAGTAACAAAGGAGGAACAGAAAAATACTAAAGAAAATAATACCTTAAAAACAAAATTGAAGGCACAAAACTTCACTAATGAAAAATAACACTTTAAAAAAGCAGAACTGGCCAAATGGGAAAAGAGGTACAAAAATTCACTGAAGAAAAGAATTCCTTAAAAATTAGAATTGGGCAACTGGAAGCTAATGACTCCATGAGACGTTAAGCAACAATAACACAAAGTCAAAGGATGAAAAAAAATAGAAGAATGTGAAATTTCATCAAAAAAACTTACCTGGAAAATAGATTGAGGAGAGATGATTTTAAGAATTATTGGGCAACCTGAAAGTCATAATCAGAAAAGAGCCTAGATATCATATTTCAAAAAATTATAATGGAAAACTGCCTCCATAGCTTAAAACTAGATGGTAAAGTAGAAATTGAAAGAATCCACCAATCACTTCTGAAAGAGATCTCCAAAAGAAAACTCCCAAGAATATTATAACCAGTTTCCAGAGATCCCAAATCAAGGAGAAAATATTGCAAGTAGTCAGAAAGAAACTATTCAAATATCATGCAAGCACAATAAGGATCACACCAGATTTAGTGACTTCCACAATGAAGGAAAAGAGCTAGGATTACAACAAAAAATAACCTATCCAGGAAAGTAAAGTATAATCCTTGGGGTGGTAGTAGGAGATAGATACTTAATGAAATAGAGAAATTTTAAGCATTCCTTATGAAAGGACCAGAGTAGAACAGAAAATGTGATTTTCAGACACAACTCAAGAGAAGCATAAAAAGGTAAACTTGAAAGAGAAATCATAAGAGACTCCATAAACTTAAACTGTTTTCATTCCTATATGGGAAGATGATACATGTAACATCTAAGAACTTTATCATTATTAGTGCAGTTAGAAGGAGTCTATATAGACAGAGGGCATGAGTGTGAGTCAATTACGTTGGAATGATCTCAAAAAAAATGAAAAGATGAGAAAGAGGAATTCACTAGAAGAAGGGGAAGGGAGAGGAAGAATGGGGGAAAACATCTCAAAGAAAAAAGGTGCTTAAGGAAGAACTTTTACAGTTGAGGGGGAGATAATGTGGGCAGATGGGGAGCAATGCTTGAATCACACTCCCATCAGAATTGGTTCAAAGAAAAAATTATATAAATATATATATATATACTTACCTGGGTATAGAAATCTGTCTTACCCAACAGGAAAGTAGGAAAGGAGGGGATGAAGAGAAAGTGAGGTGATAAAAGGGAGGGCAGAGTATGAGAGGCAGTGCTCAGAAACAAAACAAACTTTTGAGAAGAAACAGGGTAAAAAGAAGGAAAAAAAGATAAGCAGAAGAAAATAGGATGGAGTGAAATATACAATTAGTATCATCACTGTGAATGTGAATGGGATGAATTCATTCATAAAACAAAAGTGAATAGCAGAGTGGATTAGAAACCAGAATCCAATAATGCGTTGTTTTACAAGACACACTTGACACAGAGTTAAAATAAGAGACTGGGGCAGAATCGAGTATGCTTCAGCTGAAATACAAAAAGGCAGGCGTAGCATCATGATCTCAGGCAAAGCAAAAGCAAAAGAAAACCTAATTAAAAGAGATAATTGGGGAAATTACACTCCACATAGACAATAAAGTATTATCAAAAATTTTTACAGCAAGATTCTCAGATATGGGGAACTGAATCAAATTTAGAAAAATAAGAGCCATGCCCCAATTGATAAATGGTCGAAGGATATGAAAAGGCAGTTTTCAGAAGAAGAAATCAAAGCTATCCAAAGTCAATATGGAAAAAAAAACTCTAAATCACTATTGGTTAAAGAAAGGAAGATTAAAACAACTGGGAGGCAACATCTCACACCTATCAGAAATGTGAAGAAATAGGTACACTAATGAATGGCTATTGGAGTTGTGAATTGGCCTAAAGCATTCTGGAGAACAATTTGGAACTATGCCCAAAAGACTATAAAACTGTGCATACCCTTTGATCACTGTCTGTATCCCAAAGAAATCAAAGAAAAAGGAAAAGGACCTATAGGTATAAAAATATTTGTAGCAACAATTTTTGTGGTGGCAAAAAATTGGAAATTGAGGGATGCTCATCAATTAGGGAATGGCTGAACAAGTTGTATTATATGATTGTGATGGAATATTATTGTCCTGTAAAAAATAATGAGGTCAATAGTTTCAGAAAAACTTGGAAAGATCTACATGAACCAATGCAAATTGAGGTGAGCAGAACCAGGACACTCTACATGGTAATAGCACTGTTGTAATAATGATCAACTGTGAAAGACTTAACTACTTTGATTGATATAATAATCTAAGATAATTCCAAAAGATTCATGATAAGAAATGCTATCTACCTCCAGAAAGAAAACTGATGAACTCTTGAGGGCAAATTGAAGTAAATTTTTTTCCATTTTTAAATTTTTTCTTGATTTTTTGTGACATAACTAATCTGGAAATATGTTTTGCATGATTTCACATATATAATTATGCTTTCTCAGTGAGTGAGGGAGGCACTGGAGGGAAGAAGAGAATTTGGAAATTAAACTTTTTAAAAAAAAAGAAATAAATTATAAAAGTAATTTAAAATAAATAATTATTCAACTAAATTGAAAGTTAAAGTAAATAATTATTTTAAAAAATAGAAGGGAGGGTAACACAGTCAGACTTACATTTTGGTAACATACAGAAATGTGTGTGTGTATGTATGTGTGTATGCATGTGTGTAGACAGAGAGACCTATGTATGTGTAAAAACTATATCTAACTCATTGTTAACTGTAGCGATGGGACTTTCAGACCTTTGCTAGCCCATGAGGGAGATAATTTTTAGGCAAGTGGGAATTTTCATCACACTGCCTAACGCACCAACAAGCAGGGGACTACTCTGATTTTCCCATTGTGATTTGTCTCCTTTCTCCTAATTATGCCTTCTCATTACTTTATAGATTCATAGGATCTTCTTTTTATAGTTGAAAATACCATTAGAAGTACAACACACACACACACACACACACACACACAAACACATTTTACAGATGAAGAAAATGAAATCCAGAGAGTTTAAGTTACTCACCCAACATCACAAATTTAGACATGGTAAATGGCAGTAAAAAAATCAAACCCTGGTTCTTTGCCTCCAAATCCAGTATTCTTTTTACTATGTCACTCCACCTCTCAGTGTTTTTTCCTCCATGTGGCTTCATATTGTGGATTTCTTTACTTTTCTAGATATCTCACATCCATTCTTTGTAACTATTGAGCATTTTGGGGGGCAACTATTGGGCTTTAAGGTAGCTCTGGCCTGTTTCCCTTTTTTTGTTTTTTTTTTCTTTTTTTTCTGTTTCTCTTTGAAATCTATCCAATTGCAGATGTTCTCTTTATGATTCCATTCAATTATTCTGTCAGCATTTATTGTGCCCTTAGTATATGTAATATACCCTGTACTGATTGCTATAGACAAAGATAAAGAACAGTTCCTGTCCTCAGGAAGCTTATGATCTAGGGGAGGAAGTAAGATACAAATACTCTAGACTCCAAGGCAGAATGGACATGCCACAAAGGAGACAGAGGATTGTGCACAGGCAACGATGAGTGCTCCCCATCCCCAGCCACTGGGAACATCCTGCTCTGTTGATCTGCTTCATTGTGATCATGACAGCCTCTCTTTGCAATTAATGCAGAATACTAGAAGGACGGACATTAGATGATGTTAGAAAAGATCAGGTTTGAAATTGAACTCTGATACTAACTCTCTGATTCCATGCAAATTATTTCATTTCCCCGAGTTTCAGTTTCCTTGTCTGTCAAATGGCAATAACATTTGTATTATCTACCTAACAGGGGCTATTTTGAGGAAAGTGGCTCATAAAACTTGAAGAGCTAAATAAATGTGAGTAGCTTGAATGATTTTCCACTGTTACTTTTCACTGCACATGCCAACTTATTAGTCCCTTTCATTTGCTGCCAAGGATTTACATTCATAAAGCATCGAGGATCTAAGGGTGGAATTTAGACTTAGGTTGTCTGTTTACATAATGGCTTTGTGAAAGTTTCTACAATAATAATAACAATAATGGCGGCTAGCACTTATAGAGTACTTGTAAGTTAAAGGACTTTGCACATCTGTCATCCAGTCATCTCAGCTGAGTCCAACTCTTTGTGACCCTATGTGGGGTTTTCTTGGCAAAGATACTGACATGGCTTCCTTCTCCAGCTCATTTTACAGATGAGGAAACTGAGGCAAATAGGGTTAAGTAACTTGCTCAGGGTCACCCAGCTACTAAGTGTCTGGGGCCAGATTTGAACTCAGGTCTTCCTGACTCTAGGCCTGGCACTCTATCCACTGTGACACCTAGCTGCCCACCTTATACATATTAGGTCATTTGATCAGCACAACCACTCTGGGAAGTAAGTTCTATTATTATCCCCATTTGACAGTTGAAGAAACTGAGGCAAACAGAGGTTAAGTGGCTTGCCCAAGGGCACACAAACTAGTAAGTGTCTGAGGCCAGATTTGAACTTGGGTCTTCCTAACTCTAGGCCCAGTGCTACTAGCTGCCTAGCATGAAACAAGACCATAAAAGGAGGAGGAATACAGATTGGAGAGAACTTCTAATGCCATGCTGAAGAGTTCGGGTCAAATTCAACAGTCAAAAGCTACCAACAACAGGTGCTACAGTTCTGGAGGGTGCTTTGACTTTTCTTCCACTCACACTGGCTCAGGGCCTCATCTCCTTTCACCAAGACTATTGCAAAAACACCTTAATTGTTTTTCTTTGGTTTTTGAAACTAGGTCTTCCTATCTCTCCCGTACTGGAATTGTGGCAGCCACTCCTAATACTGATCGACACGGAAGCTCTCTGCCCTCTGCTCCCAGAGGCTCACCACAATGGCACCAGACTTGGTGAAGTTTTGGCCCTAACTGCAGTTTAGATCTCCCAAACTCAAGATATCCACCAGCCTTAGCCTCCTTCAATACCAGGGGATTACAAGTTTGTGAGCCACCGTACCCAGGCCTAATGTCCCAGCTGTTCTCCCTACTTCCAGAATCCTTCTAAACATTCATAATGCTTCAAGGATGTCAGGGTGGAATGTTAATTATTATTACATGATTTTTAATTTTTTATTTTAACTTAATATTTCTCCAAATTACATGTAAAAAAATTTAACATTCTTTTTTCAGATTTTGATTTCTAAATTCTCTCCCTCCCTTCCCTGCAACTGAAAAGGTAACACAGGTTATACATATGTAGTCATGCAAAACACATTTCCATCATTACATCATTTTTAACAACCTTCTTTAGCTTTATTTTGTCTGGTCCTAAACTTGGCTGAAAATTAAAATTACAGACTCAAAATTCTATAGGTGGAGTCTTATTGAAACCCCTTTTTGTGTCTCCAGAGAGAGAAAGAGTTTCAATATAGCTTCTCAGTTAAGTTTAAAGTTGTTTGTCCAGACATTCTCTTTTGTCCTTCCACATAGAGAGGTCCACTTGTTTATAGAAAATGCAGTAAAAATCAGCTTATCTTTATCTAAAGAAAAGACTGGCATAAAAGTACAGACAGCAAATAAACAAGATTTAAGGGTAAGAAATGTCAATTCCCCTGGCAGCCAGACACAATGAAGCAGAGAAAGTGGAAAGGGGATAAATTCACCTGTCTCCAGGAGGCAATAAATTGTGTCCAGGCAGGTCATTCCTTAAGTGGGTGCATGAGCTAGATCAGACCTACCTGTTCATGGTCATATTCATTCCAGGGTCACAATGCCCTTCCCTTGCAATTGTCTGACTCTCAACATCTACTCAAACACAGCAGGCCCCTATCTCTCTCCACACTGTTTAAAAGTTCTAGGCTTCCTCTAAGCTTTCACTTCCCTTCTCAGACCTTCCAGCTGAGAAAATCTATCCTATCAGCACCCTTGCCAATAGGAGGCTACGTTACAAGAGTAGAATGTCAAAATTGGAAGAGACTTGAAGTGTCACCTAGTCTGAGCCCCTCATCTTACTGACATGGAATCTGAGGCCCAGGAAAATTGAATGATGCCTCATTTGACATATAAGGAAAACAAGCATTGAAAAAGTTAAATGACTTGCCCACGGTCACACAGGTAGTGCATAGCAGAGCTGGGATTCAAATTTAGATCCCCTGTCTCAACTCTAACCATAGCTTTGCTATAGCTATACAGTTCTTGCTTAATTCAGTGAATTGTTCCTTCTCTCCTTGTGGAACTCCACATGGCCTAACCCATCCCCATTCTATGTTCCTACAGTCCCAGGGGCTTCAGTGCCTGGAGCAGAGGACCCTTGGTGGGAGCAGGGCTGCACCTGTGCTGCTGCCACTGCCTGTCTACCTGCTGCGTGCCAGCAAGGGCGCCATATAATGGGAATATACAGAACGTGAGAACCGTCTGTCCTCTGATGCTGTAGAGTTTCTCCAGGGTACAGGATGGTATCATAGGACACCAGGTTCCACTTTCTCATAACTACTCAACATTCATTTAAGACAATGCATAAGTAGCGGCAGCATCCCTTTCTCTGTCAAACATGAAGGAATTTTCAACAACTCAAATGTATATACATATATATATACATACACACACACACACACACACACGCATATATATATATATATATATATATATATATATAAACCAAAGAATGTCATGATGCAGTTTAGAAGAACCCACCTATTAGGAATCAACTCTGTGGTGTCTGTCACAGAAGTGTAGCCCACCCAACCCAAATGCTTTTCATTTCATCTGCAGATTCTTGTTATATTATTTCCCATCCTTCTCCTGGCTTATCGAGTCTCCCTCAGTTTCCTCATGGACCCTAGCAGATCTCTACATAGTCAGCATTTAGATAGTGCTTTAAGATTTGCAAAGTGCTGTTACATACATTATCTCATTTCATCCTTATAACAACTCTAGGAGATAGGGACTATTGTTATACTCATTTTACAGATGAGGAAACTGAGGCTCAGAGAAGTTAAGTGATTTGTCCAGAGTAACACAGCTAATAAGAGTCTGAGGCAGAATTCAAACTCAGATCTTCCTGACTCCAAGTCCATCACTCTTAAACACTGTGCTGCTTAGTTGTGTTACATTTATCCCTAGACTATATCCAATCTACATAGATAAGAACGCTGATATCTCTTGGTTAAATTGCAGTTCACCACTTATGGGAGGAAAAAAAAAGTCCCAAATTGAACAGAAATACAAAATACTGATCATATCCACAAATACAAAATCTCAGCATTGTATCAGTAATAGAAAAGGGATTGACTGACTAACATGGAAATCTTATTGTTTTCATTAAATATCAACCAGTTCTTTTAAAATGAGGTTTCCCTATGTAGGGATGATATCTAAAAAAATAAAATCAAATTAAGGGGTGAGGGAGGAATATATTGAGAGAGGGAGAAAGGGAGAGATAGAATGGGGTAAATTATCTCCCATAAAAGTGGCAAGAAAAAGCAGTTCTGTAGGAAGGGAAGAGGGGGTAGGTGAGGGGGAATGAGTGAATCTTTCTCTCATCGGATTTGACCTGAGGAGGGAATAACATACACACTCAATTGGGCATCTTACCCCACAGGAAAGAAAGAGGAAGGAGATAAAAAAGGGGGGATGATAGAAGGGAGGGCAGATGGGGGAGGAGGTAATCAAAAGCAAACACCTTTGAAAAGGGACAGGGTCAAGGGAGAAAATTGGATAAAGGGGGATAGGATAGGAAGGAGCAAAATATAGTCTGTCACAACATGAGTATTGTGGAAGGGTTTTACATAATGATATGCATGTGGCCTATGTTGAATTGCTTGTCTTCTCAGGCAGGGTGGGTGGGGAGGGAAGAGGGGAGAGAATTTGGAACTCAAAGTTTTAAAAACAGATGTTCAAAAAAAAGTTTTTGCATGCAACTAGGAAATAAGATATACAGGCAATGGGGCATAGAAATTTATCTTGCCCTACAAGAAAGTAAGGGAAAAGGGGATGGGGGGAGTGGGGTGACAGAAGGGAGGGCTGACTGGGGAATGGGGCAACCAGAATATATGCTATCTTGGAGTGGGGGGGAGGGTAGAAATGGGGAGAAAATTTGTAATTCAAACTCTTGTGAAAATCAATGCTGAAAACTAAAAATATTAAATAAATTAAATAAATCAACAACAAAAAGTGAGGTTTCCCATACTACTGGAAATTCAGCCCAATGATTTTGTTACTTACTATATGGATGTCTACCAGCCCAATTTCATCACAAAGCTGGATGAAATGTGAAAGTCATAAATCTAGCACAAACAAATACATTTTTCTTTCTTTTCATTCAAATAAGCCAAAATGAGTCTGCAAATGAATAAGGTACAAACATAGGGTTTTTAATATTTATTTTTACTCTGAATAGTCTTGATGAACAGTTCCTTTGAATGTATACATGCTAACTCCCTCTTAAAACTGGAAAGAGGAAGAATTACTATTTTTTTCAAAATACCATTCATTAGTTCCATCTGAACTAAAAATGTCCCAAAAGTTGTCCAAGAATACCACAAGCACTAACTCATGTAGAATATATTTTTTTAAATATGACTTTCCCTTAATCATGGATAGTGGAATTAAACCCAATTCACCAACTGGGAGAAAGAAGGAAAGAAAGAAGGAGAGAAAGAAGGAAAGAAAGGGGGGAGCCCCACTTTACCTTGACTGTTCCTCTTGAACTAACTATAAATCCATCCTAGCCAAAGGCTCAGAGGAGTTCAGCAGTGAAATACAGAGGTTACAAATGGTCATCTGCTGATGGATGATCACAGAGAGACATCAGATATTCCATTCCATCAGCAAGCATAGTGCAGTCATTTCCTTGGCTAAATTTTGGCCATTTCACATGAATGGGTTTCCCCAGCTAAAGAACACCAGCTTGTGAGCAGAGCAAACGTCAACAGCTAATTAATATAGAGTATGTGAAAACTTAGGGGAAGCCACATGTATCAATTATATTAATGAACAAGTAACTGCAATCAAACCAATGTATAAGCATTGTGTCGAGTTTTCACAAGAAGAGAATTGCATTTTGCATGCATGAAAGCAACCCCCTTATAATATACAGAATGCTAGACTAAAAATAAGTACACAGTACAAGCATTAAAATACTTATTATTTGTGTTAGATTAGAATTCTATGAGGATGGATTCGTCAAACGATTTGCCATTATTTTAATTTTCCCTCGCAATCAACAGAATGCAAATTAGCCTGCCTGCAGGTTATGTGGGGAAGGAGATGCTCTTAAACATCCAACTTCATTATTTTTTATAACACTCATCAAAGCCACTTTCAAAGGTTTACTATCAACTTCGAACCAGCCACTAAATCTCTTCTGCCTCTGAAACTTGTCAACTTCATCATGTCCCGTTTTATCGATGTTGATCTTAAAGGGAGTAGGGGTGGGGAGGAGTATCATTGAGAGGAAAGAAAGAGAACTTGTTATCTCCCAAACACTTGATGGTTTAACAGCTGTCCTTGGAATTGAAAAATGTGATGCTGGACTCAGCTGAAATTCACTCCCTGTTCTCTAAAGTGTGCTAACTGTGCTGTGGGTTTCCGAAGCCCGTGGGCTGCACGCCATTTCGGTTCCTCGGCACTCAGAAATCACCCATAGAGAAGGAGCTGCTTCATAAACTCCACTTTATCGCCCGTCCGTAAGTAGCTGTACTTCTTAGAGGAGCTTTGATACTTTGGAGCTCTCTCTATTAATGGTGACCGATTGCATGGCTTCCTGAAGCATTTCCTGCAGCCTATCCATCTGATCTACGGCTTCCTAAATGGGAAAATAAAATTGAAAAGTAAGTGGAGCCAATGATCTCATTTAGAACCAGAAAGAATTAGAGGTGGGCTGGAAGCCAAATATTAACTACCTATCAATACCTAACCAGTGCCCTACCGACAAATAAACTCTTTATGGGGAAAGAAGCTACTGCCTGTACCTCAGCTTAGGTAATCACCCGGCAGCCTCAACCAGTATTTGTTAAATGGCTGCTTTGTGCCAGACTTTGTGTTCAAGGATACAAAGATAAAATCGGAATAGTCTCTGCCCTCCAGGAACAGACATTATATTGGAGGGAAGCAACGCATACATAAATAAATGCAAAAGGATTGTGCTCAAGCAGAGATCTGTCAGTGCTTTCCCCCTATTGAAAACTCCAGTGACTCTTTTGCCTGTAGGATAAACTATAAATTCTTGTGTTTAGCTTCCAAAACCTTTTACAACTTGGCTCCAAATTATCTTGCCAGCCTGATTGTTGAATATCATTCTCCTTCCCATAATCAGTAATCCAGGCAAACTGACCTCTGCTCCTCACACATGATGCTGTCTCCTGTCTCTGTTCCTCTCCACTGGCCATCCCTCACACCTGGAATGTAGCACTTTCTTACTTCTGCCTCATTAATCCAGCCCTCTCCCATCAAGATACACCTAAAGCATCTCCTTCTATGACAAACTCTCTCAGATGGCCTCCAATGTGAGTGCCCTCTCTCCCCTCTCAAACTGCCTTGTATTGGAGTACCTTGTATTTATTTTCTTCATATACATTATATGTGCGTATACTTATATGTGTACCTGCTGTCTCCCCGTTAGAATGTAAGCTCCTCATAAATGTGAATGTCTTTGTCCTTTATTTTGCAGCCTCGGTGTCTCGTACAGTTCTTGGCACACAGCAAGAACTTAATAAATGCTCGTTGGCTGATAGGCAGTCCAGAAGCAGCATGGTGCAGAGTAGAAGGATACAGTGCTGGACTTGGAGGGAGGAAGACATGGTTCAAATTCTACTTCGGACACATTGGATTCCAGACCCGCTGCTTCACCAGCCTCCTCATAAATCCCTTTCCCTTCTCCTTTAGGAAGATCACTTTGACAGCTGAATGGAGAACGAACTGGAGTGGGGAGAGACTTGTGGCAGGCAGCCTCCACCAGCAGCCCCAGCAGATGCTTCCAAACTGAAAAGAGGTCTAATACAGGCTTAGGACCAGATCACGACTATTGTTCAAGGACTGTCTTTAGAGCCCTCTCATTACCGGGTTGGCTGTGACCATCATGAATTCTCCATCTGCCAGGGCTCCACTGCAGCCAAGGCTACTCTTGAAAATCATCCTCTAGATGGCAGAAGGGTTATGATCTACATCAAAGGAGTTAACACTCAGACTGATGGAATCACACAGATCCTTGAAGCAGTAATTTCTCTTTTATGTTGCCCCTGTGTGACCCTGGACAAGACATGAAAGGCAACACAGTGTTGTGGATAAGTATGCTAGACTTAGAATCAGGAGGTCCTAGGTTCAAATCTCACTTGAGACACTTAGTAGTATGATGGGTAAGATGTTTCATTTCTCTGTGCCTCAGTTTCCTCATCTGCAATGGGGGGGATTAATGGTATTTTAATGGGCTTTAAGGTCCCCCCCATGCTATGATATTTTCATACCTCTAAGACTCAAATTACTCATATATGAAATGGGAATGATAATATTTACTGGCTTCATAAGGTCATTGTGAGGAAAGTACCTTCTGTACTATAACATACAACAAAAATGTGAGCTGTTTCTGTAAGAACTGATTTTCATATATCAGATTTCCTTAAAGTATATTACACAGAGAGATAATGACAAACAAGGGCCTAAATTAGTTTTCTGTGTGCCAGTGAGTGTAGATTCTTTTCACCATGAATATTTCCCATGCCACTATTGGTGATAGAAAGGAACAGAGAGTGTGGTTCAGGGGAAACTTTATCAATGGAATCATTACCTCTTGCTTCCAGTTAGGAAGGAGAAATCTAGTTGCTGACACTACCATCTTGTGGGATTCCACTCCATCAGCCCCTCCCTTTGTTTTAATGACATTGAAAGGGGAAGCCATGTAAAGGGGAGCAGTTGCCTGAGTAAATGAGAAATAGTTGCATCCAGAGTTAGACACACATAATGGCCCTAGCCTCATAGCCACAAATTCCTGCTGTCTCTCATGAGTCGATATTCGCCAAACAACCTAAATAATAGCCAAAGCTAATGTCAATTTTGAGCTTTTAAAATTTTATTTTTATATTTGATCCAGCACTGTCTTAATTTATGTGGGGAAGAGACACAAATAAACACTGAGAAGCAAGCCAGTTAACCCAGAAACCTGAATATTCTGGTCTGTCTAACTTCATACCTTTTGTCAGCCGTACCTATTAAGTGACAAAGGACGTGGCTCCTTTTCATACTATCTCAACTAGCAGAACAATGAATTTTCTTATCCCTCTCTCCAATGGAATCCAAGACAATACCACTGTCTTTGGACTATGGCATATGGCTTTAGGGTTGATAATTCATGAACCAAAATTGATTTATAGGTCTATAAAACTTTTACAATGAAAGGTTCTTACTTAGAACCTATAAACTTAGAAAACTGACTCCTCCTCCTCTGCTCTCTCCTAGAGTGCTAAGCTTGGAATCAGAAAGTGCTGAGTTCAGATCCTTCCCCAGACACTTACTTAGCTGGCTCCTCCTGGATGCTCAGAAATCAGCAAACCCTAAAAATTTTTTGCCAATTGTTGAACATTTATTAGCATACCCCTTTGTGTTACCCTAGGCAAATTAATTAATCTCTTTAAGCCTCCATTTCTTGGACTCAGGGTTCTCTAACATGCCTTCCAACTCTAATTCTATACTTTTAGAAACCTGCCCCTTCTCTCCCATTCCTGGTCTCTGCTCTGTGGAGCTGTTGAAAGTAAAGTTAAAAATAAAGAATTTAGATATTTAACTGGCTTGTGGCATAGCTAGGGTTGGTGAGCACTGCCAAAGAGTATTCCGGCAACATTCATCATGATACCAAGTAACAAAAACACTTAAATAAAATTCAATAGTTATGTAATATGAATTCTTCAGGCTTCCTCTCCAGCTTTCACTTCCACTTCCACACAGTTCTTCCACCAAGTCCCATATATCAAATATATTCTTAGAAAAAGAATAGAGGAAGGGGTGTTGTTCCCCAAACATCAACAACAGGAAATTTGCAAATGAAGTTAAAATATTAGTGGGTAAAAACTGAGATCAGGGACTAAGGCTTATTACTTCACCTATACAAAGGCAGCTAGAGGGTGCAGCGGATAGTGTGCCAGGCCTGGAGTCAGAAAGAACTGAATTCAAATCCACCTTTAGACACTTAAGTCACTTAACCCTCTTTGCCTCAGTTTCCTCCTCTGGAAAAGGAAATGATAAACCACTCCAATATCTTTTTTTTTTTGTCAAGGCAATCAGGGTTAAGTGACTTGCCCACAGTCACACAGCTAGTAAGTGTCAAGCATCTGAGGTCAAATTTGAACTCAGGTCTTCCTGATTCCAGGGATGGTGCCCTATCCACTGTGCCCCTCCACTGTCTTTGCACAGAAAACCCCAAATAGGGTCAGGAAGAGTCAGACACAACTGAAATTACTGAGCAACAACAGCAAAACCTACACAAACATATAGACCCACACACACACACACACACACACACACACACACACACACTCATTGCAGAAAGACGAAGAAATAGTTGAATAGCTTTTATGAAAACAACTGACTGGCAACCAATTAATAAATGGTTAGTTGAATGAAATCAACTGCTGTTCCAGCTTCAAACCTGTGGGTTTCTGCTTGTGTGTCTGCATCTGCTCATATATAGATGTATTCAGTGTCAGTCAATACTCTCTCCTTCTTGCCAGGTTTTATGGCTTTCCAAAAGAATAAAGCAAGAGAAAATGAGCTGCTAAGAATTCAGCTAGTGGGTACAGGATCAATTCAGGGGAAAAAAGCTTGAAAAAATTCAATGGTTTCAGAAAATATGCAAGCTTGGTTCTAGTTCAAACCAGTTTATAGGGGTTTACTTGGGGAAGGAACCTTTGACTTGGTATATAATTTATTTTGAAAACCATTGGTATCAATCAATAAACCTTTATTAAGTGCCTACTGTATATAAAGTACTTTACTAGTCATTGAAGGAAATATAAATTTCATGTAAAGCACATTCCATATTCCTCATACTCTTACAGTCTAGTAGAGGGCTAAGACACTAACACAGCCGATTATCATAAACAATATTAAAAGATAAGTCCCTTAGAGATTTATAAAAACAAAGTGTTTTGTGAGACCTAAAAGGGAAAGAAGACTGCCTAAAGGGAATAATTTCTGAGTTAGGCTGCAAAGAATGGGCAGGAGACCCAGAGACAGAAAGGAGAAGACTCTAATCATAGGAAAGAGCCTGAGCAAATACATGGCCAGTGGGGATGGGGAGATACAGTGCGTGTTCTAGGGGCAAAGAATTGTCCAGTTTGGGTTCAGGGTCAAGTTGCACAAAGTTGAAGAATATGAAACCTTTCTAAAGTCAGCATGGAGCCAGGGTGTGAATGTCAAATGAATTTGAACTTTATTTAGTAGGCAGTTAGGGAGACACTGACAATTTTTATCAAAGGAGTAACATGAGTTTGTCTATAAAATAGATGGAAGGAAGGAAGGAAGGAAGCAAGGAAGGAAGGAAGGAAGGAAGCAAGGAAGGAAGGAAGGAAGGAAGGAAGCACTTTACAAATATTATTTCCTTTTCTCTTCACAACAATCCTAGGAAGTAGGTGCTACCATTATCCCCATTTTACAAATGAATAATCTGAGAAAAATAGAAGTTAAGTGACTTTCGTAGGGTCATAAAGCTAGTAAGTGTCTGAAGTAGAATTTGAACTCAAGTCTTCCAGACCCAAAGCCCAGGATTCTATCCATAAGTGGCACTTGGCTGCCTTGATGGGAAAAAAATTCATTTAAAACTTTTCTGTGGTGAAACTAGTAGGAAGCAGTAGCTGATGGAGCACCTGTGTTTTCTTGGTGTTAATTGTTAGGCCAAAATTAGCACAAGCAGCAGAGAATTAATGCATATTTCGTTGCATCTCAGCTTCAGAGGCTGCATTGAGTGCACAGTCATCTGAAAACAGAAAATCATGTACCAACACTCCCTCCACTTTGGTCTTGGCATGTAGCCTTTTCAAACCGAAAAACTTCACATCAGTGAGGTAGCTGACCTTGATGACCTTGACCTTCCTTCTCATTGAAGGCATTTGACAACATGGCTGAAAACATTGTGCATGGGAGCGAGCACACAGCCTTGTTTCATTCCACTGGTGACTGGAAAAGAGCAAGGGCATTTTCCATTTTCTAGAACCCAGGCAAGCATGCTGTCATGAAATTCACTCACAATGCTGATGAACTTCTCTGGGCAACCAGATTTTGACACAAGTTTCCATAATTCCTCACGGCCAACTGTATCAAAGGCCTTGGTCAGATTTACAAATGTTGTGTACAGACCTCTGTTCTGTTCCTGACATTTCTCCTGGGGTTGTTAGGCAGCAAACACTATATTAACCTTTCCTTGACCCTTTCTGAAGCCTCTTTGCTTCTCAGGTAGATGAAGGATCAGCCTATTGAGGAGGACTCTGGCAGGAATCTTGCCAGCAATGACTAAGAGAGAGATACCCCCCCCCACCTCATGATTGTCACAGGACCATCTATTTCCTTTACATTTATAGAGATGGACAGTGAAGGCATCCTTGAACTCCTGGGGGCTAACCTGCTTTTGACATATAACCTGGAAAAGTTCAGTCAGCTTTTGTATGAGCAATGGGCCCCCTACCTTACAAATCTCAGCTGGAATAGAAATAGCACCAGAAGCTTTGTCACACAGAAGGAGCCTAATGGCGTTCAAAACTTCTTCTTCAGTTGGAACTTCTGCTAGGGAGGGATTGACTTCAACTTGAGGTAAACAGTCAATGGCTTCATTGAGGATGAACATTGCATCAAGGTCAGCTACCATACCAAAGGTAAATTCTTCAACTTGAAAAGGCTACAAGCCAAGACCAAAGGGGAGGGAGTATTGGTGCGTGATTTTCTGTTTGAGGATGATTGTGCACTCAATGCAGCCTCTGAAGCTGAGATGCAACAAAGCATGGATCAATTCTCTGCTGCTTGTGCCAATTTCGGCCTAACAATCAACATCGAGAAAACATAGATGCTCCATCAGCCACCACCACACCATCCATATGTGGAACCATCGGTTACAGCAAATGGAGAAGTTTTTTGAATGCTGTAGACAAGCTCACTTACCTTGGTAGTGTACTTTCCAGGGATGTACACATTGATAATGAGGTTGATGCACACACTGCCAGAGTTAGCTCAGTGTTTGAGAGGCTCCAAAGGAAAGTATGGAAGAGAAGAGGTATTAGACTGACTGCCAAATTGAAAGTCTACAGAGCCATTGTGCTGACGTGATTGTTGTATGCCTATGAAACCTGGACAGTCTACCAGCTCCATGCCAGGAAACCGAATCACTTCTATTTGAATTGTCTTAGGAAGATTCTGAAGATCACCTGGCAGGATAAGGTAGAGACACTGAAGTCCTAACCTGCCAAGCATTCAAACTCTACTTCTGGGAGCACAATTCCAATGGGCTGGCCACGTTGTTTGAACACAAAATGTATATTTGCCAAAAAGACTACTTTATGAAGAACTCACACAGGGCAAGTGTTCACATGGTGGTCAGAAGAAGCAATATAAGGACACTCTCAAGGTCTCTCTTAAGAACTTTGGAATTGATTGTTTGACATGGGAGACACTGGCACAGGACTGCTTGGCATGGCATGCCCACATCAGAGAAGGTGCTGTGCTCTATGAACAAAGCAGAATTGAAACAGCTCAAAGGAAACACAGGATGAGCAAATTTAGAGTATCCACCCCAAATGTTCATACAGACTATTTGTGCCTGACCTGTAGTAGAACATTCTGAGCTCATATTGGTTTGATCAGCCACAGTCAGACACACTGTAACTTGACTCTATCATAGTGATGTCATTTTAGTCCTCTTCAAGAATGAAGGACAACAACCAAGGAAGCAATACAGTTAGCTTTCCCCCAAAACTGCTCCAAACAGACTTAGAAAACACACCATATCAATGGACCCGATCGAGAAATCTGAGAAAAAGTTACAGTGATTCATTTTTTTAGCCCAGGTCAGCAAAGGGAGACAGAGTCTACAGACACTGGGGAAGGGGGGTCTGGCCAGGAGCATGCTGTGATGCATTCCAGCATTTGAGTATACAGGGAGACGTTGCCTACTGGGTCAAGAGGAAGTTCCATATCCATACCAAGGAACCTCAATGGGAACAGGTGCCAACTGGCAGTGTTGTCACCCATTAATCAGTTCTGAGTCACAGATCCAGAAAAGACTGGAGGAGTCCTGTGTTCCCTCCCACATGCTTCCACCTCCTAACAGAAACCCTAGACTGTGCACTGAGAGAGGAGCAGGTTCAAAAACAAGCAGTAGATATTTGGCTTAATTCCCAGAATCAGGGCAGGATATCAGTTCCAGCTTTGAGCCCAGTCTGGAGCCTGCAGAACAATAGCCAGGGCAAGAAATCCAAACTAAAAAAGGAGCCTGGGGTTCTGTCACTGAAGCAACAAAGCTTTACCAGCTGGTTGATAAGGGCTAATTCCAGGAGCAGTCTATTCTTGCTCAGACCCAAATTCAAGTCAGGAACTTGTGGAACTCAGACCAGGAGAGTAGGAATCAAACTTTTCCCTAGATCAGACCACTTTGGGAGTACTGAAAGATTGCAGGTCCCCAGCCTGTCCCTGAGACATGGAATAACACAACACTGTATACCCCAAGAAAGCAGCAACAGGACCACCCAAACCTTTCCTACAGAAGTATAGGGAGCCTGAACCTAACATAAAATTTGAAGTCAGGATAGGCTGGAAGAATGAACAAACAAACAAAAAAAAGCTGTCATGGTAACAGGGAGGCTCAAGACACAAACTCAGAAGAAGAGATTGACTACAAAACATCTACAGGCAAAACTTCAAAAAAAAAAAAGATGGCTCGGGCACAACTTATACAGAATTCCTGGAAGAGATAAAATAGGAGGATTTTTTAAGAGTTTAAGATATTTGTATAAATGAAATGATAGTGCTAGAGGGGAAAACTGGAAAAGAAATGAGAACTATAGAAAAAACGAATTAGAAAGGAAATCAACAGTCTGACACAAGAGGTACAAAACCTTAACAAGCAACTAACTCCCTGAAAATTAGAATAGACCAAATAGAGTTCAGTGACTCCATAAAGCAACAAGAAGTACTTAAACAAAGTCAAAAGACTGAAAAATAGAAGAAAGTGTAAGGTATCTCCTAATAAAAACAACTAACCTGAAAACAGATCAAAGACAATACATTTAAGAATTATTGGACTACCTGAATGAGATGACCAAAACAAAAGGCTAGAACTCATATTTCAAGAAAATTGTTCAGATCTCTTCTATTTCTTGGAAACAGAAAGATTTCACCAATCATCTTCTGAAAGAAACTCTAAAATGAACATCTCCAAAAACATCATAGCCAAAGTCTAGAACTTCCAGGTCACAGAAAAAAAAATACTTCAACAAAAGAAAGAAGTCAACTACCTGGGAGCCACAATCAGGATCACACATGATTTAGCAGCCACCACTATGGAGGAGCAGAGAGCTTGGAATATAGTATTTCAGAAAGAAAAGGATGTGGACTTCCAAAAAGTACTTCACCAGCAAAACTGAATATAATCCTGCAGGAGGTGGAAGTGGATCTTTGATGAGACAGATGACTTCTAAACATTCTTAATGAAAAGACCAAAGCTCAAAACACAGGCACTGAGAATCATAAAAAAAAAAAATACAAACGAACTATAATAAAGGACTAAACAAGGACAAACTTCTTACATTCTAATATGGGGAGATAATAAATGTGTCCCAAATGAATCCTATTGTCTTCAGGGGTCAGAAGAGTCTAATTAGACAAAAGGCCTGGGAATGGTTCTGCTGTGTCTTGATTTTAAGAGAAAAATAGAAAAGGGGTGGAGGGGAAGAATATACTGTGGGCGAGTGAGGGAGGAAAACAAAGATTGGGGATAATTGTTTCACATAATCAGGGTGAGACATTTATACAAAGAGAAGGAAGAGGTGGGAGGAGCAGCTAACACTTGAACCTCATTCATTTGAACTGGTCAAAGTAGAAAGAATACACCTACATATGCACAGTTAAGAAAATATACATAGATATATAAACATGTATAGATATACATACACACATATAGATATACAAATGTGTGTGTGTGTGTGTGTGCGTGTATGTGTGTGTGTGTGTGTGTATCCCTCAACAGGGACATAGTAAGGGAAAAGGGAGAAGGGAAAAGGAAGATTCAGAATTTAGATGGTGGGTTAAGGAGGGATTAGTCTTAAGCAAAATAAACTCTAAGAATGTACCAAAATATTTATAGCTTTTTTTAAGGTAGCAAAGAATGGAGATCTGAGAGGAAGACCCATAAATTGAGAAACAGCTGAAAAAGTTGTGGCATATAAATGTGATTGACTACTAATTGTGCTGTAATAAATGATGAAGGGGATGATTTCAGAGAAACCTGAGAAGACTAGTACGAACTGATGCAGAGTGAAGTGAACAGAACCGTGAGAACAATTTATACAAAGACAACAACATGGTAAAGACAAACAACTTTCAAAGAATTAGGAACTCTGATCAGTGTAATCACCAACAATGATTCCAGAGGATTAATGATGAAACATGCTAACTACCTCCTGATACACAGGTGAAAGACCCAGAGTACGGAATGAAATATGTATATACATATATATATATATATATATATATAATATATGTATATATATTATATATATATATATATAAACATAATCAATACACAAAATTGGTTTTTTTAGTATAAATATCTGCAACAGGGTTAGTTTTTTTTTCATTCTCATTTGGAGAGGCAGGAGAATTTGGGTGAAAGTAAGAGAAGAAAAATTTTTGCTGGTGGAAAAAAATGTAATTTTTTTTTTAAAACTTTACTAATTTTAGTGCCTACCCAAGTTTCTGAACAAAGTTTCTCTTTGGGCTGCATTTGTAATGAACACACAAAAGCAGTGTTTATATAAATTGTTTGTAATTGATTTGACAAATCCCTCCTTCTAGGATATAGGACAGTCCTGAAGAATATTGGATCACATCACAACTCCTTCATGCCTTAGGAGACAGCCTATACAGGTAGCCCTTACAGAAATCATACCTTTTCTTATTTCTGCAGATTTTCTTTTTGCTTTTCACTAGAACCTTTCTGGTCATTTCTAAATCATGCCACCAGCACTCAAGCTATCTTCATCCCGCTTCTAGCAGGAATCCACCTTATGAGGACCCTGGGCTCTGATAGGTGAACTTTCATCCAACTTTGTCCAGAACTAGATCTCCATATCACTTTTTGATCATTTCTAACTGATGTGGAAATATCACTTCCTGACCAGTATGTTCTCCAATTAGAATGTAAGCTCCTTGAGAACAGGAACTGTCTTGCTTGCTGATATTTCATTCCCCCTCCCCCACCCCCGCCCTTGCTTACCACAGTACCTGGCATATATAAAATACCTAATATGCTTTATCATTCATTAATTAATTCATTCAACCTATATGGACAAACTCATAATCCATTCACTGAAGAATGATATGTACTGGTCCTCTTAGCTGAACAAAATGAGGAATATTTCCCGGAGATGAAGATCATAAGATCCAAGAATCATAGAGCTAGAACTAGGAGGGACTTCAAAGCCCATCCAATTCAATATCCTCATTTTTCAAGTAAGGAAACAACGGACCTAGGAGGTTAAGTTGATTTGTCCAAGATCAAAGAGGTAGTGATGTTATCTGAGAAGTAAGAAGGCTTTGACTGATTCAAGTGACGTCTAGAGCCCAGAAGAGAGTTATTAAGAGACTAAGGCTACACTTAGGTGACCGTATCCGAAAACAATTCCATTTCAGCTATTTTCCAAATCCCAGCTTCCTCATTCCAGGTCACCGACAAAGCTTCTCGCTCTGATCAAGCCTGGTAGTATATGCAGGATTGTCACCCGATCCCACTGAGCAAACTTTCTTCCAGTCTCTTGGACCACTCATTGCTATTTAGACATGGTTTTTGTCATCAAATACCAAAAGGGCAACCACTTGACCTTGCAAAAAAAGATGTCACTCAATCTACAGCAATTGCTGGATCAGTTCCATGCCACACTTGGATTTCTGAGTTTAGCTGTACACACCCTGAGCTGATTCTGTAGTCTGCTTGATATACTCTCACAGTCCTCTTATCCTGCCAAGTCAGATCAGGATTTAGTTCCTGGTTAATGTTCTGCAGTTCAGATCTTGCGAGGGCTGTGTCTACTGGAAAAATGCTCGCCTTCAACTCTCATAGCATTTGTTGACTAAATTCAAATTTCTGATACATTGATTTTTTTAAATGGATGTGTGTGTATACATACAAACATATATATACACATGTACATATATATGTATATATACACACGTATATACACATGCATATATATGCATGTATGTGTGTGTAAAAACAAAACTGTCTTTTTAAAAATAATCCTTCAACCATTCAGGAGGAAAAGAAGCTATTTGTTATCTGGATTAAAATGAGCTATGCTTTCATTTTTGTTTTAAAATAAGCAATACTTAGGCCCTCCCTCCCTCCTCCTTTTTCCAACACCGAGTAAAATACAAGATCCAAAAGGAAAAAAAATGTTTCAAATATCTGAGTTCTTTTGAGGTCCTGCCCATTCCAAACCTAAGTGGTAATAACATGAATTGAACACATGATAAACTGAACTAGATTCAAAAACAAGCAAAAAGGCACAGAATAATACTCTTTAAGGCAAATGGAAGAATGGATCTGAATAAACCTGATTATTACACATTCTTTGGTCACGACTTAGAACTCCTAGATTCAAACTGATTATCCAATGTTATCTCACCTCTCCTGTGCAAATTTGTGTTCTTACACACATCTGTCAAGCAAAGTGGTCTGTATTTATCTTTCAGAAGGCCTCTTGTTTAGCCTGGAAGGCTGCCATAACTTGTGGTATGTCAGGATGTTTAGAAATCTGTAGGTACTTCACTTCCCAGGAGACAGCTGGAAGCAGGGTACATAAGCAACCGACATAGTTTGGGCCCTTCATATGGAGACAGTGATGTCTAGTAGTAAAAAGGGAGAGATTTTCAACTTTGATATAATTCCCTAAAAGAGATGTTTACCATCCTAACTACTAGTTGCTTCAAGCATTTGAATTGCTATGTGGACAAGTATAAAGGATGAATCCTAGGATCATTGATTTAGAGCTAGAAGGAACTGGAGAATCAATCCCCCAATCCCTCATATTGCAGATGAAGAAGCTGAGGCAAAAACATCAAGAGATTTGCCCAGAGTCATGCGGTATGTGTTTGAGGGAATTGATGGGATCAGAAAAGCTAACCTCCCATAGCAGAAAGATTTCTGGAATCCCAGAATTCTTAAATGTTGGCTATGGAAAAGTCCTCAGAATTCATCTAGGTTAACCCTTTCATCTTATAGGTGATGAAATCAAACATCTTCAAGTTGTTTCTAAAGACACTAGTTATCTGACTCTCTGTCTAATTTTCCAAATAATGTTACTCTTTCTCTGCAGATGGAAGATGGATGGCACTGAAAAGAGCTGTCCCTTCCAGTTCAGTAGAAATTGTCAGGAAAACAAAGGTAATATTTGCCAAGGGGAAGCCATCTGACAGGAAAACTGATAAGCCTATCTGACAGGAAGACCTTCTTTAGGTTACTGGTTTCTAAATCCCATTGGTTCTGATATTATCATTAATAGTTAATGATCAAGTGCACCTCAACACACAGAATTGGAGACACCAAAAACAGACTCATAAAATCAAGCAGACGAGACCTTAAATCACTTCCGAAAGAAACATAGACATATTTGCACAGTCCATTTGCTGCTGGACTATGGGAAGAAGAGGTTGTGACATATTTCATGGTCTTTTGAGTTCTCTCTCCAAAACATAATCCTTGTGACCTGTATTGTGTGATTTTATATTGCCTGTCTTACACTCTAACTGGTTTTCTACCTGAAGACGATTTGGGAGTTTCTTGAGTAATTTTTTTTCTATAATGATTTAAACAATTGCTGATGATCATTTCCCCTGAACTGGCGATTTCTCTCCCTTTATGGTATCCTCTTGAAACTGAGTAAGGGGCCATGTAATAAAATAGCAAAACAGAAAACTAAAAGAAAAGTATAAAAAGTAGTCAGTGTATAAAGTACAAAGGAAGTCATGTGAATATTTGTGTATACATCACATCTTTTTTGCCTCTTACCCTTCAAAATGTGAAGCTCCTTGGGGCATGTAGGGTAATTTTTAAAAAGTTTTATATCCATGGTACTTAGATCAGTGCCTCATTCATGATGACAACTTGATAAATGTTGGTTGAATTTGAATTTGAATGTACATAGAGGAATATGATGTGTGGGTCATGAAAACTCTATAAGGATAAAGAATGTATCTAATCCAGCAAGTATATATTAAGCCTTTGCAAGGTTAAAAGGCCCTCAGGACACAAAGATAAAATGGAAATGGTCTCCCAAGAGTTTTGCATTCTATAGAGAAGATACAACATATCAACAGATACCCATCTGCATGATCATTTTAGGATGGAGAGAGTGCTACTAACTCGGGGGACTAGGAAAGGCTCCCAGTAGATAGTAGCCCATGAGTAGAGCTCTTAAGGCTTCCAAGAATTCTAAAGAGTCAGAAGTGAGGAAACAGTGAGTGCATCCTAGGCATGGGGCACAGCCTGTACTAACTCATGGAGGCAAGAAGACATTGGTGTTAAGGTCAAGGAACAGTAAGTAGGACAGTTTGGCTGGAATACAGAATGAGGAGAGTGGAGAATGTGAAATATCTCTGGAAGTAGAATGAAGCTAGATTGTGAAGGGTTTTAAATGCCAGGCTAAGGAGTTATATTTTATCCTAGAGGTAATAAGGAACCACTAAAGATTTTTTAGCAGGGGAGTGACGTGGTCGGACTGGCACTTTAGAAAGGTTATTATTGCCAGGCATGGTGGCACACACCTGTATTCACTGCCACTGGGGAGGCTGAGGCTACTGGATTGCTTGAGGTCAGTTCTGAGCTTCAGTAGAGCTAAAGCTGATTGGATGTCTGCACTAAGCTTGGTACCAATATGGTGAGCATGATGGAGGGGTGAAAGGGGAGCACCAAGCTGCCTAAGGAGGAATGAAGTGGGCCAGATTGGAAACAGCTGATCAAAGATTCAGATTCATGAGTGGGCACTGCACATTTAACCTAGGGAAGAAAAAGGAGGAGCAGGAGGAAGAGTAAGAGGAGGAGGAGGAAAGAGGAGGAGGAGTAAGAAGAGGAGGAGGAGGAAAAAGAAGAGGAGGAGGAGGAAAAAGAAGAGGAAGAAGGAGGAGGACAAGGAGGATGAGGATGAGGAAGAAAATAACAGTAATGGTGATGGTGATAATGCTGATTCTGATAATTATATATAGTAGATGGACTGGAGAACAGAGAAATAAGAAGTCGAGGGTCTATAATGGTGATTTGTTTGGTTCAGAGCCCAGCACTGCTACAGACGTTCAACATACCCTGCACACTCTTCTCTGATCTGCACCAACCCCACCCATCCCTCCAACCAAGTCAACACCAATGGAAGGTAAAACTCTAAAATCACCAACTACCATAACAAAACAGATCAAGTTCACTTCACCTAAACTCATCACACATAAGACCCATTCCGTTGCAATACGATTCAAAGAGACAATTCAAAAGCGCCAAAAAGGCATGTGACTCTGGAATCACAGTCTATAGCAACTTCAACACCACTTTCTCTCACTTAAGAAAACAAACAGCTTCCTTCCAACTACACACTGGTAAAGACAAAAGCAATTTCCCAGGAAACTCCTTTTGAAATATGCACCATAAGTCTATCAATGGCAATGTTCCACAGCCCTGACTAAACCATCTCTCTATTAGATTATTTTTGGACTTCTGAGTACATCAGGCTCTTGGGGCTGAGAAGCCTCTCCTGACTCTTGGGACCACCCTTATAATCTGTGGGTGGGTACTGACGTGAGTGTGCCAGGTGAATTGTATCAGCTCTTTAAATCAAAAAGAGTGAGCAAACACAACAGCTATTTGGGGCAATTAATTCATGAAACAAGCAGGCAGGCAGCAAGTGGAGGTGGGGGTCCCTTAAAGCACAGCTACTAGAACTTTTGCCGGATCTCCCTGCAGTGCAAATAACATGTACACAGAGGGTTTTATCAGAGAGTAAAGTACCTCTGAAGATTACCTTGGGCATCCCCCTGCCTTTGGGCATAAACACACAAACCATGACAGGCAGCTGAAATTCTATCCTGTTATTAAAGATAAGCAAAGAACAAGAGATACCACAATCTCTGAAAGAAACCAGATGAGTATTTCATAACCATCATTCCTTAGAAATTCTTCTTTGCACTTCACCTGAACCTGAATCATTCTTCCTATGTTCTTTAATATTTGGTTTTGTTTCATTTTGTTTCTCCTGAAACTCAGCTTATTCTCAGGCTGTCCTTCTCCTGCCCTTTCTCAATTGCACAGACCCCCACCCTCAGGTGCAAACACATAAAGCCTCGAGAACCCAAACAGTAACTAGCTGGAATTATGGGGCAGATTCATTGGGGTGAGTGGGAGGGAGGAAGGAGGAAGTCAGGGATATTCTGACAGACCATTTAACAACCCAGGCTCTCAGAGAAAAATAAAATGCATTACATACCTTAAAGTTTAATCTTCATTATTAACACTTTCTTAAGTCTAGAAAATAACAAAACAAATGCTGATTTGTAGCATTTGCTGATTTCTGAGGTATAAATGCCCACACTAACAACTTAACAAATGGCCCTGGCAAGTTGGTCAGCACTAGCTTTAGCACACCACTGCCACTAAGGACCCTCGCAATGGAAGAGGGTAGCTTGTTCCTCATAAAGTGGAGTCCTCACCTCCTTAGTCCAATAGGATTGCCGGGTAGCTCCAGGAGAAAGATAATACTGCACAAGGCCACAGGGGTGGTAACTAGTAAGAGGCTATTGTACCATGCCACAAGAGAATCATGAGGAATGAGGATTTGGAGGAAATGTCTCCCCCAAAAAACCACACCACCCCCATGTCAGCATCCTTAGAGCAAAGCACCATTTGCTTTCCTTTTAGTTATAGTTCTGTAGGGCACATTTCTACTCAAGGCTTACGTGGGAAAGGAGAAAATTGGAATGTTTATTTATCCCTTCTCTCTTTCTTCCTCAGTACACTAAGGGGGCACAAAAGAGGAATAGGAAGGTTAGAAAGGAAAGGCGAAACAAAGCAGAGAATGTTCCAAAATGTTTTCCACCTTCTCTGAAAAATCAGAATTCTCCTAAGGAGAATTGACACTTTTTATAAAAATCCACAGTCAGGACTTTATCAAAACTTTTACTTTTTAGCAAAAGAGTTAGTCAAATGACTTCAAAATATGCCTGCTCTCCCTACTTCTATTGTCTCCTACACACTATGAGCAATGCCATAAATGCCAAAGGCAATTAATTACTTACTAAGCTACCTTCTGACCAGACTGTACTGATACATGACACTTTCAGGAAAGTGTGTCACTTGCCAGCACTTAGCACAGTGCCTGGCGCATGGTGGGACGTATAGGGTGTCCAAGAAGAACTAGAGGACTGCTGAGCCCTTTTCAGGGCTGCCCATCTACTTTCGATGCCCACCTTTCACCCAACTCTCCCCTGTGGCTCCAAGAAACTGTAGCATGCACAGTGGCCACACCCTGCTAAAACTATCTCAGTAGGTGGGTTAAACCAGGTTGAGCGTAACAAATAGGCCAAAAGCCCGTCAGTGATTTAGGGGGATGTCTACCCCGAGCATGTGAAGACTTCTTCTGACAGAGTGAGCAGATGAGAATAATTGTTTCCAATAGTCACGAAGTCAACAGAAACAGGTGGTGTGGATAGCTTAGAGCACAGTCAGGCAGCCAAGTCATCCACTCCATCCAGAGCCATTGCCAGTGAAGTCTTGCCACTGGTCTCTGATGACTCTGGAAGGGAGAGTGAGGCTGTATAGACTGCCTCACTTAAATCCAGTTGGTTGACATTTTCGTCACAAAAGCACTGAATTTTTAGAATTGGAAAGGACCTCAGTGGCCATCTAGCCCAAACTTGAACCCAAAAGAAATCCTTGTTAATATGTTCAGCAAGTTTGTTTAAAGACCCCTAATGGGGGGGAAACACACTACTTCTTGAGACAGCCCATTTCGCTTTTGGATACCTGTAATTGTTAAGAAGTCTTTCCAGATATCAAACTTAAATTTGCCTCTCTGCTGCTTCTGACTATTATTATTCCTGGGCCAATTAGAAAAAAAAATCAAATTCCTCTAACTCACAGTGGCTCTTCAGATACCTGAACACAGCTATCATGTCTGCCCCTAGTCTTGTCTTCTCCAGGTTAAGTATCCCTGGTTCCTCCAAGGAGTTTTCATTCAACCTTTCCCCATCTAGTGGCCATCTGGACATGCTCCATTTTATGAATGTTCTCAAACTCAGACGATGGCTTCCAAAACTGAACACAATGCTCCAGATGTGGTCTGACCAGGGTGGGAGGATGATTACTTCTCAATTCCTATTAGCTCATTGCCATGCCCCTTTTAATACAGATCAAGATTACATTTTTGAATGCCACCTCACACTACTGACTCACATGACCTTGTTCGGTCATTTTTCAGTCACTTCCAGGTCTTCATGACCCCATTTGGGGTTTTTCAGACACAACTGAAAAAGGACTGAGCAACAATAATAACGGCAACACGAATATCCTCTCTTCTGATTATAATAGCCTATGTTCCCTTTTTTCCTACGCATTTTAAGAAGAGGAGCTAACACCCAGACGTTACCAGAGTCATCAAATCACAGAATTCTAGACACAAAAGGAATCTTAGAAGCAGGGATATGCTGGTAAATGTTTAACAACTGGCTCTTTGAAAAGCAGGACACACTTTTAAATTTAACCTGCTTTATTGCGATTTCTCCTGTCACTTACTTAAGTCTAGAAAATCAGTAAAACAGTAACTCAAGCCCCAATCCGTGGTTCGCTGATTTCTGAGGTGTCAATGTTCCCCTTAAAAATTTAAGACTCTGCAGAGCCAGTCAGAGATAGCTCCAGAACACTTCTGAGAAGTCATCTAATCCAAGCCACTGATCTCCCTCTGCTACTGACAAAAGGAGAAACTGTTTTAACAACCCAGCTAGCAGCTTCGGTGGGGGCGTAAGATCCCTCCCCCACAGCCGGCACCCAGGGGGCTGCCAGGACCCAGGAGGCTGCCGGGAAAGCACAGGTTCTTTTTATCTGCTTAAACAAGGAAAGCACGGTGAAGGGGTTGACCAGCTTACTTTAATCCAGCATTCAGTTAGCATACAGACAACAACCATTTAGTTCAGGGGAAAATGCCAGCATTCAGTTAGCATTCAGTTAGTTCAGGGGAGCATACAGACAAGCATCAAGAGACAGACCAAATACAGATTCATTGACTTACTTCAGGGGAAAAAACCAGCACCCTGAGGTTCAAAACATTCATTTAGTTTGGGGGAAAAAACAAACCAGCACCCCGAACCTCAAAACCAAAATACAAACAAATTACAAATATCAACAGACAGACCCAATACAATTCATAGTTACCAACATCTAGGCTCGGCCCAAGAGCAAGGGCTGGCCCAGAGTCACGCTTGCTTGCCACTGCTCCCACACCAACCGGAAAAGGAAAGAGAGAGCTTCAAGCTGTCCTCTCCCCTCTTATAGAGTTTTTGACATCATCAAGCACTGCCTGAATGACCAGGGCCGATTGGTTCTTGACTTGGCCCCTCCCCCTAGCGTAGACGTTAACACCTCCCCTCAGCCAGCCCCATGACTCATCACACAGGAAGTTTTCTGCTTCCTGACATGCTCTCTGGGCTTCCTGCCCCGGAAGAGCAAGCCACAGCGTCCAGAGGCTCAATGAGGTAAGCTGAATCATTCAAAGAAAACAAAGGCCATTCTGGTTACAGAAACTGAGGCTCAGAGAGAAGAAATGGCTTTCCTTGGGGGCAGCTAGGTGGCACAGTGAGTAGAGTACTGGTCATGGAGTCAGGAGGACCTGAGTTCAAATCCAGCCTCAGATACTTGACACATGTACTAGCTGTGTGATCTTGGGCAAGTCACTTAACCCCAATTGCCCTGCCAAAAAGCAAAAAAAAAAAAAATGGCTTTCCTAAGGTACATAATAAGTAACAGAACCAGGACTCAAACCCCCATCTTCTGACCCCAAGTCCACTAATGTTTGCACTACATCTCCCAACTTCAGGCCATGATATCTACCAACTATACACAGTTAATGACACAATACTACAAGTAGGATCCTGTTTTAACATATTCTGTTATCACTTACTTCCATACTAGGCAGCCAGGTGACATAGTTGATAGAGCCTGAGACTCAGGCTCAAGAAAATTGAGTTCAAATCCAGTAACTTACTAGCTGTGTGACCCTTTACAAATCACTTCATCTCAGTCTCAGTTTCCTCATCTGTAAATTGGGGCTAATATAAGCACCTTTTTTTATAGGGTTCTCATGAGAGGATCAAATAACATAGGCAAAGTGCTTTAGCACTTAAAGCATTAAATAATTGCTTGTTATAATTAACTTGATGAATCTCATCCATGTTAATATCTTGTTCATACCCTCCCACAAATCGGCAACAGGACCTCTCACCTAATATGTACTAATTCTATTGACTATGATTAGATACCATGGAAGACAGGGGCTGTCCGCCATTTTCCTTTGCTCTCAACAAGTGACCAGGTAACTTTCTCTTGCATAGTTCTTGAAGGCTGGCCATAGGCTTATTATTACTAATATTATTATTACTAACTGCAGCAAACTACACATGTTCATTGTGTTTCTCTGTTCCTATTTGGGTGAACATCAATTTTAATTAATCAACTTTAATTCTTAGGAAATTGTAATCTGGTATTTCATATCTTACAATGATAGAGCATCCCAGAAGAATATTGCTATTAAAAAGATAGGCCTTAGTTTCAAGACCATTATCACATCCAGTTCAACATGTAATGATTAAGGTAAAAGTAGCAAGTGTCCTACATTTGTATAGCACATTTTATGGTTTCCAAAGCACTTTCACATATGTATTATTTCATTTGAAACCCACAACTACCTTATGAGGTAGACAGAATGTTATAATCTCCAGTTTACAGAATAAGTAACTGAGTCCTAGAAAAGGAAAATGACTTAACCTGAATTCATACCAACCCACAGCCAGATCTTTCTGAATCCCAGATCAGTACTTTCTCCAGTATATCACATGAATTTCCATAATTAGTAAAAATTATTATCACTTCATGGAATGATTTTAAGGAAAACCACATTATCTATGTGTGCATATTCACATCCCCATCTGTCCTAGTACCAACAGCTCCTCCTTACCTGGCCTGAAATTCCCACCAGTAGGTGCAGTGATAGGGTTTGAAAACAAAGATTGGAGAGACTTTTGGTCTGTAGGAGACCAGTGTTAAAATGGACAGTTTGCCTGGAACAAAAGGACATTTCACTTTTTAAAAATCTGCCTTGAGAAGCAGACCTGGGATTTTAAGGAAATGAACTTTTTCTTCTGACATATTACTACCAATTTAAAGACAGCCTTTTGTAAACTGGAGTCCCTCTCATTAATAGATTAATTAATTAATTAATTAAGTTAAGGTTATAGATTTAGTGCTATCTGACCTTAAAGGCCACTGTAAAGCCAATTAGTAAGTGAAAGATCTTTCCTGCCCACTGAATAGGCCTCAGGTGGGGCCAACAAAGGGAGGACTGATTAGAGGGAGCCGCATAACCTTTCACTAACTAGGTGTGATGCTTCAGGCCCCTTTTGCTTAGTTAAGCTGATGTGGGTATGAAGCCCTCAGGGCCCTAAGAGGAGTTGCTAAGACCAGAGCCAATGGTATGTGCACTGAGTTCTAGTCAATCAGATGCCAGCTAGGACTGTATAAAAAGAGAGCCCAGAACTGAGAGCAGCAGAGCAGCAGAACTCAGAAGCAGACATCAAGAAGACACTGAGGCAGCAGACACTAAGGGAGAGCCAGTGTTGGGAAAGAGTGCAGAGCAGAAGAGTGTAGAACAAGAGAGAGTTGCAGAGCTCAGAGTACAATCTGCAGAGAGCTACAGGAATTGGAATTCAGCCCAAGGAGAAGAAGCAGGAACTCGGAGTCTACAGAGCTGCAGAAGAGAGCACTGAGTAGAGAGTTAGGATTCGTGAGTGATTGTTTACAGGAAGGACCCAGCAGCTGGGAAAGGTTACGGGATGACTTGGCTCCTTGCTGTAACATTGTGTTATAATTTCCTTGTTGCTACATTGAGGTGGGCTTACTGGCTTTGGAATATTATTGCTACTATATGGAATTGGAATTACTGGTCCTGGGATTGGATTCTCTCGTGTCTAAATAAACGTTATACTTCCTCTGCCTCCTACCTAGAGAATTTCTTATACTTCACGATTCCAAACCATTCAGGCACGTTCATGGTCAACCTCAAGGTCATGAATCTTGCCTTACTGATATAGCCACTGAATCCAACGTCTTAATATTACAGATGAGTCACAGAGTAGTTAAGTGACTTACCTAGGATTGCAAGGCTTGTAAGTGCCTAAGGCAAGGTGGGAAACCAGATCTTACTGATTCCAAATTGGTTGCCTCATTCACTACACCATTCTTTTGATTAAAAATTTGTCTTTTCTCTCCAACCGGGCCAGAAGCCAGGCAAAGATCCAGCTGACCTTCAGGAATAAATAATTATTAAATACCTTCTACATGCCAGGCACTGTGCCTTCACAGAACAAAGCTGCTCATCTGATCCTCACAAAAATCATATAAGGTAGGTCCTGCTATCTATTTTACAGTTGAGGAAACTGAGGCAGACAGAGATCAAGTGACTTGCCTAGGGTCATGCAGCCTGTAAATGTCTGAGACTGGATTTGAACTCAGGCGTTCATGACTCCAGCACTCTAGGAACTAATGTGTAGGAGAGCAGATGGGAGAAGGTGTGAGTTCTGCATAAAATTTAACATACTTGACTGTGCCAGGTTTCTTGCAGGCACCTGCATAAGGTTTTCTTTGTGTGATTTATTTTGTTTTGCTTTATGCCTGAGTGCTTTGGCTTCTTCTCAAAGATCTTCATCTGAATCATTCCTTACAATTGCTGGCAACATGCTCAGAGTAAAAGGCTATCCCTAAGCCGCATCAGACCAGGAAATGGTTTGATAAAGATTAGTACCTAGTTCCTTCTATAGCACCTCCAAAGTACCATTACTTTGACAAGGAAAAGAGAAACATTTATATTGGGTCACAGGGGTGGGGAACCTGAGGCCTCAAGGCCACATGTAGTGCTCTAGGTCCTCAAGTGCAGCTCTTTGACTGAATCCAAACTTCACAGAACAAATCCCCTTAATAAAAAGATTTCTTCTGTAAAACTTAAAACTCAGTCAAAAGGCTGCACCCAAGGACCTAGAAGGCCACATGTGACCTCGAGGCCTCATGTCTCCCACCCCTGGAAGGAAACTGGGTGTCAGTGGTTGGTTGGTTCAGATCTGGTTTTTTGACAGCCTACCAAGTGGTCAGTTGTTCAACAAGCATTTATTAAGCACCTTCTATGTGCCAGGCACTGTGCTAAGTGCTGGGGATACAAAGAAAAGCAAAAAATAGTCCCAGCTTTCAAGGATCTCATATGGGAGATGTCATAAAAACAACTATATATGAAAAGGATATAGACAGGATAAATTGAGGTCAATCAGCAGAGCAAAGGAACTAGCATTAAGGGGAAATCAAGAAAGGCTCTTTGAAAAAGATGAGACTTCAAGCTGGGGAGGGCAGTAGACAGAAATGAGGAGGTGAGAATTCCAAGCATAAGGGACCAAAAAAAAACCCTTGGACTCCAATGTTCACAGAAGCAAAAAAAATTAAAATTGGAGACTGACCAACTTCACATTGTGTCCACAACTACATGGAAACTCACTTTAGAATCTAGAGCTTACCCAACCAAAAGCCACAAAGCTTCCTTAAACTATCCATTTTTAAGTGTAATATTTAGGAAGCCTTTAGCACACTGCCTGGCACGTAGTAGGCACTACATAAATGCTTATTCCCTTCCCTTCTCCATTACCATTCTGCATTCAAACATAATTAACCACAGAAACAATAAAAGTATTCTATTGCTTTCAAAGGCTGCTTTGGAAATGGCAAGATGCCCTCTTCTCTCCCACAATGTATTATATGTGAAAAGGACTACATATCGAGCATGGGAGATATATATGTCTCACAGCCTAGGCAGGTCCTTCCCCCAAGGGGCTTCTGATTCAAACTCACATAGAGCAGTAGATTCATACTCAGGGTAGCCTGACCCCAAGGAAGGAAGTCAGGCTTTTCTCCCCTCTCTGGATCCTTATACCCCAAGCCAGATTAGAATTCCAGAGGAAAAATTCTCTTTAATAAATCTGAGGTATGGCTCATATGTAGAGTCTTCCCAAAAGGGATTAACAGGGTTTCTTCTTAAAAAAGGTGTTCAACATACAAGGTAAGTCTAAAGTATAAGATGGCTATTTATTAACTCTTCTACCAAAAAAAGAAAAAGATTAAAACACGGAACCCTTACAAGTATACATAAACAAATACTTTAAACATAAAGCAATAACCTATTGCCATTATTATAATCTTTCCAAAAGGTAAAGGTTCTTTGTAAGACTGGGGGACAGATATTTCACTTTCACTTGAAAGCTATACTGCTTAAGCAGTTCACAAAGTATCTATCAGTCTATCTATATATATGTATATGTATACATCTGTATATATGCAGATACATATAAAATGTGGTATATACGTATGTGCATGTATATATTTATAAATATATCTAACTATATTATATAAATATGTAAATAAATATAGATGTCATAATAAATAAATATTACACAAATAAATGTTATACATACACATATAAATGTCTCATGTCTAGGACACTATTGATATATTATTTACTGGGCTAAAAACCAGGCCTAAGTTTCCTGATTCTCAGTATAGCTCCTCCCACTATACTCAAATGATAAATATTTTTAAAAACCCTGTCTTCTCTACATTCTGAATAAAGGCAGAATTTTATTTTAAATAACATTATGAGATAACTGAAATTCTTCTACATCAGAACTTCTCCGGCATTTTTATGTTGTAGACCCTTTGGCAGTCTGGTGAGGCCTAGGGATCCTTTCCTGAAAAATGTTTTCTGTGTACATTTAGAAATGAAGGAAAGGCCAAATTTTAGCTTGAGGTTTGTGAAAATGAAGTAATCTTCTTTCCTACCCAAGTCCACAGACCCCTTAAAATCTATGCATAGACCCCTTTGGGGTCCATGGACCCCATGTTACAAACCCCTGCTCTATGGTAAGGCCCTGAGCAGGTTGGGTGGACCTCCTGGATCAACAAGAAATACCACTCACATATGTCCAGATCTGTTATTTCGTGGGAGAGATCACTGAAGAATGTCTTCTTCTGACTCAGATCTAAAGTCAATAATGAACTTACCTATAAATCAGTCTTAGATGGTTGCCTGAAGCACAGAAAGGTTAAATTCAGTTCAGTCTAACTCTGTAACAAGTATTTATTATATATATAAAGTATATTATATATATTATATATTATAATATATTATATAATACATATGTATATATTATATTATATATTAAGTATAATAAGTATTAATTGTTAGGTGCTGGGGATATAGAAACAAAAAAGAAAAGAAAAATAGTAATAGCTCTTACACACTGCTTTAAGATTTGCAAAGCATTGTAAATACAGCCTCTCATTTGATCCTCACAGCAACCCTGTGAGATAGGTGCTATTTTTGTCTCCATTTTGCAGATGAGGAAATTGAGGCATACAGAGTTAAGTGACTTGCTCAGGGTCACACAGCTAGTAAGTGCCTGAGGCTGGATTTGAACTCAGGACCTCTAGACTCCAAGTCCAGTGCTCTTCCCAATACATCACCTCTCTGCCTCTGTAAAGCAGCTCCTGCCTCAAGGAGCTAACACTCTACTGGACTTGTCAGTGATCACAGTCAGCATGTGTCAGAGTCTTCTCCCAGGTCTCCTTGTGTCCGCTATCCAATCCACTGTCCTGCGTACTGTGGAACCTCTCCTTTGTTATTTAGGGATTTGATCTGAAAGACTGTGGGAGAGGATGTTGATCACAGAAAAAAAAAGAGAGAGAGAGGTTAAGGAGGTTTTCAACTAATCGGGATAATGTGACCACAAACCAAATACAAGGTGAGATGAATGGCTTTGGTCTGCTTTGTTAGTTTTAAGAGGTCAAAGAAAAGTAAGAGGTAAAGAAATATGCTGGGGACTAATTGAGGGAAAGAGAGAGGAACTTCCTATTTGGTATAAATAAGGTTCATGAGAAAAAGAGTATATAGGAAAAGCGGGGAAGGGGATAAGAGGAAGAGTAGGAGGATGATAAAAGGGAGGGCAGATTAATGGAAGCAATGGTTAGAGCAAAATAGATTTTCAAGGGCAGGTAGGTGGCATGGTGAATGGAGCACAGACCCTGGCATCAGGGGGACCTGAGTTCAAATCCAGCCTCAGAGACTTGACACTTACTAGCTGTGTGACCCTGGGCGAGTCACTTAACCTCAATTGCCTTGCCAAAAAAAAAATAGACTTTTTAGGGGAAAGAGAGAGAGAGACTCACCGTTGTTCGCTTGCACCGAGGAATAAGTCCAAGGAAGCCGCTCCGCCGCCATGGCATTCCACGATACCAGCAAGACCCTTGCGGAGCCCGAAGAGGGCATTCACCAGACCCAGATCACCCTCACCAGTGTGAAATCACTCGAGAAAGTGTGTGCTGACCTAATTAGAGGAGCCAAAGAAAAGAACTTGAAAGTAAAGGGCCCCGCTCGAATGCCCACTAAGACACTTGGAATCACAACTAGAACAACTCTTTGCCTTGCAGGTTCAAAGACTTGAGATCTGTTCCAGATGAGAATCCACAAACGCCTTACTGATTTGCACAATCCTTCTGAAATTGTTAAACAGATCAGTTCTATCAGCATTGAACCAGGTGTAGAAGTTGAAGTCACCATTGCAGATGCCTAACCAATCATCTCTTTTAATAAACTGATTGCAACTATTAAAAAAAAATCCATGATTCTATGCTTCTTCCAAACAGTTTTAAAAGGGCAAGAGTTCAATCGAATCTTGTATCTGCTACCTTTATTTGGTGTAAGAAGGTCATGTGAACCTGTTACATCAGACCCCTTTACCTTGAGAAGGATTAGGGACATGAATTTAGAGACAAATTATCAAAAGAAGAAATCAAAGCTGTCTATCTATAGCCATATGAAAAAATGCTCTGAATTACTATTGATTAGAGAAAGGCAAACTACTCTGAGGTACTACCTCACCCCTTTCAGAAATGACAAATGCTAGAGAGGATGTGGGAAAATAGGTACACTAACGGACTATTGGTGGAGTTGTGAACTAACGCAACCATTCTTTATTTTTAATTTTTTAACACTTTTATTTAAAGTTTTGAGTTCCAAATTCTATCCTTCCCTCCTTTCCTCCTCCCTTACATGGTAAGCAATCATATATAGGTTATACATGTACAATTATATAAAACACTTCCATATTAGTCATCTCATACAAGAAAACTCAAATAAAAGAAAAAAATGAAAGAAAAAAAGTGAAAAATAGCATGCTTCCATCTATATTCAGTCCATATCAGCTCTATCTCTGGAGGTGGATAGTACACCTCAAACTTAGTCCTTTGGAATTATCTTGGATCACTGCATTGCTGAAAGTAGCTACTTCACAACTCTTCGTCGAACAATATTGCTGTTACTGTGCACAATGTTCTCCTGATTTTGTTGACATCACTTTGCATCAGTTCATGTGAATCTTTCCAGGTTTTCTGAAATCATCTTATTTGTCATGTCTTACAGCACAATAATATTTCAATATAATCAAATACCACAGCTTGTTTAGCTATTCCCCAATTGATGGGCATCCCTTTGATTTTCAATTCTTAGCCACCACAAAAAGAGCTGCTATAAGTATTTTTGTACAGATAGGTCCTTTCCCCTTTTGTGGATGTCTTGGGACATAGATCTAGCAGTGGTATTGCTGGATCAAAGGGTATGCACAGTTTTATAGCCTTTTGTAGCCCAACCATTCTGGAGAACAATTTCAAACTATGCCCGAAGGGCTATAAAACTCTGCATACCCTTTGAGCCAGCAATGCCACGACTAGTTCTGTATCCCAAAAAGGGCAAAGGAGAAGGAAAAGGACCTATATGTACAAAAATATTTATCTCAGTCCTTTTTTGTGGTGGCCAAGAACTGGAAATTGAGGAGATACTCATCAATTAAGGAATGACTGAACAAGTTGTGACATATGCTTGTGATGGAATACTATTGTGTTATAAGAAATTATGAGGAGGGTGGTTTCAGAAAAATATGGCAAGGCCTACATGAATTGAAACAAAGTCAAGTGAGAAGAGACAGGAGATCATTGTACATAGTAACAGCAATGTTATGATGATCAACTGTGAAAGACTTAGCTACTCTGATCAATACAATGATTCAAGACAATTCCAAAGGACTCCTTGAAAAAATGCTATCCACCTCCAGAGATAGAACTGTTGAACTCTGAGTGCAAACTAAAGTATAATTCTTTCACTTTCTTTATGTTTTTTCACTTTTAATTTTTGCAATATGGCTAATATGGAAATATGTCTTGCATTATCTTACATGTACAATTGATATATCAAATTGCTTTGCCTTGTCAGTGGGTGGGGATGTGGGTGGGAGAGAGAGAAAGAATTCGGAACTCAAAATTTAAAAAGAAAAGAATGGCAAAAAAATAAATAAATAATGAATTGGGGGGATGATAAAAATTATAGGATTACATTAGTGGATATCAAAAATACAACACATTTCTTTTTTAAAAAATTTAAAGCATAGGAATTTTCTTAAATATAGCACTTTCTTAATATAATAAATATCAAATTCTATTACAGCCTAACCATGAGGAGAGGTTTCTGGAGGGGCAGGAAAACAGGGTTCCTTTTCTGCTCTTGTTTTCTCCCAATGGGTTCAGTGCTCACTCACTAGGGGTTGCAACTGTGAAAAAATAAGTCCCAATCCAATTGCCCCTGTTTATGCTAAGGATAAGAACCACAAAGGGGCCTCCAGATGGGTCAGAGCAAACTGACCCAGTTCTTTGGATACTTATTGGGAAAGATCACACTAACAGTAAGAAGGAAGAAGTGCTTCAATCATACTCTAATAAGGCATAGAGAATACAGACACAGACAGTGTGGGACAGCACGAGGGAATGGGATGGGAGAGGGAGGCAGATGAAACGGGGAAGCAGGAGACACAGAATCACTTACATACCTGGATGGGAGTTGGGAGCACTCTGGCAGCATGGACTCTTGGCAGGTAGAGGAGTGCTCTAGAGACAGGGTTTTGAGGTCCCATTCTTACAGGGTTCTTGGGGGGACAGTCCAGCTCTTATCTCTACTACCCTGTGGTTAGCTTATTAACATACCAAAATCATCTCAAAATTATCAGTGCCAGTTTAAAATTCTTTAATTAGCATAATGTTTTTCTGATTTTATTGAGTATTTCCAAAGCTTATCTGCTACTTACGGACAGAAGGGCCACCATTGAGGCCTAGCTGGCTTCTCCTAATTTAGCACAGCCTCTGGATGTGGCCTTAATTAATTTAGACAAGCTATCAACAATCATATAAAAGAAGTACTCTAAATTTCTAATAACAAAAGAAATATGAACTAAAACAATTCTTTTTTTATAAATTTATTTTTTATTTTTAGTTTACAACACTCAGTTCCATTAAGTTTTTGGGTTCCAAATTTTCTCTCCCTCCCTCTCCTCCTCCCCTTACCCCCCAAGACAGCATGTAATCCAATGTAGGTTCTACATATATCTTCACATTGAACTTATTTACATAATAGTCCAGTTGTAAAGAAGAATTATAATCAATGGAATGAATCACGAGAAAGAAGAAATGAAAGCAAAAAAGAGGGGGGAAAAAGAGAGCAAATAGTTTGCCTCAATCTGCATCCAAACTCCATAATTCTTTCTCTGGATATGCATAGCTTTTTCCATCATGAGTCCTTTGGAGCTGTCTTTGAACCTTGCATTGATGAGAAGAGCCAAGTCTATCAAAGTTAGTCCTTACAGATACCGTGTGTTTGTAATCGTGTATAATGTTCTCCTGGTTCTGCTCCCCTCACTTAGCATTAGTTCATATAAGTCATTCCAGGTTATAATGAAATCTGTCTGCTCCTCATTTCTTATAGCATAATAGTATTCCATTACATTCATATACCACAATTTGTTTAGCCATTCTCCAATTGATGGGCATCCCCTTCATTTCTAATTCTTTGCTACCACAAAAAGAGCTGCTACAAATATTTTTGTACAAAATTCTGAGGTTATACTTCACATCGTTTAGATTAGGTAAAATGGCAAAAGAAAAGAAAATGACAATTGTTGGAAGGGCTGCTGAAAGACACTGTATTGCATTGTTAGTGGAGCTATGCATTGGTCCAGCCGTACTAGAAAACAATTTAGAACTATGCTCCAAAAGTCCATAAATTGCATCGCATTGGTTCAGCAAGAGCATTACTATGGTTGAATAATTATGGTATACAGGGTGTTCCTAAAGTCTGGATACATAGGCAATTGACGGCAATGTGGAGTTATTGCATCTAGTTCACGTGAATCTTGCCAAGCGCATCAACCTTTGCATCACAAATGATGGAAATCATATTGAAGATGTCATTTGTTAATATTCCAATTAAATAAAAATTTCATTCATTTCATTTCTTGGAAATATGCATTTTTGCCTGTGTCCAGACTTTAGGAACACCCTGTATAAATGTAATAGAATATTATTGCACCATAAGAAAAGACAAAAAAAGGTCAGTTTCAGAGAAACTTGGAGAACTCATATGAACTTATGCAGAGTGAAGTGAGCACAACCAAGAGACCAATTCAGACAATTGCTACAATTTTCGTTGAGGGAAAAAAACCTAACTGAACAACTTGAGAACTACTATCAACAAAATGACCGAGAACACCTCCAGAAGACTGAGAATGAGTCAGGCTTCCCAGCTCCTGGCAAACAAGGGATGAAATAGACATGCAGAATGAGACATACATTTTCAAACAGCTGATGTAAGGGTTACTTTTTATGACTATATTTATTTGTTAAAACATAGGGCTTTTTTTCTTTTTTGTGGGGAAGTTGGTGATGATAGTGATAGTGATACTTTTTAAAAGGGAAGAAAGAAGAGTGTTAAAGAATATTTTTTTTAAAGAGAGAGCAACAGGAGTTTAGAAGGGAACATAAGCAAAGCAGTGTCAGAACTAACATATCAGATTTGAATTACATATATTATAAGTTATATGTAGTTTAAAAAAAGATGATTTTTACATAAATGGAAGTTCAGCCTCATATACAATCTCTTTTTTTCTGTGCACATTTAAATGTTTGTATTTGTTGGTCTTTTAAGTTCATAATAAAAAAGGAAATTTAAAATAAAATAAAATAATGCAACTATTCCAGGTTATTTCTTTGTAAAATATGAACAATTCTAAGCAAGAAGGGATGGATAACAATTAGATACATTATATTTCATGATTAGATCCTGATGATCTTTAAAGGTACAGGTACTTTAACAATTGGAGGGACAATTGAAGAAGCTAGTTTTCACTGGTCTCCTGGTTGAGTAGTTCCATTACAAAGCAACATGGAAGAATAGGGGAGGGGAGAGAGAGACATATCCTCCTCCTTCACCAGAGTCATTCCCTTTCATGGGGCTAGGTTCTTCCCCTCTACTGGCTCCTACTTAAGCTCTCCCAAATCAATGAACTCCTGAACTGCTAAATGGGGATGTCTCCCTATGGGAAAGTAATACGGCTATTTTGACTTCTTATTTCCATTAGAAAAGGTTGTGGAAAAAGAGTGATAGAAGAGAAAAGGTCATGAGCCAAATAAGGTAAGGGAAATCCTGTAGGTAACTTGAAGAGGATTTGAAAGTTACATTTGAAGAAAAGAAATTTGGCACCATTTGGGAGGAAATGAAGCAAATTTGAAAAGAACAATTCAAGGCCTAGCTACTAGTCTAGATTCTACTTCCAGCATGTAAAGAAACAAGATCAAGGAAAGGTAAAGAAGACATAAAAGGAGGATTGAAGATTAGGGAATAAAACTGAAGAGGTAGATTCAAAGTCATTGGGAGGCAAGGTAAATAAGAAAAGGTAAGTAAAACAAACCATGGGTTAAATAAATTGATAGAGCCAACTGGTGGGTTGGGAAAATTAGTTGTAAAAAGTTTTGATTTTTTTAAATTAATAACTACTATAGCAATTTTTAACCATGTTCTTAGGGTTGACATAAAAACACCCACAAGTAGTTTCAAGAAACAAGTCTACAAATCTCATCCATATGGTTAGTAAGAGAAATTGTGCAGTCACTTGCATTGAGTGTGCAATTGTATTCCTGGCACAGTTAAAGGACTGTTACCTGCTTTCTAAAGGTAGGATAATCTATCTTCTGGGAAAGAGGTTAGATAAATGCCTTTCCACACTCCAGGTTACTAGCTGTAAAGGAAGCAGAAGCAAGGTATCAATGAGGGAGGGATGGGAAGGGATGAGGAAGGAAAGGGTTCTGAAGTAGAGGAGAGGAAGCAAGACCCTTATCAGGACAGAAGAGAATGAAAGAGTATAACACAAAGCAGAATGGGAAGAAAAAAAGGCATCTATACAAATAACACTTAAAAAGAGATTTGAAGCTCTTCCTAAACAATTTGGTGCCCTTCCACTGTTGATTTATTTATCCTGCATACACAAGCTTTCTTTGTATATATTTACATGTTGTCTCCTCCATTAGATTGCAAGCTCCTTGAGGGTAAGGACTGTCTACCTCCTTTTTCAGCTTAGCACAGTGCCTGGCACAAAGTAGGTGCTGAACAAATGGTTATTGATTGATTATATTAGATGATATTTAGATTAGATTAAATAGATATATTAGATGATCAGATTATATTCTGAGGAGATGAAAGCCACTTGTCCTCCCGAGAATGATACTGTAAAGCCATAGAAACTAGATCATCCTTAAAGGAGCAGAGGAAAAGAGAACGAGGGGGAAGAGAGGAGACTGAAGATGTTATTTGCCAACCTAACAACCACATCAGGGAGGTCTTTCATCTGCCTGGAGCATATATCCAAAATATAAGAGAAAATTTCCCAAGATATATCCAAATGTATAACCCCCACCCACTTCTATAATTCGCATGGACAAATTTGTCTCTTCTAGAAGGAATCTAAAAAGTATTGCCAACATATGAAGTCTCCAGCAAGAAACTAAAGACCATAAGGGTGTGGGTTGTATTTTCTTTACTTTTGCCCATTATAAGCAAGGGATACAAAAGTGAAAAATTAATTTGAGAAGTGAGCATCTGTCAAAGAAGCTATTGTCTGAGAATGAGATTTGGATTCCTGGATCCCAGATTACAAATTCCTGGCCAGAGTGAAATACAGCTAACAAAGGCTGGTGAAAAGGTTTTTGCAAATCTAATCAAAAGGGCTTCAAACTTAAAAAAAAAAGCACGAAGGAGGGAGACTGTCCACATATATCTAAAGTTAGATACTATAGAAAATAGTCACAGAGAAAAAGAAAAGTAGCAACTAAGATACCTACAAACTCACAGAAGACAAAATCCAAGAAAGTAGCCCGTACCAAGAGGAGCTGGAAGTTCTAAATCGAGGGGGCCAACTTGACCTCATAGGGTTCACTGAGATTTGGTAGGATGATGAAACCCATGACTGGACCGTGCATAGCTCTAGATAGGGGAAAGAAGGGAAGAAGGGGGAAGGGAATAAGCATTTAAGAGACCACTGTGTGCCAGGCATGGTACTAAGCACTTCACAAATATTCCATTTGATTCTTATTAAGCTATCATTACACCCATTTTACAGTTGAGGAAACGAAGGTAGAGGTTAAGTGACTTGCCCAGGTGTCTGAGACTGGATTAAAACTCAGTATTTCCTGACTATAAGCCTAACACTCTATTCACTGCACAACCAACTAAGGGAATATTTTATTCAAAAGAAACAGGATGAGTAAAAGCAAGGGTAGAGTAGCGTTGTATACTAAGAATGTATACACATGAGGAAATCCAGGAAGTGAGGGCCAGGGGGGAAGGGGAAACATGATAGAGAGTATTTGTGTGAAGGCCAAAAGCAAGAAAAACAAAAGGGATTTTTTTTTCATTGGAGTACACTACAGACTATGTGAACAGAAAAAGGAAATAGATAAGGAGTTTGAAAAACAGATCGCACATTGGAAACAAAGGAATAATGTAGTAGTAATGGGGGACTTCAGCTTTCCAGAGTGTTCTTTCTCTCTCTCTCTCTCTCTCTCTCTCTCTCTCTCTCTCTCTCTCTCTTTTTCTGTCTCTCTCTCTGTCTCTCTCTCTCCGTGTCTTTTTCTGTCTCTGTCTCTATTTCTCTGTCTCTATTTCCCTGTTTCTGTCTCTCTATTTCCCTGTCTTTCTCTGTCTGTCTCCTTCTCTCTCCATGTGTATGCATGTGTGTGTGTTTCCTTGCCAAAAGGAGAACAGCTAGCAGCTTCTTAACTTGCCATAGTGACAATTTCATTATTCAAAAAGTGGAGGAGCCAACAAGAGGAAATTCTGTTCTGAATCTGATTCTCGCTAACAGGAAGGAACTATTTGCATCATCAAAATGACGGGAACTCTGGGAGGACGTAATTACTCAATCCTAGAGTTTGTGATACAGGAGAAAAAAGTACAGGGATAGTTGGACACACACTCTAGATTTTGGGAAAGTGGGTTTCAAAAAGTTCAGAGGAAAGATATGGAGTAAAATGTTTCAAGGAAAGTCAACCAGGAGAGATGAGATATACTCAAGATGAACTTCTGAAAACACAAAAGGAAATTCTTCCAGTGATGAGGAAAATATAATATAATAATATAATAAAGAGATAAATGTGGATGCATAGTGAGCTCAATAGCCAACTTATATTTTAAAAAGAGACGTACAGAAGATAGAAGCAAGGTCAGGTAACAGAAATGAATGTGAGTGCACAGCCTTACAAAAATAGTGTCAAGGACATTAAAGTTCAGAAGCCGAGGTTGACAATGGAAACCAGGGACAATCAAGAGGGTCATTGTTTTTTTTTAAGCTATCTTAAGAGAAAAAGGAGGATCAAAGAAGGGAGGTAACCTTTGCTTGGGGCGGTTGGGACAAGGACAACTGACAGCAGAGAGAAGGAAGAGCTGCCCGATCCTTATTTTGGTTGTTTTTTTCTGCAAATGAGAATTGACCTTTACATTGGAGTTGACAAAACAAAAATGAATAAGGATTTGCTATCCAAAATAAGTAGGGAAATGGTAAGGGCTCACCCAGTTGTCCTTGATGAATTTAAGTCATGCTGCCCACATGAACTATATCCTAATGTCCTGGAAGAACTTAAATGTGGTTACTGAGCCACTTTCATGAGTTTTGAAAGATCATGGAAAATAAGATACAGAGTAAAATCTGGAAAGGGCAAATATTGCTCTGATTTTCCAAATTTAAAAAAGAAAGAAAAGGGGGGAAAATCAGCAAAATAAAAGCCAGTAAGCTTGACTTTGATTTCTCAGAAAATTCTTTAACAAATTAGTAAAGCAGTAGTTGGCAAACACTTTAAAAGGAAGGGGCAATTATAAAGCTCGAACATGGATTCATCAAGAACAGGTCATGCCAGGTTAATCCCATTTCCTTTTTTGATGGTATTACTAAACTAATAGATTGGGGGTAGGGGAAATGTTATGGCTATAGTTTGTCTAGATTTTTGGAAAATATTTGATAAATTATCTCCTACTATTCTTGTTGAGAAGATAGAGAGATATGGATTATGCAATAATACAATCAGATAAATTCAAATTACCAAGAGAGTTCATGGTTCAAAGTCAACACTTCAAGAAGTTTCCAGGAGAGTGCTCCAGAGATCTATGCCTGTCCTTATACTGCTTAGCATGTTTATCAGTGACTTGGATAAAGACATGTATGATGTGCTTATTAAATCTGTAGATATCACAAAGCTAGTAGAGATAGCTAACAGAGTGGAAGACAGATTCAAGATCTAAAAGGATTTTGACAGGCAAGAGCAATGAAATAAACTTAATAAAATGAAATACAGTGAGGATAAATGTAAAGTCTTGTATTTGGGCACAAAAAAAGTTAATTTCACAAGTATAGAATGAAGGCAGCTCAGAGAGACAGCAGTTGTTCTCAAAAAAAAAGATCTGGGGGTTTTAGAGTACCTTAACTCAATACGAGTCAACAAGGTGATGTGTAACAGACAAAGAAAAATCTAACCAGATCTTGGGCCCCATTAAGAAGGACACGACTTCCAGGACTAGGGAGCTTAATAAGAAGGAGAATAAATGTTTGCTGACTGGAGGGGAGTACTCTGTTCTCTGTACTCTGCCCTCATCAGACCTCACCTGGAGCACATGTTCAGTTCTAGGGAACAAGCTTAGTGATCAGCTGGAGAGTGTCCAGAAGTCAGTGGCCAAGATGGCGAGAGACCTTGAGTTTTTATCATGTGAGGATCAATTAAAGGAATTAGACATGTTTAGTGTGGAAAACAGAAGTCTCAGAGAGAGACTAAAAGCTGTGTTGAGGCATTTGAGGGGCTGTCAGGTGTATCAATAAACTTCCTTTTCCATGAATAATCTAGCCCATCAGATATCTCACAAGACTTTGATATGTCAAAAAAAATCACAATTTTATCCATGTGAGCTCTTCCTCCTACCATGCAAATCACAACCCATCCATGTCCTATCATCCCTAGCCACCCCTGCAAGTCTTCAATAGGGGTATCCACTCAACATGCTGGTGGTCAAAAGAAATTATTTCTTTTATATTAATAACCAACTATTAATTGAGATTAAGGTTTTTCCATTCTATTTAGTCACTCAGATATCAGTAGGTTATTCAGCTAGCCTTAGAAGGACATTGCTAATGGATGAGATTGCCCAAACTTTGGGATACATACTTGGGTGGGACCCCTTTACAAAGAGAATCTAATCTAGGTGAATTCCAGCCTATTGTGTTCTGCTCAGACAGGCTTGGATGAGGGTAGATGCCTTTGTCTAGATTGCCCAAAGCTGGGGTGGTCTGGATAGAGGGTACTAAGAATGACATAATCAAAATCATATCCCCAGCCCCTCATTAGAATAGGTCCACTTTTCATTATAATATTCATTCTCTCATTAATTATTAACTAATCAGAGTTGATAAGTCTGTCAGGAATACAAGCTCTTTCTCTTTTTGACTGAATAACAGAAAGAAATTTTATTTTTTATTGATTGAATTTATCCCTATTAAAGTTAATCTTACTCATTCCAATTCAATAAACATTTTTTTTATTTATACATTTATATGCACTCCACTTTTCATCTGCTACCTTGCCTGGTTTCAACTCCTAGAAACAAGACAGCCCTCCCAGGATAAGCTCATCACTTCTAAACTTACTGCCACGCAGCTAATTCAAGCCTTGATTGACACTTTCTTCTTCAGTCCCTATCTGTTTAGGAACATCCACTCTTTCAAGCATTGATTTGCCTCCATGGTTTATCTTTGGTTTGCAAGAGAAAGCCAAATGGCCATCCTTTTATTAATTATTTACTAATCATAATTAATAAAATGATTGAATTGATAATTACCCAGAGATTATATCTCTTGAACTTTTCATTCATCACAGGATCTTTCTCTAGGACACAGGTTCTTAATCCGGAATCCATGAACTTGGTTTTTTTGTTTTGTTTTTTTTAATTTTGATAATCATCTTTCAATATAACTGGTTTCCTTTGGAATACAGTATGTTTAATTTATGTTTATGTTTTCAAAAACATGAAAAGGGTTATTTCCATAGACTTCATCAGACTGCCAAAGGGGTCCATAATGTAAAAACGGTTAAGAATCCCTACTCCAAAGGAAATATAAAAGTCTTTACAAGGTTTGTTCAAAAAGGGAATTATACCTTTATGTAGACTAAGAGACCAAATCTTTAAATACTTTGTCATTTGGTGTAGTAGAAAGAACACTGCAAATCAAGAGACTTGGGGTCTGTTTGCAGCCCCATTATTAAGTAGCTCTGTGATCTTGGGCAAGTCACTTAGTGTCCCTAAGGGTAGGTTCCTTCTCCTGTAAAATGAGGGGCTTGGACAAGATGATCTCCAATTTTCCCTCCAGCTCTGACATTCTGTGTTACAAGAGAAATTCTATTTTAATTAGTCCATATGTGGTGCTGGCCAAAAGGCTGGTTTTATTCCCTCCCCTTGGGGCAAAATTCAAATGTATAGGATAAGAAAGATTTGAAGTTCACAAAGATGAAATTTGCTCTGTATGTTCCCTGTATCATAAAGTTTAATTCAGAGAAATACCACCCCGGACACGTAAACATTCTGATGTTTATCCAAACTTCTTCTTACTCCTTAGGCTGCACAATAGAGCCAAAAATATTATAAGAACAGGCTGTCATCCAAAATTTCCAGTCCTTCCTGCTTGCTGTCAAGAGAAAATCACCTCCCCACTCCCAAACCTCCACCCCACCAAGTGCCTTTCTTGTGGTATTTCAGTAAATTTCCTTCTAGGCCTGGATAAAACCAGAACAATTAGGGCTATGGAAAACTGAAAAGTTGTTTCCTGAAAATCTGCGGCCTAAAAATAAAAGGTTCCATTTGTGTTTGCTTTGAGTTTTGGATAAAAGCCCAAAATGATTTTCCTTTTTATTCAAACTGGTTTATCCATTTCCCCTTCCTATCCCCTCCCATCCTAGTCCTATGGGCCGGTGTGGCACTCCGGTACCTCTGGTGCTAATAATACAGGTATCTGGCCCCAGGGCCCTGACCTACCCAGCCAATCGGCACGATTTCACCCATTCTCTGACCTCCCTTACTATCATCCCTCCCCCACTCCAGGAAGACATTCCCCCATAGAACCATATGAAATCATCTGGAAGTAAAAGCTCTATACTTTCAAAATATTTTAATTTCAAGAGGAACACTAAAACATTAAGTACAATCAGATGTGGAAAGACTCTCAGCACTTACACAGCCTTCCCTTTCTGTTACCAGACTGTAAGTAAGAAACTTAAACTTAAAAAAAAAAGTCCATCAATCCAGATAACCAGAAGCAACTATACCATTAGACTATTACACCAGAAAAATGCCATCTGTAATAACTACATTTCAAAATGATCTGTGTTTTAGTCCCTATTTTTAAAGTGTAAATTAATTTGTTTGCACGATACAACTACTGTATTTTTATGGGATATTTGCTCATAAGAGATGACTTCCTGTTGCAAGCGGCTGCCATTTTTGTTCTGCTATAATAGTCAACTTCCCAAAACAGTCACAAAGTTATTTTCATGCATTGCCATCTTTAAAATCTATTTTTGTCTTTATTAGTTCTCAAATAGCTTCATATTGGCATTTAAAGTCCTTCACAATCTTGCCCCAACCCACTTCTCCAACCTTCTTGTATATCATTCCCCTCCATTCACACTAGAGTGACTGACCAAACTGACCTTGCTGATTCTTCTTGGACACCGCAACCGATATCCCACCAGAAAGCCTTTGCATTGGCCTTTTCTCAAGTATCATCTTCTAAGGCCATCTAACGCCTTTGCTAAAGCTACAAGCTGCTGATGCCTTCCCCTCAAAATCATCCTACATATATTTTGTATATAACAATATATGTACATGTTGTCTCTCCTTCCCAATTCATTGAGGGCAGGGATTTTTTCAACTTTTGACCTTGTATAAACAACACATAGCCTGGTACCTTCAACATTTTGTCATTGTTCAGTTGTTTTCAGTCATGTCTGACTCTTCATGTCCCCATTTGGGGTTTTCTTTGCAAAGATACTGGAGCTGTTTGCCATTTCCTTCTCCAGCTCATTTTATAGATGAGGAAACTGAGGCAAACAGCACTAAGTGACTTGCATAGAATCATGCAGTTAGTAAATGTCTGGGCTTTGATTTGAACTCAGGTCTTCCTGACCCTAGACCTGGTGTGCTATCCACTGGGTCAATAGGAGGTAAATAAATGCTTGTTGTTTGATTAACTGATATTAATGCCATGAATAATTACTTACCATTAACATTACTGTGGAGCATTACCAATAAGGACTCTGATATTTCCCTCCAATATAACATTGACACACTGTCAGAAAAACAGTATGGCCACAGTTCAAAGGAGAATGTAAGCCCCATACAGGGTGTACTACCTTAAATTTAGAAACAAGGTTTAAAAATAAGACAACCATTAGGATTGTGTAAATATGCAGCTAATGAAACTAGGATCTCTCCCAGATCTCACCAATGACACTGAAATGTAACTAATGAAAGATAAGTAGTTATCAAATTAATTGTCATAGAATTCAAGGTAACTTTTCCATAACTGAAGGGGCAATCTGGACAGAACCTAGGAAATGGGGAATAAGAATTTGTTAGCATGTAACCCTCTCAGTCTCTTTGTACTTTATCTGGCGGACATAAGCATTCCTGTGCCTTGAAAAGGTGTATCCATACGGTAAGTATCAATAATTTTCCACAAATACACTTCGTTAGTCCACCAAGTTAATAATACCACTCCCAGGCACCTGGGCAGTGGGAAGAGGGTACCCTAGAGAGGCAGACACTAGAAAGCCATAGAATATGCCCCACTGTCAATTAACAGCGTGGTAGTCTGTTTTAGACACCAGTCTCTTGTGTTAGTTTGGTTGGTGTGCATTGCTTTCCCTAAGCCTGAGTGATCTGATAAAATCTAGTTTCTGAGCTAACAAAGCTCTCTCTCTCTCTCATTCCCCCCCCTCCCTCTCTCTCTTTCTCTCTCTCTCTCTCTCTTTCTCTTCCTTCCTTTCTTTCTCTCTTTCTCTTTCTCTCTCTCTCTCTCTCTTTCTCTCTCTCTTTCTCTCTCTCTCTCTCTCTCTCTCTCTCTCTCTCTCTCTCTCTCTCTCTCTCTTTCTCTCTCTCTCTCTCTCTCTTTCTTTCTCTCTCTCTCTCTCTTTCTCTCTCTCTCTCTCTCTCTCTCTCTCTCTCTCTCTCTCTCATTCCCCCTCCTCCCTCTCTCTCTCTCTCTCTTCTCTCTAGCTCTTAACCACAACAGACAAAAGTTAGCTTTATTTCCTTTCTGTTCCTTGTACCTTGTTGAGAAAAATCAATATTTTCTGAACATAGAATGGAAACATTTATGGGGTTATTTTTCAATTCATTGAGAAAAAGAAAAGAAGTTCCAAATAAAAGCAAATTTAAAGTATCTCCCACCATCTGTGCAGATATTAAAGGGACAATTATTGTTACTGGACTTGCATACATTAGTCTCTTTTAAAATGTAGCTTTGAGTGTTGGAAAAACGTGTAATATGATTATAGTACAGAGGAAAAGTTACCTACCTTTTCTCTGTGACTGGCAAAGATTTGCTCACAGCTGGCAATTTCCTTATTCAAATTCTAAGGATCCTACATAAGAAGTAGCTCTCTAAATGAAAAAAAAAAAAAGATAATGGACCTTTCCAAAGGTAGAACAAGTATCTGGCCAGACATGACAGAGAAATACCAAATCAGGGTAGATGCTGTTCTTACTGTGTGCAAGGCACAGGAAAGTCATCTGGCCACTGGGTACACTCTAAAGAAACCTAAATGTTCTTTTTGAGTAAATAATTTGCTCCATAAGCTTCTCTATATACAGTGTGGTTTTAATAGGTAAAATCAATAAGAAGAATTTTCCATGTCTTATGAAAAACATCTTTATGTACTCATTAACTATGTCCATATGTTTTAAGCGTCAGATGACAGCTGCAGATCAAGGTTCTATCAAGATCTGGAGAGAAGCTTATTATTTGTGTACAAGAATATAGAGTCAGTCGGACACCATGCTTAACTCCAAGTGACTTGACCTCTTTATCACAGTGAAACATCATAGAGCCACCACCCAGCTGGCATCAGTTGGGTTAAAAGTTCACAAAAGGCTTTCATTTTGATATAATCAAGGTTCCACATAGATGAATGAGAAAATCCACATGGGAGACAGGCTGGGAGAAAGCTGGGCGCCCAAAACCGGCAGAGATCCCCAGGCCTCCCAACACAGGACGGCAGTCTGTGGAAGCAACAAGAGGCAGCGCAACACCACCGAACACCGACTCCTGAGGCTTGCAGCCCAAAGTCATGAAACGCGGCTTCCTGAACTTCCGGGAGACATAATGGCCAGGTAAATGGCTCTAATCCCTCCCCCCCTCACCCAGAGAATTCCTCGGGAAAAAAAAGAAAAAAAGAACGCTGGAACAGAGGAGAAAGAAGTCGGACTTCAGTGGTCAAATAGTAGAAGTTCATTAGTCCCAAAGGGGCAGAGCTGGCAGGGGTCAACACCAGGAGCCCAGACGTAATCTTGCTCCCCCAGGGGAAGTGCCAGACATCAGCTCAAACAACAAACAGCTAAGACCATTGCTGAAGAGCAACAGTGCTGGATAACACCCATAAGGAGTGAGACGTCAGGGAGCCAGACCCCTCCTCCACACCTCAGGAAACTAAAGGCTGAAACCTGAAAGCCATGATCAAAAAAAGAACCTAGATATCATCTTTCAAGAAATTATCAAGGAGAACTGCCCTGATATTCTAGAGCCAGAGGGCAAAATAGAAATTGAAAGAATCCACCAATCACCTCCTGAAAAAGATCCCAAAAAGAAAACTCCTAGGAATATTGCTGACAAATTCCAGAGTTCCCAGGTCAAGAAGAAAATATTTCAAGGAGCCAGAAAGAAACAATTTAAGTATTGTGGAAACACAATCAGGATAACACAATATCTAACAGCTTCTACATTAAGAGACTGAAGGTCTTGGAATATGATATTCCAGAGGTCAATGGAGCTAGGATTAAAACCAAGAATCACCTACCCAGCAAAACCGAATATAATGCTCCAAGGCAAAATAGGGATTTTCAATAAAATAGAGGACTTTCAAGCTTTCTCGATGAAAAGATCAGAGCTGAATAGAAAATTTGACTTTCAAATACAAGAATCAAGAGAAGCATGAAAAGGTAAACAGGAAAGAGAAATCATAAGGGATTTACTAAAGTTGAATTGTTTTGTTTACATTCCTACATGGAAAGATGATATTTGTAATTCATGAGACCTTTCTCAGTATTAAGGTAGTTGAAGGGAATATACATATATATAGACAGAGGGCACAGGGTGCGTTGAATATGAAGGGATGATATCTAAAAAATAAAATTGAGGACTGAGAGAGGAATATATTGAAAGAGGGAGAAAGGGAGAGATAGAATGGGGTAAATTATCTCACATAAAAGTGGTGAGAAAAAGCTGTTGTAATGGAAGGGAAGAGGGGGTAGGTGAAAGGGAATGAGTGAATCTTGCTCTCATCAGATTTGGCTTAAGGAGGGAACAACATACACACTCAATTGGGTACCATAGACCACAGGAAAGTAGGGGGGAAGGGGATAAGAGAGGAGAGATGAGAGAAGGGAGGGCAGATTGGGGGAGGAGGTAATCAAAAGCAAACACTTTTGAAAAGGGACAGGGTCAAGGGAGAAAAGTGAATAAAGGGGGACAGGATAGGATGGAAGGAAATATAGTCTTTTATAACATGACTATTATGGAAGTATTTTGCATAATGATACATGTGTGGCCTATGTAGAATTGCTTGCCTTCTCAAGGAGGGTGGATGGGGAGAGAGGAAGGGAGAGAATTTGGAACTCAAAGTTCTAAAACCAAATGTTTAAAAAAAAAAGTTGTTTTTACATGCAACTGGGAAATAAGATATATAGGCAATGGGGTATAGAAATCTACCTTTCCCTAGAAGAAAGTAAGGGGAAAAGGGATAAAGGGGAGGAGTGGAGTGATAGAAGGAAAGACAGACTGGGGAAAAGGGCAGTCAGAATGTGTGCCATCTTAGGGTGGGGGAGGGTAGAAATGGGGAGAACATTTGTAACTCAAAATCTTGTGGAAATCAATGTTGAAAACTAAAAATATTAAATAAATAAATAAACGATGATAACAACAAAAAAAGAACTGAATAATAATACTGTAAAGAAAAACTAAAGAAGAATGCGATGACCAACCATGCTTCCAGTGGATTCATGATAAAGAATGCTATCCACCTTCTAACTGAGAAGTGATGGACTCATGGTGAGATTGAAACTTTTTATTTTTTACAGCCAATGTAGTAATTTGTTTTGCTTTACTTTAGGTGTGTGTCTATGTGTCTGTGTGCACATGCATGCGCACATGCGCAAGTACACATTTTGGGGTCAGGTTGTGAAGGCCTTTAAAAGCTAAACAGGAATATACACACACACACACACACACACATATATGTATATATATACATATATATATACATATATGTACATATATATGTATATACTTGATCCTATTGGTACTACTAGAGTGTATTGAGTAAGAGAACAATATGGTCAGGTCTGTATTGAAGGAAATTCTTTTTGGTGGTAGTGTTTAGGTTAGACATGAGGAGAAAATAAACAGGGAGACCAGTTATGAAGCTTTTATAACAGTTTGGATCAAAGATGATTAGGGCATAAACTATGCGTATGACTGTGTATACAAAGAGATAAGGTCAGTTGTGAGAGATATGGAGGTAGAAACACCAGGGATTTGTATATATGAAGTAAGAAGTCGATATCACCAAGGTTACAAACCTGGGGTACTAGGGGAAATGCTACCTTCAAAAGAAATAGGGGAGTTTGGAAGAGGCGAGTTTGGGAGAGAAAGATAAGAACTATTTTGGATATGTTGAATTTAAGAACACTGCCTCCTGTTCAGTTCTCCTGAACCATACCTTTCACTATTCTTAATTATCACGACTCAGATTTCCTGGGCCACAAAGGACATGAAGTCATTACCTGCCGCAAAGTTGGATACTAGTGGGGATTCTTGAACAGTCTAATGACCTGGCTTCATCAATAGACATCTCTCTAGCCTCTGATAATCTGCCAGATCTACTTCTTCTATGGCTAACATCCTCCCACCCTGTCATACTCTCCCCGTTTCAGTGATTCTGAAGCCCTGAATATTATTGATTAAAAAAAAATTCTCAATCCCCCACTGCCTATTTCTTTACACCCAATGTCCTCAACTCTAGCCCCTAAATGTCTTACTCCATTTCTGCCTACCCCTTCCATTGTGTCCTCTGGAATACCTGGTTCATAGTTAACAAACTTGCTTTTCCTTTCCCACTCCCTCCGTCTTCCAGCTCTCACTGAGACCTGTCCCTTTTCTGAGGACTTATCATCACCTGGCCACCCTTCTCAATACACATCGCACTTTCACTTAGACCATTCAACTCAGTGCTCATAGTGGGAGACCTGGATTACTCCTTGCTCCCCATTGCTACTACCAACATCACTGAGTAACTTCTACTCCTTTGAGGCTCATCCAATTCAAATTTATCACCCAATTAAGATGATGAAGTTTGCCACATCAATCAATTCTTCCTTTTGTGAAAGATTTCTCTGTAGCATGTGATGCTATTTGATGTCATCTTATGCACAGTAGAGGGGTGTACAGTTTCAGGGAACACTAGTACCTCTAGTGTGCTGAGCCTTTTCAGGGCAGATTTCCTCCTTTGGTGTCCACCTGCCACCCAATTGTTCCCTGTGACTCCGAGAAGCTGTAGCCTGCACTGCAGCCATACCCCAGTAAACTGTTTTGTCAGATGGATTAAACCAGGTTGAGGGTAACCAATAGGCCTCAAACCTGTTAGTGAGTTAGAGGAGTGTCCACCTTAAGCACGTGAAGACTTTGAACAGTGGAATGGGTAGATGTGAAAAATTTGGTCCCACAGGCAATGAAGGCAGCAGAAGCAGGCACTGTGGAGCACTTAGAGCTTGGTCAGACACTAAAGATGCCCAGGTCATCCACTACATCTCGAGCCATCACCAGTCATCTCGACTTGTGTCTTGCCACTGGACTCCAATGACTCTAGAAGGGACAGTGAGGCCAATGACTTTGTGCAACTCTCCTCACTTAAATCCAATTTATGCCTGACTCAAAAAGGCATCACTTATACCATTTTACCACTTTTACCTACCTCTAAGTCCTGTGGTGACAAGCAAGTGACAAAGCAGCAGATACACTGGGCATTGTAGTCACAACCCTGCACACAGGTGACCCAGGCCGCAGGATCATCTTCTCAATGGACTGAAGCAGTAGACGAGGAGAAGAACCAAGAATGAGTATTATCACAAAAACCTAAAGAGGAGAGACATTCTAGGAGAAGTCCACAGTGTCAAGTGCAGCAGACAGGTCCAGAAAACATCATCAGATTTGGTGATTTAAGAAGTCATTGGTTACTTCAGAGACAGTAATTTCAGCTGAATGATGCAAGTCTGCAAAGGACTGAAAAAGGAATGGAGGAGAGAAAGTGGAGGCAATGAGTGAAAAAAATTTCTAGGAGTTTGAGAAAATGGAGATGAGATAGAGAATAATATATTGAGGAAATGGTAGAATGTAATGAATATTCTTTTTTAAATTAGGGGAGATATTATCATGTTTAGAGGCAATAGGGAAGGAACTAGTAGATAGGGAGTTAGAGATACCTGTTTGACAGGCAGACAGATAGATATATATTTATCTATATAGATAAATTTCTATATAACTGGCATTTATAGTACATTAAAACTTGTGAAGCACTTTATATACACTATCACATTTAAGCCACACTTTTAAACCCTGTGAAGCAAAGACTACAGGTATTACTACCCTCGATTTACATATGAGGAAACTGAGGCTGACAGAAGTTGACTTACCCAGGGCTACACAGTGTCTGAGGCCAGATTTGAACCCAGATCTTCCTAACTCCAAACATTCCATCCATGTTGCTGATGGTGCCCTAAAGATGCCTATCAGACCATCCTGATCTTTGCTCTTGGAGAGAAATGCAGAGTTTTAAATATGTCCTGCTCTTAATTTTCAGAGTACTGGTAAAATTCCATAGTAGACACAATCCTCTTTTATCTCAAAGACATCTTTGAGCTGGCTCTCCTCCATGCCTGGAATATTCTGTCCCCTCAGTTCCACCTCTTAGGTTCCCTGGCTTCCTTCAAAACTCAGCTCAAATTCCCACCTTCTGCAAGAGGCCTTTCCCAGATCTGCAACCCCTCTGCTGCTAATGCCTTCCTCTCAGCCGACCTTTCATCTAGTCTTATACAGACATAATTATTTACATGCAGTCTCTCTATAAGAAAGTGAACTCCTCAGGAACGGAGATAATATAGTTGCCTTTTTTATCCCCAACACTTAGCACAGTGCCTAACACCTAGTAAACATTTAGTAAATGCTTGTTGACTGACTGACTGTTGTAGCCACAGCTGTTTTGGCACCACTACCCTGCTACTTGGGTACCAGGTAAATACACCAGCTGCCTTTCTAAATCCCACAATGGAAACAAGAAACAAAAAGGAGGCAACCACATCCCAGGTTCAGGCTTGTCTAAGAGGCTATAAGCTCATGGCTTGTAGTGTGGGTGGTGGGAGATACACTCTCCATCAGACCCTCTAGTCAGCTTAGAGAATTGTATTTTGTATTGTATTGTATTTGTATTGTATTCAGACCCTCTAGTCAGCTTGTATTTGGAAGCAAGCAGGAAGGAGAGACCTATGGGTAGGGATCATCCCTTTATTTTATCTAAGGAGTTCCAGCTCATTAGCCAACTAAAAGACTTCGTCACCACACAGCCATGAGTAATCATGGCTGACAGGAAGCAGTCAGAGGTTATCCATACATGTTTAGAAGGGAGAGAGCAGGAAGGACTCCTCCATCTTGCATGCCAAAAGCAGGCCCAGTCTTGGCTTCCATAGGATTGCCTGGAATACCATCTGGCCATGCTGTAAGTGGAAGAGGGGAAGGGGAATCCTATAGGGGTGCTACGTTTAAAATAATAGAGTTAGGCTCAATCATCTTTAAACTCTCTTCTGTCTCTGCATCTTATGGTTCTATAATATAGTTTGCTTACTGGGTAAGAATTGTATTAAATTTTATCTTGGCCCCACTATAGTCTGCATGGCTGGTGCCCATCACTTATTCTACATCAGCTTAAATAAATGGACTGCCTAGCACTGGAAATAGAATGAAATGAATTGCAAAAAGCATCCAAAATCCAACACTCCAGTACTTCTTTTAACTCAATTGAATTCAAATCAACAAGCATTTACCAAGCATTTACTTCATGCTTAGCAGTATAGTGGGCACTGTGAAGTATAAAAGACACGATATGCCTACCTTTGCAACGTTTACAGTCTAAGTGGGGAGAGAAGCTCTTCAGCGAATACTCTACCTGGTGTTATAAACTGTTCTAGGCCCTCACTGTGTTACAAGGGGTTGTTGTTCCTTAGGTAGCAAGACATAAACATAATTCTATTACAATAGGATTTTGCAGCTTTAGCTGTCTAGAAAAACTAACCTAGATAATACCATGCCTGTTCTTCAACTTCATCTTGTTCCTTACCTTGGCAGTCCCAAGTCTACTCTAAGCAACAGCTTTGGCCCAGCCCAACCCCATTTCACCAAACTGTTCTCTCAACACAAACCAATCTGCTCATCGTTTGAGAAGTGAATCAGAATAGAGGGAGCAATAGGTTCAAAGGGTATGTGTGTATGCATGTGTCTGTACGTATATGTATGTATATATGTATGTGTGTATATGTGTGTGTGTCACAAGGAGCCCTCTCCCATTCTAGGGTTAGTCTCCTATATGAAGCTTTTTGCTAGAACAAAGAGCCTATGTATTCCTTACATAAAGGACAAAATTGGGACAAATGTAAACAAGGCTGCAAAAGGCAGAATTCCTCCTCCTGGTCAAACTGCGGATGGAACTCTTAAAATTCTGAATTAATACAATTTAACTTTTCAATCTTTAAAAAAAAATCCTGCCCTTGATTATCCCACTCTGGTAGCGACCTTATTATTGCCTAATTAAAGAGAGCTATTGGTGCATATTAGCAGCATTCAGGGTCACGGTTGGAGTGTACATCTTTTCCCATGGATCATCTTCATGACTCGAAGAGGGTAGGGAGAAGGACACATAGACATGTTAAACCCGTTCTTACCCCCTGCATCTCTGACTAGGCCTTTCCCCCCGCAGACGCTTCAGTTGGTATCAGTGCATGGCTGAACAAATGACTCATGAATTCTAATTCATTCTTCTAGCCTCAGCTCTCCCCATTCATGCTGGGAGGCCAAATTACAGTATTTTCTTATTTTGTCTCTTTACTGTGTGTCTTATTTATCTTTGTTGTGCTGCCGAGTTTCTGGCATTCTTTCAAAACCCTCCTCATTCCTACCTGCTATTTGTATTGCTGGTAAAATCTTCAGTCGACTGTAGTGTGTTTCTCTTGACCTTCCAAAAGATCTCTATGATTTTTGTCTCCTTGTCATTTGGGTTCATGAATCTGGAACAGAATTTGGGGATGCAACTTACCCCTCCTTGATTTGTACTTTCTCTAAGCAACAAGTGTTTGTATTAGTTTTAAACTCTGACATTTCTGCTTCCAGACATGTGGCTGCTAGCAGCAACATCTCTAACCACCCACTTGGGCTGCTAGTTGAAACAGGTCTTAGTGGCTTCTGGTGAGTTGCAGCTAATGTGTAAATTGACTGAGAGTCAACCTACATCAAATCAAAATGGAACTGGTTTGAGTTCAGAAGTCCCCCATATATGCTTTCTTCTGGTTTTTTTAGCCTCTTCCTCCTGACAATATCTGGTCTTTCCCTCCCTTGGCTTCTGAAATTGAATCACTCCAACTTTCCCCTTATTTTCAGGAGGGTAAAAGCTGAAATTTTCCCGAGGCCACAAGCTTGACTTTATTCAAACTTTGTACATGGAAATGATGAAAGACAGCACTATGTAGTGGAAAGATGACTGGCCTTTGGGACAAGAAGATTTGGTTTCAAGTCCTTCCTCTGACATGTCCTGGCTGTGTGGCCCTGGGCAAATAATTTAATCACTCTGGGTCCCAGACAACCCTCCAAGACTGTAAGTTGTAGAGAAATTGGTATAAGGAGTTTCCTCAAGTGGGGTCCCCTACACCAAAAGAGTCACAGGTCTGGACTGGTATTCTAATATTTCATTTATGGTAGACAATGGTAGCCACTGCCTGAAGTTGGGAGGGAAGGAAACAAGAGGGTCTGTATGAGGATGCCCTTCTCCATCTATTCACTTAAACTTCCTACCATTCCAAATTCTACACAAACTACAAAGCCTGGCTCCAGTCCCACCTTCAATCCTCCCTCCTCCATCAAATCTTCCCAGACCCATCCAGCCCACAACAATTGTGACTTCCTTTAAACTAATAGCCCTTAGTGGCTACATTACTCATTTACCAAGTAACCAAGTACTACCTTGTGACAACTTTTTAGTTTTTGTCCATGTTGTTCTTTACCTCCGCTCAATTCCTACCCTATACTTCATTGTGGTATGAAAGTGATCCTAGGATGTGATATTCAAATGAAATCCTATACATATAACAATCTCTACCATGCAGGGGTGCAGCAGGCCCAGAGTTCTCTTGGTCAGTTAAGAGTCACATCCTTCATAAGTTTAAAGCAAAGAATGGACACTGGACTGTCCTTTAAGACCTACTCAACCTGAGTGGGTGAAGGTGTGACATATGGAAGGTGCTTTGCTATTAATTATGCTAGTTATTAATTAATGCTAGCTATTTAAGAGACAGTATAATATAATGGGGGAAATATATAATATTTAATAATATTATTTATTATTTTAATATAATATATAATATTATTTATTATTTTATTTAATATAATATATAATAATGTTATTTATTATTTTATTTAATATATTTAATAATATTTATTATTTTATTTAATATAATATATAATGATATTATTTTATTTAATATAATATATAATATTTAAGAGGCAGTATAATATAATGGGGAGGAATAAAGAAAAGAATAGTGAACTAATATACTAAACTTAGAGTAAGAAAAGAGCTTTGTTGGCCTCCTATCTCAGATACTTACTATCTACGTGACCATGATGAGCAAGTCACTGAAATTCTCTAGGCCTCTGTTGTAAAAATACAGCAAAGCTCAAACAGATTATCCCCATTTTACTGATGAAGAAGCTGAGGTTCAGGTTATAACCCTTTCACACTTGCCCACCCATGCAACTCTTGACTGGCTCATCTCAAAGCCACAGCTTCGGTGCAGTCCAACGTCATCCCACAGAACTTGCACTCAGCACATTCCAACCTGCTTACCCTTTAGTAGAAGGAGTAAAAAGAGCAAAAAGCTCAGAGAATATCCATTGACTTCTTTCCTTCTAGGGCTAGGTCCTTGCCTTTTTCAGGGACAGAGAACCTATACATTCTTTCCCAAGTTTGACAACTAAGTTGGGCCCATCCAACATGCTGAGGGCCTTCCTCAAGTTCTGCAAACATTGCAAGAATACCAATGAAGCACCTGGGCTGCCCATTCATTAGTTATTCCTTGCTCTTTCCACATAACCAGAGCATCTTCTTTTTCAGTCATAGACAGTCTCCTTTACTGATACCCTTTAGGCTGCTTCACCTTCATAATTCCTTGCTCATAATTTGTTGCAATGTGCTCATACTCACCTCGAGCCAAATGGATGATAATATTTGTGATATTTATCTCATGGGGTTGTTGTGAAGAACAAATAATATGAGCTTTAATGGCTTAAAAACTGCATCAAGATTGTTGGGACACCCTGTCCATGCAAACTGCTTCACAAACTTTAAAGCACTATATAGATGGCAGCTATTGTTATCGTTAGAAGGCTGTGCCAGCAGAATCCAAACTCTGTTTTGTGCTTGGGGAGTTTATGGACAGCAGCTCCACTATTCTTCCATAACTTTTAAATGACAGGGCAAAATAAGGTCAAATCCCCTTACTGCAGACTACAAAAACCTGACCACTCTTCTATTTTGCTGAAATTCTATCATGTCAAATTTTGCTTGACATGAGTAGGTCCTCAGCCAGGACTTGAAAATTATAAAAGCTGGAAGGGACCTTAGAAATCAGCTTATCTCATAGATGAGTGAAGCGATTTGTCCACAATGACATGAATGAGAAGGGACAGAGTTGGGACTAGAAGCCAGGTCTCCTGACTCCCTCATTTGGTGCTTGTTTCCCTAAAACATGTCACCTCTCCCATTTTTGTTATATGGGGATTTTCAGTGTGACGGCATTTGCTATTGTGGAATTTGACCTGCCATCCCCCGGACATTTTACTCCTTTTTACATTCTAAGTACCGTATCTTCAACTGGCCTCCTCTCCCTGAGTTTAATGATGCCCATAGTGAGGTCATCATCTCACTTCTTTTTTCCTATTATCACCTTAGCCTGCCTTTGCTAGTTCTCTTTGCCGTTGCATATTCTGTATCTTTGTGTGCCCTTTTGTCCCGCTATCCTGATTTTATGACGAGTATTTATTTCTCTGTTTTCTGTATTTGCCTAGATGTATTCTGACCGAGCTGATGGTGAAACTCCCCCAGCTCAGCAGGAAACTGATCCTCACAGCAATTACACCTGCTGTCTTCCTTTTCATTTTCCTTCAGCTCCTGATGAAATTGTATTTTCAGAAACCCTATGAATTCTTCCTCAGACTCTTACATAACTCTATGTATTTAGCCCTCTCTTTTCCATCCATCTATTTTGTTTGCTTGGACATTTTGCTCATTTTCTTTCATAATATCCTGTCTACTGCTTAATCTTCAGTTTCCCCTTCTACAGATTGTCATTTGTTCTCACGCTTTTAAAATGGGTGGTGGAAGATTTCTCTGATGGCCATCTTGTAAGTTGCAGTGGGAAATCTGTGAAACTGCAGATTTTAAAGTTTTGAGTATTTTTTTTAGTTTTCTTTCAAATAAAACTTGTAAAAAATGTTCTTTGGCTCAAGTGGCATAGTGGAAAGAATGGATATGGAGTCAGGGAAGACTTCACTTTGAAGGATGGCTCAACTATGCTATATGTATAACCCTGGATGCATCTACAGTCTCTCTGGGATTCAAGTTCCTCATTTATTAAAAAAACAACAACAACAACAAAAGAGTGGACTGGGGGCAGCTAGGTGGCACAGTGGGTAGAGCATGGACCCTGGAGTCAGGAAGACCTGAGTTCAAATGTGGCCTCAGATAGTTGACATACGTACTAGCTGTGTGACCTTGGGCAAGTCACTTAACCCCAATTGCCCTGCCTTCCCCCCTCAAAAAAAAAGAAAGAAAAGAGTGGACTGCATTAAATGATGGCTAAAATCCCCTCCAGCTCTAAATTCTGTATTTCTGACTTTAGAAATATTGTGTCTTAGAGAGCACCTGATATTCATATAGAAAGAGTTCTTGAAAGAAGTTATCATAGAGGCTCAAAGACCAGTGCCGACATAACCTCTCTCTATTAATCAATACTTAGGGAGTTGATCAAACAACACATTAATCAAATCAATACTTCCCTTTCCCTCCCCAAAACTAGGTTATACTCATAAAATCAATCTGAATTCATGTTCTCTGAAACCTCATCTTCATATCTAGTATAGTGCATAGCCAAGCTATCATGGCTGCTCCATTGGTCCTCTCTGTCCCTATCTTTTTCTCTTCTTTCTATATGTTCTCTCTCTCTCTCTCTCTCTCTCTCTCTCTCTCTCTCTCTCTCTCTCTCTCTCTCTCTCTCTCTCTCTCCCTCCCTCCCCCCCCCATCTTGTCAGCTCCCAGATGTTCAATTATCTATGCAGATGACTCTCAAATCAAGTCAACAAGCATCAGTTATGCACATACTATGCACCAGGCATTGTGCTAAGTACTGAGGATACAAAGAAAGACAAAAATCAGTCCCTGCTCTCAAGGAACTTACAGTCTAATGGAGGAGACAACATGCAAACAACTAGGTACAAACTATATCTAAGATAAATTGGATATCATCTCAGAGGGAAGGCAGTCAAATCAAGGAAGACCAAGAAAGGCTTATTGCAGAAGATGGAACTTTAGCTGAGACTTGAAGTAAGCCAGAGATGTTCCATTCCTGGCCCACCAACTGCCTGGTGGATGTCTCCACTTAAATGCCGCATAGGCATCCCAAATTCTACATGTCTGCATGAGAATAGAACTAAGTCATTAGCTTTCACACTCCTTTTAGCTTTATTATTTCTGTTGAAGGCTCTACCATCATTCCAGTCTCCCAGCTTTGTGACCTTTAAGTCATCATCAACCCTTCCCTCTCTTTTACTCCCTTACCCAATCAGTTACCAAGTCTTTTATTCTACCTCCACAACATGTGTCACATCTCTCCCCATAACACCAGTCATACAATCACCATCCAAATCCTAATCACCTCTCACTGGGACTTTTTGTAATATTCTCCTAATCTATTGCCTTGCTTCCAGTATCTCCCTCGTTGATCCATTTTACACAGAGCTGTCAAACTGATATTACTTAAACACAGGTCTGACTGTTTCATTAGCTCCTTATTCCATCAGTGCTGAAGTACAAACTCCCCTGCTTAGCCCTTAGCATTATTCACCATCTGATTCCAGTCTATCTTTCCAGACTTGTTTCACATCTCTTCCGATACTCTGTGTTCCAACCAGCCAGACTACTGCTATCCCCTATATACAACATTCCTAATACTGTCTTCATACCTTTTCACGGACTGTCTTCTCTGCCTGGAATATGCTCCCTCCACTTCAGTCTCTTTCAATTCCTAACTCCATTCAAGCCTTAGCTCAAGTATTATCTCCTACATGGGGGCTTTCCTGAATCCCCTAATTGTTAGTACTGTCCTTCCCCAAAAAATGATATTGCATTTATTTTGTATATTTTGTATATATACATTCTGTATTCCCCCCTCCAGTAGAATATAAGCTCCTTGAGAGCAGGGACTGTTTTGTTTATGTCTTTGTATACACAGTACCAAACACAGTGACTTGCACATAGTGTTGTTTTGTTCAGTCATTTTTCAGTCCTGTCTGACTCTTTGTAACCCTATTTGGGGTTTCTTGGTAAACATGCTGGAGTGGTTTGCCACTTCCTTCTGTAACAACAATGTTGCTAGTAGCTGTTGTGGGGGGGAAAGACCAACAACAAGAGCACACAGAAGGGCTGGTAGCACAGGTCCTTTGATCTGCTTTTCTAAAGAAAGCAATTTTAAAGGGTTAACAATCTCAGTTTAATTAAACATACATAAATCATTCACTTAGTTCAGGGGAAAAAGTCAGGACCCTGAACTTTGGAGCGAATACAAACAAAAACTACAAACAAATCAACAGACAGACTTTGTCTGATCAAGACATCACACACATAGTTACCAAAAAGGGAAGCACCAACATCTGAGTTTTCAAAGTGGGTAGGGGGGGGGTGCGGTGAAGGGAGTGGCTGCTTCAACAGCTACCCAGAGTCTCATCACCAACACTTTTTCAATGAGTGTGCCCCCAATGGCAAAATGCTAACCTCCCAGTTTATATACACTTCTTCAAAGTCAAAGGGCATCACAATCATGTGACTTAGGCCTTCTTGTGACTTAACGGATTGCTCAAGGTCAGAGGGCAGAGCTAGGCCTACATTTGACATAAGCAGGGTCAATAAAGACTCCAGATTCAAAGATTCCTTAATGGTGAGAAACACTCCAAAACAAAGACAACAGAAAGTCCACTTTGCTTGCCATTACATTTGAAAAGCAAAACTCATCAAAGGTACTTGATTACCTCAGCATTCCAAAGGAGAAAACAGTAAAAAAAAAAAAAAAAAAAAAAAAAAAAAAAAAGTCCCACCCTAATTACCATAACACCTTCTCTAGTTCTAGAAACTCAGGCAAACAGGGTTAAGTGACTTGCCCAGGGTCACACAGGTAGTAAGTGTCTGAGGCTGGATTTGAAATCAGGAAGATGAGTCTTCCTGACTCCAAGCCCAGCACTCTAACTGCCCTTGCATATGGTAGGTAGACACTTATTACATGCTTATTGAATTCAGTTAGTCAGTCAATATGCATTTATTAAGCACTTCCTATGTGCTAAGCAGAATGTTAAGCACTAGGGACACAAATAGAAGAAAAAAAGATAGTCACTGCCCTCAAAGGAGGGCAGGAGGTATCTTCGAGGTGGTGTAAATGGCTAAGTCGAAAGAATAGGAGATGGCTAGTCTGCGTCTTTTTCCAAAATGGTGTTTGCAGAAAGAATTCCCAGGAGCAGAATCAGGAGGCAGCTGACATATGGTATCATAGTAAATGGAACCTCTACAATAAACATTTGTCAAACAATTAAAAGGTTTAAATTATTAATCATGCTTAAATTGATTTCAGCCCATCTCTACTGACACAGTTTTTATCCTCAAGATCTTATGATTCAGATAGTAAGGAAAGATATATGTATACATGTTGTGAACCATATGAATCAGCTCCATTTGATGGTAGATGTGACCACCTGCTATTCAATCTTAGTCAAATGCAGAAAATAATGAAAGAAGAACCATTCAAAACTAACTAAAATATCATATGTCTATTAGTGATACCCACGTAAGTTTTCTTGCAATTAATATATTGGACAATACAAAAACCAAAAGTTATTCAAAGATACTCTGAAACTTTGGGAACTTGTCTTTGATGCACAAAAAAGGCAGAGAAAGAACAGGATCCCATTTGGACAGTTTATTTATTCTGATTTTATGAAATCAGTACTCAACTCTTTTAATAGCCATGAATATTTCCACAAGCTTGAACACAGCTGAAATCTCTTCACAGGCAGGAATATTGTCCAGAAACCTGTATACCTTTGCTTAAATTTTGTTCCCCTTTGATCCATGGTTTTGAAATGTTTGGAAGAAAAACCTTCCGGGCCTTTTAAGAAGACAGGTCATAAAAAAATATATAGTATGAACTCAAGTGGAACTCACATGACATGATGCCATATGGCATAATCTCTTTCCTCTATTCCTCTTTTGTCCTTGGCTTTGGGGCTTATTAAAATATAATACTATATATACATGTACATATACCTACATAGTAATATACATACTTATATGTGTGTATACATAGACATACTTACACACATATGTATACTACATGTGTATGGTCTGGGGGAATAGGGTACAGATTCAAGTCATACTCTTGGTGGCATTTGTCTTTGCATATCACCTTGGGCTGGCTAAAGACCCTGGGGCATACCACCAGAAAAAAAGTGCACAGGTCAGACTGAAACTCATGGAGCATAGTTACATATGTTAGCTAGTGCATTGAAAATACTAATTAAACTTATACTTCTCAGTGCATGTGATCAAACTTTATTAATTGATGTGAGTAAACAATACAAACATGAATCCCTTCAAAGAACAAATCATGAACCTCTGAGTCTCAGAGGTCCCAGTAAGTGTCTTTCCTATGGTATTCTCTTTCATATGGTTCCCCCTTTGCCCAGCCTACACAAGTCTTCATCAATCAATCAGTGCTACCCTCAAGCAAACACAGTCTGCTAAAGTCTCAAATGTAGGGGAATGTGGGAGGCTGTCCTGGCCATGACTTAGGACTGCCCTATGGCTAAGGCCTCTATTAGTTTTCTTGTAGTTTTTAACCTATGAGTACTCCTAAGTTGGTTATTTAGGAAGTTCCTAAGTTGTTTACATAATTTGATTGGAAGTTCATTATATAATAAGCTACTGACAAAGTTGTTTGTAATATTTTTTCAATGATGGTCTATTCTACCAGAGGGTCTACATATGCTTAGCAAGTATTTAAGAATGCATACATGTAGTTTCTATCATACCATATAAGTGCCTATCTTATTATTGAAAAACATTTCCAGAAAAACAACATACTCAAACCACTTAATCACAAAATGGAGGCTTAAAACAGAATGGACTTAGTTATACTAAATTGACAAACGTATTCCTACTACCTTGCTAAGATAATAAAACTTATTCTAACTACGCAGACCCTTTGCTCAGGTGCCTTTCCATTTTTCAACCTCACACTGGGTGCTGGATGAGTCTCCAGCTCTCTATTCCAGACTCCCATGACTTCTCATTCTCTATTCCCCCAAATAATAATTCAAACATAGATTAGTATGCTAAATTTTTCATTTGTCTAGCAGTGCAGTATCGAATGGCAAAAAAAGAATGGACAAAAAAATGGCAGGGGTAAAGGGAACCCCTTTGGGTATATGCAGCCAGTTGCCACAAGAACCTGGATTTTCCTATGGTTGTTTCTTATACTCACAGAGACAAAGGGAAACACCAGCCCCATGAGGACTAGGGTGATTAAGGCAGCTGATTTCCCCCCTCCCCAGTTCAGAGGAGGAAACTCTCTTTAGGAGCATCAAGGGTTATTTTAGCAGCCTGGTCCTCCAGGCTCACTAGTTAGTCATTCTTGCTCTACCCCAACTGCATTGTTCAACAGGTCGCATTTGCTTTACCAATGGCCCTTCCTTATATCTTTGAAGATGTGAGCAAGGAAGAACAAATTCCATACTAAAAGCTTGATTCTGCAAAATCCAGATAGCTTCCAGATGGAGGCAGCCCTTCCAGTCTGGGCCATAGCTTCCCTCTTCCTTCTACCTGTGTTTCTGTTCCAGAACTCCCCATGAACCCATTCTAACCACCTTCATGGACATCTTTCCCAGAGTCTCAGTTCCAAAACATCTTTTGCTGTTTTTTTCTGGGATTGTTATACCTTGTAATTCAGGTCCACATTTGAGGAACCATTCACCAAGAAGAAGAGAATCTAAGTAAATTCAGAGATAAGCAATGTGGGTAGGAACATTTACCACTCTTTGGGTAAGGGCCATTTAGTGCCATAAGAGAGAGATAAAATGAGTAGGGCCTTAGAGATCATAGGATAATATATGTATGAATTGTTGCAGGAAACCTCATTGGTCATTTCTAGGCCAATCTGCCATTTTAAATCTGAGGAAACTGAACCTTCCCCTTCCCCCAACTCCCAGGCTATGAATAGCCTTCTTGGAAAGAATTAAGAACAATCAGGGTTCATTAAGTAACAGGTAACTCTTGTTAAGGGGATAATTAGCAGAGTAGCAAGTACCTGAACTTTTGATAAAGAGGTAATTAGCATCTTTCCTGAATTGCAGTTGAGAATAGACTGGACCAGATGGAACTGAGAGTCTTGATTAGGAAAACCAAGAAAGAAAGATAACATCCCTACTATCAATTCCAAGGGGGAAGGTTTCACTGAGTGGAGTCTTTAACAGTTAAGAAATGAGTCTTGGTAATTTGTACTTGGGAGTTGGAATTTCTTTCATCCTTGCTTTAACTACAATTTGAACTACAACATTAATTATAAGTTAAAGAGTGGAAGCTAATATACAGGGTGACTCCAAAATCTTAGTGTAGCTCTAGGCTTTAATAGTTTAAAGACTTTGGGGACCCTATGCATGTGTGTTTTGTGTATGTGCGTGTGTATGCCCACACACATATATTTATGTACACACACACACACATATGTGTGTGTGTATGCTACTTTCTTAATTTAAAAAACTATATTTTTGTAGCAAAAGTATAATGAAATGAATAGATTGTTAGATCAGCGCTTCTCCCAATTATCCACACTTGAAGGAATTTCTACCATTGGGCCTAAGAGATTCTAAACTTGCACCAATATTCTGACAGAAGTGCAGGTATATATACCTAGGAGAACATAAAAATACCTCCATGGGAGTGAAGGAGGTAAGGAAAAGGGTAATTTAAAGGAAGATAAGGAAAAGAGAAAGAGAAGAAAGTTTATACCCATATGTGCCTATTTTTATATGTATATAATGTGTACCTGAAAGAAGTAGAGTCCAATTCAATGAAATCTAAAAATAATAATAGCTGTCATTTATGTGACAATTTGTGCAAAGCACAAATATATATATATATATATTATACAAACACATATTATTTATACTATATATATATACATATATATATATATAGTGTGTGTGTGTGTGTGTGTGTGTGTGTACATACACACATTGTTGTTGTTTGTCCTTCATTCTTGAAGAAGACCGTGACATCAGGGAGGTGATGCTATGACATGTAAGTGAATTGGATTTAAGTGAGGGAGAGCTGAGCAAAATCACTAGCCTCACTTTTTCCTTCGGAGCCAACGGAGTACAATGGCCAAATATAGAACAGGATGACTGAAGATAACCCTGGATGCAGTGGGAGACCTTGGCCTTTTTAAGCTAAGGTCTTTAACAGGTCTCAGTTTGACTGAGGTCACACCCAATCAGTGTTTAAGGCTGGGTAAGAAATGAGGCAGAGAATGGCCTATTTACCTAGTCAAAAAACCAATCCATCCGGGATGAGAAGACCCTCAGGGTTTCTGGTCAAAACATACATGCATGTATATATACATGTACATATACATGTACCTAGACCTATACACACACATACACGTACATATATATACATATATACTATATATATATACATATATATACTATATATATGTATGTGTGTATATACACATATGTGTGTGTGTGTATATATATATATATACAAGAGTATATATATATATATGTGTATATATATATATATATATATATATATATATATATATATATATATATATATATATATATACTCTTGGGTGCTGTTACTAGACTCATTTTACAGAATGGTAAACTGTGGCTGAGAGGTTAAGTGATATGCCCAGGGTCACAAAGCTAATAAGAGTCTAAGGAAGGATTTGAACCCCTGTCTTTCTGACTTCACATCCGCCTCCTCAATCCACTATGCCATATCACTTCCCTCAAAATAATCAAGACTGTAAAATGCAAACTTTACATAATGAAGTTTTATAGGAACTGAATTATGCCTGGAGCTAGGGAGAGGCTGAAGGAGGGTAGAGTTAGTTGAATGTGTCAGAGAAAAGTGATAGCAGACATTTTGACATGAGTTAAAACAAGAACAAAGTCACTGAGCTGGGAATGAGGACAGTGCATACCAGACAGAAAAAGACCAGACTCATTTGGATGGAAAATGGATGTTGGGAATAGTAGAAGATGAGTTGGGCCAGTTTACAGAGAGTCTCAAACACCAGGGTGAAGAATCTGGACTTAATCCCTAAAGATGATAACACTTAGAGCTGCCAGGTAGCTCAGAAATCATTGAGCCCCAGCCCATCAGTTTAACAATGAGTAAATTGACACTCAAACAGATCAAGCAGCTTTCCCAAAGTCACCCAAGTAACAGAGTCAGAATTCAAACTCAGGTCCTGTGACTCTAAATACAATAATTTTCCCCCATTATACTGTGCTCCCTTTTTTCCCATCCAGCTCTAAGAATATATGATTCTCCTAATTCCTTAATTTAATTCAATAAAGCAAGAGAGAACTATTAAGGATGCTTGACATGACGAAAAGGATATTTTGAAAAGATTGATTTGGCAGCAGTGGACAGAATAACTTAGAGTAAGGACAAAATGAGAGTCAGAGAGATGGGAATTGGGAAGCGGCTACAGTAACCAAAGGGAGAAATAATTAGGACCTAGCTACAGCAAGAGGAATGGAGAAGATGAGAAATATCCAGAAGACATTTTGAACAAAGAACCAATAGGACCCGGTGACAGATTGATTTGAGGGGCAAAAGAGGAGGGGACAAAAGTAAAACCAAAGTTTTGTGTCTGAAAAATTAGAATTGCAATAGCATTAGTTTTAGAATGTGGAAGTTGGAAAAGGAATCTGTCAGGGGGTGAAGGATAAGTGCAGATCATTAATTCTACTTTAGATGTACTGAGTTTGGGGTGACATCAGGGTATTAGAGGGGAGATGTCCTATAAACAGTTAGAAATAAGAGACTAGTCCCAGATGAAAGGCCAAGGTTCAAGGTAAAGAACTGATAATAGCTAAAGTTGTTGCAAAGGTAAGATCACCAAAGGAACGTGAATAAAGAAGGGCAGATGGCCAAAACTCAAGCCTAGGAATAGCAGGAAAAGGTAAAAAAAAGGAATAGTGAAGTCAGCAAGCATTTATTAAGCATCTCATATGTGCCCAACACTGTGCTAAGTGCCAGGGGTGGAAAGACAGAAAAATACAGTTTTTGCCCTTAAGGAGCTCCAATTCTAACAGGAAAGACAATACAGAAACAACTATGTACAAACAAGACATATGTAGAATAAATTGAGAAAAGCTCAGACGAAAGGCACTAACATGAAGGGAGATCAGAAAAGGCTTCTTGCAGAAGGTAGGATTTTAGCTGAGACTTGAAGGAAGCCAGAGATATCAAGAGGCTTAGACGAGGACGGAGAAAATTCTAGACATAAGGGGACAGCCAGGGAAAATGCACATTTCCAGGAGACAGAGTGTGCTACAAGAGAAACATCAAGGAAACCACGAAATAGACATAGAAATAATAAGAGAACAGCTCCACAGATGCCAAGGTACATGAGAGTTTTAAAACAAAGGGGGATAATTCAGGAAAGGAGGATGAAGACTGATAAAGGACTACTGGATATGAGTGACCTTAGAAAGATCACGTTCATTGGGTTGGCTGAGTCCAGAGCCAGAAGGCAGCAGGCTGAGGATGGACAGGAACCAATTCTGAATCAAGGAGCACGTCTAGAAAAATGAAAGAGAATCACACAGGCAAAGTGAAAGTTTGTTGTTTTAATTGCGATGGGGAGACCTGTACATCTGCAACACCCCACCTTCCACCCACTTCTGAATTGGTGATCTGGTTCTCCAAAGGATCAGAGAACTTCAGCATTTCAAGGGCTTTCACTGGCCATTTAATCTGACCCATACTTGAAAAAGAATCCTCTCAACAACATGCCTTACAAGTGGTCATGTAGCCTTTGCTTGAGGACCTCCAGTGAACGGCAATAGCTTTTAATAAGCTAGCATTTATATCGTGCTTTATCCTCAAAACAACTCTGGGAGGCAGGTGCTATTATCATCTCCATTGTTGGTTGTGGAAACTGAGAGAGGTTAATGCCCAGGATCACACAGCCAGTAAGGGTGTCCAAGACCAGATTTGAACCCAGGTCTTCCCGACTCCAGGTACAGTGCACTATTCACTGTGACCTTTAGCAGCCTAGTAAAAAGGAACCCACTGGCTCTTGAGCAAGCGCATTCTATTTATGTTGTTGTTGAGTCGTTTTTCAGTCATGTCCTACTCTTCATGACCCATTGAGGGTTTTCTTGGCAAAGATATTGGAGTGATTTTCCATTTCCTTCTCCAGCTTATTTTACAAATGAGGAAACTGAGGAAAACAAGGATAAGTGACTTGCCCAGGGTCACACAGCTGGTAAGTGTCTGAGGCTGGATTTGAACTCAGGAAGGTGCCACATAGCTGCCTCATAAATCCCATTTATGGATTACACTAATTGTTAAGAAGTTTCCCCTAATATCGAGTCTTAATTTGTCTCTTTTCAATTTCTACTTTTGCTACTGATTTGACTTTTTGTGTCCAAACAGAACCAATCTGATCTCTTTTTCACATGATGATCCTTGCAAATACTTGAACATGATAGCTACCATGTTGTTCCAGAGTCTTCCCTTCTCCAAACTCAACATCCCCATTTTCTCCAGCCTCTTCTCATATGATAGATGTCAAGGCCATCACCATATTGATCACTGTCCTCTAGACCTTCTCTAGTGTATTGGTGTCTTACTCAATTGTGGCACCCAGAACTCAATGCAATATTCAAGATGTGGACTGATCAGGGAATCGGGTTGAATGGGATTAGTATTACTACCACTGCATGCAATTAATATGTAATATTCTCCCCAATTCCACCATCTTTGAAAAAGCAGAAGCCTTGGAGCAGCTTAAACTCAGGGTTGAATGTTATTATAACCCTAACATCTTAGAAAAGAGGACCTCTTTTTTCCAGCTACTACAATCTTCAGATAACTAACTGAACTCTTAGAAGTTCCAGACAAAAGTATTGCTTTTTTAAAAAAAATTATTTATTTTACTTTTAATTTATGAAATAAAATAAGCATTTCTACAACATATTAGAATAAAAAAATGCACATGAAACTGCAAACCTATTATGTACAGCTTGATATTCCTTTTCTTAAAATATAATAAAATCGTCACAGAAACTTGTTACACTTTAGAGATCTTGAGTGAATATTTAAAAAAATAATTATTCCATGTAGAGGATTGCTAATAGTATGACAACATATCTGTAGCACCCCTTCCAGATTCTCCCCATACTTGCACTTACAGGCTGGGATCCCAGGGAGACAACTTCTTCTTGTTGTTATTGGTGGTGGTGGTGGTGGTAGTGGTGGTGGTGGTGGTGGTGGTGGTGGTGGTCCTGCATTTTCAAAGAGGACCAATGTCATCACAGAGTAATGTCTTGACTTGCCCATGATTGAAGCGAGGCAGAGTTGCACAAAGTCATTAGCCTCACTCTCTCTTCCAGAGTCACTGAAGTCCAGTGATGAGACAAAGTCAGGGAGGCAAATACCCCTAGGTTCAAGATATCCTAAGTGTCTACCTTACTAAAACTATAGCTCACAAGCTCCCAGCAGTGTGCTTCTCTTTAATAATCAGCCAATAAACATAATATGCCGAAAGCAAAGGCATTTACTGAGGAGGCATCATAAGAACAGTAATAACAAAGCGTTTCCCCAGTAAGTTGGTGTGCAATCTCCCACAGCTATACACTGGACAAGGCAGAAGAATCGGGACACCGTGATAGAGAGGCACACATATGGGGAATCCTCATCATCCAGGCGCCTCATACTTCTGGCCCTTCAGGGTCCCCATAGCCTTTTTCTTCTCATAGTGACCTCATCCTGTTCCCCCTGAATGCAGCACCTGTGCCGTACAGGTCACTAGGTGGGTTGTCTGGGCCTATTCCTCTCTGTAGCCCAACTCATGTTGTCCAGAGCCAGCTCTCTTCTCAACACAGAGAAGTAACCCTCTTCCAAGATTTCTCCTGCCTCAACCCTTGACCACATGGTTCATCCTGCTTGGTGTAGTGTCGCTTAATAGGCATTAGACAAGTAACTGCTGTAAGATTTCCAAGATGTTTTGACTAATGCCAAGGTAGCAAGAGAGAAGAGTGAAATCCCCTCCCTTCTCAAGGGATGAAGTTATGCTATCAAGATCTAGATTCTTCCATAGCTAACTTTCTTCTCAACAGTCAGAGTTGTTTCTTATCATGATTCACTCCTAGGGAGTATGTCTCCCTTTTAAAAGGGTCACCAGGCATATGACTGATTCTTAGTAAACCAACTAGTGGCTAGCTGCTCCCTAATTTCATCAATTTTGATTCGAGAGCTGCTTCATATCTCCTAAAGGGGAAATAGATTAAACCTACTTTTTATATTTCCTTTAGTACTTAAAATCTTGTCATTTCTAATGCTTGCCCCTTTTCTTCTATGGTTTCATCACTTCACCTAGAGAGGGAGTAGAAATCAATCAGTCAAATACGTTCTGATCAACTTCCCTGCCTCACTATATATCTGCTATTTGTGTGTATAAAACTATCATGCCTGGTTTTGATTTCCATCCAGACCTATGGAAGACTTCCTCCCAGGATTTGCATGTAGACACAAATCGATAACTTAGACTAGGAAAAAGTTGCAGAGGGCACTGAAAGGTGTAGGATTTGCCCATAAGAATACTTCCAAAGCAGGGCTTGAACTTAGCTCTTCCTGACTCAGCAAGCAGCCTTGGAAGTGTGGTACAATCACGTGGGCTGAATTCCAAGTGAAAGGACCTGAATCTTATCCTAGCCCTGCTACTGCCCGTGTGACTTTGGGCAAATCACTTAACCTCTCTTGGCTTCCATTTCAATTCTAGCTGATGCCCGAGGTCCTTTCCAGCTCGAAATGGCTGATCCTCTGATCCAACAAGACATGTTTCCTCTCATGGGACATGTTGTTATACGTGCCTGTCTTCGTATGGACTCGAACATACTTAAGGAAATTTGAGAATGATTCAAGCCAAGCTGCAAATAGACATAAGACTGTGTTTTGCGGGTTCTACATATTAAAGTTTTGTAAAAACTGCAATTTAATCAACATAATTGCAATTTGCACTATGTTTGTTTCTTTGTAATTAGGCACACTCTCTTTGTCCCTAAAAACCTTGTGATTGGTGACACATGCTTTGAAGGCAGAAGGAAATGGACCTGTCAGGAAGCACCTGGCTCTCTACCCACCTGCCTTCTCCACACACACTCAAACTCTTAAGGCTGGGGACCATATCTTATTTCTGTCCCCCAAGACCTAGAACAGTGCTTTGCACTTAGCAGGCCCTTTAAATGTTTGGTGGTTTTTTGGGTTTTTTAAGTCAATTCAGTCCAGATGTTCCCACTTACCCTTCCACCCTCCTTCCAGTCTTTCTCTAGGAATTCAGCTCCTCATTGAACAGAAAGATACATTTTTTAAAGCTTTTGTGGGTTTTATGCAGAAAGTAGCCTCACTTTTCAAAGTATCTAAATTCTGGTATCATACATACACCTGCTTTCCAGTTGTTCCTGTCCGGCTCCTGTTGTTTCTTGGCTTCTCCCTGTCTACCCGGATCCTGGATTGTTGGCCTCACGACCCCCAGACTCTCTCCCTCCCAACATCTAACAAGTCCATTCTCTCCTCTAGACTCAATAGCCTGCTTTCCCACTTCTATAACCTCAGTCCTTTGTATGCCATCTCTTTGTTATCACCATGACTTCTAATCCTTAAAACAAACTCTGTCTCCTCTCCCCATCCCCAGCCTAACACTTGTGTTCTGGTTTCACTTCCTTCCCTTAACAGTTTTGACCCTGTGCTCACACGACTCTGCTCTTGAACCTGTGGTCTTCTACTTTTTTAATCACCAACCCTTGATCACCCCTGCCATACACTCCTCTAGATCTCTGCTCCTGAGCCACCAAGCGCCACTGGAGGAAATCATAAAACCATACTGACTGGGTGCACTAAAAATTCTTCCTATCGTGTTGTATGTGAAAGACCACTAAATTTGGGATCAGAAGACCTGAGTTAAAACTCCATCTCTGCCTCTTGTTATCTGGGTGGCCTTGTGTAAACCTGGATCTCAGCTTCTACAGCTATGCTATAAAATGGTCATTCAATAAATATTTATTAAGCACCTACTATGTGCTAAGCAGTGTGCTAAGCACTGGAGATACAAAAAAATGGAAGAGTTGAACTAGATGGCGTCCAAGATCTCTTTTAGCTACGAGACTTGTGTTCTAACCTCAGTTGGACTCTCAGAGAAGCGTAGTAATCCTTCTCTTCATCTCTTCATAATGCCTTATCACACTCCCCACAATAATCCAAGCCTTCTCTTCAAGCGCTCAACTCCATCCCCACTCTCTTCTCTCCCAGCAGATGATCTCCCTCCTAATTTACTGAGGGAAAAAAAATGAGGTCATATGATGTGGGCTTTCTCGGAGATAGGAAAGAAAGAAATGAGAATGCGGGAAGCCTAAGGGAAGTTTCAAGGTGCAGAGGAGAATGGAGAAAAACTTCCATCAGGAAGGACCTCTTTCCTTATAAAAGGCTCATCTTTCCCCTTGTGCCCATAAGCCCATCCCTTCCTGTCTCCTCATTCCATCCACCATCCTACTCTTTCCTTTATCAACAGTCTCTCCCTCTGCCTACAAATTAAGTCCACCCAAACTAACAGGAAAACAAAAGAAAAGGGGAAAAAAGAAAAAAAAAATCCATGGGCCTCAGGATCTCTAAAACTCATTATTATTATCTCTCTCCCTTTAATGCCTTCTAGAAAGAATTGTTCATAATCACGGTCTCCACTCACTCACTTCTAAATCCCCATGTAATCTGAATTCCATGAAAATCACTCTGATGAAACTAACTGGTCAAGTCTGAATTGTCAAATCCAATAGCCTCTTTGCAGCATTCATCCTCCTCGACCTTTCTGCAGCCTTTGACACAGTCAACCATTTTCTTCCTTCTTGATATTCTCTGTTCTCCTGGCTTTCTGGGACACTGACATCCCCTGGTACTCCTGTTTCTCTGAATAGTCCTTTTCAATCTCTTTTCTTAGTGTCTCTTCTCCCTTCTACCTACCCCCTAAAATGTGAGTATCTCTCTCTCTCTCTCTCTCTCTCTCTCTCTCTTTCTCTCTCTCTCTCTCTCCCTCCCTCCCTCCTATGTCTTTACTGTTCCTTTCTTTGCTCTCTGCACTCTTGGCCTAAATTCTTATCCATCCTTAAAGCCCAACTCAAATGCTATCTCCTATATGAAGCCTTCACCGATGCCCACCCAGGACACACTGATAACAATATTCCCCCTTGGACTACACATACCTCTTTGTAGTCACCTAATATATATATCATTAAATACCTCATGCTATAGGTATCTTTGTGTCTTATCTTCCTACTAAACCATAAACTCCATGAGGACAAATTATGAATTATAAGTACATTTTGCATCTACTGTAGCTCATAGTGCAAAGCAGGAGCTTAGTAAATATTTGTTGAATGAATAAATGATTTCATCTATTCCTATCGCATCAATTATCACTCCTATATGGATTAAGTATGTATGTATGTATGCGTAATATAAATCTATATATACACACATATGTGTGCATAGAGAACTGTTACTATTGTTGTTCAGTTGTTTCAATCATGTCTGACCCTTCATGACCCTATTTGAGGTTTTCTTGGCAAAGATACTGGAGTGGTTTGCCATTTCCTTCTCCAGTGGATTGATTTTATCAGGCAATCAGGCCCAGGGTTTAAGTGACTTGACCACACTCTAAGCACAGTACCTGCTTCAACCACTTTCATGGCCATTGGAACAAATTGTTGTCATCCACCCATTCCTCTAGGAGAAGTCTTTACACACTTGGGGTGGACATCTCCCTATCTCACCGACAGGTTTGAAGCTCATTGGTTACCCTTGACCTGTTTTATCCAGTCTGCTAAGACAGTTTTATTGGGGTGTAACCCCTGTGCATGCTATAGCTTCTTGGAATCACAGGTGAGAGTTGGGTGGTAGATGGGCACCTAAGTTGGATGAGCAGCTCTGAAAAGGGCCCTCACACCAGAGATGTTAGTCTTCCCTGTACATCCCATATACCCATGGCCAACTAATAAGTAGAAGAATGGATAAAAGGAAGACTGTACTTAAAAATATTTTTTATATTCCATACTCATTTGCACAGAGAATAGTGGGAATGGAGTTGAGTGCTAGAAGAGAAGGCTTGAATCATTGCGGAGATTATGATAAGGCATTATTAAGAAGTAAATAGAAGGACTGATATCCTCCTCTGAGAATCCAGTCGAGGTTAGACCACAAGTTCCATAACTAGAAGAGATCTTGGACACCATCTTGTTCAACTCTTTCATTCTTTTGTATCTCCAGCGCTTAGCACAGTGCCTAACACATAGTAGGTGTTTAATAAATTTAAGTTCCAATTTTCTGGCCTTGGAATTTGTTTGTAAATGTTTGACATATTTTTCCCCTCATAGAATGTATTTTTTTTGGTGGGGGGGTTGCTTTGGTGGCACTATTCATTCTTATTCCTTAGTGGCTACACTTATCAGAGAGGCTTTTCATACAGACACTCCCGAGGCTGGGTGTTTTTAGGGGTTCTAGCAAGGCCTTCACTCTCCAAATGCCTTTCTCTATCCATGCCTAATGGCTAAAATTACCCTGCTAAAACTTTACTCCTTCAGCTTAAGGTTCTGTCAGTTAAAATGTAAATAGAGATGGAAAGCAGAACACTGTGAGCTATTATCAGTCATTCATACTTCAGCATGAAAGAATTTCTATTCTAATCCTGAGAGCGGTATTTCTAGTGGGAGAAGGGAGAAGGAGGACAAAGGAGCTGAAGACAGCGAACACCACGAGATGTTTAGAGGGGAGGGAGGGAAGCACTTTAAATGAGGAAAATGGCACAGAAAGGAGGGCCGATATTCCAAAGCAAAACTACCTCCACTTCCAAGTTTTCACCTGGGACCAGACTTGGTGCTTATTATTCACAAGGTGTGCTGCCACTCTGATGAGATCTGAAGGTGCCTGAGGTTCCTCGGCTGCTGGGGAGAATCTTTTTTTGTTTCGTTGTTTGGGGAATTTCCATTTTCTCTTGACTTCTCTGTTTCCCATCTAGCTTCTGCCGCTTTACAATGCCTATCCTACAGGGATACTCCAAGCCCTTTACACATAGCATTCAGTCATCTTTTTAAAAAAGGGAAGCCCATTTACGCACACTGGCAGAGAATGTATGGGCTAGAAATGAAATGCTTTCCCAAGCCTTTCAATTCCCCTGATTTCATATTCATGGAAGGCTGTGAAGGCTAAAAAGAAAAAGGGAGCCAGGTACGAAGAGTTCGTTTCCAGTTTCGTAATTACGTAGAGGTGAATGCATGTAACCCAACGGGAGGTGTGAAAATGAGACCGGATGAGGGCAGTTACAATCACCCAGGTTAAAGAACGGCGCAGTCCTGGCGCACTATAAATTAGCAGTATTAACACTCCAATCTTTGGAATGGTTTAGAGTAGAATATTTATTGCTGATATATCTCAAACCACAATTGATTACGCTGTGAACAAGGAAATATAGCCGATCATTTTCTTACCTTAAAAGCACATTAGTATCCTTTTGACTATCCAAATGGAAGATTTAGCATTGTCCCTAAGTGATGAACAAGGTCATTAATCTGCTAGGTATATTTCAGGGAGGCAGGGAGAAATTCATGAATTCCAATTTATTGGAGACTGTTTCAGGATTCAATTAGCAACATCAATATTTCTCATTCAGACAAACATCCCCAAAATAATTCTTTCATTTCAATTTTTAATTAAAAGAATGGTCTGAGAGTTACATGTTCTGTTGCTTTACACAACTATTAACAAAAATGGACTCAGAGTTGATTGATATTACACATCTAGCAATAACTTAAAATTCTTACCAGGGTCATTTATAATCATCATTTTAAAAAAAAAAGATCAATTTTTCTTTAATTACTTAAATGTTAAAGAAAGGCAAATTATTACTTACTGGCAACCCCATCACATGAGGGGAATTTGACTTGGAAAAAGATGTTTTCATGTTTTTTTAAAGAACCAAATGCAACCAAACCCATGGATCATTAGTCTTTGCTCTTATTTTTTTTATTACTTTTTTATGGGAATAAAGTCATCCTCTGTACATTTTCATTCTTTAATACAGAAATTAGAAACCAGACTCTTAAATAATCAAAAGGCAGTCCCTAGAATTGGCTACTAATGAATGCTGTATTTAGACCAGCACTTGGAATTGCTGCCGTGTTCAAATTGTAGCAGCTTTCTATATCTACCAGACACCACAGATTTCTAGAGGCAGTATGCCACAGTGGGTAGAGAGCCGGCCTCAGTGATGGAAAGGCCTGGGTTCAAGTCTTGCCTCTGACACAACCTGGCTATGTGACCTTCTCATTTAACCTCTCAGTGCTTCAGACAGATCCTCCATGATTTTTAAAGTGCAAAATTTAAGGTGCAGAGGTACAAATAAGCGTCAGCAGTGGTAGTTTCCTCCTTAAGAGTTCTCTACTGCAATAAAATCACAGATCTAGAACCCTTTCCTCCCTCCCTCAAAAAAATATATAAATATAAAACATATAGAATAGGAAAGGTCTCTAGCCTAATCTATTATAGTTCACCAAAAGGTAAAGAAAATGTATGTATATACATATATATTAGTAAATATAGATTAATGATTAACTATTGAAATTAGATGAGAAAATGGGAAAGAAATATAAAAGGAATTTGATGGAGTTTTACTTTCTTTATAATTATCATAGAAAGCCAAAAGTTTTAAAAGTTTGTTTTTCCTGCTTTTTGACTTTTGTTATTTTTCTTGAAGAAAAAATCCTGCTAGCCCATAAAAAAGCATAATAGATATGGTTTTAGAAATATATGTATATACATACATACATACATACACACATGTATGTACATATATTATATACATATATAATAGATATGGTTTTAGAAATATGTACATATATACATATATATACACATATATATGTGTATGTGTGTGTGTGTGTGTGTATATATATATATATATATATATATATATATATATATATATATATATACACTTGCCTCCAGAAAGGCAGCACATCTTATTTAAATTAAAAACATAGCTCCTGCGCAAGAGTAATAATGACTTTTCACCCAAAATTGCACAAGTCTAGCGTGTAAATGATGTGTAAATTAAGTACTCCCTGAGTGAGCATTAGCAGGAAAGACCATAACAATCAATCATTTCAATGATCCCTACTCAAAGGTGCCTCTAAGTAGTTTTGACACAACAGAGTGTGACAGCTTCATAGGAGTTGTTACAGGCGGCTGGGTCAAAACTCTTTGGAATAAAGCAAATTGAAATAGGCCAAGGAGTCAATGATATCTATAACCCAGGCACTCCAGCTGCTGAGGGCTCCTTAACCAGAGCAGCAATCAAGGGGAGGGAGGCTTGGCTAGAGACCAGCCAGGACTTTGACTAGGCTGAGATTGCCCAACTCGTCGCTACAAGACTCTGGAACATGCAAGGAGAAGGAAGGACAGGAAGACTGGAGGGACTTGGGTGGGGTTTGACATAAAATAAGACAAACTGTTTATTGTTTTCAAAATAATGAGTCCATTATCATGCTTTTGTTTTAAGTCAAGAACATAGATATTTTTTATAAGAATTTCATATATATCAGCATGGTATCTCTTACTCCATACTCCATAATCTATTGTCTTGGACCCTCGACAATCTGGTGAAATCTATTCAACTTTTCTCAGAATAATGTGTATGTTTTTTAAAATGTGTATGTAGAATTCTGGGTCATGTGACCACAAGGTAGAGGACCATATACTTTCTCTGATCCTCACGATCTCTCAAACCTCTGCAAAATGGGAATTATGTGCAAGAGATAAAGAAATTTCAGCTGTCTCCACATTTGGAGACACCAAGAACTCTAATGAAATAAAAATCCAATGAAGAAAAAGAGAGGGCTAATCCCTACACCCAGCACTTTGACTCCACACCTTCTCCCTCATCAGCCACCTCTGGCAGGGTTATACAAGTGAACCCATGGGATTTCAAAAGAACTCAATTCTTTTTCTCCCCTACACCCCCCCAAGCCTCAGAAAACCAAAAGGCAGAAGCTTCCTCTGGTTGAAAATTCTCAGTACTGCACCAATACTCAGGCAGAGAACTGAGGAAGAAAGGGAATTTGGAAAGGATGCCAGCACATGTGGAATTCCACTAAGCCTGAGAGAAAGGGCCTGGCATCCAGATGGGACCAATTCTGTCCCCCACAGAAGTCATTTGGAGCAGAGACAAGGCTGGTAAAATATGATTTTCTCACCATAGCAGAGGGAGGGGTTAAGACAGCCTTGATAGATCTTAAGACAGCCTTAAGACAGATCTCCAGGACCTTGAGATACCTGCCTCAGGGAGGATAGAGTCAAAAAGTGAGCTATAAGGGGCATACTAAAAAAGACTAAAATTTATTACCAAAGATCTCAGGAAGAATTATCTTGCTATTATCATGTAATTATCTTGTAATTATCAGGTTAAATATCTTCAGCATAATAAGACACATCAACATGGAAGATATCTATATCACATTTTTTTTTGCCTTCTCAGTGGGTAGAAGAAGGCAGGAGAAGGGAAAAAATTAGGAACTCAAATTTTTTTTAAATGAACATGACAAAAATAATGTTTTTAAAACAGGGAGATATTAATAACAAAAAGATATTATCTCTTGTATTAGCTTATACAAGTTAAATGAGACCAGGCATCTATGAATAAATATTGACAAAGAAAATGAATCACCTGCTGAAGCAGAGGACCCAATAGATTCCCAGAAAAAACCATCGAACCACAGCTAGGGATTCCCAAATGGCTTAAAAGAGAAATAAGGAAGGAAAGAAATAAGCATTTATTAAGCACATATCGTGTGCCAAGCATTGTGCTAAATACTTTATAAATATTATTTCATTTGATTCTCATAGGAATCCGGGATGGTAGGTACTATTATTATCCCAATTTAACTATCGAGGAAACTAAGAGGTTAGATGACTTGCCCAGGGTCACACAGCTAGTAAATGTCTGAAGGTGGAATTTAATTCAGGTCTTCCTGACTCCAGGCCCAATGCTCTCTATCAGTTGCACTACCTAGCTGCCAAATAAGAATTTATAGCCTGCACAGCAATAATAGCAGATTAGAAAAACTTGAATCCACAATGGCAAACTTCATCAGAGGAACAAAAGAAAGGATAATAGATCTGGAATGCAAATACAGAGAAGTGAAGGACAAGCCAGAAGAAGAGAGTCAAAAAGCAATAATGTTCACAGAAAACATGATCTCCATACGCACAAAATGTATTGATCTCAAAAACAGGATCCATAGAGACAAGTGAAGGATTACAGGTCTCTGTAACACAATTCAAAAAAAAACTGGATGCTGTAATTGTCAGTCAACAAACATGTATTAACTGCTTACTACGGGAAGAGAATAAGCATTTACATAGCACCTACTATGTGCCAGGCATTATGCTAAGCACTTTACAAATATTATCTCATTTAACTCTCACAACAACCCTGTAGAGGTACTCTGTGCCAAGCAATGTGCTAAGTTCTAGAAATACATACGCAAATAGAAAGAAAGACAGTCCCTACCCCTGTCTTCAAGAAATTTGCATTCTCATTGGGGAAGATAACACATAAAGATAAACTGAACATCAGCCTGGGGGAAGGAGTGGGCAAAGGTACCCATCATGGGAGCATGGTTCAAAATGGACAGAGTACATACAGCCTGAGAGGGTACAGGCACAGAGGATGCTTCCAATGTATGAATTCCAGGGCCAGAGTGAAGCTTCAAGATGACGATGATGTTTCCGGAACATGGTAGAAGAGGTCAGAAGTACAGCCCAGAGAGGAATGAGACATAACTGGCCTGGGTACACTCCTAAATTGGAGATTCTAAGAGGAGCTGTCTAGTAAGAGGGAGAGACTGCAGGAATGATATAAGAAATATTACAAGAAAACTGCCCAAAATATCTGAACACAGAAAACAAATGCCAATCAAAAATATCCACAGATCACCTTCAGAAAAATAATAGCTGGGCAGCTAGGTGGTGCAGTGAGTAGAGCACTGGCCCTGGAGACAGGAGGACCTGAGTTCAAATCCAACCTCAGACACTTGACACACTTACTAGCTGTGTGATGTTGGGCAAGTCACTTAACCTCAATTGCCCTGTCTTCCCCCCTGCAAAAAAGAAAAATAATAGCCCTATTCTGCAAATTCCAAAACACATTAAATTTTAGCAATTCCAATAACAAACAACAAATTCTGCAAGTGACCAGGAGAAAGACTATTTTGTACCCACTAGAAACTGACAGAGAGAAAGGAAGAGAGTAGAGGCGAGGGAAGGGGAGGGGAGTGGAAGGGAAGGAAGGGGAGGGGAGGGGAGGAGAGGAGAGGAGAGGAAAGGGGACCAAAGAAGCTCAAGGTCAACCCAAGGTGATGTTTCTTACAAACCTGAGCCTAACCATAAATTTAAAAAAATAAAAGATAAACATCAATTTTTTTAAAAGAGGTTTTCAAAGCATTTCTTCAAAGAAAACCAGACCTAAAAAAAATTGTTTGTTTTGCCAATACCCTAGACAACAGAAATCCAAGAAAAGTAAAGAGGTATGGCAACCAACAAAGGCACAGATAATGAAATAAATTACCCTCAGGAAAAAAGGTGCAATAAAATAAAATAAAAAGAGAAATACACCTATAGGTTAACAACAACAATAGCAAAATAACAACAGAGAAAGTATTAAGAGTTCTTTCTTATCCTGTATATAACTAGCTTTGGATATATTTGCTTGCAGGTTGTCTCCCCTTAGATTGTAAGATCCTTCAGTCAGGGACTGTATTTTGCCTCTTTTTATATCCCCATTGCTTACTTATCACAGGGCCTAGCATATGGTAGACATTTAATAAATGTTTATTAATCAATCTTTCTAAAAGTATATAGGGAGACAAAGGTAAAAGAGGAAGTCAAATAGAACAAGATGGTGGTTTCTCCAGTGGTGAGGCCAACCTAAAACATCATGGGCTAAAACTCACAATGCTCTGCTTACAAGTGAATTAATGTTTTTTGTGGGACTAAAGAGCAGATGGGAAGATGCATAAAAGGGGACAGGGGAAGGAGAAAAAGGTATAGAAAAGTATATGATGTACCCTAATCAAGTCAAAAGTTAACAATGAAAAACAAAATAATTCCTGTCTTCTCAGAAAGAAAAGGACCTAAAAGAGAATGGATGAGAAAACAAAGGGAGGGTCTAAAACAAAGGGAAAGGGGAAAATCTTGTTTCAGTGGTAGGAGTGAGCCCTATTGAAAAATGCTCCCATGGCAGGAAGAGAGAAGTTGTATAATAGGAGATGGGGACTTTCAATAGATATAATCTGCAATGATTTTGGTGCTTAGAGATACCATTCATTCAGTCCCAGAGGAAGAAGAATCAGAGCTCTTAGAAGCTATAGACACACAGAAGAGGAGATTTCATGGCAAATGGGGGGATTAATCATGTAGGAGGGTAAAGGGTCATAATGAACTGCATGATCAGAGATATAGGAAAATTCTCACCATCAGGCAATCCTTCTGTCTTATCACCTTCAGGAATTGGCATTTCTAATAACGAAACACACCAGGAAGAAGGAGAAATGTGGCAAGATCTTCAAGGCACCAACAGAAAAGAGGACACTCAAAACAGGTTTCTTTGAAGTTTTAAGTAAATGAGGAATACAAAAATTAAAGAAGGAATAATTAAGAATAAAGGCCATGAATCCAAGAGTAAAAGGCTAGAAGAGACAGAAAGGAAAGATAAATAACCAAAAGAACAAGCAAAAAACCGTTTTTAGAGAAAGGCACAGTTAGAAAAACATGGTAAAACTTAACGAAACAATGACAAGTGAAGTGAGCAGAACCAACTCATGAGACCTTTCTCAGAATAAGGGTAGTTGAAGGGAATATACATACATATATAGACAGAGGACACAGGGTGAGTTGAATATGAAGGGATGATATCTAAAAAAGTAATAAAATTAAGGGGTGAGAGAGGAATATATTGGGAGAAGGAGAAAGGGAGTGATAGAATGGGGTAAATTATCTCACATAAAAGTGGCAAGAAAAAGCAGTTCTATTGGAAGGGAAGAGGGGGCAGGTGAAAGGGAATGAGTGAATCTTGCTCTCATTGGATTTGACTTAAGGAGGGAATAACATACACACTCAATTGGGTACCATACCCCACACGAAAGTAGGGGGGAAGGGGATAAGAGAGGGGAGATGAGAGAAGGGAGGGCAGATTGGGGGAGGAGGGAATCAAAAGCAAACACTTTTGAAAATGGACAGGGTCAAGGGAGAAAATTGAACAAAGGTGGATAGGAAGGAGCAAACTATAGTTAGTCTTTCACAACATGACTATTATGGAAGTGTTTTGCATAATGATACATGAGCGGCCTATGTTGAATTGCTTGCCCTCTAAAGGAGGGTGAGTGGGGAGAGAAGAAGGGAGAGAATTTGGAACTCAAAGTTCTAAAAACAAATATTCAAAAAAAGTTTTTCCATGCAACTGGGAAATAAGATATATAGGCAATGGGGTATAGAAATCTACCTTGCCCTACAAGAAAGTAAGGGGAAAAGGGATAAGGGGGGGACAGGAGTGGGGTGACAGAAGGGAGGGAAGACTGGGGAAAGGGGCACTCAGAATGTATGCCATCTTGGAGTAGGGGGGAGGGTAGAAATGGGGAGAAAATTTGTAACTCAAAATCTTGTGGAAATCAATGTTGAAAACTAAAAATATTAAATAATAAAAATATGGAAAAAATAAATGAATAAATAAATGAATGAGTGAATGAACAAATAAACAAACAAACGAATGAATGAATGAATAAGAAAATCAGGAATCCCATGATCTACGCAACTTTGTCAGGAAGGGGTTCAGACCTCTCGTCTTCTCAGTGTAGGCACTAAGAAATTAAATGACTTCCTGTGGTCACACAGTATGTGTCAGCAGCAGGACTTGAACCCAGGTCTTTCTGATTCTAAGGCTGTCCATCTATTTACTATACCACACTGCCTATTACATAAGTTCACTCAAATCAGTCTCTTTGGGATAGGTTTGTCCTCAACTGTCCAAAAGAGCAGCTAGAGTGCTAGGCCTGAAGTCAGGAAGACTCATATTCCCAAGTTCAAATCCAACCTCAGACACTTACTAGCTAGGTGTCACTTAACCCTGTTTGCCTCAGTTTCCTCATGTATAAAATGAGCTGAAAAAGAAAATGGCAAACCACTCCAGTATCTTTACCAAGAAAACCCCAAACGAGGTCACGAAGAGTCAGACATGACTGAAACTACTGAACAACAACTTTCCAAACTGTATTCCCATGTCAGTACTTCATTAGTTGAATAGCCCTGTTCAGTGTTGTTGCTTTAAGTGGACTTCTTACTGGAAAAACCATTTTCGCCTCTTCTACTATAACACACACCCACTCTCCACTAAGGACACAAGAAGTTGGGGTAGAATTGGGGCGAAAGAGCTAATAAACTGGGTTGTATGATAAGGATCTAAAGAACATCTCAATAATATGGAATTATAGGTTGAATCTAATAGGAAGAAATTAAATGGGGATAAATATAATGCCCTGCACTTAAAAAAAAAAAAAAAGAACTGTCTAAGTGCAAACATGACTCTCTAGCAAATCATGGGGGAGGAAAAAGAAGCCCGGCTAAGTTAGCATACTTCAGAGTAAATACGAGGTTACAGTGCACTGTGGCCCCCGAAGAGGCTGATAGAATCTTCAGCTACATTAACAGATGGATAAGATCCAATCAAGCGAGCATTTGTTAAACACCTGCTGGGTTCCAGGCACTACGCCAAGCACTTTGGATACAAGCACAAAGAACGAAAACATTGCTGCAGACCAAGAAGTCCCATTCTAATGGGGAAGACCACAAGTACACAGATGAGTACATGCAGAACAATTACAAAGATAATAAATACAAAGCAGTTAAATATAAGGCCATTTGGGAGGGAAGGCACTGGCCACTGGAGGCTGGGAGGAGCCAGAAAGGCTTCATATGATTGAAGGTGGTGAAGGTTGGTGAGGGATTCCAATGAACAGGCCTGCACAACCAGTGGCCCGCAGGTACGCCAAAGGATTTCTGGCAGCCCAAGAAAAATGTAGAGGATGTTGTCCTCTACATTTTTCACAGGTCACCCAAAATCCTTTGGTGGGCCACAGGTTGTACAGGTCTGCTATAGAATCTGCCTCATAATGCAGAAGGAAGAAGAGTGCATCCCAGGCATGGAGGATGGCCAGTGCAAAGAATCAGTTGTTCAAGCATGTCTGATTCTTCATGACCCCATGGACAATAGCATACCAGGCCCTTCTATCTTCCACTATCTCTCAAAGGCTGTCCAAGTTCATGCTCATCGTTTCCATGACACTATCTATCCATCTCATCCTCTGCGGTCCCCTTTTCCTTTTGCCTTCAATCTCTCCCAACATCAGAGTCTTTTCCAATGATTCCTGTCTTCTCATTGATGTGGCCGGAGTATTTAAGCTTCAGCATCAGTGTTTGACCTTCCAGTGACTAGCCTCAATTAATTTCTCTATGTATTGACTGATTTGATCCTTGCTTTCCAAGGGATTCTCAAAAGTCTTCTCCATCGCCACAATTTAAAAGCATCAATTCTGCAGTACTCAGCTTTCCTTGTAGTCCAACTCTCACAGCTATATATTGCTACTGGAAAAACCGTAGCTTTAACTATACAGACCTTTAAAAGAATTAGAGATGGGAGGTAAAGCATCAAATGTGAGGAAGAGAGAGGCCAGTTTGTTGGGATTACAGAGTGCAGAAGGAAGAAGAATGTCTAATGAATGGGAAAGGATAGGCTGGAACCAGATTGTGAGGGACTTTAAGGCATTTATATCTTATCCTAGATTCAATAGGGAATTACTAGAGTTGATTAAGTAGAGGAGTGAGTAGTCAAATCTGTGCATAAGGAAAATTGCATTCATTCTATCTCCTTCCACTGAACCCAACCTTCTCCAGAAGATTTTGCATTCCTGTCTACTCTCTCCGGTTCTGGGTGATCCTACTCCCATGCCCCCTGATAGACTGCATGAGGAAGAGGAACAGGCATGGTCCTTGCTCCTTCTGGACGCTTCCAAATTATTCTTTTGCCAACATCATTCAGCAAACCCTCTTTCTTTGAGATTCTATTAGTCTTTATCACCTAGCCATGACTTTTATTTGAGTCTTTGATTCCATCTTCCCAAGGAAGCCTGCCCCTTAAATTGCCCCCTCTATCTCTTTTTCTTCTTATTCACTAATTTCTTCTCAGCTGCCTAAAAACACCCCCAGGACTCCTTTTCTCAAAAAAAAAAACACTTTATTTATTCCTGCCTTCCTCAGCTATATCTATCCCCTATCTCTCTCTCACTCTCTTTCTCTCCATATATATATATATATATATATATATATATATATGTATATATATATATATATATATATATATATACATATATATATATACATATCCTATATCTATCCTCTCTTTCACAGCCAAATTCTTAGAAAGAGTTGTCTACAATTGTTGTTTTCATTTTTATACCTCTCACTCACTTTTCAACTCCTCACATTTTAGCTTTTGACCCCACCGCCCAACTGAAAGTATACTTTCCCAGGCTGCCAGTGATCTCTTAATTGCTAAAGTCCCCGGTCATTTCTTAGGTCTTATGCTACTGGACACCTCTACAACTTTGGATTACTAGATCCTCCTCCTGGATTTTCTTTCCACCTCTGGCTTCTACGCCTCTGTTTTTTCTTTGTTTTCCTCCTCCCTGTTTGACCACTTCTCCCTTTCTAGGTTGGATCGTTATCCATCTCCTCTCCACTAATTAATTGTAGGTGCCCCTCCCCCATCTCTGTGGTTAGCTCTCTTCATTCTCTATACTCTTTCTGGAGATTGTGTGTGTGTGTGTGTGTGTGAGAGAGAGAGAGAGAGAGAGAGAGAGAGAGAGAGAGAGAGAGAGAGAGCTTCCAAGGTTTCAATTATCATCTCTATTCTAATGACACCATAATCCATATATCTAGTTCTGATCTCTTCCTTTAATCCTACTCTCAAATTGCCACCTCCCTGTTGGACACCTGCACCCAGATGTCTCCACAGGCATTTCAAACTCAATTATGTACCAACTGGAACTCATCATCCACCCCTCCACCAAAACTCACCCTTCCTGAAAATGTTTCTATTTCTATGAGGCCATCACTATCCTTACACTATCCACCAAGCGGAGGATTCATAACCCATGAGTCATCTTTGCCTCTTTCCCTCGCTCCTCACTGTGTTCCATCCCTCACCATACCTAATCTCAATTCTTCCTCTACCTCCTGTCATCAGGGCATTTCTCTCCATTCAGTCACCCACCTACTTCTAGCCCTCTTCACCTTTCACCTAAACTATTGCAACAGCCACCTAATTGATTTCCCTGATTCCAGTCTCTAGCCTGTCCAATTTATCCTTCACACAGCCTCCGAATTAATATTCCTAAAAATAGGTCTTACCGTGTCATTTCCCCTGCTCAAAAATCTTTAGTTGTTCCTCACTGTCTGTATGCTAAAATACAAATTCCTCAGTCTGTCACTTAAGGCTTTTCACAATCTACCTCCCACACACCTTTCCAGACATTTTACCCTATTCCTAGTCATATACACTCTGCTTCAACTAAATTTGCCTACCAGCTGTTCCCCAAACTTAGTGTTCCATTTCCTATCTCTCTATGCCTTTATACTGACTGGCCCCATACCGTGAATGTACTCTTCCCTCCTACCTTCCCCCTGCCACCTCAAAAAATTCCTAGCTTCCTTCAAGCCTCATCTCGCATGCTCCCTATTAAGGAGAAGCTTCTCCTGATCTCTTCTTTTCCTCAAATTATCTTGTATTTATTTGTCTGTGTGCACACTGTATCTTCCCAGTACGATGTAAGTTCCTTGAGAGTGGGGGCTATTTTATTTTGTCTTATACCCTGTCCCATTCCTTACCACGGTGACTTGTATTCAGGTAAAGGCTTAATGAGTGTTGGCTGAACTGTTGGATTTGAATTGAGTATAAATGATCGATTTGGACAATAACAACAGAATTATAATAAAGACAATCAACTTAGAAAGACTTAAAAACTCTGACCATCACAATGAATAACCAAGCTTCTAAAAGTCTAATATTTGTAACAGGGGAGCTGTTTTTCATGTTTTCTCAGTATGGGCAAGAGGGTGGGGGTGGGAGGGAGAGAAGGCCAATCTTCTTTTAAAAGAAATATTTAATTGGAAAATAACAAATATAAATGACAGACAGTGTGCCATAGTGGACAGAGAGTTGGTCTCAGAGTCTAGAAGACCTAGATGCAGGTATAATCTCTGACAAATACCGGCTATGGGACACTGGGTAAGTCACTTAATCTCTTGGTGTCTCCAGACAACTAAGACTGTAAGCTTAAGAGCCAGATACTGATATGGACTGGTTGAGGAAGATTCCTCCCTGGGCATTATAGAAGCTCTTTATACTAATGAAATAACAGGCTCAGACAAAAGAAAAGAAAGGAAATATTTGCATTATGATCAAGTAGAACTCATGCCAATAATGTGAAAACAGGCTGATTGTTTTTAACCTGATTTTCCCTATCTCTCCTAGAATGGAAGTACAGCATCTCTCCATGTCCTAGTCCTTCTGCTGATCAGCACAGAAACTTTTACCTGCTTGTTTTGACCTGGGTCAGTTTCCCCTTTCTTTGGGGCAGCCTGAGGCCTCCTTCCAACCTGCTCCCAGAGGCTCACCACATTGGTGCTACAAATGAGCAAGAACACTGGATGGGCGTTAGTCTTCCTACAACTCAGAGCTCCAGAATTCAAGTGATCCAACACTACAGCACGGCCCCACCCCACCCCCACCAGTAGCAGAGACTACAGGCATGTGATACCATGCCTAACTGAGTGGTTTAATATTAAGAAAGTAATCACTATAATAAATTCTATGAATAATAGAATTTACAAAAATCATCATCATGTCAGAAAACTTGTATGAGATCTCATCAATCTCCAAGGTTCCCTCTCTGTCTAAATCCTGTAAATCTAAAACCTGTAATTCTTCAACTCTTGTTAGGTGACTGGTCAACCTCCTTTTCCTGTGAGATATCTCCTAGATGTCAGAGACAGGAATGGAAAGAGCACTGACTGCAGTCAGAGGTGACAACTCCACCTCCATTGCCCTAATGCTTGCTACCTATAGATTTCAGGCAAAGTATCTAGCCTCCCTAGGCTCAGTGTCCTCTCCTTTAGAACAATAAAGGGAAGGGAAGGAGGAAGAAAAAGAAGGAAAAAAGGAAGGAAGGAAGGAAGAAAAGAAGGAAGGAAGGAAAGAAGGAAGGAAGGAAGGAAGGAAGGAAGGAAGGAAGGAAGGAAGGAAGGAAGAAGGTAGGAAGGAAGGAAGGAAGGCAGACAGGAAGGGAAGGAGAGAGGGAAGGAAGGAGAGAGGGAGGGAAGGAGAGAGGGAAGGAAGAAGAATGGGAGGGAAGAAGGAAGGGTTAAGAACTCACTATGTGTCAGGCATTGTGCTAAGTGCTAGGGATATAATTTCAATTTTAAAAAAAGAAAGAAAGAAAAACAAGCCCTGCCCTAAAGGAACTTACCTTCTTTTTTTTTTTTTTTTAAGAAAAAACAGGAAGTTTTTATTCACAAAAGGTAAAACAAGTGGACCGACCCCTCAGCCTAACTGGGCTGAGCTGAGGGTTGAGGTGGGAAGGGAGGCTCTGGCTCTACTACTTGCCAGCAATGGGCGGGTTCCTGAGGACCACAATGACAGAATCCCCCCTCAGGAACATCTTGGAAATGTAACTATCTTTGTTCACGGGTTTCGACTTTTTCTTGCCTTTGCCGCTTCTGGGTACCTCCGTCCACATCTCCTTCACGTTCTCCAAGACCATGCCGCAGTGCCTGTCAAAGGCCTTCACCCGGCCCGGAAGTTTCTTGTTGTTGCGGCAGTTGATGAGAACCTGGGTGTTGTTCTCCACCGACTGGGTGAGCACCGACAGGGACCCAGTGTTGAACTCCTCCTCTTCCAGCTTCTGCAGCTCCTCAGGGGTCATCTCGCTCTTGGGCTTGTTTAAGAGACTCATGGTAGCTGTGGCCCCTCGGTCCTTTGCATTCCTGCCTTCCTCACGCCCTGGCTGCCTCTATGCTAAGCTCCAGTCAGTGCCCCCTCAAGCCGCTTCCGGTTCCGGTGCAAAGGCAGGAACTTACCTTCTAATGACAGAAGGCAACATAGAAAAGGGAGAGGGGAGAAAAGGAAATTGCCCGGCATGGGGACCTGGTTCTGAAGTCCGGAAAGCCAGACATAGGACTGTCCTGAGCCTTTCTAGAAAATGAAAGCTCTACAAGGAGCTTACCTGCAAAACTCCTGAGTACCCCAGAATCAGATTAAAATGTAATTGGAAAATGCTTAACAAAATGAATAAAAAGATATTGAGCATAGATAATGTTAATTTGTGGTTTTCCAACGAATGTACAGCCCACAGGGAGCCATTTCTGTTTGAGTTTGACACCATTGGTATCAAGTGCACATGACAGAGACAATGCTGATATTACCTAATATAGCATGGAGAGTGGACTGTTCCAAGGATCAGAGGTGAGAACAGGTAGAGGATGTACATGCCCCAGGACTAGTTAAGCATGTCAAGAATACCCAAGAAGCCCACAGCCTCATCCCCCTTACAATCAGTTGAAGAGTCCAGGTAGAATGTTAGCAGGAGGCATCTGAAGAGGAATATGAGATGTGAGCATCAATGCATAGATGGCTTTCAAGGTCCCTTCAGCTCTAAAAATTCTGTGATTGACTATCAGGAGCTCCACCCAGACCTGAGACACTAGGGTATGAACATGCATTTAAGCCACCCGTACACTGCCTCCAGTGCAGGCATACCCTGGTCACACCAGCCCATCCTTTGGAGCTGGTTTGGGAGAGTTGTTGTTGTTTGTCCTTCGTCCTCAAAGAGACATCAGGAAGATGATGCCATGGCTTGCAAGTGAATTGAATTTAAGCGAGGGAGGGCTATGCAAGATCACCAACCTCATTTTCTCTTCTGGAGCTATCTGGACCCAGTGGCCAGATATAGATCAGGATTGTTAGAAATATGCTTGACACTGAAATTCAGATATCAAGGGCAATTTATCAGTATTGAGGAATTCAAAGGAATTAGTAAACATTCCTGTCCAGGAGCGGACTCCACCCTTCTTTAGGAAGGGGGAGTGGAGAGTACAGGAGTGAGACCAACTTTATTCTGTCAGACTGACATAGATTGATGTACCATCAGCTCAGTACCTCCCTTCAGAGAATGGATTGGTCCACTCCCTTCTAGGTCACAATCTTCCCTATATGCCCCCAACATGCAACTCCTTGGCATGTTCCCCCCTCCTCATCATGTATCCCATGTTCAAAAATGGCAGAAAACTCCTCCTTGTGGGTGTGTAAAGTAATATTCAATTAGCCAATCAAGCATGAGTGGTAGCCATTTGACCCAGTTTTCTCTTCAACCCTGACCGTTATCTGGCCAGTTTAGACCAGTTTTGCCTATATCCTGAAACTGCAGTTTCTGCAAAACCACAAACTCCATTCCCATTGGCTGAGGATCCTCATCCTGGTTAATTTTTATTCCTTCTTTTTTCAAGCTGACACTTCATTAATTATTCTGTGGAACTTAATTAACTCTTCTGTGGAAACCTAACTTTCCCTAACTTTTACCATCTCTCACAAGATGACTGGAGATGCCCCCCCCCCCCCAGGGAGTAAGTAAGTAAACAATAGGCATAAGACTCCCAGAAGCTACAGTTGCTTATCTATAGCTTTTTATGTTCTTTTATGTTCTTTCCTCCCATCTCCCTCATCTGGTGCAGCCTTGGTTGCTATATCTCGAGAAGAAGCAGTAACACTCATATACTCTGTTGTGTATCACTCCTCCCCCCACCCCCAACACTCACCCCATGGGTCTAATGGTATTCTTAATTAGGTCTTCTTCTGTTTTAGAGCCAGGACACAGAGCAAATCTCATTGGGGATCTAATAAGCATCAATGAAGTCCTGCAAAGTCAACCTGAGAGCTCTATATCTGACCTTCCACAGCTGCACTCAGTCTTCCATCACTGGAAAAGATTGTCCAGGGAGTGGGTATCTCACAATATAAGTGATATGTGTGGTCCCTGGGTTATCCTTGAGCTCCACGATTGTGGCTATGTTGTTCCAGAGTCTAGATCCAGGTCACATCAAGGTGGGGGGGGGGGGGCGGCGCTGAACCCATTGAACAAGCAAAACAATGAAACTGCTGCAGATTTGACCTGGGAGGACATTTCTGATTGTACCAGCTGAAATCACAGACTGACTCCCACATCAGGCATGCTCACATGGGTGGTGAACAGGACACATGCTCTACAGGGATTTGTTGAAGGAACCAGTATGTTACAGACTAGAGAAAAGAAGACTCTTTTATATGATTGCTATATATGATTGCTACCTTCAACAATCTGAAGAGCTATCATGTGGAAAAGGAATGAGGCTTGTTTTGCTTAATCCCAAAAGACAGAACAAGGACTAATGGGTGAGAGTGACAGGAAAATTCAACGTAAGGAAGTGCTTCCTAGTGACTCTGCCTCAAATGAAATAGGCTGCCTCCAGAAACAATGAACTCTCTGTCATTGGAAATCTTCACATGATAATGGACAGGGATGATTTGTGGCTCAGGCAACAATTAGACTAGATGGTCTCTGACATTGCTTCCTATTCTGAGAGTTTCTAGTTCAACAAAATGTTTGTGTCCAGAGATGTTGTTTTGAAGGGAGTTCTTCATCTACTGATATTGACTACCAACAGGTCATGCCTGGACGATTTATCTTTAAATATCCTCTTGAATTTACAATGTAGTCTGTTTAGCACAAGCAAGGATTACGAATTCTGATCTTTCCAAAGCCAACTTAGGAGAACTAAAGGCAAGCACCGAAGGTCTGCAGACTTTAGAGATCAGAGCTTCACCTGAGATGGTGGAGGATGGAGGATTTACCTATGTGCCTCTGACTAAGCACTCTGCATGCTTTGACAAAGCCTGCCTAAGCAGAGGACCTTGGGCAATAATTGGAATGCAAAAATCTCTTGGACCAGAAGAGAGTCTATTTTGGGGAGAAACTAGTCTGGGACAGAGGTTGACTTTCTATAGGGAAGGAGTTATGTCCTTCTGGGATGAGACACAAACACTTCCACTCCCCTCCCCCATTGAAGTATGCAGAGGCAGGTGAGCTATAAACCAAGAAGAGAGACCTCATCAGCAAGAAATCCTTGATCTGGCAGCTCATTGCTAGAGTGATGGACTCTTTGTAAAAGAGCTATAACCACTGACAAAATCAAGAGGGGAAATCTTGGGCTTCCTCATTCTAATATCTATGGTTCCCAGGAAGAGAAAGGGTATCTGGGATAACTAAGCAACGATAGGCAGCAAGGAGGTGCCATAGCAGATAGAGTGCCAATCCTGGAGTCAGGAAAACTCATCTTTCTGAATTCAAATCTGACCTCGGACACTTACTAGCCCGGTGACCCTGAGCAAGTCACTTAACCCTGTTTGCCTCAGTTCCTCATCTGTAACCACTCCAGTATCTTTGCCAAGAAAATCCCAAGTGAGATCACAGAGAGTCAGACACGACTGAAAGACAACTGAATAAAAGCAATGACAATGATGCACCAAGACATAGGCAGAAATACCAGCATCAGAGAGCAAGCGGTACAGCTTACTACAACAGTGGAGCTTAGTTAGAAGACCAAATTGTTAGGACCATCACATCAGCGAAAAGCAGAGACTATGCCAGCGCACACCAAAGGAGAAACCACAGCAACACAGGGCAGAAAGCTAACTTCCAGAGAACAACACATAAGGGCTTGGGATGAAAAGATTCGTTTTATCTTTTTTGGGTGTGTGTGAGGCAATCAGGATTAAATGACTTGTCCAGGGTCACACAGCTAGTAAGTGTCAAGTGTCTGAGGTCACATTTGAACTCAGGTTCTTCTGACTCTAGGGCTAGTGCTCTCTCCACTGCACTACCTCGCTGCCCCTCTTTATATCTTTTTTGAGATTTATCTGAGACCATTGAGAAATATTTATCATGGGCTCTTTGGGAACTTTAGGCTACTATGGTTTGCCTGTTGTCAAATATTAAATGTTTTTAGCTTTTCTTTCAATTGCTTTCCTACCTTGTGGTTACTGTTGGTACAAGTATCCAGCTTGTCTAATGAAGAGACATTTCTGTTTCTGGGTGAGGCCAAACATGAAATAAAACAATCTGGGCCCTTCATGCCTATAGGCATCTCTAACAAAAGAGTCGTTTCATTAAGAGCAGGTGGTGATAAAAGAAAGCCATTAAGGAGCAAGACAGTACAAACTATATCTTAGAAATGTTGGTCCTGCATAGACGGTGTGAGCTCCTGAATTGTATTGAAGCCTTCCAGAGGGTTAGAAATCTATTTGTTCAACATGCTTTGTTGAGCACCTAGCAAAGCAAAATCTTCATATATAGGAGCTTAAAAGATGGTTGGTTCCTCGGAATACTACATCTGCATGCCTTTTATAAGGCAGAATGTCAGAAGACTGGGAAGCAAAAGAAATGGGAAGAGAAGAGAGGTTCAGGTACTGCTGGTCCACCAGGAAATGATTTCCCCGGCTCCTCCTACTGCAAAATAGTTTGGGTGTAGTATGAATAATTGCAGTTGCATTGGAGTTGGGAATAGGACTTCAGAGCATAAGGAAATAAACAGTTTTCCAAAGTATTGGTGAAAAGTAGGCCACTGGATATGGAGAGAAATCCCAGATTATTTTATTTTATATTTGGCTTGATCCAGAAATGAAAACACCACCAGGCAGCCTAGAAGACTGGAACCAATCTCTACTTTCAAGAAGAGTGGCTACAATGTTGTGGCCCTCATTGCTGGGTGTGAGAATTGAATGAGTACAGGAAGAAAACAGTCTTGATTTTCCTTCCTTATGTTGTCATTATGGTGTGTGTGAGATAGGGCCAAGGAGATATTCAGGGGTATTGAGCTTAATTAGGGCTTGTGGCTTGTGTGCCTACAAAGCATTAAGCAAGTCATGCCAAGGACTCTAAAGGACTCACTGGCTTGATCCAAAATGGTTCCTCTGAACTATGCCAATGCAACGTTTGCCTCCACGTGCCATTTCCTAGCGAGGTACTTGGGAAGAGCATCAGGCAACCAACATAAATCTTTACCTGAGATGGTTTTCCTATAGGCACCAGGAGATGAACTCAAAAGAGAAGGCTGGGCCAAATCTAGTAAGATAAAATCTAATAGACATAAATGTAAAGCTTGAGTTTTTTAAAGAAAAAAAAACTTCCTAAGTCTAAATAGGACAGGACGGGACAGGCAGAAGTTCCTCTGAAAAAGATCTCAGGGCTTTAGTAGACTATAGGATCAATATTACTTAATCATATAGCATCGCAGCCAAAAAACTAATATGATCTTAGACTGAATTAAAGCAAGTCTACTAGCCAGGCCTAAAAAAAAGAACAGAGTCGAGATCAACTCAATTCAAGAAACATTTATTAAGAGCCCACTATGTGTGACTGTGCTTAATGCTAGGAATACAAATGGAAGATAGTCCTCAAGGAGCAATCTAATGTCCTAAATCTAAAGATTTAGGGAAAGACAACTGTAACAACAACGCTACTTGCTACTACTGTGGCTGTGTAAGACCAATAACACCAGCACGCAGGAGGGCTGCTAGCACAGCTTCTTTGATCTGCTTTTCTAAGGAAAGCAACTTTAAGGGCTTAACAATATTACTTTAATTAAACATACATATATCATTCACTTAGTTCAGGGGGGAAAGCCAGCACCCTGGAATTCAGAAGTTACAAGCAGAAACAGAAGTTACAAGCAGAAATTACAAACAGAGCAAAATAAACACCAATCAACAGACAAGCTTCTGTCTGGCCATGACATTACATACATAGTTACCAGAGAGAGAAGCACCAACATCTGGGTTTTAAAAGCCAGGGGGGCTCCTTAATGGCTACCCAGAATCTCATCTGGTCAAATCACACAACACTCTTCCAGTGAGTGAGCCCTCAAGCAAAATGCTAACCTCAGGGTATATATACACACTTCTTCAGAGTAAGAGGGCATCACAACCGTGCGACTCAAACCCACGCAACATAGGCCTTCCCATGACTTGAGCAGGACATCAAAGACTCCCAATTCAATCAAAGACTCTTGATTGAAACAAAGGCAAGACTCAAAGGCACTTGATTACCTTAGTGCTGAGAAGCACTTCAAAACAAAAAACAGCAAAAAGTCCCACCCTGCTTGCCATTACAACAATACACAAAAGGAAGCTAGAAAAGGCCAGGGGTAGGGGCGAGAGGAACCAGAGTCTAGCCAGCCTAAGGACATCTTGTTGGTGTTTAAACCAAGCAGAGCTGCAGATAGGAAGCAGAGAATTAGCTGGGGAGTCCAGATCCAGCCCTCTATACAGGAAAGCTTTGGCAGGAATTTAGGGCTCTACCTCCAGCCCTCCAAATCAGAGTGGAGAGAAGACTGAGGGAGGCAGGGTATCCAAGGCTAAGTTAGCAGCCCAGTATATTGTGTTCAATTCCAGGTACCATATTTTAGGAAGGACACTGGAGGGTGTCCAAAGGAGTACAAATGAGATGATGAGAGCTTTGAGATCATGTCACATAAGTTGAAGGAATTGAGGATAATTGGTGTGGAGAAGAGGAGACTTGGCAGACATGATAGATATGTTGAAGTATTTAGAGACCTGTCAGGTAAAAGTTTGATTAAACTTGTCCTGCTTGGCCCCAGAGGGCAGAATAAGGAGAAATGGGTGGAAATTGTAATGAGGCAAATTTGGGCTTGTTCTAAGAACAAACTTCCTAACAATTGTAACTCTGTGAAGGTAAAATGGGGTTACCTTGGGAAAGAGTGGGTTCCCCCTTAGTAGGGTTCTTTGGGCTAAGGCTGGATGACAACTTGTAGAAAAAAAGCAGGTATGGATTGGACTAGATGACTTCTGAGACTAACTGACATTCTAGGCTACGTGAAACTCTCCCCACACCCTTGGAGCATAAAATAGGTCTGAATCGTTAGAACCCACCTCTTAAAAACTTCAAGGATCCATGATTTCATCCCTATGTGTGCTCTCTCCACTGATGAAGACTGGAAACTGCCCACACTTTTAGTGGATGGTTCCATGAGATGCTGTGGCCAAAGAATGATTCACTGCCCATTATTCAGTCTCCTCCAAACTTAGCTATGCCACTCCTCAGACAACAGACTCACGATCTATCTCCAGGCCTATAATCAAAGCTATAAGGCTAGCTAAGCCCCGCTAGAACCCATGCTCCTGTGACCTAGATTTCCAGAATTTAAGATTCACTGCACACATACACATACACACACGCGCACACACACACACACACACACACACACACACACACACACACATACAATGAGACCTTAGTGGAGGTAAAGTGAAAAATCAGAAAGGAATAACCCCTTTATGACATTAGATGCACTAACATTTTTAAATAGAAATATAAATTAAATTACAAAATCTAAATAAAAAATTAATTAAAGAATTGAAAAATAAGTTAAAAATAAAACATAAATTAAATTAAATATAAATTATATATATATACATATATATATATATATATTTCTAGCATCTCTAATTCTGTGATATTCAAATAGGTCCCTTTTGTAAGTAAAATACAACACAGATTTATTCTCATCATTTATAATGGGCTATGCTATGCTAATAATCTTAAAGTGCTATTACTGTTGAGGAAAATACATCTCTTTACAGAAGAAAACAAATGCTCCAAAGTTATTCTAATTCATCAATATCAGTGGTACCCAAGAAACTAAAAGAAGATACCATAAACATTTGTTATTAATGAAGCAAAAATGGCTATTTACTTCACTACCCACATGTAAGTAATTTCTATTATATATTTACACTCATCGACACACCAGGTGCCAAATTCTTACATGCCAAAGAATTGCCCCTTCCCCCTCACTTTTTAGTGCTCTGCCAATTCTACTAGGCCTTGAAATCAGGAGAGCCCATTTCTAGTCTGGACTCTGTCATTAATTAGCTGGGAGACCTTGGGCAAACCATTTAACCATTTGGCCTCATCTTTCTCACCTGTAAAATGAGGGAGTTACACTTGATAAGCTTCCTGGTGGAACGTACTCCTTCTCCACTTCCCTCCACATTTTAGAATCCCTGACTTCTCTGAAAGCGTAGCTAAGGTGGCCCCAGGACTGCTTCATGTTTGTCTCTGTATTCTTCCCTTTTAAGAGCCAGATGCTCTTCACTTCATCATCATCTTGTTGTTGTTGTTCAGTACTTTCAGTCATCTAGTTCTTTGTGGCCCCATTTGGTATTTTCCTGGCAAAGATACCAAAGTGGTTTGCCATTTCCTTCTCCAGCTCATTTTATAGATGAGGAAACTGAGGCAAACAGGGTTAAGTCACTTGCCCAGGGTCCCACAACTAGGAAGTGTCAGGCCAGATTCGAACTGATAAGAATGAGTCTTCCTGACTCCAGAAGCACCACCTAGCTACTTACTCTGTGAATAGTAGGCGCTTAATAAACGATTACTGAATTGAGTTGAATTCCATCTCTGAAATTCTGTGATTCTGTGACTTGCCGCATGGCACACAGCTCATGTTGTTAGGCAGAGCTGGGATTAGAAATGTGTCTTCTGACTCCCATTCTAGTCCTTCTTCCATATGTCCTGCTGCCTCCATTGATAATAACCTTAAAAAAAATTAACCCTAATGGCCTCTACTTGCTCACTCACCAAAATCCTAACAGTTTTTCATGCTTCTCAGAACATAATGTCAATGGGTCTAGTCACCTTAGAAACAGAATGTTATTAATCAGTTCAGTTTTCCTTCATTCACTATTTCATCATTAAAAACAATTAAAAGATATAGTGTCATTTGATAATGGCTCAGATGTATAAGACTGAAGAAACACTTTACCTCAGTATGAAGCAGCCACTCAAAGAAGGGAAAATACAAATCCAATAGGGAAGTCCCCCAGTTTGATAACTTTCGCAGCTTTCAGACCATGATCAATTTTCTCTTGGTAAATTACGAAAATTGCTTTGAAGCTCTAAAAGGTCTATATTATTCATTGAAGTTGTCTCTCTCTTCTTCTAGATCCATTAAAAAATCCTCGGAAATTAGGTATGTGAAAGCCTATTACAGTAATAAAAGGGTTAGAAAAGCAACTTCAGATCACATCCAGAACTTTAATGTTCATAATCAGCTCTAACGCCAGTGGGGGGTGGGGGAGGAGGAGCGGGGAGGACTGGTCAATTGTGGTAATGGTGGGAAAGTCCTTGGAGTATATGTGTATGTATATATGTATTTATATGTAATATGTGATTCTTTCTCTGCCTGGGCACAGTTCAAGTGACCACACAAGGAAGCTTAGAATAGATTCAGGTTTTTTATATGCACTCCAAGATTTGCCTGATTCCATTGTCCAATCTACCCCCATTGCAACTGAATTAGGGGAGAAGGGAAGGAAGGAAAAAAAGGAAAAAATGTCCATGATAACTTTATTAGTCTAATTCTATTTTATTATATTTATTATTATATTACTATTCTATTTCTTTTTATTTATTTATTCTAATTTAAAAGAAATAGGAAGTTGTACATAACAGATTTGCAGTTTCATATGCAATCATCTTTTCTTATTATACTATGTTATGAAAATGCTTGTTTTATTTCATAAATTAAAAATAAAATAAATTAAGATTTTTAAAAAACAGGTGAAAGAAGTAAAATCCTAAAGCAGAAGAATAGGGACTTGGGAAAGGAAATGTATCTGTGATTCTATTAGCATAAGAAACTCCCAGATAAGGAAGCTCCCTCTGTTAATGTAGGTTGGCACTTCCCCTGCAATTCACAGCCTTAGAGAGTTGCCCAGAGCACTGAGTGGGTCACATACCCACTATGTGTAAGAGGTGGGACTAGAATCCGTGTTTTCCAGGCTTTAAGACTGGCTTTCTATTTTCTATACCTTGCTGCCTCTCAAGTAGAGGAGAAAGAAAACAGAAACAAGTTCACACAGGATAATTCATAAAAATCAAACCTTTATGTATAACCCAAAATCAGGAACTCCCAAATTCTATCTATTATTCAACCATTTATCAAACATTTATTAAACATCTACTGTGTCCAAGGAACTTACCTTATGTCCATCATCTATACTGTATTTGTCTTTTGGTAGATGCTATAGTCCATTTTTAATATCTGAATATTTGTAACAAAAAAAGGAAAGATTTGCATTAATCATTTGGACAGAAATAAACAAATTAGCTAAGTATGCTCTCACTAGATTTTACCAAAATCAGCTCATTGAACACATATGTACAACCTGGCATACTTCCTCTCTATGGGATGTTGGTACAGGTATTTTTAAGTCCATCCACTCAGTAAGTCACCAGCATAATCCCTTTTAAGTAATATCTATTACTGTATTATAATTATATGCACACTGTTGTATGGGTCACTGGTTAGACTTTTCTCTTTTCACCCATTAAAATATCAGCTTCTTCAGAATAGGAACAAGCTATACCATTTAGCAAATGGTAGGTCTAGGTATTCCACATGAGTACTCCATAAATACAGTATATCCCAAAAGTCTAAGTTTAAGCTATTGAAGCTTAAAACCTTATTAAGACTTTCAGGCCATCTTATGCTTGCTTGATCATTCACTGGTTGACACCTCTCCTAAGCTACTACTACTGTTCACATGGACTATTTGTGCCCAGCCTGTGGTAGAGCATTCCGGACTCGTATTGGTCTGATCAGCTACAGTCAGACGTACTGCAACTTGACTCTAACATAGTGATGTCATTTTGGTCCTCTTTGAGAACAGAGGACAGCAATCAACCTGGCCTAACACACCTTGTCCAATCAGCTTACCTGTAGCCCCAGCATTCTGTAGACCAGGGGTGGGGTACCTGTGGCCTTGAGGTCACATGTGGCCTTCTAGGTCCTCAAGTACAGCCTTTTGACTGAAAATTTGGATTCAGTCAAAGGGCCATACTTGAGAACCTAGAAGGCCATACATGGACTCGAGGCTGCGGGTTCCCTACTCCTACTCTAGACATTACTTTCTATTTCTGAGAGGGAAAAATGAATAATAACTTCAGCCATATAAAGCTTTAATATTTACATACATTTTCAACACAACAAATTTGTGAGGTAGGTCATGTAAGTATTACTATCTTTATTTTCGCAAATGAGGAAACAGCTCAATGAAGTAACTTATTCATGGGTACACAGCTGGTAAATGTTGGCACTCAGGTAGCTTGACTCCCTTGATTCCTGTCCAGGTCATTCCTTCTACTGTACAAACATCACCTTCTTCTTCTCCCTCCAATTCCTGCCCCCCACGCCCCACACTTCCACATATGCACACAAACTCATGTAGTGGACCTGTATGTAATCCCTCTGCTGAAGCCCTCATCTTGAATCCCTAGCCCAGGAAGCCTACACCCATGCATCTGCTCCCCTGAGGCATCATCTCTTCCTTTATTCATCCTTATGACTCCCTACCACCCACCTGCTCTAACGAATTTGAGTGAGTTTCTAGTTTTCGATAAACTGCTTTCCATGCCCACAAGATATGTTACATTTGCCTTCTGTTAATAACCAAATGCTTGAATTTGAACAAGCTACCTAATCAGGCCTACGTCTCCAAGTGACTGAGTTAAATCTGAAATTCTGCCTTTAGGCCACTCCAGGATGTCAGAGCTCCCGGCTACCTGCACAACTTCCTGAGACAAAGGTAATTTCACATAGCATGTTACATACTCTTGTTCCTATGCAGACCCAACTTCACTCTAGTTTTCTTTCTTTGCTTTTCATCAGTTTAAGCCTGCCCCCTCCTGTTATGCTCTTTTAAATCTACTCCTCTTTAAAGGGAGAGCTATTTGTTTTATTTTAAAAATTAAAAACAGATGAAACAATTGTACTGAGAGAAGGAAATTCAGTAAAGTAAAAAAATCTTGAAGCTGTTTCTCTCACTCATGTAGGTGAACATTCTTCAGAAGAGTAGCAGCAATGATATTCTTTTTGCCTTTCCAGCAGTACCTGCACATGCATTCATGTGCATGTGTGCATGCGCAAGTGATGCGCATGCACGCACACACACACACACACACCCCCTCCAAGACAGATTTCTGTAGGAATTTTGCCATGGGTGAACTGGTTGTCCTATATTTCTTACACAGGGACCTTAATAGAATCATATAATGTTAGTACAAGAAGAGACCTAGGAAATCATCAGCTTCTACCTCTTATTTTATGGATTGGGAAACTGAGGACCAGAAAAGTAAAGTCACCAGGTCCAGCTTAGATAATTAGTTAGTGGACTTGAATCCAGAGCTCTAGGCTGAATCCAGAGCTTCTCATTCAAAGCATATTCCCCTATACCACTTGAACAGGGTCTGTATATATATTATTTTCTATGCATTGTAATCCAGTCCACACATCGGCCTACCTTTTAGCTTTTTGAGAGCTAGAACCAAATCTTTTATTGTTTTTTCCCTCCTCTAAAATACAAACCCGGAACAATAAATGCTGATTAAGTGAGTGCAGATCTGAGGTTCAAAAATCTTTGGAGCTGTCTGAATCTCAGTCTTTTTTCTCTTATTCTTTCAAAGACGATCTGAAGAAAAATACAACTTTTGCTTTCAATTTACCATCAGGGTTTCTTTTACTCAGAGACAGATCCATCAGCATAGCTCCAGAATTCTGAACAGTGTTGAGATAAAAAAATCTCATTTAAAGTCACATTTATTAAAGGTTGCACATGTAAGATACTATACTGCACTGTAAAGTACTCACAAGGGCCTGGGCCCTGCTCTCACATATTAAGGATAGCTGCCTTTTATATAGTACTTTTTATATACAGATGAATAGTATAATAACTCCCGAAAGCAGGGAAAAATTAATCCACAGGAATCCAAAACACTTTGCTCATTACCCTGAGCACAGAATGAACCAAGTATTGTATTTGGCAGAAGGAGATTTGATAAGTAAAAAGCTCAAGTGCCTTTGCTCAGAGACAATTGCCTTAGTGGTCTCAGGAAAATCTCCTTCCTGTTGTTCCATTTCCCATGGCAGGTTCCAGACACCCCGTACAACCTCCCTGAAGGGATGTCAGTCTCTTGGGGCCTCCTGAAAGGAGGACCAGTGAAGGTGTGGGTCCACCCACCTGAGAGGAGGGGTCATCCAAGAGGAAGTAGTTAGCTTTGCAGCTAAAACAAACTTCAAACCCCCAACCACTGTTACAATAGGATCATAGACTTAGGACAAGGAAATACCATAAATGTAACCTAATACAACTCCTTCATTTTACCCATGAAGAAACTGAAACCCAGGGAAGTTAATTAACATGTCCAAGGTCGCACAGGTAAATCTATTAAATGGTAAAGCTGGGATTTGCACCAAGGTCCTTTGGAACAAAATCTAAGCCTCTTTCACTGGGCCATGCTGCCCAGCTAATAACTGTCAGAAGTGAAATTTTAGTGGAGGCCTCTGTCCTTTTCCAACTGGTTCTTTATACTGTTGCTAAAATAATCTTCCTAAAACACAAGTCTCAACATGTCACTCCCTAGTCAAAAAAATTTCAGGAGCTCCCTATTTCCTCTAAAATAAGTTACAAATTTATTTTGACATGTAAAGTCCTTCACAATCTGGCACTGGGCTTATTTGCACATTCTTCTCCTTCAGGATCTCTATATTCCAGCCAAACTGCCCTCTTTCCTGCTCTTCTGAACATGACATTCTATGTGTTGGCTCCATGGCTTAGCTGTCCCCAAGGCATACCATGAATTTTCTCCTTACTTCTGTCTCTCGACCTTCATGGCTCTCCATGATGCTCAGGTCATATATCACCTACTATGGCAACACTTTCCCAGTGCCCCTAGTTATTAGTGATCTTTTCCTCTTCAATTAGGCATGTGTATACTTACCTGTTTATAGATAGTTGGTCCCCTCCCTATCCCTGATGGGGATGGGATCTGGACCCCTAAAAGGAAAGGACCATTTCTTTGGGACCTGGACCCCAAAGTCCCTGAATCCAGATCTCTGGCACCTGAAGCACCCAGCCCATCCCAGTCAATAATCCTCTTAACTGCCTTTTCACTGTAACTCCCTCGATTGTCTGCGCCTGGCCCCTCCCAGGCTACTTGCCACTCCTTAATCCTGTCCAGATCCTCCCACAGTCTTTCTGTATAAACTATCAATCTTACCTTCAACAATTGCGTAGATTCTTAAAATCCAGCCCATTTGAATTGGCATGCAAATAGCATAGACTCACTGGGAATCTTGCCCGCCCCAACCAGTGTCTGAAAAGACTCGCTACTTGGACTAAAAGAAGGCTTGAGTGGTTGAATTCTTTCAAGGCAGACCCCTGCCCTATGCCCTTGCATTTTGGGGTTCCCAGAACCCCCAGACCACAACATCCTTAGGGGCAAAGGCTAGTTTGGGAGAGGGGTGTTTGATTTTGTTGTTGTGGTGATGGTGGTGATGTTTTATCTTGTTTTTTCCTTTGTCTTGATATCCCTACTGCCCCCCCACACACAATGTCTGGCACACAGTAGGCACTTAATAAAGGTTTGCTGGATTGGATTGACTCAAAAAAATCTATCTTTCTAGTACGTGAAATGGCCTCTCAAATAGCTCACATCTTAAGCCAGAAGGATATTAGCCACAGAATTCACATGTAAATAATGTTTAAGTGGTTAAGCTCTCACCTTTCCTCATTTCTCTCCCAATTCAAGAGTGAGGACATACGATGGAGCCAACAAGCCTGCATTTTGCCAAAGAATCAAACAATAGGGAAAGATATCTGCTCCAAATTGAGTTCTAAAATTGGGGAATGAGTCAGCCTACCAAATATAAAGAGAGAGATGGTTTGGGGCACAGAAAATGACCCAGAGAAAGCAGACTATTGAGGAATTGGTACTGCAAGATGAGGTCCCTAAGAAGCTAGAAAAACCACAAAATGGCTGGTCTAGTATTTAGTCAGTCAATTAGCATTTTTTAAGTACCTACTATGTACCAGGCACTGTGATCAGGGCTGGGGATTCAAAGAAAAGCAGAATATAGTCCCTGCCTTCAAAGAGCTTACAATCTAATGGGGTAGACAGAAGGCAAACAAAGATGAATAAATAAGCTAAATACAGGGTGAATAAATAATTAAAAGAAGGAAGGCACTAGAATTAAGAGAAATTAGGAAAGACTTCTTTCAAGCTGTGACTTGAAGAGAGCAGGAGGTAGAGATGGGGAGAGAGAGCATCCCAGGTATGGGAGACAGCCAGAGAAAATGAGCAGAACCCAGAGATGGAATATCTTCTTTGAGGAACAATCAGGAGGCCATTGTCACTGGATTGAAGGGGAGGGGGCTGTTAGAGGAGGAGAAGTGGTTTAAGATATAAGAAGATTGGAAAGATGAGGGTGGGGAGCTTGCATCATGAAAGACTTTGAATTGCCAAATGCTTTGCATTGGATCCTGGAGGTGATAAGGAGATACTGGAGTTTATTGAATATGGTGGTGATATGGTTGAACTGGAGCTTTAGAAAAATCGCTTTGGGGCAGGTAGGTGGCACAATGGATAGAGCACCGGCATTGGAGTCAGGAGGACCTAAGTTCAAATCCTGCCTTAAATGCTTGACACTTACTAGCTGTGTCACCCTGAGCAAGTCACTTAATCTGATTGCCCCACCTAAATAAACAAATGAGTGAGTGAATGAATGAATGAAAAAAGAAAAGAAAAATTACTTTGGCGGTTGAATGGAGGGTGAACTGAAGAAGAGAAACTTGCAGCAGGCAGATCAACCAGCAGGCTATTGCAACAGTCCAGGCATAATATCTTATACAAGTATTGAGAATCTCACTTCTGCCATGTGGGTACTTGAAGTGTCAAGCCAATCAAACTGGTCTTTAGTTAGAAAGAAATTCCTTACTATTGAGGGAACGATAACTTCAATCAAGTTAACATTTTAGGGCCAACATTAAAAAAAGAGAAATGTAAAGGACTTTGGTCTTGATGAATGGTAAGGAGACGATCCTGTTTGATCATATTTCCTTTATAACTCTATAGAGGCCAGCCAATAAGTATATTCAATTGTGCAATACAATGGCATGAATTTATTGCAACAAGTTCTACAAAATAATATTCCCGATGTTGTCTTCCCTCATATATTTGATCTTTAAGTTTTATGGAAAATGGAGTCCATATTATGTTTCATAGATGTAAAAAGGACTATACTCATGGATCACTGACATCATTAAACTGTAGAATTTCCATCATATTCCCAAATCTACAAACTCTCATTCCCCAAGTCCTAGCACTAAAGAACACTGTGTGTGGAAACAGATTGTCCCACACAGACATCTGCTCTTTATAACAACAAGGAGAAGCCTAATGCATCAAAAAAGTGATAAGAGCACCATTGCCCTTGCTGAGCTTTTCTTTCTTTGCACTTTGCCTCCCTGGCTTCAGTATTATTTCCATCACCTTATTCCTCACTTTCTGAATTGCCCTGGCCTCTGATAACCCCCTCACTTAAAGATTTTCCCTTCCCTGATCATTTGTTGATTTTTAATGGGGCTGGTCAGTTGAGTGATAGCCTAAGGACAGTGGAATTCTGGTAGATTCAAACCCTATCAGCCTCAACTCCTCCTATTGAAATCAGTCTGGGTCAAGTTCTACACCCCGTCCCCCGCCCCAAGAAGCCTTCCTTGATAATAGCAATAATAGCTAACATATGGAGCTTTAAGGTTTACAAAGTGCCTCTAACCACAATCTCTCTCTAATACATTTCTTTTGAAAATCTCTCTCTCTCTCTCTCTCTCTCTCTCTCTCTCTCTCTCTCTCTCTCTCTCTCTCTCTCTCTCTCTCTCTCTTTCTCTTTCTCTCTCATAAAAAGGGTGGTATAATCATTTGCAAAAGATACTTATCATACTAAAACATGTTGTAATGATCAGCCACAGAAACATAGACTCTCAGAATAGGAAGGTCATAGAGTCACAAATTCAAAGAATTTCAGAGTTGAAAGGGACCTCAGAGGCCATCTAATCCAACCCATAACTGAAAAGGAATGTCTTCTACAAGATCTGTCATCTCTATAACATCCCTTGTCAGTTATCCAACTTCCAGCTGAAGTTTTCCAGTGATGGGAAACCCATGAGGAATGGGCAGTTTGAGTTTTGCACAACCCTAATTGTTAGGAATCTTTCTTTATATCAAGCTCAAGTCTACCTCTTTATAAATTCCAATCCCCTCATAGTAAAGATGAGAAAACTGTGGCCAATTTGTGTCAGAGAAAAGACTGGACCCCACATCTATTTACAAGCATACCTTGGAGATATTGTAGGTTCGGTTCCAGACCACTGCAATAAAGTGAATATCACAATAAAGTGAGTCACACGAAATTTTTGGTTTCCCAGTGCTTATAAAATTTATGTTTATACTATAGTGTAGCCTATTAAGTGTGTGATAGTATTTTGTCTAAAAACACAGTATGCACACCTTAATTTAAAAATATTTTACTGCTAAAAAAAAATGAGCCTTCAGTGAGTCATAATCTTTTTGCTGGTGGAGGGTCTTGCCTCAACGTTGATGGTTACTGACTGATCAGGGTGGTGGTTGCTTAAGTTTGGGCTGGCTGTGACAATTTCTTGAAATAAGATAACAATGAAATTTGCCCAATCAATTGACTCTTCCTTTCATGAGAAATTTCCCTATAGCATGCAATGCTGTTTGATAGCATTTTACCCACAGTAGAACTTCTTTCAAAATTACAGTCAATCCTCTCAAATCCTGCCACTGTTTTATCAACTAGGTTTATGTAATGTTCTTTAATATTGCTGTGTTTCAGGAAATAGGGAAGCCCGAGGAGAGGAAGAGAAATGGGAGAATGACTGGTCAATAGAGCAGTCAGAATACACACAACATTTATCAGTTAGGCATCCCAAAACAATTACAATAGTAACATCAAAGATCACTGATCACGGATCACCATAACAGATACAATAATAATAAAAAAATGTGAAATATTATGAGAATTATCCAAATGTGACACAGAGATGCAATGTGAGCACATACCGTTGGAGAAATGACGCTTATAGACTTACTCAATGCAGGTTGCCACAAACTTTCAATTTGTTTCAGAAAAAAAAACACAACATCTGCAAAGTGCAATAAAGCAAAGTGTGATAAAATGAGGTGTGCCTTTACTTTTATTGCAAAGGTCTTTCTAGTACACCAAATGAAATTGGGTAGGCTCTAAAATGTCTCTGAATGGATGCTAGGAAATAACTCAATGGTGTTCCTTGAAGGTACCGCGTTCTACTCTACCTCCTTGTACTAAGCTCACCCTTGGCTTCCTCGGAATTGTGAAATAATTTTTTTTTGCTACAACTAGAGCTAAAAATCAGAGTTGGATGCCAATCTGTTACTTTCAGGGCTTTAGAGAATAATATCTAAGGACTAAAAACATCAGATGATCTAGAGAAGCAATCATTCATTCAACAAATATTGCCTGAATACACATGATTTACTAACCTTATGACAGGAACGATGGAAAGATATACGTAACCCAATTTTTGCCCTGTAGTCTATTCAGGAAAGGATATGTGCACATAAAAATGAAATAGCAACAGAAGGCTGTATTTGAATATGTGATTCATGTATCATAGAGCGTTCTAGAAATTTAGAGCAGAACCTCAGTGGTCCTCAAGCGAAGGCTCAACGACATCTTGTTAGTTACAGTGAAGAGGGAATTATCGATGACATAGTATTTGTATTAGATGGCCTCTGAGATTCTTTCCAGCCCTAGGAATCTATGATCCTGTAGGCTGTAGTGGTAGCATGGTACACTGGAAGACCCACTGGCTCTGGAGTTTAAGGATCAGGGTTCAAGTCTCACCTCTACTGCTTGTAAACTGCCTAACTTTAGGCAACTAATTTGACCTCTATGGGCCTCAGTTTTTTCTCTTCTGTAAAAGGAAAGAAGTGGGCTAGCTCTACATTTAGGATCCTAATACCCTATGACCTTTAATTAGCAAGGTGAGGTCCTGGATAAAGTGCCAGACTTAAAGTCCGGAAGTCCCGAATTTGAATTCTGCCTCAAACACTGACTAGCTGTGTGTGAACCCCTTGCAAGTCACTTAACCTCTGCCTGGGTTTCCTCATCTGTAAAATGGAGTTAATAATAACACCTATGTCCCCAGGTTGTTGTGAGGATTAAATGAGATAATATTTGCAGAGCACTTTGTAGTGCCTGGAACACCGCAGGTGCTTCATAAACGTTTGTTCCTTTCCTTGATCAGTCAATACAAAGTTCATTCCACCGTGCCCTTTGGAATTCCTTATCTAGAATCCACAAACTACTATAAAACCTCAAAAATCTTGAGCATTATCCATTCACCTTTCTGGCATAAATGAAAACCTTCAGAGCTTTCTACTCCGATGATCACTTCATAACTACAGTAGTAATTGACAAATGGCATCCCTGTCCGGTACTTAAGTAAGGAACTTTAAGGTTTGCAAATCACTTTACACACATTATCTCATTTGAATTTCACAACCACCTTGTGAGATAAGCGCTACAAGTATTTTAAACCCTTTTTACCCATGAGGAAACTGAAGCTAGAGGAAGAAGCGTGTTGTTTTAATCCCAACAAAATCAGAAAGCCTCCTCAGCTGCCTCTTCACAGGGTGTGGAGATGACCCTGGGATGTCGAAGCTGTTCTAGAGAGACACAAACCCTGACAGGCTGCAAAGACTTTAAGCATGGCCCCAGCTGATGAATTGTTTGACAGCTGAAGCCCAGCATGGCTAAAAGTAGCCAGAAGCCTGGATGACTTTATTTTTTTAAGCCACAGCAGCTCATAAAATCTATTAAGCACAGAGCATTGTTGGAGGGATGATCCAGAACGATGTAATCATAAATCCTTAAAGTAATAATAATAATAATAGAATGAACTTCAAAGTATTTTATGTAAATTGTCTCAGTTGATCCTCCCAACAACCACATTAGGCAGATACTGGAGATACTTGTAACTCCATTTTTCAGATGAAGAAAGTGAGTTTCAGAAAGGTTAAGTGATTTTGACCATGGTGATAGCTGCTAAGTATCAGAGATTCAATTTAAATTGAGGCTTTCTTGATTCCAAGTCCATGAGTCTTATCTATTTATGCCACCATGTCACCTATCAAATATCAAGGTAAGAAAAGTTAAAAGTCATCCTTCAAGAACAGAAGGAAGTACGGAAGGAAAACTAGATAAGGAGGACAGCTTTGAAAGCTTTGTTGAATTTGCTAAATATTTTCCAATCTAATCCAACTCAATAAACATGTATTAAGCTCCTATGGTACGCTAAGTGCTGGGCATACTATTAATATAAAGAAAGACAGTCTCTGCCTTCAATAAGCTTACAATCTAAAGGGAAAGAAAATGCATAAAAGAAGGCAGGAAAGAGGAGAGGGGGCATGGGGACAGGACACCATGGCACAGTGGCATCTTGTTCTATGCAGTTGATTTTTGTTTTGTAATTTCTTGATTTCTCATAGAGTCATTAGCTTCCATTTGCTCCATTTTAATTTTTAAGGAATTATTTTCTTCAATGAGATTTTGGACCTCCTTTTCCATTTTGCCAATTCTGCTTTTTGAGGCATTCATCTCCTCATTGGACCTCTTTTGCCATTTGGTCCAGTCTATTTATTAAGGTATTATTTTCTTCAGCATTTGGGGAGGGTGTCTCCTTTAGCAAGCTGTTGACTTGTTTTTCATGATTTTCTTGTGTCACTCTCATTTCCCTTCCCAGTTTTTTCTCTACTTCTCTTTCTTGATTTTCAAAACCCTTTTTGAGCTCTTTCATGGCCTGAGACCAATTCATACTTTTCTTGGAGGCTTTGGATGTAGGAGCTTTGACTTTGTTGTCTTCTTCTGAGGGTATGTTTGATCTTCCTTGTTACCAAAGTAAGATTCTATAGTCTGAGTTGCTTCTTTTCAACTCCCACCCAGTGCTTCTGGTTCTGCTTTCTGTGACCAAAATAAATAAATAAATCTTCTCTTTCTCCCATACAGCACACCTTCAAATAATTCAAGATAACATTCATGATGTGCCACCTCCACCTATCCACCCAACTCTCTTCTTCACTGGGCTAAATATTTCAAGTTCCTACCACCCATTCTGATATGGTCTGAACCCAAGGCTACTCACTATTCTGATAGTCTTCTTCTGGACACTCCATCCCTGGCCAAGAGCCTATCAGTCTATATTTTCAGCCACAGTCTAGTTATTCAAATACTATTCTTAGACACTTTCTTAACTAGCTTATTCGTTCCCTAAATCTACCTTTCTCTTCTGAAGTTATTCACCTTAATTGGAAGCAGGAATAAAGACAGCACTTATGCCCCAAAACATAAGTTTCCTTCAGTTTCCTGTTCCAAACTCAAAAAATCCTCTCCAGTGCCTTCCAGATTCTTCCCAATAGCATCATTTGTGCCTACCCTAGTGATCACCAGAGGTAGGAGATGTCATCAAGGTTGACAAGTCTTAGAAGGTTGTCTGTTACATCCCAAAGACCCACCTTCCTGGGAAGAAAACAGACCTTGTGAATGTCAGGTCACTTCTTCCTTCTCATACTTCTCTCTCCTTCAAGTAATACCTAACTAAAAGACACACCATGTCCTTCTTTGAATATTTGGAAGTCATTACTGATCTATAGAGCCAAGTATAGGGGTAGACAAGGTAGACAATCATCCAATTCCCAGCATATAGGAGAGTGTAGCAAGATTCATTTTAATATAGCTTTTAAAAAAAGAATATTTTTGAAAATATTAATAATTTAATTTTTAAGATAGAATAGAAAAAAGACCAAAATATCTAACATTTACATAGCACTTACCATTGCCAAGTGCTTTACAATAATATCTCATTTGATCCACTCAACAACCTTGGGAGGTAGGTGTAATTACTATCTTCATTTTACAGATGAGGAAAACTGAGGCAAACAGAGGTTAAGTGACTTGCCCAGAGTCACACAGCTAGTAAGTGTCTGCAGCTGAATTTGAACTCAGGTCTTCCTGATTTGAGATCCAGCACCCTATCCACTCGCCATCTATCTTCCCCAGAAGAACCATCATGTTAACACCAAAGAGTATTGACTCTAGAGTCAGAGAACCTGGGTTCAAATTCTATCTCTGATACTTATTATCTATATGACCTTGGTCTCCCACTTCATCTGGGGCCATTTCCAGTTGTCCCAATCTCTATCTGGCCACTGGCTCCAGAGGTGAAAGGAGGCTGGTGACTTTGCACAGCCCTCCCTCACTTAAATACAATTCACTTGCATGTCACGGCATCACCTCCCTGATGTCATGGTCCTCATTGAGAACAAAGGACAAACAACCTTTGTAAGTGGAAACAGGAGTTGCCCCACTGGGGACCCAAATGGAGCTGGACAATTGGGCAATACAGCTAAAAAGAATATTTTTAATTACAGAAACATCTGTCATTATGGCAGATGAGTACTCATTTGGTGATGTCATTCATATATGTTACAGTCAAACCTTTCCTACAGGGCATAAGCACCTTATTCTTTTCTAATCACCTTCTCATACTATGGTTTTTGTTTATAAATTTTCAAAAACCTAATTTCAACTACTTGGGTTGCAGCCTAATCTGAATTGTAAAAATATTTGTAAAAGAAATACAGTTTTAGTATTTTCACATTTATTCAATAACTTGACCTACTAACAAAACACTTCCAGGCTCTCGACCTTTGCTAGTTTGCAGCAAAGGTAGGGTTGAGAAAGCTGTGTGGAAAAGGAGACCTTTTGGTCCAAATGAATGGGCCTACAGATTTGGTAAACCAAGATTTACACAGAAGACTCAATAGTCCCATGCAAGTATTTACCCAGTTTCTAAAATGTACACAATACTGTGCTTAACAGTAATGGATGTAAAGGAAGTATAAGGTACAATCCTGCCCTCAAATAGCTTACAGTATAGTTGGCGAGTGAAAGTACACAACAGCATTATATGCTGACTTTATTTGGTGCTAAAGACAATTGTAGAATAAGATAGTGCATCTCTGAACTTGTCTGAGGCAGCATGCCAATTCTCTGTTTTGGACAAGGTTTTACAGTATATGTTTAACTAACTGCTACATAGGCTAGAAAAGCTTCTCTGGGGCCTATTGTGGTTTAGCTCATTTTAAAGTACTTAGGCATACAAAGTGACCACCTATATTTAAAGTGTATTCCCAGATGTCCGATTACAGTAAGCCCTGCTATGCTTGTTCATATGTACAAGAATATTTCACCAACAATGTAGGAACAAAGACTCACCCTTGTGAAGAAAAGGCCTTGAGATCTTTGTGTAAAAGCTGAGGACCATCACACTGTAGAAGGGAGCTAACTATTATGGAATGGGGCATGGAGGTAAGTGAAGTACACAGCAAGAATCCATACCAGGGGTGGGGAACCTGTGGCCTGGAGGCCACACATGGCCCTCTAGGTCCTCAAGTGTAGCTCTTTGAATCCAAACTTCACAGAACAAATTCCCCTCTAGGTCCTCAAGTGCAGCCCTTTGACTGAATCCAAACTTCACAAAATAAATCCCCTTAACAAAACAATTTGTCTTATAAAACTTGGACTCAGTCTAAAGGACACACCCAAGGACCTAGAAGGCCACAGGTTCCCCACCCCTGTGGCCTAAACTACACCCAGAGAGAGAATCTCAGAGATTTCCAATTTGAGTTTGACAGGCCCAATAAAAAAAATCCAACAGTGAGAAACGTTGCGACCATCAGGAACCTGGGTGATCAATCATCACCAGAGATTCTTTCTATCAAGCAAGAGTATCACTGGTCCTAACAACTTCAGAGAAACTCTCCTCCAATAGGGATGGAAGAGAGATTACACGATTCTGGGAACACCAAATACTGAGAACTAAATAGGGTTTGAGAAAGCTCTCCCGATAAAACACTGAAGATAATAATTATAACAATAAATAATAATAATAATGGCTAACATTTATATAGTACTTCAAAGTTTTCAAAGCACTTTGAAAATATTATCTCATTTGATCCTTACAACAACCATGGGAGGTAGTTGCTATAATTATCCCCATTTTATGGATGAGTTAACAGAGGTAGACAGAAGTTAAGTGACTTGCCCAGGGTCATACAGCTATTAAGGAAGAAGGAACAAGTTTTCATATGTACATAAAGGTACAACTTTTAAAAGATTATAGGCCAATGACTGGTAAATAGTAGATGTTTAAATACCTTTTGGTTAATTGATTTTTGATTGATGGCTTGACTAACTCAAATGAAAAGGAATATAGGCTATTGCAAATCATATGCAGTTCTATGAAAATAATTTTGTACAGATAAAAGGAAACTAAAGAAAGAGGAAAGGTGGCAAAGGAAATATAGTAGTGTTCTAAAAGTTAGTTTCTTGTTCCAGTGCCCATCTCCATTGGCTGAGAAGATAGCTGAGATGTCTTATGTTGTATCTCGTACACAGTTGAGGGTATCATCTTATCCACATTTAGTGTAGGTCAACACTTGTGGGATTGCATCAATGTGGCTTTCATCTTTTTGTTATTCTTAATCTCCAGCGTCACTGCAAAGATATGACTAGCTGATGCAGTCTTTGGTGCATAGAGTGCGAAATTAGATCTAGAAAGGATCTCTAAGATCATTTGGCCCAACATCTTGTTTTATAGACAAGAAAATTTGGGTTCAGGGAAGTTGTGACTGCCTTTGTTGATATAACCAGTTAAGTGCCAGAGGTTAGGTTTGAACCCCAGCTTTCACAATTCCAGTTCCAACATTCTATCCACTATCAATCAATCCATAAGAAGTTACTAAACACCTACTAGGTGCCAGGCTGTGCTAGGCACAGAGCACAGAAAGCCAAAAGCAAGAGAATTTACCACACTGACAATTATCTTGCATATTTCTGCATCAAACCATCTGATGCTTTTAAAAAATCCTAATATTTTCATTAGTTACTCATTTGTGTTTACATGTGAACTTGAAACCAGGGGCAAGAAAGATGGGCAGCTTCCTAGGGTGTAACATGTAGGTAGGTTCAATGAAGGTCTTTTTAATGCTCCTTTTTCTAAGTGCATGTATTTTAAATTTTAGAAAATTCAATGCTCCCTGTAAGGCAGGCATTTATTTTGAAACAGATCAGGTAGCATATGTTACAACAAGATCTGTAAAATCTCCAGAGGACAATTCATTGAAAGGGGCTATAATTCTCAAGCTCTATTGGGGCACAATATTCAAATCTTGCCTGAGATAGACAAAATTCTGCTTACATGACCTTTTATGTATAAAACATTTGTAGGGATTATACAAATATACATATGTACAAAATATATGTACACATGTGTTTTGCAACCCGTAATAGAAAGAAAACAAGAACAAAAGAAAGAAAGAAAGGAAAGGCAAGGAAAGGAAAGGAAAGGAAAGGAAAGGAAAGGAAAGGAAAACCAGTGTAATAGATAGAGTGCTAGACATAAATAAGGAAGATCTCGATCCAAACCCTGCCTCTGACACTAGCTTTGTGACCCTGGCCAATTCTCCTAACTTATCTGTGCTATGTTTTCTTATTTATAAAGATAATAATAATTAAATTAATACTTGTAGTGTCTACCTCAAAGGATCAACACACCTTTGGGAGTCAAAATGAGATAATTCATGTAAAACATTTGCAAACTTTAAATGCAATATAAATATCGGCTATTATTATGTGGAACTCCATGTTAGAAACAGAGAGAATTTCAGAAGCATTGTTAGGAAATTTGTAAAAATTCTTGAATTCAGTCATGCAAATATCTTTTCAGTGATCCCAAATCTCTCTGCAGAAAAATAGGTATTACTCAGCTTTAAGTGCCAGATGAAACTTAATGTGTGGGTCTTAGCAAGGTATCGAGTGTCTACTAAGAAGAGAATAAGGCTTTGAGATTTTCTTTAGTGAAAATAGAGTAATCCAATATCATAATTGCACTAAACAGAGCTCTGATATTATTCCATCAAGGTACAAGTGATGCTGATCATTCTTCCCTCTGTTCAAATATCCTGAAATCCATGCCACCCACTGGTACTTGAAACAGAGTACATCACAAGTGGTTGTATATTGTTTCAGAAGTGAAAAAATAATTATGGAAGCTTCATAAATATCATGCAACAATGGTCATTCTCAGTCAAGGAACAGAACCTTCCCCCTGCTAGAAACTCACCATACAGATGAGTCTAGCTTCACACAATAGGTATATTCTGGAAACACTGTACATATACCAAATGTTGAATATCAAGTCCTATTTTGAATGCACTGGAAGACCTTTCTTATATGGAACTTTTTAAAGGAACCAACCCTACAGAGGATCATTTTATCATGTGAGTGATTACATGCAAACACATCTATTTTAAAAGTTTAAATTTTCTCTAAAGATGAAGCAGACACACCAGGAATCTCAACAGACAAAAAAAAAAGTATGAAATAAACCCAACCCATACAATGGATCATCTTTTCTTGCTGGATCTTCTCCAGTAGGTGCTCCATAGGAGATTATTAATTGGTTTTATTATTATCCTACAGAATTTACTATATTTTTAAACTGGCTAATAACACCTATTAGAGATATCTATAGATGCTAAATATTCCTAGTCTTATTTCATGCTGCTGAGTATAAACCAGAGTATGAATTTATTTAGCATTGAGACACATTTATCAGAGAAACCTGAGAAGACTTATATGAAGCGATATGAGTGAAATGAACAGAACCAGGAGAATAATTTATACAATAACTATACCATAGTAAAAATGGACACTTGAAAAACTCAAGAATTTTCATCACTGCAGTGACCAATCCCTATTTCAAAGAACCAATGGTGAAGTATGCTATATACCTCCTAATAGAGAGAGATGATGGGCTTAAGAAGCAAAATGAGATGTATATTTTTGGACATATTTTGGTCAAGACAAGATTTTGTTTTGCTGGACTATGTATATTTGTTATAAGAGTTGGGGGGGTTGGTTTTTTTTTGTTTTTTCTTTTTTCCAGGAGGTGGGTAGAGGCAGGGAGGGGTGAAGGGAAGAATAAATGCTTGGCAATTGAAAAAATTAGAAAGCTTTAAAGGCACATTTATCAACTTTCTCATAGAGAATATTAGAAAGCCAGGGGAAAACTCCCCTCGCCCCATCCATCATCCATCCATGAGAATAGGCAGTATAATGGTTATCATGGTACCCCATTAGGTAGACCTATTCATTGACTAGCCCATCAAAAAGCCTGCTTTCTACAGGGAAACTGGTCTAAGTGGACTTCCTTTTCCTGGCCCAATTTCTAACTCCAAACTTAAACCTGCTGTTGGTTTGGGATCCAATCAATTGTGTTATTCCATTGATGTGGAGAATATGGCACAGTATTACAAGGAATTAACCCAAGAATTTAAAAGTTTTAGTTGGGTTGAAGGGCAAGTAAGTTGATTTGCAGAAAAGCTGAGTTTATCACAAATAATAGAATTGCCACGGTCAGAGGTGTGGCTTTCTGAAAGCTGAAACCACACACACACACACACACACACACAACACACACATATACACATATGCATGCATGCATATATGTATGCATGCACACACATATACACACACAAACACAATCCACTAATGTTATTTACTTATTCATACAGGCTCCACAAGAGGAAAAAATATCCCTCCATCTTCTTTCCTCTGAAGTTTTAAGGGGAAGAAGAATGAGGGGAATAAAAAAAAATTCCTTGAGACATTAAACCTAAGTTGGACCAAGTACTCAGCAGTCTATTGCAGGCAACAATTGTGCTCTGGCAGGGAAATGGACTAAGTGACTTAATGGGTATTTTCCATCTCTAATTTCCATGATTAAAAGAAAGAGGTTGAGTGAGGTACATGTGGAGCCTATTGTGAGTTTGCCAATGAATCCTAATTTAGATCAAAGAGAGTCTATGCGATACTGAACCATAAACACCCTAGTGTGCGTTACTTCAAGGAAGTTGTTAGTGTGTCCCCGATGGCTATTATGTGATATAGTTGCTCTCTATAGCATGCGCCCTTTAATTACTAATATAGAAGAAAATCCCATATAAGAGGGAGGAATGTAAATGAGACCCATGCTCTTTTGAACATTTTATGCATTTGTCAGATTAAAATTCGTTGTGGACTTTGGTTTTTCATTGATCACCCTTGGTCATGATCATTTTGTTCTTTAGATCAGATCAACTTTCCAGAAGCTATTTTCCATCAGCACATCAATTTGCCTTCTTTGCTTACATTTATCACTGAGGCACCAGGTCATCAGGATCAGATCAGAAGCAGTTTCTTTGAAGTTTTCAAAAGTAGGAAAGAAATGCTTCTCTTGCCTGCCACCGTCGGCCCACCCCCCACCCCACCCCATACACATCTTCTTTCTCACACCCACCTCTCAATGTGCTGTTATTAAAGAGCAGGATAAGATGACTATAGCTTATGGAAGGGAAGGGCCAGTTAAAAAGACCAAAAGGACAATACTGCCTTACCAAACTCATTCTCCACTTTGAAAATGGAAATGCAGCTTTCTTGTAGAAAGATACTTTAGGGACATAGATTGGGACCAATAATCCGAATCAGCATGCTTCAGTTTCAATGGGGGTTGACAAAAGTGTTCTTTAACAAGAATTCCCCCCAGAATCCTGAAAGGAAAGAGCCACAAATGTCAATTTAAACAACTTGATTTTTCAGATTGCTTCATTTTCCCCAATCCCTTTTCTACTCTCAGCCTACACATAGGAAACAGAAGTGATAGCCATTTTGAGCAGAAATTAAAGACTCTCTTTAAGAATAGGCACTTCCTAAAGGCATAAAAGTTGCTTAATGATCAGTATGATTCCTGCAGGTATTAACTATTCAGTGAGATTGGCACTGCCAGTACTATAACTTGTACTTTGTTTGGTAAGGGAAAATTCCTTCTCTGCTATCTGTGCCACATTATGAACAGAAAACAATAATTCAATCATTTCTTAATAAGTAAATGATGATACTCTAGTGGGTCTTACCAGTGCTTGCTCCCAGTGGTTGCCATATTGCCAATGAGGTACAATGAGCCCAAGAGACAGAGAAAGAAAGAGAAATCATACTCATACACAAACTAGGAAGCCTAAAACTGTAAGCCAATATGGCACATCAGTGTTTAAAGACCTATCAAAGAAACATACAATTTTTCAACTAAAACCCTAATGTTCATCTCCTTATCCTGTCAATTAGTCAATTATAAAGCTCCCACAGCAGGAGGCCCATCCTGTAAGTAAAGAAATAGCATTTAGAATGGGTCCAGGTTAGACAGATGATATAGAAAAGTGGTGTGAGGAGGCATTTCCTCCCTAGGAAGTTTGACTCCTCCAGCTGTTAGGCAATGGAGCCCTGGAAAGGACTGAGGTACATATCGCTGTCTCAAGCCTTTGACACAGATGTAAAAGGAGGGCCCATTCACACAGAAGCCTTGACAAATTGATTTATATGGTGACAAGTAGCACAATCTGTTTTACAGACAGTATATTGAACTGGGCTAACTGAAGGAAAATATTTAGAGAAGCAAAGAGTGTATATTAATTGAATACTAGGAAGCCTCTTTACTTGATGCCTACTCTTTCAGACAAGTTCACATTAAAGTCAAAGGTCCTTACATAAGATACGGCATCTTTGATATGGAAATAATAACTGTTTGTTACTTTCTTCAAAATATGCTAATTACCATATGAAATTCCAGGTCTTATAACTAGGAGGAAATTTTTTTAGCTACTGTAAGCATCATGCAAATGGGCCTAACCATTTGCAAATTAGACCTGCACAAGTGAAGAGAAAAATTTGGTTTGGGATTTTAAAAACAATTAAGTTCATGATAACAACTGCCTAGATTTATTCAGTTTAAACACAGTGAGTTGTTTTTTAATGAAACTAATTTAAAAATCCTCTCTGGATCCTCCTCATGACTCTCCAGACTTCTTTCTCCACCATGTTTCACCAGTCTGGGAAGCTGCCTTCATCATCCTATTACAGCAGCCTTCTCAATGTGGAGGATCTCTCCACTTTGTGGTCTGTTCCTCTGATTGACCAAATCCTCCTGGAACCTATATTTTAAGGAGTGCCCCTATGCCAGTCATGTTGACTCCCTTCCTCTCTAGATCCTGCTTTTTGACTTTGGACTTCTTTCTCCATCATACTCTATTGTGTATACTTTTTCTCCCCCAACCTTTTTTCACCTTCTTGTTATGTGCTGTCTTCCCTCATTAGAATGTAAGGTCCTAATGCAGACTGAAGCATCTTTTTTTAAAATTTTCTTTATTATTCTTGGGTTTTGGGGTCTATGTTTTCTTGTGCAAAATGGCTAATGTGGAAATGCTTTACATGACTGCACACATATAATCTATATCAAAACTGCTTGCCTTCTCAAGGAGGGACAAGAGGAGGGAGAGAATTTAGAACTCAAAAATTTTTTGAAAATGTTAAAAAATTTTTATTTACTTGTGATTGAGAAAAGATAAAAATAATCAACATATCTATCCTTTGTTTCTATTTGTGTTTCCAGCTACTTAACACAGTGCCTGAAACACAGTAACCTCTTAATAAATGCTGTTGACTGTGTTTTTAACTCTCTATGTTGGAACGCAATAAAAATTGTGCTCTTTTCTTTTTAAAAATTAACTTAATGAGTTTTGTTTTGTTTTTTTTCGTTTTTGATTTAAATTTATTTATTTAACATATTTGGTTTTCAGCATTGATTTTCACAACAATTTGAATTACAAATTTTCTCCCCATTTCTACCCTCCCCCCCACTCCAAGATGGCTTATATTCTGGTTGCCTTGTTCCCCAGTCAGCCCTCCCCTCTATCACCCCCCACCTCCCCTCTCATCCCCTTTTCCCTTCCTTTCTTGTAGGGCAAGATAAATTTCTACGCCCCATTGCCTGTGTATCTTATTTTTTAGTTGCATGCAAAAACTTTTTTTGTTTTTGAACATCTGATTTTAAAACTTTGAGTTCCAAATTCTCTCCCCTCTTCCCTTCCCACCCACCCTCCCTAAGAAGTCGAGCAATTCAACCTAGGCCACACATGTATCTTTATGTATAACCCTTCCACAATACTCATGTTGTGAAAGGCTAACTACATTTTGCTCCTTCCCAACCCATCCTGCTTTATTGAATTTTCTCCCTTAACCCTGTGCCTTTTCCAAAGTGTTTGTTTTGATTACCTCCACCCCCATCTGCCCTCCCCTCCATCATCCCCCCGCCTTTTATTTTTTTTTTATCTTCCTCCCCCTTCTTTTTCATTTTAACTTCTCCCTTCACTTAGAGAAGTCAATCTGCTTAGGAAGTGGCCTCTTCACAAAAGGACCAATTGCTGAATACGAGCCATAACATAGGCCCAAAGCTGGCAAGAGCTGCCACCAACAAGGGTGCTCTTCTCTTCTAGCACCCCACTTCTATCTCTAGTCAGCCAAAACCCAGAGACAAAGCTTGATTGCTCACAGGGCTTGGATGAGATTGGAGTAATCAACTCTATTCTTTCTGGGGTAGCAGTACCCCATACGTCTCCAGGCCTTACCATCTACTCTATCTCTCAGCACTCTAGAACCCCAGTGCAGTCGCCTGACCTGTTGCTAAGGAACCCCAAGCTTTGCCACCCCATTGCTGTGCCCGTATGACTCTCAGGGCTTTCTATCCACTCTGTACCTGATCTTTGCTGTCTCCCCAATTAGAAGATGGGCTCTTTGCAAACAGGAGCTGTCTCCCTTTTTCTTCTTGTATTCTCAACACTTAGCGCTGTTCTTGGCACATAGAAAATGCTTAAAAGATGCTTCTTCATCCATTCATTTGATTATTTAATGTTCTCCAGGGCTGGTCAGCTAGTTAACAGAGGCATCAAAGATTCAACATTCCCAGATAGCTCAAGAAGATTTAAATGTAATTGGGAAACGTTTAACAAAAATAAATAAAAATACAATAGAACACAGATAATATTAATGTGTGTTTTTCTGCAGGGATCCATTTCTATTTGAGTTTGATATCACTTTTATCTGGTCCAGGACTGTGATTGTACTAATATGAGGAACTCCTTCTACCAATACATATTATCTATTGATCTATAATTTATGGTCTTGAAGAGCTGCCTGGGACACTGGGAAATTAAGTGACTTTCCCATAATCACACAGCTAGTATAGGTCAGAGACACTACCTCAATTCAATTCAATAAATAAATATGTGCCAGGCACTGTGCTAAGCACTGGGTTACAAAAAAGAAAAAAACAGCACCTGTCTTCTAGAAGATTACAATCTAATAGAGGAAGACAATACACAAAAAGAAGCTGGAAAAGAGAGGGGGTACCAGGGAGTACATGGGGGGAATCTTGTTCTGTGAAGTTGAAACTAAGCAGAGATGCAGATAAAAAGTCGAGTGAGCTCTAAGCCCAATTTCTGACCTTTATAAAGAAAGGCATTGGGAGGAATTTAGTGCCAGGTCTTCCTGGTTTCATAGCTGGACCTCTGTCTACTATATGACACTGCCTCTCAGTATTTACTATGGTCTGATAAATAATGGTACAATGGATAGAGCTCTGGTCCTGGAATCAGGAAGACCTGAATTCCTATCTAGCCTTAGAGACTAGCTGTGTGATCCTGGACAAATCACTCAACCCTGTTTGCCTCAGTTTCCTCATCTGTAAAATGACCTGGAGAAGTAAATGACAAATCATTCCAGTATCTCTGCCAAGAAAACCCCAAATGGGGTCACAAAGAGTCAGACACAACCCAAATGACCAAACAACAGCAATGAGGACAACCAATAATTTAGACCTAGTAGCCAAATGGAAAGGCAGCGTGGCCTTAGAGTGGAGAACACTTGAGTTCACCTCTGAAACAAACTGGTTGGGGATCTTAGGGCTAGTGGCTTAAACTCTTAGCACCCTAGGCAACTCTGCGAGATGTGGATGTTTCTCAAGTTGTGGTATACGAATGTAATGGAATACTATTGTGCTGTAAGAAATGAGGAGCAGACAGACCTCAGAAAAACCTGGAAAGACTTACATGAACTGATGCTGAGTGAGGGCAGCAGAACCAGGAGAACATTATACACCATTACAGACACATTGTATCTGTGATGACTAACTTTGATAGACTTGGCTCTTCTCAGCAATGCAAGGTTCTTAGGTATCTTCAAAAGACTCAGGATGGAAAAAAGCGATTCACACCCGGAGAAAGAATTACGGAGTCTGAATACAGATTGAGGCAAACTATTTGCTCCCTTTTTTTTGTTTGTTATCTCTTGTTTCTTCTTTCTTGTGGTTCATTTTATTGGTTATAGTTCTTCTTTACAACTTGACTATTGTGAAAATACGTTTAGTGTGAAGGTATATGTAGAATCTATGTCAGATTGCACGCTGTCTTGGGTGGGAAGTGGGGAGTGGGAGAAAATTTGAAACTCAAAAACTTGAGGAACTGAATGTTGTAAACTAAAAATAAATAAATAAATTATAAAAAAAAATGTGGATGTTTCTGCCTTTAGGAATTCCCTATCTTTAATAAAATCAGGCCTAAACCTAAAATGGCAAAGCTGGTTCAGATAATAGCTCATCTGGTTCTCCTAAAAATATTCCTTTCTATAGGTGGTATAGTTGAAAATGCAAACTGAAGTCATGCTTCACTGATCGTATACAACTCGAGTTAGGAAGGAATGAGCTGCAAGCTAGTGTTTTTACTGGTAAACTTCCCATATCTCCTGACTCCCGATCTCATTCACCCCTTCTACATATTAAGTCAGTGCCTATTTGAGTTTGATGAGATTGCAGTATGTTAGAGCTGTGTGGAGTGAGGACTTACCTTTTCTACCATTATTCCAGGGAAGGAACTCCTAGTCTTTCCTAGCACCTTTAGCAAAAATGGTCAATTTAAAGTATGCCTATCAGGAGTTTGCCCCAAACCTGGCTTTCTCCATCCTGGTTTGGGCTGTTCTCAAAAGGACTAGAAAAGAAAGATAAATGAGACCTCCTAACTGGAGTCATAAGTAGAAAAAGACCTGGCCCATAACTGATCGACAATCCCCTCTAGTGGTAGTGGTAATGTAGTGGTATTGGTTGTTCATTTTAATGTTGGTGATGTATAACCCATAACCAAGTGATTAATTGCATCTTGCATCAATGGTCTATCCTACATGCAAATTGTTTAGTTTGCCACTGTTGTTTCTACATTGTGAGAAAGCCGTTGTGAAGGTGTACAAAACAGATCTGTTCAAATTCAGTTTTTTCATTTCAAAAGGTGAAAATGGTCATGGTCTTTTAAGAATTTAGATTCAAACACAGAAGGATTTATATGAATTAATGCAGGGCTAAGTAAGTAGAAAGAGAAGAATGATGAGGGTGTCCCAAAAGTCTTAGTGAAGGTTCAAAACTGCACTAAGACTTTTGGGACGCTGCATCTACTCAATGACTGCAACAACTTGAACGAAGGAAACATTAAAAACAAAACTGAATGCTAAATAATTTTAATGAACATCCTTGTATTCAGAGAAGAAATCAGTAAATTTGGTTCCCTCCTTTTGGCAGAGAAGTGGGAGACTACAGGTATGGAATATTGCAAACCCTGTTAGACACGGTCTTTATGTTAACTGGTTTGGCTTTGCTGTTTTTCTTTATTAAAAGGAAAGATGGGCAGGAAGGGAAGATAGATATACAAAAGGCATCAATAAATTGGTTTTGGGAGAGGTTTTTAAGGGCATAGCTTTAAGGTAAAAGTTGATGAAAGGTTTAAAGCCTCACTGAAGATGCACTCTTTAGCATAACTGCTAGGCTGTAAAATGCCGTTTCTTTGAAGATAACTCTATGTAAATGAAGCATTGCTTTAAAAAGAGAGGGCAAAAGAGGGAGTGTCAGTTATACAGCCTTGAGGGGTTTGATGGGCAGCCAGAGGGAAACCACATCCCTGACAATGAGAGGCAATAGAGTGATCTGTCAAAATCAGACTGATTGAGCATAGGGACCGCTCTGCCTTCTCCCCAGACACACAGTGGAAACAGCTGTCAAACAATGAATCAGATAGAAAGCCCAAATATGCAGTCCTAGCCAGGGGAAAAGGAAGCAGTGGGAGTCATACAACTGAAATTAATTCTAACAAGGCAGGGGAAAGGCACTGGATTTGTAGTTCAGGGTTGTTAATGTTGTTGTTCAGTCGCATTCGACTCCGTACCTACTTGGGGTTTTCTTGGCAAAAGTATTAAAGTGTTTTGTCATTCTTCAGCTTATTTTACAGATGAGGAAACTGAGGCAAAAAAGGTTAAGTGACTTGCCCAAGATCACATAGCTAGTAAGTATCTGGGGCTGGATTTGAACTGCAAGCCCCTATGTGGGTTGAATACTCATGAGTGGTCTCTTGACATAGTGCATTCCCTATCACTGGAAGTCCTCAAATTACTTCGAGACAAAATGGCCACACACCAAAGATAATGAAGAGATGATTCCTGCATCAAATAAAGGACTAAACTTCCAACTCTGAGATTTGATGATTGGTTATAACCCATTATGCCAATAACTGTGCTCGTTTTCTCTTAGAGATCATCTTTCTATGAGTCCAAGGTCTTTTCCAGCTCTAAGTTCACTAAGGTTCAGAAAGGTAAAATGACCTACAGAGGATCAACCCCCTTATTCTGCAGATGAGAAAACCAGAGAGGTTGGGACTTGCCCAAGCACACAAGTAGGAAGTGGGAGGGATTGAAACCAAGCTCACCTGACTCTAAAACCAGTCAGCCGTCCCCAACCAAATGCAGGGCTTTTCCTCTCAGTCATTACACTGCTTCTCCTAAAAGTTCTAAACCAATACTAGGGTGGCTAGGTGGCACCATAGTGCATAGAGTGCTGGGCCTGGAGTCAGGAAGATTCATCTTCCTGAGTTCAAATCTGGCCTCAGACACTTACAAGCTGTGTGACCCTGGGCAAGTTACTTAACCCTGTTTGCCTCAGTTTCTTCATCTGTAAAATGAGCCAGAGAAGGAAATTGCAAACTACTCCAGCATCTCTGCCAAGAAAGTCACAAATGAAGTCACAAAGAGTTGGACACGACTGAACAAATGAACAGGAACATCAGCTCTTTAAAACTCTTTATCATTATTCATTACAACAAATGTCCTGAAAAGTCTAATTTAAGGTTTAAAGGACTTTATCTGATCGATAATACCAAGCAAATGTTCTTTTGCTTCTTACACCCTTTTTCTGTAACAGGTCCAGATTCCCACCCCCCAGAATCCTTTTCTGGACTAATCTTACTTTAGAATTCTAAGTATTTGGGGTGGCTCCGCAGAATGGTGGGTGATCTTTGGAATATAGTATTTCACTATCAACGTGTAAGGCCTGAAACTAAAGGGTGCTAATTCAACATCAGGATCTTCCTAACAATGGAAGCCTTGTTTTCTTTGTCAGCATTATCCACAGGAAGTCTTGAATTTTATTCTTCTGAAAATTCAATGCAGCATGAGTAATGCTAGCTCTGTAGATAAATGATTTGAAGCATACCAGAAGGCCCAACCTGCCCTCAAATAAGCTCCCCCTCTTCATGGTATAGCACCTGAGATATTTATGTTTATAGTTGCTCCTTTGGTTTTAGGAGTCAATAGCTTCTTAACTGGGCTCTTTGCTTCAAGTCATCTAACATTGTAATCCATCTTTTGCATAGCTGCCCAAGTAATTTTCCTTAAACAAAGGTCTAATCATGGTACTCTTCTGCTTAATCAACTCCAGTGGTTCCCTTTGTCTTTAAAAACAAAGATAAATTCCTTTTTGACTTTTAAAGACCTTCACTACTTGGGCCCAACCTACCTTGCCAATCTCATTTATACATTCTTCCCCATTCTTCAATCTGCCCTTTAACCAAATTGGCCAGAATTCTTGTTATTCCTCACATGCAGCACTCCATCTCCATCATGATGCCCATGTACTGACTATCACCCATATCTGAAATGCTCTCCCTTCTTACCCGTCTCATAAAATCCATCATTTCCTTCAAAACTCAGCTCAAACCCTGTCTTTTAGATGAAGACTTACCTGATCCTTGCACACACTTAAAATACCTTATATTTAGTCTGCATTTATTCTATGGTTACTTATCTGTGTGCATGTATTCCTCAATTAAATGTAAGCTCCTTGAGATCAAGAAACTTTCATTTTTGGCTTTGTATCATCAATACCTACAAAGTGTCCAGCACATAGAAGATGATTAATTAATGCTTATTGACAATTAATGTTTATTGACTGATAATGCTTATGAACCGATTGAGTCCAGACATTGTATTTACCAAAGATCCCAATAAAAATATTATTATGCTACCTAGAAGGATGAGACCCCCAACATATGAACACATATTGGTGTAATCTGTAAAGACTTCTGAGAGAATAGAAGACAGATAAGTAATCATATAAACTATATGCTATTATGGGGGTTGGAAGGAAAGGAAATGGATAGGTTCGAAACCTGAGATAGTGACCAAGAAGGCAGACCCAGGTAGGAAGCATCAGTGAAAGGAATGTGCTAGAGCCAGCTCTAACCTGCTCAAGATAGCTAATTATTGGGGGCGGAGCCAAGATGGCGGCTGGTAAGCACGGACTAGAGTGAGCTCCGTACCCGAGTCCCTCCAAAAACCTATAAAAAAGGGCTCTGAAGCAATTCTAGAACGGCAGAACCCACAGAACAGCAGAGGGAAGCAGGGCTCCAGCCCAGGACAGCATGGATGGTCTCTGGGTGAGCTCTATTCCACACGGAGCTGGGAGCTGGGAGCTGGGAACGGAGTGGAGCAGAGCCCAGCCTGAGCGGCGTGGACGATCCAGGCCAGAAGCCGGGCGGAGGGGGCCCTAGCGCCCTGAATATGTGAGCTGCGGCAGTTACCAGACCCCTCGACCCACAAACACCAAAGACTGCGGAGAAGGTTAGTGGGAAAAGCTGCGGGAGTGGAAGGAGTTCGCGGTTCGGCTTCCAGCCCCGGGAGCAGCGGAGGTGGGGCAGCTACAGCTGTTGTTACTTCCGGCTCCAGGCCCACCTGGTGGGGGGAATTAAGTGGCGGATCACAGCAGGGGTGCACAGCCTGCCGAAGATCTGAGCCCAGTCTGGACTGGGGGTCCTTGGGGAAGGAGGAGTGCGGCTCTGACAGAGCTGGCACCTCCCCCCCAAACGTAGAACATAGAACTCTGTAATCTACAAGCAGTCATACCCCACTGAAAAACTCAAGGGTCAAGTTAGTTGGTTGGGAATATGGCCAGGACGCGAAAACGCGCCCAGATTCAGTCTTAGACTTTGGATTCTTTCTTTGGTGACAAAGAAGACCAAAACATACAGCCTAAAGAAGACAGCAAAGTCATAGAGCCTACAACCAAAGCCTCCAAGAAAAACATGAACTGGCCCCAGACCATAGAAGAACTCAAAAAGGATTTGGAAAAGCAAGTTAGAGAAGTAGAGGAAAAATTGGGAAGAGAAATAAGAAGGATGCGAGAAAACCATGAAAAACAAGTCAATGACTTGCTAAAGGAGACCCAAAAAAATACTGAAAAATACACTGAAGAAAACAACACCTTACAAAATAGACTAACTCAAATGGCAAAAGAGCTCCAAAAAGCCAATGAGGAGAAGAATTCCTTGAAAGGCAGAATTAGCCAAATGGAAAAGGAGGTCCAAAAGACCACTGAAGAAAATACTACTTTAAAAATTAGATTGGAGCAAGTGGAAGCTAGAGACTTTATGAGAAATCAGGATATTATAAAACAGAACCAGAGAAATGAAAAAATGGAAGACAATGTGAAATATCTCCTTGGAAAAACCACTGACCTGGAAAATAGATCCAGGAGAGATAATTTAAAAATTATTGGACTACCTGAAAGCCATGATCAAAAAAAGAGCCTAGATACCATCTTTCAGGAAATTATCAAGGAGAACTGCCCTGATATTCTAGAGCCACAGGGCAAAATAGAAATTGAAAGAATCCATCGATCGCCTCCGCAAATAGATCCCAAAAAGAAATCTCCTAGGAATATTGTTGCCAAATTCCAGAGCTCCCAGATCAAGGAGAAAATACTGCAAGCAGCCAGAAAGAAACAATTTGAATATTGTGGAAACCCAATCAGAATAACCCAAGACCTGGCAGCTTCTACATTAAGAGATCGAAGGGCTTGGAATGCGATATTCCGGAGGTCAATGGAGCTAGGATTAAAACCTAGAATCACCTACCCAGCAAAACTGAGTATCATGTTCCAAGGCAAAATATGGACTTTCAATAAAATGGAGGACTTTCAAGCTTTCTCAGTGAAAAGACCAGAACTGAATAGAAAATTTGACTTTCAAACACAAGAATCAAGAGAAGCATGAAAAGGTAATCAAGAAACGGAAATTGCAAGGGACTTACTAAAGTTGAACTGTTTTGTTTACATTCCTACATGGAAAGATGATGAGTATGATTCATGAGACCTCAGTATTAGGGTAGTTGAAGGGAATATGCATATATATATATGCATATATATATGTTTATGTATATATATAAGTGAATGTGTATGTATGCATGTATCTATGTGTATATGTATGTATGTGTATGTATGTGTATATATATATATATATGTAAAAGAAAGAGAGCAGACACAGGGTGAGTTGAGGATGAAGGGAAGATAGCTAAAAGAAATAAAATGAAATTAAGGGATGAGAGAGTAACTTACTGAGAGAGGGAGATAGGGAGAGATAGAATGTGGTGGATTATCTCCCATAAAGGTGGCAAGAGGAAGCAGTTCTAGGAGAGGAGGGGAGTGGGCAGGTGAGGGGGGAATGAGTGAACCTTGCTCTCATCAGATTTGGCCTGAGGGGGAATACCATACATACTCAGCTGGGTATCTTACCCCACAGGAAAGAAGAGGGAGGAAGATAAAAAAAAAAAAAATAAAAGGCAGGGGGATGATGGAGTGGAGGGCAGATGGGGGTGGAGGTAATCAAAACAAACACTTTGGAAAGGGGACAGGGTCAAGGAAGAAAATTCAATAAAGCGGGATGGGTTGGGAAGGAGCAAAATGTAGTTAGCCTTTCACAACATGAATATTGTGGAAGGGTTATACATGTGTGGCCTAGGTTGAATTGCTCAACTTCTTAGGGAGGGTGGGTGGGAAGGGAAGAGGGAAGGGAATTTGGAACTCAAAGTTTTAAAATCAGATGTTCAAAAACAAAAAAAACTTTTTGTATGCAACTAAAAAATAAGATACACAGGCAATGGGGCGTAGAAATTTATCTTGCCCTACAAGAAAGGAAGGGAAAAGGGGATGAGAGGGGAGGGGGGTGATAGAGGGGAGGGCTGACTGGGGAACAGGGTAACCAGAATATACGCCATCTTGGAGTGGGGGGGGAGGGCAGAAATGGGGAGAAAATTTGTAATTCAAACTGTTGTGAAAATCAATGCTGAAAACCAAATTTGTTAAATAAATAAATTGCATTAATTAAAAAAAAAAAAAGATAGCTAATTATTAAGTTTTCGTCAAAGGCTAAAAATCAGGGCTTGATTTATTATTTTGTTAATTATCCAAACTTAAGAAAATGGTAGAGAAAACGTGAACTATGTAGATTAAACTTAAAGTATGTATTGAGTACTTTTTACTCACCCCCTCCCCCTCCACCCCAGCTAGTTGTTAAATCTTTAATGGCATACCCCTGGATTTTGAAAGCTGAGAGGCAGCACAAGGTAGTAAAAAAAAAAAAAAACCCAGGACTTTGAGTCAAGAGAGACTGAAGGTTTGAATATCTCCTGACACTCAATAACTTAACATCCCTTGGTCTCAGTTTCCCTGTAGAACAGAAAAAATAATACCCATAGTACTTAGCTCCTGGGCTTATTGTTGTGTGTGTGTCCTTCATTCTCGAAGAGGACCATGACATCAGGAAGGTAAAGCCATGACTTGCAAATGAATTTGATTTGAGTGGAGGAGGGCTGTGCAAAGTCACCAGCCTCACTTTCTCCTCTGGAGCCATCTGAGTCCAGTGGCCAGATATAGATCAGGATGACTGGAGATGGCCCCGGATACAGTGAGAGAGCTTGGCCTTTTTAAGCTAAGGTCTTTTTGAGTTCAGAGCTCTTGGCCTGGAGTAAGGATAAGTCATCTTCCTGAGTTCAAATCTGGCCTCAGACACTTACAAGCTGTGTGACCCTGGGCAAAGGCTTATTGTTAGTTTCAAAAGAGAAGTGTATCCCAAAAGTCTTAGTACAAAACAGTGTACTTTGTGCACTAAAATCTTTGGGACACCCTGTATATGTAAAGAGTTTTATAAAATTTAAAGTTTTCTGCAAAAATTGCCCCAGTTAACTATTTCTTCTAAGATCCTAAATATATATATATATACATATATTAAACATCTATATGTGTATATACATATATACAATTTGTAATAGTAGAACAAATATTCTGGCAGCAGCCTCAATGTATCACAGATAGAAAAAAATCTGCTTGTAAATCCAGCCTTCTAAGAAGAAGAGTGGCAGAACATTTTAAACGGAGTGTGTATCTCCAAAAACAACCTGGTTAGAATAGGTTGAACAGTTTAAAAACAGTCAATATATCAGTAAGGTGGAATTTCTCCTCTAAAAATATGCAAAGGGGACCTCACTATTCTAGGCAGTTAAAGCAACGGGCAGAGTTAGAGGTCCGAAAAGTTAGTTTATGTATTTCATAATCACCTGTCATTTTCATTCCAGCTGTAGAAAACCAGACTAAACAGTCTTTAATCATCATTCCTAAGTGGTTCTCTAAGGGGGGGGGGGGAAATTGTTATTCATTGCACAGAAAATTTTTTTTTCATCTATATTGCCCATTTATAGCAAGTGTGGTTGTGGGTCATGAATCTGGCCTAAATCAGTGAAAACCATTAAAAAAATTACAACTTCTTCATAAAAACACCTCTTGCGAGACTCCCATAAGAGACTTTAGGAGGACAATGAAACATAAAAAATTGGGAAAGGCTAATTAACAGCTAGTGTAGTCTCATATTCTCACTTTATTATCCTTAATTATGTACACAAAGGAATATTATATCTATAGGTACTTACAGAGAGGTGTCATCAAAGGCTTCAGAATTGTGGATAAAGTTCTTCAAGTCTTTGTGGAAATCACATCTTACCTCTGAATTTCACAACATGATTTTATGCATTTCAGAGGATTTAGAGTTAGAAGAAACCTTGGAAATCATCGAATCCAAGGGTAGTTTACCTTTTTTGTGTTATGGGCCCCTCTGTCAGTCTGGTAAGGCCTGTGGAACTCTTCTCAGAATCATGTCTTTAAATGCAGTAAATAAAATGCATAAAATTACAAAGAAAGCTAAATGTATTATAATACGGTTATTAAAATATTTCTGAAAGTTCATGAACCCCAAGTTAATGAATCTTCAAAGTCCAACCCATTCTTTTTACACATGGGGACCTGGGCCACGCATATTGCAATCTGAACGGGAAAGGCTGGTAACCACAATCTGTAACTGAGTGGATGTGAGACAAAATATATGACAAATGAAGTGCTGAGTACAAGGGTGAAATAAAAATCACCTATATAAATCATGCTGCAAAAACAGGTCAGTGAGAGAAACTCCTCTAACAATATAGATCTTTATTTATTTATAATTTAGTGGATAAAGTCCTAGAAAGAGGACTGAAATTCAGGGAGGTTACAATATTTGCCCTAAGTCACAAAGCTAGTAAGTGTTAAAACTGAATTTCAATCCATGTCTTCCTGTCTCCAAGACCAGACCTCTCTTCACTATATTGTATAATATATGAACATCATATTATTCATTCCCCACAACCACACTTGCAATATATTTTATAATATAATATAACATGGCTGTATAGCCACTATCAATGGTATACGTCTGTGATCTGTATCAGATTTAGGAAATTCCCAAAATGGAAAATTCCCCCCCCCCATGGAAATTAGCACCTCACCTGTAACTAATATTATTGGAGTGTCATCAGGGGACATTAAGAGGTTAAATGTCTTGCCCAAGGTCACATGGACAATATGGTTCAAAGGCTAGATTTGAACTCAAGTCTTCCTGACCTTCCATCCAGCACCCTTAAAAAATAAGATTAAAAAAACAGAATTTGAGAGTTATGAGAGACCTGAGCAGCCATTTAATCCAACCTGTATCTGAAGGGTCTCCACCACAACATAGCCAACAAATGTTCATTCAGGCTCTGCTAAAGGATGGGAAAATTCACGACATCTCAAGGCACCCTATTCCACTTTGGGGCAATTCTATTTGTTAGGAAGTTTTTCTTGATTTAGCACTCCCTCTGAACTCACTCTCCCAATTCCCACCAACACTGAAAGTTTTGGGGCCCCAGAAAGTAATGATCACTACTGTATTCAAAGTGTTAGGGATAACCCTGAGGGGCTGAGGTTTCTAGTACTATTGCTCACAAGCCCCTAGTAGAATGATCACCATTATCATCAAAATTCACTGAACTCTGATAACTTTTCCTCCCCAAAATAGGGACGTGCTCTCCCTTTAGACACACAAAGTCCCTGGGAGAGTGGGTTCAAACTTAAAATACAATGGTAGGGAGACATTTTGAATCCAACTCTTTCTATCTCCAAGATCAGAACCCTCTTCCCTATGCAGTACATCCATTAACCAAAAATATGGATTTGTGATTGTCTCAGATTTGGGGAATTCATCCTCCAAATGGAGACTGGCAACTCACCTATAACTTACAGTTTTGGAGTGTTGTCAGGAGACACTAGAAGGTTATGGGTCTTACCCAAGGTCCCATAGACAATGTGTACAGGACATATGTGGCAAACAGGTACCTCCTGATTACTGTCCTGGAAAGTCCTTATTTTTTCCCTTTGTGGAATCTTTCTGAAATTCCCCCATAGGTCTAACTTTCTGCTATGCTCCAAGTGTCCCATTAACTTTGGAGCTGGTTTTATTTTTATTTTTGCCATCACTGTCACTATATGCCTTCTAACCCTTCCTCCTCTTCCCCCACCTCATTCTCCTTCTCCTGTAACAAATAAGCATAGTCAAGCAAAACAAATCAACACACTGGCCATGTCTGAAAATAGATGTCTCCTTTTGCATTTCTAGCCTGTCAACAATGTCTTTCTTAACTCAGCCCAAGATGGCATTAAATTGTTTAGGGGGTTTTGGTTTTTGTCTGCCACATCACACTTAAATGCCTGGATCTTTTTCAGACAAATTGTTGTTTATCTCCCATTGAGAATTTATGAAGTTTATTTATTTTGTCCCCCAGTGCAAGGTTTTACATTTATCTCTGTTGAATTTCATCTTATTGTATTCAGTCCAATGCTCTAGCCTGTCAGGATCTTTTCAGATCATGTCTCTGTCATCCAGTATGTTGGGTATCCCTCCTAGATACATGACATCTGAAACTTTGATGAGCGTGCCTGTTCTATGCTTCTATCAAAGATGCTGATAAAAAATACACTAAATAGCACAGGGCCAACCACAGATGCCTGGAGTACTCGATTAGAAACCTCCTACCATGTTGACATTGAATCAGTGGTGTGCTGGTAAATCTTTAACAATTGGGGGGGAGGGGGAAGCTGGGGGTATAATATACACAAAAGACCTTTTTTAAGTTTAATCTGCATTATTAACACTTTATCCACCACTTTCTTAATCCTAGACAATCCACAAAACAATCATTCAAGCGCCGGTTTGTTGCTTGCAGATTTCCAAAGTGTAAATGCTCATAGTAAAAATTTAACAGTTGACTGCCTAGAGCCTGTCCAAGTATATGCCTTCATGGAACCCTTAACTACTCTTTGAGTCTGGCCATCTAACTAGTTACAAGTCCATCTAATTGTGTAATTGTTTAGTCCATTTTTCCCTAGCTTCTCCCCAGGTACAATAAGATGCTTTACAGCAAAAGCTTTCCTAAAATCTAGGTAAACTCTATCTATAGCATTGTCCTCAGTCACTAGTTTATTAACCCTATCAGAAAAGGAAATGAAGTTAGTCTGGCATGAAACTGTTCTGGATGAAGCCATGCTGGATTTTTGTACTCACTGCTTCCCTTTTCATATGTTCAACCAATTGTCTCTTTAGTTATCCATTCTAGAATTGTCCAAGGATTCAAAGTCATGACCATTGGCCTATAGTTGCCAATTCCCTTTCTTTTCTTTTTTTTAATGGGGACATCTGCTCTTCTCCAATCTCACAGTACCTTTCTCCACTAATCATTCAATGTCTTGGCGGTCATAAATCCCAGTAAATAGGGGGTGGAGCCAAGATAGAGGCTGGAAAGCAGGGACTGGCCTAAAGCTCTCCCACAGGACCCTCCAAATACCAATAAAAAATGTCTCTGAATAAATTCTAGAACTGCAGAACCCACGAAATAGCAGAGGGAAGCAGGGCTCCAGCCCAGGACAGCCTGGATGGTCACTAGGTAAGGTCTATCGCATGGAGCTGGGAGCAGAGTGGAGCAGAGAAGAGCCCAGCATGGGCTGCACCTGGACCAACAAAGCTAGGAGCCAGGCAAAACAGGCCATAGCACCCTGAATCAGTGAGCTGTGGCAGTTACCAGACTTCTTAACCCACAAACACCAAAGACAACAAAGAAGGTTAGTGGGGAAAAACTGCGGGGACAGAGTGAAAGGAGTTGGAGGTTTGGGCACCGCCTCAGGGACAGCAGAGGTGATGCAGCTACAGCACTACAGCTGCAGTTGCTTCCTGCCCCAGGCGCACCTAGTGGGAGGAATTAAGTGGCAGGTCAGAGCAGGAGTGCAGAGTCTGCTTAAGATCTGAGTCCAGTTTGGGTGGGCAGTTCTTGGGGAGGAGGAGCCCTGCTGTGGCAGAACTTGGTATAGAGAAATAGCTCTGAAAACAACAGTGCAGCCCCTCAAGCTTGGGACAAAGTACTCTATGCTCTACAGGCAGTCATACCCCCATGAAAAACTCAAGGATCAAGTAGTTGGCTGGGGACATGGCCAGGTAGCAAAAATGGACTCAGATTCAGACTCAGACTTTGGAATCTTTCTTTGGTGACAAAGAAGACCAAAACATACAGCCAGAAGAAGTCAACAAAGTCAAAGAGCCTACATCAAAAGCCTCCAAGAAAAACATGAACTGGTCTCAGGCCATGGAAGAGCTCAAAAAGGATTTGGAAAAAGCAAGTTAGAGAAGTAGAGGAAAAATTGGGAAGAGAAATGAGAGTGAGGTAGAAAAACCATGAAAAACAAGTCAATGACTTGCTAAAGGAGACCCAAAAAAATACTGAAGAAAATAACACCTTAAAAAATAGACTAACTCAAATGGCAAAAGAGCTCCAAAAAGCCAATGAGGAGAAGAATGCCTTGAAAGGCAGAATTAGCCAAATGGAAAAGCAGGTCCAAAAGACCACTGAAGAAAATACTACCTTAAAAATTAGATTGGAGCAAGTGGAAGCTAGTGACTTTATGAGACATCAAGATGTTATAAAATAGAACCAAAGGAATGAAAATATGGAAGACAATGTGAAATATCTCATTGGAAAAACCACTGACCTGGAAAATAGATCCAGGAGACATAATTTAAAAATTATTGGACTACCTGAAAGCCATGATCAAAAAAAGAGCCTAGATATCATCTTTCAAGAAATTATCAAGGAGAACTGCCCTGACATTCTAGAGCCAGAGGGCAAAATAGAAATTGAAAGAATCCACCTATCGCCTCCTTAAAAAGATCCCAAAAAGAAAACTCCCAGGAACATTGTTGCCAAATTCCAGAGCCAGAAAGAAATAATTTGAGTATTGTGGAAACAAAATCAGAAAAACCCAAGATCTAGCAGCTTCTACATTAAGGGATTGAAGGGCTTAGAATATGATATTCCAGAGGTCAGTGGAGCTAGGATTAAAACCAAGAATCACCTACCCAGCAAAACTGAGTATCATGTCCAAGGCAAAATATGGATTTTCAATAAAATAGAGGACTTTCAAGCTTTCTCAGTGAAAAGACCAGAGCTGAATAGAAAATTTGACTTTCAAACACAAGAGTCAAGAGAGGCACGAAAAGGTAAACAAGAAAGAGAAATCATAGGGGATTTACTAAAGTTGAACTGTTTTGCTTACATTTCTACATGGAAAGATGATGTGTATAAACATAGACAGAGGGCACAGGGTGAGTTGAATATGAAGGGATGATATCTAAAAAAATAAAAACAAATTAAGGGTTGAGAGAGGAATATATTGAGAGAGGGAGAATGGGAGAGATAGAATGCGGTAAATTATCTCCCATAAAAGTGGCAAGAAAAAGCAGTTTGTTGGAAGGGAAGAGGAGGAAGGTGAGGGGGAATGAGTGAATCTTGATCTTATTGGATTTGACCTGAGGAGGGAATACCATACACACTCAATTGGGTATCTTACCCCACAGGAAAGAAGGAGGAAGGAGATAAAAAAAAAAGGGGGGGAACAATAGAAGGGAGGGCAGATAGGGGAAGCAGGTAATCAAAAGCAAACACTTTTGAAAACGGACAGGGTCAAGGGAGAAAATTGAACAAAGGGGGATAGGATAGGAAGGAGCAAAATATAGTTAGTCTTTCACAACATGAGTATTGTGGAAGGGTTTTGCATAATGATACACATGTGGCCTATATTGAATTGCTTTCCTTCTTAGGGAGGGTGGGTGGGGAGGCAAGAGGGGAGAGAATTTGGAACTCAAAAGTTTTAAAAGCAGATGTTCCAAAAACAAAGTTTTTGCATGCAACTGGGAAATAAAATATATAGACAATAGGGCATAGAAATCTATCTTGCCCTACAAGAAAATAAGGGAAAAGGGGATGGGGGCGGAGCAGAGTGTGGTGACAGAAGGGAGGGCTGACTGGGGAATGGGGCAATCAGAATATATGCCATCTTGGAGTGGGGGGGAGGGTACAAATTGGGAGAAATTTTATAATTCAAAGTCTTGTGAAAATCAATGCTGAAAACTAAAAATATTAAATAAAAAATATGAAAAAAATCACAGTAAATAATGAAAAACCCAGATGAAACTGAAAGAGGGAGATTGATAATCCCATACTTTTCAGGAACTCTTTTGGTCTCTTAGGGGAAAAAGGTTCCTCAGGACTCTCTCTATTCCTTGTATTTGTTTTCTTATCTCTTCCAGCCTAAGAATTCAGGTTGCTGTGATTCATAAGCAGCAGCTCTATATTACTGAGAATATTTATTACTATTGAATGCAACAACAACAAAAGCAAAGAGCCAGTTTTGCAATGGAGTAAGACATTCACTAAGCCATGACATACATCATCCTCACCTCTTCAGTGCAACTAATTTTGATGAGAGGATACAAAATAAAATCTCAGAGGGGTTTCACTTTTTACCGTTACCTATTTGGTTAAATAAAACAATTCAAAGGAATTTAAGAACATCCTCAGATTATTGACCATCTCAAAAGACAAGGAAGGCCTCTGCCAGTTACTTCTAGGAGGAAATGGACCAGAACTACACAGACAAAACAGGCATGGAGAATTGCATCTGGGAAGGAGCATCTACATTGAAGAGGGAAATAGGTAGCTCAGTGGATGGACCACTGGGTCTGTAATCAGGAAGACCTGAGTTCAAAACCAGCTTCAGACACTCACTAGCCATTTGACCCTGGGAAAATGATTTAATCTCTGTTTACCTTAATCCACTAAAGAAGGAAATGGTAAATCACACCAGTATCTTTGCCAAAAAAAAAAAAAAAAAAAAAAACAACCCATGGACTATATGGTCCATGGGGTCACAAAGAGTCAAACACAACTGAATCTACTGAACAACAACAAGAACAATCCAAAAAATCAAGAAATCCATCTAATGAATCTTGAAGTACTGAAGTAAAAATATTAAAAACCATCTTGTCAAATTAAACCCAAAGCTTCTACCAAATACTCTGTTGATAGTACATATTAATGCCTAAAGACTACTTTAATAACCTTGAAACAGGAAAAAAATAGCATGTACTTGAAACAAAATGTATTATAAACAGTAATGTTGTAATTATACATATATATCATAATAAAGAACATACTAAGAGACAGATTGTCTGCAAACATGCAAGAGATGAGTTGGTTTTCAGAGACTTAGCAATTTGGTAGTTGGAGAAATACTTAGACAACAAACAACATGGTCTGCTTACCCAAACCACAGAACAAACATAATTGAAAGGGAGACTGGAAAATGTGGATTTGGAGAACCAAACTGGATGGGAACTTCTCTCAACAGTCTACTCCTGTTATCCATGCCAACACATGCCAATTATGTAAACAAGATGAAAATGAGGGATAATACAGCCAGGTCCATATTCTGCCAGCTGAGTCTCAGAGACAGGTCAAATAGTGGGATGGAAACACAGTACGAAGGCCTCAGGTGTGTTACAGGTGCTAAGAAATAATATTATGAGAGTGTCCTGGTCTGAAGTTCTTGGTCTCACTTAAATCAAAGACCTAACCAATTCAGAGGAAAGATCTTGATTACCTGAAACTAAGAGACTTAATCTTATTTATGGCAATTGAACTAAATGTGGAAATTTCTTTGTTTAATTCAGTTAATTAAATGAAATAGCTCTTTGTTCCCTGGTAGCAACGGGGAAGTTGAACCATTTCTTGCTCCCCACTGACTTCTTCATCCAACCGTAATCTCTTATTCTACCATCTTTGCCATCTATGCCACTTCCAGGCTACTTTCCCTCCACCTGCCATCTAAGTTTATCATACTATTCAGGTTCTGATGGTCATTGTCTATCAACCACCAGACCATTCTCCTTCCACCATCAAAGTCAGTGCTTGGCTCAGAATCTTTCCCTCCTCCCCATTTCCTGCCCCCATAATGGGGAACTTCAATGTACACATCAATACTATTTCAAATACCCTAACTTCTCGGTTCCTCAATCTACTTAATTCCCATGACCTACTCTTCTGTTCTACCACAGCTACACACAGAGATGATCATGTCCACAAATCTTTCTGTCACCCATAAATATTCCTCTTCCTTGTCCATGAGTTCTGAAATTCTTTTATCTGACAAAAAATAAAATAAAAGAATAGAATACTGGAAGTCACTATCAACTCCACCCCCCATGGTGGCCAGGCTGCTACGAGAACATTAGAGGACTTGAATGCTGGGCAATTCATCGTGTTCTTCTATAATTTCTACTATTATACTATGCTATATTATACTATGCTGTACTCTACTATACTATTACTCTGGCACATATGAGCTTTGTGACTCTGAGCCAGTCCCCAAACCTCTCAGTTCCCTACATAACTCTCTAAGACTTTACACTGCAGAGAGGCTAGCACCCTGCACTGGTAGAAAGAATGTCCTTATCTGGGGGCTCCCTAACCCAATGAAATTACAAGTTGAGTCACTAACCCCCTATTACCACCTGCAATTGTAAAACTTCTTTTTCCATAATGATAAAAAAAAATGTACCTCAATCTTACAGTTACCAAAGACACACAAGCCCAAGATCTGGAAAAGATTAGGTCAGATCTAAAAGCAAAACCTTAAACAAAATTTTCAAATAAAACTCGTGCCAGCAGCATGTACTTCTTTAGGCTTTTAATGATCATTGACATCAAAGACATTCTCTCTAGGACAATGTTAAATGCAGAATAAATAGCCGTACTTCAAGGTTCCATGGTTTCACCCATGGGGGAGCAAGGGCGAGCAAAAAAAAAATGGGCAAGTAAAAGTCTTGGCAGGGCTGAAAACTATTTTCTTCTCTCAGGAAGGTTGCATTGACAGTAACAACATTCATGTCCATCATGTCACACACACACACACACACACACACACACACACACAGAACCAGAGAATACCTTAGAGGTGATCTAGTCCCACACTCTCATATTTTTCACATAAGAAAACTTAGATCCAGTGAGCTTAAGTGATGCGCCCAAGGTATCTTTGGAAGGAAGTAACAGAGCGATGATTCTAACTCCAAATCCAAAACTCTTTTCCATTGTCTTTCATAAGAATGATGAGGGAAGCATCATATCGTCTTCACTATTTTGGTATCCTATAAAAACTTACCAGTATCCAAATAAAATATCATTTACAAAGTCATTCATGCTCATTATCTTTCACAATATCATTAAAACTTAATCATCCATGTATATACCAGATACAACTACCCAAAAGGCCAGAGCTTTTATTTGTCAGAACACTTTTACTGAAATATATGGAAAGAAATTTTGTTCTCTGCTTTTCAGAGTTTACAAAGGATTTCTTTTACTAGTGACTTTTGCTTCATTATATCATTTTTTTATTTTCCCGGTATTTTTATTCAATTTTTTAGTGCTTTTTTCAAAATTATACATTGTTCATGTAGCACCCCTTTTGGGCTTTCCTCAACTCCTACTTGAAATAGTGAGATGGGTGCCAAGAGGGACTCAGCTCCCTCCTTCTTTCTCACCTAAGGATTCCCTTGAAGGGAACGGAATTTTCTAGAACCATTGTTCAGTAGCCCCCATTAGTCTGCTTCCCAGAGATTGTCAGCCACTTGATTATCTTTTAGAAAGAGTATTTACCAAGTAGGTATAACAAAGACGGTTGTTACAGAAACATCTTCCCATATTGGGATCATACTCTCACAAGGTCTGTGAGGAAAGTGGACTCAGACAACACATGTGGCCGAAGGGTAAACTCACAGTTCCTGGTTACTGGAAGTCCCTTTCTACCTTTAAACAGTCTTCATGAAGTTCTCCTTAGGTATATCTCTCTACTGGGTTTTGAAGGTCAGCATCCTTATAGGGTCCTAAAGTATTCTTTTATATATACATAAATATATGCATATACATATGTATACATAATTACACTTATGTAGAGAACTCCTAGAGTAGAAGTCCCCTCCCTCCACCAATGTGGATTAGCAACTTACCTATACCTCATAGTCTTAAAGAGGTGCCTGTGGCCCTGAGAGGTCATGTATGACTTGTCCATGGTCACTCAGCTATTACGTCAGAGATAGGACATGAACCCAGGTCTTCTTATCTCCAAAGCTAGCCCTTCTGTCCAACAAACCACACTCCCTTATAGTCATAGTAGCTGACATTTTGATGCTATTTTCAGCTTTTCAAAGAGCTTTATAACTATCATGTCATAGGATCCTTACAACAGTCCTCTGAGGTACTCACAACAAGTATTTTGTGCCCAATTTAAAAATGAGGAAATTGAGGCTCAGAGAGGCTAAGCAACTTGCCTACATTCAGAGTCCATATATTGTGGTCTTGCTGGTCAACTCAGATCTTTCTGGTACTTCATCCAATATGCCACAATGACTCTTGAGATGTCACATTAGTTAAACGATGGAGTCCCTGAATGCATTAGGCAGCGTTTCTCCTCTCCATGAAAGGCCTACATTGTAGTATGGTTCATTCTCACCTCTTCCAGTGATTACAGCCAGCTACCTCTACAGTAGCTTTGTATGTTCCCAGATCCATCTCAAACAATTTAGATTCCAACATGCTGGTGAATTCCTTAAAGTATCTGCCAAAGGCCAGTTTCTGACCAGGGTTTTCTCTTTAGTAATATATTTTTTTAAATTCTTTGTTTTTTCCCTTCCTTGGATTTGGTGTATCCAATTGGCAGTGAGCTGAACACTAGTGCATAAACAAAAAGTCCATGTGTTTCTTTTCCGAATATCATCAAATGTTTATTATTTACCCTCATGTAGAAGACACCAAGCCAAGCAGTCCAAGGTCTTGCACTCTAGGATCTCACATGTTGGCTTGAATGATGGTTCCAGATGTTACATCTGTTGACATTTAGCGAGACTGGGCTGTAGCTTTGAGAAAAGTATGTTTTATGGTGGGAAGGAGGGAAGAATCCTATTTCAGGCTTCCCATAATTTTTAAATGAAAGGAATAGATTGTTCTCTGAGTACAAGAAACCAAAGAATTCAGGCAAAGTGATAACTGAAGCCAAATCTTTGGCACAGATAACACAGCGGAACCAATGCAGCAAAGACTAAATTGACTAGATCCATTGGTAAGCCAAGATTGTCCCTACACTGCACCTTTAAGTGAAAAGGCCAAACAAAGCCACAGTTGGTAGCCTGGATTTATTGAACAAGGATTTATTAAGCTCCTTCCATGCTCCAGGTACTTCTATGGGATAAGCGCTGAGGATACAGACAGTCCCTGCTCTCAAGGAGCTCCCAGTCTAACGTGGAAGACAATATGCAACCAATTATGTACAAACAAGACACAGGATAAATTGCAGATAATCCATGGGAGGAAAGCATTAACATTAAAGAAGGATCTGGAAAGACTTCTTGTAGAAAGTGGGGTGTTAGCTGGGACCTGAAGGAAGCCAGGAGGGAGAAAATTCTAGACACGGAGGACATCCAGTTAAAATAAACAGAGTCAGGAGATGGAGTGTCTTATTCAAGAAACAGCAAAGAGACCACTATACCCAGACCCCAGAGTAGGGGAGTAGGAGGAAGGAAGGTGTAAGAGGACTGGAAAGCTAGAAAGGGGTCAGGTTATGAAAGGCTTTAAAAGCCAAATGGAGGATTTTACATTTGATCCTGGAGGTAATTGGGAGCTGCTGGCATTTATGAAATATGGGGGTGACATGGTAAGAATTGTGCTTTAGAAAGATCAATTTGACAGCTGAATGGAAGAGGATGGATTGGAATAGGGAGAGACTTGAGGCAGGGAGACCAATCAGCATGCTATTGTGATAGTCCAGGCATGCAGCAAAGAGGACCTGAGGGAAGAACATACAAGAGATGTTAGGAAGGTAAAATCGATAGGACTTGGCAGCAGATTGGCCATGGGGAGAGGGGGATGAGAATGAGGAGTCAGAGATGACACCTAAGTTTTGAGCCTGGATGACAGAGGATGATGGTGCCCTCAACAGTAATTAAAGAAGTTCAGAAGTGGGGAGGGGTTGGAGAAAAAGATAATGAGCTCATTTTGGGACACAGTGAGTTTAAAATATCTACAGGACTTCAAGATATCCAATAGCCAGTTGGAGATGCAAGTTTATAAATTGAGAGAGGTTAGGACTGGATAAGTAGATATGAGAATTATCAGCATAGAGATAATAATTTTTCGGAAATAAAATACGTGAGCTGTTGAGACCACCAAGTGAATGGTACTGAGAGAGAAAAGCACCCAGGATAAAGCTCTGGAAGTAACCTATCATTAGTAGTCATGACCTGGATGGAGATTCAGCAGTGAAAACTGAGAAGGAATGTTCAGACAGGTGGGCATTGATCAAGGATCAATGAAACTTAGAAAGAAGAAAGTATTAGCAACAGCAGAGGGTCAAGAAGGATGAAAATTGAGAAAAGAACATTAGATTTGGCAATTGAGAGATCATTGGTAACTTTAGAGAGAATAGTTTTAGATGAATGATAAGGTGAGAAACCAGATTGTAAAAAATTAAAATCAGAAAAAAGGAAGTAGGAGCATCAAGTGTAAATCTTCTCACGGAGTTTAGCCATAATAGAAAGGGGATGAAACAATAGCTAGTAGGGATGGGTGGATCAAGTGTGGATTTTTTGAACATAGGGAAATATAGGCATATTTTTAGGCAGTAGGAAAGCAGACAATTGACAGTGGGAGACTGAAAATTAAGTGAGAGGATGATGGAGAGGACAATCTGGTGGAGCAGATGAAATTGTGCAGGTAGACAGTCTTGCCCTGGCAAGAAAGACCACCTCTTCCTGTGAGACTGAGATGAAAGAGGACATGGTGGGAATAGGCATCCAAGACATTTGAAATGAGGAGGACAAAAGAGTTGTTGGTGGATAGACTCAATTTTTTCAGTCTACAAAGCAAGGCTCTCAGGTACAAGCCTGGGGAAGGGGCGGGGAGTGCTCTGAGAAGTTTGAAAAAATTTGGAAAAGCCACTGTGGTAAGTGGGATAGTGAGATAATTAGTGAGGTATAAAAGAATTACCTTAATTTTTAATTTGTAAATTTTTTTATTTTTAACTTAAATACAAAATAAGAGAAGAAAAAATAAACTTAAATACTAAAACTAAAATAATACAAAATAAAAAAGAGAAAAAAAGCATTGCCATGTGCACAGAAGAATGTGAGAGAGGATTCAAAATATACAGCATTAAATTTCCATTTCAAAAAAGCCTATATAATAAATATTACACATTGTGTTGAGAGCTGTCCATATTTTCTTTGCTTCCTTGTAAGTTTCCCTTTGTTCTCTGCTGTGCACCTTTTACTTTATTTTCTCCTCTTCCCTCTCCACCGCCCCTGCCAAGAATTACCTTGTTGTAGGAAGGGTCTATCAGATTATGTAGCATAAATTTCTAGTGGGCATAGTCAACATGGTTTCATGATTCTCTCCAGTTTTATTTGGCAGCAAATAAATAGGAGTAAAGCCAGAAGTGGTGGGAATAATCCAAGACTGAGCCTTGGCAGGGAAGGGAAAAGGAACTCAAGAGAAGAGGCTAGTGTAAAGTTGAACTGAGTATCCAAAGGGTAAAGATAAGGAAGAAAGGAGAATGTAACCAGTGCAAGGGTGATGGCCTGGGAAAAAATGGAGGACGTCTACAAATTGGAGATCGCGGTGAGGATGAGGAACTCGGTTTGGGGTTGCAAGGCAGAGAGAGAGGTAGAATGACAATTTCGTGATCAGATAAAGGAAATTCAGAATTCACAAACATGGAAGTGGCACATTTGTGTGAGATGGCAAGATCTAGGGTACAACCATCTCTCTGTGTAGCTATGGTAGGGTAGAGGAGTAGGCCATAGAAAATGAGCAAGTTGAGTCACTAGGAGGTTTGGGTAACATAAGGGATTTATTTATGAAAAGAAACAACTTCCTAGGGACATCCTGGACTCTGCAAATATTCAATTCAAATATATGTATCTTCTACATCTATAGTTCCTACACCAAACAATGTGGTACAAAGAAAAGAGTATTGGATTTTGAGTTAAATCACTCGAGTTCAAATCTCGGTTCTGCTACTTACTATCTGTGAGGCCTTGGATGCATCACTTAACTTTTCTGGGTCTCAGTTTCCTCATTTTATAAAATACTCAAATGGATCTATGATTAATTAATTATTATTAATGCAGGCCTCAGCTTCCTTATTTGTAAAAGGAGGAGGTTGGTCTAACTGACTTCCAAGTTTCCCATCCAAGTCTAAATCTATGATCTTATAATCTATAGAATGGGAGAAATAATATTTCTCCCTAGACCCCAGAGATATTGTAAATATTGTAAAAATACTTCATATATACATACATACACACATATATATACACACACACATAAAACTATTTAGATATATGCTGTTATGAGAATTGACATTTTAAATGACTGAGGCATTTTACACCCTAGGTGCTTAAGAAATTTTTGTTTTATGAAGAAAATAAAGATCCTATGAAGTTGTCATTAGTATACTTCACTTAGGCAAGAAGCAGGCCAGTCACTTTAGAAAGTTTCAAGAAGAGGGTAAAACAAAATGGATTTTCTACTTCACCCTATATCAACCAGAAATTTTGCTTCATTAAAAACACTTCATTCCTTGAGCATGCCTATTAAATCATATTTTCTTATGCTAAAGTTTTATCATCTCCAATAAAGTGTTATTTAATAGACAGTGACTATCCTCTCTGTGGACCAACGTAGTGAACAGGGAAATAACGCACTGGCCCACTTCCAAGGAAAGCATTCATTTTAGAATTCTTGTGTTTGCGAGTCACTGGGACCCATTAAATGGCGAAAGTTGGGAAGAGCGGCTAATCAGAGAAGTGTGTTGGCAACCAAAAATGGGCTCCTTAGCACTTAGTCAACAAGTGGCCTTGACTAGTTTGGCTTTTTCCCCTGAACTGAATGCTGTTTGTATGTTGGACTGGAGTAAGCTTGTCGGCCCCTTCACCTTGCTTCCCTTGCTTAAGCTGATGGAAAGAACCTGTGCTTTCCTGGTCAACCCCTTCACCTTGCTTAAGCAGATTGAAAGAACCTGTGCTTTCCCCGGCGTACCTTACACCCCCGCAGAAGCTGGATGGTTAAAAGCAGCTCCCGTTGGAGCCAGAGGCTGCTACAGCCACAGCCACAGCCACAGCTGAAGCAGGAGCTGCCAGTAGCAGAGCTGACCTACGGGAGGAAGCTGAACAAAGACTTCAGGCCAGTGGGTAATCTTATTACCATAGAGGGGGAAGCATGATTTTGCTTTACGCAATCATGCTTCTCTGTAGCCTCCTGGTTACTCTTTCAAGGCGTACTTATTGGGCCTGGAAGCTTTTGATCAATATATCAAAATGGGGTTGCTGGTTCATGGGTTGGTTACTGTGGAGCCTAAATATATGTTTTGATTCTTCTGCCTTCTACTTTGAGAGTTTCTTATATCCGGCGGTTCCAAACCTTTCAGACATGTTTATGATCCTCTTTGAGATTATAAACTCTGCCCTCCTAATACAAAAACCCAAAGAAGGAAGACAAACCCAAGGACTGAGCTGAGTACAAACAAATCTCATGACTTCTAAATAAACCCTTAATGACTGACAGATATCTGGGCAGAATCCTTTCATTAAGATATATTAAGGTAATTTACGGGCAATTATTACACTAATTTATAGGTAATCATTTCACATATATGAGAATTTTTCAGAAAGGGCCATTGAAAAGACAGCCCTTGATAAAAAATGAATTAAGAGAAAATAGTTTAAAAGTTATGAATAATAAAATGAGAAGACTACAACAAAATTTTTGGTGCCCAGGCACCAAAAACAAGATTGAAAGTACAGAAGAGTCAGTTTGACTTGGGCTACCTATTTGACATAAGCAGTTCACTTCTAGATTCCTGTCATGATTCAGCCCAAATTATAAATCACATTTGTGTAGCCTTTTAGGTTTATAAAATGCTTTCCTCTCAACAGCCCTGTCAGGTGATACCGTATTATCTTCATTTTACAAACGAGGAAACTGAGGCTCAGAAAGATTAAGTGACTTGCCCACAGACTCACAGATTTAGAGTTGGAAGGCATCTCAGAGATCATTGAATCCAACCTCTCATTTTACAGGGAAGTTATCTGAGACCAAGAAAGGTTAAAAGATTTGCCAACGGTTACGCTAGCTTAGGGCAGCTAGGTGGCACCATAGTGCATAGAGTGCTGGGCCTGGAGTCAGGAAGACTCATTGTCCTGAGTTCAAATCTGGCCTCAGAAATTTACTAGCTGTGTGACCCTGGGCAAGTCACTTAACCCTGTTTATCTCAGTTTCCTTATCTGTAAAATGAACTGGAGAAATGGCAAAGCACTCCAAACCCTAAATGGCATCACAAAGGGTTAGACATGACTGAAAAATTAGGTAGGATTTGAACTCAGGTTTTCCTAATACCAAGTCTAGTACTTTCTCCACTATAATCATCCAGCATTACATACAACGTTCTAGAAAGACTATATAGTGGCCCTGCTCAATGATAAAAGGATGACAAAATCAGTAAATATAACTTAGAGGCACTGACTGACATAGGATTCAAATAAATGGGTAACCACAGATGATGAAATGACATCTGGGACTATCTAAGCTTTGTTCTCTTGAATTTCAGATCAGAGAGAGGACCTGATGGCTGATCTGTGGTGTTTAGGTCCTCAGATCTTGTTCACTCAAAATCTTGCCAGCCTAGACTTGAAGGGGTAGAAAAAGGTATTAGGAGAAGACATGACAAAAGTCAAAAGATGGCATTGTCCTATCACTAGACTTTAGAAGCAGTCATTTCACTTATCAAGCTTCGCAGTAATGAACTACACAAACCTCTAGAACTTAAGTCAAGCCCAATCAAGGTGAAACTGAAAGAGGATGTTGGCATTTCAAGTAAAATTGATCTAGGGGCATCTTCATTGGCAGCTTGGGGACACGTTCACACTGAAAGCCAAATGTTCACTTTGACTAGATAGAAATATTATCAGCTCATATTTACTTACTGATTGGCAGCCTCTAAGGACACAAAATAACAATAGATACTGTTTTAGCAACTTGAAAGGTGGCCACTCACACCTTCTTTGTTGTCCATCTTCCTTTTTATGACATACTTTACTCTAGTTCTTCCTAATGTCTTATATGTCATGTGTTATAGCCTGCTCACACCATTTGCCTCTTCAATTGCCCATTCAATTTCAAGTCTTTGGACATTATATTGTTCAATGACTCAAATCATACAACAATACTGGCAGAATATTGGAATTAAAAAGCTGGTCCTTCATTTCTAGAAGAAGTTTGGTGGCCTGAATGGAGCTTTTCAAGTTGTCCTCACATTCAGGTTGTTACTATGACCACGGTACATTCATCCAAACTAAATGAAGGGCTCACCATGGGAGCCAGACTGGTCTACTCTGTTGATCAGACACACCTCACACATTCCTCACTTTGCTGATCTCTTTACCTGGTTGTGGCCAGAGAGGCCTTTGTTTTGAGTGACTCAGTTTATCTCATTGAGCTTTGCTGGGTGCTGGGTCTGCTGCTTCTCTTCCGGCGCAGGAAGCCCAGAGACCCATGCCCGGGAGCAGAGAACTTCCTGTGTGATGATTCATGGGGCTGGCTGAGGGGAGGTGTTAACTCCAGAGCCACGCCCTATTGGGTGTTAACCTAGTCTAGTGGATGTGAACCTCCCAGGGTCCTAGGGGGAGGGGCCAACTCAAGAACCCGATCGGGCCCTGGTCATTCAGGCAGCGCTTGATGATGTCAAAAACTCTATAAGAGGGGAGAAGACAGCTTGAAGATCCCTTTTTCCTTGTTCCGGTTGGCGCGGCAGCAGTGGCGAGCGTGACTCTGGGCCAGCCCAAGCTCTTGGGCTGAACCTAGATGTTGGTAACTATGAATTGTATTGGGTCTGTCTGTTGATATTTGTAATTTGTTTGTATTTTGTTCTGAAGTTCGGGGTGCTGGTTGTTTTTCCCCTGAACTAAATGAATGTCGTCTGTATTTGGTCTGTCTGTTGATGCTTGTCTTTATGCTCCCCTGAACTAACTGAATGCTGGATTAAAGAAAGCTAGTCAACCCCTTCACCATGCTTTCCTTGTTTAATCAGATAAAAAGAACCTGTGCTTTCCCGGCGTGCCGGCAGCTGTGGGTGGATCTTACGCCCCCACAGAAGCTGCTAGCCGGATTGTTAAAACACTGGGTTACCTTCCATTCGGACACTTCTCTTCACCTATCTGAATTATTACTGGTCTTTCAAGGGATCTCCTCAACTCTCATAAATCTTTCCCAAATTACAAGAGACTAGGCTTTTTTTTCCTCCAAATTCATGACACTTAATGTATTCTGCTTTATATCTTTATTCCTCCTCTTATTTGAGCATATCTTCTCTCCAAATACATTGTGAGGTTATTGAAGGTAGAGATTCTCTTCTACTTTTTTAGATAGCATCTCTTAGAAGTTTCATTGGGCTAAAAGCAGAAAAATATGAAAAATGTTAAATTATTGAACAATTTGAACTCTCGGAAGGTAGAAGAAACAATGAGGGGAACTGTTACTCTGCAATGAATTTTGACCAACAAGGAAGAACTGGTTGATAAAGTGAAACAGACAGGAACTTTGGGAGGCAATGACCCTATGATTTTAGAATCTGTAAGAATCAAGAAGGGTAATGGTGAGCATAGTCAAATGTGTATTCAGACTTTGGAAAGCACATTTCAGAGAATTTAGAAAAAATAGTTTTAATGTAATGGTCAGGGACTATACAATAAGGAAGATGATTCAACTGAAATAAGAAAGTCTCCAAAAAACAACAACAACAACAACAACAACCACCCCACAACCTTGCCAGTACAATTAAAAAAAATCAAATGCAGGAGCAGAGAAAGGTAAATAAATTTAGACATTTTATAGCTAACTGAAAATTCAACAGGAATCAACATCATAATGTAATAAAAAACAAAAAAAACTAACATAATGTTTAATCACAATAATGGAAATAGTGTCCAAAACAAGGAAGGCAAAAGTCCCACTGTACTATTCTGTGCAAATTGAATATCAGGATGATTATATTCAAGTACCATATTTTAAGGAAAACCCTCAGAAACTGGAGATTATCCAGATGATGATGACCTGGACAGCAAAAGGTCTTAGAAACATGCTATGTGAAGCCCTGTAGCCATCATTCATGTCAAAGGAAAGACACTTAATGATGAGATCCTTTGAAGGCATTCTCCAAAATATCATCATTTCACATTACATTAGGATTTGGGGGCCAGTTTTTCCACTGTCTAACTTCTGCCAATCAAAGCATGCCCCTTTCCATATTGCCAATATACCACTCTAAGCTCTATTAATATTGGTTCCCCAATTCCAGTCCATCTAACCACATTAGTTAATTAGATCCATGTGTAGTTATCCTGTCTTGTCCTCCCCAAATACTCAGTTGGGTGAGGTAAAGCCAAGATGGTGGAGTGAAGCCAGCAGTTTTGCTGAGCTCTCCCAACACACCCCCTCTACTAACAACTTTTAAAAACACACACACCCCACACCAAATTCTGAGCAGGAAAACCAACAAAAAGTCATAGTGAGTCATTTTTTCCAGTCCAGAGCATCCTAAGAAGATGGAAAGAGAAGTCTACTGGCATTAGGGTGAAGACTGGCTGGGAGTATGACATGGTGGAAGTGGCACTAGCTGTGGGTTGTAGAGGAGGGGCAGCAGTGCCAAGGGATTGTAAGGGGACTAAACATTTAGTCAGAGATTCCAGGGGACTCTTGTACTAGCACCAGGTGCAGGTGCAGGCTCCATTTGGCTTCTGTGTCACTTAGTGTCCAGTTCTGGGTCATAATTCAAGGGTAAAGAGGAGAGGTCACAGTCATGAGGGGAAAAGGGCCCTAGCTGTGTAAGGACTAGAGAACAGAGCAGAAGGACAGTGATCAGACCTCTCTTCAAATCACTCCATGTTGGAAGTTCCTAAAAACTACAGGCATTCACTGGGTTGTGAAAATAGCAGAGGATATAACAGATAAAAGCTCAGGCCAGACATCTACCCAACCCCAAGAGCAAGCAGAACCCAACTCTAACACAGAATCCAAAATCAAGAAATAGGCTGGAAGAAGGAGCAAACAACAACAACAACAAAAGAACCTGACCATAAAAATCTATTATGATGACAGGGAAGCTCAAGACATAAACACAGAAGAAGACCTTGAGTTGAAAACATGAAAGCAAAGCCTCAAAGGAAAAATGCTAATTGCACACAAGCCCAACAAGCATTCCTAGAAAAGCTAAAGAAACCAATTTTTAAAAAGGAAAAAAGATTTGTAAAATCAAGTAAGAATAGCAGAGAAAAAATTGGAAAAAGAAAGGAGAGCAATTCAAAAAAAATATGAGTTAGCAGCCTTTTTTTTTTTTTTTAGAAAAAGGCACAAAAAGAAATAACTCATTAAGTTGAAGAAAATAACTCCTTAAAAATCAGAAGTGGTCAAATGGTAATAATGCAACAAAATCTAACAGAAGAAAATAACTCCTAAAAATTAAAATTGGGCAAGTGGAAGCAAATGAATCCATGAGACATCAAGAAACAATGAAACAAAATTTTAAAACTGAAAAAAAAAAAACAGAAGAAAATGTGAAACATCTCACAGGAAAAACAACTGACCTGTAAAATAGATTAAGGAGAGATAATTTAAGAATTATTGAATTACCTGAAAGCTATGATAAGAAAAAAAAGGAGCCTAGATATTATATTTTAAGAAATTATAAAGGAAAACTGCCCAGATAGCCTAGAACCAGAAAAAAGAGTAGAAAGTGAAAGAATCCACTGATCACCTCCTGAAATGCACAAATAAAAATTCTCAAGAATGTTCAAATTCCAGAGCTTCCAGATCAAGGAGGAAATACTGAAAGCAGCCAGAAAGAAATAATTCAAAAACTGTGGAGCCACAATCAGGATCAAGACTTAGTAGTTACCACTAAAGGAGAGCTTGGAATATGATATTCCAGGAGGCGAAGGAGCTAGTATTACAACCAAGAATAACCTACCCAGCAAAACTGAGTATAATCCTACAAGCAATACAAAATGGACCTTTTTTGGGAATAGAAATAGAGGACTAGCAGGCATTCCTGATGAAAAGACCAAAGCTGAATAGAAATTTTGACAAACACAAAACTCAAGAGAAGTATAAAAAGGTAAAGAAGAGTGAGATCTCATCAGGGGTCAAATTGTTTATATTCCTATAGCAGAAGATAATTCGTGTAACCCCTAAGAATTTTATCATTATTAAGGCAGTTTAGAATCTATTTAGACAGAGGGCATGAGCGTGAGTCTATTATGTTGGAATTATCTCAAAAAAAGAATGGAAGGGTGAGAAAGAGGGATGCACTGGGAGAAAGAGAAAGGGAGTAGACAAATAGGGGAAATTATCTCAAAGAGAGAGGCACACAAGGAAGAATTTTTATAATGGAGGAGGAAATGGGGGGAGGTGGAGGAGAAGACAGGCAGTCCTTGAATCTGTCTCTCATCTGAATTGCTTCAAGGAGTTTCTATGTATGGAGGAATTCATCTTACCCAACAAGGAAGTAAAAAGGGAGGGAGCTAAGAGAAAGGTGGAGGGAGGAGGGAGTGATAAGATGGATGTTAGATTAAGAGAGGCAGTAGTCAGAAGCAAAACAGACTTTTGAGGAGGGGACAGAGTGAAAAAAGAGGATACAGGAGAATGAGATGGAAGGAAATACACAGTTAGCAATCATAACTCTGAATGTGAATTGAATGAGTTCACCTATAAAATGGAAGCATTTAGAAGAATGAATTAAAAATCAGAATCCGATAATATGCTGTTTACAAGAGAGACACTTGAAGTAGAAAAACACACAGGGTTAAAATAAGGGACTGGAGAAGAATCTATTATTCTTCAACTGAATTTTTTTAAAAAGCAGAGGTATTATTACGCCTCTCAGAACCAGATAAATTTAAGCACAAAAGAAACAAGAAAAGTTAAGGAGATGAATAGAATTTTAGAAAAGTTAGATATAGCTCTGGAGTGGATAAAATAAGAATATAGGCATATACCTATTTCTCAGCTATACATGGAACCTTCACAAAAACTGACCCTATCTTAGAGCATTAAAAACCTCAGAAACAAACATGGAAAAGCAGAAATTAAAATTATATTCAATAAAGAGCCTTGAAGCATAGATTAAAAATTAATTGGAAACTAAATAATCTAATCCTTAAAAATGAGTGGTTCAAAGAACAAATCATAGAAGCGATCATCTAACTAAAGATAATGACAATAATGCGTCAACAAATCAAAATTTCTGAGATATGGCCAAAGCAGTACTTAGGGGGAAATTTGTATCTCTAAATGCTCACTTCAATAAAAAAGTAAAGATGTCCAAATGAATCATATCAATTGGGCATGTAACTTTAAAAAAAACCTAGAAAAAAATAAATTAGAAATACTCATTAAACACCAAAATAGAAATCTGAAGATCAAAGGAGAGATTAATAAAATTAAAAGTTAAAAAATTGAATTAATAAATAAAAGTAGAAGCCAATTTTATTGGGGGGGAGGAACAATATGATAAATAAACCATTGGCTAATTTGATTTTTAAAAAGAAATCTTCTTTCTTTTTAAATTAAACCAAATTACCAATATCAAACATGAAAAAGGTGAATACACAACCAATGGAGATAAAAATAAAGCAATTATTAGGAGTTATTTTGCCCAACTATATGCCAACAAAACTGACAGTCTAAATGAAAAAGGATTGCTGTTCAGTCATTTCAATCATGTCCGACTCTTTGTGACCCCATTTGGGATTTTCTTGGCAAAGATTCTGAAGTAGATTACCATTTCCTTCTCCAGCTCATCTTACAGATGAAGAAATTGAAGCAAATAGGATGAAGTGACTTGGCCCAGGGTCACACAGCTAGTAAGTGTCTGAGGCTGGATTTGGACTCATGAAGATGAGTCTTCCTGACTCCAGGCCCAGCACTCTATCCACTGCACCACCTAGCTACCCCATAAAGATATTAAAGTGTATAAAAATATAAATTGCCCAGTTTAACAGAAGAAATAGAATATTTAACTCTACCTTAGAAAAAGAAATCAACAAGTTATAAATGAACCACCTAAGATATTCTTATTTCTATTCTGATCAATATTATTTCTCTTCAGACACACTCCAAACTGGCTTGCCTCTTTCCTATGCCCTTCTGAACTTCCATTCTATTCTCAGACTGCTCTATAACCTTACATTTTTCCTCCAAAGCTCTTTTCACCTCTTAGCTTTAAGCACAAAATACTTTCCTAAGGATGCCAAAACTCTCTCCAGCTCAAAGAAACTGCCTGATTCAAAGGCCAAGAAGGGAATGTACAAAACCAGAGATTCCACTGAAAGGCATATATTCAGGATGCCAAAGACAGAAATAAATATCTAATAGTTACTAAGGTATTCATAGCCTCATTTCTGTAGTAGTAAAGAACTGGAAATAATGGAGGTACCCAGTGAATGGGGAATGGCTAAATAAGTGAATACAGTTAATCCCTTCCATATTTTTACTTTCCCCATTGAGGTTTCAATATATCATGGGTCAGCATGAGAAATTAAATAGGAATTTGGGGGGAGTTTGATGGAAACTGCAGATGATACGTGAAGGCCTGTAGACAACAGAAAGTTTGGAAACTTAGAAATGCATAAAATATATGGATAGTATTGTAAAATATCAATATATTTATATTTAATTATTAAGATTTCTTCTCTGATAAGGAGGGCCAAACATTTTACATGGATTTTCCAGATCAAGGGGGCACCACACCCCTAGCCCCCGTAATGTGAAAGGTTTAACTATATAATGGAATATTATTATACAAAAAGAAACAATAATCATGAAGAATTCAACGCAATATGGGAAGACTTATATGTTCTGATGTAGAGGGTAGTATAATTAGGCAAATGATACAAAATGACATATACAAAAGCATAAGGAATGATAAAACAAAATTAAACACTGGATAATTACAATGACAAATAAATAAGAGATTTGAAAAGCATATACACCCCCTTCCTTTCATTAAAAAGGTGAGGGACTATGGATGTGGAATGTTACATATGCTTTCAGACATCATCATTGTGCTGATTCATTTTGCCAAACTGTTTTTTGCTCAGTTTTTTATCTATTAAAAGGGAAGATTGAGTGGATAGGAGAGGGTGAAGGGATATATTTATAAATGAATGCAATATAATGTATAAATTAACAAGTCAGGGATTTTATGTTCCTTGCTCCTCCTGACCATTATATCTTCCAGACCAATATCTTACCACCATCTCTTCAATAAAGGTAACTTAGGCAAATAGAGGTTGAGTGACTTACCCAGGGTCACAATAGATAGTGTCTTCGATGCTCCCTCGGCCCCTTTCCCTCCCCTCTCCTCTGACCATTCCTCCTTCTGCCTTCACTGTCTGTAGCACCAGTGTTCACTCAGCCTCCCTTATCAAAACCTTTCTCTGATTCTCCTCTTCACTTTCATCTCTCAAATCTATTCAATTACCAAACTCTATTGATCTTGTCTCCTTTTTAATTCCCATCACAGTACAGGCCCTCATTATCACAGCCCTGGACAATGGCAGGGACTCGCTAATATTTCTCTCCACTCTCCAAGCCATCTTTCACGGTGTCCTAAGATTCATCTCTATCATGCTTACATCTGATTATGTCACTCCTCTGCTGGAAACACTTTAATGTTTCTTATAGGCAATAATTCAAACTCTTTAGCCTGGTTATCTAGATAAGATACTGTGAAAGGAAAAGAAGGATGTTTTTAGAGCCAGACAGTCTGGCAGTTTGGATCCCAGGTCAGCAGGTACCTCCATGAACATAGGAAAGTCTCCAGGCTTCAATTTTTTCATAGGTAAAATGAGGGAGGCCAACCTAGATGATCTAGGATCCCTGATTCTTCTAAATCTAGGGGCCTACATTCTATAATCCATCAAAATGCTCTCCATTGGGAAATCACTTCTAATGTCTCTGCGTGACAGGGTCAGGAGGAGTGGTTGGTATTATAACTGGCATTTATATACCACTTTTAGTTGGCAAAATACTTTACATGCACTATTTCAATAGATCTTCACAACAGCCCTGAAAAGTAGGTACCATTATTCTTATTTTCTGATAAACTCGCTCAAAAAAAGTCATTATGCCACCCTCTTCATCAATGTCCTTGTCATATGCTTATCTCTACAACATGCTGTCATCTTCCTTAATTTAGTAGTGGACACATGGGACAGCCTAACATCCTTGCCTCAAGTCTCTTCACCCCCTTCATCTTCCACTCTATTACACTCACTTCAGAACTTCCCATCATTTGAAATAGCAACATATCCAAGATCTTGAACTCAAATTCCCTCTTCTGATCCAGTTCTTGTTGTCACCTGTTACCTGACTTGTCCTGAACCTGATCTTCACATGATTCCATTTATTGATCCTTCTCTGTTCTCCCAGTCTATTACTACTGTTTCATCCCTCCTCTCCCTACCCAGTCTTGACAAGAAAGTCAAGCCTCTCAACTTTCACCTTTGTACCTGCTAATCTGAAATAATGCTAAAGGAAATCCATAAATTGCTGGGTGGGTCCTAAACATATTTATGGTTCCTAAATGCAACTGGGTGCTCAGTGCTACAGGGCATTCACTTTATACACATTTCATTGAAAACATAGCATATGCCATAATCGTTCTCGATTCTCCTTAAACCAATTCCAACCCATTGTGCTCTACAGACCCTGACTACTTTGCTTAAAAGATTAATGCCAACTGAAGCAAGTTACCTCTTATTACACCTTGGCAACTTTTTCTTCAACAATCCTTTCCTCTTTTCTAAGGAATTGGCCTTCCTTATCTTCAGAGGTAACTTTTTGCACCTTTATCCATTGCCTCTTCCCCTTGCTTCTTATTCATCCTTTCCATTTATCATCAGACTTTCTTTCCCCTTCTACAGGCTCCTTCCCTTCTTCCTACAGACATGTTCTGATCTCCCTTACATATTAAAAACACAAAAACTTCTTGTCCTCAGACTGTCAATCCTTCACCTGCCCCTCAGTGCCAAACTTTAACTTAGGGTCTCCATTTATTAACCACTTCCTTGACTTCTCTGCTGCATTTGGCCCTGTTAAGCATCCTATCTTTCCTAACATTCTTTCTTCCTTTGTATCTAATAATCAAGTACTCTCCTTTACTGGTTTATTCCATAGAAACCACTTTCTCCTGCAACCTTCAGTTTTTCTCTAACCCTCTCACTTGGCAGCCTTACCTACTACCATTGCTGCAGTTATCACTACTATCAAGATGTATTCTAAATCTACCTTCAGCCACAAAGCTCATCTTTCCAAATGCTAGCTTGATACCTTTATCAGGTTGTCATTATTTTAAACTCGGCACAAGATTAAACTAACTCTGCCCCAACCTTTGCCCAGTTGTAAAACCCAGCTCATATGTCACCCTCCAAGAAGCTTTCTTCCCCTTAGATCTCCTCCCCCATCACTTTTTTTTGGGGGGGGGAGTCCATGCCTGGTTTCATTGGTATGCATTTGGGGTAGAAATCCTTTACCAATACAAACCTATAATTGTTTCACAACTTAAGAGTCTTAAGAGAATTGCCTGGGTTAGGGAAAGGAGGGAGGGATTAAGAGGACATATATTCTTAAGGGGTCATAGAGGCAATATAAGAGATAGAACTTGATCACAGACCTTCATGACTGAGGCTGCCTCTTACACCACCCTTCCCATTAGATTTTAGGTTTCTTTGACATTAGAGAAAAAGGATATTAGTCCTATTTCTTCTTGGTGTTCCCAGAACCTAAAAGATGTGCAATGAACATAGTAGGTACTTAATAAAAGTGTTAAATTTTTACTTCCCTGCTTAGGGACAAAGAGTGATGGGGTTGGGGGGAGGAGGGGAGGAATTATACGGAATTAAGTGTGGTAAGGAAGTCCCTAATTTTCTCAATAATTACTATTAGATTGACACTGACAATAGGAGGGATATAAGGAAATATGGCAAAAAACTTCTATGAAATCATGCAGAGAAAAGCAGAATCAGAAGAGCACACTAGCTATGCCCATAGAAGAAAAATGAATGGAAATTAAAAGAATCCTGATGAAGACTTGAGTGAATGAAAAGTTGACATATTATGGGGATAAATCTCATTTATTTAAATGTAAACAGTTGCAAAATAAGTTTGATTGTATTGATGTTCAATCTTATAATAAACCATTTTAAGAGACTTAGAACAACCAAGTAAGTGTTTTAATTGAAGCAAGGTCAGAATCTACTTAGCTCTTTAACCTAACGTAATTGCCCTATGTCTCTCTCCTTGGAGCCATTAGTTCAAAACTACCCATTGAACAATTATATTTTAAAAGACTTCATAGATAAGATCAAAACACATATTCTATCAACACATGGTATTAACACAAATCAGATCCATGATATCTATTAACCAATATAAGAAATGTTATGTTTACTTTTTATACAGGATAAATCGACATTTTAGTAAAATCAGTCCCAAAATAATCTATTTTAAGTTTTTTTTTCATTGACTGACAATAGGTGCTCTTAGTCATTCATGAGCCCTAAATGTATTATTTAGAAAAACAATTGCACACTAAAAATGAATCTTTCCAACTTCATGCAGCCAAAAACTGAAAATCAAAGCACCTTCTATAGATTCTTCTTTCTAGATATAGTTGCACAGTAACAAATACTTATAGCTCAAATGCTGAAAATTATTTCTGTAGCAAAAAGATCTCTAAGGCCTGGCCAGTGACCTATTTCAAGTAATATACAACAAAATTTAGTTTAATAGTGTTTGAACTTTTGTTCTACGTGGACACCATTTAGAGTGGTTATTAGTTTTAAGACATCTGCAAAGCTTTTAAACTCATGATTCCATTAGATTTGACAGGATATTTATGAAAGCAGTGCCATCACACTCACATCTTGAGTTATGAGATTTGGCCTGTAGCTATATTGCCAGACTACTGCAGGAAGACTGATAAGCTATCAGAGCTGGGGGGACTGTAGAGATCACCTAGTACAACACTCCATGTAAAAAACCAAAGCAGCCAAGAGATCAGGGACTAGAAGCCGGAATCTCTCAGATCTCAGTTGATCACTTACTCCTTTATACAATGACTGCACACTTTGTAATGTGTATGGGCTTCAATTAAGGTCATAGGTACTTTTCTCAAAAATCTCAAATATTACACTGTATTTCACAAGGACTGAGGCTACTTACCTCACTTCATCCAATAGACATACACCTGAAAAGTTGTATTTAAATGTTTTACAATCTTTTTTTAAAAGGGGAGTTCCTCAAATTCTTTTGTAAATAAATTTCATTAGAAATAAATAATCTCCCTTTGATTTCTCAGGTAAAAATGGATATTCTTAGTGTTTACTTAAGCTGAGGCACACTTGTAATTCTTTACTCTTTTCCTGTGGTTAGAAAGGACAGCTACCTAGTCAATGAATAAAGTTACTTCTGATAAATCTCGTTAATAAAAAGCAAATAAACAAAATGAAGACAAGACAATGAATCCAGTGATTAAAAAAAAAGCAAAAAGGGTTCAGAAACAAGTTATTTCATCAAAAAAATCTTGGAAAAACATACATGGACTACTCTAAACCAAACAGATTTTGTACTAGAAATATCTGAACTACAGCTTGCTCTCAGAACAAGATTCAAGGATTCTATTTTGTGTTTCCTAAGAGAGTAAATTACTATATTTGTGGAAATCTAGGTTGTTGTTTTTCTCCCCCATCTGACACAGAACAAAGGCAGAATGACCTAGTGGATGCAGGGCCAGCCTTGAAGTCAGGAAGATCTGGTTCAAACCCTGCTATGACACCCACACCCACTACCTGAGGGACACTGGGAACATCACCCCTTCTAGTGCCCCAGACAACTCTCAAATCATTAGCTGTCAAACAGTTGCAAATGGTATGACTTTAGTTGCACTGGTAGGAGCTTCCTCCAACAGGTCCCTTACACCAATGAAATTAAGAGGTCCAAACCAAATAAACACACTTTAATCTATCTCTTTTTCATGTGACCCTGGTCCACGTAATGCTTTTCAAAAGGAGTCTGTTTCAGGAGTGTGGCCTATATTTGGTGACAACCTAAATTCAGACTAGTGTGATTTAGTGGGGTAGGAAAAAAAAAACCACCCTTTATCTTGTTAATGATCAAGAGCTAGGGAAAAATGTAGCATCTGGTTTGTGGTTCAAAAATTTCTAGTTTTTAAATATTTGCTTTGATATCTTAGTTAGTTGAAGGGTCTATAGTTTGTCAGATCTATGCACCGCAAAGGGCCCTCAAACATCAGATATCTGATGTACACAGCATTAAGATTCCTAACCACTTACCTTCCTTGAAGTACTCATGCTATCATGACAGTATAGATGCATAGGTAAAAAGAGACATGATGACAACAAAGTTTCCATTTTACTTAGGAAATAATTCACACAGCATTAAAGTCACATTTAAAGGATTTTTAAAAAATTCTGCTCCAGTGACTATTCTCCTCACAAGGTTAATAATTATTTGTGACCACAATGATACTTCTCTGAAATATACATTTCTAAATGACTGTTGACTAGTGGTTAAGCCCCAAAAACCCAGGTTCAAATAGCTTTTTCACTTCATATGAACTCAAGCTTTATATACATGGTAATGTTTTGTCTGGGATAGGGGTGGGGGGATGCCTCTCTGTGAAGAGTATTGTCCTATATGAATAGTGTTTATTTATATGTATGTATCTAATGTAAAACCAGGAGTTCCTTCTACAATGCCTATATATGGAAGAAATGTGGTTTCCCATAAGAACTTAAAATCAGACTGATTTTAACTTTCTGCATTCCTTTCCTATCTTCTCTTTCAACATTGCTGAAGTATATCTCTTTGAAACATCCTTTTAATAGAAATAGCTGTCTTTTATATAGTGCTTTAAGGTTTGCAAAATGCTTTACATACATCAGCTCATTGGACCCTCACAACAACCCTGTGAGGTAGGTGTTAAAGGCATTACTACCTTTTTATTGGACCTTCACACAAATTCATGATTGTCAGTGAACTCTCAAGGTGCTTGTGCTCCCTTAACCTAATAACAGAGGTCACAGTAGTAAAGGTTACAAATTAGCATTGATCAACCTGGTGTAGGGCTGGTGGGTGGGCTGGCAGACTTCCCCCCACTTTTTCAACACACAAACCCAACTCATCTGCCCATAGTGAAAAAACTACTGGCAAGCAAAAACAAATTGTCAAATGTCTAGAAAATGCCTCTACAGATTTCCCAAATAAATACACTTCCAACATAATAATCTCAGCATCTATTACAGTCTCTATCTGGAATCTAAAAACAAATGAGTTCACTATAAACTACGTTGAAAGAAAATCAAAGCCACAAAATTTTCACGAATCTTACCACTGCAGTTACTTTAAAGGCATAGGAATACAGCAACTCAAAAGAAAAAAAATAGTGTTTTATTAACTACCACACTGTTATAATACACTTTAAACGTACAATAAGGTAGCCTTTAAATCTGAGGTGGTCTTAAGAATAACAAATGAACAGAATTTCAAATTTTTGTAAATAGGTGAACTGCTGCAGTTATTGGTGTACATTTTAGGAAAATGGTATAGCACTTACAGACCAGCAATGTAACTTTATTTTGTACATTTTTTCTATAATTGAAAATATAAACAATAATTATAAAAAGAAAATACAGCATAATAAAAAAACATATATGTTTTTCAGTTAAGTGTATTGGATACATATAAATTTTAAGGGAAAAAGCAAAAAAAAAAAAAAAAAAAAAAAGGAAAATGATTGATATTTTAAGTGCAGACTGACTACCTAGCCAAAAAAACTTCTTAAAAAAAACTCATAAAACCTCTAGTTTTCTATGACTAATATCCATGTGGTTGGAGTATTGTCACTCTGGAAGTGATTTTTTGTTATGTTTGCATATGTTATACTTTACTGGTAACTTACATGATGGCTTTTAAGGCCCTGGCAGACAGATGGTTTTTGGAAACAAGATTTGATTTAAAAAAAAAAAAATCACTGCTAAGACGCAATACACCTTATTTTTGGTCCTCCAATGTTCAAGAAAAGGGATAATTCACAACATTGTTCTTACCACCCAAATGCCTCAACCTATACATTTTAAGCTTTTTTTAAACATTGGTTATATTGCCCAACTTCGTTATTGAAAGAATATTAACAAGACATCATTTTGGCAAATTAAATCTTAAACATGGCTTTTCAACAGGATTTAAAAGGTGACTATCCCTAGAGTTCCATGTTAAAATGTAGTTTTCAAAATCTTACAAGAGTAATGCTTAAAATATTGTACATAGTTAACCTAATTAAAATAATTAGCTTCAAAATGACAAATTGATGAGCTAAGTAAAGCCTACACTAGGTAACATTTGCTTGGAAACTTGATTTGTCAGTTATGCATAATAAAAATTCCAGTCATCAAGAAAATTACAAAATTTCTTTTATCATAACATGATTTCTTTCATCCACCAACTTCTTTATCTTACAATAGATAAATACCAACATGTTCTCATTTTTACACTAAACCACACAGGATTGATGCATTTGGTTAGACTACCATTCCCATTGTTAAATTCATTTTTCTCTTTATATAACTTGGTAAAATTTCATCTCTTCTAGATTCCAAAAGTACCTACAAAACCCATGCAATTTTACCATTTTAATATACTATGGAATATCATACAAAGTAAGGCATTTCAGTGTCATGTATAACCAAGTTACTGTCAATCCAAAAATTTTTGCACATCAATAAAAAGATATCTAAGAACTTAGGAACAATATTCTTCTCACTACTGTATAAAAATAACCACAATGAATAAGTATTTGTGTAATATTTACTCCATTGTCTCATTTCCAGAAACTGTGACAAGCTGTAAAGGTATTTCAGTGTTGGTAAGGATGTCTTGATTGCTGGTGGCAGAAGTGTTAACAGTTCCTATCCCTGAAACAGAACCTTGTTGAATATTTGCAAGGATAAGTGTCGTTCCTCCTGCAGTAATCAAAGTATCATCTCGTGAAGCTTCTACTGATGCCAGCACTGTACTACTAGAGTGAATACCTTTTTTATTCTGATGTGTTTTAATGTGTTTGGCAAGGTGGTCACTTCTCATAAAGCGTTTTGAACATTCTGGACAAACAAACTTCTTTTCACCTGCCGGAAAAAAAAAGTCATTTCTTTAAAAACATTGTCTTAATGCAAACTTAAGATGAATAAAATTAATACTATTTTCTGTTAATCATGCTGTGAAAGAAGTTAAGACTAAGGTAAATATCCCTCATCCAAATGAACAAACAGGCTATGACTAGAAATTCCTCCTGCAATATGGAAATGCATTGGCCCCAACAGAATGCTATGTCTTCCCTTAAGCAGATCTAAAGGAAAGTAATAATTTGCTTTAGGCTCCAGAGTTGTGACTCCTATTGCCAGATGACCCTTCACAATCTTGCCTTCCTGATGTTAAAATGATTGTCATTGAAGTAGGATTTGAATCCAAGTGGTTTGGTTTTTTTTTTGCTACATGTGAGATGCTTCTGAGATTGTATATTTATGAAGTTATACTGTAAAAAATATTTTATGATGTTCCATGTTCTTAAACTTTACATGTGCTTATATCTGAAGTCAAGGGGTACATTAAATGTAATTATGGGGTTTGGTCAACTTATAATAAGTGACATGACATAATAAAATTTAGTAAGTGAACTCGGTGAAAAAAGAAATCTCAGAGGGATTTTTTTAAATAAGAAATGTTTAAGGATACCAAGTTCTTGAAAGAGAAACGTGGAAAGTATTCACAATGAACTTTGAAAAGAATGACATCATAGGGTTCTGGACTGCCAAGAAACTGACAGATATTTGTTGTCGACTGCGGGGAGAAAAGGGAATAAGCATTCATATAGCAACTACTATGTGTCAGGCACTGGGCTAATCGCTTTACAAATATCCCATCTGATCCTAAAGCAAAATTGTGAGACAGGTGCTCTTAGTATTATCCCCATTTTGCAGTTAAAGGAAATTGAAGCAAAGATTAATGACTTGCCCAGAGTCACACAGCAGGTAAGTGCCTGAGGCTGGATATGAACTGAGGTCTGCCTGACTCCAGGTTGAACACTGTCCTCTGTGCCACTAGGTCCCTCTTTCTTTTCTGCCAAGCAGAAAAGATGAAGAGAACCCTAATAAGGAAGTGTCTGGCAACTCCAGAAAAGGAAAAACCACTAAGTCAAGGTTCAGGTACCTATGAAGAAAAGTGCTGAACAGGGGCCTTATGGGGCACTATAAGAAAGAAGAACAAAAGATGTGCAGGAGAGCTGACTAGCCTGAGCAGTATCCAGACTTCAACTTTTAGAACCCCAACATATGGGTCAAGGTAATAGTACCAAGACCATGAACCTGTAACTTGTCTACCAGTATGGGATTTGTATTTTCTTCACAAAGCATATTTTTGTACACAACCAGATAACTGAGCTTGTGTTATGTGAAAAATTCACTGGTTTAGTGTAGTTGAAATAAAGACAAAAGGCTTAAGAGGGCTGCAAAGAACCTAAAGAGAATCGAGTGAAGTCACCAAATCCTGTTTCTTTTTCTTTGGAAAGACATATTCTTTCTACATGTCCCTTCTAATTATTATTAATCACCTTTTCATTTAGAATTTTATCACCTTACACCCCAACTTTATTCCAACAGCTATTATTATAAAATTTAAAGTTTCCCTCTCTCATTCATTCTACAAATTAATGCTAGATGAATCTTCCTTAAATACAGCACTTTGCTAGTACCCTGCTAAAAACAAATAAACCTCAGTACGATCTTAGGTGTTTTTTTTTTTTGGGAGGGGTGGGGAGAGTGAAGAAGTAGCAGCAAAACGAGAGAAAATAACTAGCCCTACAATTTAGTTTAGGATTCTTCTACTTAACTTTCAAGTTTGCTCACAGTTTGATTGTACGATTCTGATCCTACCATTTCCCCAGAGACTCAGTGTTTTATTAAGAGACCTGTCTCTTATGGTCCCATGGGTTCATTGCCACTTCTGGTCTTGGCTCATGTATGCTCCCTTTCACATGAAACAATCTTATTTCTCTTTCCCACATATTCAAATAATTCCCATTCTTGAAGCACTCAAATGGATTACTGGCTTCCATATTTCACTATTGTTTCAGGTGTTCTATACCACTCTTAACTACTATCCAAACTTCAGAGCAAGTATTCATGTGCTTTTTCTTTGCACTACCAATAGACAAATCCCTAATCCTTAAACGAATGGTAACTGTAAGCTATGAGGGTGAGAACAGCATATTATTTTTTTCTTTTTATTACCACATTGTACCCTAGCACAAGTACACTGCAGACATTCAGTAAGTCATTGGCAAACGAAAAGATGGAAACTCTTTCCAGTAAGAAACCCTACATCAGTTTTATCATGGTTAACATAATGATAGAAATATTGCTGAGACCGAGGTACTAAAATCTTGCTACCAACCACTGAGTAAATTTTTTCTCTTCTCATCCTACCACCAATAAAATGGTTATGTTGCCCATGACTTATCTACCATGATGAAGACGTGGAAGGTGAACAAAAATGGTGAACATTACCTATTCAGTAAAGAGTGTCATGAGTGAATGAAGAAAACTAATTGTGAGAGCTAACAGAAGGAACAATCTAATAGGAAAAGAATGGAATTAAATCTTCAATGATTTTAACAGATCCTAACTATAAACTTTATTTTAAAGTATAAATAAGACTAGTAAAATTCTTTGGATTCAGTGTTCAGTGATCAATTCAATGGATGTCTTCTAAACTGGTGCCACCGAAAATAAAAATGAATATATTTTATCATCACTAGCTTACACTTAACTTCCACCAAAAACAAAAACACCCTGATTTTTTAAAATGTTTATTGCCTTTAAAAAGACCATAATCCTTAAAGGTAAGCAGAGAAGTAGGCTCATACTCTACATTTTAATTTATTAAAAACAAATGTTAATAACCTGTATGTGTTCTTCTGTGCCGCTGTAACTCATCACTTCGAGTAAATCTTTTCCCACAGAACATCCAGTTACAAACAAAAGGACGTTCCCCAGAATGCCAACGAAGGTGAGCTCGTAAGTGTGATGTCTTTCCATAAACTTTCCCACATCCCGGTATGTGACAAATATGTTGTTTCTTTTTCCCAAGATTGGCACCTCTAAAAAGAAAAAGAGAGAGAGATACAGACACACATGTACATGGTTATAGAAAAAAATTCAAACCAAAACTTGAGATTTATTCACAATATATCATGTTCAATTTTATGCAAAACTCAAGATCACAAAAGAAATCAGAAACTGGCATTTCATCAATTTCATATTTTAAAAAAAATCCAATTTCATCATATAAAATATATAAATAAAAATTATATTTAATAATAAACATGACCACTGTCCAAAAAAAACTTAAGATACCCTTCCTTCTTTGTTTTTAAAGGTCATTTAGAATTTTTAAAAAGATTATAAAATATGACTTTCTCAACATAAGTTTAATTTCAAATTAATAAGAATATTTTTAAATAGAGGTCTTTTGTTTATAGCTATTAGTATAATTAAGTTAGGAACTGTTGGAGACATTGTAACTTTTAACAATATTTTATACAGGTCATTTTCAGCCTACAAAGCTTTTATTTAATTTTTACAGACCATAAGATTGCCTAATGAGTCAAAACATGTATTGAAAAGGTGACTTAGTAATATAATCAGTTACCTGAAAACATAATCATTGAATTACATGCCCATGTTCTGAACATACTCTGAATTGGAGGTGTGCTTGGAAAGGGCAAGAAATGTGGACTGCTCTAATTTGCCAGTAAGTTTTTCCTAAATGTATGTCTGCAACTTCCATCCAAGCTACTAGTTTTGCCTTTCTAAGAGTCAGCAAAAAAAAAAAAAATCTAATCTAAACTCTCTTCCACATACTTCAAAAGTAATCATGACCAACACATACACCTTTATCTTTTTTTTTCAGTCTAAACATCCTACCCAATTCCTTCAACCAATCCTCATATATGGCATGTTCTTCAGTCCTTTTACCATACTAATTATCTTCTGGCACCCTCCCACTTGTCTATATCATTTCTATAATATGGTGCCCACCACTGACACACTATATTGCAGAGGGGGTCTGAACAGAGAAGGGTACAGAAGAACTATCACTGTTGTTGTTTGTCCTTCTTTCTCAAAGGACCATGACATCAAGGAGGTGATGCCATGATATGCAAGTGGGTTGGATTTAAGTGAGGGAGGGCTATACAAAGTCACCAGCCTCACTTTGTCTTCCAGAGCCATATGAGCCAAGTGGTAAGCTATAGATAAGGATGACGGGAGATGACCCTGGATGCAGTGGGAGGTCTTGGCTTTAATTTTTAATCTAAGGTTTTTCCCAGGTCTCAGTTTGACTGAGGCCATGCCCAATCAATGTTTAAAGCTAAGTAAAAAAATGAGGCAGAGAATGGCCTCTTTTACTTAGCCAAAAAACGATTACTCTGGGAGGGGAAGACTCTCAGGGTTTCTGGCCAAAACACAAACAACTACTATTTACATTCACTCTGAGCCAATCAAGGCCTAAACAATGACCAAATCTTAAAAAAAAAAACTTTCTCTTTGTATGTGAGCCAGTTTTTGATGTAGGACTTAACAACACCATCTACTGACACAATGTCTTTGAATTGGCTATAGTCAAAATGTTTACAAGAAACATTTTAAGTTTTTGACATAATAAATGACAGTAACACTTAAAATAATTCAGGAGGATTTAGAAAAAAAATAGTTCAAGTGTCATTAGTCATTAGTGATTAGTCATTAAAAATCATCTTCATTTCTCTTTTTAAAACAAAATGTAGATTAATATTTGAGCTTTGCAAACGTAGATGAGACATTTATAACAATTTCTTATTTATTAAAAAACATTTTCAGCATATGTTAATATGGGAATTTTTTATCTGCCTACCTCCCACCACCTTCTTTACAGTTAGGACAGGTACAGGCTACACGTCGAAGTCTTTTTCCTTCCTGATGTGGTTGGTCCCCTTCTTCATCTACCACCTGTACTCTCAAATGTGTTAAATCACTGGTATTCAATGTAGAATCACCACTGAGCTGCCACTCTTCTGGATCAGGCTCTTCTTCCTTGATCCTAATATCTAAAGAAAAGAATAGTTGGGAATCAGATTTCATTGGACAGAAAGTAGTATAGCATGCCAATTGTTGTATCTATATTAGCAAAAAAACACTATGTACAATACAATCAAAAATGAGTTTTAGAATACATAGCCAATGGCCCTCAATCTAGCTATAAAATCTACTTTATTATAACTTTCAAATGGATGGTTTAAACAGCTAATACAGATAAACCTAAGTCAAATTCTAATGCATTAACTTCTAAAACCTCCAATTTATAAGTGCTATAAGGAAATAATAAGAAAGTTTCAAATTTTAATGGCTGCTAGTCATAAGTATGAGTGTAAAAATCTATCAATTATAATACAAATAGCATTTTCACATGAGAAGCCACAAAATTTTAAGACATGGTCCCTATCATCAAGGGCCTTACAATTTAAGTGGGGTGAAAAAATATAAAACAATTGAGTTCCAAATTGTGCAGTACTTATTCTAAGTGGTAGATTCAGGAAATGGGGAAACCACTGTGGTAGGTAATGGAGCTAGAAGCAGTTAAGAAAAAGCACTGTAAAAAAAAAGAAAAAGAAAAAGATGAGACCATGAAGTAGGGGTTCTTAATCTGGGGTCTATGAATTTATTTTTTAAATTATCTTGATAAATATATTTCATATAATTGATTTCCTTTATAATTCTATTTATTTCATGCTTGGCCGCAAAGAAGAGATACAGGAAAAAAAAAAAGAAACTTTCCTGTTTCTTTGCAGGTAAGGGACCATGTTCCCCTATATATACGATTACTTTTGTATAACATCATTTTTCCTTTTTTTAGGCTTTTTTTAGGTGGAAGAGGAGATAAGAGACAAGAGAATGGAAGAAAGGATACAGTAGGAAAGATGGATGATATAAAAACAAAAATTGTGCTATTAAATTTATTTATAATTTTTTTTAAAAAAATAAACTTGTTTGGCTTTAGAGATTAACTTATATTATTTACATTATTTATTTATTTATTAGGCACTGCATTACCACAGAAGAAAATAACTACAGCACAGATGAGTGGTCAAAATAGATGAACTGATAATAGTCAAAAGAAGAAATGCAAACTATCAACAACCACATGGGAAAAAATGCCCCAAATCACTAAAAAGAAATGCAAATTAAAACTCCTAAGGTTTCACCTCACATCTATCAAATTGGGAAATGTTATTTTAAAAAACTCAATGTTAGTTGATGTTGGTCGTCGGAAGTCAAGCCCAGTAATAAATACACTGTTGCTGAAAACTGTGAATTGGTTTTTTTTTAGAAAACAACTAAAATAATATAAGTTGCTAAATTTTTCATACTCTTTGACCAAGTGTCAAAGAGTATGACACTGTCAGAACTCCAAGGAGAATGAAGAGATAAACAAAGGTCTCATATATACAGACACATTCATTACAGAACTTTTTGTGGTAGCAATAAATCTGCAAACAAAGTGAGTACCCAGGAATTTGGAAATGAGAACAGATTATGGTATATGAATGTAATGCAATATTATTTTCCCTTAAGAAATAATGAATATAAAGAATTCAGATAAACATAGTTTGTGTGAATTGATGCAGTGAAAAAAACAAAATCATAATATCATGCACAATAACTTTAATTATATAAGCAAGAATAATGCTAAGAAAGCTTTAATGATTTAATTTAATGACCAATGTTGGCCCTAAAAGACAAAATAATGAAACGTATTATCCCCTTCCCTCAGTTAGAGGGCTAAAGGAAATGTTGCCTGTCAGACCCACTGGAGTAGTGATAAATTTTGCTTAACTGTTTTCCTTAGTTACATGAAGAGGAAAGATAGCCTCTACCAGCTCAATTAGTACTAACAAATGATAGTGACATTAAAAAAAGCATTAATACAACTTACAAAGGAAAAGAAAGAATTATAGGCCTAAATCAGAAAACTTTGTTACTTCAAAATGCTTTACAGGACAAGATGTCACAAGCAACGTAACTAAAATTGACCTACATTTTAACTCAAAGATCAAGTTCCAAAGGATTCTCATAGGTTTGTCTTCATTCTTATCCTTAAATACAAAACAAGGTAAACATTTGCTTCTCTCCCTCTCACCTTCCCAAGAATTAGCATACTTAAAACAAGTTTTTTAAACATTGGGCTTTAAAAGATAAACTAATACTTTCCTGCTTCATGCAGTTATATTACCCACAAGGTGGATATGAAGTTTGAAAAATTACTTTGTGTGATGGTCAAACATAGAAGCGACTTCGACAGATGTAGCATGAAAGATTGTGTTCAGTCTTTATTCACTTTTACCTTACAGAGTACACACACTTGTTTTATTATGTATTATATCTACATTATGGTATAATGTTTTATTATACAAAAAAAAACACTAGGTAACTGCACACATTGTATACTAAATTTAAACAAAAACATAATTTACTACTATCAAAAAACTAAAAAAGCCCTACCAAAAAAGACTCTAAGATGTAGGTATATAAAGAAAGTAATTTTATTAAATGATTTTTTCAAGCATTCACTTTGTTGTTTTATATAGTTTTTATTACTTTCCTTTTCTGATTATTTTGACATTATTTATGGTAAATGAATAAAGGATAAGGGAAAAGTGAGAAAAGGAAGAAGGTCAAGAAACAATTAAGTATGGACTGGATAACATGAAGTTCAAACACAGCTTCAATTATCTATTTCTTTTAACAACACAACTTGCACACAATGTATTACTATTCATAAAGAATCTCAAAGTTTGGGTATCTGACTGAAAACAGTCTACTTATTTTTATAACCAGAGCTACATCTCTCCAATTCCCCTATGTTTAGCTTTTCCCTATGTGTTCCCAAAGTAGAAATAGATCATTATTTCACATCAGTTGTTTGGGCCTTGGAATGAATTTTCCTGACAGAAAGAAAGTAGTGAATGATTCTTGCATTTCCCATGCAACCCGTAAAAGCCAATGTAGCTGAAACATTCTGCAATCAAACACATGGTCAATGATACCATTGCTAACACCAAACAACAGAGAAAACAAAAAATAAGGATTCTATTAGTGTACTGATCCCCATGTTTGGGATGTACTCCTTCCTCATCCCTGCGTCTTCCAGAATCTCTGGTCTTCTTTCAAAGATCAGCCCAAGTGCCACCTGAGAGGTCTTCCCCGATCCTTCTAGTTGTAAATAGTGTTATCTTCTCTCAACTACCTTGTGCTTACTTATTTCTGTGTATATGGTGCATTATCCCTCCCTACCTTTAACTTCTGCAGTCCCCCTACTCCCTCCCCCACCCCACAAACACACAAAAAAAACTTCAAAACTCCTTAAAGGCAAGAACTATTTTGCTTTTTGTCTGTGTCCCTAGCACCTGGCATATAGCACAACACACGATAAGAGTAGGCAGATGGAAACTTTGGTAGATTATCTATATTTCTGGGCACTTTCACAAGTCTTCCACGTTTATATCTAATTTCATCTAAGAATTTAAGACTTTCCTTTTCCTTGATACAAGTTTCTTACTTTCGGAGCCATGATTAGGGTCAGGGGTTTACAAATGGAATGTTGAAAAGAGAAAAAATGGGAGATGAGAGGACAGAAAATAAAACCTCTCTGAAATGTAAGAGTTGGAACACAGGGAAAGGAGGGAAAGAATAAAAGAGGAATGCATATATGTAATTTTTAGCATTCACAAACTACCTACTATCAATGCTAGGAATATTATTTTTGTTGTTTTCAGATGGGTCACGTAATGAGGCAAAAAAATGTTTGAATAGGGAGGGCATGTTCTATGTATGATCCTAAGAATGAAGAAAGGAGGTGGGTTGGAAAAGCTGCCTAAGTTCTTATCCTTAGGATAAGCCTGACTGCTCTGGAGGGGCTTTATGCAATCATGCTTGTAGGCAAAAGAAGTCCACAAGTCAGTAGTAACTCAAAACATGCTTTTACTATTAAAAAGATTAGTATTCCACCAAAATAAAAGTTCTGTATCTTCTTATTACTAACATATCAAGAAATCTAATAGTATATTATAATTAACTTATTTATTAACTAAATCTGGCATTCATATTTAATTTGGATAATACTAGATAAATATGAATCAAGGTACTTTGGATAAAATGAGACATTCTCTGTTATCAATAGCATATCACTAGGATTTTGTTGTTCTTGTCAAAGTCTAATTTTCCCTGCTTTCAAATTTTTTTTTAGAATGCTGATGAATTTGCTTCATTTGAGTCAAAGTTTATTTTATTTATATTTTCCATTTAACAGGTTTCACCTGTCATGAAACAAACAGAATTAGACACAATATTTTTAAAATTTCTAATAGTCTCATTTTGTAAGTAAAATGATTTTTGTTCTAATTAGGACTTCCTATGAATATTTTTATAATACCAAAAGTTTGTCATTTCTAAACTTAAGATGATAGCTTTAAATTTCCTACTAATATTAGGTTAATTTTCTAATAGTTTGTTTTCATTGGTCCAGGAAGGAATTAAATTCCTCAGCAAATAAACTTCAGTTCTTCGCCAATTAATTTGCTACCACAGAAATCTCTAATCAAAACCAATTTAAGTAATCTCCCTTTCCCCTCAAAATTCATCTTCATTTGGGTCATTTCTATTCAATAACTTTCTTCATTTTTTTTCTTTTTTCTTTTTTTTTTGGACTTTTTTTTTTTATTTTTAGTTTGCAACACACGGTTCTACATAATTTTGAGTTCCAGATTTTCTTCCCTCCCTCTCCCTCCCTCCCCAAGAGGGCATGGAATCCCATATAACTTCCATGTATAACTTGGCATTGAATTAATTTACACTTTCTTCATTTTTCAAAAAGTTTTATTTCTGAACTGTGTACTTTAAGTCCATTTACCCCATTTGCTAAAGAAGGGGAACGTGGTAAGGAGAAACGGTTTTCCAAGATAACTTCGATTTTTTTCTTAACCTATAAAGAAGTTCATAATTTACTACCAACATCACACTTTTTCTTTTTGTCTACTCTACTTCAATTGCTCTTAAGTTATTCTGCTGTTTAAGAGAGACATAGTGAAATTTCTATATGGAAAAAAAATTATATATGACCAAATCGTAAGAAACAATCCTAAAGGTCAAATAATGTGTCCCAAAGTGCCAGTTGGCCAAAGCTTAAGTTATATATTTCTAGTATCGTTAATGTAACAGAAGTCTTCCAGATTTAACCTGCCACATAACTCACATAGGTCCTTAGTTTCACTATTCTTAATTGGAAAATGAACCAATTCATAGGGGAAATGATGGTGAACCACTCAACACTGCCAAAAACAGTGGCTGGTCTATAAACTTATAGGCATAATATTACCTCTCTTCTTGATGTGATATCTTCAGAAGCCTGTGCCTTTTACCCAAAAGTTTTAAGACACTAGATAAAAGTAAACATACTATTTCAAGCAAGTTAAAAAGAATTAAAAGTAGATTTCCCCCAAACTAGAAAAATACAATAAACTGGGAGTTCCTGGTTGCTGTCAGGACACTCTGTTAGCCAACAGTGCTATCTTGCCAGCTAGAGAACAAGGGTTATGAAGAACTCTGGCAAAACAGAATTCTTTCACAATCAAGGATCTCTTGTCCATTCAAATCTAAGCATATTATGTTTCTCCCCCAAATCACCATATTGTTTTTAACTCTCCCACATGAACGCAAGACAAATACTCTGAAAGGCAAAACTTATATAAATGAGTATGTTCTGATTTATTTGTTGACAAAATATCTCATCTTATTACTACGTATCTCTTAAGAAAATGAAAATCTAAACATCATGAATCATTTACACATTGTCTCATTTTTACTTTGTACTTCCTACCACAGTACATATATACATCTGTCACCCACATGTGCGAAATGGGGATAATGATCTGATCTACTTCATGGGGTTGGTATGAGCAAAGAGATTGGTAAAATTTAAATGTAAGCTATAACACAGTGAAGTGGTAAATACAGAAATACCCATTCATACTGAATGCTAACTTGACTTCCACTACATCTAGGTAAAGTTAGGGGATTTCATTTATTGTGTAAAGTCAGTCAGAATTAATGTTCTTTTATTCAATTTTGAGCCACAGTACAAGAGCTTTAAGCAAGACTTGTCAAAGTCACAAATTATTTATTCTCTCCATATTTTTGCACATTTGTGCACACACACAACTCATTACTGCTTAGTCATTAGATATTCTCTGAAACTTATTGGCTGGTTTTAAGTCTTGAATTTTGTAAAAAGTATACAATCAGCAGGCATACCAAAGAATCATCTAGGCCATGCTTTTGTCTCCATGCAAAACAACAACTTATTAAACAACTCAAAAGAGACCACTATTTTTGCTCTCATTAAAAATCTCTGGGGGTGGTGGTGGTGGGGATCCATTTTCTCTTAGTAGGTTAATAGACTCTAGCATGAGAAGATACTGCAGAACAGAAATAAGACCAAAAAGTATCAGAAAAAAATAAAACCTCTTTGATAGTTATATGTTGAATTTATATTTTTGAAAAGGTATATAATATTCAGTTTCATATATGATCCTTTGTTCTAGTATGTATATAAAAATGCTCATTTTATTTTGTGTTTAAGTTCAAGTGTGTATTACATTCAGAATAAAAAAGGAATGTGAGCTTCTAAGAGCCAAGAACTCTCTTGCTCTTCTATTTGTATACCCAGCTCTTAGCCCAGTTATGGATTCCTAATAAATGAGTTTCCATTAAAAAAAAAAAAGATACCCCCAAAGTCACCCAATACTATCCCTACTCAAATCCCAAATTCCATCTTGATTATTTCCTCCTTTCTTAGTTTTCAAAAACCATTCCTTTAAATAACTCATTCTAGAATTTTACCAAAAATGAAAATCAAGCTTGCTCTTCTATAGTTCAAAGTAACCATCTTTTTCCATTTTTGTGAAAATTGGGATAGCATTTGCCTATCTCCTGCTGTGCCACACTTCTGTTTACCACTGTATCTGCAAGTTCTTCAAGCATGTTCTTCCCCTTCAGAAGCTTCATAATACAAAAGTTTAACCCAAATACTTCTTCATGTGTTTTAACTCTATTCTTGTCTGACCTATTCGCATCGGAAAGAGTTACAGGTAAAAGACATCTCCACAATGTTGTGATCTCTGCTTTTACCTTTAGCTAAATGACCCAATCAGGGGAGGAGCCAAGATGGTGGAATAGAAGCAGGGACCTGATTGAGCCCTCCCCGCCAAAACCCTCCAACTACCTTTAAAAAATGACTAAAATTCTAGAGCAGCAGAAGCCACAAAATGACAGTGAAGCAGATTTTCAGTCCAAGACAATCGGGAAGGCTGACAGGAAGGGTCTATTGCACTGTGCTCAGAGCAGAGCCCTGATACTCTAGAAGAACCACTGGGTAAAATAGAAACTGAAAGAATCCACCCATCACCTCCTGAAAGAGATCCCAAAAGGAAAACTCCTAGGAATATCATAGCCAAATTCCAGAGTTTCCACGTCAAGGAGAAAATATTATAAGAGGCCAGAAAGAAACAATCCAAGTACTGTGGAAACACAATCAAGACAACACAAGATTTAGCAGCTTCTACACTAAGGGATAAGAGGGTTTTGAATATGATATTCCAAAGGTCAGAGGAGATAGGATTAAAACCAAGAATCACCTAGCCAGAAAAACTGAGGATAATATTTTGGGGGGGAAAATGGAATTTCAATGAAATAGAGGACTTCCAAGCATTCTTGTTAAAAAGACCAGAGCTGAATAGAAAATTTGACTTTCAAATACAAGAATCAAGAGAAACATGAAAAGGTAAACAAGAAAGAGAAGCCATAAGGGACTTACTAAAGTTGAACTGTTTACATTCCTACATGGAAAGATGGTATTTGTAACTCAAGAGACCTTTCTCAGTATTAAGGTAGCTGGAAAGACTATATGTGCATATGTGTGTATGTATATGCCTATATATGTATATGTATGTGTATAAGTATAAATATGTAGATACACACATATACATATACACATATACACATGTACATACGTACGTATGTATATGTGTATATATGTAGACAGAGGGCACAGGGTGAGCTGACTATGAAGGGATGATACCTAAAAAATAAAATTAAGTGTTGAGAGGAATGTACTAGGAGAAAGAGAAAGGGACAGGTAGGATGTAGTAAACCATCTCACATAAAAGAGGCAAGAAAGAGCTTTTACAATGGAGGGGAAGAAAGGGAAGTGAGAGGGAATAAATAAGCCTTACTCTCATTGGATTTGGCTTAAGGAGACAATAACATACACACTCAACTGGGTATGGAAATCTATCTTACCCTACAGGAAAGCAGCGGGGAAAGGGATAAGAGAGGGGAGATAAGAGAAGGGATAGCAGAGTGGAGGAAGGGGCAATCAGAAGCAAACACTTTTGTGGCAGGACAGGTCAAAGAAGAAAATAGAATAAATGGAGGGCAGGACAAGATAGAGGGCAATATAGTTAATTCTTTCACAACATGACTGTTATGGAAGTGTTTTGCATGACTACATATGTGTAATGGCAAGTAAAGTGGGACTTTTTGTTGTCTTTTGCTTTGGAGTGCTTCTCAGCACTAAGGTAATCAAGGGTCTTTGAGTCTTGCCTTTGTTTCAATCAAGAATCTTTGAATCCGGAGTCTCTGATGACCTGCTTAAGTCACAGGAAGCCCTAGGTTACATGGGTTTGAGTCGCATGGTTGTGACACCCTCTGACCCTGAAGAAGTTTATATATACTCTCAGGTTAGCATTTTGCTTGGGGCTCACTCACAGGAAGAGTCTCGTGTGATTTGACCAGCAAGACTCTGGGTAGCCATTAAGGAGCTTCCCAGCTTTGAAAAGCCCAGATGTTGGTGCTTCTCTCTCTCTAGTAACTATGTATGTAATGCCTTGGACAGACAGCTAGAAGCCTATCTGCTGATTTGTGTTATCTCACTCTGTTCATATTATTTCTGATTGTAATTTCTGTTTGAATTTTCTCTGAAGTTCAGGGCACTGACTTTTTCCCCTGAACTAAGTGAATGATATATGTATGTTTAAAGTGAGATTATAACACCCTTAAAGTGGCTTTCCTTAGAAAAGCAGATCAAAGAACCTGTGTTCGCAGACCTCCTGTGTGCTGGTGTTATTGGTCTTACACAGCCACAGTAGTGTCAAGTAGCATTGTTGTTACAACATGTATAACCTATATCAAATTGCCTGCTTTCCCAATTAGGATGGGTAGGGAGGGAGGGAGGGAGAGAATGTGAACCTCAAGGCTTTAAAAAGGAATGATGTTTTTTTCTTATTTTGCATCATTACCCCCCAAAAAAGGATGCAGCAATGACAAGTTTTTAATAATCCCAATTCAATCATATTATTCTTAATCTTCACATCTCTATATAAAGAATAAATAAAATGACTAAGTAATATGCAGTATTTTTACAGAGTACAGCCTAGTGACTGATATCTCTCCAAGGACCAGCCAAGGTTGCTAAATGAGAGGTTCTTGATGACAAGGCTAGCTACAAAGGTAATGAATTTTTTTGACCACGGAATCCCATAAAACAGAAATAAATAGCTAAAAATCCTATGTGGCTCCTTCAACTTCTTCAAAGTCTGAGTGGAAGAACATGCAAAATATTTTCCCTAACAAACTGACTCAAAAATGAATAAGAGTAGTAGAGATAAGAATTTACAGCTAAATGGATAGATGGCTCTCGGAGGTTCTATTCTAAAAAGCAATTAAAGGAGCCAGTAAAATTGGGTTTATATAATGCCCAATGGCAACAAGAAAAGCCATGTCATGAGAGATTTGATTGTGACACTTCACAGCACTCACAAAGAACATAAGATACCTACAGAGCACAGTGATAGTAATTGCAGTTTATACGTTAACATATGGTCAAGGGGTAAAGAGGTAAAGAAATTCTATTAAAATTCTGGCAAAATTCTCCATAATAAGAAAATATACCTTGGGTGACTTTCAGAATGGGCACAAAGAATAACAACCCTACTGAAAAACTGTTGAAGATCAAGAAGGTGAGTCACTAGCTTATAATACACCTTCCTTAAGAAGTTTAAAAAAAAAGGATAAGGAGGACCTAAAATTAATAAAAAATTAAACTGACTTGGTTTTGATACCAGGAAATATTTGGTTATTGATACATCTATAATACACTCAGATTGACTAGCTGGAACAAAATGTAAAGATGGTGATTACCTTAGGAAAGTTGAATGGATTTAAAACAATTGCTACAATGAAAAGTCCCCAAATAGCTTCACCAGCAAAAGTATCTTCAAGCAGACAAAAACAGCATTTATATCACCAGGGGAACACACTAATTTGAAAACATTTTAGAGGTAGAAAATGTAAAGCCTAGATACAATATGACCTTAAAAATAAAACAATGCAAAGCAGTGGAGGATTTTTATAAAAAACTTGATGATGATGATGGTGATAGCAGCTATCATTTATGTAGTACTTTAAGGTTTGCAGAGCACTTTACAAATATTATCTCATTTTATCCTCACCTATTTTGCAGATGAGGAAAAGGAGGAAGGCAAAGGCTATGTGACTTGCCCATGCTCACACAGCAACGAAGCATCTGAAGCTGAATTTGAAGTCAGGTATTCTTGAGGCCCAGCTCTCTACCTAAAATGTTGCCCTCAATCTTTTCATGTGGTATCTTAACAAGCCAGATCACCCCCCAAAAATTTTAGATTGGAACTGGGAGGGAAAAAAAAAACAGCTGCAGGAACTGGGAGGGAAAAAAACAGCTGCAAAATGGTACTGATCTGTGCCAGGCACTGTGCTATGCTGTGGAGATAGGACAGCAAAACAGCTCTGTCCTCAGGGAACTTATTCTAATAGATAAACAACATATAAACAGGCCCATATAAGATAACTAGAAAATACATACATAATAGATATCATACATCAGTGACAACACCACTTAGATGATGCAGAGGAACAAGTCAAGTGCCGGGTCTAGAGTCAGAAAGACCTGAGTTCAAAACTTGCCTCAGATACTTACTAGCTGTGTGACCTTGGACAAGTCACTTAACCTGTTTGCTTCAGTTTCTTCATTTGTAAAATGGGGATAGTAACAGCATGTACATCCTAAGGTAGTTGTCAGGATCAACTGAAATAATTGCAAAACGCTCTACACAGTGTTTGGTACATAGCAGGTGTTACCTACTACTATTATTATTACCAGAACCACCATATTAGAATAACACACCTAAGTAATCAACATACTTTATGAGAAAGTAGCAATAGCAATTAAGATGATGAAGTCTGAAAAAGGGTTTGTAACACCCCCTTCCTCTCAACCAAAGCTTTCACTTACTCCTAGGACTTACCTGAGAAAATATTGGCCATCCATCTTGAGCGCACTCTTCTTCCCTACATCTCGCCTCAAAAAACCTCTACCTCACTTCCCCGCTCTCTTCTCCTCTGCTCCAGCCTCAGGGGAAAAGGTTTTCTTCTTGCCAAGGGCAGCCCATCTAATTCTGCCTTTGACTCCATCTCTTCTCAACTCTTCTGTGAAATAGTGTTCTCCTTTCCTGCCTACCCTTCCACTTCAATTTCTCCTTGGCAAGACAGTCTTGGATCCTCCTCTCTCTAGATGAACCACTCCTAAATCCACACCTAGCATTTATTTTTCTCAGGAATTCCAGTTTCATTCTACTTTGCCAATTGCCTGCTGAACACCACCACGTGGATGTCCCCTTAACATCTCTAACTTGGAACATTTATAAGAAAAGAACTCACTTTCCTGCTTAACCTTGCTCCTCCCTCCTAACTTCCTGAGTCCGTTTTTGCTGCCTGGCCATGTTCCCAGCCAACTTACTTGACCCTTGAGTTTTTCAGCAGGGTATGACTGCTTTTAGAATAAAGACTACTTTGTTCCAAGTTTGAGGGGATGCACCGTTGATTTCAGAGCTATTTCTATACAGTCAGCTCTGCCACACCAGCACTCCTCCTTCCCCAAGAACTGCCAGCCTGGACCTGACACAAATCTTCAGCAGGCTCTGCACTCCTGCTCTGATCCGCCACTTAATTCCTCCCACCAGGTGGGCCTGGGGCCAGAAGCAACTGCACCTGTAGTTCTGTAGCTGCACCACCCCTTCTGCCCCTGGGGCAGTGGCCAAACGGGGACTCCCCGCAGCTTTTCCCACTAACCTTCTCTGTTGTCTTTGGTGTTTGTAGGTTGAGAGGTCTGATAACTGCCACAGCTCACTGATTTATGGCGCTAGGGCCTGTTCCGCCCTGCTCCAGTCTGGTTGGTCCTGCTGCCACCCAGGCTGGGCTCCGCTCCCCTCCTCCATGCACAAGACCTCATCCAGTAACCATCCAGGCTGTCCTGGGTTGGATCCCTGCTTTCCTCTGCTATTTTGTGGGTTCTGCAATTCTAGAATTTGTCCAGAGCCATTTTTTATAAGTTTTTGGAGGGACCTGGTGGGGAGCTCACACAAGTCCCTGCTTTCCAGCTGCCGTCTTGGCTCCGCCCCCTCAGGATCCTACTTTATAACCAGGTATAATCTTTACCAGGAAGGTAGGGCTTGTTCAATATTAGGAATAAACTAAATATAAAAGACCAAAACAGTAACAAAAACAACAAAAATCATGATTCTACCAACAGTTGCTGAAAAGGCTTTTTTAAAAAAATGTTTTTATTACTATCTTCTTATTTTTATATCAGTGATATTTCCCCAGCATTTTTTCCCATCCCAATTCCAGAGAGCCATCCCATAGAACAAATAATATAAAACTACCAAACACTTTACACATTTTCATCTTCTCTGCACAGGGGCCTATACTAATCTTCTCTGAATCATTCCAATTTCAGTGAACATACTGTTGAAAAGGCTCGATAAAATACAATACCCATTTCTGCTTTTAAAAAAAAGCACTAGAAAACATAGGAAGAACTGGTTAACATAGTACTTCCTTATAAAAGTAAGTAGTATGTACATAAAACAAGAACCAGCATCATATGGAATGAAGATAAACTAGTAGCCATCCCAACAAAGATCAAGGTAAAGCAAAGATGTCCATTGTCACCACTACTAAATATCATGCTCTAAACGAATTTTGTAATAAGCCAAAAAAAAAAATCAAAGAAATAGGCAAAGAAACAAATTTTCCATTATTGTGAAAATGTATAATGACACAGAGAAAACTCTAAAGAATCAACTAAAAATTAATAAAACAGTAACTTCAACAAAGTAGCAAGATATAAAATAAATCCACATGTATCATCAGTATTTCTATATACTACCAAAAAAGCTCAGCAGAAAAGGCAAAAAGAAACTCCATTTAAAATGGTTACCATGTATACTTGAGTCTACCTACCAACACCTACACAGGAGCTATATGAACACAACTATAAAATACTGTTTAAGGGAACCAATAACAGCAACAATAACTGTTATTAGTATAACAATAATAATGATAGCAGCTAACATTTATATAGTACTTTAAGGGTTTGCAAAGCAAACTTTTAAAAATACTATTTCATTTTATTCTCTCAACCACTCTGAGAGGTCGTGCTATTATTTTCCCGAGTCGCTACCAGTTACACTGCTTTGGGACTTCTCTGGATCTCTTCATCTTGTCTTCTTTCCCCAGGAAACTGATCATGCTACAGGACTAAATCTGACTGGTCCTCAGGGCATCTATTTAAAGAAGGAGAGCAGCAAAGTTTTTGTCCCCATTTCCCACCAGCTACACTGCTTCTGGATTTCTCTGTAACTTTTCAATATCTGCTCCCCACCTTGGCAATGGGTACCTTCCCTCCCACCTCTTTCAGCTTCCTTTGTGTGCAGTCTTCCCCCATTAGATTATAAGATCCCTGAGAGCAGGAGCTGTTTTTATATTTGTAGCCCCAGAGCTTAGTACCTTACCTGATACATAGCAGACTTAAATGTCTACTGACTCATTTCTAAATTCTCTGTAATTCAACTTCAGCTTCTAAAATCACAACTCAACTGAAACCAGATTTTCTATTACCAATGATTTCCCAATTATTAAACCAAACGACCTTTTTTTTTCTTGTTCAGACTTCGTAATAATGCCGCAACTTTTTACAGTTTGACCATATCTTCCTCCTAGACTCTGCTCCCTTGTTGTCTCACAGTTTTCCTTTTCTTTTCCCTCAAACAGCTACCACCCTTGCTTAGGCCTTGATCACCGCTCCTATGTAGTTTCTCAGCCTCTAATCTTGTTCTTCCCCCATTGTCTAAGACTCACACAGCTGCCAAACTGTGCTAAATTTAGCACAAGTTTGACCACCTCAACACCCTGCTCAAGCAACTTCTGTCACTCCCTATTGCCTTTGGATAAAAATATCTTAAGTCTGATTCACCTCAGGTTCACAGAATCCCCCAGTTTCCTTTAAACACAGCTCAGATGCCACCCCTAAAGGAGGTGTTTCCTGTTGCCACAAAAATGTTAGTGCTCTTCCTCAACTGACTAGAAATTAGTTTGTGTTTACTTTGTACATATTTTAGATATGCACACTTGTTTTAAGTCTGTTCCCTGCCCTGCCCCTCCCCTTCTGCAGCTTAAATGGAGGAGGAGGGGGCTGTCTGGATTTTGTTTTTTTGTCTTTGTCTCACCAGTGCCTTGGGCACCATACATACATAGTAGGCACTCAATAAATGTTTATTGGATTGGATCAATCTTTTGCATCTGTTCTTCTCCCCACTCATACAGGCACTATCCTAGTTCAGGGCCTCACCACTTCTCAATTAGATTACAGGGGCCTCTTAATTGCTATCATGGCAGTCTCTCTCCTTTCCAATGTCTCCAACAGTTGCCAGTCAATCAATAAGCGTTTATTAAACATCTACTTTGTGCCAGACATTGTTGCTAAGTGCTGAGGATACAAAAGGAGGTAACAATCCTGCCCTCAAGGGGCTACCAAAACAATTTTCCTAAGGCACAAGTCTTGACCATTTCTCTATCCCTCTCCTCTCACATAAAGACTTTACAATCTGGCTCCATCATATCTTTCCAGGATTATTTACACATTCTATATTCCAGCCAACCTTTAAGTGCTGATCCCCAAATTCATTATTTCATCTCTTTTTCTCTATATCTTCACTTATCTAGCATACAATTCCTACTCACCTCTACCTCTCAGAATTCCTTGATGGTCATTCAAGGCTCAACTTAAGTACTACCCTAACCATCCTCTCACCCCCAAGTTATTAATGATTTCTTGCTCATTAAGTTACTTTGTATATGCTTTTTGTATATAGATTGTATTTCATCTTTGCCCCACCTCCTCATGCCAATAGAATTAGGGATTCTTGAAGGAAGAAACCATTTCTATCTTTGTACCCCCAGAATCTAACGGAGTTCCCTGTACAGAGTAATAAATGTTAAATGGAATTGAGCTAACCAAGTAACATAGGACAGAATGGAAGAGTACAGTGGATCCCAATATTTTTTGTGAACCCTTTTAGTAACAACAATTACAACCAAAATATGTTGTGAACCCAATTATACTACTTATAATAGTCTTTTAAATTTATTCATTAAATGCTTATGGTAGCTATAACAGTTTTTGTCCCCAAAAGGTCCAGACTAAAACTTACATTCCATAATTATAATTACAAAATACAAAATGTTATTCTACCTATAACTATGAAACTCTTAATATAAAACTATAAACTATGTTATATGGATGTAATGGTAATCAGGGCAGGATTTTTTTTTTTTTGCTGTTCTCTTAATGAATCTGGCCTTTGTTTAAATGGGGCAGGTAAAGTGGGATCATTTTTGTCTTGGGAGTGTTTCTCAGCACTAGGACAATCTGGAGTCACTTAATTGTATGTGATGTGGTGCTGGTAGTTGGAGCTTTCCCATACTCTAAATGGTGAGACTTGAGCCCTCAGGGTCCTGAAAAGGGTGTATATACTGGAAGTTTAGCATTTGACTTTTGGGGGGTATATACTCATTGAAAGAGTAACAAGACTCTGGGCAAGCTGATGGAATAACACACCTCCCCCACCCCGCTCTGATAATACAGACAGATGATTGGTGCTTCTCTGGTAACTATGAATTATGATTTGATCAGACAAGGTCTGATCTGTTGAACTGCTGATGCTTGTAATTTCTGTTTGTATTTGCTCTGAAGTTCAGGGGGCTGATCTTTTCTCCCTGAACTAAGTGAATGAAACATGTAAGTTTAATTAAACTGAGATTGTTAACCTCTTAAAGTTGCTTTCCTTAGAAAAACAGATCAGAGAACCTGTGTTGGCACCCCTTCTGCATGCTGGTGTTATTGGTCTTACACAGCCACAGTAGCTGCTAGCAACATTGTTGTTACAGTGTAACATTCTATAAGAATTAAAAGAGGTGATTCAGGAAGATCTCCTAAGCATACTTCTACCTGGAAAACTTCATATTAAATTTATTTTACAAATTTTGTTGAATATAACATTTTTAATTAAGTCACAACTTGGAAGCTGTTTTATCATAAAAATCATATATCAACATAATTTCAATATTAAGATTTTTTTATTTGAGCAAAGCTTTTTAACATTTGACTCAATACCAGACAAATACAGTCTTAAAATCTAGTTCCATACTGCTTACTTGTACATTTTGATTTAAAACAAGAAAAAAGTGAAAACGTTCACTCTTACAAACAGGTGATGGAAAATGGTAGAGAAATTTTACAAGCTCTCTAGCTGAGAGATGGAATTTTTTTTTAAACAACCAACTAGCTAATTATAAAATATTTACTTTTCTACTGGCTAATGACAAATGCCACGTTAAGAGATCAGTTTTCTTGGCAAAGATATTAGAGTGATTTGCCATTTCCTTCTCCAGTTCATTTTACAGGTGGGGGAACTGAGGCCACCAGGGTTAACTGACTTGCCCAGGGTCACAGAGCTAGTAAGTGTGTCAAGCGTCTGAAGGCAAATTTGAACTCAGGAAGGTTAAGTCTTTATGAGCCCAGGGCCAGCTCTCTATCCACTGACCCACCTCGATAGCTGTCCTGTATTAAACAGATACTTACAATTCAATTGCATACATTCTTTCTTTTTTTTTAGATCAATGTTTATATATAAATTCACCATTGTAAGTAAAGAATTTCTTCAAATGCGACTTTCTTCTCTACTAACACAGGCACACAAGCTACTAACCTTTCACAGAAACTCTACTCAATGACGGATCAGTGTTGCCAACCAGTTCATTAGAAAATCCAACAGATAAAAGAACAGCAACATAAGCAAAGGACAGGTTTAAAATCAGTTAACAGTCGTAATACTACAATAAGAGGCAATATAAATAATGTTTGTGATGACCCATGATGGTTAAGACAGCTTATGCTACACATGCCCAACAAGCATGGTTTTCAAATAGCCTGACTTTTGTGTTGCAAGAATGCAAACTTTTCTCATACCTTGATCATGTGATTCATAGCTGGGATAAAGAATAACAAAAGAATACTAGGGAGCTACTCTAGTGCAGTCAATGTACAGAACACAAAGAGGGCATGCACATTTATCTAACAAGCTACTGGCAATCAGTTTGCTCTCAAATGTCAAATACATGTAGTGGTTTGGAAACAAGCTGGTAACAGGTTGAGAAAGTGCAAGAATATGCTGTACTTAGAAGCAGTCAATGTTTCATATAACTGCCGCACAAACATTGAAATCATCATGTGCGTGATCATGAGTTTCGAGTCACCACAAAAAAAGTTTAAAAATGCACATGATGCTTGTTGTCACAAGGAAAAAATATATTTGTAATATAATGGGACATATATTTATTATTTAATGTACAAAGAATCTGTGGCACAGACCCTTTGGACCATTGTTAAAACACTAAACGGAAATCAGTGGTATAATGAGTAGACATGAAGGAATCACCACTGCTGTAGGCACCTAAGGATATTTCAAGATATTTCAAAGAGAATCAAGTTGCAAAAGCATAATAAAGGTCACAGAGATGGCAGTTTTACCAAAAAAAAAAAAAGGGGGGGGGTAGTTTTAGCAATTATCAATCATGCCTGCTTCTTATTCCTTTAAAATCTTTATGAGAATATTCTTCTCTGCATGAACTGAGATTATAAAATATAAGGAAAACTGGGAGGCTTTTGTATATAGTTTTCTAGAAGACCAAAACTTTATGGTAATTCATATTATTGAGCAGAGATCCCACTGTATTTGTTGATTTTAAAAAAGCATTTGACATAACAAAGTAAGACTAAATTATAAGAAGCGTGGTTAACTTGTATGCAAACATTAAACATTAAAAGGAACTTGTAGCAAGGAAGGCTAACGGTTGTATCTAAACCCAGCTGCCTTGCATCATTTCAAAAAAAAAAAAAAGAAATATACCAAATGAAGTAACCAAAAAAAAGGAAAAAAAAATCACAAAATCTTAACAAAAAGACAGCAGAAAGAACTCAGAAGTAAGGAAACAAAAAATAAGTCCCAGTTAAAGAGAAAGGACTATAAGCTCCTCCATCCAGTTGAGAACAGCATAAAGACAACTTATCAGGAACCCGGCAGGACTCAGAGTAGAGCAATAATAATCAAAAGCATTTGGCAGTGGCTAAAAAAGTCAAGTTGATTACTGGAACTGATGGTATATAAGAACACCCAGTGCTTAATAAACCCAAAGACCCCAACTACTGGATTAAGAATGCAGTATGCTGGGAAAACAGGAAAGTTAGTGGGCAAAAATTAGGTGCAGACCATCACCTGGGCACCATGTACAAGTGTCGGACAGATTCATGACTTTACTATAAAAGGTCACATCATAAATAAAATGGAATAGCAATGAAGGAAATAACCTTTCATAATTATGGATAAGGTAAAGTTCATGTCTAAACAGAAAATAAAATGGACAACTGATTACATAAAATTTAAAACTTTTTGCAAAAATTAAAAAAAATGCAGTTAAAAATAAGAAGGGAAATAGATATCTGATGAAAAAAATCTTTACAGAAAGTTTCTCTGATAAAGGTCAAATATCCAAAACATATAGGGAATTGTTCCAAATTTATAAGAAACAGTTCTTAAAAGAAACAGTCATATAAAAAATGCTCCAAATAACTAATAATTACACAACTATAAAGTTCCACCTTATACTCATAAAATTGACAAAGATGACAAAAAAAGGAAAAAGACAACTGTGGTCATTATCCTCATCTCTACTATACCACAAACCTGGACTCCACCCCCGAGACTCTTAGCTCTGATATGTGAGCTTTCACCTCATCTTCTCTAGAACCAGGCCTCCAAGCTTTTTCTCACCCATCTCATCATGTTGCCTGCTCTCCAATCATTGGAGTCCCCCATCTGAGAGGTGAGCTTTTGTTTCATCTTTCCAGAACCTAGTTCCATCTACCAGCCCCTTGTTCCACCTCCCCTTTATGTATTGTCTTTCCCAATTAGAATATAAGCTTGTTTACTTATATTTATGTACTCAGTGTCTAATACAGTACTTGGCACATAATAAGCACTTAAGAAATGCTCTAACTGCAGAAGGAAAGGCAAACTAATGTACTGTCTGTGGAACTATGAACTGGCCCAACCTATCACTATGCTAAAAAATCAATTTGGAACTATGTCACTAAACTGTATATAACCTTTCACCCAGTGACAGATACTACTGTTAGGCCTATACCTACAGTCAAAAGAGATTAAAGAAAGAAAAGGGCTCCTAAGCAAAAAATATTTATTTACAGTAGCTTTTTTAATAGTACCAAAGAACTTGAAACCAAGGAGGGTTCATTGACTGAGAGATGGATGAACAAAGTATGGTATATAAATGTAATGGAATTACATTTAGTGAGAAATTACAAAGTTTCAAACTGATGTAGAACTTGGAAACAACCTAAACAATGACGTTAACATTATACTGAAACAACTTTGAAAGACTTTAAAAACTGAACACAATCACCAAACATGACTACAGAGGGCTGATAATGAAGCATGCTCCCCTTCTCCTGACAGAACAGGGGCAGACTCAAGGTGGGGAATGAGATAAACATTTTTAGTTAAAGTCAACAAGACTACAATTGACTACAATCAAGTATAGTCGATTTCTAATTACAGTTAATTAAAACAAGGTGTACTTTTTTTTTTTAACTTAACTTTGCCTATCTCACTTCCCCTAAGTGGGGAGAAGGTAGGAGGGAAAACGGTAGCAACTGTATTCACAGTCAACCCTCAAAAAGAAAAAGAAGGCAATGAAGCATTTTTTTAAATGTACAGAAGAGAACAGAAGGACAGTCAGAATGACAATCAGAAGGAAACACAAACAAGACATCTTTTAAAGTTACATGTTGAATTAATTATATACTTGAAAGGTAAACTATATGTAACAGAAATGCATAATTTCAAATACAACCCCCCTCTACTTTGTATATAGAACTGTTCATTTTACTGGAGGTATTTTAATCTCAAATAAAATTTTTAAAAGGAACTGAATCAACGAACAAGGTGTTTTTTTTAATCAAATAGTAAATAAGAATTAATAGCTTATAAATTTAGCAAGATGTTTTAAAAATAGCAATAACTCCCTGGACACTGAAAAAGAATGGTAGATACAAAACACAAAACTGCAAAGATGCAAAAACTGTCTGAGGAAAAAATTTCAAACAGCAAAACTGGAATATTCTATTAAGCAAAGTAACAGACCTTGAGGACAGAACTTAAGAAAAATCTGAGAATTATTAGTGTCCCAGAACAAGAATATGAAATTCATTCAGAAACCATTCCCCCTCCCCCCCCCAAAAAAAACTGCTTAAAAACATTAGAATTAAGGGCAGCTTGGTGGCACAGTGAGTAGATTGCTGGCCCTGGAGTCGGGAGGACCTAAGTTCAAATCCAGCCTCAGACACCTGACACATTTACTAGCTGTGTGACCTTGGGCAAGTAGCTTAACCCCAATTGACCTGCCCTCCCCCCTCACAAAACAGAAAGAAAATAACATTAGAATTAGAGAGCAAAATGCAGATGAAAAGAATCTACAGAAAATATTGTCAGAGAAGAACCCCAAGTTTAATGTACCCAAAAAGAGAGTAATGAGTGAAGTTTCATACCTTCATTATCAAATAAAATATCATATAAGGTGCCAAGAAGACACAGTTCATTTAAGTGAAGTAAATGTTATCAAAAGAGCCCATGGAACGATTAGCACAGTACTGGCACATAGTAGGAGCTATATAAATGGTAGCTCTTTATTGTTGTTGCTATTATTACTATATAGGTAGTTGACAGAATGTCAGATTTGGAGGCAGAAAAGAAAAGGATTAAAATTCTGCCTCCAATACTTAATAGCTGCAGTGTTATGGGCAATTTGGTTTCCTTATCAGTAAAATGTGGTTAATAATATATTTAGTACTTACCTGACATGGCTGTTGTGAGATTCAAATGAGACAGAATATGCAAAGTGCTTTGCAAAAAATTTAAAGCAAAATGTAAAAGTCAACTATTATTACTGCTACCACTACCACCCCCACCAAGGAAAACTGCTTCTAAATGGGTGGGATTAATCATTAAAAAGCAATGTTTAAAAAGGCTGTAATGTGATATGTCAAAAAGTATAATAACTAGTACTCAAGGATAACATAGTCTGAAAGGCTGAGTCTAGTCTTACTTACATTTATTAAATATGATGAATCTTCAACATGATTGCTGGCTTTCAATCATTCAAGAAAGTCAAGGATGAGCAGAGTCTTTGAAATGCAAATTTAGCAGAAAACAACCTCAATAAAGGTTCTCAAATTCACAGAACACAAAAAATCTGAGTAATGATTAAATTTTACATATTTTTTAAAAAAGAAAAGATCATGTCATCCCCTCACCTTGTCTAATGGTCTTTGAAGGAACAACAATGACGACGACAACAACAGCAACAAAAGACAGCAATGGATGGGCTAATCCCAGGAATGGTAAACTAAGAGAAATATCCCAGAAAGGGGAAAAAAAATACATACATACATACATACGTATGTATGTATGTATGTATGTATATGTATATGTATATGTATATAAAAATATAGTAATTTTTTTCTGGAAATCCAATAGCCAGAAGTAAAAAGTCATCCAAACAAAGAGGTAAACTGGAGGTGGGGAGTGGGGACTGAAGAGGAGGGAGAGAGGTGCTTCGGAAGTAAAGCGCAGTCCTGTCTGAACTGAGCAAAGCAAATTTTAAAGAGATTCTATCATTAAATGCTAGAACCAAGTGATCTGGGCACAATTAAAGATCGAGGAAGGGATCCGTGTCTGAAGGAAGGCTGAAAACTAATTCTTTCAACCAAAATAAGATAAATAACTTACCAGGACTTGATAAAGGATAAAGAAACTTAATGATTATAACCTTGAACATAAATGGGCTAAAACTGCTCAAAAAATCGAAGAGAGGCATAAAATGGATTTGAAATTGTAAGCCGACCTTTAGCAGCACTAAGGAAAAGACACATAGAAAATAAAAACAGGTGTTGCAAACTAAAAAGAAAAAGAAAAAAAAATAAAATAAAATAAAAAGAAATATTAAAACAATAAAAAAAAGAAAATAAAAACAGTCCAAAAAATACTTAGAAAATAAAAACAGCAAAAAAAAAAAAAAAAAAAAGGTGAAATAAATTATGCTTCACCTGACTCCAAAAGAGCAGGAATGGTACTCAATGGTACAATCGTGGACAGAAAAATTGATACTATTAAGAGATAAACCAGAAAATTCATAGGTAACAAAACAATATCAATATTACCTATACTGTAGCATCCAAATATTTAAAATGAAAAGCTAATTCAATTATAAAAAAGACCTAAGCAAAATGTAACCTCAAAGTGCCCCTTTCAGATCGTGTTTAACAGAATGAAACAAAAAGGAAATTATCAGACTAAAAAGAATGTTGGAATAAATAGATTTTCATCGATTTTTAGCAATTATTTAGTTGGAACCTGGAAGTACTTATTTTTCAGTCCCATTTACAAAAGCTGATCATAAGCTAAGATATAAAAAAAACTCCTTTATCAAGGCAAAAAAGGCGGGAATATTAAGTATCCTTTTAAAATCTAATAAAAAGTAATCGAAAAATGTGAACAAAAGATGCAGAGACTAAAAAATCCTAAACACAGATATAATAATTATATTAAAGAAGAATGATAACAAGAACAGCATACATAAATGTATGAGATGCATCTAAAAGGAGCTGGGAGAAGAAAACTTTCAATAACCATATTAACCAAAGGAAAGAGAAGACACATTAGCTTACAATTTTAAAAAATTAGAAAAATCATTAACTCCAAAGCAAAGAAGTAAAAATTTTGACAATCCAAATTGAAAGAAAATGACAAATAGATGAACCAATAAAAAGCTGGTCTTTTAAAAAGACTGACAAAATAAATCATTAACTAAATTGATTTTTTAAAAAAAACTAAAGTTATCTTCATCAAAAATGAAAAAGGGGGGAACTTAGCAAATAGAAAAACTAAGAAAATCATAAGAAATAACTATACTCAGTTATATAACAATAAATGAATATCAAATAAGTATTTTGTAACTTCCTACTACATGCTGGGTACTAGAGAGTCAAAACCAAAAATGAGACAGTCCTTGCGTTTGAGAAGTTTACATTCTACTAAAGAACACAATGTATTCAAAGCTGAGTCAATACTGGATATTACCTGCCCTGCCCACTCTATTCCACGCCCCCCCCCCCAAAAGTGATTTGGAAGAGGGAGGGAGGTTAGTAAATGGAAGAATCAAGAAAACCATTTGAAGGCAATGGTACTTGAGTTGAGTTTTTAAGGAAGAAGCTGGAGTTCCAAGGGGCAAAAGGGAATGGAGCCTTCCTAAGAGTAAGAAGATAGCCCTTTGAAAGGCTGTCTAAGAAACAGAATATCATGTATGGGCAATAACAAGAAAGATAGTTTGACTGAAGTGTACAGCTTTATGTAATCAATCTGGAAATGTAGGCTGGAGCTAGGTGGCAAAGGGCTCTAAATGTCAAACCAAAGAGTTCATTGTTTATCCTAAAAGCAATAGGTATCCCCTTAATCTTCTTGAGAACAACATGCATACACTTTGGACATTTGTATGTAGGATGGATTGGAGAGAGAAAAGCCTCAACTGAGGGATTTCTACTATGAAACTATTACAGTAACTGAGACTAGAGATGAGGAGGACCTGGACTAGGATAGTTGTGGTATGAATATAAAGAAAGGGACAGATACAAGAGATACTGAGGAGATGAAACTGACAAGTCTTAAATGAGTATCTATAAAAATATAAAATACTCTAACAAAATTAAGAAGAAAAACTAAAATCTCAGAAAGGGAAAATGAAAGCACTATAAATTAATTTCCCACAAAAAAAATTATCCCAAAAAAAGTGAATATCAAACATGCAGAAAATAACCAGAGTACATAAACTTCTCAAAAACAAAGAAAGACTTTACTACTCCTTCTGTAAGACAAACCCTGATACCCAAACTAAGGAAGAATAAAACAAGAAGAATAATTATATGCTAATATTACTTATGAATACAGATGCAAAAATACTAAATAAAAACGTGGCAAAGAGGATAGAGTAACAGATCATAAAATTATTCATCATGACCAAGTTTTATTTATACGAGAAATTTGGCCTATATATGAGGAAGATTAGCATTTATATTGCTAACAATAAAAATCACAGTATTATATTTACAGATACAGAAAAGACCTTCAACAAAATACAGCACTCATTTATGCTTAAAAAAAACCTTAAAAGCATGAAAGAACTCATGATTTAAAAAAAAAAGCTAGCTAGCATTATTTCTAATGGGAAAACACTTAAAAGTTTCCTCATTAAAGACAGATGTAAAGAAGCAAAGATGCCTACTGCCTTCATTACTTTTTTAACATGGTACTAGGAATATACAATAAGTACATAAAAGCCAAAAAAGAAAGGAAAAGACTGGCATTACCAGATCTTAATTGTAAAGCAGTATTTAGAAAATCTTGGTGATAGATAAAAATAACAGTACATCAGCCCACTAGATTATATTACAAGACCTAGAACCAAATCTTTTCAGCACCCTGATGATCCCAAACTTTCTGTTTTCACAAGAGTTCAACAATACTTTCCCAGTGCTGCTACATTTCAAACTATGTAATATCAAAGAACACTGTAAAGATGTATGATATGCATAGGCGGAGGCATGTTACCAAAGATCAATAGAACGCAAGAAGTCATAAGGGAAGAGACGTTATCAAAGACCAATATAAAGAAGTGATGGAAGAATCCAGGAGCAAGAATGAGAGGCAATAAGACAATCCAAGAACTATAAGAATAGCCAACATTCAAAAACAAATTCAAACAACATTTATTATTTACTGAATACAAAATACAATGCTATATGCTGAGAAGATATAAAAGTGAGATATGACAAACATTCCAAGGGCAAAGGGAACATGGTTTTTATCTAAATTTCCTATTTTCTAGAATGATTAGTGATCTGCATTACAGAGAGCGCAATGGATTTACGTTTGCTGCGTTAATTGATATATTCAAGGAGCACAACGGAAAGATCAAGTAGGCTACTAAATAGCTTAAAGAAATCAAGCTACACTAAATTTCTAACTTGGGCCACAATTGACATGATTCATGGATTCATAAATTCATGGAATGCTATAGCAGGAAGAGACCTTAGAGATCATCTGGTACCACTCTTTTTAACATTTTACAGAGAAGCATACCGAGGCCCCAAATGGTAGTATAACTTGTCTATATCATACAGCTGCTACTAAGTGGCAGAGCTCACCTACAGACCTGGGCCTCTGTGATGCTAAATAAAGTCAGTGCTCTTTCTAGTGCATACTTCACTAACAAAAATAGGCAGCAATTACAACAAAGAATATTAAGATATGATAACTTCCTATCTTTTCTGCCATTTTTATTTGCATCATCATCATCATTATTTTACTATATAAGGTGAGTTTTATTTATATTGCTCAAGTGTTTTAAGGTAATAGTCCAAATGATTCTTTTTTTTTAGGAGCCTTATTGCTTTGGCAAAATTATATGCCTTCACAACCCAGCTATAGATTTCATTTTCAGAAATTACACATTATACAATTAGCATCAGTGCTTTATTATGATTTCAGATTACTTGTGTAACTGCAATAGAACTAATGGTGATTTAGTCATTTTATTTACCAAATTTCATAGGATCACAGGACCTAGGGCTAGAAGATTTCTCAGAGGCCATCTAGTCTAACCCTTTCATTTTACAGATGAGGAAATGGAGGCCCAGGGGCATTAAATGATTTGCCAAAGGTCACATAAGTTTCAGAGGTGGTATCTGAATCCAAATCCTGATTCCAGAACCAGTACTTTTTCCATTTTACTTGCTAAGTCAGTGAGGAATAAATTCTCTCAAGTTAAACATATTTCAGATATATTTTTCCAAAATGTAATAGCAGAATAACCACTATTACTTGAAAAAAATTCAACTATTTCATTTAAATAAATGAGGAAGCTTAGGTTTTTTCGTTATTTTTTCATACACAAGTTGAGAAACTTCAGTAGAAGTTTCTTTTATAGTCCTTGCCATGACATCTGCCTTCACTAGACTGAAAATCAATGGAAATGAGGCAAAAATTAAACCTCCACTTTTTCGATATGCTCAAAAAACTTTTCATTTTTGTTAATCCTCTCTCCTTGCATTTATGTAATTTGCCCTCCTTACCCCAATAACACACAATCCTATCAGCTTATGAACTTTTTTTAAACAAAATTTAACTGGCTAATCAGGTCTGTTTTTACCCATTCTCCATGTTAGGTCAAAAAGCACGTATCGTATCATCCTATTATGCTTTAACTTAGTCTACTAGATTCAGCAGTAGCAATGGCTGAGTAGATTTTCTCAAATCTTTCTAAATAATCAATTCAGAAGGTTCCCTGCATTCCCATATCCTCCTTGTCCTTCCCAATTAGACTAAACTTCTAATAATTAATGATTTGCTATGTGCTATTTATAAAGATTTCCTAAAAAGAACATGAAGGAGTTATCAAGAAGACATTAGAAATAATCCATATTCATTGATTTCTCAACGCTTACCTAAAATTGACATCTTGCTAGTAGGGTTTCTATTTATTTTTAAATGTTGTATCAGTTCAAATGAAATCTTTTTTTTAAGAAGAGTTGATTTTTATCCACCCACAAGATAAATATTTGAGCACTAACAAAATACTAAGTACCACTTGATTTTCAATCTCTCCTCAGCCAATTTAAGACTATAGCAGGAAGCCAAGGCAGGAAAAAAGACCCCTCTATCAACCCACAGCACTCAATTCTTCTGGTAATGAGTTATACTCTTTCAAAAGTCCTAAGAATCAGTAGTCTACAGGGATTGTGTAAAAATAAAGCCATTTTAGAATAAAGTTAAGCACACAAATCTTTTTCTCTTCTCCCCTCTCCTTTCTTTTTGAAAAGGGGATAGTGGAGGAAGTAACACCAATGTCCAAGGGAACAAAAGAAATGAATTCCTTAGATAAGTATGGTTTAGTATTGCCCCATATTAAGGACAGTAGAGAAATTGGTGTGGGCTGACCCCAAATCCCTTTACATTACTTCCCATGATTTCTCAGGAGTTAAACCAATTTACAGAGGATACCAGTCAACTTTTCAATGGAACTGAAAATTCCCAAGAATGTACCATGAGAAGAACAGGACCACTCAATCAATCAACATTTAATTTACTAAGCACCTACTTAGTTCAGTCTGTTGCGTCCAACTCTTTGTGACCCCACTTGGAGTTTTCTTGGCAAGAATACTGGAGTGATCTGCCGTTTCCTTCTACAGCTCATTTTATGTAAGAGGAAACTACGGCAACTGGGTTAAGGAACTTGCCCAGGGTCACACAGCTTATAAGTGTCTGAGGCCACATTTGAACTCAGATCTTCCTGACTTGAGGCTGGGCACTCTATCCACTGTGCCACCTAGCTGTCTACTATATGCCAGGTACTGTGCTAAATGCTGGGATGAATGAAAAGGAATTTGCAGTCCTCTTATCTAAATCCTTATGATATATTGAAATATTGATATATATTGATATATATGATATATATATATAGAGAGAGAGAGAGAGAGAGAGAGATCATTTAAAATTTAATGACCTACAATTGAATGCATGAAAATGTGTTAGTTCATAATGCAAGGAAACAAAGGGTCTAAATAATAAAATCATAGCTAATTAAAATTCATCACATCTAAAATAAAGTTCCCCCAAAAAAGTTTAGATAAAGGCACCAAGGCTTTTGAGGAAACATATGATTATTCAGAAGGAAAAAAAAAACCAACACCAGGTAGCTGTGTGACTCTTAAGCTCTTAACCCTTTAGTATTATACAAGACTTTAAATTTCTGAAAATTTTCCCATTTACATTGGTATCATAGGATCACAGAGATTCAGATCTATTAAAATAGAGGTGATCAATTTCTACTTCTCATTTTACAGATAAAGAAACTGAAGCAGAGAGATTAAGTATCTTGCCCAAGGTTACCCACTACTATGTGTCAGAGGCAGGATTAAGTGTCAAACTCAGGTCATCCTGAATCCAAGTACAGTATTTACCCATTATGTCACTTAGCTTGAGTTTCATCATTCAGGAGAGTTCCCTCTTTCAGTAACAACACAGGCCCAGTCCCTATTCTTTTTTATCTGTATTTTACCAGCTTATTTTTCACTTTATTCTTTCAACATTCCTTTGGAACAGAAACAAACTCCAGCACATACTCTTTTAATGGCTTGCTAGAAGAGTCCTTTACCCTTTATTGCCATTTTTCTTCAAGCTATTGAATTACTACCCTAAAATAATTCCACCTTTCACTCAATTCATATAGTACTTGTACTCTGAAAGCACATCCAATGTATTATCTGACTTTACTAAAGGCCTTTGGTTCTTTGTATCAAGCTAATTACGAAACCAACATAAATCCATAAAGTCATAAGTAAATTCTCCTGAGATGATCACAACTGATTAGCTTCCTGTGACAGGCTTAAAGAATTTGCTTTATATGACAGGCTTAAGGAACTATGTATTTGAAGTTATTTGTTATTTCTTTAAAAAGCCCTCTTTTAACCAGGTACAGCTGAAATGAAGTACAGATGTTCTGTGTAGAATAATGAATCCTAGTCCCAGTTCTTCTACCACCATAGGGTCCCTGACTATCAAAGGAATCCTATTTCCCAAAACAAAATTAATTTAAAAGTCACTCAGCACTATAATGGTGGTATAGCACCACCATTAAATCTAATTAATGTCACCCTAATTCCAATAATGACTGAAAATCATCACTGATCTGTACAAGTAGGGTATCATATCACAATTGTTATAAAGGCTTAAAAATAAAGCGGAATAGTGGAAGCAATGAAGGCTAACATAAACACAGAACTCGACAGTAATGCTTTAGTGTTCAAAAATACTTGGCAAAAGAATTGTTTGTCCAAATGACAGAGTAACATTGCTAATATCTAACTGTGTTTTGAGACTTACTGAAAGAGAATTTCACTTCTAACATTACAACAAAGACTGAGCAACAGATGTGTGTAACAGACTTATCAAGATATAATGCCCACAATGCAAGTTTATAAGAAATTACAGATCATAAAATGTTAGAGCTAATATAATCCGGCTCCTTCATTTTACAGCCAAGAAAACTAAAGCTCAGTTTAGTACTAAGTCACAGAACTTAGTAAGGACTGTTCTCACTTCATGCAAATTTGACTTTAAGAATTCTGAAAGAGGAGCAGCTAGGTGGCACAGTGAGTAGAGGACTGGCCAAGGAGTCAGGAGGACCTGAGTTCAAATGCTACCTCAGACACTTGACACACTTACTAGCTGTGTAACCTGGGGCAAGTCACTTAACCCCAATTGCCCTGCCTTCCCCCCTCCACAAAAAAAAAAAAAGAATTCTGAAAGAAATCTGTATTGCAAAAAAACACCCATTAACTTTGCTGAACAGTACGGTGCTCTCTCCCTCTCTCCACTCCTGACCCTCAGCACACAGCTTTGAAGCTTCCCACTCCCCATCCCCACTCCCACCCCCCTCCCCCAAAAAACTAAAACCTCCAAGTGAAAGCAGAATAGAAGGATAGGGGGTTTGGCTTGAGACCCCTCTCCCCTAGCAGGCCAAGAAAGGAGACCTTTGCCCTACTCCACCCACCTGACCATCAGTGTCTGTCTTCCTTTTGTCTCAGGAACTGCCCGTCTATCCCCAGCCCCTAAATGCTGTTAGTGCTCTCCTGTCTGGATCCATGTCCAGGCCCCACATGTTCTTGAACCATGGCAGCCTCCTCCCTTCACAGGTGCATGGTTCCCTTCCTGCCCCCATCCATTCTTCCCTTCCCCACTTTCATGGGCAAATTCACTTTAAAGAAGAGTTCTGCAGAAGAGTGCAATTATGTAAAGAAAGAACTGTCTGTAATCTTAAAAGTCAGAAGGGTCCTTCTGACTCAGCCACTCCAATATCCTGCCCAACACATGAATCTCATCTACATCATCCCTGGGAAAACGATCAATATGTGCTTGAACACCTCTAGGAATGCAGAACTTGAAACCTAATAATGCAATTCATTTTATTTTCACAGTTCTAACTGTTATTTACAAATCTGCATCCCACGCAATGACCTTAGGTTTTGTCTTCTGAAGCTCCGCCCCCCCAAAAAAATAAATCAACACAGCAGAAATGGTCTTTTGCTTCTTTTTGTCTCTGCAGCATTTAGCATTGGCGCACAGCAGGCACTTAATAAATGTTTACTGAATTAAATTATTGAATTTAAAGTCTCTCTTAAACCTCTTCTTCAGGCTAGAAACATCCCATTTCTTCAGTAGTTTCTCACATGATATGATTTTGCATCTGCTTACCATCCCAACTGCTTCAGACACACTTCAATTTATCAACATCACTGTTCTTAAAATGTGATCCAGAAATGAATATACTCCTAAAAACATGATGTAACCGGCATAGAATACAATGGGTATATAAAATCCTCCCTGTTCGGGGCACTAGACTTCCATTAATATAAGATTTCATTAGCTTTTTTGAGCAGTCATGTATTTATTATTGACCTATACGGAACTTGTGGTTATTACTAAAATACTGTCTCTTTACCACATAAACTGCTCTCTAACCATGTGCCACCCAAATAATACTTCTACTACTGTCTTTTTAGCCTAAGTACATGACATTTATCCCTATTAATTTTACCTTACTGAATTTAGAAGAAAGAGGAGCATATGGGAAGTGAACAGCTTGCTATGTAGTGACTGGGATAGGGTCAGAACCCAGGTGTCTCTTGACAATCATTCCTGTGTTCTTTCCCCAATACCACACTGGTTCCACAGTTATCTCTATGAAAAACAGAGTAATTCATAAAAATACCTAACCCAATTCCAAGGTATCCAACAGAAGTACAATGGAAAACAGTGAATGCTTGTCAGTCCAGATTAAAGTATGGAGATAGATATAAAGCTGAAAACTCAAATGTCACTAGTTAACAGTATTAGAAAATTTCCGCAGGTAGAAAAAATTTTAAATTTTAAAAAGCAGAAAGCAATCTGCAAAGTATCAACTTTCCTACAAATGTACAAAAATTAAATATATCATTTTTTAAAAGTCTAGTAGTATTAAATCAAAAATAATTTTTATGTAAATTACAAATCACTTGCCTCATCTAAGGCATAACAGAGACATAAAAATCTGTTAATTCAAATACTATAGTTACACTTTTAAATTATTTTGCTAAAGTGTTAAATTATACATACCTGCAGGGCTATCAGCATTCTCTCCTGAGTGTAGCTGTATGCCAGTAGAATCTATAGAATTTACTGTAACTGTCTGTAGATTTGGCAACTGACCAGTGCTTAGACTAACCGGAGTTGAAGTCAAGGCTCCACCTGCTGCAACTTGACCAAGGGTGAGAGTCTGAACAGGTGTCAAAGTTATTTGTTGGGCAGAAGTATTCTGTATCTGTAAGTTTTGCAAGTTTTGCAAGTTCTGTACCCCCTGCACTTGAAATGTCTGCCAGGTTATCTGTCCAGAAGGGGTCACTGTCTGTGCCTGAATTAAAAAGGTTCCAGGATTCAGCTGCAACTGGAGATTTTGCAAGGCCTGCTGGGATATACTCTGGCCACCTGCTTGCACACCGTGGATTGTTTGGGGTGTGAGGCCTTGCACAATCTGAGCTTGACTAGTTGGCTGCTGAGACTCTTGGAGCTGTAGATGTTGTACAATAGGCTGTGCTGTAGAGACCTGAATATTCTGAGTCTGTGTCTCATCAGAGACAGATGACTGGATATAGTTTCCCTGAAGATCAGAAGAGTGCACCTGACTACCAGAAGTGGTCAAGCTATTGGTGTTCTGTGGTAATATACCTGAACTATCTATAGTAACAGGCAACTGTGATGAAGAGGATGTTGGCACAAATAAATCTGTATCAGTATTAGTTTCACTAATTTCAGGAGAAACTCGATCTCCAGTCCTTTCTGAATTATCTGAACTATCCATAGCTTGTCCGGTGTTTATCAAATGTCCATCAGCATTAATGCCTGCAGTCATTGTCTGAGAACTGCTGGAAAGTCCCAAAGAATCTAGATCAACACTATTGATCGGTACAAAGGTAATGTTTCCTGGCAAACCAAGAGGCACATTAGCAACTACTTGGGCTTGTCCAGGAAAAGATGAACCACCAATTGTAACTCCCTGAACCTGGACTTGTCCAGTCTGTGACAAAATATTCTGAATATTAGAAGATGGTGTTCCAGAAGCAAGTAATGTTTGATTAGAGCCAGGAATGATCTGAATTTGACCACTTTCTTGATTTATACTGCCATTATCTGACGAGCCTGTGAAACCAATTTGGACCTGTTGACCATCTGTTGTTTGAATCTGAGGTATGACTTGATACTGAACGTTGGACACTGTACCATTAGATGAATCTGATCCTGATGCAACTGAAAATATTTGCTGGTTCTGCAAACTCTGAAGGGGAAGGACATATTGCCCACTTGAAGTTACTGTAGTAGTACCTGGAATCTGTACTATATTACCAGCTTCATCCTTTATATTGGTGGATGTTGCAGGCAAAACCTCCCATCTGTTTGGAGCTTCTCCTAGTTGTACAGAAGTCAAGTCACCTGTCTGGACCCAGAAAAAAAAAAAGTTGACATATAATCAAATAACCTACACAATACTCTATAAAACATTTGTAGTAATTCTACTACTTGACATTAAAAATTATTATGCCATTATCACAATAGAACCTACAATCAATTGCTGTAGTGTGTGAACTAAATTAATTGCCATTACCAGAGGTGTTAATAAAGCCAAGGTCATGGGCTTAATTCTCACAAATAGAACATGGAAAAAAAACTGTCCCACAAACTGATCTCCCACCCCCAATCTATGTTATCACATGCCACTGATCAAGAGAGGGGCTGTAAAGATAATTCAACACAAACCTATCATCACTATTAGGAAAAAAAAGTTCATAGTACAAATCTCACTAATAACATCAGTAGTGTTACCTTTCCTCTGTTGATTATTTCCCATTTATCCTGTATATAGCTTGTCTAAATACAGTTTATATGTTGTCTCCCCTATTGGATTGAGCTCCTGAAGGGCAGGGACTGTCTTTTGCCTTTCTATGCCCAAATTTAGCACAATGCCTAGAACACAGGAAGCGTTTAATAAATGCTCATCAACTGACTTTTTCTTTGACGATGTAATACATTAAAAGCACTCTTGCAATTTTCCCTTCATCAGCTGCTTAAATTATAAAAATAAAATTTCTACACTAATGTTATTCATTTCAAATTCAAAGATGAAAGTTCATTTTACATTACCACACTTCTAGAGTAGCGTTTCCCAAACTAACTGGCCAGACATCTTAGGTTTTGAAATACACTGAACAAGTCCATAAATCATGCGGGGAGGACCTCAAATACACCCAGGATAGAACAGTTGGGGAAATTTTGGAGGAAAATAAATCTAAACCTTTTCATGCCACAAAACACACACACCCACCCCTGCAACGTACAGTATAAAATTTCATACTGAATGAGGGAATAGTATCAATGGCATCAAAATTCTCTCACAGGTCCCCCAATCATACCGTGTGAGTCAAGATGTTCTATAAGACAATTTGTGCTATGTTGTTCTAGAGTAAATTCGTACTTAACTCCTCTAGTAGTACTACTCTATCCACTGAGCTTTCAAATAAAGAAGTATAGCTACTACAACTACTCCTTCTCATTAAAGACAAAGGTTACTGCGTAGCAGTCACTCATCTCCCCCAAAGGGTTTCCCAAAGAAGCTGAGGGAATACGGGGAACATGGCTACTGCTTTATAAATAACCTGTTCTTCAAAGTAAAAGGCAGGCTATAGCAGATTACCAAGTACACATAATAAAACTAGTGCTGCAACAATATTACAAAAATTTGAGCTCTTGCCCCCATATTTCTTCCCAGAAGATGTCAGAGTTTAGGAAGCAGGAACAGGGACATAAAAAGCAAACAAGGCCTAAACACCACAAAGGAAGACACCTCCTTGCCCTGAAAACTAGGTAGTCAAGTCCTTAAGGAAGAGTACTGCTTAAAAGAACATATATACAGATTGATACTTAGCTAAACTGCTCCCCATCCACGATGATGTGTCCTCATTCCCCATATCCCAATTGTCAGGAACAGCCACATGTGCTCTACAGCTTCCCATAAAATTAAAATAAGGGAACAAAATTTGCATCCATTCAGTTTTCCCAACACAAACTACCTGGTGACTTTTAGCAAAAAAGGTCACAGAAACCATGCTTGGCACATTAATTAAAATCAATCTTTATATCTTTACAGTTGACATAAGGGGGTCCAAAATCTTCTATTTCATCATACATATTTTTCAATGATCTTTTAAGTTCAATTTAAACAAACATCAAACACTACTCAAAACATTATGTTAAGTACTGGAATACCACCAAGTTTAGATTAAGATATGGCATCCTTGCTTGCATAGCTTTCATAGTCTAGTGATGGTTATGAGCATGAATATTATGTAAAAAATGTAAAATGATACAAAAGTCTAACAAATATTTAAACGAGATGTAAGCAAAGAATAGAAACCTTTAGACAACTAAAACAAGAGCCAGGGACTATACCTTCTATCTGGTATCTAACTGACAAACCTTACCTTTCCACTTTTCCAAATGCTACAGTAGCAATCCAGGTTTACATTTCATTATCTTTATGTTTATTACTAAAAGATATTAAAATCTTTAACGAAACATCCTGAGAACATTAAATTTCAATCCAAAGGTTCAAAGTTTACCCTAGTTTACTACTGCAAGAATTTCATTTACAATTTTAAGAATTTCTTATGGATATCGATATTCCTATTAAAAACAAAGTGATTTTAAATAATGATTATGAAATCCCTTTTCTTTTTCTGTGGGGGAAGATAGAGACATCCTTTTTGGAGGTGTTTCTTTTTACAGATTTATCACCTTCTTGTAAATACAGATAATTCAATCCTATCCCATGCCAACTCACACAACTAACAACCTACAAGCTTCTGATGAAAAAGGTTTCTTGAAAACAAAATCAATTGTCACATTTGAAAATTTGATCAAAGCAGATCACATATCCCTCATCTTCACATTATGCATCTCCTAGTGAAACTTTCTCAGCTTCCATATTGTAACTTACTCATACTGAACTTAGCACTTCGCTAAAAGCCTCAGATTTTTTAAAGTGGAAATACTGTCTAACCATGCCTTCTCAATCTAACAAAAGTTGATTTTTCTGAACCCAAATGTACAATTTTGTATTTATCCCTATTAAATTCTAAATCAAATTCGGTGTAGTGAATAGAAGAATAGACTTGGAGTCAATAATACCTGGGTTCAAATGTTCCTCAAACACTTACTAGCCTATGCAACCCTGGGCAAGTAGCTTACATTTCTAAGCCTCTATTTTCTTACCTATAAAATGGGGTTAAACAATAGTACTCATCTCACAGAGTTGTAAAAATGAAATACTATTAGTTTCCTTTCAGGATACTTCACAATGAATTCTCTTAGCATTTCAAAGCAACTGTATAGTTTTGTAATTCAAAGCATTTTAAGAAGGAATCTTATTAGAAGCATACCTCTAAAATGTAATAATACACTGCTAGCACCTTAACCATGTACAGATCACTTAACCTCTACATACCTCAAGCCTTAGGAATTCACTTAAGTCATAGCCTAGGTAAAGGGAGTGTTACTGCTCCAAGAATTCCTTTCTCTTGTGGATACTCAAGACAACCCAATTGTATTTGAATAGCAAAAGAAATGAGTTACAAAAATCCTTGCGTGTGTAATGCTTTATAAACCGACACAAATACCATAAGAACTAAGCAAAATAAAAAGGAATGGAGGCAGGTTCCAAAATGTACAGGCAAAGGAAGGGATAGTAGTTTTGCAGTTTGCTTTTAAAGGAAGCATTTTGTGTTCCACAAGCACAAGATGTACTTGCTGGTCAACCAAACCACCAAATTTAAGGCCTGAAAGGGAAAGCTGTTATGTGTTTCCCCAACTAGTTTTGTGTTAAGGAATTAAGAAATTTTAAATGAAGTCTATATGTCATTTCTCAAAAGTAGTATTTCTGGAATACCATCATTCTAATACTCTAAATGAGAAATCCATCCTTCCACAATACATAAATACTCAGCCAGCCAGCCAGCCAGCCACCCATTGCTTAGGATAGCCCAGAGGTGGCACCAACGTTAGGTTGGTTGCTATGGCAATTCATTGCAGCTGCATTCTCCAGAGCAACCAGGCATTAAAATATGGGATGGGGGATGGATTTTCTCCCTGCAGACAAGTGAATTCATAGACTACCTGTAAATAAGTAAGCATTCAGCAGTAACATATCTATTAGGGAATCACTGTTTTAACGTCTATGTCCATTCAAACTGCTTAAGTTGCTAAGAGGAAAAAAAGGAATTGAATTGGATATGAAAAATCTATGTTAGGTCAGCAGTATGTGATGGAGGAGATACTTTTTCACATATTCCACTCAACTACAAATCTTAGAAATTCTTTCAAAATTCTCTGGCCTCTCTCAAGACAAATGCCACTTTGTACAGGAAACCTTCCCTGTTCTACCAGAAAGATTAACTTCCTTACTCTGCATATAACTCATATGTGATAATTTAAATACTGTCTCCATCAGTATGTAAACTCCTTGGGGTAAATGGGTATTTCGGTGTTTTTGCTTCTTTGCAGCCATACCCTTAGCACAGTGCCTGCCACAGAATAAGCACTTAATAAATGTTTGTTGATTTACTGGATTCTGAGTGACTGGATTATTAATGATTAGAGTATGGGAATGCTTAGTTTAATATAATTTGTAACAATCAGATAATAAAACCATCACCCTTTAAAAGGATAGTGCTGAGTTCTCCTCTCATAAGAGCTATTCTAAAAATGTACTTTTAGAGTAAGCTTTCACTCAAAGAACCACTCATTAAGAACTAAATTGTGCTAACAATGCAACATTAAATTAGAAACCTTTACTTAGATATGAAGCAATCTTTCATAAAGTTTGCTTGTCCATAGTACTACATGTATACGGAGTGCAGGTAATGTTAAACAAACTAATAACCCCAAATTTCATATTTACTGCGTGAATTAATGCTGCTATGAACAGGTTATCTTTTTAACTTTCAGATTTATGCCCTTTAATAAAGGCTTCAAATGAAGTACCAAAGTAAAGGCAAAAGTGCACCAGACTCTTGCTATAAGTGTCTTTCAGATTTGTCCATCCCATGGATGGTCTAGGTCACTTTTATAAGGAGCAATGGATTCTGAGTGAGACAACCTGAGTTGTAATCCCAGCTCTGCCACTTACCACCTTGTGACAGTGGGCAAGTACTTAGCCTCCTCCCTGGGTCTCTTGTTTCATCATCTTCTACAAAATGAGGGAAAAGACTAGAAGATTTCCAAGGTCCTTTCTATTTCTACATCTATGATCCTACCAATACTTTCCTGTACAGAATTTATGAGTAATTAAGCTCTTAAGGAGGTGATCCAAAAACCCAAGTTATACTAAACTTCACAAAACTGCAGAAGCTCCACTTTAGCCATCTGGCTTTTCAACTGCCTGTTTTTCCTTCAAAATGTTAAATACTAAACCTAGCATAAAACTGAATTATGCACATGGGCATATAAAGTATATTAATAAGCTATGAACCTTTCATACTAACAGAAATTAATTTTTAAATTTCTTAGACAATAAAAGTGTTCAATGAAAAATTTATTTGTCCATGGGACTAAAGCCTCTCATTTTCTATGACAAAAAAGTCTGAAACCCATTTCTGAATTAGAAAAGTATTTTTCCTAAGGCCAATATTCAAACCAGTCTTAAATTTTACTCAAAATAAAAACTTTTATGCACATGTGCCAAAAACTACTCTTACTTCTTTCTTTCTGTCTTAAGTTCACCTGGCGGGAAGTTTGGTTTAGTGCTATCCAGGAGCCCAAGGGAGGAGCTAAAAGCAGAGAGGTAGCAACTCAGCTTCTTTCCTGCCACAACTGGCTAGCAGGCACTCTTCTACTGGTATGGCTGACATACATCTATGTTTACACATACTTCCTCCTATTCCTCCCAACCTCCCATTTATGAACTGAATACTAAACTTTCCAAGTTTCAGCCAAAAAAGAGATTTGTGTTCTACTTTAAACAGATAAAAATTTAAGTGAACAGTCTTCTGTTAGTCATTGGACCTATTTTTGTGCCATTTGGAGAGTTATGGCAAAATAAGACAAAGTTATTGATACTTAGAAAACCATCAAGTCTATCAATCTTTAACTTACCATAAAACAGCTATGTCTTTCATATCATTTTTAGCTAGAATTTATCTAATATTGCTTTTGTCACCAAAAAAAAAACCCATAAATCACACTTTCAGTGCATTACAATTAAGTTGTTTTTTTTTTTAAAGAACAACAAAATCCTTTGTTTCACTTTGGCAAACTATTTCAAAACTCTCTAGTGTATACCTTTGTACATTTATAACATAAAAAAATTTAACAATCAGAAGTCTTTTAAGCTCAACTTGAAAATCTACAGAGGCCACATGGAAGAAAATAGTAAGTATTTACTGGCAAACTGGATAATCAAAATATCTTAAAAATAGGAATAAGCTCACTGCCACACTCACTATAACCAAAGAATTGGTTGATACAGGCATTTTAATAAGTGAAATATGCTAAAAAGTTATTAAAGTAGCAGCATTGATCCTAAGGTTGTAACTCAAATACTACATGCCTGAAGTTCAAAACTAAAGTGCTTCAAAAATTGTTCCCAGGTCACTTGCCATGGACCTTCATTTTAAACTTACCAGTTTACACATTTCCCCCCCAAACACTCCCAAAATACTATAAAACCATTGCAATAGTGCAACCAAGTCTGTCAAACTGGCAGTCCTAATTATCCTAAACAGTGATCACTGCAAGGCCAGGTTTGGACATGTGATTTGTTTTGGCAGCCAAAATCATAGGCATACATTAACATGGACAGAAGTAAAAATTCTCAAATACTTGGTTTTTATTGTTGGTGTTTACATTAGATCTCTAAAGACAATAAATCCCCTTAGTAAGTAGATGTTTAAATTTCATCATTCCTTCACACGTAAATACTCATTTACGTTGCAGTTATGCAAATGGTAGAATAGAACAATGTGCTTGATCTCCAAATAGCAATCTGCATTATTTCTACACGTCTAACCGTTCACAAAGAGGAACCTTAACTTTCTCTACGATTGATCAATTAAGGCCGTGGAATCGGCCAAACCTCGGGCAGGAAAAGCCCTGAACGCCAAAGCACCAGTGCACAACAAAGCCCGGGCTCTGGGGGGGCCGCTCCGCCGATAAATGCATCGGAAAGCGGCGCTGGGCGATGGAGTTTGCAGCACTGCCAGGAACTGCTCCAACATCCATTTTGGAGCGAGAGCTCTTCCCCACCCGCCTTTCCAGGCTTCATTTTGTGGAGCACTCTCAGCGAGCCGCTGCAGTGACAATGGAGGGGGAAGCCTAGGCTGGTTGCTGATCTAAGCGGGGACGGGGAGGGAAGGAAACAAAACGGCTCCCTCCCCTACCTTCCCCTGCTCCCTATTTCTGGACGGAAGCGCGGGGACGGCGGGCAGGCCAGGGCGGGGGGCGGGGGGGGTCCCCGGGCAGGCCGGGGCGGGGAGGGGGGGGGCGGGCTGCGGGAGGGGGAGGGGCAGGGCCGAGCGCGCCCGACTTACCGCCCCGGCGGGGTGATTCCCGGCGGCGGCCGGCTCCTCCTCGTCGTCGGGCAATGGCGGCCCTATCTTGCTGCAGGTAGCGGCCAGCAGAGCGAGCGGTGACGGCTGAGTGTCCTACCCCCAATGGGCGGGTTCAGAAAGGAGAAAGGAGGGGAGGGGGTGGCGGTTACAGCCGAGCGCGGCTCACACAGGAAGTGCGACTCCTTCCCTCCAGCGGCCGCCCGCCCTCTCGCTCTCGCTCTCGCTCTCGGCGCGCACACACACCCCACCAGCTGCGAGCAGCGCGCCCGGGCCTCTACCTTCCGCCCGCCCGGAACCCCCCGGGAGGGCACCGCGGGGAGGGGGAGGGGGAGAGGGAGAGCGAGGGGGGGGGAGGGGGGCCTGGGCGCGTCGGCGCCTCGGGCGGGCCAGCTCCTCAGGGGCGGGGGCGGGGGCACGGGAGGGGAGGGGAGGGAGGAGGAGAAGAAAGGAGGGAGGGAGAGGAGGGGAGGGGAGAGGCAAGGGGAGGAGAAAGAGGCGAGGGGGAGTTTGGGTATGGGCCGGAGAAGCTCCTTCCTTACCTGGGCCGCCGCCGCTGCCGCCGCCGCCGCCGCCGCCGCCGCCGCGCCGTTTCCGTGCTGCAGATACTCGCCGTGGCCGCCGCCGCCGCCGCCGCTGTCCACGTCTAAGGCAGCCATTTCCTCTTGTTTCACAGGCTTTTCGGGAGCTGTAGGCGCCGCGGGGGGGCCGAGGGGGAGGGGAAGGGGGGGGGGGGCCGGGCAGTGAGAGCTAGAAATTACTATAGAAAGCCCAGGCTGCAAATCTCTCCCCTCCCCCCCTCCCCTCTCTCCCTCTCCCCCCACCCCCCGGGCTGGTGGCTCGCTCGCTCGCTCCCTCCCTCCTCTTTCCCCCGCCCGCCACGGCTGCCTGTAACCCTCCTCCTCCTCCTCCTCTTTTCCTCCTCCTCCTCCCCGCGCTGCCCCTGCCCCCTCTCCTCTCCTCTCCTCCCCTTTCCCTCCTCGCCGCTCTCACTCGCGCTGTCTCCTCTCGCACGGTCGGTCACCCACACGCACACCGGAGGGATGCGCTCCCAGCGGGACTCGGGGCCCAGGCTTAGGACGGCGTTTCGGGGGTTGGGGGGGCACGGGATTCCTAAGAGCGAACGGTGGCCGGGGAAAGGAGAAAGCAAGGAGGGAGGCTGTGCCCCCTCCCCGCCCCGCACACATTCACACTTCCCAGCCTCACACACACACTCGGAGGCGGCGGCGGCGGCCCCGGGGTGGTTGGGACTGGCTGCGGGGAGTGCTCTCTCACTCTGCTTTACGTACCGGTCATAGTGTGTTTAGGGCACCTCAGGCGGGACTCCCCGCCGCCTTACACATGGTGTGGAGCGGAGGCGGCGGCGGCGGGAGAGGATGCGGGAAGCGGCGGCGGACACGGCCGGAGCGGTCCGGGGGATTTTTTTTCCTATTTTGATTGACTGTGCGGGAAACACAAAAGGTGGAGCCTCTAGCCCGAAAGGGGGGAAGAGGGTGACAGCCCGCCCGGAAGTCCCGCCCCTCTTCTCCCCGTTCATTCGCCGCTACACTCCCCGCCGGACGCTCTCATTGGTTAGGAAGCCCGTCGCTCGCTCGCCCGGGCGCCTCGCTTCCTGTTTGCCCCCCGGGTGGAAGGGGAGAGACAATGAGCGGCCGCGGCGGCGTCGGTTCCCGGGCACGGCTTCTGCTCGCCCGTTACCCCGCTGTGCCCGCCTCGCTTGCCGGCTGCCGCTCCCCAGTCCGAGGTCCAGGCCTTTCCCGCCTCGCTGGCGCTCGGGAGCCAGCCGTGCAGGCCCCGCCAGGCTCCAGCGTAAGGGAGGAGGGGTGGGCTGAAGAGGAAATCCGTCCTCTGTGGCTTGGGCTCCCGCTCGGCGATTCCTCCATCCTGGCGGCGGCTGGATCTCCCCTGGGCCTCGCTCAGCCCGAGACTCCGCTGCTCCTCTGCCAAGAGGCCGTGGCTGAGCCCCGGGGCTGCTGCTGCCGCCTTCGTCGCCGCCGCTGCTGCTGAGCAAACCAGACCCGCCCCACGAGCCCGGGGGGAGGGCGCTGGTATTGGGGGAGACACCCCCTCCGAGGCTGGAGGAGGATTTCCTCGCTCTCCTCGCCCTCGCTCGCTCTTGCTCTCCTTTTCTATTAAAGCCACTGGGTTTCGCATCCTTTTCAGGCTTTGCTGCCTCTTGCCAGGCAGGGATGGAAACAAAAAGAGTTCCCAATCTTCACACACAACAAAGGGCCAAGAGTTACAGCTCACCTAAGGCACCTAACAACACTTAAGAGCTACTTAATTTATATTTATGTATACACATACATTTGTGTGTGTATGTATGTATCCACGTGTGCCTTTCCATATATACTATATGTCCCAAGTGAGGTAGAATTCTAGAATTCCAAGCTCGTTTTTATTATTTTTCATGAACTTGCATTTTTCCAAGCTTCTTAATTCGCCTTGGTGCTGAGCCAAATACTTTTTTAAAATAAGCTTATCTTCCAACAGTCAACGTTTTTGAGATAGTATTTTCTTTCTTGGAGCATTTTAAATTTTATGTTTTTAGATTCTTATTTCATTTATTGGGCCAGCTTTAGATTACTTGGATTCTTTGTATCTTATTCAGCCACCGGAGAAGAAAAAGTACTGGACTTGTTTGCCAATTGGAAGAAATGTCTCTGCCTACGACTTCCAGATTTGGTTGCCAAAAAAGCAGTTCAGAGCATGAGATGAAAATGCTGTCCATAACGCTCCAGCTATGTAATTTTTTTTTAAGCTCTAAAGCTTTCTTGCTCCAACTATCATAAATTCTTCCAGTAGAAAACTTTTACCAGGCTGTGAAGCCCCGGAACCATTAGCACTGTACTCAGTAATCTGACCAGGAAAATCTCTTTTTTACCTGGTGAAAGCTCTCCTGAATTTGCATCTTACTGCTAAAGCACCTGTCTTGTAATTACCAAAACAATCCTTTTTGGCTTTTGGTTGCATTAAACCTGGAACTGACAGGAAGTAGATTCACATACCTAAAAACCATGAATGTACAGAAACGATAACTTGAAATGTGACTTTCTGGGTGGAGTTATCTTTGAACAAATGGTTATCTCCTTTGGTTTCATTTTAATGTAGGGGAAGCTAGAGATATTTACGCTTGGAACGCAAGTGGTACTGTAAATGTACAATATATACATAAAGACTTCAATTATTTGATACTCTCCCCAGAAAGTATTTTGTATTTACATATCTTCTTACAAGCTGTCCCTTTCTTCTCCCACCAAATAGAATGTTAACTTGAAGACAGAGACTTTCTTTTTTGTTTTCATAGCCCAGGTGCCTAGCATTTGCTTGGTACATAATAGACAATAAATGCTTGTTCAACTGAATTTGACATATCCCTGCAGTTTCTCTAATGCAGCCCAAACAGCTGACCTCCAAGCTGAGCTCATTGTTCTTCTGCACTGTGAATTCAGGATATTTGTATTGATGCACTAACTCAATGGGTATAGCTGGGCCTGATGTCAGGAAGACCAGACTTCAAGTACTGCCCGAAACATTTAACTATGTCTTGGGGCAAGTTACTTAACCTCTCCCAACCTCAGTTTCCTTATCTTGGATTTGAGTGGTCACTTAACAACTCAAGTCTGTGAACCCTCTACTTTCATGTCATGATCTGGACTTGTGCCATGCTTTGAAAATCAGTGAAATAGACTAGCATTATTTTCCTTGAAAATGAAGATAATTACTATCTGGGGAGGGGAAAAAAATGGCCTTTTCTTAAGTATCCCCAAGCCCTGGTCAAATCTTTGCAAGTGGTTTAAACAAAACTGCTTTGTTTTGGTCAACTTTTCAATAACAATGCTGCAATACACAAGAAATAAGAGTAGCAGTTATTTAACCTTAGGGAATGCTCTGCTAGTTACTTTTAGAGTTGCAGAGATAAGAGCCATGCATGCTGTCTTAGTCCTCAGGACATGCAATGTTAACATAATCTTCATCTTCCTTTTCTCTTCCAAAGTAGAGTTATTCACAAAGTGGTGGTGCTTCTTCATCAAATTATGAGATCAACCCTTTTTTTTCTATATACAAGTGGTATGAATCTAGGTTGTCTTTTTAGACTCTTGCTTCCCTCATCTACTCCCATGGCCTCAATTATCACCTCAATTCATATGACTGAAATCCGTATCTCCACCCACCGAGGCTCCTCTGAGCTTCAGTTACATTTTCCTATCTGCTTCTTGGATATCTCTGCCTGAGTGATCAGCTAAACCTTAAACTTAACTTGTCCAAAACAGAAATTGTCTACCCCAAAATCAGCTTCCTCCCCTTAATTATTTTTCTTAATGGCATCACCATATTCACAGTCACCAAAGCTCTTAACCTGGTGAGGGTCATCTTTAATTCCACCACCATCCTAAACATCTGATTGATTGTCAAGGATTATTGATTCTATTTCCACATTTCTTCCATCTATACCTTCCTCTTAGGCCTCGTGACAACCAGTATCATTCAAGCATAGACTAGACTCAATTCTGGTGGCTGTTGTCTACTGACATCATGTCAGTAGACTTAAAAGTTTTCTAAGAAAGGAATATATTCTCACTCCTGGGTCACAGTGTTCTTCAGACCAATTCTAGCTCTTGTTCCAGGGAACATCAATGTACACATTCCCTCAAATATCCTAAATTCCAGGTTCCTCAGACTACTCAGCTTCCACAACCTGCCTACCTCAGCATTAATCTTGCCATCACTCACAAGGGTTCTACTTCCATGCTGAAAAATGCTGAATTCCTTTTGCTTTTTTTCCTTCCATCTCTCCCTAGGCCTCCCCCAGTGACCAGCCACCCAATCAGTGGGTTAACAGTTGTTAAGCATTTATTCTGTGTCAGACACTGTGCTGCAGATATAAAGGCAAGAGCATGATCCCTGCCTTCAAAGAGCTTCTATTCAAATGGAGGGACAGCATGCAAATAACTATGTACATAAAAGATGTATTTGGTGTAAATGGTAAACTCAGCATCTGCATTAGCAAAGGGTAGGGGAAAAGAGACAGGAAAAGGCATCTAGTATAAGATGAGATTTGAACTAAGTCTTAAAGGAGGCCAGGTGAGGCAGGATAGCATTCCAGAAATGGGGGCACAGCCTGTTAAAAGACAATGGAGTGTTGTGTAAGAGGCACTGCAAATAGGCCAGTGTTGGGGGATTGTAGACTATGTGGACATTAGCAAAGTAATGACTGGAAAAGTAGGAAGGGAACCAGGTTGTATAGGGTTTATATGCCAAATAGCATGTTATATTTGATTCTGGAAGTGAGAGGGAGCCACTTACGTTGGTTCAGTAGTGGGGGAGGAAGAAAAGAAGCATTTATTAGGTACCTGCTATGTGTCAGACACTGCTAAACACTTTACATATATCTGATTTAATCTTCACAACAGCCCTGGGAGGTAGACATTATTCCCATTTTCCGTTTAAGGATACTGAGGCTGACCTCCAGTTTCACATCTCCAACTGCCTTTCAGACATCTTGAACTAGATGTCCAGTAGATATCTTAAATTCAACGTGTCCAAAATGGAACTCATCTCTCCCATTAAACCCTCCCCTCTTCCAAATTTCCCTGTTACTATCGAGGGCACCACCATCCTCCCAGTCCCTCAGGCTCACTATCTAGGTATCATCCTTGATTCTTCACCATCTCGTTGCTCCCACCCTACCCCCACCCCCAATCCTTATATCTGATCTGTTGCTAAGTCCTGTCAATTTCAGCTTTGCAACAAATACAACCCCTTCTCTTTGATACTGCCACTGCTGTGGTACAGGCCTTCATCGCCTCTCAAGTGGAATGTTCCAACAGCCTGTTGGGAGGTCTACCTGCCTCAAGCCTCTCCACTCCTATCTATCCTCTCAGGCATTCAAAGCCTTTCATAACCTAGTCCCCTCTCCTACCTTTTCTGTCTTCTTACACCTCACTCCTTGCCATATATTCTTCCATCAGGTAACACTGGCCTCCTGGAGTTTCCTTGAACAAGACACTCCCATCTCCACTCTAGGCATTTTCTCTGGCTATTCTCCATGCCTGGAATATTCTCCCTCTTCACTTCTGCCTGTTGGCTTCCCAGTTTCCTTTAAGTCCCAACAAAAATCCTATCTCCTACAGGAAGCCTTTCCCAACCCCTTAATTCTAGTGCCTTCCCTCTTTTAATTATTCCCTATGTATCTTGTATGTAGTTTGTATATATTTGTTTGCTTATGCCTCCTTCATTAGATTGTGAATACCTTCAAGTCTGGGACTATCTTTTGCCTCTTTTTGTATCCCCAGTGTTTAACACAGTGCCTGACTCACAAAAGGCACTTAATAAATGTTAATAAATATTGACTGAGGAAAAATCACTTTGGGAGCTAAATGGAGGGTAGATTAGAGTGGGGAGAAACTTATGGCAAGAAGACTTTCAAATGTCTAGGCATGAGGTGATAAAACCCGGAAGCCAGGTGGCAACTGTGTGAGCAGGGAGGAAATGTACAAAAGAGATTATAAAGGTTGAGAGGATAAGATGGCAACAGGTTGAATACGTAGGTTGACTTTGCATGAGGTGTTACTGAGGCTGGGTGACTGGAAGAATGGTTGTGCTTTTGGTAGGAAGAGGAAAGTTGGAAACAGGAAAGGACTTGGGTGGAAAAAATAATGAGCTTTTTGGGGGCATGCTGAATTTTGCTTTGCCCACAGGACATCCCCTTTGATTGGACTTCCCCTTTGAGACATCCAAGAGGTAACTGGTGATCTAAAGCTCAGAAGAGACACTAGGGATAGAGATATCGGTATGAGAATCATCTGCATTAAAAATAGCTCCTTGAACCCTTGGCAGCTAATGACATTCCAAGCCTGACCATTTTACCAGCGGACATAAACAGAATTATTTGGGTACTACAGAGCCAAAGGAAATGTAAAATGCCTAACTGGCAGTCCTGCAAGCTTCTTAAGTTTTGATAAGGTTTCAGTATTAAGCCTCCCACAAGATTGAGGGGTAAGTTATAAGTTAATTTACTGAATACTATTTTAAGTTGTTCTATTAATGTGCACAGTGGGTCTTTTATGTTTAGTATCTCTTTTGTATGTATGAATAAATTATCTGTTTCACACCTAATTCATACTATGCATTTAGTAATACTTTTTCATTCCCCCACTTTGGGGGAATCCAAAGACATAAACCATGACCTAGGTTATAAATAAAATTGGCACCAGAGTAATGATTTAATGAGCCAAAGAGTTTGAAAATAGGGAACCAACTCCACCCCACCACCATTAGAGACCAGGTTTCAGTGGCTTGAACTTGGTCCAAACCATGTGCTTAGGTAGAGTAAGAAGTAGGAGCAGTACCCTAGCTTCTGTGGGCCCAGAAGTAGTTCCTTCATGTTAGAACATGATTCTTTTACCCTACTCTAGGCTTCTACCTGAATTTAAAGGCCCTCTGTAATTCAACTCCACCTTAGCTGTTTAGTGTTTCCTCCTAACTTCAAAAAACCAGGCTTCTTCCCATATTATAAGGCCAGTCCCCTCACTTTCTCACAAAAATGCTATCATTTGAGTCTCTGCACCTTTTTTTCTCTCCTGAAATATTCTCCCTATTCAAATCCTACTCGGTCTTCCAAATACTATTACCTCTTTGAAGGCTTCCCTGACTTACTCCAGCGCTCACTGATCTCCCTTGCTCTGAATTCATACACTACACAATTTAATAGTGATTTGCTGGGTTTTTTTTATTATTGTTTGATGTTTCATGTATGTTGTATTGTACTTTTTTCTTCCCAACTATATTGTAAATTCCTTGAGAGCAGAGATCATGTCACCTGTTTCTTTGTTCCTCACAGTCCCTAATGTAATGTGTAATATGCATTATTTTTTTCCAATTTCAATATTGACTAAAATATTGGTTTTGGATAAGACATAAATGTTGAGCCTATTAGGACTAAAATAGGTTTCAGACCTTAAAAATGGTGAAACTATTAATAAGAAAAATGTGGCCCAACTACCTCTGGTTGTGAAGAAGCTAAAATAATGGTATTCACCATCTGATCAACCCATTTAAATCTGTATAAGGGGTGTGTCAAGTAATTACCCTTTAATTACTAGTATTAAGCTTGCTAGGTGACAGGAGGTGTTATTCAACTTTGTGGATAGAAAATGCCAAACAACCCAGTTATTCCATCTTCTTATAGTGGTTATTTCCCACAACCCTTACATATGACTTTAACTGATTCCATTAAAAATATATCAGAGAGTACCGTTTAAAAATTCATAACTTCCTAGTTTTCTCGTCTCGTAGCTAAAGTTGTATCTCACATATGTGATGTTGTGTTAATTATAAAATGGTCTATTTTCTCAGAAATATTTTATAGTTTTACTGTCATACTGTTATAATAAATACTGTATCTCAAATAATCTCAGTGCCTGAATAATTTACTTTTTTTATTTTTAATACTTCTATTTATGTACCTCATATTTTATTTCCTCTTTTCAACCTTTGTTGAGGATATTTCCATTTCATGTTATTTTGCACTAACCAAGCTTGTTACTTTTTATTTCCTTTATGTTGAATTGCATAAGCCACTTATCTGCTCATGTTCCTAGACTATCCAAGTCATTTCATTCCTTCTTTGTATTGACTGTCCCTCCCTCCAGTTTTGTATTATAAGCTTACTGCATGTTCTTCCTTGCAAGTCATTGATATATAAAATGAATAAAATTGGTCCTAATATTGATTCCTGGAGTTTTCTAATCCATCCATCCCAAACTGTTCCACTCCTTGATATCAAAGTCAATTTTTAATCCACTTTAGCAGTTCATCCCTATATCTTACTTACTGACTTGTAAATTAATTCTTCCTATGGCATTCTGTTTATGGTGCTTTATCCCAAAGTCCAAGTAAATTACCCATGTCTTCCCTGAGCCGTTCTTTGTTATTAGGTCAAAAAGTTATTTCTTCCGAGGGAGGTATTATCAATTGTGAAACATGTGGCCTTTTTTTAGCTAAATCACAACTTTCATCCCGTGCCAATTCTTGACAAATGCTACCTTTGTTTTGTCTTTTGGGGAAGTCAAGTTTAATAATTGTGAATCATTTCTTCTGTAGATGAAAGAGACAGTGGACAAAATAATAATTTACTGAGGTTTTTATTGAAATATATTTCTCCTTTTCTCCCTTATTCGCAGTCTAGAAAAATACTATCCCGGAATAATATTAACAAATCCAGTTTGGTAAGGAAAACTCAGAAAATTATAAGATCCAATAGGACCATGATGAATTACTACTTTTTTGTGATTCAATATTTGTTTGCTGAGGCATATGTTAAAGAGAAAATTGAACAATAACCTGGGAAATTCTGACAAAAAATAAACTTATTTTTTAGAGAAGGGGGGTATTCTATCCTGAATATTTTATAATGATTATGTACATAGTCCAAATTCACTAGATAATGGTTAAACTCCTTACTTCACATAGCCAGTATAGGCAAGAAAGGAAATAATTGGAGTCTTCTATATCTTTACCTAATAGACTCAAGCATTTCTTAAGAATCTTGAAATGAGAAAACATTTGAATAACAATAACTAAAATCAATTTAAGTGTAAAAGAAGGTACCAGAGAAAGAATTTTAAAAATTCAGGATTGGGTTTAGTACAGTGTCACCTCTGTGATAGTGCTTAACAAATATTTAATATTTGTATTTAATGAGGGTAATAATTGTAATGAAGAAGCGGAAGTATGTGAAGAAAAACTTAATAAGCCTCACTTTGTAAGAAGGTAAAGTTCATAAAGGCACAATAAAAATTGGAGAGAAATGCAAATCTCTTAAAGGTAAGTTAATGTATGCTAAAAAGTATATGCATGATAATGGCCAATCTGAATGAGCAAGAAAGAGTAGAAAGTTATCACAGATTAGAAAGAGTTATGTGAGTTATAAGGAATCCTCAAATGGAGATACATCCTGGGAAGTGTTGGAGACAAATCAGTAATTAAGACTGGGAGAATCTATGACCAGACAAGACCTAAATCCATAAACATTAAAAGTTTACCCCTCGTCCTGAAAAAAAGTGTTAATCTTATTCTAGGACACAGAATATAAGCATTTGGTGCAGTATTCAGAAAAGCTTAAGCTACAATGCCAATATTAATTTGTTCATACATGCACAATGTATGCATTGAAAAGTCCAGTAATAAAAAGTACTACATATGTACAAAGTGAATAAGATGATGTATTTTTATAAATTTTATGAATTTTAGTTGTTTTCTTTGTGTTTTAGAGTCATGTATTTACAATAAAACAAAACAAAAAGCAGAAATTAACAGAAGATACAGCCATAGCCAGTAAGCAGGCCCAGTAGAAGCCGTAGTCTGAAAGTTGTTCATCCTTCATTTTTGAAGAGGATCAGTGAAACCACAGGTGTGATTTGGGTGTCAGGTGTATAACAAAGGTGGATGAGCAGCCCTGAAAAGGGCTCAGCAAGCCCTCACACCAGAGGTGCTAGTCATTCCTAGACCTAAAATACAGAAGCATAAGTGCTCTACATATATGCCCTGGCCACATGTGTGCCTTCCATACATGCTCCTCATATGATCTCTATGCCCACTGTCCGCACTGCTGACATATGTATTGTGGGAGATTGTACCCTAGGTTTATTTGAATAATTTTCCATCATTAACTTTCTTACTATATTTTATTAAATGCCTTTGATTTGAACAAATTATGTCTTCTGGTGCCTAGCATATAGTAGGTGCTTAATAAATGTTGATTGATTGACTGTTTATTGACTAGAGAAAAATCCAATAAACCAACAAACATTTATTAAGCACCAGGAACAGTGCTAAGCCCTTGGGATACATTTAATAAAAAAGAAAGATGGTCTCTGCCCTTTAGGAGCTTATAATCTAAAGGGGGAAACAACCCATAAAAGGGGGTAGAAAACCAAGCAGGGCAACAGGTAAAAAGTGGAGTGAGTGTTGGTGGAGTTGTGAACTGATCCAACTATTCTGGAGTGCAATTTGGTACTATGCCCAAAGGGTTATAAAAATCTGCATACCCTTTGATCCAGCAATGCAGGTATGCATCCCAAAGAGATCATTAAAAAAAAGGGAAAAGGACCCACATGTACAAAAATACTTAGAGCAGCTCTTGTGTGGTGGCAAAGAATTGGAAATTGAGGGGATTCCCATCAATTGGGGAATGGCTAAACAAGTTGTATATGAATATAATAGGGTATTATTTTGCTATAAGAAATGATGAGTGGCAGATTTCAGAAAAACCTGGAAAGACTTACATGAGCTGGTAGTGAGCAAAGTAAGTTGAACCAGGAGAACATCGTACACAGTAACGATGACACTGTGTAATGATCGACTGATTTACTTAGCTCTTCTCAGCAATACAGTGATTCAAGACAATTCCAAGAGACTCATGATGGAAAAGGCTATCCACAGCCAGAGAAAGACCGATGGAGTCTGAATGCAGATCAAAGCATACTGTTCTTACTTTTTTACTTTTTTTGTGGGTAGGGAGGGGGTTATAGGGTTTTTTTTCCTTTTGTTCTATTTCTTCTTTTATAACGTGACTAATGTGGAAATATGTTTTACATTATTGTACATGTATAACATATTAGATTGCTTGCTATCTTGGGGAGGGGAGAGGAAAGGGAGGGAGAAAAATTTGGAACTCAAAATCTTTCAGAAAATGAATGTTGAAAATTATCTTTAGATGTAATTGAAAAAAAAAATACTGTTTAAAAAAAGTAGAAAGAAAAAGTGGAGTGAGGAATTGAGAGTCCCCAAACCAGATAGAGCACTGGCCCTGGAGTCAGGAAAACCTGGGTTTAAATCTGTCCTCAGACACTTATTGTGTGACCCTGGGCAAGTCACTCAACCCTGTTTGCCTTAGTTGCTCATTTGTAAAATGAGCTGGAGAAGGCAATGACAAACCACTCCAGTACCTTTTTGCCAGGAAAACCTCAAATGACATCATGAAGAGTTAGACACCACTGAAACAACTGAACAATAAAAACAAAAGCAAGGCATTGGGAGGAGTTTGGTACTCAATCCTCCTGCCCGACAATCAGAAGTTTTATGAAGGTGGTGTCAGTTAGAATTTGAGTTAACAGCATTGTGGTGAGTTTAGAAGTAACGAGCTTATCCTGGGAGGGCCATCTCCTCACTCATTGAAATTGGGCAGAACAGCACATGCAAAGAAGCTGAGTAAAAGTAAACGTCAGTAGGGGTTCATAAGTTACAGTTTTGAGTGGATAAAACCCCACATATTAGCACCTCTCTCACAAATTAGCCCCCAAATTAGCCACCCTAGATTCAGGGTTGTCTATAGGTCCTCATCTAGTCAAAGTCACAATTTATAACCCCCATTGACTTGCTTATTTTTCTCAAGTACACTGACTTGTGGATACAATTGGTTCAAAGCAATTTAATGAAAAAGAATAGTAAGAACTCGCCTTTTGTCCCCACCTTTCCCAAATGTATACACCATCACTGAGGAGAATGGACATTCATAGGAATCATGCAGGAAGGGTAGGCATATTAGAAATGTGTATCACCAGGGAATAGTCATAGGGGGACATCTGACACCTCAATTCTGCAAGACTTCTATTGTTTTGTGGTGATATCACACTGCTCTCACTCAACCTGTTCCTTATGGGGTGTGGCATCTCCTGGTGACTGTTGGGCAGGTGATCTAAGCTGAACTGGGTGTTGGTCTTTTGGTTCCATTGTCTTTGACTGCTGGGCATCATCTTTTTTGGCTACAGCTAATTCCACACGGCCAAGGCAGAGAAACTAGGACTTCTTCCTAATTAGGTTAGGTTTGGTGCTCTTAAGTAATAAATAACCTCCACATTCAGCCACCAAAAAGGAGACAGAATATGGCCAAAGTAAGATCAAGTCTTCTCTACCATTATTTCTGGGTGGAGATTGTAGTACTCAGTGACATAACTATCTCATTTAGGTTTAGTCATTCCCAAGGTTCTCTTTGGCATAGCCTGCAAATGATTCTGAGCTAGAAAGGAAGGAAAGGCAAGCAGGCAGCTAGGTTGCTCAGTGGATAGAGCACTGGGTGTGGAATCAGAAAGACCGGAATTTAACTCCTGCTTTAGATATTTCGAAGCTGTGTCACTGACCAAGTCATTTAACTTGTCTCAGCCTCAATTTCTTCATCTGTGAAATGGAGATACCCATAGGTACCTACCTCTTAGGGTTGTTGCTAGGATGAATTGAGATAATATCTTAAAAGTATTTTGCAAACCCTTAATATCTATATACTTGCTAGCTATTACTACTCTATTTCCAACTAGTCTATGTTCCTGCCTTTGTTACACATATGTCAACAGCAAAACCTTTCTGCTTGGGTGCTGTTTTGGCCAGTGAAAAACACTTCATTGCCTTCCCACATCAGTTATTTTTATTGTTGTTCAATTGCTTGACTCTTCATGACCCCATTTGGGGTTTTCTTGGCAAAGATAATGGAATGGTTTGCTATCTCCTTCTCCTGCTCATTTTACAGATGAGGAAACTGAAGCAAACAGGGTTAAGTGACTTACCCAGGGACATATAGCTAGTAAGTGTCTAATGCCAGATTTTAATTCAGGTCCTCCTGACTCCAGGGCCAGCACTCTATCCACTATTCCACCTAGCTGCCCATGCTATTATGTATTCTCAATTATACTTAAATTTCAACTTGTTTTCTTTAAGACAAAGAACTGATAAGTTGGGATGGGTTTAGAAAAAGGAAGGATACATCGGATCAGGCAAAAAATAATGCTGTCTTGGCTTGATTTCTTATGCCTTCATTCTGTGGTAATCCCTCAGTGTTGTTCTCCTAATTCAGTTTTTGTGGACACACCTTGACTTTGGCCCCATTGCCCCATAATTAGTCTACATTTTCCTTTGTTCCCTGTTATTCCTCTATCTGTAGCTAATATCCCATATATTTTTGGCTTTTTATTTGAGATCATGTTACCAGTTGTTTAATTACTGTGACAGTGCTCACCCCATTACTCCATGATTATTTACTACCTTTCATATAAGGATCTCTTTCTAATCCTCTGAATTTACCATGTCCTCTTCACTGCTTAGGGATGGTAGAAAAGGAACAGCCAAAAAATTTAAAAAAAAAACAGTTTTACAATCTAAACATATTCTGGGGTCAGATGTTACTTCACAAAAGGTAATTCAGTGATGTCCAATCCCACCCCCAAATAGATTTTAAAATATATATTTTCTTGTAATTTCCTTCTTACACACACACACACACACACACACACACATACACACACACACAGAGGCTTAGTTTGTATAACACTGTTATAAACATGCAGGGTAGTTAGGCCACCGTCCCACCTCCTCAGGGCAATTCTGTTCCCCACACAAGATCACACTCACTTCATGGAAGAAGAATTTGGAGTTTGTCCCGGCCACACATTGGCCGTGTACCCTGTTCATGGCAAGTTTGGAGGGAGAGTGTTAGGACCACTGAGGAGACAGAAGTAGGGGAAGGGAGTGGGGTAGCCACCACACTGTACAAGTGTCATGGCTTTTTTCTACCCCCACCAAACCATGTGCAGATGGTGCAGGGGGGGCAGGAGGGAATGCAGTCATTTTTAGTCTATAAGAAACCATTTCAATAATTCTGCTGACAGCGTGAAAAGAGAATGAACAAGAGAGCCATGGCAAGGAATTTTTCTACCTGGGACAAAATCATTTGTTGGAGGGATGGCAGCATAAGGGGGAAGAATGACTGAGAGATAGGCAATGGTGCAGTAGACAATCCAACAACCAAAGCAGGAAGGCGCTGTCTATTCCCCATCAACCTATGCCTCTCCATGGGTTAGGAGGCGGGCCTCAGGAGACAGACATTAGGGTGATAGGACTCTAGGGGTGACAGCCCTGGGACAGGCCAGCAGAGCACTGTGAAAAGAGGTTCAAGGATGGAAGTTGTCCTGTGAAGGTAAAATTCTAGGTACAGACTTAGCTGATGCTTCTGAGAAAGAAATGTGTGATACAAGGTCAAAATAATCCTGTCATGCATAAATCTCTGAGGCATGAACTAAAAACTTCAGATTATATCCCACCCACTTTTACATAATCTGAAGTTTGGCCCATAAACATATTCGCCTTTCTTGTGATTTCTTGTACATTTCTCTTTCAAGCTATTGCAATTCTAAGAAAAATATGGTCAAACTTCATATTTTCATTGAAAGTGAAAGTAAACATGATGTATTTCACCCTATGATCTTTAGCAACCTTCAGAGAGTAGCTTAAGTCTTAAAATTCTTATGAAAAATAACATGAGTAGATTTTTTTCTTATTTTATCCTTTGAGAAACTTCAAGATGTCATAAAAACCAGAAACAGAATCTAGTATAGCATTTCTATTCAGTACCCCCAGCTTATTTTTTACTTATTTAACACTATCTTTATTCAAGATGTTGGTGTTTCAACAGAAAAAAATAGTCCAATTCAATACCAAAAAAACTTTTAAAAAAATGTGCTAATCTCCACCCTAAAGGCCCTCTACTCAGAGAACATATCTCTATCCTCTTTTTTTTCCTACTAAATTCCTTTTATTTTTTTAAATTTAATTTATTTATTATATTTAGTTTTCAGCATTGATTTTCACAAGAGTTTGAATTACAACTTTTCTCCCCATTTCAACCCTCCCCCCACTCCAAGATGGCATATATTCTGGTTGCCCTGTTCCCCAGTCAGCCCTCCCTTCTGTCACCCCACTCCCCTCCCATCCCCTTTTCCCTTCCTTTTTTGTAGGGCAAGATAAATTTCTTCGCCCCATTGTCTGTGTATCTTATTTTCTAGTTGCATGCAAAAAACTTTTTTTTTGTTTTTGAACATCTGTTTTTAAAACTTTGAGTTCCAAATTCTCTCTCCTCTTCCCTTCCCACCCACCCTCCCTAAGAAGTCAAGCAATTCAACATAGGCCGCGTGCATATCATTATGTAAAACCCTTCCACAATATTCATGTTGTGAAAGACTAACTATATTTTGCTCCTTCCTAACTTATCCCCCTTTATCCAATTTTCTCCCTTGATCCTGTCCCTTTTAGAAAGTGTTTGTTTTTGATTACCTTCTCCCCCATCTGCCCTCCCTTCTATCATCCCCCCCCTTTTTTTATCTTCTTCCTCCTTTCCCCCTCACCTGCCTTCTCTTCCCTTCCTACAGAACTGCTTTTTCTTGCCACTTTTATGGGAGATAATTTACCCCATTCTATCTCTCCCTTTCTCCCTCTCCCAATGTATTCCTCTCTCATCCCTTAATTTGATTTTATTTCTTTTAGATATCATCCCTTCATATTCAACTCACCCTGTGCCCTCTCTCTCTCTCTATGTATATATACCCATATATATACACATACACATATACATATATGTATATGCATATTCTCTTCGGCTACCCTAATACTGAGGTCTCATGAATCATACACATCATCTTTCCATGTAGGAATGTAAACAAAACAGTTCAACTTTAGTAAGTCCCTTGAGATTTCTTTTTCTTGTTCTTTTACTTGATTACCTTTTCAAGCTTCTCTTGATTCTTGTGTTTCTATTCAGCTCTGGTCTTTTCACTGAGAAAGCTTGAAAGTTCTCTATTTTATTGAAAATCCATATTTTGCCTCGGAGCATGATACTCAGTTTTGCTGGGTAGGTGATTCTTGGTTTTAATCCTAGCTCCGCCGACCGCTGGAATATCCCTTTGATCCCTTAATGTAGAAGCTGCTAGATCTTGGATTATTCTGATTATGTTTCCACAATACTCAAATTGTTTCTTTCTGGCTGCTTGCAGTATTTTCTCCTTGATCTGAGAGCTCTGGAATTTGGTGACAATATTCCTAGGAGATTTCTTTTTGAGATCTTTTTCCAGAAGGCCATTGGTGGATGCTTTCAATTTCTATTTTGCCCTGTGGCTCTAGAATATCAAGGCAGTTCTCCTTGATAATTTCTTGAAACATGATATCTAGGCTCTTTTTTTGATCATGGCTTTCAGGTAATCCAATAATTTTTAGATTATGTCTCCTGGATCTATTTTCCAGGTCAGTGGTTTTTCTAATGAGATATTTGACATTATCTTCCACTTTTTCATTCCTTTGGTTCTGTTTTATAATATCTTGGTTTCTCATAAAGTCACTAGCTTCCGCTTGCTCCAATCTAATTTTTAAGGTAGTATTTTCTTCAGTGGTCTTTTGGACCTCCTTTTCCATTTGGCTAATTCTGCCTTTCAAGGCATTCTTCTCCTCATTGGCTTTTTGGAGCTCTTTTGTCATTTGAGTTAGTCTATTTTTTAAAGTGTTGTTTTCTTCAGTATTTTTTTCAGTATTTTTGGGGGGTCTCCTTTAGCAAGTCCTTGACTTGTTTTTCATGGTTTTCTTGCATCACTCTCATTTCTCTTCCCAATTTTTCCTCTACTTCTCTAACTTGCTTTTCCAAATCCTTTTTGAGCTCTTCCATGGCCTGAGACCAGTTCATGTTTTTCTTGGAGGCATTTGTTGTAGGCTCTTTGACTTTGTTGACTTCTTCTGGCTGTGTGTTTTGGTCTTCTTTGTCACCAAAGAAAGATTCCAAGGTCTGAGACTGAATCTGGGTGCATTTTCACTGCCCGGCCACGTTCCCAGCCAACTTACTTGACCCTTGAGTTTTTTGTTGGGGTATGACTGCTTGTAGAGTAAAGAGTACTTTGTTCCAAGCTTGAGGGGATGCGCCGTTATTTTCAGAGCTATTTCTATACAGCCAGCTCTGCCACACCAACACTCCTCCTTCCCCAAGAACCGCCCACCCAGACTGGACTCAGATCTTCAGCAGGCTCTGCACTCCTGCTCTGATCCGCCACTTAATTCCTCCCACCAGGTGGGCCTGGGGCCAGAAGCAACTGCATCTGTAGTTCTGCAGCTGCCCCCGGGGCAGTGGCTGAACCATGAACTCTATCACCCTGTCCCCAGCAGCTTTTCCCACTAACCTTCTCTGTTGTCTTTGGTGTTTGTGGGTTGAGAAGTCTGGTAACTGCCGCAGCTCACTGATTCAGGGAGCTAGGGCCCGCTCCGCCCGGCTCCTGGTCTGGTTGGTCCTGCTGCCACCCAGGCTGGGTTCTGCTCTGCTCCGCTCCCAGCTCCGTGCATGATAGACCTCACCCGGAGACCATCCAGGCTGTCCTGGGTTGGAGCCCTGCTTCCCTCTGCTATTTTGTGGGTTCTGCAGTTCTAGAATTGGTTCAGAGCCATTTTTTTATAGGTTTTTGGAGGAACTTGGCGGGGAGCTCACGCTAGCCCCTGCTTTCCAGCTGCCATCTTGGCTCCACCCCCCTCTATCCTCTTTCTGTAGCCAGTTAAGTATCGGTCCTACCTGACTCACAGCAGACCCTGAAACATTATGAGTGGCAGTAAGGATCAATGAATTAGAGATCTTAGCCCCCAAATGCCCCTTCATAGCTCCCATAGGGAAGGAATAGAGGTCAAGTTACAGCTTTATGGCCTAAAAGCTCCCAAGATCCAAAAATGGGCATGGGATGGAAAGTCTCTAGCCAAAGCCACACCTAGACACCTAATCCTGTACTTACCCTGAAGCTATACCCAAGTCTTGTGGCCTTTAACTTTTTCCAATCCTAACCAAGGTGCCACCCCACCTCAACAAGGAAGGGATGGGGGCGGGGCAGGATTGGGGAAGAGTCCTGTCACAAGAAGTTCCGTGTTACCTGAAGGCCCAATTCTGGGTTATCTGCCCTAACCCACTGTGCTGGGTCCCTTCTCAATCCTAAGCCCCATTCCCTGAGTGGTCAGCACATCTCCTGGTTACTGGGCAAGATGGCATTGATGATGAAAGAGAAGACAACCAGGATTCCCAGAAGTTCACCCAGCCAGCCTTGCAGTAAATAATTGAAAATCATGCAAACTCCTCCAAACTGTACAATGGTGACGTTCTCTTTGGCTAACAGAGATACAAAAGTGCAAATGGCATTAATAAGAGGCAGAATGAAAAATAACCCAGGACCTCTGAGAAGGATCAGTATTCCTCCACAAAATTCATGAACTAATGTTCAAGCAGTGATTGACCTTAACCTATACATAATGAAATTGAATGAGGTCAGTTTGAAGAAAGCCAAAGTACAGAAAGGTTGGTAAAGAGGGCCATGCCAACCATAAAGCTGGTGGAGTATTCAGAGAGGTAAACAAGATAACCAGCACAGCAATAGAAAACCAGATATTTGATAATCCCCCTGTGTAATACAGTCCAGCTCCAATGGCCAGGACAATGAAACAGATGATCAGGGACTGCCATTTCAGCATGTACATGAACAACATAGTTCTAGCCAGGCTCTGGAAGACTTTTTCCCACCTTCACCCCTACCCACTCGTTAGTCAGCACCTCTCCCCAAATTTCCCTCAAATGGGCCTCAGCTGAGTTATTGCTGCTGGCCCAGGCCCTGACCCACATGCACACTTTCTTATCTGGCTCTTCCCCTCTGCTGGTCCCCACTATAACACCTTTCAAGAGTCAACTCAAGTGTGTTCTTTATAGAAGCCCTTCCTCCATGAAAATGAATGCCATCTCTTTGCAGAACTCTTGTAGCATTTTGTGCCTTTCTCACATACTTACTACCATGTTCTATTTGGTATTGTGGTTATTTGTTCCAGTCACATTTCCCCCACTAGGAACAGAACCTCCCTAAAGCCAGAGACCATTTTATGTATCTTTTTTTTTTTTATCACAAACAGTGTGGTATAGAGAGGTGCCTTTGATTCAGTACAACTGTTCACTTCCCACTTCTGATGCATACTGGCTGTGTAGCCCTAGGCAGGTTACTTAACCTCCAAGCAAACGTCCAGAGTAGCTGCTAACCTGCATTGCTAGAGTCAGTTTCCTTACCCAGGAGATCCTTATGAATTTATAGGTCTGGTAGCCATTCTATCAGAATAAAAGATGCTTACTAAATGTTGAATAAATTTTAAAAAAATAAACCGTTTGAAGAAAACAAAATTTTCAAAATGTACCCTGGCTTCCTAACTCTTCCATCCAGGGTTACTTCCATCCTTAAGTTTGTATTTCAGTCATTTTTCAGTTATGTCTAACTCTTTGTGACCCCATTCAGGGTTTTCTTGGCAAAGATACTGGAGTGTTTTGCCATTTCCTTCTTCAGTTCATTTTACAGGTGAGGAAACTGAAGCAAACAGGGTTAAGTGACTTGCCCAGGATCACACAGCTAGTAAGTGTGTGAAGTCATATTTGAACTCATTTCTTCCTGACTATAGGTCCAGAGCTTTCTTCACTGTGCCACCTAGATTACCTTTATGGAACAGAAGATAATGTATTTCGAGCTTATGCCGTCTGTTATGATAGTTCTTCCTATTCTCATTCATAGCTTTTGTCATCCTGGTTGATTCTTCCTCCCTCAACTGTTTCTTTTTCTATTTCTATTTCAAATATTCACAACCCCACTCTTAACTTGTCCCAATTGTTATTAGAAGAAAATTCAAAATAATTTTTCCTTGCCCAGAGGTTCCTTTTGTGAATTGGCACCTGACAAAAATTTAATTCTTCTTAACTTCCTCCTCAGATGAACAGGGAAACAGTAGGATATAAGCAATGTTTCTTCAAATAATAATATCAACATGCTGCCATCTTTAGTATACAAAGATGTTGTTATTGACTCCCAAGCAGTGTGCCTACAATTTGAACTGGCTCATGCTTACACACACACACACACACACACACACACACACACCCCACCTCCAGGAATGGGGATGGTTTATGAGGAGCCAGCCACTGCTGGACCAGGTCAGTCTCCTAATGTTGGTCTTTGTCCTGGCTTCCCAACCCAGTTTGTCAACCAGCAAGGAAGGGCCCTGGATAGGCTACTCTTGCCCTCTCAGAATGAGCCATTCATATGCTGTGATGACTGGTCAACATTTGTTACTTCTGCAGAAATCAGTAAGGAAAGAGTGTCTCCTGGGCTCACCATTAACCATCCTATCACAACATTTTTTCTTAAGTTTTCTTTTTTAAACTAAAGTTAAACAATCACCAACAAACATAAATATTTCAGTACAAAAAGAAGAAAAAAGAATACGATATATGATAACATAAACATCTATTTATTGCACAGTTCATTTTTAAAAAATGTATATAAAATCCAATTAGGTTAAAAATTCCATTTATGTTCTCTTCTAAATTTCTTTTTGTTTTTCTCTACATGTTTTATAAAATGCTTTTTAAAAAAATTTTCTTTCTCTTGGTGTCTCTATCACTGTTACTAACTCACCCTCTTCCCCAAATAAAAGCACTTTCTTGTAACAAATGAAAAATCAACAACAAATCAACACACTGGCCATATCTAATTGTATGTCTAATTCCACATCCTAATATCCAGGGATGATTTTCATAGCTATATTAGCTAAAACTTTTTGCATAAACCAATTAATCTTTCTAGTGCTTTTGTGAAGATGGCTCTATTATCTCAGTTTCATCGTTAAAGTAATTAAATGACTCCAAAAACAACATGGCAGGTCAAGAGTGAAATTTCCCAAGTTCACATTCAGTTCTCATGCAACCAAAATCCAGAGAGAGACCCTATAAATTCTTACGAATGTTAGCATCATGAATTGCCAATTAAAACCTGGAAAGTGGCAAAGCATGGTATCTAAGTTACCTTTGAGTTGGTGGTATAGTCATCACTGGCTCACAAACATGTCATCCTAAGCAAGAGGAGGAGGAGAGGGAGGGAAACACATTTGAAAGCTGAGTGCCTTTTTAAAAAATATATATATATTTTCTCCAGTCTTGATGAGCTCAGTACTAAATCTCATATGTTCCTGCCCAGGACAATGCTCATGATTCTGCTGAATTCAATAGCACAGCCATTTTCCCACCTCTGTTGAATGTGCTGCTTTGCTCAATGTAGATATATACCCTTGGGTCTGAACAGCCCCAATTTTTTAAGAGATAAAAAAAGAAACAAAAGCAAATTCAAAAGCTAAATAGAAAGCACGCTGTCCTGAAGGCTGCCAAATTCAGGCTCTCATGGACCCCCAAGGAAATAAATTCCAAAGATAGCAGCAACCCTAGTCTGAGAAAGCCCATCCCCAGGCTCAGGAGAGTTCAGCTTCACAAACCCAAAATAGCTTGTTGTAATGGCTTCGAAGAGGCATGGAGTAGGAAGGGATTCCCATCATGCTGCTATCAAGCAGCTTAGCAATCAAGCACTTCCAGATAGAGCCCTCCAAGAGGTGAAGGATGCCCGGGGGCACTACAAGCCAGGGACCAAGGTCAGAGAATTGTCTATGTGGGGAGTAATGGCAGGATGGCCTTACCCGTTTCCCTTGTCCCTCTCTCCTTTTTTGAGACTCATGGCAAAATGAAGGAACGAAAGTGAATGGAGGGAGAGGAGGGGGTAGGAAGTATAATGAAGAAAACATAAAGGTAAAAAAAAAATCCAGAAATGGCCATTTTAAAGATAGTAGAAGCATTCCATTAAATCTAAGCTAAAAAAGACCTGACCCTGCTGTATACATAGGCAGAGTCAGTAACCCTTCTACATGTTATAATTAGAAATGCTTGAAATTCTACTATTCCATTTCTCAGCTCTTTCTTAATTTCTTTAAAGTCTTATGATGCCTAATAATTCAAAAAGGTCTGGGGATAGGTAAGTGGAAGGGTAAGTCCCTAATGGGGAAGGGAAGCTGCCATCCTGGTCCTCCGCTCCTTGCCAGCATTCCATTCAAATTGTTCCAAACATTTCTTAAGCACCAACTAACAACAAAGCATATTTTTATAGCCTTTATATAGGTTTAGGATTGGAAAAGGAGTACAACAAGGCTGTATGTTGTCACCTTATTTATTTAACTTATATTCAGAATACGTCATGCAAGGCGCTAAGCTGACTAATCGAAAGCCAAAATGAAGTTTGCAGGAAGAAATATCAGTAATCTCAGATATGCAGATGATGCCACTCTGAAGGCAGGAAGTGAAAAGAAGCCTCCTGATGAGGGTGAAAGAGGAGGGTGCAGAAGCTGGCTTGAAGCTTAACATTAAAAAAAAAAAAAACAAAAAACTAAGATCTTGGCAACTGGCCCCATCATTTCCTGGCAAATAGAGGAAATACAGAAAAAATGGAAGCAGTGTCAGATTTTATATTCTTGGGCTCAAAGATCACTGCAGACAGCAACTGCAACCATGAAATTAAAAGACGCTTGCTCCTTGGAAGAAAGCTTGCTGACAAAGTCCATACAGTCAGAGCTATGGTTTTTCCAGTAGCAATGTATGACTGTGAGAATTGGACAATGAGGAAAGCTGAGCAGCACAAAATAGAGGCTTTTGAATTGTGATGTTGGAAAAGATTTTTGAGAGTCCCTTGGATAACAAGGAAACAAATCAGTCAGTTATTTAAATAAATTAATTCAGGCTATTCACTGGAAGGTCAAATATTGACCCTGAAGTTAAAAACTTTGGCCACATAATGAGAAGATGAGACTCATGAGAAAAGATTGAATTGATTTTGGGGAAAGATTGAAGGCAAAAGGAAACCTTCCTACCCCGGAGGCTCTTCTACCCTGAGGATTCCTCCTCAGAGACTCCTTAACCAGACTGCCTCTTTCAGAAGATAGCATCATACTCACTTCACCTCCAGGTCAACTCACTTGACTTCTTTTCCACCTCCTGGACTTCCTTCTGTTAATTATTTCCTATTTATCCTGTATATGATTTGCTTTGTATATGTGTGTTTGCATACTGACTCCCCCATTAGATTGTAACCTTCTAGAGGGCAGGGACTGTCTTTTGCCTCTTTTTGTGTTGCCAGCACTTAGTACAATGCCTGCCACGTGGTAATAAAAAATAATTAACATTCATAAAGCATCTTGAGGTTTGCAAAGCTCTTCACAAGTGTAACTTTATCACTTTATCTTCACAACAACCCTGGGAGATAAGTGCTATTATTATCTGGATTTTATAAATGAGTAAACTGAAGCTTAGAGGTTAAGTGAATGGCCTGAGCCCTCACAGCTAGTAAGGCAAGAATTGAACTCAGGTCTTCCTGAATCCATGTCCATGTCTTTCTAAATATCTATCTGGGAGTCGTCCTCAGCTCTTCACCGTCACTCACCACCGCATCCAATCAGCACATTGCCCAGCAATAGTAGGTGCTCAATAGGCCCTTGTTGATTTACTGATGGCTGAAAGTAAAGAGTTTAGAATGCCTGCTAGGATTCAAACCTTGGTGACTGGAAAAAATGGTAGAGTCTTCAATAGAAATAAGGAAATTAGGAGGAAGAATGGGCTGGGGAGGGGAGGGGATAAGAATAAGGAGTTCTCTCTTAGATGCAATGAGTTTGAGATGCCTGTGGCACATCTAGGTAGAGATTCCTAACCAGAGTTTAGAGATGCAGCAGTTAGAGATTCCGGGCTGGAGCCTAAAAGGGAGAAGAGGTCTGAATGCTGAGATAATGGGCACCATTTGCATAGAAATAATAGTTGAGCCCAAGGGTGCTGATGAGATCACAGAGGAAGAGCAGAAGAGAGAGTTTACAGAAAAGAAAAGGGCCCAGGACAGACTCTTGGAGTACACACCTATTTAGGGGATGGTATATGGACTACAATCCTGTAAAGGAGACCTAGGAGTGCTTACACAGGCAGGAGGAGAACTAGGAGAGAACCATATCACAAAAGCAAGAGAAGAGGGTATGCAGGGGGAGGGGATCGACAGTGTCAAATGTTACAGAGAGATGAAGGAGGATAAGGACTGAGAAAAGCAATAAAAGACTTAGCAATATAGGAATTATTGGCGAATATGTGCAAAAGCAAATACAAAGTCGTCCAAAGCACTTTATTTTCAAGAGCATGTTGCTGAAGTCTTTTATATCACCTGTGTTTCCAAATGTGTCTCTCCCTATCTCAAGCCCAGAGAAGCATTCCTCATAACAAAGGAAAACAGAAAGAAAAGGGAGTTCAGTAAAATCAATCCATCAATCGAGTCTATGGAGTGTACCACCTACCTCCATTGTCTTCAACCTCCACAAAGGAGGAAGGGAAATCCATTCTTATAGCTCTTCTGGGGGAGCAAACTTGGTCACTATAATGATGCAGAGTTCAGATTCCATTTTTGCTGCTGTTCTTTCTATTTACATGGACACGCCAGAAATATTTAACAACCAGACTGATGCGTAGAGTATGGGAGGTTGGTGGAAAATGCTGAGTCTGTTATTGATGTAGGAACTGAGAATGTCGACAGCTAGAAAAGAGGTCTGGTTATGGAACAAAATTCTGAAGAGAAGATGAATAATCTAAGTGGCACAATTCTTTGTGTAAAGTTTGAGAATGAGAAAGATGGAGACACAGTAGAGGTGGGGTTGGGGGAGGAAGAGCTTGGGGAGGTTTGGGGAGGGATAAAAGGTTTGGAAAACCCACTGTGAGGAGTAGGATAGTGAGTCAACTAGAGAGGTATAAAAGGCACGCTTTGCTGAAGTGAAGGCCCAGTTGAAATTATGTTGTTATTGTTTGTCCTTTATTTTCAAAGAGGACCGATGTTATCTCAGGTGATGACTTGCTCAGGAAATGGATTTAAATGAGGCTAAGATGTTCAAGGCTGTCAGCCGCACTCTCTCTTCCTGAATCATAGAAGTCTAGTGGCAGGACAAAAGTCAAGATGACCAGCATGGCACAGGATGCAATGGATGACCTTGGTGTCTTTGATGGCTGACCAAGCTCTAGGCACTTTATGGTGCCTGCTTCAGCCACTTTCTCTGCTGTTGGAACAAATAGTTCTCATCCGCCCATTCCACTGGGGGAAGTCTTCACATGCTTGGGGTAGATATCCCACTAACTCACCAACAGGTTTGAGGCCTTTTGTTTACTCTCAATCTGGTTTAACCCATCTTTTGAGACAGTTTTACCAGTGTGGTCTCTACACACGCTACAGCTTCTTAGAGCCACAGGTGAAAGTTGGGTGAAGCTGGACACCAAAGGGGGATAAGCAGCCCTGAAAAGGGCTTGACAAACCCTCACACCAGAGGTGCTGGTCCTCCTTGAACACTCCAGACACCCCTGAGATTATGTAATATAAATCTGTAAAGGTTCCAGTCAGAATGGTTTTATTATTTTCTCAAATTTTGTTCAGCAGCGTGTGAGTAGGAGTGAAGACAGTGGGTGGTGGGAGCAATGCAAGGCTGAGGCTTGATCCTCGATAGGATAAGGAGACAAGGACTCAAGAGAAGAAAAATGGTGTAAAATTGAACTGGGTCAACAGGGAGAAGGGAGGAGAGCGTATCCAGTGCAGGGATGATGGCCGAGGAAGGAACTGAAAGGTCAAGGAATTGGTCATGGTGAGGACAAAAAACAGAATTTTGGGGGGTTTTCTTGGAGGGGGGAAGGCAAGGCAATTGGGGTTAAGTAACTTGCCCAAGGTCACACAGCTAGTAAATGTCAAGTGTCTGAGGCCTCATTTGAACTCAGGTCCTCCTGCCTCCAGGGCTGGTGCTCTATTCATGCCACCTAGATGCTCCCCCCCCCACCCCCGCCAAAAAAACCAGAGTTTAAGGTTGTACAGCAGAGGCAAGGGAAGAATGACAACAGATTATGGCTAGATAATGGAATTTCAGAGTTCGTGAACCTGGAAGTGGTCCATTTGTGGGTGATGGAAAGATTGAGGGTGTGAACATCTCTATGTGTAACTGAGGTGAGATGGAGGCGATCATGAGAAACAAGTTGAGGATTTGTGGGGTTAAGGTGTTTGAGGGATTACCAATATGTATGTTGAAGTCCCCTAGTATGAAGGCAAGAATTGGGGAAAAGAGAAAGACTTAGAGCCAGGCACTGAACTCATGGAAGAACGAAGGAGAACGTCATGGAAGTCGGTAGACAACAGCCACCATAGTGTTGATTGGGTGGTAGACGTGGATTGAGTGAACCTCAAAGAGGGAGAGGTCACTGAGTGTCGGTGGTAGTAGGTGCACTTGGAAGTGGCAGTAAGAGGCAAAGAGTAACCTGACTCCTCCACCACAACCGCTGAACTGGGGAATGAGTGAAAGTGGAGCCAGTGCTGGGAAGAGTGACCGGGAACGGTGTGTCATCAGGAGGGAGCAGGCCTCAGTGAGAGCCAAGAGAAGGAAGGGTGGGAAAGGAAAAGATACAAGATGAAAGCTTTGTTACCTATGGGGAGCAGGTATTTCAGAGAGCACAGTGGAAGAGGTGAGTAACTTTAGAGTCTAACTTTGGGAGAGAGGTGTTGAGGAAAATAGTAATAAGGAATTGGTAATGGCAGAGAATAGGGTTTGAATGATGACAGCCAGAGGCTCAGAATCACTAGGATGAGGAAGGTAATCCCTGGGGGGAGTTTGTCCATCATTAAAGAATGAGTTCAAATTGGTTATCGATATCCGTAAGGGTTTGGCCTCAGGGTGGAATTCTTTCCTGCTTTTAGGCAGCCCAGGTGAGAGGACTGCACATTCTACTTGGCATCTTCTGCTCTGCGTGGCTTCAGTTCTGTTAAACAAGATGCCACTGTCACCAGGTACCCCCGTGTCTGTTCCCACCAGCTTTCCTGCTTCCTTTTGTGTGTTACCACCCCCTTTTTGAGTATAAGCTCTTTGAGGGCAAGGACTTTCTTTTTATTAATTGTATTCTCAACACTTAGCACAGTGCCTGGCACATAATAAATGTTTATTAGATTGGACTGGGACCAGTGGGAGGAGCTAATGGAATGGTGATTCTCTCTTTTCTCTATAGCTAGCCCAGGCCAGGAGAGAGGAAGGGGGAGTAGGATGGAATGGCATCTTTCTTCATCCCCTGTAGTCAGGAAGAGGCCAGGTTAGGAAACTTATACATGATGAAATGACAGTCCTCTGTCTTCTGTGGGCAGGAAGGGTCTTCTGCAAGCAGAAAGAGACCAACCTAGGGACTACTAAACAATGTAAATTTGTCAGTCTGTTTTAGCAACTGAATGGGATGTCTGTGTGGTTGATGTGTTCAATAATTACATAATTGACAATGAAGACAGCTCAAAGTACCAAACCAACCATGTGCCCATTAGAATATAGGAGGAAGGAATTAATACATGAATATATAACAATATTTTTCCTTTGTTTTCCCAGTGCTTAGCAAAGGGCTTGTCACTTAATAAATACTTATTGATTAACTGACTATGATAAAGTCATGAAGTGATATGCTCATCTAATTTGCAGATGACACATAGCTGGGAGGGATACCTAATAGACTAGATGATAGGGTCAGAATCCAAAAGAATCTTGACTGATTAGAGTTTGGGGCTGGCTCTAATAAAGTGAAATTCCATAGGGATAGAAGTAAAGTCTTTCACTTGGATGTAAAAAAAAAAAAAAAGTTTGCAAGAATAAGATAGGAAGGTGTATGTAGATAACAGTTCATCTGAAAAAGATCTTGAGGTTTTCATGGACCACAAAATCAAATGAAGCTAATGAAATCTTGAGCTACATGAAGAGAGAGTCATGACTTCCAGGAATAGGGAGATGATGGGCCTACAATACTCCGGCCTTATCAGACTTCACCTGGAATATTCTTTTCAGTTTTTGACTCCATGGCTTAAGAAATAAGTTATTTAGCTCTCAGAGAGCCAGAGTAGGGCAACTAGGATAGTGAAAGGCCTTCAGGCAATGTCCCCTGACATTTACCATCATCTGAATTCAACATGGACAGGATCGATAGCTGTGTTCATGTATTTGAGAGGCTGTCATGTGAAGGGGGAACTAGGCTTGGTCTGTTTGGCTCCCAAAAGCAGAACCAGGAGCAGTGGGTAGAAGCTGCAGAGGAACAGATTTAGGCTTGATGTCAGGAAAAATCTTCCTGACTGTTAAAGTTCTCTAAAAGTGAACTGAATTGCCCCAGAGGCATTAGGGTCTCCCCTCTGGGTGTCCCCTTGTTGGATATGTTATAATGGGTATTTATTTGGGATGTTGGATCACCCCTGAGTGTCTTCCAACTCTCAAATTTTGTGATTCTATGATTGATGCCCTGAATGATTAAGTTAGTTGCTGGATAAGTAGGAGAAGGCTCAAAATAGGACAAAGAAAAATGGAGGGGGGAAAGTTATTAGAATTCTGGATGAGGAGGAAGCTAAAATCATAAAGCTCTTTAAAGGAAAAGTTGCAGCAAGAATCAAATAAAGTGAGCAAGAAGTCAGCAAATTCTCTTACAATTCTTGTTGTAGGAACACTAATAATGAACTCAATGGAGATGACACCAAAAATGTTTATGCTATGAGCCAGATTGGAAGAATCTAGCAGAGCGAAATATGCTTGAGTTCGAGGAGTTTTAATGGCAAGACAAAAAAAAAAGAGTTAGCACTGCAGACATTTTCCAGTGTTATTAGGAATATTGCTTTTTTATAGCGCATACATTCCATTGTTAAATAAAGTCACAGCTATCAAAGATTACATGTGGTTTTTAGGCTCACTCTCCGATAAGAGGTCATCAGATGAAATTTTAAACCAATGTAACTGAGACCCTAGAGCATGGAGAATGAATTCTAAATTTTTACCAGGAACAGAACAAGACATATTCTAAATACGCAAGCAGATACATCCATAGTATGCCTGTAATTGTCCTTTGAAGGAAAAGGGAAGGGAATAAGCTTCTATATAGCACCTATTACACACCGGACACTTTGCTAAGCACTTTATAAATATTGTCTTTTTTGGAGGGGGGCAGGGCAACTGGGGTTAAGTGACTTGCCCAAGGTCACACAGCTAGTAAGTGTGTCAAGTGTCTGAGGCTGGATGTGAACTCCAGGGCCGGTGCTCTACTCACCGCACCACCTAGCCGCCCCCTATAAATATCGTCTTATCTGAACCTCACAACAACACTGTGAAGTGGGTCAATTTAATTTATAGTTGAAGAAAGTGAAGCAAACAGAGCGTAAGTGACTTGCATAGAGTTCCATCGCTGGTAAGTGTGTCTGATGCCATGTTTGAACTCAAGTCTTCCTGACTCCAGGTCTAGTGTTTTATTACCAGCTGCCTCTATGAGCATCTAGATTGCAGGTGTTTAGGAATGAAATAATGCAATTTACTGTGCTGAAATGCTCGTAGTAGAGTATAAGAAAAAGGAAAGCCTAGTTATTAGATGCTCAGATGCCGATCATGAGAGGGATTACTCTATTAACAAGTATCACATGACTACTATGATACTGGCATGACATTTGTTGGTATGGAAGGTATACAAGTGCCTGCCTACGGAGAACTTATAGTATCAGAAAGTAAATGAAATGGGCAGGAAAACATCAGCAAACTTTTTTTTAAATGAATCTTTCCCAAAGATTCCCCTCAAATGTCGATCCTTTCAGCACTGGTGCTTCTAAGCAGTGGCATAAGTTTACAGCATCAACCCCTCAAGCAAAACTTTGCAAAGGTCACCCCCCACCCCTCCTCCAGCCTAATCCTCCCAGAAATGTCCTCACCATGTGTACGCATGGCCTCAAATCTTAAGGCTTATAAGGATGCCTCTGAGAGTCAAAATCTCTGCAAGGCTAGATTATGGATTTGAGTGGTGAGGAGTCAGCATTCTTACAACTGAGAGGATTTAGCATTTGTGCCCCAGAGACTCTGCAGTGGTCATATTAGTAAACATTTTTAAAAGGCTTTAGTCCCTCTTTAAATAAATGTGCTGTGCACCCTGTCTATATTACTACTTGATAATATGAAGTTGATTAAGGAAAGTGTAAATATCTTGAGTCTGAAGGTGGTCTTATGTGTTTGTATGTACTTTTTTGTTCGCTTTAAATATATATACACATACATGCATATATGTGTGTATGTGTGTGTGTATATACATATAAATATGTGTGTAGATAGATAGATAAACTCAGTGAACTAAGCCAATAAATAGCTGTTATGTATTGTGCTGTGAGTATGGCTAGGAAGCAGGGATATACTGTCATGAAGCTTAGGAATACTGTTCTTTTTGTTAGCAGTCAAGTCCCATCCCTGAAATTTCTTTGTGTTTATTTTGTATAGACTTCACAATCACTTATCTACCTGCATGTATTTTGTGTCCCCCTCTCCTCCCAAGTAGAATATAAGCTATTAGAAGACAGGGGACTGTTTGTGTCTCCAGCGTGGGGCACATAAGCAGGGGCTTAATGAGTGTTTTTAAAATTTGAACTGAATTGAGTTGCTTTGTGTTTTGTACCTTTTGAGTTTCTACAGTTAATGCTACAATGATTCTAAAGCAGGACCTTGTAGAATCTACAGCAGTCAAATTCATTCATGGTGAAAACTCCCTTGTATACTGTATACATTCTGGTACCTGACACACTCGTTCTGTGGAGTAGGATGGGACACAGCTAAAGCTGGATAATCACAGGCAGCGTAACTCCACTCTAAAGAACTCGTGATAAACAACCACGGACTCCACTGTGGAACCCGAGCTGACCCTGGGCTTAGGGCGGCTGCTTTGGATTGTAATGAAGAGCTTGCTAACAGTTGCCAGGTGTCATGGGATTGTTATGGTGAGATACTTATGGGACAGAAAGATAGGCTGCCCTGAACAAAAGCCTGCACTGATGCTCTTTGGGGTCCAGATATATGCCAACTACGGGAAATCTTCAGTTTCCCAAGATGTTTATGAAGGAATTAGAAACTTACAAGTGGAGCCAGGGTCTTTTTATGCGGGTACAACCATTGCATTTCAAAAAAAAAAAAGTAAAAACATGAAAATCTCCTGAAACAAGGTGCCCCAAACCAAGTTACCTATGCCTGGAGAGCTGTATCAACTATTCCAGTACTGAATGCTCTGTCCTATCAATTGCAATTGGCCAGGAAAGGACTATTGTCAAGAAAGGTAGAAAGAAAAATCATTTGGCTGAGGTCATTGCCAGGCAACATCTTCAGAAGGGCAGAGAAGGAAGCAGGGGTCAGTGCACAGAGCCCAGGGTCGCAAACTAGTGAGGTAGAGCTGGAGGAGTCATCACATCACTGGACGTAGCAGGAGCAGGGGGAAGCTTGGCAGACTCTGTTGAGTACACTGGATTTGGTAACCAAGATTAGAAACAAGGCCAAGAGAAGTCAATCAAGCAATTCACCAATAAGTATTTTTTAAACTATGTGCCAGGTTCTGTACTAGGTGCTGGGAATATGAGTACAAAGAGTGAAATAATCTTTCCTCAAAATTGGCTTACACTCTAGTAGGGAAGAGAAAAGGTACATATAAATATATATATACACACACACACGTATGTATATATGAAATACACACCAGAAATATAAAATTAACAAATACAAATATATACAAAGCAGTTAAATATTTTATTTGAGAGCTAGCAGTTTGGGGTGGGGCGGGGGGGAGTTAGGAAAGACTTCGTGCAACTTAAAGGAAGAGAGGAACTCTTTCAAGCAGGGGTAAGGAGGGAGTGCACCCCAGTCATGGGGGTGGGGGGGGAGGGCAGCCACCACAAAGATGGGGAATGATTACAGAGGGTGGGAGGAAGAAAAATGTCCAGTAAGGCTGCAAAGATAGGTTGCAGCCAGGTTGTGTAGGGTTTAAAAAGCTAAATGGGGCAGGTAGGTGGTGCAGTGAGTAGAGCACTGGCCCTGGAGTCAGGAGGACCTGAGTTCAAATCCAGCCTCAGATACTTGACACATACTAGCTATGTGACCTCGGGCAAGTCAGTTAACCCCATTGCCTGGCCCTGCCCCCTCCAAAAAAAAACAAACAAACAAAAAAGGAAACCTAAATAGAAGAGTTTATATTTTATCCTAGAAAAAAAGGAAGGCACTGGAGGAAAAAAGGAAGGAAGGTATTCAGCATTAACTATGTGCCAGGCACTATGCGAAGTGAGGAGGATATAATTCAAGTGAAAAAGACAGTCTCCCTTAAGGACATTACATTCTAATGGAGGAAGACAGCACACAAAAAGGGGCTAAAGAGGGGGTATGGTTTGGAAGTCTAGGAGCCAGGAACGGGACTGAGGGGAGTGAAGGCCAGCTGAGGCCTCACCACAATATGGTGGCCCCAGGAGGAATTCATCAATGGGAGCAGGAGTAGGTCTTCCAGAGGCTGGATGTTCAAGGGAAAGGAGGCCTCAGGCACTGAGGGAAATTCTAGGATGACACTGTGGAAAAGGCATGGCTTGGAAGTCTGGAAGTCAGGAACAGGGACAGGAGAATGAAGACCAGCCTGGGTCCCTCCACAAAATGGTGGCCCCAGGAAGAACTGGAGAGGAGTAACATCATGAGATACACACTTTAAAAAGATTGCTGGGGCAGCTAGGTGGCACAGTGAGTAGAGCACCAGCCCTGGAGTCAGGAGGACCTGAGTTCAAATCTGGCCTCAGACACTTGACACACTTACTAGCTGTGTAACCTTGGGTAAGTCACTTAACACTTAAGCCCTGCCTTCCCCCTTGCAAAAGAAAAGAAAAAAAAAGAAAAATTGCTTTGGCAACAATGTGCTGGATAGACTAAAATGGAGAGAGACTAAAGGAAGGAAACAAATCTGGATGTGGTTCCAAAAATTTAGGTGAGCAATAAAGAGGACCTAAATTAACACAGTCGCTGTTTGACTGGAGAGTGTTAGATGTGAGAGATGTCGTGAAGAAAGAAACAGCAAAGAATCAGAACAAGTCAAAAGTGTCAGATGAGCTAAGCACAACCAAGCAAACTAGGAGTGTGGTTATTCACAGATGCCCAGTTTGCTATGCTCAGTACAAGCCTTTAAGGCAAATTTACATGTTGCTGGCCATGACTGCGGAAACTATAAAGAATCCAAAAATAAAGGCAGGATCTTTAAAATGGAGAAAAAATAACAGTCAAATGAAGCTTTATGGAGTCCACAAGTGCATTTTTAATAAGGCACTTATGCAGCACCCATATTTCATATCTGCTCTCAACTTTCTTACATTCTAGCTGGAGGAAGTAACAACTTGTTCAGCTCTTCTTTGTTCAGTTGCTTTTCAGCCATGTCCAACTCTTCATGATCCCATTTGGGGTTTTCTTGGCAAAGATACTGGAGTGGTTTGCCATTTCCTTCTCCAGCTCATTTTACAGATGAGGAAACTGAGTCAAACAGGCTTAATGACTTGCCCAGGGTCATGCAGCTACTAAGTTTCTGAGGCCAGATTTGAATTCATAAAGATGAGTCTTCTTGATTCTAAGCCCAATACTCAATCACTGTGCCACATAGCTGCCCTAGCTGGAGGAAAAATGTTGGCAAAATTTGACTTAGTCCTGGCTTATCAATAGCTGTTCATGATGGTGCCACAGAGGTAACCCTACCAACCACTACTCACCAAGGGGTACTCTAAGGTAGTGTCTTTAGGGCCTCGCACACAACAAGCACTTAATAATGTTTGCTGTATCTTGTATTTACTGAAGTTCATAACTTCTATTGCCTCTAGAATCTACCAATGCATCATAGCGAACTCTTCTTTCTAGGATTCCAAGTGTGAGACGATATTTTGATATTGTACCCATCTTGGAAGCAAAAGGATGAATTTGTAAGAAGACTTTAGAGAGTCTTTTGTTACTGGCATCTGAATGAAAAAAGAGAAATATGAAATCAGAATTTCCAGGGTCACATTATTTTTAGGCTATTGTATTAATCACCCCATGGGGATATGCACCACTCCAAAGGTATGTCCAATCCAAAACCTAAGTAAAGCGTTCTTTTTCTTGGGTCTACTGAATTTCTACCATGTATTTTTTTTTCCACAAAAGGAAACCATTGCTAAGCTCCTTTATCTCCTGATGGAAAAGTGTGTTCTGCGAAATGGAACTTAACAGCATAAGGATACTTTTTAGAATTTTGAAGCTATCTTGACTTCTAAGTCAGTATTAGGACATTATTATGAGTATAAACTATGGCTTATTGCCACATTGGAGCTGTGTTTAGCCACTGAAGGCCAGATGGTATGTAAGCATCAGTTTAACTCTATTTAATAAGCATTTATAAAATATGTCTTATGGGCAAGGCACTGTGCTAGGTTGTTGTTTGTCCTTCATTCTCAAAGAGGATCATGACATCAGGAAGGTGATACTAAGTGAATTAGATTTAAGTGAAGGAGGGCTGTGCAAAGTCACCAGCCTCAATTTCTTTTCCGGAGCCATCTAGGACCAATGGCAAGACATAGATCAGGACAACTGCAGATGGCCTACTGTGCTGGGTGCTCAAGATTCAGACAAAAACAAAACAGTCCCTGCTTTCAAAGAGTTTCTATTCTAGAGGGAGGTGTGTGGGGCAGGGGGAGAAGAACAGGACATGTATTTACAAGTAAATATAAGGTAATTTGAGGACAGAGAGTACTAAGAATTGGGGTTGGAGGTGGGATCAAGAAAGGAATCACATATGAGATTGTACCTAAATCTGAGCCTTGAAAAAAATAGAAAGATTCTGAAAGGTGAGGAAAGAGGAGTTCATTCCAGGTACAGAGATAATGTGTGGAGAGTCAAGGAAGGAGACACAAAGTGGAATGTTGGGTTTGGGGAATAAGTAGGAGGCCAGTTTGTCTGGAAGATAAGGCAGATTGATGTATTGGGAGCCGTGTCTCTTTAAAGAAACCGTGCTTTCAGATTACAGGAACTACAAAAAGTTCTAAAAATAAAGACAGGATTCACACAATAAAGAAAAAATAGCATTAAAGTATGATGCTATAAAGCATTCAGAAAGTACATAAAGGAGAGAAATAAGAAATATCTGGAAAGATAGGTTGGAGCTAGATCGTAGAGGCCTTCAAGCAGCTGGTTGAGTTGTCTGTATTTTGTTCCAAAGTCAATATGGAACTACTGACAATTTTTTGAAAAAAATTATCAATCTATTTTACTTCATTAAATATTTTCAAATTGCATGTAAAAAAATTTGACATTTTTTAAAAGTTTTGAATCCTAAATTTTCTCCCTTCCTCCTGCCCCTCCCCCAAACCCTTAAGAAAGCAAGCAATATATCAATTAAGTATGTAAAGTACTGACAGTTTTTGAGCAGGTGAATGATATGGTTTCAGACCTTAGGAAAATTATTTTGGAAGCTCTTTGGAGGCTGCTTTGGTGAGCTGCTAGACTGAAAGGAGGGAGACCAAGTAAGAGGCTACTGTAATAATCTGGGTGAGAGGTGATATGGGCCTGAACTCTAATAGTGTAGAGACAGAAAAGGACTGATGTGAAAGATATTAGGGAGGTAGAATCTACACCTGAGCAGCTGATTAGATTGGAGAAGACTAGGGTGAGTCAAGAATGACTTCAGGATCGCAAACTTGGGTAAGTAGAAGGACTGTGGTGCCCTCAACAGAAATAGGCAAAGAAATAGGCTTAAAGGGAAAAATAAAGAGTTCTGTTTGAAATATGTCCCATATGAAATGCTTATGGGACATCCAGGTAGAGTGGTCCAATGGGGCATCATTGGCCATAAAGGAGTTCAAGAGAGACACAAGGGCAGGAAAGATCTGGGAATCATCTCAGTCAGGCAATACATAAGTTTTTTTATTAAGCACCTACTATGTGTCAGTCACTATGCGAAGTGCTGGGAATCCAAAGAAAGACAAAAGACAGGAGCTCACAATCTAACAGGGGAGATAACATAGGAATAAATACATACAATCAAGTTATGGACTAGATACATAGGAAATAATCAACAGAGGGTAGGCACTAGCATGAAGGGTCAGGGGGAAGGGTTTTCTGTGGGATTTTAGCTGGAATTTGAAGGAAGCCATCTGTTTTAGGCTAATAATTGAATGCATGAAAGCTGGTGAAATAACCAAGCAAAAGAGTAGAAAGAAGAGAAGATGGCCTGGGACAGAACCTTAAGGGACATTGGTGCTTAGGAGGTGAGAGATGGATGGTAGTGTAGCAAAGGCAACAGAAGAAGCATTCAGACGGGTAGGTTAACCCAGGCGGAGAACTCAATTAACACCAACCAACAAGTATTTACTAAATGCCTACTTTGTTCCAGGTATTGTACTAGGTGTTGGGAATTCAAATACAATGAAATAACCCTTACTAGTGAGGAACTTACATTCTAATGGAATAGAAGATGTATATTCTAATGGAAGAGAAGTGTCATGCAATGAAGAGAGGAGATATACAGGAAGAGAGAGTTAAGATTGTCGGTAACCTTAGAGAAAGTGCTTGTTGAATGGTAGGATTAGAAGACAAATTGAGAAGGCTCTGGGTGGTAGGAAAGTAGAAGCCATGAGTAGAGCTGACTTTTTCTATGAAATTGAGTTGAAGGAGAGGTAAAAGTGATGTGACAAGAACTTCAGGAGATAGCAGAGTCAAGTGAAGAAGGTTTTTTCAAGGATGAGGAGATCCTGACGTGTATGTAGACAGTGGAGGGAAGCTAAAGAAAGATTGAAAATGAAATAGAGAGAATTACTGAAGGACATGTTCTTGGAGGACATGAGATAGCATGCAATCAAAGTCATAAGTAGAGGGAATTACAACTCAGTAAAAAATACTGCTTATACATCATCACTCCACATGAATTGAAAATGAATCCCTTATTGTTCCTGTAGGAGTAAAAATAAAGTTTCCGCTGTGGTCACATATTCAGGACTTTTATTTACCACAGTCCTTCATATAACTCTTCTATAAAAATAAGTTTATATCTTGGAGACATGATAACACCACTTGGAGGGAATTAGCTAGCCATTTATGGCTATTTCCACAAAACAATGTGCCTTATGGAGGTCTGGACCTTATTTGGATGTCATGTTTGATAATATTATTTTCACAGATTATTTTTTATACTATGCATGTTCCTGGAGTGAGAAACACTTAACCAACCATGATTTGGAGGCTGATGAAGCTCATTACCTTCATCACCTGAATAAAATCATAATTTGTCCCCAGCGTATGGACAGCAATGATGAAGAAGTGAGACCAGCGTGGCTATATGCTTCCAGGATCAATTCATAGCACCATGTATGAGCAAAACAGAGTCACTTAGACTTACCATGACACTGTCATTTGGACACCTAGGAGAGGGAAGAATTAAGAATTTCCTTTTTTCAGGTTATTGGAGACCAAAGAGGGCACAGGACAGACATTCATCACTGTGTCCAAGGCAGTGTCTGGTACCAGTGCACAGAGGAGCTCCCAGAAGTCATGAGAGCATATCTAGCCATCGACAATCCTGCTTTGAACTGCAGGTTGGAGTTACAAAAACCAATTTACCACCCTCACAAGGAAACCCCACCCTCCCTTTAACAATGAATCACTTTGCAACAGTGTGCTTATCAGTCCCACATCCCAAGTTCCCATCTGCCTCAGGAACAGCACAGTGCTTTCTGAAGCCCACAGACTCCCCAGATTATCTCAAATAGAGGCCCTCAGTTTACATCCAAGCTATGCAGAAGGTTTCAGAAAAGGATTGATTTCAGAAAGGGATTGATTCAGCTATAGCTTTTCAGTGACCTCTCCTTACCCACAAGCCAATGGGCACATAGAGTTTGCAAACAAGGAAAGCAGTTTCTGTGCTGTTACTACTACCAATACCACCAGCAGAATTGGATCAGATTCCTTCTGAATTTGGGGGGTTTTTTTGCAATAAGAAATGGATTTTTGATTGATTTTTATAAAATTTTAAAAGTTTTTATTTTCAGAACATCAACAAAAAGAGTATAGCTCAGCTCCCCCCAAACAAACAAAAAAACCCATGGGAAACAGCAGGGAAAGCCCAGGCCTGGATAATCAGAGCTTCTCAGAGTCTGGGAGGACAACCCACTATGTTGGCCCACTCCAGGAATTGGGCTAGTAGTCTAGAGGGTCTGGATAGTGGAGAACTTCATTTAGAGCTGGTGACCAATGTGTGGCACTCCAACAGAAGAGTCAACCGCTGGAACTAGGGAGGAAGCCCAGGGAGAGGGGGCCTGGGGAAGGGGCACCTCTTCCCATACTCTTGTTCACCCGGGGTTTGCACCTCAGCGCAGCAGTGCTTAGTGAGTTTTGTTTAGTTCATGTCTTCCTTCCAGGATTTTAGGGCAGATGAGAAGGGAGAAGAAGAGGAAGAGGAGGGAGAAGAGGAGGGAGAAGAGGAGGAGGAGGAGGAATCCTCATGGTGTTAGGATTCACTCTGCCATTGAAGGAAGTAGAGGTAACAGTAGGAGCCCCAAACACCAGAAGGCAAGTGGGCAGGGAGGTAGCAGGCACATCTTGGGGAGGCCCCCTATCTTCAGGAGAAGAGGCAGTGTCCAAGGTAAGACTTCAGTCACCAAGTCAAATGGTTGGGAGATTTAGCTTTCACTGCTTTGGGACAACTTTTCTCATGGCAGTTGTTTCTCCATTGTCTTCATCCGCCAGGCAAGAGAGAACAAGTATCTTCCCTCAGAGTGGGTTTAAGGTTAGATAAGGGATTAGGTATGAGATTAGACAAGGGGTTAGATACAGGTTAGAGTTTGCCCAATTATATCCCAATGCATTCTGCCTTTGGAAACTCACTTCTTCTGGTAGTCTGTAGACTGAACAACAAGATTCTCCCCATATATATGCCTGGCAGACAAACCAGAAACTCAACATTTTATTTTTTGTGGGGGGTGGAGGGAAGGGGGTTGAGAGGGGTCCAGACTTGTTATTTCACTCATGTAGGGAACTCCTCACCCCTGATCTGCCAATGAAGATCAGGAACCCTTCTGCAACTTATAGTCTTAATGACTGACCAATGAACACTAAAATCTTAAAGTATCTTCTTGCCCAGGGTCACACAGCTAGTATCTGTCAGAAGAAGGATGTGAACGTATCTCTTTCTGATTCCCAGGCTGCCTCTTGACTCAGCACGGGGCACTTATGATTAATTGAGAACACCTGAAGACTGGAGAATCTGGGCCATTCAGCAAACCCGAAGGCAGGAACCGGGAAGACAACTGGGGCTTGATAAAGAACAAAGGCTCCATTGTTGAAACCCACAGACTCAACCAGGCTAGATCACAGTTATCTTTTAGTACTTAGGCTGCACAAGAATTTATAGGATAACTATTCAAGCCTATTCTCTACCTCTCAGTGAATGAGCACTGAAAATAAGTGTGGTGTAGAGAAATCGGGTGGGAGTGGGAGTCAGAGGACTTGGATTACGATATTCTGCTACTTGAGTGACTCTATACAAGTCATGGAAGCTTTCTGAGACTCAATTTCCTGGTCTGTAAATAAGAAGGTTGGCAGATGACTTCCGAGGCCCTGGCCAGTTATGATTCTATGACTGTGACTTGTGAGTTTTGATGACTTTGAATCTGGAAGATTTTCCCAATTTACTATGTCTCACCTCAAACCAGTGCATTCCCATAAATTTCCATAGCAGCAGATACAACCACCTGCTCCTAGGTAAATGGGATCTGGAGAAGAGTGTGATGCACATGAGACTGTGGATTATTGACATAAATTGAGGTGATAATGCTGTTATTTGATTAACTGGAAAGGGTGTTATTGCCTAGAGAACTATACATAGGAGCTAACTGAAAATATCTGACTTCTCTGTGGTCAGGGGATTTTACCAGATGTACCAGGGATGCAGAAACAAGCTTTGCTGAAGGAGAAAAACAGCATGTTCTAGAGAGCAGGGATGATGTAGCAGTGGGCTGCTCCAAAAGAAACCAGGTAGTTTTTTCCCATGATGCCACAAACCAAAGGAACACATGCAATGGCAGAGAGGAAGAAGAGGTTTCCATGCTACCTGATTAAGAGGACAGAATTTAGTGGTGGTAGAAGCATCATTTTCTGAGTGAGCACTAGTCAGTACACGAATCAAACTAGGAGCTTCAGGAAATAGCACAATTGAGGAGTTATTCTGGGAGATGACAGCAGTCACTGACATATGGGTCAAAGACAGTGGACCCTGGAGCTAAGTAGCACAAACCCCAGAAGGAAGAACATCTGCCAACGGTCCAGCTCTGGGGTTAGTATTGCAAAAGGTAGAGATTTGACTCATTGGTGCTGTAAGTTTTGCAGAGACTGTGACTGAATCCCTTTGGGGGTGGGAGAGAGAAAGGCAGTTGTACTAACTGGAAGATGAATTATAACTTACTCACTGCTAATTGACCTCAGACATGAGTCCCTTTTCTCCACTCAATGCACCCGTTCATAAACTTTATTTAACTGTTTTTTGATTGAGTATCCAAAATTGGCAGCAAGTCTCTGCCAACTACCTGGAAAGCCTGATGTACAATGTCCCGGATTGATGAACAAGGGTGTCACCTGTGTAGTCCACCAGTGACTCCCAGTAAAGGGCAGAATGCCATTACAAAAGGCATACTAGTATAATTTGCAGGTACTGCAAATTCCTTGACTTAGGGGAGAATGCAGTTGGTCTGTCCAGGCATGGTCTGTAAATTATGTCCCTAGGCTTGAGCTCTAAAGGGGAAGATAAAGATAAGAAGTGTTAACGATTGGGAGTCAGATACAGGAAAGACCTGATTCACTAGGAACAGAGAGGCCTGCGCTTCATTGCAACCCCTATAGGGATAAGAATCAAGGAACCCGAGTGAGATGATGGTACAGGATGATACAGAGACATTCTTTGGGAGTTGGAACCACAGTCTCCTGCTTAGGACAGAGAATTGGCACCTAAGACCTGGAGGGCAGAAAGCACATCCATGTGGCTTCCCAAAAGAACAGGAGTCACAAACAGGAAGAGATGTAGGTGTTTCCAGGGACAATCTTGGGTGGGGGCATGAGTCAATGAGATTTGTGAGAGACATAGCATAAGTGAACCTGGGTTCAGAGTGATAGGGTCTAGTCCAGGGCCTGAATGACACACAGGTTAAAATGATAGCGTGATAGCTAAGGACAAGAGTATGGACAGCAGCAAGTGAACTGCATAGCCATCCATTAACACCACCATTTTTGGAGTGTAGTGGTGGCATGTAGCTGAGATATTTGAAGAGGAGAAAGGGTAGTGACTGTTTCTGGTGAATGATTAGGCTGAACATAACCTTTTTACCTTTGGGCAGATTTTAGCTAGTGACAGAATGACCATCAGGTCCTAATAGGTCTCCAAAGAGGAAGAAGGGCATGACTTCTTTGTCTGGGCTTCCTGATGAGTTTCTCTTACATGGATGTGCTTCTGTTTTCTTATGGTGCACTGACTTGGACGACATCAGCCAGGGGTGCATGGCCTCTGTATTTTCTTTTCTTGGGTATCTTCTGTGCCATATGGCTGTACTTTTCACTTTCCCTATGAGAAAGGAGTCAGTTTTCCAGTAAAGACAAATGTGAGATGGCAAGGCTGCTTTTTTGATATAACACTTGGTCTGGACTCTTCCCAGTCACCCAACCTTCACGTTTGAGAGCTCCAAACATAACCAACTGATGTTTTTGCTCCAGATGGCCCACTTCTTGCTTCTAGACCCTCACTACTGTGATAAACAGCTGCAATCTGTCCCACCCAGACCAGACCAGCCTGCTGATGTCACAGTCCACATTACAGAGGTCTGGCAGCAACAGCAGCTCCCTGATGATCTGCCTGCCTGCTGCTCTGTGCCTTCTCTCAAGCACATGCATATGGTCAAGCACAGGTCTGGATGTCACTTCCCTTCTCCAGACCCCTGAGAGGCAAGTGCTATTATTATCCCTAATTTACAGATGAGGAAACTGAGGCAGACAGCGGTTAAGTAACTTGCTCAGGGTTGCACAGCTCCAAAGGAACTGAGTTTAGCTTCTAGCCTAGTCCTACTGCCCCCCCCCCCCACCAACTATGGAAGTGTAAGAGGGATTATGCCCCTGTAGTGTTGGGAGTTGTTGGTTCATATGTTTGTTCTTGCTATGTCTTTGAAACAAATACTCCTTTGCAAATCTAATCTGATATTAAATGGTTAAATGGAATTGGGCTGCTAGTCATTGGGCCCTTAAAATAGTGGAGGAGGGAGAGGATTTAACCAATGGCAGAGAAGGGAAGCCTCCCGCCCAACACTCTCAGAATACTGGAGAACCATGAGAGAGAATGAATTATAACACATTGGTCCTCAGAAAATGGGGACAGAGCAAACCCATATTACAGTATTATAAAATTATAAGGAGCTAACCCAACTACTTCCTGACAGAGAGGTGATGGGTTCAGAGAGCAGAATGACATATAAACATTTTTGGACATGGCCAATGTAGGAGTTTCTTTCACTTAACTATGCATAGTTATTATAGGAATTATCTTTTTCAGGGGGAGGGATAGAACAGATTTTTCATTCAAAACAGTTAATTTGCAAAAAAAAATTTTAAACTATAATAAGAGGCAGTGTTGGGTAGTGATTAGAGAATCAGTCTGAGAATTAAAAAGACCTCAGTCCAATTTTTGATACATACTGTCTGTATAACCCTGGACAAGCCAAGAAAGGCTCAAAATTATAAATATCCAGAATAGTTGCTAATCTCCATTGGTGGAGGATATTTTCTTACTGGACGCTCCTTGCATCAATAAAATCACAGGTCCTTCTTTATTACTTATGTAGTGATAAGGAAAGACCTAAACAGCTTTTTTTTTTAAGTCACGTTATTAAAACCTAACATGCTTAGAAAATACTATGCCACCTTTAAAAGCTACCTGTGGACTGAATGTGGCCTGTCTCCTTCCTTGGGCTCCATTTTAAATGTCAGAATTACAGACTCATACCCATGAAAAATACTAGAATGATAAGATTATCCTGAGGGAGCATACATGATCAATCTTTAAAAAGAACCTGAAGAAGTGGTTCTAGCTGGTGATCTGAGCTTAGAAAGTCCTGACTATTCACTGGTCTAGGAGTATGATGGTCACTTCCACTCTGCAAATTACTGGAGAACTAGAGACCTCCCTTAGACAGGAAATAAGAGTCCAATGATTCATGCAACAAAGGACACATAATAGGAAACCGGAAGAAAGAGGAGGTGGTTTCTGGGCATCAGAGTAAACAAACCTAGTGCAGACAGGCTCCAGAAAAAGATAATTGCCATCAAGACTAAACGGCCAGAAGAGAGACTGGACTTAGATATTAGGTCAGACACACATTTTTAAGTTTAAGCTTTAAGCTGAATTTCAATGACTGAACATTTTCAGTAGCTGCTAAAGACAAGAATCTGAGCTAAAGGTATAAAAATTAAGTTTGCTTAGTTTATAAGGACTAAACCCAGGACAAGAATACATGCTGATCATCCCAAAGAACAAGAGACCTATCCCCTTGGTCTCCCTTTTTTTCAACAGAGACAACACTGAAGTAGTAGTGAGTACAGTCAGTATGGTGGTAGAGAATTTTCCAGATCCAAAGAGGTGGAGAGTCCCATCCCTAAGTGAACTTGGTAATAGTAGTAGTAGTAATAGCAGCAACAACAAACCTTTATATAACACTTACTTAAAGGTCTTCAAAGTTATAGGCTCAAAGTGATACCAGGAACCATGTCATCAGTGTCAAGCTGTCCATTATACATGAAACAAAGAAATCTTGATGTTCAAGCTGTCCATGCTGCTGGAACAGCAATGCTGGTCAACATGCTCATCAGGAGCACACCCTAATTCTCATGTGGCTTGTAATCCCACCTGCCCCACAGTCTAGGGATGTCCCCCTTGAAATTTTACCTGCGTCACAGGATTTGCTCTAAGCTAGGTAATATGTACAAGCCTGGCAGTGGCCTACCGCAAGGGTAAAGCCAATCTTCACAACTATCTGATGGATGGGTTTTCTGCAAATTGAGCAGAAGAAATGGGCTGAGGGTAGCAAGGGTGATTTAAAGAGATGTCCAGGAAGAGAGAAGAAGCCAACTGTAGAGTTGCTACATGATGACGTAAAAGCCTAAAGGAGGACTTCTTGAAGCAGCATCTTCTTCCTTACCCAATAGTGAGGCATAAGGAAAAGACTCACAAGTACAAAGAAAGGATGCAGAATGAAATACAAACTAGTTCAGAACCAGAGGCATTGGCCTAAGGGCCCATATGAGGGACTAATGCAAGCAAAAAGGTTTTAGGAGAATCCCACCAGTCCTGGCAATGACACTAAACCTAATCTACCTTGGGCTGAGGCAGAAATTGATTTACTCTCTCAGCTAGAGTAAAATAAGGAAAACAAACTAATAGTGGTTATTCTAGAAGCATTACCACAAAGCCAGCTTAACTAGATTGGGGTTAATGGTGATCCTATTTGGATTAGCATTTAAAAACAAAACAAAAAATCCTATTTTTTCTCATCTCATTCCTTTCTATGACTTTGTATGTTTCTCTTAGTTTCCTTAATAAAAGTTATTCTTGAAAAATCTCAACCTTTCCTGCCTGAACTAAGGGAAAGCAAATTCCCCACTTCTTGGTAGGGGTGCATGGCTTCTCCTACCAGTTGCAGTGGTAGAGAGGACTGTCCCCACTTGGGATCCCAGAAAGAGTTGGTGAAACTGGGACAGATAGAGAGGTAAAAATCATAGGAGCAGAGCTACAGATGGTTGAAAACATTGATCTCTTGCAGCCTAGGGTTTTCCTTTAGAGTACTCTGACAAAATTTATCATGCTAATAAGAAAGTGCTATATACAATACCTGCCTTCACCTCTTTAGCTTTAGACAATAACTATTCGTTAATTCACTCAACCTTAGAGTCCTTCCTAATTAAAAATTCTTGAGTTTTAGCAGCAAGATAAGCCTGAAGTCTATTTTGGGCCATTATACCTAAATAAAAGGCAATAGTTCAATTTGCATTTTAAAAAAATAAAATCACATGGGTGGGCTCATTCTCTCATTTTTAACAGAAAAAAAGTCCATTATTTTAATGAAAAATTAATTACTGACACTTATCTATGTAGCACTTTCGACAACTTACATATACTTTAAGGTTGGCAAACTATTTTCCTCACCACATCCCTATAAGGTGGAGATTGTAAAATGTGACTTGTTTGGTGTGCCTTCTGTAATTTGTTGTCATGGAAGATTGCCTGAGCCTCAGACTCAGACTAAATGACTTGCCCAAGGTCTGTAACAACAATGCTACTTGCAGCTACTGTGGCTGTGTGAGGCCAATAACAAGACCAACAACACCAGCACACAGGAGGGCTGCTAGCACAGGCTCTTTGAAATAACCTGATCTTTGATCTTCTTTTCTAAGGAAAGCAACTTTAAGGGGTTTACAGTCTCACTTCAATCAAACATACATATATCATTCACTTAGTTTAGGGGAAAAAGTCAGCAGTCTGAACTTTCGAGCAAATACAAACAGAAATGACAAGCAGAAATTATAAATAGAACAAAATAACACAAATCAACAGACAGGCTTCTATCTGTCTGACCATAGCAATACATACACAGTTACCAGAGAGAGAGAGAAGCACCAATATCTGGGTTTCAAAACAGGGGGGAGAGGGAAGCCCAGTCTCCACACCAACACTCTTCCAATGAGTGTGCCCCCAAAGCAAAACCTCTCCTCCCGAAGTTCTGACAGTTCTAACTTAACTGCTACCCTCAGAATATATATACCCTTTTTCAGGGCCCAAGGGCTTCACACCTCTTGTGACCCAATTAGCAAAAGGGTGTGGGCCTTCCTACAAACAAAGGCAAGACTCACTCAAAGGCACTTGATTGCCTTAGTGCTGAAAAGCACTCCAAAATAAAAAACAGCAAAAAGTCCCACTTTCCTTGCCCTTACAGGGTCACAAAGCTAGTAAAAGTTATTTAAGTTTACCAGGGATGAATTCTGGTATGGCCTCTGGCTACCTTCTCAGAATGTCTTTAGGTTGGGCATAGTCATGCATGCCTATGATCTCAGAGGCTGAGGCTGAGGCTTTTGGGTTCCTTGAGCTCCAGATTCTGAACTGCAGGCAAAAGCTGATTGGACATCTGCATTGTTTGGCACCAATAAGATTAGCCTCAGGGTGGAAGAGCATTGCTGTCCCAAAGCAGGGACAAACTATCCCAGTTTTTAAACATCAAGTCAAAGCTTCTGTGCTGACCAGTCTAGGGAATCTTACAATACATGGCAGCCAGACTTCCAACCTAGGAGACATAGGAAGACACATTTTCTCCTCCTCTTCCCTCACAAAAGTTTTAAATGATGAAAATAAAATACATAGGATGATAAAAGAAGCTAATTATATTGAAATAAAATTATAAAAATATTAAAAGTCCCAAGTTCAAGGACTCCCTGAAATCTATCCAAAGACCTTTTGGGGTGGGGGTAGATGCTGTAATAGCAATTTAGATTTGAGGATCTTTTCCACCCACTAATAGCCGATGTGACCTGCTTACATCACAGGAAACCTAAGTCACGTGTGCTAGGAGGAGCTTCCTGACAGAAAAAGGAAGTACATCACAGGAAATGCGGAGAGAGAGCTGTTATGGCTGTTCATGGCCATAGTGGTAGCGCTGAGGTAAACAAAGTTGGCTTGTGATAGCTGAACAGACTGTGATAGCTGTACTATGAGTTTGTTTTGGGGAAGAACCCAGCAGGGGGTTGGAGAGGTTTTGGGGATGGCAAGGCACCATGTTGGGATATTGTATTTAAGTTCCTTCCAATTATGATAAAGTGGACTGACTAGTTGTGGGAGCAGATTGCCTGGTTATGGGATATGATTATCTGGTGTCTGTTTTACTTCTTTTACCTTCTACATGGAGAGTATCTCATATTTTGCAATACAGAACCACATAGGCATAGTCATGATTATCGCCGATGTTGTGTTTATTGCCTTACTGATACAGACACCAAGGCTAAGAATCTCTGCACTACAAAACTGGGGGAGAGGAGGGAGGGTTCTATAGGAAGAAAATTTTGGCAGCCAAGTGGCACAATGAATAGAGCATTGGGCCTGGGGTAAGGAGGACTTGAGTTCAAATCTAGCCTCAGATACTTCCTAGCTATGTGACCCTAGGCAAGTCACTTAACCCCTGTTTGCCTCAGTTTCCTCATCTGAAAAATGAGCTGGAGAAGGAAATGGCAAACCATTCCAGTGTCTTTGCCAGGAAAAGCCCAAATGGGTTCACAAAGAGTCAGACACAATTGAACAACAACACTTCAAAGAAGATGGTATTTTTCTGTGGGCAAGGGATTCAGAAATATGTCTTTCCTTTGACCAGTATCCGGCCTCTTCCCAACTTATCTCACATTTAATAGTCGGGAAAATCATGGTCCCTGGATCACTTAGTTTGTAGCTTCCAAATGAAACTGCTTATTTCAGGCCCAAAAGGCATTAAGACCATTCTTTGCTGAGGGAAGCAAAGCTTTGTCACCATCAGCAGCTCCAGATGCCTGAATCATCTCTACAGATTAAGCTGCCCAGACAAGTTTACTGATGTGCAGATATTTCTTAATGTGCATGTGACTGAGGGATACACCGGCAATGCAGTTCTTAAGTATATGGCTGCCAGCCTCTGGGGCCTAATTACACATAATTTTATTGGATTTTTAAAAAACTGTACCCTTTGCGGAAATGCCCCCAGGGTGTTAGTAAAGAAAACATACACCATAATAAGTTAAATAGAGAGCAACTAGTAACTAATATTTAAAACACGCAACACACAGTAGACTGAGTGTTGCTTCCCTGGAGAGAGCAGTATGGTAGTGAAGCCCCTATATCTCCAAGACTGGGCCCCTTGAGAAAGAAGGGACTGTGGCAATGCTGCAGCACAAAGTCTTCTGAAGTAGGTCTGGGGAAGGCCTAGGAAAGAGCTCAGGACTTGCTACCCTATCTTCCTGGGCAAAGCCTCTGGAAAAGTCCTATCTACCTGACTGGCCTAGTCATAATAACAATAGTTTATCATTGTAGTAATAACCATAAGCTGTTATCACCATTTTATAGCTCCAGAGGGATTTATTAGCCCCTACATTCTGACTCTGTAAATCAGTACTACAAGTCTCCAGAACTTTACTGACAGGCTTACTTGATAGAACCACCATCATTTCACTCAATAGAAAATATCCTTCTTTACTTAAAACTGTAAATATAATTCCAACATTAAATAAATTATTCGGAATAATAGGCAAAGAAGGAGTCCCACCAAATTTCTTTTATGAAACAAATATGGTGCTGATCCCTAAACCAGGGAAAGCAAAAACAGAGAAAGAAAATTATAGACCAATTTCAGTAATGAATATTGATGCAAAAATCCTAAATAAAATACTACCTAAGAGACTACAACAATATATCACAAAGATTACGAATTATGACCAAATGGGATTTATATCAGGAAGGTAGGGCTGGTTCAATATAAAGAAAACTACTAACATAATTGATTATATTAATAACAAAAGTAACAAAAATCACATGATTATATCAATAGACTCAAATGAAAACAATGTAGCCAAGACTAGAAAGGAAATAGAAAATTTGGGGAGAAGTTTTATAGACAATTTCTCTGATAAAGGCCTCACATCACAAATATATCGAGAACTTTGTCGATTATATAAGAATATGAATCATTCCCTAATGACAAATGGTCAAAGGATATGAACAGGAAGTTTTTGGAAAAAGAAATCAGAATGATACATAATCACATGAAAAAGTCCTCTAAATCATTATTGATTAGTGAAATGCAAATTAAAACAACATTGAGATATGATCTCACACCTATCAGATTGGCTAAAATAATAGAAAAGGAAAATGACAGATATTGAAGGGGATGTGGAAAAATTGGGACACATACACTGCTGGTGGAACTGTGAACTGATCCATCATTTTGGAGAGCAATCTAGAATTATGTGCAAAGAGTTATGAAACTGTATACCCTTTGAACCAACAATACCATTATTAGGTCTGTTTTCCGAGGTGATCAAGAGAAAAGGAAAATAACCTATATGTTCTAAAATATTTATAGCAACTCTCTTTGTATTGGCAAAGAATTGGAAATTGAGCGGTTGCCCATCCATTGGGAAATGGCTGAACAAGTTGTGGTATATGATTGTGATGGAATATTACTGTTGCTGTAAGAAATGATGAGCGAGTGGATTTCAGAAAACATGGAAAGACTTGCATGAAATAATGAAGAATGAAATAAGCAGAACTCAGAGAACACTGTATACAGTAACAGAAATACAGGTTGTTCCTAAAGTCTGGACACATAGGCAAAAATGCATATTGTCAAGAAATGAATGAAATTTTCAACAACATTTTATTTAATTGGAATATTAACAAATAACATCTTCAATATGATTTCATTTGTGTTGCAAAGGTTGATGCACTTTGCAAGATTCATGTGAACTGGATGCAATAACTCCACACTGCCTATGTGTCCAGACTTTAGGGACACCCTGTATTATTTGAAAAGTAAATGTGAATGACTAAGCTATTCTGAATTACATGAATATTTAAATCAACCACAAAGGACTTATGAAGGAAAATGCTATCCACCTCCAGAAAAAGAACTGATGCGTGGAACTGTGAATAGTATAATTTTACGTATATGTCCATGTCAAATGTTGGCCTTCTTAAATGTGGGGTGGGGAGAAAAGGAGGGAAAGAGCTTGGAACACAAATGTAACAAAAAATAAATAAAAATTAAAAGAAACTGTAAATAATTCCATACATCCACTCACATACAGCTGCATCTATGCATCTCTCCCTTCCTCCCCTACTCCCCTCCCACTTCTATACCCACACACAAGCATATACTTACATGCATGCCCCCAAGCGTACACTCACTTCAATAGCAGAAATCTGGCAGAAATACCTGATTGTTCTGTTGGCTACAACAGAAAAATCAGCCCATAAGTAGTCCTAAAGCAAAACTTTCCCCCTACTTACTCTTTGAACCTATGTACTAAAGTTTTATACAGTTGAAATACATTCGGAGAGTCTGGAATGTGCAGGCGTGCCCTTTTCTGACCTTTTCACCACCAGTTTCTTATTTCTGGTCCCTGCTAGATCATCAAATGTCTTTTTGCAACACACATAAGCTTCCTAGCAGCCATCAGCTGGGGAGACCAGAGTGGCTACCAGACACATAACTGACTTTCAAGGCTGAGGGGTAAAAAGTTCAAGAGGACCACCTGAATTTTTCACTATTGGAGTCAAAAGCTGTACTTTCTGAGCCTTCCCTTCTCTCTGGCAGGTTTGAAGATCAAATTTGTTTTTGGCGGTTGTTTCATTACGTTTTAAGCCTTCCCAGTTCTCTAATTGTCTTTCAGAATTTTATTCAAGTTCCACTTCTGCTTTTCCCTCTCTTTGGTCTTTGCTGCTACTCTATTTTATTTTGAAACGTAAAGAAAAAAAACCCTTTCCAAATCTTCTAAAGTTTTATTTTTTTCTCAGCTGAACTGAAAAATACATTTTTCACTGTGTGTGTCCCAGAAGTACACTGATGAACCTTCATCTCTCTCATCTTGTTTTAGAACCCTGGTCTAAAGGATATTTTTGTGGCAGAGGAAAATAATAGATAAGAACTCTCTTGAAGATGGCAGGCTGAATAGGAACGTCATGACTACTCCAGCAAAGATAAAAATAAAAAATAAAACAAAAAACACCAGATCAAGTTTTGATCAGGAAATCCAACAAATTACAGGGGCATTTTTCCAGCCCAGGCCACACAAAGAGGCAGCCAGAGGCCTCTAGGCAATAGGGAAGGGATCCAGACAGAAAAGCCCTACTTGGGAGCTCAGTACACAGAAGCCTTCCAGCTCCTGAAGCAGGGGCAACCCAGGAAAGCCTTTAGTCAGAGGAGGAGGATGAGAGGCAAGATCTATTCAGGAAAACTTGAAGTTTTCAGTTGTATTGCTCTGACCCCAGATTAGGGGTCAGGAATCTGTAGTGTCAGACTGGGAAGGTAACAATCAAGCCACACTTAGAATCATACTGTGCTAAATTTTGGATGGAACCATCTGAGACCCTTAGAGAACACAGTAAACAGTACCCAGAAACAGTAACCAGGAGCCCCAGATAATAGAGGTCAGTACCCGAAGGCTTATCATTTCTTCCAGATATATGCAAAGCCTAGTTTGACCCTGTAACAACAAAATTCCCAGCAGCTGCTGTGGGGATGAAAGACCCAACAAGACCAGCAACAAGAGCACACAGAAGGGCTGCCAGCACAGATTCTTTGGTCTGCTTTTCTAAGGAAAGCAACTTTAAGGGGTTTATAATCTCACTTTAATCAAACATACATATATCATTCACTTAGTTCAGGGGGAAAATCCAGCACCCTGAACTTCAGAGCAAATACAAACAGGAATGCCAACAGAGACAATATAAACAGATCAACATTTCTGTCTATCCAAATCACAATATACATAGTTACCAGAGAAGCACCAACATCTGGGTTTTCCAAAGCCGGGGGCTCCTTAACGGCTACTCAGCATCTCCACACCAACACTCTTCCAGTGAGTGAGAGCCCCAAACAAAATGCTAACCTCTGAGTTTATATTCCCTGTTCAGGGCCCGAAGGCTTCACACCTAATCAGCAAAAGGGTCTGGGCCTGGGCCTTAGCACCTAGCAAGACTTAATCAAAGGCACTTGATTACTCTAGCATTCTAAAACAGAAAACAGTAAAAAAAAGTCCCACCCTAATTACTGATTCCAACCCAAGTCAGGAAATGAGGATGGAAAAAATGGGTAACCAAACCAAACCAAACAAACAAAAAATCCACTGATGATAAAGAAATATTATGGAGATAAGCAGACCCAAGATTCAAACCCAGAAGAAAATAATTCAGCATCATCTACAAAAGAAATAAAAGAGGTCCTTTGGTGTCTACAAGCAGACATAACCACATCAACCACACAAAAACTGGTGCAGGTAAGTGAAGGTAAGGCAAGGAGACTGCAGAGTATGGGGCCACTTTTGGGGAGGTTTTGGCGGTGCTGAATTCTAGGTTCTGTATTTTTTATTGTGCATCATCTTCTAAAAAATAACAGCTGACATTTATATGGTGGCTTTAAAGATTACAATGTACTTTACAGACTATACTCATTAGATCCTTACAATAACTCTTTGGATAGGATGTTATTTTATCCATATTTTATAGATGGGGAAACTTTGCATTCAAAGAGTAAGTTACCAATAAGTGTCTACAGGGGAATTTGAACCCAGGTCTTCCTAATTCCAATTCCAGTGTTTTATCAGCATCATACTTTTTCTTCTTTTAAGCAAATTTTGAGTACTGCCGATGGTGAGTGAAGTGAGCAGAACCAGGAGAACATTGTATGCAGTAACAGCCACACTGTGCAAGGACTGATTTGGATAGACTTAGCCCATCTCAGCAATGCGAGGACCTAAAACTTTTCCAAAGGACTTGTGATGGAAAATGCCATCCACATCCAGAGAAAGAACTATGGAGTCTTTTGTTTTGTTTTCCTTCTCCTTCTCATGTTTTCTCCCGTTTGTTATAATTCCTTCATGTAACATGACTAACGTGAAAACGTGTTTAATAGGAATGTATGTGTAGAGCCCATAGCAGATTGCGTGCCGACTTGGGGAGGGAGGGGGAGAAAATTTAAAACTTATGGAAATGAATGTTGAAAACTGAAGATAAATTATATATTAAAAAAAATTCTGAGCACTGCCTCACCAGCATCACTTAGGAAACCTGTCTGCATGTACTTATACAAACTAGCATAGGAGGTAAGGAATAAGGGGGAGGCTCAGAGCCCTTAGGAAAAGACGCCTAGAGATTGGGGGCAGAAAGGGACTGTTTTCAGGGAGGTCCTAAGGAGTGGTTAGTACCAGGAGGAAAAGGGAGATTTGGTTGTTGTTAGTGCCTCCCCACCATGACATAACATCTGGAACATACCATGCCACTGGGGTCTGACAACCCCAAGAGTTTGGGGAGTGAACGAATCTTCACATTCCTGATCCACTTCCTGTAGCCAAGCCCAGGGAAATGGTGCCGCTATGGTGGAAGTGAAAAGAAACAACCACCAGGGAAAAACATATTGTTTGTAGTTAAGCTAAAGAGATACCCAAAGAGAAAACTAAAATCCAAGCCAGTGAAGGACAGTTTTTAAACATTTTAATGACATTTATGTAAGAGGATTATAAAATGAGATTTTATATGCAAATGATCGTTGGAGCACTATCCAGCTGTCTGCCATATTTTCTCCATTTGGACTGCACATTCCACTTGTAAAATGCCTAATGTTTTACTTTAGGAGAAGACAAGGAAAAGGCAATCATGTAGCCCTGAACACTGTAAGCAATCCCCTCCTCTACCGGTTGTTGTCATTTTTTTAGTCATATCTGACGCTCCATGACACCATTTGGGGTTTTCTTGGCAAAGACACTGGAGTGTTTTGCCATTTCCTTCTCCAGCTCATTTTACAAATGAGGAGAGTGAGGCAAACAGGGTAAAGTGACTTGCCCAGGGTCACACAGCTAGTAAGTATCTGAGGCCAAATTTGAACTCAGGAAGATGGTAGAAAATGATTCAAATCTTCCTCATTTTCCTGACTTCAGTCGGGTGTTCTATCCACCTGCATCACCCTCTGCTAGGGAATGTTAATTGTATTATAAGAATTTGTGTTTCTATGTATTTCTATGTATTTGTATTTGTATATTTGTATCTTATATATACAAGAATTTGTATATACAAAATTGTATTATAAGAAAGCCCTTTCTGACACTTTTATTTGGGAGGGTGCTTGGGGTGCTGCATGGTAAATACCCACCAGGTCCTTCTAGCCGGTAGATTCTGGAGGAACTGGAGAAATGCCCTTGCTCCATAGCTTTGGCTTCTCTGTTTTAAGCCTTTCTCTGTCTTTATGGTCTTTTTGTTCAACCATGAACCTTATATAGATAAGTGTTCAACTTGCATGTGCATATTGGCCTATTTAGAGCGGTTTTCAAAGTGACATTGAAGGCCATATTCCTCAGTAGCTTTGAGAGCCTGCCTCCTCTATCTGGCGGGCTCACAGTAACTGTAGAAACCCTAGGGGAGGGTGTAACTATTTTGTATTCACCAAACAGAGCCACTGAATGGAGCCGGGTTTCCCCTGGCACACTTCTTCAATTTGAGAGCATCCAAAATAAGGCCCTTCCCCTCAGAGGCTACTGTGAAAAGCAGCGGCCGGATTAATGCAGATGTGCAACATGGCCTGGTTCCAGCTGTGGGGGCTGAGGGAGGCAGCCACTTTGGATTTTCTTGCACTAATACAAATCTGTTCCTTTCCTCGTAAACCCGCCATTTCTGATTTTAATGAAGTTTCATTACCTGTTAGTTGTTGGTTTCCTGTTTTGTTTTGTTTTGCTTTTCCAAAAGGAAAATTCAGACAAAGCTGAAATGTGTTTGGAAGATCACACATTCAGATCATAAACTCGCCAAAGGGCTCAGCCAGTGAAATGCTCTTTTGTTGGCAAACTGGCATGTGTCAGCCCAGGCTGATCACACCTTCCCATAAACACTCCACTAACTCAAGCCGCTGGCTGGACTCTTAGGCAAAACTATCCCTTCCTGGCCAGTGCGCAGGGGGCCTGGCTCCTTTTTTTTTCTCAAGTGCCAGGGTTCTCTTTTGAGAGTCTTATTTCACCTCTATTTACATGCTGGACTCACAAACTCCTAGCTCTAAGTAGGTTTTAAAACAGGAAACCAATGACACTAAGACCTGACATTCAGAGACAGCATGACTCATGTGAAATGATTAACCCATTTTCAAACCTATCAGGGGAATACCATGCCAAGATTGGGGACAGGAATGCCCTGAAGGTGGGTTCTCCTTGGTAAAGATAAAACTCAGGGAACACGCTGACTATAACACAGCACTTAGTCTGTACCAGTCACTGCTGCAGGCCTCTGAGGCAGGGCTGTGATAGTAAACATTTAACAATCAGCTCTCCAGGAAAAGAAGAAAAGGAAAGAAAAAACCCTGTGCTTTTAAGTTTAATCTGCAGCATTGACATTTCCCTTGCCCCCATCACTTTCTTAAGTCTAGAAAATCAACAAAATAATCAGTCAAGCCCTGATTTGTAGCACTGACTGATTTCTGATATAGATGCTCCCAGTGAAAATTTAATAATCGGCTCTAAGGAGCTAGTTCCAGCTAGTTCCAGCACACCCCTTCCTGTAGCCTGTAGAATCACTCTATGACTTATAGAACCTCAGAGTCAAAAAGGATCTCAGAGGACATGTAGTCCAAACATACCTCAGTATGAATCCTCCCTGTGTGATACCTGACACAGACTTAGCAAGTTTTTCCTTGAAGACCTTTAGTGAAAGGGGAACTCACTCTTTTCCAAAGTAACCCAATCTGCTTTTGGGTAGTGATACTTGTTCAAGCATTCAAAAATTTGCCTCTTTCTGGAGTCCAAAAACTCCAGTGCCTCCCATGTGTTATTTGACACTGTGAATTACGAGAGAGTCTTATGAGTGGACTATTATATTTGGATTATTCCTTCTCTTGTCTTCTGTTGAGTAAATGCTAAGGTCATACGTTTATTTGCCTTATTGTTAAGTAAATATTCTATGTCTGAAAAAAACATTGCCTCTGGAATTTCACCAGCTGTTCCTAGTTTTGCTCTCTGGGGTCAGGCAGAACAAGTCTACTATTTCTTCCGTGTGATTGATCACCCCTTCAAATATTTGGAGAGAGCCATCATTGGCTCCACTGAGTCTTCTCTACACTATGTTAAACACCCCCAGTTCCTTCAAGGGGGTCTTCACATGTCATGACCTTGAGGCTTTTACCAATAAACACACAATTCCAGGTGTGGACTAACCAGTGAAAAGGGCAGTGAGACTTGTGGTGTTGTTTCAGTCATGTTCTACAATTTGTTTTTTGGCAAAGACACTGGAGTAGTTTACCATTTCTTTCTCCAGCTCATTTTCCAGATAAGGAAACTGAGGCAAACAGGGTTAAGTGACTTGCCCAGGGTCAAGCAGATAAGTAAGTGTCTGAAGTCAGATTTGAACTCATGAAGATGAGTCTTCCTGATTCCAGGACCAGTGCTCTATCCCACTGCGCCACCCAGCTGCCCTAAGACAGAGAGACTAGCACCTTGATAATAGTAAACATTTTGTCTCTCTCGTAATGTAGGCTAAGATCTCATTTGTCTGCTTTTTTTGGCTTCCATAAACCACAGTGAGAGCATGGCAGAAGGTGCTAAGATTGACCCAGTTTTTAGACCACCTATAAGATGAGCTAATCTGTTGTTACTCAAAATGTAAGATCCTTATTCAGGGACCAATTAGTGGACATACTGCTGAAGAAACTGAATCATATCAATGTTGATATTCTCTCTATAAATGAAACGAAGGCAGAAATGAAGCTTAAGTGGAAGAATGGCTCACAGTTTCTCTCCCAGAGGCAATTAAGTGAGTTGGCAGAGCTGGTTTATCTTGCATTCAAAAGCAATGAGAAACTTCATTTCGTGGGACATTTGGTGATCTTGTATCTTTGGGCTCATGACGAGCATATGTAAAAATATCAACGTGCTTATGTGCCAACTTGTATTGCAAAGGATGATGAGGTAGAGAAATTATACAAAGAACTTGATTTTTTAAAAAGCCTCCAGATTAAATTAGCATATACTTCAATACTCACTGACTCCAATAAAAAGGTGAGCATATGGGATGATAACCAGAAATGTTCTGGAAAAGGTAGATCAGAAGTGAGAAACGAGAGAGGTCAAAGGCTTGTAGACAACACAGAAGCCTCATGCCTATACCATGCATTGTAAATACTTTCTTCAAGAAAAGAGTCAAGACATGGTAAATGCCAAATAACAAAATTAAATTGATAATATTTCAATGGAAGAGACAAGAATTGTTACTGATAAAAGAGCCAGGCATCCTCTAATCAGTTTTATGCGCAAAGTCAGACCACCAAATAGAGCAAAATCAAAACTAATACAAAGCTTGAAGAATAAAAATGAGAAAAAAGATATGGCATGCAATAAAAATAACTCCAACGTGGCCTATTTATACTAGCTAGTGATGCTAAAAAATAGGAAACAGAAGGAAGAAAAGACATTGACATAAATTATAACTATTTCCTACAGAAAGGAGTTTAACTAATTAAATCAACTGTCATAATGAAGAGACAAAAAGGGCCTAGAAACTGGCTTAGCCAACGTACACTTCATTCTCTTGCAAAGCAGAGGGATATGACAGCTCAGAAACACATCAGTTTAAAATATAAATTTGTAAAATCTTACAGATAGAAGATCGTAAGCAGGAGAGCCTCATAAAACAGTGTCAACAAGTATTTATTAAGCTCTATGTGCTCGGTACTTTGATAAATGCTGGCAATACAAAGTGTCGAGTAGTGAAGGGAAAAACGATTTTTAAAAAAGATTGGCAAGAGGTCCAACTAAGTGAAGTCATCCTGAGGGCACTCATGAAAGAATCTGGAAGGACGTCAACAAATAGATGATGAAAAACATTTGTGAAAATGCTTCTATAAAATTCTCATTACTATCAAGGATAGTGGAGCCAACACATTTGGATTCTAACATTACAGTTCCAGATATGAGTCTGTAAGAGAAAGCAGAAATGGCGGTGAGAAAAGAAAAGAAAAACTAATGATAGGGAAAAATCAGTTGGACCAGACCCAGGATAAACCAGAGGTCTTTCTTGGAGGAAACATAAATTTGAGGGTATTGATGGTGGTTCTCAAAGTATCTGAAAAATGGGAGGATATGAAAGGTGTGTGGGGGGGAAATCTCAGACATTATTCTTAGCCAACCCCCAAAAAAGGGGACTGAAATAGTATCAACAACTACCGACCTACATGCCTCCTTCACATTTTTACCAAAACTTTAGGAGAACAAATATCAAAGGTATCCTTGAAGAAGGCAAGAGAAGGGAAGGCTTTTGCAATTCTCACAGTGGACTGAAAGATGCAAAGAATACAAGGTCTCACTATGCTTAGTGTTTGTTGACGATGAAATAAACGTATTAGATAGATCAAACTGACATGTTGAAGGCTCTCCTCCATGGGGTCTCCTGTGTACGTCACAATTATACAAGATTGCTTTAGAAGTAGCTTTGTTCAATGAACCTTTGATAACTAATACCCTGTGAGGCACAGAAGAGAGAGATACAGGTTCTTCAAAGGGCTTGCTTCCAACATGCAGAAGAGCTGGTAGAATCTAAATTGAAGATACATTTCCTATGGGGAGTGAGGTCCTCCAGATGCTCTTTTTTTTATTTTTGGCAAATAAAGTTGCATTAATTTTACCAAGGCCCAGAATATTACAGAGCCTCTTAAAGAGATGCATCATTATGTAGGGGTGGGGAACCTGTGGCCAGCCCTCTAGGTCCTGGAGTGCTGGAGTCCAGCCTAACAATCCACACAGGAGAAAACAAGTGAATAAAAAATATCCACTGTCCAGACTATGATTTTCAGTTCTATAGTTAACCTGTAAGACAGGTCCATTAGTGTGTGTCTATACACATACACATATACACACATGTATATGTGTATGTACACATACATGCATATGTGTATTTGTTGTATATATATATATATACATTGCTACATATATATATGACGTATACATATTTGTGCACATCAGATTCTGCAAATGGAAGATGAATTGGACATAGGATTAAAGAGGAAATTATACTAGATTGCCTTTGGGAAATTGCAAAGTTCTTTTAATGATCCTAAGCTTTTGCCTGAAACAAAGGTCTGTCTTCTTAATACTGATATCCTTCAAACGGTGGTGTATGGCTGTGAGTCCTGGAATACCACTACCTCTGAAGAATTGAAGTTGAGAACAATGGAAGGATGGAAGGTGGGCTGGAGCAGACTGAACACATGATAGAAAAGGGACGGCATAGGGGGTACAGTGTAAGGGATAGCACCAAACAAATGTTTACCAGAAAAAAAGGTGGGCCAGTTGTGTAGCAAGAACAAAGGATAACTGATGGGGAGATAACTAACTGGTGATCAGTGAAGATAAGCCAAGGCCAGTCCCAGGACTCCATTGGTAACCAGGCATTGTTAAGAGGGCTTGTGGAGAAGCTAGTGCTGGGTGCCCCTCTGCAGCAAAGTTACGGGAGAGCACAGATAAGATGGACAGAGATAAATGAGTTGTGGTCAGCAATAACGGGCAGGGTGATTACATGGATGAGACTACCCAGATCTATCAAAAGATGAAAGTATCATACTTCTTACTCACAGTGAGCTTACAGTCCACCAACTCTTATTAGGGCTGCAAGGCATTTGTGATGCCAATCAGTGATTAAAGAACTTTCTGGCCTATTCAATAGACCTCAGGTGGGGCCAATTAAGGGAAGCTTGATTGAAGTTTGTTTGTAGGCAGGCCTTTACTTACTAGGCACTAAGCCTCAGGTCCACACCCTTTTGCTGATTGGGCATGAAGCCCTCAGGCCCTAAAAAGAGTATATATACCCGGAAGAGAGCCATTGAGAACTGAGAATTCAGAAGTCAGAAGCAAGAATTCAGAATCCAGCCCAAGGAGGAGAAGTAAGAACTCTGAGACGAGAGAGCTGCAGAAAGAGTGCAGAGTGGAAAATGGAAACCAGGAAGCTGCAGAGACCAGAAAACTGAATGGGGAGAGAACACAAGCAAGCAGACAGAATTCATGAGTGTTTACAGGGAAACCCTAGCAGGAGGGAAGGTTACAGGATGACTTGTTTCCTTGCTATAATACTATGTTATAATTTCCTTGTTGCTACATTGAGGTGGGCTTACTGGTTTTGGAATATAATTACCACTATATCGAATTGGAGTCATTGGTCTTGGGATTGGATCCTCAGGTGTCTAAACAAATGTTTTCTACCTTCTGCCTTCTACCTAGAGAACTTTTCATACTTTGTGACTCTGAACCATATAGGCATTTTCATGGTCATCCTCGAGGTCAAGACTCCTTCCCTCACTCTCCCTGTCTCTGTCTCTATCTTTCTTTCTACCCTCTGTTTTTCTGTTTCTCCTCTTTCTGTGTCTGTTTTCCTCCCTTCTCCCTCTCCCTTCTTCTTCCCCTCTCTTCTTTCTCACCTTCCTGTCTGAATGTCTGTCTGTCTGTCTCTCCCTCTCTCTCTCTTTCCCCTCCCCACACGTATTATGTAATTAGAAATATATAAAATCAATGAGTGTTAGAATGGGAAAGAGTCTTAGAGATAATTTAGTATAAGCTTGCTTTACAAACGGGACCTAAAAAAGCTAAGCCACTTGCCTAAGACTACATGGCAAGTTAGTAGAAGTCAATTCAGAATCCATCTTTCATAGAATCTTAGGTCTTCCCCAAAATGAAGGTCCATCTTTTTAATGGCCATATGGCCTTGAGTCATGGAATACTACTGTCTCCAAAGAATTAAAGTTTAGCTCTCCTAAATGGCAATGGAGAGGGGCATGGTGGATGTGAGGAAGCTGCAACATGTTACCAATGGATGTGCAATGACCACCTTTGATAAAAACTTAGCTCTTCTCAGCAATATGATGATCTAAGACAATTCCAAAAGTATGATGATGGAAAATGCTATCCATATCCAGAGAAAGAAATATAGAGTCTGAATGCAGATCAAAGCATACTATTTTCTCTCTTTTTTTTCTTTCTCATGGTTTTTCCCTTTTGTTCTGATTCTTCTTTCACAACATGACTAATGTGAAAATATGTTTAATATGATAATACATTGGTAGCCTATATCAGATTGCATGTTGTCTTGGGGAGGAGGAAAAATTTAGAACTCAAAATCTTATAAAGGTAAATGTTGAAAACTAAAAATAAATAAAGTTTTAAAAAACTCTGCTACCAATGGACAATTGCATGACAGAGGTAGTGTAAAGGGTATCATTATAAAGGTATGGGAAAGGCAGTGGGCTGGTCACATAGAGAGAAAAAGGGATAACTGATGGATGCACACATGCTCCATACAATGTAAAAGGTCTAGAGGAAGATCCAGCATATTGGATGGCCCCCTCTAAAAGATTTACAGTAGGACAGGAATAAGAGTCACATAGGGTGAGAGGATGAAGATGAATTGCCATCTCTACTACTGGAGAGAGTACTTACACCTTTGAGATTATAGACCCAACAGAGTGTCAAAGTAGAATGCAGCAGTAGTCTAAAGATGGGAGAAGAAAGAACGGAGCCAGGAAAAAGCCTTGGCAAGAAGATGTTAAATGATCAGGGCCCTTTTTGGTCTTTTAAATTAGACGATACAGTTGGCTGCTTATTTCATTTCTGTCAGGGTAAGTCCACCCCCCACTCCCACTTTTCAGTGCTTCTCTAGGTCAGTGGTTCTCAAATCCCTTTCACTTGGTTAAATTCCCTCCTCCCACTTTCAAGTCTCTTTTTCCATTTCCATCCCCTAACACTTTTCACCAGATCACAGACACGAAGTGATAAAGAAACGGGGGTGGGGAGGGAGAAGGAGATGGCAGAGAGGGATGGAATATAAAAGGGAGGACTAGTGAATATGCAGAATTGGGAAAAGACAGAGGGGAAAGGGGGAAACACATTCCAGGACATACATATGTGTATACTCACACACACAATTGGAGCAAACATGAGTACTTATGTATATCCTGTGCATACGTACATAGAAAGCTGAGCATAATGACAGTAAAAATAATAGCTAACATTTATATAGCGTTTTAAAGTTTACATAAGCACTTCACAAATATTATCTCATCTTATCTTTACAACAACTCTGGGAGAGACACACTATTATCATCTCTATTTTATAGATGAGGAAATTGAGGTGGGCAGAGGTTTCCCCAGCGTCCGAAGTTGTACTTGAACTCAGGTCTTACTGACTCTGGGTCCAGTGCTTTACCCTCTGTGACACCTAGCCACACATACACACACACACACACACACACACACACACTTCATGATATATACACACATCAGAGACATAAGTACACAAGGCCTCTCCAAATTTTATCAGTCAGTTACTATAGCAATTCCTTAAGCCTCTTCCTTTCCTGGAGTTTTCACTGTTAGTCCCACCCTCTGGATGGAATTTACGGAATCCCGTTGGACCAAGGACCATATTTTGAGAACGACTATCATTAGAAGGGCAAATACTAAAGCTAAAGCTTAAATACTTTGGCTGTATAATGAGAAGACGGGACTCGTTGGCAAAGACCCTGATGTTGGGAAGGATTGAAAGCAAAAGGAGAAGTGGATGGCAGAGGATGAGATGGATAGATAGGGTCATGGAAGCGAAGAACATGAGCTTGGACAGACTTGGGGAGATAGTAGAGGAAAGAAGGGCCTGGTGAGCTATGGTCCATGGGGTCACGAAGAGTCAGGCACAACTGAGTGAGCAAGCTAGAGCTATGTATGCATACGGATGATGTTCTAGAGGATGCCTTAAAGATAACAATCTCAGGACCACTCAACAGATTTGTTGTTTTTCAGTCCTGTCAGACTCTTCATGACCCCATTTGGGGTTTTCTTGGCAAAGGTACTGGAGTGGTTTGTTGTTTTCTGCTTCAGCTCATTTTACAGATGAGGAAACTGAGGCAAACAGGGTCACATAGCCAGTAAATGTCTCAGGCCAGATTTGAACTCAGGAATACGAGACTTCCTGACTCCAAGCCTGGCATTCTATCCACTGCACCACCTAACTACCTCCTTGACAGATTTCAATTTTCCTTAAAGCAACCACCAGAGACTAAAGCTATATCTCTCCTGTAGAATTCAAAGTTGCAAGAATAGCTCTTTAGGATGATAGTGTTAATAATGCATATTATCTCCATATGGTCCTTGCCTAAGTTCAGCAGCCAATCAAAATCAACTAAAGTACTAATATGGTACGCAGTCAGGCTTCCATTATTACATATGTAACATACTTCCGACCTGAGAGAAATAGAATAAACGAGACAGTAAGTTTCTCCTGAAACCATCAGTCTCTGAAAACCCGGCTCTGATGATTTAATAAGAAAGGAAAGGCAGCAGAACTAGTTTCTACTTGGTCAGAGGTTTGTTGACTCTGCTTATCTCAATTTAGAGTCAATACAGTTTCCTTTCAACAACTTTGCTGAAACATCAAGGATTGCTGCATGTGCTTAGTTACAGAACCTACAGCTGAAATATAGCAGAGATCATCTGGTCCAAATGCCTCTGAACTCACAGAGCACTTTGTACATCTCTGATGATCTTATCACATACTTAGACCCCTCTATACTGATGACACAGATTCTCTCCTCCTTCTCTATTATAAATTCTGTAAGGCAGAAGGCATATCCCAATCATCTTTTTTTTCTCTGCCAGCTCCTGGCATTGTGTTCTTCATCTGTTGGGTAGAGATAAACACACTTGGCTTTACCTATCTCATTGGTTGTTATTAGGAAAGCCCTTTTTAAACCATGAAAGGCTATGAAAACATGAACTCTTGTTTATATTTTTATTTTCTTAGGGCAATGGTACTCAGATTTCTGGGTCTCAAGACCCTTTAATACTCTTAACAATTATTGAGACCCCCCACCACCACCAAATAGCTTTTAATGTGGATTAAGTCTTAAGTGGATAAGGATTTTATGTGCTTTTATGTGGATTATTTCTCTTGGTATTTACCATATTAGAAATTAAAATGTCTCAATATTATTATGAAAATAGTTTTGACCTCAAGGACCTCATGAAAGAGTCTTAAAGATCCCAATTTGAAAACTGCTGGCATAGAGTATGCTAATATGTAAATAAATTTAGAGGTGGGGAAATTGAGGCGCAGAGAGGTTGCAACTTGACCAGGTTCATACAACCTAATCAGGGGGAGACCTGGAACTAGAACCTAATCAGCTAATTACCATGCCAACATGCTTTCCAAAGAACCAAAAATGGAAGCCAGTTGCTACTGAGAGGCAGCTTAAATGACTCAAGTGGATAGAGCATTGGGCCTAGAGTAAGAAAAACCCGAGTTTAAATCCAGCCTCAGACATTTACTAGCTATCTGACCCCGAGCAAACTGCCTAACCTGTTTGCCTCAGTTTCCTCATCTGTAAAATGAGCTGGAGAAGGAAATGGCAAACCACTCCAGTGTCTTTGTTAAGAAAACCCCTAAATGGGGTCATGAAGTCAAATACAACGGAAACAACTGAATGACAAAAAAAAAAAAAACCCTTTGTGTTAGGCACAGTGCTAAATCCTGGGGATACAAAAAGAGGCAAAAGACAGCGAATGCCCTCAAGGAGCTCACAGTCTAATAGGGGAGACATTTATTAAGTGCTGAAGCTGGAGTCAGGAAGACCTGAGTTTAATCCAGCCTCAGACCCTTACTAGCTGTGTGACCCTGAGCAAGTCAATTAACCCTGTTTGCCTTAATCTATCAGAGAAGGAAATGGCAAACCACTTCAGTATCTTTGCCAAGAAAATCCCACAGACAGTATGTTCCATGGGATCATAGTCAGACATAGCCTGTGAAGGAAGATGCTCTATTTTTAAATTTTTTTTTAAAAATTCACATAATGTATATGTTTAATGATTTTGTAAACAGTAACAAATGAGAAGGTGATCTGGAATCCATTTACCCAAGTTCTATCCCTTGAAATTCCCCCTACCTTCAACGTCCAATTCAGGCGCCACCTCCTGTATTTAAAGCCTTCCTTGATTTCCCTAACTAAAATTGACCTTTCCTACCTCGAATTTTTTTTATTGTGATTATCCTTTTATTGATGTCTTTGTTTTTGCCTTGCTGACTGCCTTGCTGTCTGCACTATGGACTTTCACTTTTTCATCATTGGAGCTTCTGACTTGGTGGCCCCTCCATCATCCTCCTGATTAGTGAGTGCTTCTCCTGGCTCACTATTTCAGGAAGACCTAGCCATGCATGCTAGAGGCCAATCCATATTGTCTGGCCCTCTCTGTGGCCTCAACAACCGCCTTGTTCCTTTCAGTTCTGGAACCGTGAATCATAATCAAACCAACTCTGTCATTGTTCCTAGATGGGTGTCAATCTACTCAACTCTGGACACTTCACTATTACCACACTTATAATTTTCAAGACGGAAGTTCCCTTCCTTAGCTCTCACCAAGAAGTGTGTTATCACTCCCCGCCTCCCCCCACTTCCCCCACTTACCCCTGTTTCCCCCCAACCCCTCCCCTGCCCCATTAGTATACATTCCTTGAGGGCCAGGATTGTCTTTGCTTTTGTATGTTTATTCCCAGTGCTTGGCACATCTTACACACTTAATAAATGTGGGTTAATTCATTCAACAGGGAAGAGGGTGGTAAGCAGCTTAATGAAACTAACCAACATATACACCGGTCTATGCAATATCCTAAAATGTTGATCCACCCTGAAAAGGAGGAAGGGATGTGTATTTTTCTTTTTTTCCCATTCATTCATTCAATAAATATTTATTAAACACCTACTATGTGCCCGGCACTATGCTAAGCCCTGGGGATACACAAACAGGCAAAAGACAGTCCCTGCCTTCAAAGAGTTTACAATCTAACGGGGAAGACAACATGAAAACAAATATAAAGCAAGCTATATGCAGGATATATAGGAAATAATTAAAGGAGGAAAAGCACTGGAATTAAGAGGGGATCGGGAAGGTTTCCTGTAGAAGGTAGGATTTTATTTGGGACATAAAGGGAGCCAGGGAGATCAGTAACAAGGGTGGAAGAGGAAGAACATTGCAGGTATGAAGCACAGCCAGAGAAAACACCAGCTCAGAAATGGAGTGTCTTGTTTGTGGAACTGGGGGATGGGTCACTGGATCGGAGAGTATGTGTTGAGGAGTAAGGTGTAAGAAGATTGGAAAGACAGGAAGAGGCTAGACTATGAAGGGCTTCCAATGCAAAACAGAACATTTTGTATCTGCTCCTTGAAACAGTAGAAAGACACTGGAGTTTATTGAAGTGAGAAAGCAGGGGAGGAGATGTTGACATGATTAAATTTAGGAATATCACTTTAATGGCTGAATGGATTGGAGCAGGGAGAGGCCAACAAAGCCCTGAGGCAGGCTATTGCCAACAAAGGTGTGAGACCTGCACTAGAGGGGCAGAAGTGTCAGAGGAGAAAAGGGGATGTAGTCTTGGTTTTGTTCAAATTTCCTACAACACTTTGCCTAGATCTCTCTTTTGCCTAGTATGACATTCTTTCTTACATCATGCCAGCTTATGTACATATATAATCCCATTAGATTATAGACTTTTCGATGAAAAGAGACTGTCTCATTTTTCTACCTTACATATATCTCACTAGGCGTTTAATAAATGTTTGTTAAATTAAAGTGAAATGAAGAAAAATAGGATGTTGCGTGGATTGCAAAACAGTGGTACTTTGAAGATAAATATTGCTATGTCTATATTCATCCCTTTCTACTGCAACTGTGTTTGATTGTGTAATGAGGGACTAGCCAAAGACAGCCCAGTTCTTATGCAGCACTTTCTGCCTGATGCAATCCCCGACGTGGATTTTGGAGCATGTGCAAGTATCCTATGACTATTTCCTGTCCACTTACCACATGGTGAAGAAAAGGCTTTTTGACTGACTTCTAAGTCAGAACTGGACATGCATACAAAAGGCTCCAAGTAGCCAAGATGATCTCTGTCTTTCCTGATGGCAGTTGAGGCAAGTCCTGTTATAAGCCTCTGGGTCAAGAAAGAGGTAGTAGTCATGGTGGCAGCAGCCTGCTGCTGCTGGCCACTGATTATCTCCCCACCCAGGTTCACACATGGCCATGAACATATGGTACTTTTCTTCTTGGTCTCTTTGGTGTTTTTTTTTAATAGCATTTTCCCCACAATTATATATCAAGAAAATTTCTAGCATTCATATTTTACGAGATTTTGAGTTCCAAGTTTTTCTTCTTTCTTCCCTCCCCCTCCCACTTCTGAATATGGTAGGCAATTTGCTATGGTTTATACATGTGCTATCATGTAAAACATATTTCCATATTCATCACAGTTGTGGAAGAAGAAACTTATCAAAAGGAACTAAAACCATGAGAAAGAATGAAGTAAGCAAAAAAAAAAATGCTTTGATCTGCATTCTGAATCCATCAGTTCTTTATCTGGATGTGGATAGCATTTTTCTTCCTGAGTCCTTTGTACTAGTGTTGGATCGTTGTGTTGCTGAGAAGAGCTGAGTCATTCATAGTTGATCATCATATGATGTTGCTAATACTGTGCACAATGTTTTCCTGGTTCTGCTCATTTCATTTTGCATCAGTTTCTACAAATCTTTCCAGGTTTTTCTGAAATCTGCCTGTTCGTCATTTCTTATTGCACAATAGTATTCCATTATTCTTGGTCTCTTTGAATTTGTTCTTTCCTGCCCTTAGGTAAAGGAGTATGGGATGACTTTGTGTTTTGAAAAGTCAGAAAAACATCAGGGGCTTAGGAATGCAAATGAATAGCAGAGTAATTGGCTGCTGAGCCAGGTAACTGCACCAGTACATCCCTGAGTAAGCTGTTGGATGCAGTGAATCAGACCTGGCAGCCATGAAGTTGGCTTCATCCATTGAATATGTTTGGAAATAAACTTGGTGGGGCAAAGGCTTTGTAGCAACTGCTTTAAGTTTGAACCTACTTCCCCTGGGGACAAAGGTGGTATAGGGAAGAGCATACTCTGGTTCAGAAGATATACTTGTTCTATTTTCACAGCAAATATCCTTTTGTGAAAGCTAGTCGATGTTAATTGGTTAAATAGTATTGAGGCATAACCAGTAGTATGGGTGATAGTGAAGAGATTAACTGGTGTGGGTCATCGATATTGGGGAGAACTCACAAGAATGGGGGCTTATAAGCTGACAGCATTAGACAAAACACCCTAGCCCTTCAGGGGTACCCCTAGTCTTGAGGAGATGATATAGCTACCCTGTCCTCTGGGGACCTGATATATATGTGTTAGTGGAAGTTGTGATAAACACCCCCAGAGCACAAAGACTACAATTGCGACAAAATATATTTATCTCCTTTTGGGTAGGAATTGTTTAATTTATTGTATTTCTATCCCTAGTGCCTGGCACACAATAGGCACTTAATAAATGTTAATTGATTGATTGACAAATCTGACATATCTTTTGGAATGTATTTTGTTTGGGCTAAAATAAAACAAAGTGCTTCCTGGGGAGATGAAGGGCATTAGAAATGTAGCTTGGTGTAATAACGATTCAGCTAGCAGCAGCTTTTGAGGTGTAAGACCCCTCCAAGACCTGCAACAAGAGCTGCCAGCACAGGTTCTTTGGTCTGCTTTACTAAGGAAAGCAACGTTAAGGGGTTAACAATCTTACTTTAATCCAACGTACAAATATCATTCACTTAGTTCAGGAGGAAAAGCCGGCAACCTGAGCTTCAGTGCAAATACAAACAAATTACAAACATACACAATATATACAGACCAAGTCACAATTCATAGTTACCAGGAAAGCATCAGCATCTGGGTTTACAAGCCAGGGGGCTCTTAAAACGGCTGCCCAGAGTCTCACGCTACTCTTCCAGTGACTGAGAGTCCCCAAGGGAAAGCGCCAACCTCTGGGTTTATATATCCTGTTCAGGATCAAAGGGAGTTACAACATTTGACTCAAACCTACAGGACCTAAAAGTCTCTGGCATCAAAAACATGAGATTAAAAACCCATGCAAACCAGGCTTTCCCTTGAGGCAAGGAGGTCATCACAGATTCCTGATCCAATCAAAGAAATAAAGGCCAGACTCTTCAAGGGCACTTGATTAAATAAGTGCTAAAAGAGAAAACAGTAAAAGAAAGTCCCACCTTGATTACTGATACACCTGGTAACTATAGATGAAACCACTATCCCAAGACCAGATCTCAGTGCAATTGCACTATATTAGGACATCTAAGGTTTATAGCTGAAGAGCTAAGCAGAAATAAGATTAGTAAGTCATATTGAAGGGAAGAGAGAGTACTCAAGTACATAGTGTTCTGACCCAGGACTTCATGAAGCATCAATTGGCCCTATTGAGGATGTCCTAATAGTTTCCCTTTCCTCTTCTTATGCTGGCATATTTTCTGCTTCCCCCTCCCACTCAAGTAACCAAGGAGAATAAATGGTGTCAGCTGGCAAGTATACATGACCATGGGTGGTGCTGGTAACTAATGGAGACAAGAGAGGAAAAAGAAAGAAAAGAGCTAGAGAAGAAGAGGGCTCTGAAGAGTTTTTATTCTCATTTTTCATTGGTAGATTACATAGAAAGATTGAAAAAAAAAAGTTTTGCCAGGTGCTTTTCTGAAAAACCAATCCCTTGGGTTAGTTAGGAGCATCATGCAGAACTGTAGGATATTGGAGAGAGAACAGAGGGATGGAATGCCGTCAGGGCTAGCTGGTAAAAGTTTAACAACCAGCTCTCTGAAAAAAATCTATATTTTTAACATTTTTCTATTACTTTCTTAAGCTTAGACAATTAACAAAACAACAAATCAAGTCCTGATTTGTAGTGTTTACATTCTTTTTTAATTTTGGAGGGGAGAAGGGAAGGCAATTGGGGTTAAGTGACTTACCGAAGGTCACACAGGTAGCAAGTGTGTCAAGTGTTTGAGGCTGGATTTGAACTCAGGTCCTCCTGACTCCAGGGCTGGTGCTCTACTCACTGCACCACCTAGCCGCTCATGTTTACATTCTAAGATGTAAATACAGTGAAAATTTAACAACTGGATCTCAAGGGCCCTTTAGAGCATCTCCAGCACATACCCCTGAATGCTGTCCTCCATGTAGACCTTGGTGGAGCAGGGGAACAAGGCAGGGCTTATGTTGGAGAAAAGGCTCTGCCTGAAGAAGAGCCTTCATATTCAAGACTCTACCTGGGGATTTCTACATAAATCTCTGGGACTAAAGGTCACTCATTCAAGGATTTCTGCTTTGTATTCCTTTTTAAAAAATAAAATTTTCTTTAGTTAGATTGTGAACTCTGAGCTTAAAAGTGAGGAATTAGTTTCAATATCCAGGGAAGTATTTTCTCAGGTCTTCTGGTTGGAGGTTAGGAAGACCAAAAGAAGAGAAAAATCTCCCAAGGTATCCTAAGGCCCTTTGTGTACTGAGAGCCTCTCACTCAAAGATTATAGACCTTCTTTTAAAGGGATCTTAGATCCAGAGAAAGACGAATTAACCCAAGTTGGGGAAACAGAGACCCTACCAGGCCTGATTAAATCATAAGCCCAGAGAGAGACCAATTTCAACTTGTGGTGGGGTTGATTACAATATCACTTGGGGCTATGTCTGGACCACACTTTGACCACAAATATAATGATCTTGATTCAGAGGAGCCCATACATCTCTGGCGGGTCTGGCCTAAATTTACAACAGCTTGAAGGGACCTGACCCCTCACTGAGTTGGGCATGCTTGTTCTGTGGGTTATGGCAGTATTACTTGGTCAGATGCCTGGCAGAAGGTCCAGGAGGTGGATAGATTGGAGAGAAAACTTGGGAATTTATGGTGGAACCAAATATTCTACATGCTATCATCCAAGCTAGACATTTATTACATTAATTCCTGCCCCTTGACCTTGAACTTCCAGAAGGGCAAGCATCCTCAGGGACCTTGGAAAAACTTTCTAGATTTGGAATTAGCCCAGGGGGAAAAGGAACTTTTAGAGGTATGGGTGAACCCTCAGTCAGTGGTGGTGAAACCCTGAATACAAGGGCCCTATGGTTGGGTCTAATAACCCATGAAACAAATCATTGTTGACTCCGGTGGGAAAACGTGGAAAATTCCTCACCTTGGAATACCCATAACCCAACATTTCTGGTTGTCCTGGAGACAAGTTGACTAGATCGTCATCATCTGGACAATTCTTGGCATATTATGGTTATGCTCGGCTTGGTTATGCTTGACTCTGTCTGGAGTCATTTGTCCTTGGCAGAACCAGACCCTAAAAATCAGCAGTTTCTGGATGTGCTTAGTCTCATAGAGATGGAGGTATTACCTCTTCAGAGACTGTCGAACTGTGTACTTAATTCTGTGTACTTGAATCCTGGGGCTCCAGTCCCCTCCAGTTGCCACATTCATTCATTGACCAAGTTGAAGAAAGACATTTTCCAGGAGTTTCTGTGTATGATCAGAAGAGGCAATATGGCTCAATGAAAAGAACACTGGCTTTGGAATATAGTGCCCTAGATTCAAATCCTACCCTTCACTAATTGGACCTCACTAGCATTAAAACAGGGGTAGATAAAGTGGGCATTTTTAGCTTCTGTTTTATCATCATCAACATCATCATTTACACAGTTTTAAGGTTTGCAAGGTATTTTCCATGTTCTCTTGTTTGATCCTTATGTCAGCCTTACAAGGTAGGTATTGTCCCCATCTTTATAGTTGAGGGAACCAAGGCAGGCAGAGATTAAGTGGCCTGCCCGTGGTCACACAGCTAATAAGGATCTGAGGTAGAATTTGAATTCATATCTTCATGTTTCCAAGTCCATTACTCTACCCACTATGCCACCTAACCACCTCCAGTAAATGATCTTGGATGCCCCAAATCAGCCAGTCAATGCTTGTTCTAGAAACCAGAGTACCACTTGCCCAACGCCCATTCACTCATCCAGGAGCTTCTACAACGAGGGAATTTTGTGGCAACCCAGTCCCAGTTGGACCTCCTAAATCTGATCCACCAGGAGCAACATCATGATGTCTATATGAAGGCTTGGCAACCGTTTAAGAAAGAGAATCCCCTAGCAAATTGATCAGTTGCCTTTGATCCACATTACATGTGCCTCTTGGAGAGGTACAATGGATTGTACCATGTCCTGATGATCAGGTACGAGAGCACATGGTATTATTCAAGGTATGCCATATATGTCCATGAACTACTACATGGAAATTTCAGTGGCTATGTCTCCGGCATTCCATCAAGAAATTAACCTTAGTGTCTACACTCCAAAGGAGCAAATAAAGAGGACAAGGACTCACATGTGCAAAAATACATAGAGCATGTCTTTTTATGGTGGCAAAGAATTGGGAAGTGAGGGAGTGCCCATGAACTGGTGAATGGCTGAACAAAGTTATAACATATGAATGTGATAGATTGTTTTATAAGAAATGATGAAGGGGACGATTTTAGAAAAATCTAGGAAGATGTTTGTGAACTGATTTAGAGTGAAGTGAGCAGAACCAGGAGAACAATTTACACAATAACAACTGTGAGATACTTAGTGTTGAGGTTTAGGGGCGCTGGGACCCTGAAATAGAGACACGCCGGGATCTACCTGAATGAATTTGACCCAAGCCTTCCTTCAGCCAAAGAAAAACAGAGTTCATTAAAGATCTGCCATATTGGCCAGACTCTTAAGAAATTTCAGCCTTGGCTAGACTGTTAAGGAATCTGAGCATTTGTGACCCTTGTACTAACAAGCAGGCCAGAACAAATCTGAGCCATTGTGATGAGGGCCAGAATGAGTCTCTTTCCTTAGCTTCTGTGGCCCGGAGGGTTCTTCCCACTTGATCAGCATCTCTCTTCAAATCATGTAGCTCAAGGGGGCTCCCCCATTTCCTCTTCCCACTTAGCTTTCTAATCCCCTGGGTCACTGAAGTGAAGCCATGCAAATAAACCTGTGGTTATTTCAAGAACTCACAAAGATGTGGGGGGCGGAGAGAGGGGAGGTGGAAAACAAGTGCCCAGGGATCTTATATACAGAAAGACTGTGGGAGGGATCTAGGGGGTGGCCAAGTAGTCTAGGGTGACTGGAGGAGGGATCCAGGGAGGATCTTAATGGGAGTGGCCAGTAGTTCGGAATGCCTAGAAGTCAGACCCCAGGAATGGGATTTTGATAGGATCAAGGGTGGGAAGTAGCCGGAGGCAATCCGGAGGTAACAGATTGGGGCATAGCAATAATGGAAGGCTTATGGCCTCAAGAGAATGCCAGATCAAGTGGGAAGATTCAAAGAGAGTTGAAGAGGGCTCCCACAGCCCATATCCCATCACTTAGGAACTCTGATCAAGATTCCAGAGGACTAATGATAAAACGTGCTACTCACCTCCTGATAACAGAGAAATTACAGAGGGATGTTGGCCTGAGAGTGCAGATGGAGACTTTTTGGTCATGGCCAACATCAAAATTTATTTTGCTCACTTATACATTTGTAACAACAGTTTTGTTTTGTTTTGCTTTTTCAATAGCGGGAGAGGGGAGAGAGTGAAAGGGGATTTTTGTTGATTGACAAAAATAAAATTTAACTTAATAAAAAGTATCTAGTCCTAGTGCCCCTAAAGTTATCCCCCTGTAGCAGGAACTACAGGAGCTAGAACTTTCGGACCATAAAAGACTCTACTCAAGTGCTGCCCAAAGTCTACCTGAAGAGGTTTTTGTAAATGATGATTGTAGGGGAACCATATGTTTCTAGGGGTGACCGCCGTGGCCCCAAAATATCTACACGCCGGGTCCTGCCGAAAGAATTCGACTCAAGCCTTCTCAGCCAAGGGAAAAGAGAAAGTTTATTAGGGATTCACCATAATGGGCTGTCTTAAGAAATCGCCCCCCCCCCCCCCCCCCACCTTGTGATGCCTGCTTTCACAAGCGGGCCAGATTCAACCTACTGAATTAGATTGAATCTGAGCCCCTTCATGGAGGCAAGATGGAGATTATATATACAAAGATTGTAGGAGGGATTGAGGGGTGGTCTGGGGTGACTAGAGGAGGGGTTTAGGGAGGGTCTTGAGGGGAAGTCTAAGGAAGATAAGGTGGAGCCAGAGTCCAGGATCCAAGATAGTGAGATATCAAGGTTGGGAAGTAACTGAAGGCATGCATATCTAAAGTAACAATAGAGGGAGAGATCTGGGCCCAAAGACAATGTGAGGCTTGTGGCCCTAGGGGGAGGCCAGATCCAGCCGGAAGACTCAGGGACAGCTCAAGGGGGCTCCCAGAGACTTGCACTCCAGACTCAAGGGGGTTCCCAGAGACTGTACCCTCATCATTCCGATTCGAAAAATACAGCCATCTGTGAGATTTGGGACTTCAGGGTCAGGAGAAAGCTATGGACCTGGTTCAAAGCAGATTCTCCTGGCCCCAAATAGCAACAGATATGGAAATGTGTGTCCTCTTTGCCTGGTGCACTCAAAGGAAAGTGCTCCCACTAACTAGAGCCCCTCACCTGGACAGCAAAAGCCAGAGCGAACTTTCAGATTTGAACCTTTTGTGTGTGTGTCATGGACCTCGTTGGGAGTCAAGTGAAGCCTATGATATCAGGGTCCTCTTTGAGAACAAGGGATAAACAACAAACAACAACAGACCCCTTCTCAGAGTAATGCTTTTAAATACTTGAAGGAAATGTTAAATTTCAGTTAGAGGTTAGTGAAAATAAAGATGTGATTGTTTCTCTATTAAAATTCATGAATTCCTTGAAATCTATCCATGGACCCCACATTAAAAAGCTCTATTTTATAGGTACCAGGCTCAGACTTCTTGACTCTAGAAGGGGACCAGAAAAACATAAGAAGCATCAGGTGGTCTCAGACAGCTTCCCCCGGCACACACTGGTCTGCCCTATGACTACCAGAGGGCTTCCCAGGTTGCTGGAATATTTCCTAGTGTATGGTTTCTCTGCCAGCTTTTAGTCTGAGTAAGCTAGAAGTTTGGATGCCTCTAATAAGGGCTGGTGTTCTGGGGTCTTTGTCTCCTTCTCTCACTCTATCATCCTCGATCATCTTTCATGCTACTTGCTGTTGGGATGGTTTGTAGGATTTGCCTCAGGTACAAACATTGCTATTTATGTCTCTGGTCACAGGCACCTGAGGTGGGAGGGGCTGCCCTCTCTTCTTTTCCGTGGGCACCTGTTTTCCACCTCCCCTCCCTCTGCCCCCCACATCCTTGTGAGTTCTTGAAATAACCACAGGTTTATTTGCATCGCTTCCCTTCAGCGACCCAGGGGATTAGAAAGCTAAGTAGGAAGAGGAAATGGGGGAGCCCCCTTGAGCTACATGATTCAAAGAGAGATGCTGATCAAGTGGAAAGAACCCTCCCAGCCACAGAAGCTAAGGAAACAGAGATTAAATGAGGTGGACTCTCCCTAACTCAGAGGGCAATGAAAATTGGCCATTCAGTGGAGTAGGCCAGTAGGAAGAGGTTCAAACCTGAAGAGACCATTTGTTTGTATTGTGGAACACATACTAAAGCACAGAAATAAATAGCCTGGAGCTATTTTGGCCCCAAGGTTCTAGAAGAGCCAAAACAGTATAGTATCTCTACAACCCAACCACTAGGGAGCTAACAACATTTCCTAAGGGAATAGGAGCATGAAGAGTGAGAGTTTGTGAGGTGGAGTGGAGCAGTAGAACACCACCTGTGAGTAGGGCCATGACCAGGGCCAGGAGTAGGAGAAATCTCAACCAGAGGCAATGGCCATGATGTAGACCGAGGACTGGAATGGCAATACATCAAAGGAGAGCAAGAGCCAACAGAGGAACAAGACCCAAAGTCCCCCTTTGCTGGGAACTTGCATGGGGGAGTAATGAGGGGCTGTGTGGACACAGTGTGGGGCTGTGCTCTGGGGCTCTGGGGCTCAGAGGCTCTGGGGACTCTATCTTCTCTAGGTTCTTTATTATGTAAATAAGAGTGTGTGAGGTGTTCAGGGATGACTAGCACCTCTGACGTGAGGACTTGCTGAGCCCTTTTTTGGGCTGCTCATCTACCTTTGGCGTCCACTCGATTCACCCAATTGTGTCTCCAAAAAGCTGCGCAGGATGCTCAGTGGCCATACCCTGGTAAAACCATCTAGGCAGATGGGCTAAGCCAGGTTGAGGGTCACTAACAGGCCCATTGGTGAGTTAGGGGACTATCTACCCCCAAGCACGTGAAGACTTCTCCCCCCACAGAGGAATGGGTAGAAGAGAACAATTTGTTCCAATGGCCATGATGGCACTGAAGCAGGTGCTGTGGAGCCCATAGAGCTTGGTCAGGCATCAAAGACACCAATGACAACCACTGCATCCCGGCCATCGCCAGCCATCCTGGCTTTTGTCTTGCCACTGGACTTTGATGACTCTGTAAGAGAGAGTGAAGCTGAGGACTTTGTACAACTCTGCCTGACTTCAATCCAACTCACGCACAAGTCAAGATATCATCCTATGATGTCATTAGTCCTATACGAAAATGAAGAATGAACAATTATGTAAATAAAACTTGTTTGATGTTTTAAGAGACTGAGTACATATAAAGGGAGCTGGCAGTCACACTTGGGGGAGTGACGCATTCCAATATTCCCAGGTTTCACCTGGATATAGACTGACAAGTTCAAGAGAAGTACATTAAGCATATCTAGACCCTACATGCAAATAAACGTGTGGTTATTTCAAGAACTCACAAGTATGTGGGGGGTAGAGGGAGAGGAGGTGGAAAACAGGTGCCCATGGAAAATAAGAGAGGGCAGCCACTCCCACCTCAGGTGCCTGAGGAGAGAGAGCTGCTGGCACAAGTCATATACAGGCCTTCACACATCTTTGGCCCTCCATAACCAGCTGTTCCTGCTCTAGATTGCCCAACAGAGGGCACATTCTACCCTTGGCTATATCCCTTGGCTAGACCCACCAGCGGTCCCATTCCTGGGCATGGCCCGGGACAACAACAACAGCAGGAATAGTCTTATTTTGCTGTACTTTAACCAGCTATACTACTTGCTGCATGACCTTGAGACAATCATTTTGCCTCTCTAAGCCTCATTTTCCTCATCTATAAAATGAGAGGTTTGGACTAGGTGGTCTCTTCTAGAGTTAGTGTTGGAAGGGACCCCCTCTTTCATCCCGTGATGCCTTAACTTCTCATTTGATTCCCAGATTAATTCTGTTAAAGAAAAAAAAAAGGTACTACAGGTTTTATTGTCCCCATTTGAGGTCTGAACTGAACCATGGAATGGTTACTACAGGTCTCATCTCCATTTGAGAGATAAACCAAGCCATGGAATGATTAAAAAATAAATAAATGAAAAACACCACAGTCTTATTATCCCCATCTGAGAGATAAACTGAGCCATGGAATGGTTAAAAAATAAATAAATAAATAAAAAGCACTACAGTTTTATTATCGCCATTTGAGAGATAAACTGAGCCGTGGAATGGTTAAGTGATTTGCCCATAATCACACAGCTGGTAAGCCACAGAGGCAGGACTTTAAGCTAAATCTCCATCTTTGTCAGGTAGAAGGGACTTTGGCAGCTATCTAGTCCAATGTATACACAAAAGGAATCCCTGCCATGATATACCCAACAAGTAATCATCCAACTTCTGCACAAAGACCTCAAAGAGCAGGGAACCTACCACTTCTTGAGACAGACCATCCACATCTGGACAGTGTCTAAAGGTTAGAAGTTTTTCTTAACAATGAGCCTAAATGGGACTCTTAGCAAATTCTATCCATTACTTCTGGTTGAGGTTTTTAGGGCCAAACAAAACCAGCCTTTGGTCTAAAAGAAATGGCCAAATGACCATCCTTTTATTAAAATTCTGACATTATTAATAAGATGATTAGATTACCCAGAAATTATGTCTCTTGGAACTTTTTAAAAACATCACAGAAGATGTACTAATACCTAGGGGGATCAGAAAATGACTCGTGTAAGAGGAAATACCTGAACCAGACTCTGAAGGAGTCCTTAATCCTAACATAGTTTGAAATATCCCAAATGTCTTTCTGAATTGGGACAGAGTTCTGGAAGTACTATGTACTATATATAATGATGATCAGCCTAGGTTTATGTGGGTGTGGTACAAGTCACTAACCAGGTTACATACAAATGACTTCTGTTTTCCTAGAATATAGTTATCGTTGTGATTTGTGGGCAGACTTCTCAGTGAATTCAGAAAAACATTTCCCTCTAGCTCCAGCTGTTGGGATATCGAGGCTGGAAAACACTTTCCCAGTTCTTCCTGATTTTGCCCCACTGGAATGGATGACCCTAATTCTCCCCACCCCATTTCCTTAGCCCATTAGTGATGATTGAATCTCTGCCCATCCCAGTGATCCTCACACAGATGATTTTACCGCATAGCAGCACTCATAATCGAGAGAACAATGTTGTGAAACTTCAAATTTAGTTTTAATTCAATCTCTGACAGCCCAATTGAAGTTGTGGCTTATGCTTTGCTATGGCCACTTAGGTATGCCAACCATCCATTCTGGATTTTTCTAGGACAGTCCTGATATCCCTAAAAGAAAATATTTTTAAAGAGACCTTTCCAAAGGAAGATACTTTATCAGATGATATATTCTGATTTTTGCTATGGAAAATATAGTCACCTTACCAACTAGCACCAGAGAAAAATTCAAACAGCCTCCATTTTGGAAATTTTCCCTATTAATCCTGAATTATAAAGAATAACCACTTTGTCACCCAGTGGGGTATTTTTGTCCAAAGAAGGGGTCGGTCTTGGCTATAAGACTCTATAGGGAAGATGCTCACCAATCATTTTCTTGAAGAAAATGAGAACCCAACAGGAAAGAGAAAACAGGACAACTGATTTTCTCCCTCCATCCATCCTTATGTCCTTCACTCCATGTTCATTTAATAAAGCATTTCCTGATGACCTAGAACTGTGATAGAGGTAAAAAAAAAAAAAAAAGGATAAGGCAGAATGCCCCCTAAGAATTTAGAGTCTAGGTGGGGAGATGATAAATGGAAATACAGGAAGACCTAAAGAATAGAAAGATTTGAGTATGGAAGGTATGAAACAGAATCCCTCCCTTCTGTAAATACTCATAGAACTCTGCATTTCTCGTCAGATGTGTGTTGGTAAAAGTTTTACAATCAGCTAAAAAAATGTACACATGACACACTTTTGTGTTTGATCTGCATTCTTAACATTCAGTCTATCGCTTTCTTTAGTCTAGATGATCGACCAAACAATAAATCAAACCTAATTTGTAGTTTGGTTTTTTTTTGAAGGGGGGAAGGCAAGGCAATTGGGGTTAAGTGACTTGTCCAAGGTCACACAGCTAGTAAGCGTCAAGTGTCTAAGGTCGGATTTGAACTCAGATCCTCCTGACTCCAGGGCCAGTGCTCTACTCACCAAACCACCTACCTACTCCCTGATATGTAGTTTGTCAGTTCCTGAGGTGTTAATGTTCACACTGAAAATTTAACAGTCAATGCTTGGGTATGAGCTGGCTCTAGCATACCTATCTCACATGAATCTTCGCCCAGACTCAAAGAATTTCAGAATTGACAGGACCTCAGCAGCTGTTTGGTCAAATGCATCCCTGAAGAATCCTTTCTTCAAGATATTTAAATGCGTATATAGCCTCTGCTTGAAGATCTCCAAAGAAAAGGTACTGAACACTCTATTTTGAGGTAGTGTGTGTGTGTGTGTGCGTGTGTGTGTGTGTGTGTGTGTGTGTGTACATCTTGTTTCCTTGCTCAACAGCACAGTTCCTAAAGGCAGAGACCATGTTTTATCTATGTCTACCCCTCAGCATATTCAGTACTTCAGAAATACTTTTTGAAGTAGAATATATGAGATAGGGGGTAGGGACAAGATGGTGGAATGATGGCTGGGACCCAGCTGATCTCTCCCAATATTCCCTTCCAAACAACTTTAAAATAACACCTCAAATCAAATTTTGAAGTGGCAGAGCCAAAAAAAGGTCAGAGGGAGATGTTTCTTCCAGCCTGGGACAACTTACAAAGTCTGCAAGAGAAGTCTATAACACTAGGCTGGGTACAGGCCCAGAGCTCAGCAGGAGCACTGGCTGTGGGTCTTGGAGAGAAGTCACAGCTTCAGGAGCTTTCAGTTCAGATATGGGAAGGGGGTCAAACAACTGGTCAGAAAGAAATTACAGGGCACCCTTTGCTGGTACTGATTGGCAACTCTTACAGTTATGGGTCACAGTTCCAGGGTGGAGAGGAACACTTGTGATCAGTCACAAGGGGGCAAGTGCCTTGATTATAGTTCCAGGGCCAAGAGTAACACTGGTTCGTGTGGCTTCAGAGGAACAGGGGTCCTTCCTAGGTAAAGACCAGAGCATTGACCAAGAGAGCAGTAACCACACCTTTCCCAGGATAACAACACCTTAGAAGCACTAGAAACTTGTAGATCCCCAAAACTAGCTTTGAAAACAACAGCATGAAAAAGCCTGAAGCTTGGCAAAGTGCCCCCCACTTGCAGGTGAGAAGAATCCAACTTTAACATAAAGTTCAAAGTGAAGAAATAGACTGGGAAAATGAGCAAACAATAGAAAAATAACTTGACCATAATAAGCTACTATGGTGGCAGGGAAGACCAAGACATAAACCTAGAAAAAGACAACAATGTGAAAGAGCTACAAGCAAAGACTCAAAGAAAAATGCTAATTGGATCCAAGGCCAAAAAGAATTCCTGGAAAGTTAAAGAAAGAAATAAGAATAGTAAAGAAAAAATTGAGGGAGAAATGAGAGAACAATGCTTTTCATAAAAGATTATGAAAAAAGGATTAACAGCTTGGTAAAAGCGGTACAAAAATACTGAAGAAAATATCTTAAAAAACAGAATTGGCATAATGGAAAAAGAGGTACAAAAATTCAATGAAGAAAAGAACTGCTTAAAAAGCAGAATTGGCTAAAAGGAAAAAGAAGTACAAAAGCTTAGTAAAGGAAATAGTTTCTTAAAAAATAGAATTGGGCAAGTGAAAGCTAGTGACTCCATGAGACTTCAAGAAACAATAAAACAAAGTTGAAAGAATGAAAAATAGAACAAAATGTGAAATATCTCATTGGAAAAACAACTGGCCTGGAAAATGGACTGAAGAGAGATAATTTAAGACTTATTGGACTACCAGCAAGCAGTGAAAAAAAAAAGCCTAGACATCATATTTCAAGAAATTATAAAGGAAAACTGTCCCAATATCTTTGATCTAGAAGCTAAAATAGAAATTGAAAGAATTCATTGATCACCTCCTGAAAGAGATCTCAAAATGAAAATTCCCAGGAAGAAGATGAAAAAGGAGGAGGAGGAAGAGGAAAATTAATCTGCATAGACAGAGGGCACAGATGTGAGTTGATTATGCTGGGCTAATCTCCCCCAAAAAAGGATATAGGGGTGAGAAAGAAGGATACACTGGAAGAAGGGGGAAGGAAGAGGCAGAATGGGGAAAATTTTCTCATATAAAGAAGGCACACAAGGAAAAGATTTTATAGTAGAAGTGAAATAGGGGGGAGGGTGGCTGGCAATGCTTGAACCTCACTTTCATCAGAATTGGTTCAACACTGGGAAAATGTATATACACACTTAATTGGGTATAGAAATCTATCTTACCCAATAGGGAGTTAGGAGAGGAAGGAGATATGGGGAGAGGAAAATATAAGAGGAAGGGCAGACTGGAGGAGGCAGTGGTCAGAAGCAAGACAGACTTCTGAGAAGGGACAGGATAAAAAAAGAGAGAGAAGGATAAACAGAGGAAAATGGTATGGAGAAAAATAGTGATCATAACTGTGATTATGAATAAGACAAGCTGACCCATTGAAAGGAAGCAGCTACCAGAAGGGATTAGAAAGCTGAATCCAAAAATATGTTGTATATAAGAGACATATTTGGGACAGAAAGATATCCACAGAGTTGAAATGAAAAGTTACGGCAGAGTTTATTATGTTTCATCTGAAGTGAAGAGGACAAGGGTGGCAATCATGATCTCAGACAAAGCAAAAGCCAAATTAGACCTAACTGAAAAAGATAATTAGGGAAACTACATTTTGCTAAAAGGTACCGTAGACAATGAAATAATATCAAAAAATTTCACAGCAAGTTTTTCTGGTAAAGACTTCATTTCTCACATATGTGAGGAACTGAGTCAAATTTATAAAAATAAGAGCTATTTCTCAACTGATAAATGGTCAAAGGATATGAATGGGCAGTTTTCAGAAGAAGAAATCAAAGCTATCTATATTAAATGCTCTAAATTAGTGAATGGCAGATTAAAACAACCCTGAGGTACCACCTCACACCTAACAGAAATGACAAATGCTGGAGGGGGTGAGGGAAAATAGGTGCATTGGTGAATTTTTGGTACAGTAGTGAACTGGTCTAACTATTCTGAAGAATAGTCTGGAGCTATACGAAAAAGAGTATAGAACTATGCATACCCTTTGATCTAGCAATGGTCCCCAAAGAGATCAAAGGAAAAGGAAAAGGACTTACATGTACAAAAACATTTATAGCAGCTCTTTTTGTGGTGGCAAAAAAAAATGGAAACAGGGGATGTTCATCAATTGGGGAATGGTTGAACAAGTTGTGGCATATGATTGTAATGGAGCACTATTGTACTGTAGCAAATGATGAAGGGAGTTGGTTTTACAAAAAAAATGTCAAGACCTGTATGAACTGATGCAAAGTGAAGTGAGAAGAACCAGGAGATCATTGTGTACAGTAACAGCTATGTAAAGATGATCAACTATGGAAAACTTGGCTATTCTGATCCATACAATGATCCAAGACAATTCCAAACCAATAATGATGAAAAAATGTTATCTACCTCCATAGAGAGAATTGATGAACTCTGAGTGCAAATTGAAGTGTAATTTTCTTGCTTTTTTTATTGGAGGTGGGCCAGGGGGTTGATACGGCTAACAGAAATGTTTTGCATGATTTCATCTGCATAACTGATATCGTATTTCTTGATTTCTCTCTGGGTAAGGGAGGGGCAGGAGGAAGGGAGAGAATCTGGAACTCAAAATGTAAAAAGAAAAAATACTTTAAATAAATATTTTTAAAAGAAAAATAAGGAAATAAAATGAAATTTTAAAAAAATTACGTGAGATAGAGGAGTTCAAAGAAAAGGCAGAGATGTAATTCAGTGTGGTGACTTCTTATTGCCTCCAGAAGCAAATAAAGTATCTGACATTCAAAGATCTTCATGGCCTTGTCTTCTCCCATCTTTCCAGTCTTCTTACACCATACTCCCCAATATATACTCTTCAGTCCAGTGACTCTGGCCTCCTGGTTGTTCCAGGTACAAGTTACCCCATCTCTTGGCTCCTGGAATTCTCTCTGGCTGTCCTCTATGCCTGGAATGCTCTGCCTCTTCCATACCAACTACTGATCTCTCTGGTTTCCCTTAAGTCCTAACTAAAATCCCATCTTCCACAGGCAGTCTTTCCAACCCCTCTTAATTCCAGTGCCTTCTCTCTGCTAACTATTTCCTATTTAACCTGTATATAGCTTGCTTTGTATATATTTGTTTGCATGTTGTCTCCCCCATTAGATCATAAACTTCTTGAGGTCAAGGGCTGTCTTTTGCCTCTTTTTGTATCCCCAATGCTTAAAGCAGTGCCTGACACATAGGTGACTCTTAATGAATGTTTATTTAATTGAATTGAAATGATAGTTGCCTTCATCGGAGAGGAATTTTTTAAGCTGGGCCTTGACAGAAGTGCAGAATTTTACTTCCCTGTGAAGAGACTGGTAGAATATCACCAGGGGAGAGAAATTTGAGTTCAAGAAGATAGCTTCACAAGTACCAGATGAAAGAGATTTCCCTTGGCAAGAGGCATGAAAAGACCCAAAGGTTTTATGGAATTATAAAGTCAATAGGATTCAACAGTTCAACATAGCGGCTCCAGAAGCTAATGAGATCTTGGGCTGACTTAAGAGAGTGACAGCAATCAAAATAAGGACGGCAACAGCCTTGCTCTGTTCTGTTCTGAATAGACCATCCCTGGAATAACATAGTTCTGCCTACAATATTTTAAGAAGAATATCAACACGTTGGAGAGTATCCAGAAAAGGGAAATCGGGATCATGAGAGAGGACTATAGAGAGAGTTGTGCTGGTAAATATTTAACTTTAATTTAATTATTAATTAAATTAATTAATTATAAAATATTTAAATATTAAACCAGCTCTCTGAGCAAAAAAAAATGTAGCCCAACACACTTCTAAATATAGTTTGCATTATTAACATATCTTCATCACTTTCCTAAGTCATCAACGAAACAATAAATCCATTTGTAGCATTTGCCGATTTTCAATGTAAATGCTCCCACTAAAAGTTGAACGATCAGCTCTGGAGATATAGGTCAAGCCAGTTCCAGCATGCTACTGACTATGGACATAGGGATATGGTTCCAGCACTACAGGGAACTCCCAAGTGAGGTAACTCACTTCACCAATGGAAGTCAGTATCTACTTTGCAACTTAATAGTCTTAGGTCCCCCAACTCCGGTCTTGGACATTTACCTACAATGCTGGGAAGTTCAGTGCTTTACCCAGGGTCACACAGCCACTACATGCCTGATGCCAAACTTGAACCCAGTTCTTACTAGCTCAAAATCTGTTGAAAGAAATAAAGGTGCTTTACAAGGAAAAAAAAAAAAGAGTTAGAACATGTAGAACATGTCTTGGGTATTTTCATGTTAGATGAGATTTCAGATTTGCCCTGCCTGATGACAGGAGGTAGAACTAGGAGAGATGAAATGGAAGTTATAGGACAGCAAATTTTTCACTTGATATAAAGATAGACTTTCCAGTTATTAAAGAGTATCAGAAGGAGAAGGAGCTGCCTCAGAAGGTAGTGAGTTTTGACTCACTTGATATCTTCAAGCAAAAGTTACTCATCCTCTTTTTGGCTCCAGTATCTATCACAGTGTCTGGCACGTAGTAGGCACTTAATAAATGTTTATTGATTGGATCTGTTGTAGCACAGAGGTACCTGTTCAGGTATGAGTTGGACTAGCCAGTCTCTAAAGTTTCCTTCAATAGTGTCGTGTTGTGAATGGCACCAGCGAAGGCATGGAAATAGAAATGACTGTGGCCAAAGGGTATAGCAAGAGGCCATGCAAGACAGGGAATATAATGGATGCTGAACTTGGAGGAAGGATGGCCCAAGTTTCATTCATGCCTCCAATACTTAACTAGCTCTGTGACTCTGTGAAATTCACTGAGCCTCAGGTGACTTTGTTGGACTTACAGTAAGGGTGTGCAGGTAAATGTTTAACAACTAGCTCTCCAAAAAAACAAAGTTTTAATGTACACGTGACATGTTTTTAAGCCTATTCTGCATTTTAAACATTTTCTCCTTCACTTTCTTAAGTTTAAGACCATCATAAAAACAATAAACCAAGGCCTGATTTGAAGTATTTGCTGGTTTCAGAGGCATAAGTGCTCACACAAAAAATTTAACAATCTGCTTGACTCAGTTCCAGCTGGCTCCAGCATACCCTTGTTTATGGCAATCATTGACATGTGGACATGTGGTTACATTGACCATATTTTCTGAACTAAAGATGGGAGACACATATTCAGGTAAAGGATATTCCTCTTGCAAAGTCTCTTTAAAAATGTTTTTCTTTCCTTGACCTTGAGACTCTTCAGAAAATCCCTGCAAGATGAACAAAGAAATAGCAAGGAAAACCGACAAGAGTAGAGGGAAATGAGAGGTCAGGATGACAGAGCCAGTTGGTAGAAAGCATCAAACAATGGTAGCCACCATTGCTACTTTGACTAAAATTGAATCTCATGGATTCCAGTTTTAAGGAACGCAGCTTGAATCCTTGGAGATGGCTATTGCTTTACATCAATAGAATGAGATTGAAGAAACAGCTCTGCAGAGAGATAAATTTGTTGCCATTGAGATGCATCCCTCAAATATCAAATCTGTTAAAAACTAAAAATTTTTAAAATCAAATACCAAGACCTCAATAAGACCCCAGCATGTACGTTGCAGAGGCATCCAAGCAGAGAATTAGGATGAGACTAGATACACAAGGTTTTGTGTGGTTCTTAAAACACCATGAAAACTTACTTTTCTGAGGCAAAGTGTGTTGAAATTCTATCCCAAGAATCCTTTCTGTGTTCCAAAGCTCTCTTTGTTAAAATTCTGGCCAAGCTTCCTCTCCTCTTCTCCCACAGGTACCATCCTTCCTCCAAACACTACAGTAACAACTGCTCTTTTACCAAGATTGAAAACAATGACCAGATTTTTGTAGAGGACAATTAACAGCCAACAGAAAGTCTTCAGTTTATTCAATGGAGTATGAATGAGATATGAAAATTCCCTTGACTGCGGAAATAACAAGCCATCACACTGCTTACACATCATGTCTTACCTCTCACTTGGCCTTGTATTTATGGATTTTATGGAAGGAAAAAATCAAGCTGCAAGTTAAGAATTTGATAAGTTGGGTATCTGCAAGACCGATGATAGAAATTCAGGCTCAAGTGTTTATTGTTCAAGATTTCGTTCAACCTCTGTTACTTTTAGGAAACTACTGAAAGAATTATTCATTTGCTTTTTTTCACTGGTTCCAGATTTCAAGTGTCTACACAGCCTGGAAAATTACTTTATTGGTCAAAGTGACAGGTTTTGATCTTGAGCAGAAATGGTCTGGGGAAAATTCCCTTGGGGAGTTTTTAAGATCCCTAGATGTATTCTAGGGCAGATGTCAGAGCAATGATGAAATTCTCTATTTGTTTTAGTTACTTGGACCATAACTGTATTTCTGAGTGGCGGACATCTACTGAATGCCTTTCATTTCCAATCCAATTACATCTCCAATGTCACCTTCCCATCTGTGTTACCTGAAGCCTTCTTTCTCCCTCTCAGCCTCTGCCTGATCTTTCCACCGGTTACAGCCTGACCTCTCATTCAGCACTACACATGCTGGACTCCTCTGATGCCCGACTGACAGTAGAAAGACAGGGGCATATTGCCGAAAGGAGTGAGAATGTCCACATGAGAAGAAGTATACTACTGCTTTCACATCTTTTGCTAAAAATGACTCCCTTTTCTTTTAATAACAGCTCTATTTCTACAAGAAAATACTGATTGTGATTTAGAAGGAATAATAAAAAGGATAGCCATAATGCTCCTCCCTTACCCAAACTAGCATTTGTCAGCCAATGGATAACAAATGCTAATGTACTATACCTTACATAAATACTACTAGCAATGTGTTCAAGCACCTTTTGGAAGAGAAGGAACAAAGAACCAAATTTTAAAACAGCTTCTTAGCAAAAAGGGGCGAGGTGGGGCGGGGAAAAGTAATGATTTAGTCATGATTCTAGCTAACAAAAAGTATTTTCTCCTTTGAATCAATATACTTCTGACTGCTACACATATCAGGTATTAAAACATTAGGTTGACATTGACTATATCAACCTTTTTTTCCTGCTTTCTCCAAGGATTTTAAGCTTTAAGTCTGGTTTGTAACCTAACATATTATGTCAGTGCAGGCAAAAGAAAAGGGAAGATAGATGGTGCAGTGGATGGAGCACAGGATCTGGAGTCAGAAGAACTGAGTTCAAGTGGCCCCAGACACTTACTAGCCGTGTGTCCCTGGGCAAGTCACTTAACTCTGTTTGCCTTAGTTCCTCATCTGTAAAACGATCTGGAGAATGAAATGGCAAACCAATCCAGTATCTTTGCCAAGAAAACTCCCAATGGGGTCATGAAGAATCAGACACAACTGTAATGACTGAACAACAGCAAAGGAAATGGATGGTTTATTCCACTGTGAACGTAAAGATGTTCCTTCCAGCCCTTTCATCTCTTGGTGCTTAGAGTATGAATGCCTTCTTTGACTCCCTGATGCAAAGAGACCCATCCCCATGAACTAGAGCCCTTCTGGTGAGGAATAGGGATAGCTCAAGACAATATTTAACTATTGGCATTTGATACCCCACAAGTACAGACACCAGGTGAGGCCAGAGAAACTTCTTGCAAAGATCAGTGGACCTTCATGCCAAAGCAGGTTCAGAGCTAGACAGATATGCATTTCCCAGGGAGGCTATTTCCATTGGGTTTTTCTTTTTTCCTTTAGTCAAGTAGCCTTTCCTAGGGCCAATGGACACTCTCTTTAAAGGTAGAGCTCCTACTACTTGCCCTATCTCACACACACACACACACACACACACACACACACACACACACACACACTCTGGGTGTGCTGGCCTCTCCCTCAGCACTCACTTTCTCCCATGCAGAAACCACCAGGGGCTGAAAACTCAGCCACTTGGGTCTCTTGATCTTCCACGGTTCTCTCCTCATTGCTCCTCCAATTCTGATATCTCTACATAGGAGGGCTGGAACCCAAAACTATATTGTGTTTTAAGCACTGTATTACCAGCCTTTGTCCTCACTCTTTCCACCCTCCCACAAATCCAGCCACTAATCCTTTATTCTAGGAATTCCCACCCTATGGGAAGTGGGCCTCACACTGGCCACACCCTCTCTCATACTCTCACTTTAGGGATACTCCATGTGATTCATGTCATGATATTTCTCACTTTCTCTTGCCGTCTGCTTGGGAGCAGTAGTTACAGCACTAGATCTAGAGTCAGGGAGACCTAAGTTCAAATCTAGCCTCAGACACTTGATAGCAATGAGACCCTGGGCAAGTCAATTGACTTCGGCCTGCCTCAGTTTCCTCATCTGTAAAATAGAAATAATAATACCACCTGCCTCCCAGGGTTGTTTTGAGGATCAAATGAGATAATATTCATAAAGAGCTCTGCAAACCTTAAAATCATCATATAAATAAATGCAAGCTATTATTATTTTACTCATTCAATAATTGTTACTCTCTTATCACTAATACACCAGAGGTTAAAGCCCACTGTCACCAAAGTTGAAGGAACAGGTCATGTTAATGCTCTTTAGAGAGTTTGCTGATGTACTGAACAGCTGAGGGCAGCTGCCTGCCCCACTGCCACCATCAGGTGTTCCTGGCTCTAGGCCCAGTGCCCACCTAATTGTGTCAGTCTGCTAGGCCTGATGACAAGCACAGGATCGGGTGCAGAGCTGTCCAGAGATCCTGGTAGAGGTACCAGGACTATTCAACCAGTGACCAAATTCACCCACAGTGCTGAGACCAGTATAAAAAGTCAGTAGCCAAATGCTGCCCATTGATGGGATACGTGTAACAAGTACCTTCTGCACACACATCACACATTTGTGACATATGTGTTTTCTATAGAACATTTTCCCTCCTGTTGTTTCTTTGCTATATATGCTAATATAAAACGCTATGCTTATATTACTGTCATATGTGCACTTTTATTTTTCTGCATGTGACCTATATGGTGAGTTCCTGCATGCAACTCTGTTATAAGATGTTGTATGTTATGGATGGCATGAGACTTGTGTTCTGGGTCTAATGCAAGCAATGTTGTCATATACGCTTTTGATTATTGCTACGGGTTATGCTGTTGTGCTCATGATTGCTGTATGCAAGCATGTGAACACCATGTGTCCTGTACCATATAGTTGGGACATTTGCATATAACTCAAGTGCCCAGTTATGTTGCTTATGATGTCTGTTCATGGATTTTCAAACATACCTCCAGTCATTTACTGGGATTATATATGTCTTACTGAGGAGAGGATTTCGTGGAATGGGTCACTACCCAATGAGATGGGGAAATTGAAACCCAGAGATGTCAGTGACTTGCATAAGATCACATGGGAAGTAAGAAGTAATGATTTCGCCCATCCTCACCCATTACAACCACGCAAATCTCATTTAATTTACTGCCCCTACTAAGTGCACTCAGCTTCTTGCTCCTAAGAGACCTCCTCACTGATCTAACACAGGAGGGTGAGAGAATCAAATGTGGCTCACAGTCTGTCTTTGTATGCGGGGCGGGGGGAGGTGGGTTGAAGGGATAGGGGTTAAGAATAGGTCTTGCATTTTTTAATATAATAAAACTTTATTTTAAGTTGTAAAAATCATTCTTAACTCAAGGGCTGTACAAAAATATATGTATTTGTTCAGTGTTGACTTTATGTTCTTTATCTGGTAGTTGGACTCAGGGCTATCTGAGAGCTTACACTCCTTGAAGACAGGTCCCATGTCCTTCTGACTTACTTTGCAAAGACTCTAAGACAATGGCACAGGGGTGGATGTCTACCTCTTTTATGCATTTATCATGTATCATTTGGTATCCTTAATACATATGGCATGTCCTCCACAAGACTGTACTAACTGTCCTTTGCATCTCTGCTAACATCTAACATAATGCTCTTCTGCACATGGTTAGTACTTAGGAAATGTTGTTAAATTGATTTGAATTCTTCCCTGGAGCCATGTTCTTTGTGGTACCACCATGGCAGAACTCTGTTCAGTCAGGGATGTTCCAGTCCCTCCAACCAGGTTCACCCTGGCTTTGGAGTGATTAGAACACACAGGAGGGCAATCAGGCACTTGTCCAGTGACCTACAGGAAAGCCTGAGCTTTTGCCAGTATCCTGTAGGGAACAAGGAGAATCAGCAGTGGCCTTCCAAGCCTTAGGAGCAGAGGGAATTTTCCCAGGCTGCTTTCTGGAGACCATCCAGCTCTGGGTTTGGCATCATTCCAGTCTGGACCCTGAACCAGTAAGGAGTGCATTATAGCATGAGGGTGAGAATGGCTACTCCCTCATTGCTAGCACAGACTAAAGGCGAGGGGTTGGGGGAGAAGGGCCATGATTCTTTTGACCTTGGCCACAGACAGATCAAAAGATGCATGGAGGAAGCGTAGGAAAATTACACAAGGAGAATTCAAGTGAGGAAAGTGATACACACAGTCAAGGCCCCACCCCAGCCCCCACCAAACACCCATCCCTAGCTACTTAATATCCTCTATCTGCTCTAAGTTCCCACTGAGGGGCTCCACCCAGGCCAGGTTTTCCAGTATCCTCTGCTCCCAATTTTTTCCAATCCATACCTCCTCCTTACCCTTCATCAGACCCTACATCAGATAGTGATGTTGGAAAATGTCTTCTCTCATCCCCGCCTTAGGTCTCAGCTCTTCACCAGATGAAAACGGGTAGTGATTTTTATTATTAATACTAATGAATTGCATCTGCATAGCACTTTATAGGCACTATAGCTTTTTCAATTTCAGTCTTATTTGATCCTCTCCCAGACCTGTGAAGAATTATCTCCATTTTACAGAGAAGGAAATTATAGCCAGGAAGACTGTTTAAATCCAGCCCCAGACACTTACTAGCTATGTGACCTTGGGCAAATCACTTAACCTCTATCTGCTTTAGTTTCCTTATCTGTACAATGGGGTAATACCACCTACCTCACTGGGTTGTTGTGATGATTAAATGAGATAATATTTGTAAAGCGCTTATGTAAAGCACAGTGCCTGGCACACAGTAAGTGCTATACAAATGCTAGCTATTATTAAATGGCTTGTCCAAGGCCCAACAGTCTGACTCCAAGGTCAAACGGTCTGACTCAAACCCAGGTCTTCTGGTTTCATTCCAGGGTTCTTTCCATTACATCACATCACTTCTCTGGCTAATCAGATAAATTAATCCCTGCTAAAGAAGAGTGACCCAGGAGTCACGGGTTCTAGTCCCCCAGGGCTACTTACAAGTGATGTGACCTCATGCATAATCCTCTACTTCTCTGGATATTCAATTATCTCACCTACAACCCTGGAGGGTTTAGGCTCAGTGATCTCTAAGGTCTCTTACAGCTCCAGCATCCTAGAGTTCTACCTAATATGTTCCTTCTCTCACATGGCACATAATTTTGTTGTCGTTCAGTAATTTTTCAACTCTTCACGACCCCTTATGGGGTTTTCTCGGCAAAGATACTGGGGCAGTTTGCCATTTCCTTCTCCAGCTCATTTTACAGATGAGGAAACTGAGGCAAACAGGGTTAGGTGCCTTGCCCAGGGTCACACAGCTAGTAAGTGTCTGAGGCCAGATTTGAACTCAGGAGGATGAGTCTTCCTAAGTCCAGGCCTGGCACACTATTCACTGTTTCACTGTGCTGCCTGGTCACCCAGCACATGACACCTCACTCCACTTAAGATGGTGTCTCTAAAAAGTGACTTATTTCAGGCACCATGACAGGACAACACATGTAGGGATGACAGAAAATTCCAAGCAAGAGGTCTTTTAACATCTAGAAGCCCCAGAGTGTGCCATAGACTAGGAAAAGTATCTCGTACATTTGCAACATTTTATTAACTGCCTTGTTCCACAAGCAGAAATTTATTATCATCCAACGGCCTCAAGATGACTTGTAGACAGCTATACTATGTAACATGGATTATCTGTATCATTAAGGTTATTTCCAAATTTGAGACACAGAACTGATCTCAGTGAAAAAAAAAAAAGCACCAGGTTTGGAGTTAGTATGGGTTTGAATTCCCACTCTGCCATTTAATATCTATGTGACATCAGGCACATGACTGAATTTTTTTGCTTCAATTTCCTCGTCTGTAGAGTGAAGGTGTTGAACTAGATCACGTCTAAGGTCTTTTCCAACTCTGTGCCTGTGATCTTACAATCCCTCATTTCAGAGATATAGAAACTACAGCATTGGGAAAGGAGCTGACTTGCCTAGGGTCACCCAGATAAAAGTAGCTGACTCAAGGCTAGGTCCTCTGCCTCCCAATCAAATGGTCTATTCTCCAGGGTCAATGGTACATAAATGTCCGAAACCTCATTAACTCAGATCTTCCTGAGTTTGTTCTTCCTAGCTGCCTCTCCAAGGGAGAGGGGAGTCCTTTCCTGTAAGGACTAAGTTGTATTCTGTTATAATAATAAAATAGCTGATATATGTGGCATTTTTTTTGCAAAGTGCTGTGTCTGTGTGTGTGTGTGTGTGTGTGTGTGTGTGTGTGTGTGTGTGTGTGTATTACCTCAGTTGATCCTTACATGAGCCTTGTAAGGTAGGCATTCATTGTTACTGAGTTTTATCTTCATTTACCAACGTAGAAACATACTCAAAGAGATTGGGTCAGACAATGTACTAAGTGTCAGAAATGGAGTTTGAAACCAGGTCTAATCTAATTTTCACTACGGGGTGGAGAACCTGGGTCTCAAAGCCACATGTGGCCCTCTAGTTCCTCAAATGCGAACTTCACAGAACAAATTCGCTTGACAAAAGGATTTATTCTGTAAAACGTGGACTCCGTCAAAAGGCCGAACCCAAGCACCTAAAAAGCCACATGTGGCCTCAAGGCCTCAGGTTCCCTGCCCCTGGAAGCTATGATTAGGGGTTATGGCTAATATACTAATTTCAATGGAGCACAAGATAGATATTAAAGTATTTGTAAGTGTTGTATTCTCTCCTCCCCCAGTAAAACATAAGTTCCCTGAGGGAGAGATTTGTGTGTTGAACATTGTAGGCACTTAATAATGTTTGTTAAATTAGTGTGCATGGAACTGACAATGGTTGGAAAGTTAGGTTGGATTGGAGGGACACGCATAACCAAAATGGCGTTTTAAGAAGACTAACTCCCTGTATGTACAAAGATGTTTATAGCAGCTCTTTTTGTGGTGACCAAGAACTGGAAATTTAAGGGGATGCCCATCAATTGGGGAATGGCTGAACAAGTTGTGGTATATGAATGTAATGGAATACTATTGTGCTATAAGAAATGGGGAAGATACGACTTCATAATAACCTGGAAAGACCTACACGATATGATGCTGAGCGAGAGGAGCAGAACCAGGAGAATGTTGTACACAACCACAGACATATTGATTCTGTGATGACTAACCTTGACAGACTTGGCTCTCCTCAGCAATACAAGGCGCAAAGACAGCTCCAAAGGCCTCATGATGGAGAGAGCTGGCTACATCCAGAGAAAGAACTGTGGAGTCTGAATGCAGATGGAGGCAAACTATTGGTTCTCCTTTTTTTTTCTTTTCTTTCTTGGTTTTGTTTCTTCTCTCTCATGATTCATTCCATTGGTCATAATTCTCTGCAATTTGACTGTTGTGTAATTAAGTTTAATGCAAAGGTTTATATAGAATCTATATCAGACTACATGACATCTTGGTGGGGAAGGGGAGGGAGCAGAGGAGGGGAAGAAAATTTGAAATTCAAGAACGTGTAGAACTGAGTGTTGTAAACTAAAAATAAAAAATATATAATTTATAAAAAAAGAAAAAGAAAATGGTTATAATATACAGTATTTTAAAAACAAACCAAAAAAGATTAACTTGTCAGCAGAGTGCAAGATGGATTGGAATGGGATGGAGAGTAGAAGCAAGGAGACACTGGGGAGGCTATCCCAGTAAAGAAGTAATGTTGGTGGCACAGTGGTTAAAGCCCTGAGCCTGGAGTCAGTTAGACCTGAGTTCAAATCCAGACTCAGACACCTACTAGGCGAGTAATTTAACTTGTTTGCCTCAATTTCCTCATCTGTAAAATTAGAATAATAATAATACCTACTTCCTTGGGCTGTCATGAGAATCAAATGAGATAATATTAAAAAAAAAAAAAAGAAAAGCTGTTAGTACAGTGCCTGGCATACAGTAGGTGCTATATAAATGCTCACTCCCTCCCCTCTCCAGTGTGGGCCTAGCGGATAGAGCATAGCATTGGGATTCAGAGGTTTCTGCTCTGTGCTCTCTCATTTACTAGTCTAGCGATTTCGAGCCAATCCTTTAGTGTCTCTGGACCTCAGTCCCCGTATCTGTGAAACACAGGAGTTCGATTCTATGATTCTATAGCACATGTGGTCTAGTTCTCACTTTCCTAGCCCATACTCTGACTAGCAGGGTGGGTCCTCAGACACCGCAAGGAGCTAGAGATATATTTCTCTAATATTACAGTCCATGAACCCCCATACAGCATATTCTCCCCAATGTTAATCACTAGTTAATATCTTCCCCAATACAACTGCCAGTTACTATCTCCCCCAATATCAATTAACCTGTCAATATCTCCTCAATATCAGCTAACCAATCGACATCTATTAGCTTGTACAAAGGGATGTTTCCTAAGAGAGTAGCACAAGGAAGCACCTACAAAAGTATTCCTTCAGATCAGGGTACATTCTCTCCTCTTCACACTAGCCCAGTCCCTGGGAGCTGGGCTGAGACTTAAAGTGGTTTCTACCCGGCTTTCCCCTCCCCACCAAGTTCACTCCTGGGTGGGGCTGAGCCAAGGGATGACTCACTCCCTCATTTTCAGGACATGATGTCTCAGTCACTGGGTTGGGTTGCTTCACTGTGGGACTGGGTCCTCAGAGCTGGCTACTTACCAGGCTCAGTTGCTGTGGCTACCAGCAAACTCTTCTGTGAACTCCAACTGATGGATCAATGGTAACTCCTGACTTTTTGAGACTCACAAGGTCATAATCCGGCCCATTCAATCTCCAATAGGCATTCACCTAAAATCAGAAAAGAATAGATAAAGCAGGAGTAGAAGAAGTAGATTCATAGCTCTATCAAGGCTCAGGTGGGAAGATAATCCAGCTGTAGCAGCACTTGACACCGCTGCTACCTGTCTCACTGATGAGGTCTACAGCACTTCTTCCACCTCACTTGAAAGGAGAGAGAAAGAGAAACAGAGAGAGAAAGAGACAGAGGTGGTGGTGGAGGGAGACATGCAGACAGACAGAGATAGAGAGACACACATAGAGACTGGCTCATGAGCCAATTAAAAGGCTTTTCATCACCATATAGCAGGCTAGCAGTAGATGGTGAGATAATGCCTACTAATATTCTGAATCAAGGAGGTAAAGGGCCACCCCTCCATCATATACTTCTAGAAGCTGATATCTCAAGTCTCCATGTAGATGAGCAGCAAGCAAGAGCACTGCACATTCTCCAAAGACTGGATCCCCAGTGGCCAGGCAGAGGGGCACCCACCCGTAATCTCTGTTTTTGGGGAGGCGGAGGCTGGTGGCTCACTGAGCTCAGGAGTCCTCTCAGCTGCAGTAGGGCTGAACCAGTCAGATGTCTGCACTAATTCTGGCACCAGTGAGGCAAGTCCTACAGAGAACAGAGGGCAAGCAGGCTGCCTGAGAAGGGGCAAACTGGACCAAGTAGAAAATGGAGCAGTTCGAACTTTCCAATGCTGATCAGCAGTGGGATGGGCTCACAAATGGCCTCTGTACTTCCAGTTTGGGAGTACAGGGAGGCTCAGTCTAACAACAATGATAAATACATCTACTATGTGTCAGGCATTAGACTAAGTATTTATAAATATTACCTCATTGATCCTCACCTTATTATCCCTATTTTAGACTTGAGGAAACTGAGGCAGGCTGGAGTTAAGTAAATTGTCCAGGGTCTCATAGCTGGTGTCTGAGGCCAAATTTGTCCTCATCTTCCTGACTCTAGGAACTGTACCACCCATCTCAAAACAAAACAAAAATTAAATGATTGCTAATGTTCCTTCCATCCCTGAATCCTATGAGACTATGAGTCTAGTCCATGGAGTCTAGTCTAGTCTCAATAGAGTGGGCAAAGCAGGAATTGGAAAGAAGGGAGGGCCGAAAGAAACATTGTGATATGGTTGAGGCAGGGGTGGGGAACCTGCAGCCTCAGCCTCAGGGCCACATGTGGCCTGCTAGGACTTTGGGTGTGACCTTTTGACTGAGTCTGAGTTTTACCGAACAAATCCTTCTATTAAGGGGATTTGTTCTGTGAAGTTTGGATTCAGTCAAAGGGCAGCATTGGAGGACCTAGAAGGCCTTGAGGCTGAAGGTTCCCCACCCCTGGTTGGGCTATGAGAGGGAAGGGTCAAAGATGACTAAGCTTCTAGTCTGCATAGCGATAGGGAAGAAAAAAAGAAAGTTAAGAGCAGCCAGCTGGGCTGGGGGTGTTGGTGAGATGTGTTTGGTCATAGAGATAGCCATAACCTCTAATAAGTTACATGTCAGGGTTACAGAGCTGAGGGCATAGAGAACAGAGATCGAAGGTCTCACCCACAGTTTTTCAGTAGAAAGCAGAACTCAGCCATCAAGGCTCTCCTCATTATTGGACAGACAAAAGCAGTGATAAATGAAAGGCATATTTTAAAATGAGAACCCCGGGTGTGAACAGAATTTGGATACTGAAATTTTCTTATCACCGTGCAGCCTAGTTCCGTGGTCCCATCTATGCCTCGGTCCCTGTTTTTATAGCCTTTTACTATTTCCTGAGGGCAGCCGGTTTCTGCAATTACCACTCTCTCAAAACTGCTCTCACAAATTAGGGAGTAGGGTAGTGCAGTGGATTAAAGTGCTGCATTTGGGGCCAGGAGACCTCCGTTCACAGCCCTACCTCAGACACTTGGCTGTGCGACTCTGGGCAAGTTGTGGAATGTCTCTTTGACTCAGTTTCCTTATCTGTAAAATGAGGATAACAGTAGCACCTGCCTCCCGAGGTTTGGGGGAGGATTAAATGAGATATGTAAAGTGCTTTGCCAGCCTTGAAGCTGTGCATAAATGCCAGCTACTATTATTTAACCTGCTTTGTATGGGGCAAGCTAAACCAACTCTCAACAGCTGCTTACAGAATCCCACTGAGCTTGTGTTCACTGATGAGAGTGGTGGGAGGGAGTGGGGGAAAAAAACCCCAAACCCAGTTCTTCCCTTCCTCCCAATAAATGAAAAAGAGAATATAAGGTGGATGTGTGCTGTGCTAGGGAATGCCATAAGGCCTCCAGATGGCCAGAGGAAAATAAAAGCCAGTTTCCGACTTTGATGTTGAAAACATGCTACTCAGTCTCTGCTGTTTGACTTCCCAAAATAACCCCCCAGTCGGGTCCCCCGGTGGAGCAGGCCCACTGTAAGCCTGGCGGCCATACTTGGGAGGCAGGAGACGAAGGCAGGGTGGAAGGTGCGCATTCCAGAGCAGTGGGGAGCCTCGGCTGTCTCAGCTCCCAGCAGCCCAAGCTAGGGTGACTCAGGCCGGAGAGCCAGAGCCCCACCCACCCTGAGAATGCACCGCCCCCACATACGTTCCCCACCCTCCCAGCTCCTGACTCTCTAGCCTGGCTTACCCACCTCAGGGCAAGTTTGCGAAATTCACCCAAGGGAGCTGGAAACAGCTCCAGCTCAATGGACTGATGTGCCTCCCTCCAGATCCCACCCCCACCTCGAGTTTCCTTAAACAGAACCTTTGCAAAAAACAGAGCCGGGTCTGCCAAGGGAGCTCAAGGCTTGTAAGCACACAGGGATTTATTCTGAAAGAGGGGGCTCATTTTTTTTAGTAAGCAAAGCTTTTTCTTTTTCTTTTCTTTTCTTTTTTTTCACAAGCTCGGCTATCCCCTTCGGCAAATTAAAACAAAAGAGCAAAAACCACTCTACCCCTACCAGACAAGGGTTGGCAGCAGAAACCCCAAGAATCATTGCAATGTCTTTAAGGGCTGAGCGGATGTGTGGGCACATACTGGGTTTTGCTGAGGCAAACTGGCCAAAGGAAGTGGTGAACACTGACGAGAGAAGGGACTGAAAACCCTGGCCGTACCCTCCCCAGCCAGCTTCTTGGGTGTCCTCTGAGGTCTGAACCATATCTGCTCAGCACTGACCTGGACCCTTGATGTATGGGCTATCTTCAATCAATCCCCTTTCAAATAGTAAAGTGGTTGGAAAATTTGTGATCAGTTAGTCCAACCTACCTATTTTAAAGAGAGGATAAGCCAAGGCCCAGAGACTGGAAGTGAGTCACCCAATGTTACAGTCACAGTATTTTTTGGACCAGATCCCAGGTCTCATGACACCAAGACCAGGACTCATTCCACAATTCTACACTGTCTCCTCCCATGGCCACACCATGGGTCACAGATTTAGAGTCGGAAGGAACATCAAAACTCGTCGGAAATTGGGACCCAGGGAGATTAAGTTAATAACTTGCCCAGAGTCATATAAATAGTAAGTATAGTGGGCCATCTCCAACTCAGAATCTCAGTTTCTATTCCTCATTGGGGACCCTTTATCCCAAAATTAGATGGGGGGGGGAGGGGCAAGAATTGAATCCAGAATCACTGATGTACCATACTGCCTTCTGGAAGGGGGTAAAAATTTCTTTAGAAGATGGGGAAGGGGACAAAGGGCCTTGGGGCAGAGATGTATGACTCAACTGAGGGAGGAAAGGCAGCAAAGCTATGATGGAAGGTTAAAGATTAAGGCAGTGAATGGATCTCAGCCCTGATTTTACAACACTCCAGGATATCTCCAGTGACCCCAGTGGCCATCATCAAATTCTCAAAACATTCTCAAAAACATTAATTTTTAACTCACTATCATTTTTTTAAAAATGGCTAAAAGGCAGAGGTAGGGGGATGGGTTAGGGGAGAAGGTAGCACAAAAACTAAGATAAGTGAAGAGAGCACCAGCCTTGGAGTCAGGAAGATCTGAGTTCAAATGTGACCTCAAAAACTTGACACTTACTAGCCGTGTGACCCTGGGCAAGCCACTTAACCCATATTGCCTTGAAGAAAAAAAAAGAAAGGGAAAGAAAAAATAAATTAAGATGAGAAAATTCTAAAGGAGGGGCATTAGAGCTTAAGATGATAGACATAAGCAGGAAAAAAAATTAACCTTTTCAGCCTGCTGATTTGTTCATTTTGCAAGCCTGGGATTAAACTTTCTGGCATGATTAATATGCCAACCACATCTTTTTCTGGAAGGAACCTTTTCCACCTGGGAGCGAAACCACTGAGCTTGTTTTGAGTATCTGTTCGTTGGCTTCAAGGCCCTTGGGAAAATCAGTCCTCTAAGAGATATCTTTCCAGACACCTGAACTGTGAGGTCCAGTTATCTATACAAGCCCTACTCCGGACAATGCCCAGCTGCATTGCCACTGAGCACGGAGATGGGTAGCCCAAAGACCTGGACAGCTCAGGACAAGGAAGTCCAAGCTGTGATTTCCGAGCTATGTCAACTCAATTCAGCAAACAGCTTCATATTCTTCCTCTATACTGAGAACTACTTAGAGGAGCCTGGAGAAATGCTGGGGACAAAAAGGAGAAGGAAAGGGGGGGAGGGGAGGAAGGAGAGGGGAGGGGAGAGAAAAGATCAAACCTAGAAAACTAAAGAGATGGGAATCTCCTAGTTATTATATATAGTCTTTTGACTACCTGGATAATTTTCCCTTCATTCCTATTTCTCAATCAAATATATTAAGGATGTGCTGGTAGATAGAGCACTGAGTCTGGAGTGAGGAAACCTTGAATTCAGATCTGGCCTCAGACACTTACTAGCTTTGTGACCCTGGGCAAGTCGCTTAACTCTCTTTGCCTCAGTTTTCTCATCTGTAAAATGAGCTGGAGCATGCTGGGGGCTTGCTGGGACACTTCCCATCCTGGAATTCGCTCCCGTTTTACCTGAGTGAGGCACCTCTTTCTTGCTGATCCAAGTCCCCCAGGGCTAAACGACTGCTTCTGTCTTTCCACTGGTTCGGCTGTTCCAGTATTTGTTCTGGGGCGCTACTTTATGGTTGTTTGGAGGTGAATATGGGAAAGCTATGGCAGTTTACTGCTTCCTCTGCCATGTTGGCTCCTAGAAGTCCTTTTCATAAAATGGGCTAGAGAAAGAAATGGTGAACCACTCCAGAATCTTTGCCAAGAAAACCCCGCAAAAGGGTCACAGACAGTATCGGACATGACTGAAACAACTGAACAACAACAAAGTGGAGATACCTCCAATATCTACCTCATAGGGGTCCTATGAGGAACAAGTGTGATGTCACATGTGTTCTTATTACAGGTCATAGCTAACTACCAAACTGTGTGATTGATGGTACCCAGAGTGCCTCTACTTTACACATGAGGAAACAGATGTTCAGGGAGATCTGATGATTTGCTATGGCCAGTTGCATGATCAGTGTCAGAGGTAGTGTTGATATCTATGCACAAACATCGAGCAATGAACTCAGTGAATTAACGCAAGGCAGTAAATTTGATCCCATATGTGTTGACCTCAGAGACTTGATGGAATATTATCTATGTCTGGAATATGATTCTGGAAGGTAGACCTGATTCAAAAGCAAAAGAACAGGCCAAAGTTGTGGTGGAGCCAGATTTTATATTAAAAACATAAACTCATGAAGAAATCTAAGACCTGGTGGAGGGTGGGGTGTAGGAGGAAAATTATGGTGGTAGCCATTTGGGTGAGAGCAGAGGAAGAGGCAGAAGTGTTGTTGTCACAGTGTACTACCTGGACGGAAGCTAGACAAAAAGTCTGAGGAATGGTAAGGGAGGCAACAACCATTTCTTAAACACTATACCAGGCACCGTATTAAGGACTGAGATACAAATATAAAGTAAAAGACAATCCTCACCCTCAAAAGGAATTTATATCATGATGGAGAAAGATACACAAAAGGGAGCTGAAAAGAGGGAGGGGAACGGAAGGTACCCGGACTGGGGCATAGTTGAGATCTAGAAAATCAGAGGCAGAGCCCAGAATAGAATGAAGGGGGCTGAACCCCTACCCTAAACGGAGGACCCAGAAGGAATTTATCATTGGGGAAGGGGACCAGTACAGTAGAGCTTGGTTCCAGGTTGAGAAGAGGCACGGTAGTAAGCCTGGAGAGTCTGAAGCAAACTGGGAGGGGAAACAGACTATAATCCTGGCCATTGTAGGCATAACTTGTAATGAAAGGGGACTTCTTTCTAGAAGTTTGTTAAAGTTTTCACTTTGTCAAAAAGTAGGACCTCTGATAAATTATTGATTTGCCTTAATACCTTAATACCATTTTATACCTCCACATTAATTTTATTATTCTATCTAATTTTGTAAAGTAACAACTTGGTCATTTGAATGGTATGTGCAGAACATTTGGGGTAGTAGCATCATTTTCATCTTATTGGCAAAGCCTAGCCATGGACATTGACTTTCTATTTAAGTCTCATTTCTGTGAAAACAGTTTTGTAATTGTGTGTGTGGGTGTGTGCACACCCTCATACATCTTGGTACATTATGTCCCAGATAACTAATACATTTTGTTGTTTTAAATTGGTTTTGTCTTTTTATCTCTTTCTCCTGGTTTCTAGTCTTATGCAAAAATGTTGGCAATTCCTTTCCTTATTTTATACCCTATTACTTTATGGCACATATTAATTGCTTTGAATAATTTTTGTTGATCCTTTCAGGTTTTCTAAGTAACACATAAAGCTGTCCACAAATAGAGGTAATTTTATTCCCTCTCTACCTTTGCTTATTTCCTTAACTTTTTTTCTTACATTCTTTCTGTAGTACACATTCCTAGCACTGTGTCAAATAATAATGGAGATAGAATCCTTGTTTCACTCACAATCTTTTAGAAGGATAGGATGAAGGAGCTGGGAATGTTTAGCCTTGAGAAAATTCAAGGGAAACCTGACTGTCTTCAACTACTTAAAAAGTTGTTATGTGAGAAAGGGATTATCCAGATTCTGTTTGGTCTAACCTAAGAGGACTTCATTAGGAGTAATAGATGTAATTGCAAAGAGGTCAATTTAAGCTCAATGTGAAGAAAAACTTCCTGAAAGGGCTATTCAAAGCTAGGCTGCCCCTTTCCCCCAAAATGGCCTAAGACGGAGAAGGAAACTGTTGTCCCCTCCAAGACAAAAGCCAAGTCCAAGGCCTTGAAGGCCAAGAAGGTGGCATTGAAGGGTATCCATAGCCACAAAAAGAAGACTCAAACATCCCCTACCTTCCAGCAACCCAAGTCACTCAGACTTCGAAGGCAGCCCAAATACCCTTGGAAAAGTGCCCCTCGGATAAGTGCCCCTTGGAAAAACAAGCTCAATCACTATGCCATGATTAATTTCCCCTTGACCACTGGGTCTGCTATGAAGAAGACTGAGGACAACCCCACCTTAGTCTTCATTGTGGGTGTCAAGGCCGACAAGCATCAGATCAAGCAGATGGTAAGGAAGCTGTATGACATTGACATGGCCAAGGTCAACACACCAATCTGGCCTAATGGAGAGAAGAAGGCCTATGTCCGACTTGCTCCAGACTATGATGCTTTAGATGTTACCTCATCTAAATTGTGTCCAGCTATCCCACTCCACCTACAACAAAAAGTTTTCCAGTGGAAAAAAAAGCTAATCTACTTTGTGTTCCCACTCCATAGAGATCTTGGGGAGACTCTGGGTGACCATTATGGCGTATATGGTAAAGGAGAATCTTATGGGGGTATGCATTGGATTTATTTGGGGATACTTGGCCACTGAGGCCCCTTCCAACTTTCAAATTCTGTAATTCTGCCATTCTAGGCCTGATTCTGAAGTAAAATGTCTAGGAACCTTGGGAACCTCTAGGAACCCTTCACTGTTCAGTGAAAGAATTAATGATAGGAATGAAGAAGGCAGACAAATATAATCTGGCATGTACCCTAGATTTGTGGAAAACAGATTTCAAAGGGTTCGAAGAAAGATTGCATTAAGAACAATCATAACTAAAAGCAGGAGACAAACTTACACAATGACCCAATGACCACAATAACATAAAGGAAAACAGCATTGAAAAGCATTAGAAGTCCAATTAATGTAATTACCTATTAAGACCACAGAGATCTGACGGATATACATGCTTCTGTTGTCTTCATAGAGAAGTGGTAGATAATAAGTATGGAATGCATTTTTTTTAGAGTTAGCCAGTGTGTTGGTTTAAGATTACTTTTGTTATTGGGGCAGCTGGGTGGCACAGTGGATAGAGCTCTAGGACTGGAGTCAAAAAACTCATCTTCCCAAGTTCAAATCTGGCCTCTGATACTTACTAACTGTGTGACCCTAGGTAAATCACTTAACCTTCTTTGCCTCAGTTTTCTCATTTGTTAAATGAGCTGAAGAAGGCAATGGCAAACCAGTCCAGTATCTTTGCCAGGAAAACCCCCAATGAGGTTACACAGAGTCAGACGTGACCGAAAAATGATTGAACTACAACTGAACACTTTTCTTATTAAAAAAAATTCTAGGGGCAGCTAGGTGGCACAGAGAGTAGAGCCCTGGAGTCAGGAGGACCTGGGTTCAAATCCGGCCTCAGACACTGTATTAGGAGGGCAGAGTTTATAATCTCAAAGAGGATCATAAACATGTCTGAAACGTTCGGAACCGCCGGATATAAGAAACTCTCAAAGTAGAAGGCAGAAGAATCAAAACATTTATTTAGGCTCCACAGTAACCAACCCATGAACCAGCAACCCCATTTTGATATATTGATCAAAAGCTTCCAGGCCCAATAAGTACGCCTTGAAAGAGTAACCAGGAGGCTACAGAGAAGCATGATTGCGTAAAGCAAAATCATGTTTCCCCCTCTATGGTAATAAGATTACCCACTGGCCTGAAGTCTTTGTTCAGCTTTCTCCCGTAGGTCAGCTCTGCTACTGGCAGCTCCTGCTTCAGCTGTGTCTGTGGCTGTGGCTGTAACTGACGTAACTGTCGTAACTGCCTCTGTAACTGCCTCTGGCTCCAACTGTAGCTGTAACTGTCGCTGTAACTGTCGCTGGCTCCAACCGGAAAAGGAAAAGAGGATCTTCAAGCTGTCCTCTCCCCTCTTATAGAGTTTTTGACATCATCAAGCACCGCCTGAACGACCAGGGCCGATTGGTTCTTGACTTGGCCCCTCCCCCTAGCATAGCCGTTAACACCTCCCCTCAGCCAGCCCCATGACTCATCACACAGGAAGTTGTCTGCTTCCTGGAATGCTCTTTGGGCTTCCTGCCCCGGAAGAGCAAGCCACAGTGTCCAGAGGCTCAATGAGGTAAGCTGAGTCATTCAAAGAAAACAAAGGCCATTCTGGCTACACTCCACCCCTTGTTATAGGATACATAATCTAATCAGCCATGTATCCTAGAACATACATTGTGATCCAATTACAAAGGAAACTAAAACATATCATTCATTATAAAGCAAAACATATCATTTGGTGACATTCCTAAATATTGGTTTACGATTCAAATGTGATCCACCCCTAGGTCCCAGCAAGATAATCTCTTCAATCAATCATCCCCAAAATAATTATTAATAATTCAAATGTCCACCCCTAAATCCTTGTATCCATTACATAGGATCAATAATATCATAACAATAAAACAACACAGCAAGGATAACACAAAATAAGTAAACAGAACACTATCATCATTTCCACCCCCCTTGAACGATTGGGGCTCAAAATCTTGGGGTGAGGGGTGAAGGTCTCATTTTCCATAGCTTCTTCATGCTGAAATTGGATGTAGAGATGGCCCTGCCCCCAAAAAGTCCCATTCCAGAGGTCATTTCTTTAACGAGCTGGCAGGAATTCCAAGAATGCTACATGCTTAGGCAGTCACCGGAAAGTGCAGGGTGCTTAAGCCTGAAGGAAACAAAACTAGCAACAAGGTTAGCCAAAACAAAGGACAAAAAGAATAGACAAGTATGGACTATAATTCTTCAAATAAAATCATCTCAAGTTTGGTTGAGATTTCAGTTATGCAAAGATCCAACATCAGAGCCAAACTCAGGTGGGAAATGTTTCTTTTCAAAAGGAACATAATGAGGAAGCCAAGAGGATCCCATCCTAGATATAGACTAAGATTGTCCTCCCAGCCTTTCCCCAAATGTACAAGTTTTCATCCGTTAATCACACAAAGTTACCTTTCCTCTGAGTGGCTTATGGCATTTACCAGCATCAGCCATACCTGTGGAGTCTGTGAATCTATTATTATAACCTATTCACGGTAAAATATATGGTTCAGGGGTACGATTTGGTAATTATTTTCCCCTGAATAGACAACTGTTACAGTGTTGTCCTTCCCATGGGCTATAACTTCTGCAGCCTTTGGAATATCATCTGGCTTCCGTTTTACCCATACCTTAGCTCCTGACTTTATTCTATCAATGGAGCAAGACCCTTTTGCCCCTCTAGTAGTTATTTTGGGAGGAGGGTCAGTTTTCACAAAGGGTATTTTTTCACAGGGGATAATAATGACTTGAACCATCCTATCATTTCTACAAAATTGTACAGGTTTTTTACCCATATTCTGGAGTGTCACAACAATTTCTTTTTGATAATTAGAATCTATCACTCCAGCCAATACATGTATTCCTTGAGCCGCTAATCCTGGTTTAGGTAATATCCGTCCAAGATGATTCTTGGGGATTCTCATACATACTCCAGTAGGGGTTTTTCTTATCTCTTTCCTATTTAACCTAAAATTCTCTATACAATGTAAATCATATCCTGCTGAACCAGGTGTTCCTGGACTTGGTAGTGGGACATCTTCCCTCACAGTCCAAAATTCAATGTTTTGGATCTCACATGTTTGCTGTTCTCTGATCTGCAGATTTGGGGTCATCATTCTGGCTAGAGGTGTACTCCCCCCTAAGGGCCTATTATTCAAATTACGTAAGGCAATAGACAAATTATCCTTCCAATGTCGATATGAATTATTTGAGCTTAATTTTCTCAGCTGTTCTTTCAACAATCCATTCATTCTTTCAATTAGCCCAGATGCTTGTGGGTAATATGGAATATGATATATCCATTCTATATTATTCAACACACAATATCTTTTCACTTCTTTGCCCTTGAAATGTGACCCATTGTCACTCTGAATCTGCATTGGGGTTCCATAATATAAACTTACAATATCTAGAGTTTTACAGGTGTTTTTCTGAGTTGCGTCTTTATAAGGACAAGCCACTAGTACACCTGAATAGGTGTCAACACACGTACATACATATTTACATCCTTTATCCTGGGGTAGTGGGCCAATATAATCTATCTGCCAAATTTGGGCTGGAACTTTTCCCCTTGCTATTTCTCCAGTAACTATCCTAGGAAGAGTTCGTTCTTTTTCTAATTGGCATATACAACACTCCTCTGTTATTTGTTTTAACAACGCATGAGAAATACTGATACCTCGATCCTGTGCCCATCGATGGGTGGCCTGGACCCCTAAATGGCCAGCAGTCTGGTGGACCCATCTTGCTAAGGCTGGGTCATCAGTTGGAGTCGGAGTAGGGACAATACATTCAGTAGCAATCTTTGCTAGTCGATCCGCATGTGCATTGTACTCACGTTCTGGTGTGGTCAGGGTTGCATGAGCATCAACATGAAAAACTGACAGATCTGTAACCAAAGACATGTCCCATATATTTTCCCATAACTCTTTACCCCAAACTTGTTTGCCATGAATCTCCCAATTCTGATTCCTCCATATAGGCATCCACGTAGCTAATCCATTAGCTACCGCCCACGAGTCAGTAAATATATGACACTGTCCTCCTTTCTCTGCTCTGATGGCCTGATGCACTGCCATCAGTTCAGCATATTGGCTACTTCCACCTATCCCAGAACTTTCCAGAGTTCTCCTTGTACAGGGGTTATAGGCTACTGCTTTCCAATGTCTCTTCTGTCCTAAATATTTTGCTGTCCCATCAGTAAACCAAGCATGTTTCTTCTGTTCTTCATTTAGTCCGTCATATCCATTATTCCATTTCACTAAGGATGGTACCATCTGTTGCTTAGATTCAAGGGGCTTTTCATTGCTCTCAGTATCAATGTTCGCCACAGATTCATGTAGAGCAGAAACTCCATTTTTGCCTGCTCTGGACCTATTCTGAATATACCACTTCCATTTGATTATGCTTGCCTCTTGTGCATGTCCAATTCTGTGAGAAGCTGGGATACTCATTACCCAAGTCATAATTGGAATTCCAGGCCTTAATACCACTTCATGACCCAGAGTTAGTTGCTCAGTTTCTACTAAAGCCCAATATGCAGCTAACAGCTGCTTCTCAAAAGGTGTATATTGCACTCCAGATGAGGGCAGTTTCCTTGACCAAAAGCCTAAAGGTACACTTCGGCTTTGTTGTTTTTGCCACAGACTCCAATTTGCATAGTCATCTTGTACAGTCACTTGTAACTCCACTGGCCCATTTTGCATAGGCCATAAGTCTAGAGCTAATTGAATAGCAGCCTTTGCTTCCTCAAAAGCTCTACTTTGTTCAAGTCCCCAGTCAAATTCATATTTCTTTCTGGTGACTTTATACAAGGGTTTTAAAATCTGTCCCAAATGTGGGATGTGGTGTCTCCAATAACCAAACAGCCCTATGAACTTTTGGGCCTCTTTCTTATTGGTAGGGGTGGGAAAATCCTGGATTTTTTGTCGAGCTTGTGGGAGAATTTCTCGCAGTCCTCTATTCCACTGTATCCCCAAGAATTTTACAGTTTGAGCTGGCCCTTGAACCTTTGCGGGGTTGATTTCCCATCCTTTGCTTTTCATATGGTCAATTAATAATGCTAAACTCTCCTCCACCTCCTTTATATTCTTTCCCTGTATCATGATGTCATCTATGTAATGTGTAAGCTGTACACCAGGTAACTTTAATTCATCCAAATGTTCAGCTACAATCCTGTGGCAAATAGTTGGGCTATGAATATATCCTTGCGGCAGGCGTGTAAATGTATACTGTCAGCCTTGCCAAGTAAAAGCAAACTGATTCCATTGCTTGGGGTCTATTGGGATTGTAAAGAAGGCATTGGCCAAATCAATAACTGCATACCAAGTCCCTTCACGTTTTTGTATTCTCTCTATTAAAGTAACCGTGTCTGGGACAGCAGCATACAAGGGAGGAGTCACTTTGTTCAGCTGTCTATAATCTACTGTCATCCTCCATGTTCCATCTGATTTTCGGACTGGCCAGACAGGGTTGTTCCATTGAGTAGTTGTAGGGACTAACACTCCTGCCTCAACACATTCTCTTATAGTGTTGGCAATTTCATCTTGCCCACCTGGCACACGATATTGCCTCAAAGTAATTATTTTAGAAGGTTCGGGCAAAGTGATTGGATCCATCTTGATTTTCCCCACTAAGACTGCATTAATGCCTATTTTCCTCACAGCAAATTGGTATTTCCCTTCAGGTAAATTTAAGGTCATACCCTTCAAAATGTCTATTCCAATGATGTATTCAGGAATAGGCACAATAACCACACTATATTCTTTCTTGGGCAACTGTCCAATTTTCATCATCAATTTAACTTGTCTGGCTGATATTTCAGTCCCTCCTAGTCCTGTGATGGTAATAGGAGTTCCATGGCTGAACTTGTCTGGATTTCCATAAATAAGGGTGGCCTCGGCCCCAGTATCTATTAATGCCTCAGTTACCGTACTTGACCCATTTTTCCAATATATGGTCAAGTTAATGTGAGGTCTACAATCCAGCCTGTGTATTTCCTTAATTTGGACTGGGGCTCGGCCTGTTCCCTAGTATTCCCTTTCATGTGATTCACTTGGGTTTGAAGGTTCAACATCTGTAGTATTTGCAGGAGCAGTTCTTATTTCCCTATCTCTCCTGTTATCAAGGCCTTTATCTCTGTACATTCTATATAATTCATTGGTTGGAATTCCATCTATCATTTCAAAACCTACCCCTGCTCTCAATAAAGCAGTAAACATTTCTTTCCTTGTTACTCTCCTTTGGCGCCAAGTTTGCTGGTTATTCACCCTTCTCTCTCGAGGAGATCTATCCCTTCCCCAGTCACCTAAGTCATGTAACTGTAAAATCTTATTTATCACTGTTGTAAGACGGCTCCCTACTTCTCCAAGTAATAAATTCAAAATTAGTTGTTTATAAGCAGGGGGAGCTGTCCTAATTATTAAATTCCTATGAGGCAGTTCCATTGGATCATTGTAATATTTGTCTGCAGTTCCTATCATAATGGCAGTCTTCATTACCTCCTCCTTTAGTCTCATGATACAATCTCTAAGTGAATACCAGGGTCTGTGCTCAGTGGGCCACATAGAATCAGTAGCATATCTCTTATTGCATCCCACAGCGGCTAATGCCAACAGAGTAGTCCTGCTATCACCATCTCCTTGCTGATGATGTTCCCTAAAAGCTTGTTGAACTAGAGGATCATGGCTGATACCTATGAATCTCATGCAGTCTGTCCCATCTACTGATATTCCACTGGCCCCTTGATCACTGAGTCTTACCATCCAAGATATCAATGGTTCTCCTATTCTTTGGCTGAATCTACTCAAAATATCTGTGACCTCTTGCGGTGAGAAATCTTCCTGAATTTCCCTTGTAACTGAATCTTCACCTCGGGTTTCTGTCTTCCTCCTTTGTATGGGTCGAGCCCTTGTCTGATCATTTAACCATCTCCTATTCTCTGTGTGAGGCACATCCTGAACCCCAGTAGTGTTTTGTGCCTCAGCCCCTAACATTGTCTCATTCTCTCCCCACTCACTTCCTCTGCCACCATGGCTAGGACGAAGCAGGCAGTCAGGCTCTTTCTGGGCTGGGTTGAAATGCACTCTGGGCTTTTTTGGTCTCCTGTTGCTCTTAGCCACATTAATAGAAAAGTTCTCATTTGAGTCAGTTTGGTCTCCTGCTATCTGAGATTCCTCTTCTTCCTGTGGGGTAGGAGTGCCCCCATGTCTTTCACTTAATCTCAATCTTTCGTATACTAGCCGGTAGGCTGATAACACTATCCAGCTTTGCCTAGATAGTGATGCCCCTGACTGAATCCCAACTTCTCGTAAACACTTTTCCAAATCCCTAGGATCTCCTCTCCGTAGCCTTGGTTCCCAGTTTTCACAGGGTCCAGCTTTTTTAGCCAATTCTTTTGCTAGGGAGGAATAAAATGGATCCTCCCATCCTGGGATATTCATCTCTTCCTCTGGAATTGTTCTGCTTCTAAATAGAGATCTTATACCTAGCGATCCCATCCTCGTCGCCAAATGTAATAGGAGGGCAGAGTTTATAATCTCAAAGAGGATCATAAACATGTCTGAAACGTTCGGAACCGCCGGATATAAGAAACTCTCAAAGTAGAAGGCAGAAGAATCAAAACATTTATTTAGGCTCCACAGTAACCAACCCATGAACCAGCAACCCCATTTTGATATATTGATCAAAAGCTTCCAGGCCCAATAAGTACGCCTTGAAAGAGTAACCAGGAGGCTACAGAGAAGCATGATTGCGTAAAGCAAAATCATGTTTCCCCCTCTATGGTAATAAGATTACCCACTGGCCTGAAGTCTTTGTTCAGCTTTCTCCCGTAGGTCAGCTCTGCTACTGGCAGCTCCTGCTTCAGCTGTGTCTGTGGCTGTGGCTGTAACTGACGTAACTGTCGTAACTGCCTCTGTAACTGCCTCTGGCTCCAACTGTAGCTGTAACTGTCGCTGTAACTGTCGCTGTAACTGTCGCTGGCTCCAACCGGAAAAGGAAAAGAGGATCTTCAAGCTGTCCTCTCCCCTCTTATAGAGTTTTTGACATCATCAAGCACCGCCTGAACGACCAGGGCCGATTGGTTCTTGACTTGGCCCCTCCCCCTAGCATAGCCGTTAACACCTCCCCTCAGCCAGCCCCATGACTCATCACACAGGAAGTTGTCTGCTTCCTGGAATGCTCTTTGGGCTTCCTGCCCCGGAAGAGCAAGCCACAGTGTCCAGAGGCTCAATGAGGTAAGCTGAGTCATTCAAAGAAAACAAAGGCCATTCTGGCTACAGACACTTGACACACGTACTAGTTGTGTGACCTTGGGCAAGTCACTTAACACCAACTGCCCTGCCTTCCCCCTCAAAAAAAAAAAACAAAAAAAAGTTCTGCTTAGGATGTGACAATGATATAAGTAAGCATCAATAATATTTTTTTAAAGAAAGGAAAAGTAGGACATCTATATTTAGAGTACCCAAGATATATTTGCTGATGGTCCACGAGTTGTTCATCCAACTACATGTCTGAACAATAGTCATTCTTCAACTACTTGGTTTTTTTTCTTGTTTAGAAAGACTGAACTCTTTGAGTGACTGTGAATATCATTTAGGAGGCCTGCAGCATACTGGGGCTTGATATAGTGAGAGCAATATTGTCTACCATCAGAGGATATGGAGGATCTCACCCACAGGGAGTGGTTATAGGAACTCTCTGCACTAGACATCCTGAATGAGAGGCAAATAAACCCCTTTGGGGAGGGTATATCTCCTTATCTTATATCTCACTTAGTATTAAGCATTGGAGAATTATTAAAAAAGTTATCTTTGTTATTACATCTTTCAAGACATCCTGCATGATTTTGACATGGGATAAAAGGAGAAAACATATTTAAAATGCCATTTCATTCTACCATGTCAAATACTTTTTCATGGTCAATAAACAGTAAGAACAGTGAGATCTCATGGTCTCTGCACCTTTCAGTCAATCGTGTAGTTGGCAAAGACTGCCTTTTCCCTTATGCCAAGTCATGTCAACATGCATTTATTCAGTGCTTACTATGTGCCAGGCACTGTGCTAAGAGCTGAGAATACAAAGACAAGCAAAAAGGAAGATAGCCCCTGCCCCCATGGAGTTTGCATTCTAATGGGGAAAGATACATAAAAGAGACCTGAAAAGTGGGATTAGGGGTAGGTAGGAGGTGGGAAGGAAAGGCACTTAGGGTCATGATGGCAAAGTCTGGAGTCAGAATCAGAGCAGGAGAGGAATGGAGGATAGGTAGCCTTGGCCTTTCCTCAAAATGGAGGTTCCAGGAAGAATGCGCTCGTGAGAAAAGGGGAAGACAGGGTGGAGTGATGGTTTATGGGTGAGAAGGGCACAGGGGTTGAGGGAACTTCCAAGGTGAGAAGGCAGCCGAGAGGTATTGCACTGAAATCCAGAGTCAGAAACAGAGCGGGGAGAAGAATTATCATGCTATAACAATCACATCTTGATGTATATTCAGATATCTTTCTCAAAAAGATTTTGTAGTGATGGGAAAGGAGACATACAATAGCTAAGTAATTATTGGTACTTTATTCATTGCTTTTTCTTCAATAATAGTGTTTAGTATCCCCCCCACCTCAGCACAAATTCCTCTGTGCATATGTAACTGGTTTATCAAGTCTTCTTAGCTTTGATTTTTTAATGGTAAATTCCATTCTTATATCAATAACTAATGCTTTTTCATCAATTAAAATAGAATATATTTTATTTTGAAGGGATGCTATCTTTCTCCTATTCAATTCTGGTCTTAACTCATTTGACAATTAAAGCTGGGTAAATGGCAAGCAGGGGAGGAAATTACAAGGAATAGCTGGTGAGTAGTGAGAGAAGGAAGCAGAGAAGACACTAGGGATTTTAAAATCGATATTGACCGGTGGAAATAGAAATTCACCAAGAACGGGTTCTATTGCGACGAAGTATGGCAGGAAAATGTAGGTCATGCAATGTGAAGAAAGTATATCTTGCTAAGGGGGAAAAAGCATGCTAGAAAAATCAGTGTATGTATTCTGCTACTGAACTTGAGGCCCATCTATCTTTGAAATTTTGAGAGGAGCAGATTAGGAAAGTGAGTAATTCTTCCCACTTTCCTCCTATATTCACACTCTTTGCTCACTGACTTGCTGGGGGAGCAAGTAGGGAATAGCAGAGAGAACACTGGACTTGGCGTTGGACCTTGGTTCAAGTGCCTGGTCTGTCACTTGGAACTTTTGTGATGCTCCTTCTGAGTTTAGTTTCTGTATCTGCAAAATGAGATGATTGGAGTAAAGGATCTCCCACAGCCCTTCCAGTTCTAATATTCTGGGATTAGAACTCTAAATTAGAGCTCTAGATTAGATAAAGTGCTAGATTAGATTAGTAGAGCAGAGGTTCTTGGAGTCCCTAGACTTTCTAAGCAGTCTGTGGATAGATTTCAGCGAATCTGTGAACTCGAATGGGAAGAAAAATCTTTATATCCATACAATTGGTTTCATTCGTAATCATCAGCATTTTTAAAAATGAGTTTAAAAACATTATTCTGAAAAAGGGGTCCCTAGATTTCATCACACTGTGAGAGGTGTCCATGACAGAAAAAAGGTGAAGCCCCACCCTAGAATATAAGACTTGGCTTGGTATCACCAGAACTAATCATCGTGCTTCTGTTCTTCCTAGATGCTTAATAAATGTTTGATGAATTAATTGTTGCACTGTGACTCCATGTAGAATCCCCTGAGATTCTAGGGGACCCTAATATTTACCAACCATAAATAAATAAATCTTCTCAGGTACGTGACAGAGGTGAGACCTGAAGCCCCGCCCAAGGCCTTCCAGTCAAGAAGAGGATGAGTCCATGGATGTGTCTGTCTCCTCCATGGAGAGAAATCCCCTTTGTATCTTTAATTGTGTTTTTGCACTTAACAACAATAATAATCATGGCTAATGTTCATATCACACTTTAACGTTTGAAAAGCACTTTGTATGGGTCATCTTGTTGAAGCATAACAACATGGGAATATAGATACTGTCCTTTTTAGAGATGGAAAAACTGAGGCTCTGAGCTGGTGATTTTCCCCTGGTGTCACCAACTGTCATGCTATAATAGAAAATCACTCATTTCACTATTAACGTCCTGAAGTTTTCTCCAACAAAGTTTCTCATTGTCAGATATCTACCCTGTGTCCTAATTATTTTGCCACTGACAATTTCTCTTCTCTCAAAAAATGGGCCTTTTGGCTTGGCTGATCACAGTTACCATTTTCAGCAGTCCGATTTAGTGTATTTCCAAAGAGCCCAGCCCCCATACCTCTGGCCGGTGTGAGCTGATGTATCACCCTTAGACAAATGTGCGTGTGTCTCAATTACAGTTATTGGTCAGCAGCTCATAGCCAGATGTCAGCAAGAAGTGATGAATTTAGATTTGGCTGTTCTTCGTTGTGCTCTGAGGCTAATTGAACAAAGCCAACAATCTTGTGACTTAAATTTCTGAACCTTATGACCAATTAGAGGGTCCAGCCTTTCTCTCCTAAAAGTTGTCATCTGAACCAGTTCCTGGAGAGATTCTGTGGGAGATGAAGAAAGGCGTTATCCTGCTAAGTAAGGAAGCTCCTCCCTGGGTAAGTGAGGCACATTGGAAAAGGTGCCACCTTCCTTCACTGTGGGAAAAGCAAACAGCGACAGATCTTTGTCAGAGTGGATCTGTGCCCACACAGGTGGAGTTGACGTTGTTATTTGAAAGTATGTCATGTACTTTGTTAAAATATATTGTTTCTTGTCCCCTTGAACAGCAGAACTAATGTCAAAACTACAGTGATGCAAGAAACTGAAAAGGATGTAAACTCCAGTGCACAAGAACCTCTGGGGGAGAGGCAGGCTGGTTCAGAGAAAAGAGATTTGGATTTGGAGTCCGGGAGTTGAGTTTGAATTCTAACCCCTTCTATTCTGGTTGGCCCAAGGCAGGTCGTTAAATCTCTGGGCATCAGTTTTTTCTCTTGTAAAATAAGAGGGTTGGGGCTATTTTGAGGGGTAGTTGAGGAATCAGAAAGTCCATTGCAACTGAGATTTTAAAAGGCTCTGGAAAAATAGTCAGTGTACCACTCACTGTACAGGGAAATTCCATCCTCATCACTGGACAAGGACTTGAGAAGCAGAAGACAGCTAGGTGGTGCAGTGGATAGAATGCCAAGCCTGGAGTCAGGAAGACTAAGTTCACATTTGACCTCAGACACTCACCAGCTGTGTGACCCTGGGCAAGTGATGTAGCCTCTGTGTGCCTCAGTTTCCTCATCGGTGTAATAGCCCCTACATCCCAGATGAAGATCAAATGAGATAATATTTATAAAGCACCTAGCACAGTACCTGGCACACAGTAGGTGCTATATAAATGTTGCTTCCATGGATTTAGCAGAGAAGACAGTGAATGATGATTCGGTTTGGCCTCTTTTACCATTAGATATCAGAGTCAGTTTTAGCACCTAGAGTGCAAAGAAGCTGGGTGTGAAGCCACTAATATTCCCCTTCCTATCTCTCCTACCACCTCCCCCACCCCCACCCCCCAAAAAATGCTGCTCTCGAGCTGACCTTAGAGTTGGCCACATTTTCATGGAGGCAGCTATGCCCCCATAGATCTTTTCTGTCTTATTCTTGAACCCCCTTTGGACAGCAAGCAGCAATCTCTGTCTCTCAGCTCTTCCTTCATTTGTGAATTTGCCAGAGTGTACTTTCACCTTTAAGCCCAGCTTAAACTCATCCTGAACCTTGTCCTAAGCGCAGGGCTCTGATCTCCTTATCTCCTTAGCTGCTGCTACAATTAAGAACCTGTGCTACTTGCTCCTAGGTGGGCTCACCCACCAGCCTCTAGACTAAGATTCCCATTTTTCCATTTGGCCTTGGAGCTAGAAGGCTTTGGTTCCAGGCTTAATAGAACTTCCCTTCAGGGCCCCCACCCTCCTAAGAGGGGACAAGATAACAGCAACGGTTTCTGTATCATGAAGACATTTTCAAAAGGTGATAAAAAAAAAAAACGCCTAAGGACATGGAGAATCTCCAAGAGGAGGACACTGAATAGAAAGAAAAAAAAGATTCGTAACTGATTGGACCATCAATATCACAGAGCAACTGTGTCCCTATATATAGTAAAAGAAGATGGGATAAGAAAAGCACAAAGGACTTGTCCTCCACCTCCAAAGCAAAAAAAAAAAAATGACAAAAAAGACAAAAAAAGAGAAAGAAAGAAACACAAAGCAGTTTTGTGCAGAAGCAATGGCTTATACACTGGAATCAGATCTGTTCAAGGAGAAAAGGGTCAGCAGAGACTATGAAGAGCTTCATTAAGGAGCTCACCTCAGCTGTTGACAGAGCAAGTGAAAGACCCTCTGGAGCATGAAAAAGGTGAATTGGTGAGGCTACAAAACACAGGCTGGCAAGGAGGGTGCACATGAAAGCCGACAGAAAGGTTGAAAGAGAGGACTATAAAAAAGCTGTGCCAGGAAATCCAGGTGGCCCTGCAGAAAGACTGGTGAGAATTCAGAAGACTTCATCCCCCAAAGGCAGCTGAGAAGACACCGAGATTGAAGAAGCTTCATAGAGACCTTTGATTCAAAGCTGAGGATGCTAGCCATTCTGAGAGATGGGAACAGCAAAGCTACCATGGAGCTCCGTGAGCAAATGAACAGCACCAGCCAAGAATGCTGTCTGCATCAATCTCCTTCCCCCTAACAAAACATCAAGTATATTAAGTAGGATGAAGGAATAGAAGCCCTTAGGTGGATGCCAATCGGGAAACACCCCAGAAATGACAGCATCTATTCTGGGAATTTTGAGGTGAAGAGATAAATGTAGCAGGCATTTGCAGAAAGATCCAAGCATTACCTAGTAGGGAGTCCAGTCTCTCAGGCACAGAAAGCTTGAAGAGCTATCCTGACTCTGAAGAAAGACAGCCTGGAAAATCTTGGCATTTCTGACTCTATTGTTCTCCCTCCCAATCATACACCCACCCACATTAAGAAGGACTTTGAGAATTCTGCCAGACCCAAGCAAGTGAACTTTCGTGCAGTATCACATACATGTAGTCTGGCAACTTTTATAAAAATGCAAAGACTCAAAGTGACCTGATGGAGTGAGTTAAAAAAGGAACCTGTCTTGGCCATGTCGTGGACACACACACTCACATTTCGATTTGAAATTCTGTGCCCCCCCCCCGGCCCCCAGGGTCCCTTTTCCCATGGGGAGGCTTATGCAGGCTCAGAATTGTGCCATTTGGGATATGCCACATCTGACAAGGATCTACAATAATCACTGTTCTCACCGGAACTATAGTTCGAAGGAGCCTTAGGATCCAGAACTTCTCCATTTCACTTGCTAAGCACACAGTCTGGGGATGACTGTCTCCCGGAAGGTCCCTCCCACCCCACCCCTACCCCATCCCCGTTTCTCTGCATCTAATCTGCATGTGGACATCCCCCAAAACACACTCTCAAACTGCTGGAGATCCGAACCCCAATATGGCCTCATTCACAGATGGCTACACATCTCTCACTAGGCAACTCGCAATGTTATTCTCTGCTTCAGTCACTCAAACAAAAACATTAACCTCATTTTGGTATCCTCTACACTTGGCTCTCAACTGTCTCTCCCAAGCACCTAGGTGCTGGCTCTTTGACATGCCTACTATTCTAAGAGTTGACATCAGAAAAATGTCCTTTGTTTTGCAGTTGTGTCTCAATCTTTGTGACCCCATTTAGGGTTTTCTTGGCAAAGATACTGGAGTGGTTTACCATTTCCTACTCCAGCTCATTTTACAAATGAGGAAACTGAGGCAAACAGGGTTAAGTGACTTGCTCAGGGTCACACAGCTAATAAGTGTCTGAGGCTGGATTTGAACTCGGGTCTTCCTGACTGCAGATGCAGCACTCTATCTATTGATCCACCTAGCTGCCAATACACACTACTTCTCACAGATTCCCTTTTAGAGGATAATTGTGTCTTGTTTGCTCCCACTGTCAGAAAGCTCTGAGAAAAGCTGCAAAAGCTGCAGATTACCTTAGAGTAGCAGTTCTCAAACTTTTTTGGTCTCAGGACCCCTTTATATTCCTAAAACCTGAGGTTTCCCCCAAAGAGCTTTTGCTTATATGGGTTGCATTTATCAATAGTTATCATATTAGAAATTAAGAAGTTTTAATATCATTGTGAGGGACAACTAGGTGGTACAGTGGATAGAATGTGGGGCCTGGAGTCAGGAAGACCTGAGTTCAAATCCAGCCTCAGATACTTACTAGCTGTGTGACCCTGGGCAAGTCACTTAACCCTGTTTGCCTCAGTTTCCTCATCTGTAAAATGAGTAGGAGAAGGAAATGGCAAACTGCTCCAGTATCTCTGCCAGGAAACCCCAAATGAGGTCACAGAGTCAGACACAACTGAAATGACTGAACCACAACACAATATTGCTTTGAAAATAATTTCAACCTTGCAGATGGAAGTGTCTCTCAAAGACTCCTCTGGGAGAACCATCGGCTCAGAGCACAGTGCATGGCACATAGAATGCCTAAATAAATGCTCGCTGCTTGACTGATTGGTTAGAGATAAATCTCAATAAAACAAATGAGCGGAAAATGAATATGTACTTTCAAGTTTTATATAGAACTTTAAGGTTTGCAAAGCACTTTACTAATCCATTGGATCCTCGCAACAACACTGTGAGGTAGGTGTTTTACACCCCTGTTTTACAGATTAGGAAACTGAGGCTGAGAGAGATCAAGTGACTTGCCCAGGGTCACACAGCTAGCATCTGAGGCCAGACTTAAATTCAGATCTTCCTGATCCTAGATCTAATACTCTAGCCTATACTGAGGAAATAGTATAACACATATATATACCTGGGTCACCAACTTTGTCAAGCAAAGGGAATAAGGCAACGCAGAATTAATTGATAAGGAGTTGCCCGTGAAGATCAAGACATAATTGCTTAAATCCACAGGGCTGCCCATCATGCAAAAGGAAGAACCATCAGCAGGATCATATGGCTGAGGAGAACTCTACAGAAGGTCCTGGATGACAGATGCGGGGGGGAGGGGGACAGGGTGCAACTTGTCAGGAGAAAGGGTGCTGGATGGGTTACATCCCAAGGACAACAGCTTATGGATGGACTGGCTAATTAATAAATTGGGATCCCAAGGGCCCCAAGGCAGCTGAATAGGAGAACAAAAAAAAACCCTTCTTTGATAGGAGTCAAGTTAGGCCGTTTGAACACAAATGTCATTGCCAGTCACAGGGTCATAAAATCTGTTGTTCTACGGATCAGTGCTCACAGATTAACGAACAATGACAGGCCCGAAGCTTCTTTGTGTACCTTGTCTTATATCCTCTAACAGACTAGAAGCTTTCTTGAGGGCAGAGACCCGCCACAATGCCTAGCACTTGGAATGACTGCTTCTATTGCAAGCCTCTAAGAATCTTTAAGCCTTTCACTTTGGCGAAGCCAGTGGCTGGGCTCCTTTTAGTTCAGAGGAAGTGCAGTGGAGACAAGGAACAGTGGTTTGGGAAAGCAGTGGGTGGGACCTGGAGTCATAGTCATTAAGCCTCCAAGTCCCAGCACCACAAACCAAGGCGTTCACATCTGTCTCCCAGCTGGTGGAGATGAGACTTAGCACTGATGAGCCAGAGAGACAGGAGGCGAAGGAGCCAATGGCTAGGGACAGGATTGGGCGGAAAAGGAAAGAGAAGACAAAAGTGGACCAGAAAAAGGAGGGAGGAGTACTCCAAGGCCGAGATCACAGCACAAATGCTTCAAATGCAGCATTCGGTTCCAATGCACTTATTGTACTCAGCCACACATTTTTGTGGCTCAGGGTGGAGAGAGGAGCTTTGTAAAATATGCTTGCATGTAGATTAAACAGTAAATGCATGCTGGCATGTTTTGCCAAGGGCCACCTGCCTACTCATGCAGGCTTAAGGAGTTAAATTAATTTCCTTTGCTTCTCTTTCTGTCTCTCTGTGTCTGTCTCTGTCTGTCTCTCAACTTCTCTCTCTCTCTCTCTCTCTCTCTCTTTCTCTCTCCCCGCCCCTTCCTCCTTTCTCTCTCTCTCTCTCTCTCTCTCTCTCTCTCTCACTCTCTCTCTCTCTCTCCCTCTCTCTCTCTCCCTCTCTCTTCCCCTTCCTCTTTCCTCCTCCTCCTTTATTTTTCCTCCTCCTCCTCCTCCTCCTCCTCCTCCTCCTCCTCCTCCTCCTTCTCCTTCTTCTTCTTCTTCTTCTTCTTCTTCTTCTTCTTCTTCTTCTTCTTCTTCTTCTTCTTCTTCTTCTTCTTCTTCTTCTTCTTCTTCTCTCTCCATCTCTATCTCTGTCTTTGTCTCTCTCTGTCTGTCTCTGTCTCTCTTTATCTCTCTCTTCTCTCTCAATCTCTCTCACTTAAGTAGGGACTAGAGATTGCCTGATGTGTCATGCCTAGGGCAAATTCCCCTTGGTCCATCCCCTTCTCCCCTCTGACCTCAATCTTCCCTCTGATTGTCTGGCCAGGCAAGTCACTGGAAAAACTTGTCTCATAAATGTCTGAATGCATGACCTTTTGTACACAGATGCATAGTCATGTGCTTCTGGTCATAGAATCCCGTGCAGAATCATAGCTTTAAAAACGGAAGGAACCTCTGAGACCATTTAGTCCAAATTCTTTATTTTACTGATGAGAAAACTAAGGCCCCAGATGTCAGTTATGGGGCCAAGGTCCCTCGGGTAGTTAAGTGTCATTTGATTTGAGGATTTAAGCCCAGGTTCTCTGACCGCTGAGCCAGAGCTCTACTAACAGTCTGGCAGTTTGAGACCAGGCTTTTGGTTGGAGGTTTTAGTGACATGGACCCAACCCTTTAAAACTTCCAGTTTATAAAACAAAACAGGCTCCTAGCCAAGGGAGTCTCCAGCTGCTAACTGACCCGGCCTACAAAGTCAACTTGAGAGAGCTGTAAATACTGTAATCCTCCTCTAAACCCTTCTAAGTAGGTTTTATCTTGTGACCTGTATAACCAAATTAGAGAAAAGAAGCCCTAATTCCAGCCTGTTAGCCTCCGAGATAGTAGAGAAAGCAAACACAATATATTGTCAAATACCAAATATGTGCTGCCTTTAGGATCAAAGCCAAGCTGTTTGCGTGATTCAATTTTGTTTTTTTTTTTTTAAATCAAAGGAATCCAGCATGTATGAAACATTTTCTCAGAACTATATACAGAAGGAGGTGGGGTAAGGAGAAAAGATTGGTGGGGGTGGGGTGGATATGGTTGCCCAGTGAGGTCAGTGAATCCCTAGGTTCTGTAGAGTTAGAGGCTACCTCTGGTTTGTTTCCTGTTTCTAGGCTAGTGACTTTTTACAATAATCTTGTTACTGACCTGGGTGCTCGCTGGGGCCTTATTGCACAATATCAGGAAACAGTCCATATGACATCCTGGCCCACAAAGCATACATGTCCTGTTTCTTATTCTGCAGCTTTTTTTTTTTATAAAGTGTTTTTCTTTCCCATAAAATCATCTGGAAGCAATTGCTCCCAACAGCTGGATTTGCTTTCACAATTGGTAAACACGTAAAATGGAAGGCAGGAGAAGATGCAGTTTCACCAAAGGCCCCTGGTGGTTTTCTGTTGTTGGTCGTTGTCCCCTTCCCCTCCTTCCCCCGCTTCCCCCTGCCCTGCCCCCCTCAGTTTGGCTCATGTTCTGAGACTCATCTCCCCATTGTTTCTACAAAAAGCTTAATCAAAACTGTGAGCACACTTAGACTGGTGAATCCAGATTTCATTTTCCTGGTTACGAGGTCAACATGTTCTTCCTGGGAGAAATTTTCTGAATACTTCGTAGATAAAATCGATCAGATGCAGACCAGATTACCAGTTGCCAAGATAACTGAGTTACATATGGGGACCAGCAAAGTGACATCTTCCCAAAGTTCCATCCATCACTATACAGTTTGCATTTCTTCAGGTCCCCAAAGAATAATTTCTCAGTTCCCTTATTACCTCCCACCAAAGCTGGTAAATAGCATTACCAACAAAGATGATAAATACCATCTTGTGGATGGATCCTGAATCCATTCAACAAATGGTCTTTTCTGCTGTAGTCAAGAACCAGACAGGAAAAAAAGAAATTCATCAGAATGGCCAACCCTGAAAATTTAGCTATTTTCTGCACTGTTGCTGACCCGGCTCACATACTTTCCATTCTATCTCTGGACAGTCCTAAGCACCCTCCCCAGAGGTTTGTTAAGAAGGGCTATTTCTGGGTTTTGGTTTACTCTGTCATTAGAACGTCCCATGGGTAAAGTTTGGGGGAGGGGCTGAGATTAAGAGCACCATGTAAGAGATGGGGTGGAAAAATAAGGCACCATATCTGGTCTCTCCAGAAATTTAAGAAATGTTTCTCTTTTGTTTCTCTCTCTCTCCTTTTTTTTTTTCCTTTCTAGATCTGTAATTTCATTGATATAAGGAACTCTCCATGTAGAAAGGGCATCCATCAATGTGGACCCATATTAAATTTTTAGAGAATTGCCCGTAGCAGAGACTGGTTCAATGATTTGTTCATGCACATAAGGCCAGTATGTCAGAGGAGGGATTTGGATTTAAATAATCCTGACTCCAAGTTTCACTCTCTATCCACCACCCCACCTGGCTGCCTTTTACGTCTTTGAGTTAAATTACACTGAAGTCATCTCACCTTTTTTATGTCTTCTTTTTTCCTCTTTATCAGTGGTTTATGTCCATAGGCCTAGTTCTTGGCTGCATTCTCCTAAAAGCACTCCCTTTCTACTCAGCTGAAGGTGTCTTCCTCTTTCTCTTCTCTCCTTTTCCTCCCACTTGGATATTACATTCCCTTGCAATATCCCCAATGAGGAGTTCATATCACTCCTAAGCATCTTAAAGGCAACTCCTGTTGATTTCTGTTCAACTTTCAAAATACTTAGAATACATGTTTATGTTTTAACATGGACACTTCTGGTCCTTTGTCCTTCCTCAAGAATGTAACAACAATGTTATTTGCATCTACTGTGGCTGTGTAAGACCAATAACACCAGCACACAGGAGGGCTGCTAACACAGGTTCTTTGATCTGCTTTTCTAAGGAAAGCAACTTTAAGGGGTTTACAATCTCACTTTAATTAAACATACATATATCATTCACTTAGTTCAGGGGAAAAAATTAACACCCTGAACTTCAGAGAAAACACAAACAGAAATTGTAAACAGAGAAAATATAGACAGCAAATAACACAAATCAACAGACAGACTTCTAGCCGTCTGACTAAAGCTATACATACATAGTTACCAGAGAGAGAAGCAACAACATGTGCGTTTTCAAAGCCGGGGAGCTCCTTAACGGCTACCCAGAGTCTCCACACCAACACTCTTCCAATGAGTGAGCCCCAAGCAAAATGCTAACCTCACAGTATATATATACTTCTTCAGGGTCAGAGGGCATTACAACCACTTGACTCAAACCCATGTGACCTAGGCCTTCCTGTGACTTAAGCAGATCATCAAAGACTCTCAATTCAATCAAAGACCCTTGATTGAAACAAAGGCAAGACTCAAAGGCACTCGATTGCCTTAATGCTGAGAAGTACTCCAAAAAAAAAAAAAGCAGCAAAAAGTCCTGCTTTGCTTGCCATTACAAAGAAATAATCCTGTCTTTGGGAAAACAGGTACAGTATTCTTCCCAAGGTCAAAAAACAAAACAAAACCTACCCTTTTAAAATTTCTCCTTCTTACCAGCCTCTTCTCCCAACTTTCTTTTCTGGGACAATAGCACTACTTATTCTCACTGGGTCAGGCTTAAAACTCTTGGGTCTTTGATCCATCCTGTTCTTTCATGCCCCATATTTACTCACTCAGTGATGCCAGTTTTTCTTTTGAAATGCCTTTAATACGCATCCTTTTCTCTTTATGCTTACTACTAATAAATTCATCTGGGCCTTCATTGCCTCAGGCCTAAGCTAATATAACAACCTTTTATCTCTGTACTTCTACTACTACTAAACTAATTTTCCTTAAATGTAGTTTCATCTCATCACTCCCCTGTTTGAAAATTTTAATGACTTCCCAATTTCTTACTGCATCAATTATAAATTTCTCTGCTTGGCTTCTGAGGCCTTCCACAGCCTGGCCCCCTTTTATCCATCTGCTTTATTTCCTTCTACTCACCAATATATTCTCTTTTATAATTGGGCCTATCTCTTCAATTTCTTATGAATTCACTGCTCTCATTCCCACCACCCTGCTTTTTTTCAGGTTGTGATCATTATCTAGATTAACATTGGTTCCCAAAGTGGGCCCTGGGGGGCACTGGAACAATCCAGGGGGGTGGTAGTAGCTTCTGGTGCAATTAGGGGATGTTGAATAAAAATAAGGGGGTGGTAGAAGCATAAGGAAAGAAGAGAAGAAAACTTTGAAAAATCATTCGCATGTTTCATCTTTTGTGTAACAGAGTTAAAGTCTCAGTGATTACATTTTTTCCAAATAAATACACAAAATGCAAGTTATAACTCATCAGTGGTCAAGTCCACCAACAGGTTGTATCAGCAAGGCAATAGTCAAAACATCGCTGACAATTGTGAATATGCTTGTGTAGATCTGTATTGCAAAATATAAGAGACTCTCCATATAGAAGGCAGAAGAAGTAAAACATCTATTCAGACACCAAAGAACCAAATCCCAAAACAAGTGAGTCCAACCCATCCAAGCAGCAACCAGATCTCAAAACCGGTAAGCCCATTTCATCACAGCGGCAAAGAAAGTAAGACACAATATCACAGCATGGAGCCTCACCATCCCATTAGCCTTCCCCCCTGCTGGGGCCTTCTCACACACCCACACTCACAAATCCTAGCTCATTCCTTGCCTGTGTCCTTCTCCTCCCATGGTTCTAACTCCATCTGAGCATTTCCTGCTCCACCCTTCTACTCGTTCAGCAAGCTCCTCCCACCACATGTGACTTAGGCTTCTTGTGACATAAGCAGGTCATGTGGGCCTATTAATGGGTGGGAAAGATCTTCGGATTTACATTACCATTACACAGGTCTTAACAAGCAAGTGATGAGAGGCCAACATGTCACATATTGTCAGGAAGTCCAGCATGTATCAGCAAGAATATGTGCACTGATGATTTATTTGCAATACGATACTATATGGGTAAATGACACAGTATCGTGTCATCAAAATTTCAATGCAGGAAAAAACCCCACAAATTTATAATAATTTAATAACAATTTTAAAATGCATCATTTTTTAAAAAAATTTTAGGTATTTTTGAAATGACACAAATTTCAAAAAAAAAACTGTTAAAGGGTCAAAGTAGATTTCTAGGGAAGCACTGAGTAATTTTTTTTTTTGAAAAGTGGGTGGTAGGACAAATAACTTTGGGACCCTCTGATGTAGAATAGCAATTTTCCCTCTCCACTGTTTATCCTATTCTTCAAGGTCCTGCTAAATTTTCAATACCTTTCCCAAATTGCTCATTGATCTTCTCCTCTAAACTCTCTCAGCACTTACAAGATATACAGTGCAATTCAATGCTTAAATATACATCTATATTTATATTGACTCACTAACTAGACTGTGAGCTTCTAGAGGGCAGGAACGATGTTGCATCTTTTTTCTGTATCACCTTCCATACCTAGAACAGTGCAGGAGGCCTGGAAGATGGGATGGGGACTGGACTTTGTGACTTCATTGCTATTAAGAACTCCCTGAAGAGGAAACTCCCTCTACCAAGGCAGGTGGGTTCCTTCTCTGCTACCTGTCGCCTCAGATGGTTGCCTAAGATTCTGACAAGTCAAGAGCCTTGTTCTGGGTCACACAACCAACAGAATGTGCCAGATCCAGGAGCTGGCCCAGGTTTTCCTGACTCTGAGGCCAATTCTCTATCCATTACGTCACGCCGCCTGCCATACATAGAAGGCACTTAGTCAATAATTGTTAATTGAATAATTAAAAAAAATTCCTAGTCTAAGTTATGGTAAAAGACATATACTATGCAGCATGCTGAAAGAAATTCCATTAGGCTACAGGTAATGGGGACTGCGGAAACTCTCTGAGGCTTCCAGTTCTTGTCTAAAATGCTCTGTGTTGGGGGAAGTAAAGCCTCCTCCTGCCGGCAAAATCCAAGACAGTAAAAGCGCCACTCAGTTGAAGGTTTTAGTCTCTGGGGGAAAAAAAGCCGAGAAAAGGGAAGGAAAAGAGAGAAAGAGGAAGCCTTTTCCAAGGCTTGTAGATTAAGTATATTTAGATACTCCCTAAGAAAGGAATCAGAAGCAAGCAGGGTCTGTGCCATAGCTAAAAACCAAGTTCTCTGAGAAAAAAAAGAAACTTGCTTATGGAAAGATCAGAAGATCTGAGCATCATTACTGAAAAGAATTGTGAGAAATTATCTCCCAATCCCCAGTTGAAGACAGTACTAGTCTTGGTCTCTTTTTTGGTGTCAACCTCTGCTGAAATATAATGTTGTCAAATCAAAAAGGGGACAGATCTGGAATTTGTAACCCTGAAGGAAAAAAAAAAGAGGCTAGCTGTGTATCATCTTAATCAAAGGATGTGCCACCCTTAGCTGGAACTCTGTCTTGTCCCCTGGCCTCAGTGACTCCATGTGCTGGAGGTTAAGGATTTGTTAGAGAAGATGGGTTTTGATTAAGTGTCTCATATGGTATGATGTGACACACTCTTTATCATTGGAAGGGAAGGTTGCGGGCCAAAGAGTGCTTTTTAGCTAGCTCCCAATACAAATTAGGAGTTTCAGGGAATGGCACCTTGATCTTTCAAGGGTCCAATGAATGTAGGTGTGTTTGGTGAGATGGCAGAAAAGCCAGTTTCCAGGTTCCCACACTAATGGGCTGGTTACCCACTCTTGGAGTTTGACTTGAGATTATAACACAAGGATTTGCTGCCCCCCACCTCTTCTAAATTTCTTCATTTCCTTGAAGTCCTGGGCAAAGGTCTCTGTGTCTTCTGCTCCTTTGGAATTTCCATTTCTGTGTCAGGTAGTGTCACTTGAGGAAATGTTGAAGCATTCATTTCGTTTAGTGGCCACTAGCAGGCCCAATCTTGCATGAATTGAATTCAAAGACTGACTTTTCTAAGAACTTAGCTTTGAAATCCATAGCCAAATTGTCCCACCCACCATCACCACCACCAAAGGCTCTAGTTACACTTTCCTCCTTAGCTCTATCTAGAGAAAGGAGAGGTTAGAGCAGAAGCCTCCTCCTTCCCAATTGGGAACGGTAAGATACACCTCACAAATCCCAATTCTGGCCCCATTTTGAGAAATGAAGCTATAACCAGAATGTGGCTACACTAACCATTTAATATGTACTTGTATATCCCTTAAGGGCAGAGACTGTGTGTGTGTCTTTTTTTTTTTTTGTCTTTTTATCCCTGGCACAGTGCCAGCCACATAGTAAGTACTTAACAAATGTCTTTTGATTGATCGACAGATACAAAGAAAAGCAAAAACAATCTCTGCCCTCAAGGAGATTGCATTCTAATATAATGTTACTTAATGAGCAGCCATGGTGCCAGAGGACTGATGATAAAGAATGTTACCCACCTCCTAACAGAATCAGTGTACAAAATAAGACAGATTTTTTTTTATCTGACCAATGTGGGAAATTGTTTTTTCTTGACTATGCATATCTGTTATGATTTCCCTCTCCCCATGGGAAGATGGGTGGGAAAGAGAGAAAATAGATCTTTAACTGAAAATTTATAATTTAAAACTTACGCTTAGACAAGTTAAAGGACTTGCCTGTGGCCACACAACTAGAAAATGTTACAGCTAGGATTTGAACCTTCCCCCTACTCCTCTCCTGCACATCCATTGAGAAGCAGTTCAAGACCTTTTTAGGATATAAAACCTTTTTCTAGTTTACTCCAGCCCTTAGCAATTTCTCCTGTCTGAACTTCTGAGACTTAATTGCGTTATCATTCATTTGGCAAGGGACAGGCTTGTGAGAGTTCTTATATGAGTGAACTACATTATCTACCTTTAAATGCATCTGTGCCTCGTCTCTCCAAAGACAATGTAGGGTCCCTAAGGGGCAGGGACGAATTCCTACTTACTTTTAATCTTCACAGAACCCAACACAACAGTTTCGTGCTAATTAGGATCTTGGATTGTGAACTTGATGACCCAAAGTGTCCTCTTCCTTATCAGCGATTAATACAGGGCGTCCCAAAAGTCTTAGTGCTGTTTTAAGCTTTAATAGCCGCTTGGAGAGCCCCCACTAATTCAATTCCATAGCATCTATTGAACACCTCTCTATACAGAGCCACAAAGGAGATACCAGTTTTAGACAAGACACAGTCCCTGCCACCATGGAGTTTGCGGCTGAGTAAAGGGATATGACAGAGAGAACCATACGGCAAAACGAGACACGATAAATGTGTGAGGTACAAAATGCAATGTGAGGGCCGAGGGAAGAAAGATCATTTTTAAGTAGGGGATCAGGGAAACTGTACAGGGAAGATGATATTTGAATTGGGCTTTAAAGAATTCCTAGGATGGAGCAGGCATTTTAGGCATAAGAATAATGAAAATAAAGGCACAAAGGGGAAGAAAGTTCAGCTCATATTTAAAGGAAGTTAATCAGTCTAAATAGTCTAAAATGTATAACATAAGGATGAGAGAGCGTCCAAGAAGCCTGCAAAAATGAGGCAAGACCACATGGTGGAAGGCCTTGAATGCTTGGCAAAGGATTTTGAGTTGCATTTGATAGGCAATAGGCTAGCATTGAAAGGTTTTCAGCAGAGGAATGATATGGCCATATCTCTGCATAAGAAAGATAAACCTGGCAGCAATGTGAAAGGTGGATCAGAGCATCCCACCTTCTATAGGAAGACTTCCCCAACCTCTCTTAATTCCAGTGCTTTCCCTCTGTGAATTATTTCCATTTATCCTGTATATAGCTTGCTTTGTATGTATTTGTTTGCATATTGTCTCCTCCATTAGATTGTAAGCTCTTTGAGGCCAGGGACAGTCTTTTGCCTTTTTTTTGTATCCCCAATGCTTAGCACAGTGCCTGGCACATAGTAAGCACTTAAATGTGTATTGTTCAATTGATTGAGAGAAAAAGCACAAGGAATAAGATCTATTAGGAAGCTCTCTTAATAGTATAGCTGAGTGATAATGAAGACTGGTACCAGAATGGCAGCTGCATAAACAGAAAGGATATTTACATCTATTTTATACAAATTATATACATATGTGTGTATACAGATAGACAAATGTCTTCTCATCCTGTGTGATCTTGTCCATGGACCTTCTAAAAGTCCTCCATAGAGGATCTGCCCAGTACACTGGAGGCCTAGCCTTCCCCTTTCACTGTTCCACCAAAGCCAGTGCAACACTAAGATTGTCTATCTTTTATGCTTTTCTCTGGATACAGATTTTTTGAGTCACTCATGTCCCCACTGATGTCTTTTATTCCACTTTGTACATTTTTTAAATTGGCATCTAGTAAACACATAGAATCATAGTTCACAAGCCTCCATTACTATATTTTCTTTTATTAGGTTGATTGAAGAACATGGTTCAAAGCAAAATCAGTTAATCCAACAGGACAGGAAAATCAGTGATAAGAAACTTCTTACAGACACACCTGAATACTCTCCGACTGTTTACCATACTGTCAAAGGGAGAGAGGAACAAACTCATTGTTCCATTATTTTATTTATAAGTGGTTTTTATTTTATTTTTTTGAAGTTTTGTCTGGTCCTATCAAGCTAGAAAGTCTTTATGCGTGGTACAGTGATATACACACCATATCTATCATGGGCCTCTTGCAGCACACCAAGGGATTTCAGGCAGCCCACAGAAAATGCAGAGTAAAATATCCTCTACATCCTTCTCAGGCCAGCAAAATCCTTTGGTATGCCAGCGAGCCATAAGCACCTGTGTTCCCGCAGGCTGTGCAGGCCTGATCTAAGGACTAACCTGGAGAAGTTTGGAGAGATCCATCACCAGGCTGGTCACAAATAACGCTCGTAGACCATCTACCAAGTTACCAGAAGGATCTTAAACCATAGCTCCTTGGAGTATAATTTGTTTTTAATATTTTAGATTGTATTTCATTATTGAAATTTAAAAATAAGCCATTATTACTACTCTGTTTTTATTTCTAGACCATAAAGATTCTAAAAGATAGCATGGCATAGTGGGGAGGGAACTGGCCTTGGAATCAGGAAGGCCTGTTTTTGAGTCTTGATACACACAGACTGTGACTTCATATAATTCACTTAATCACTCAAACAATTATTTAAGATTATAAGTTATAGATAAGCTGCCAATCTTTATGAGTAGAAGGCATCTATGTGGCTTGGTGGCCAGAACCCTGGATTTGGAGCCAGGAGGGCCTGAGTTCAACTGCAGTCTCAGATACTACCTATCTGTTTGACCCTGGGCCAATCACTTAACTCTGAAATCTCTGTATCTGACCATAATCTATCAGTTTCCCCCCTCCTTCCATGCCAAACCCTACTCTTTGTCCATGCTACAATCTCCAATTCCTAGATCTCTCTGCACTAGCCACTCACTCTTCTTTTCCCCATCTTGACCCTCTAGTGAACCAGTTGAACCCTACACTGTCCTCTTCTCTTAAATCCCTGGCCCCCCTCTCAGATCACCAATTGGGCCCTGACAAGCTTCTGCCTTGGATCACTTCCACCACCCATAGCGTGTGCTGCCGAAAGAAGGTGGAGAAAATCATGCGACCATTCTGGCTGGAATCACTACAAATTAACGTCATGTAACTGGGTCCTCACTGTTGCTGGGCAGTCATCCTACACTTTTCTTATTGATCCACTATCCCACCACCTCACACCTCCCCTAATTCTCTCAGCAGAGAACCTTGACTCCCGGGATTCCTTGTTCCTGCCTGGGCTCCACTCCTGCCACATCTTCTGGACTCCTTCCCACGACCCAGTAGCCTTCTGACCTGGGAAGATCCCTTCTCCCTGAGTCCCCTTCCTCTGACTAGAGGTCCTTCGGGAGACTTTAAGGAAGTACCCAGATGCTCCTCCCCGCCTTCCCTCCCCCTTAGAATGTAAGGTCGTTGAGGACAAGAACTGTCTTTCTTTTTGCTTGTATTTATATTGCCAGCACTTAGCACAGTGTCTGGCAAATAGTAAATGCTTAATAAATGCTTGTTGACTTGACATAGCTATCTCCCCGTTCTCAAAGATCTTTTCTTTTGGCTTGAAGTTTTGCCCTGCTAATCTTCTTAAACTCTCTGATGGAACTGAACGACTTGGGGTCTGGCTGGCTGTGTGCCATCTGCTATCCTTTCAGCTATTTCTCAACTCATGCAACCAGGGGGCCTGGGGGCGGGAGGATGGGGGGAGATTTTAGCCACTTGGCTGAAAGACTACTAGCCTGAGATTCAGGAGACCCAGGTTCTAATTCCTGCTCTGATTGCAGTTCTGGGCCTCTATTTCCTCAGTAAAAGGAGGAATTTGGACAAGGTAGTCTCTAAGGTTCTTTCCAGTTCTACCTCCTCTGTGACTGTGGGTAAATTAAAATTTAAATTGAGTTAAGTAGCATTTATTACAACCCTGGGATGTAGGGGCTATTATTATCCCCATTTAGCAGGTGAGAAGACTAAGGCAGACAGAGGTTAAGTGACTCATCCAGGCTCATATAGATGGTAAGTTCATCAGGTTGGATTTGAACTCAGGTTTTCCTGAACTTCAAAGCTATGTCTCTATCCACTGTGCCACTTAGTCATCACTTCCCCTCTCCGGGGTCCTAGATTTCTGTAAAATGAAGGAGAAGGGCTAGATGATTGCTAAGTTCCCCTGAAGCCTTAAGATTATATTTTGAATGTCTAAAGGGAGGTTGGTTCAAACCTTTTTTCACTTCAAAACATCTGTTTCCTGTCAGGGTGACCACTTGACCCCTTCTCCCTAGTAATCAGTCTTCTCAGGGACCAAGGATAAGGAAACAACTCACCTCAGTTCCCAAGATTAATTGGTTAAAATAAGAAAGCTACTATGTAGGAGAGAGAGAGGGCAGCCTCCCTACCATCTGCTTTGGGTGGGAGTAGACCATCTGTCTCTTCCTCCACGGCGACTTGTCTAGCCTTGCCTCACAGCTGAAGGCACCTTTCATGCATCTTCCTCTACACATAGTTTCTGGTGCTTGCCTCGGTTGCAAGAATTCCTAGTAAAGGCTTGGCATGTGACTGGCTACCATTTTCCCTCTCTCTGGTCCTTGAAAACCTCCACAAAAACGTCAGTCAGTCACTGATTTGGTTTCACACTCAAACTGAAAACGAATACATACCTCTCCCCTGATATGATCAGAAGTACTTGCTGCTCTGCTCCTCTGACTAGAGGCTACAAATCTATGGTCTGGGAATGGTTCCAGGAACAAGACAGCCAAACTTTAGGACTTGTGATTGATGGATACTTTGCAGACTATGAGTGAATGGCTTGGAAGCAGGTAGATTGCCCAGTGAATTTCTCACATCACTTTTCCTGACAGAGACCTTAGAAGCCATCTACCACCTGACCCTGAATAAAAATCCCCTCACATACCTGACAATCGGTCATCACTTTATTTTTAGTTTTAGTTAGTAGACAAAAGACCTATCAGGATTTCTTAAGTTATATCTGTCACATTTAAGGACTTCCCACTGCCTGGACCAAAGTGGCATTTCTAGTGTTGGGTCATCTCTTAATTTGTGGGGAACAGCCCCCTATTGAGTGATATTAAGGTATTCCTTCAGAAGCTCAGGAAGAAAGGATTTCTGAGACAAAACAAAACAAACACCCAACCGTCCAATTCCTTGGATCACACGGGGCACTTGTGGAATAAGCCAGTTCCTTCAGAAAGCCGAGTTATCTTGTAATACCCCTGCCCCGCTGGATTAATTCTTCAGGTCTATTTGAGATAAATCTGCTTGGGTGAAGGTAGATACATTCCTATTAGGATCCACCTTATAAAAATGTTAAACAGCACAGATTCCTGGGGCTTTCATCTAGACACCTCCTTCTGAGTTAACATTGACCCATTAACAACTCTTCGGATTCAGTCCTTTATCCAGCTTCATATCCACCTAACTGAACTATAATTGAATCCATGGGTTCTTAACCTTTTCTGTATTCTGATCCCCTTGGCACTCTGGTGAAGCCAGTGGTCCCCTTCTCAGAATAATGTCTCTCAATGCATAAAATTTTTAAAAACATGATTGCATAAGGAAACCAATTATGTTGAAATAAAGATGCAATTTTTCCCATCCAAGTTCATTGACCCTCTGCAATCTATCCATGGATCCCAAGTTAAGAATCCCCAGTCTAGCCCATGGCTGTTTCCATCGTTCATAAGGATAGCATGGTGGAACGCTTTGTCGAAATCAAAGCGTGCTACTTCTACAGCTTGCTTCTGACTTACTTAGTCTAGTTATCTTGTCAAAAAACAGAAATGAAGTTAATCTGACATGACCTGATCTGGAGAAGGCCGTGCCCATCTAAATGCTCACAAATCATTCTTATAATAACATACTCTAGAATTTTTCCTGGGGCAGGTCAGCAGTTTTTAGATTCTACCTTCTTCCATACATTTGGAAAGTTGAACAATGTTTTCCATTCTCCTGTCCTGTTATACCTCTTCCACTCATCAAGGCCTTTCAAAAATCACCAACAATATGCTAGAGTTGTAAAGTGATATCTTTCTGAAAAGCGATTGGGAACTGCGCCCCCAAAAGTTACTAAACAGAGCTCACTCTTTGACCCAGCGATACCCAATATCTATGTAAGTATATATCCCCGAAGAGATCAAAGAAAGAGAAAAAGGACCCACGTGTGCAAAAAAATTTAAAGCAACTCTTCTGGAGGTGGCAAAGAACTACAAACTAAGGATGTACTCATTAGTTGGGGCATGGCTGAACAAATTATGGTATATGCGTGTAATAGAATTTTGTTATCATTTAGTTGATCAGTCATGTCTTACTCTTCATGACCTCAGTTGGCGTTTTCTTGGCCAAGATACTAGAGCGGTTTACCATTTCCTTCTCCAACTCATTTCATAGATGAGGAATGGAGGCCAACAGGGTCACACAGGTAGTAAGTGTCTGAGGTCAGCTCTGGACTCAGGTCCTCCTGACTCCAGGCCCAGCTATCTGCCATGCTGATGAGATATGATGAAGGGGATAGACAGCTTCAGAGACACCTTGGAATAATAGCTAATAATAATCTTAGCAAGCATTCACATAGTGCTTTATAAGTATAATCTCATTTGATCCTCACAACCACCTTGGGAGATAGGACAGAGGTTAAGTGACTTGGCCAAGGTCATGAAATTAGTGTCTGAGGTCAGATTTGAAGGAAGGTCTTTCTAACTCCAGGTCCATGTTTCATGCCCCGTGCCACTTAGATGCCAGAGAAGACTCATATGAAGTGATACAGGGTGAAGTAAGCAGAATGAAGAGAACAGTTTATATGGTAACAACAGCATTATAAAGACAAACAACTTGGAAAGACTTAGAAATTCTGATTAATGCAATAACCAACCACAATTCCAGAGGACCCAGGATGAAACACGTACCCATTTCCTGAGAGAGGGGCAGACTCAGAGTGCAGATTGAGGCATACACTTTTCAGACGTATGGGCAATGTAAGAACTAGATTTGTCTGACAATGCATATTTTTTTTCTTTTTCTTTTGGAAAGGGGGACGGCAGGGCAATTGGGGTTAAGTGACTTGCACAAGATCACACAGCTAGTAAGTGTCAAGTGTCTGAGGCTGGATTTGAGCTCAGTTGCTCCTGACTCCAGGGCCAGTGCTCTACTCACTGCACCACCTAGCTGCCCCTGACAATGCATATTTTTTGCAACAGTTTTGTTTTTCTTTCTTTCCTTCCATCCTCTTTCTCTTTCTTCCTTTTCTTTCTTTCTCTTTCTTTTTTCTTTCTTCCTTCCTTCCTCCCTTCCTTCCTTCCTTTCTTTCTTTCTTTCTTTCTTTCTTTCTTTCTTTCTTTCTTTCTTTCTTTCTTTCTTTCTTTCTTTCTTTCTTTCTTTCTTCCTTTCTTTCCACAATGTGGGGAGTTAGGAAGGTTAAAAATAGATTTTTGTTCATTGAAAAAAAATGATTTAAATTTTTAAAATTAAATAAAGAATGTTGGGCCCAGAGTTAGGAGATCCTGATTTAACTCCCTGCTCTAATACTTAAAAAACAAAGCTTACCCACAGGGACTCAGCAGTCAAACCTGCCATTTCCTTCAGTAACTAAGTATGTAGTTCATTTGAGTCTGGGGACATTAGCTTAGTAAAGGCAGCGAGGTGATGACTTACTGTCTCTTCATTTATTTTGGGTTTCTACTCCCTGTTAACCACTTTTATGTTCTTCCCAGTTTAAAGATCATTCTCCCCAGAAGAAAAAACAGAAGTGAAATAAGAATTGATCGCTTCTTCCTTGTCCTCATTATGCCTTTTCATCATCTTATCCATCCTGAGCAGTAGCCCTACCACTTCTGTAACCCCTTTCCCCCCAACACAGCTACAAAAACAAATAAACTACCTTTATGGTACTCACCATTCCTTGCCACCACCAGCTCATTCTGGGATTTAGCAGGTGGGACCATGCTAATCTTTTCTGCTCATCCTTGTCCTGGCTTCCACGTCTTTTCAAAATCTGAATTCATCAGTGACATCCTTGTGAATCTAAATTGCACAGGGTCTTCTTAGTTCTCTTTCTCACTTCAACAGCATTATATTTGCTCCCCAGGATTTTATTCTTAACGGTTCCCTATCACTTTTAGACCAACCTCTCCTGAAAATTGTTAGTCCACTGGATCATGTCTACCCATTTTCTGAATCCTTTGAAATCTGTACCCTCTCCCCCGTCTCCTCCCCAAAATCTAGGTTAATGTCATTGCTCCTATAATTTCCACCTTAATATTTGGTAGTAGTGGAAATAATGTATGCCCTGTAAAACAAGGACTTCCAAGACCAAACCATACACCAAGGTAGGTGTCATGAATTTCTCAGCTTAGACATCACTAGCTTTCTCCTTTTCTCAGTTGTCATAGAGATCTGTTGGCTGCCTTTGCATAGTGAGGATGCATTACATAGGACTTAGTGAAGCCCACGTTCTGTTCTCCCTGCTTTTGAAAACATTGTCCACCCTAGTAGATGCATGCTGTATCCAGCCATAAACCCCCACCAAACCTCGAAGGGGAGCTTCCATCCCAGCTCCCAGAAGTTAGAGTGCATTCAGTGTAGTTGAAGTATGGGAATCATCACCACATCACCACATCAGTCCAACGACCAGTCCTATTCCTGAGAACAGTGATTCTGGCTCATTTCAAGTATTCACTGACTGGATCCCTAAACTCTGGTTGAGCAGGAATTCCTACAGAATAGCCACAGGAAAAAGCATATCCAATCTTCCGTCTCATCTTCTGGAGCCCCACAACTGTCGGTTAAGAAGAATGGGAAGGCAGTTTTCTGATGAATAAATCAAAACAATTTATAGTCATACGAAAAAATGCTCTAAATCATTATTGGTTAGAGAAATGCAAATTAAAATAATTTTGAGGTACCATCTCACACCTATCAGATTGGCTACAATGATAGAAGGGGGAAATGACAAATGTTGGAGAGGATGTGGAAAAATTGGGACCTTAATTCATTATTTTTGGATCTATGGCTGATCCAACCATTTTGGAGAGCAATTTGGAATTATGCCCAAAGATTTATTAAACTGCCTATAGCCTATCCAGGGGTGGGGAACCTGCAGCCTCAAGGCCACATGTGGACGTCTAGGTCCTCATGCATGGCCCTCTGACTGAATCCAAACTTCAAAGAACAAATCCCCTCAATAAAAGGATTTGTTCTGTAAAATTTGGACTCATTCAAAAGGCCACACCCAAGGACCTAGAAGGCCCACATGTGGCCTCAAGGCCACAGATTTCCCACCCCTGGAATACCCTTTGACCTAGCAATACCACTATTAGGTCTGTTTGCCAAGATGATTACAGTAAAAGGAAAAGAACCTAAAACGTTTCTAACAGCTCTCTTTGTGGTGGCAAAGAACTGGAAATTGCAGAGATGACCACCTTTTGGTCCAATTTGTATGCAACTTTATCTCCGCACCAAAAAAAAAACAAAACCAAAACAATGAGTTGGAAATAGCAGGCCAGACCCAAGATGGGATACCTCAGGATGCGGGGCATTCACCCTCACTAGAAATTGAGGCAAACATCCATGTGCACTTTTCAAGTATATTGCAGAAGGAATTCTCATTTGGGTATATATTAAATTAGACAGCCTTTGGACAAGGTTTCTATGAGGTCTGAGGGACTGTGTTTCTGGGTTATATGACCACCATTTTATGCTTTATGGTACCTCCAACATCCCACAGTATAGAGTTTGTAAACTGTATCTTTTAAGACTTTATGTACTGTAGATTGGTAACTTATTTAGAAGATATTTTCACCTACTCCTAGAACCCCAAACACAAGTCCAGTCTGGTTAATCAATAATAATATAGTAATAGCTGACATTTACGTATCACTGAGTCCTGCTCCAATGCTCATCATGGTGTCAAGGGTGACCCTAGATTCCTGAAAGCTATGCCAGTGGAATACAATCTCTAGACCAGGGGCTCTTAATCTTTTTTTGTGTCAGAGACCTCTTTGGCAGTCTGGTGAATCCTCTGGACCCTTTCTATGAATCATACTTTTAAATTCATAAAAAAGAATATATCAAATTATAAGGAAAACCAATTATATCAAAAGTTATATATGTGCTTTTATCTTATTATATAAATTATGTTACATAATAAATCATATATGGTTCATTTTATAATTGTTCTATAAATTATATAATTCATTATAGGATATGTTATGCAATTATTATATAAATTATATCATAGAATTATTATATGATTTATTATATAATATATAACACATAATTTTATATACATTATATAAAAATAATTTTATGGGCTCCAGATTAAGAACACTTAATCTAAAAGATTCCACCAAATAATGTCCTGGCAACAGTATAAGACTGCTTTCTGTGGACCAGCCTACCTAACTATACACAAGCTCATTGCTGATAGGTAAGTCCTCTTGGTGATAAATTCTTTGGCCATGACAACCCATGAAACAGAAAAATGCAAAATGGCCCTTAGTCCTATATGGCTCCTTTCCACTACTGGGAGTGAAGGTGGCAAAGTAAAAAGGTAGAAAAGAGAGCAAAGAGAGCCAAGAATCAGTTTTTAGATCACCTATAAACTTCAACTTTACTACTGGTAATCCAAATGTGAGTTCCTTGACCAACGGGCAATGGATAGACAAATTTCTGGGAGAGGTGAACCAACTTTTTATAAAGAAACCAGAAGAAGGAAGGAAACTGCAACTAAATTTAAGGATGGCAATGAAAGAAGGAAGGAAAGAAGATAGGTAGGAAGGAAGGAAGGAAGGAAGGAAGAAAAAGGAATTGGCATAGTTAATTGTACTGTGCAGCCAAAAGCAACAAGAAACATCATTTCATGTAGTATCTAGGGAAGGGAAAATACTAAAGTCATGGGGGAAAAACCCTGAGACTTTTCTAATACTGAAAAATAGTTTCTGGGAGGACAACAACAAGAACCACTACTTTCCCATCTATATAAAGCTTTTAAGAATAAACCATACACACATCAGGAGAATCATTGAAGAGGGTGTTAGAAGGGAACAAGCAGGCTTTTCAAATGATATTCCACAGTAAACCACATCTTTGCCATTATATAATTTACTACAAAATGTAGAGGTGATTATAAAAAGGAATTTGATTTGAGAGAGGAAGATATCACTTTAAAGGCTCTCCTCCAAAAGGATGTATCCCATTCATACATCAAAATCATTCAAGATTGCATGAAGGTATAGAAGTACAGACCATCTTGTTCAACACTCCTCTGATCATTAATATCATGCAAAACACAAAACAAGGATACGCACATTCACTGAAGGTGTTAAACACTATCATGGAAAAGATCTGGCACAGAGGTCAAGTTCAGTAAGGTTTTCTTGTGGATATTGAGGTTCTCCAGTTACTCCTGTTTGTGCATGACATTTTGCTGGTCATATTAACCTCTGGTACATTGCAGAGCCTCCTGAAAGAGATCTGCCGTTGTTCAAAAGAGTTTGGCCTGGTGATTCAACCAAGAAAAACCAAGTGGATAAAGAATGACTACTGTCCAGATTATTACTTGAAATTATATAAATAATCTATAGCCAGGGTCTTTGAAGGGACATTGATATGCATGTATGTACAGGGTGCAGGGGTTAGGGTGGGGAAGAAGATGGAGAATCAGGAGCTAAATTCCTTGAAAAAAGAGGGGAAATGGCCTAGAGGCCAGTGGATAATTACTGGTAGGATACTAATTAGGTCATGTGGAACTTTGAGTGAAACTCACGGGAAGAAAGGTTGCTGAGTGATGGTAGCAGGGTCTGAAGTTGGCAAACTCATCATTCTTTGTTCTGGACCAGTTCATCAGGAGTGATGGGAAAAGGTATATTCAGTAGTAGAAAGAACGGATGAGGATGTAGAGTCTTCTGGGAGGGAGCTACGTTATCATGATTTCCAGAAGATGGAAGGAGCCTGAGAGGAAGAGTTCTAACAGGAAAGGCAGTTTCGTTAACAATCAAACAGGGTTCTCAAGGGCACAAGAGTAGGATGGGGACCCAGGAGGGGTGAGCTTGAAAGGGATGGGAATGAGGGCATGGGGGATAATAAAAGGAAAGGAGCTTCGCCTTGGCAGTTGTTCTCTGTGAGTCACAGAAATTAAAAGAGGAGGAATAAGAGGGGTTGCTAGTCATAGAACAGTAGACTGCATGCCCCTCCTAGTAGCCAATGGTAGCTGTGCCCTAGCACCCCTTCTTTTGAAGGTGAGCCAGGACTCTGACCCTGCACTTATCTAGGTGGCCAGATTATAACAGGAACAGTATCCATAGCTCTTGCTAGTAATGGAGATGTGAGTTTTGGTTCATTAAGCACCCTCCTTCATCAGAAAAGGCAGCTCCAGCCCAGACCAAACCTTGGGTGTTGATTTGATTTTCATCCCCTGGAGCAAGGGAGAGGGGAGGCTGACTGGTGGTCAGGTGACTCCTATGCTCAGTGGCAAGGGACTGGTCAAGCTGGCCAGATGGCAATTGTCAAGGAAGAATAGCAGTAGACTCCATGGCAGTAGGAGGAAGGTAGAGCACATTGGGGAATAGAAGCAAAGATCTTTACTATGGCAATAGTAGGAAGTTAGAGCACCCATTTATAATCCACAGAGTCAGTGACCCAGATTCCCTGGTGTTCTTCACTGGGATGGCCTTTGAATTTGATTACTGTGCCATATCAGGTCAGCTGCCTGGTCACCCCATTGAGGTTTGCTCCAAGTTTTTCTGGAGATAGCAAAGATTTACTTCTGGCTACTTTGCTGTGGCTTATTCCCAGCTGACTTTGACCCAGGATTGCTTTGACTTCAGAACAACTCACAAATTACTCTCTGAATCTCTGGAGTGGACTGGTATCCTGACCATTTCCCCCCAGGTTGATTGACTCTCTCCTGATTTGTTAATTTCCCCCCACTTTCCCCCTGCTATCATCTTAAAGTGGACATGACAAGAGTTTGATAGAACAATCTATTTGGGGGGCATAGAGGGTCCTATGAGACTTATACAAATAGTTCACTGTATCTTTTCAAAAATAGAACTAATATATTTAGAGAATTCATTTTCTGCTAAAATGGCATGCAACAAGAAATGAGTAAAATCCTTGGGGACATTCTGGAATTAAGAAACACTTTCAATGATAATCTAATAGTGTCTTTCACAAGAAAAATCCTTAACCACTTGATTACTTGAACAGCCTGAATATTGATAACTCACTACCACCACTATACATGCCAATGCTTTCCCCCTGCAAATAGAAGAAACCAATCCAGGAATTCGACAATAACATTTCAGCAAACACTTATAAGTGCCTACTATGTGCAAGGTCCTAGTGACATATTTTATCTTCTGAGTAATTAAAAGAACCAGAAGGATGATGTTGAGTTGTCTTTGTAGAAGACTTATAGAAAGACACGGGTGGGTATTGCATAGGATGAGGAGAAACAAAAGGCTTCAAGCTGCATTGGTGGAAGGAATACACATAATAATAAAAATCGATCAATTAACAAGTATTTACTATGTAACCACTACGTGCCAGGTTTGATGTTAGAGATATGAAGATAAAAACATGGTAAAGTCCCTACCCTTAGAGAATGTACACACACACACACACACACACACACACACACACACGCAGAATGGGAAAGCGCAACGGAGACACAAAGGACTGTGAGAAATTTGAGAAAGGAAAGACAACTTTTCACTAATGAAAGAAGCAGTGGCAGGATCAAGGAAAGTTTCATGGAGGAGGATGCTGGGGGGTTGGGATTCGAAGGCTTTCAACAAGTGGGAATACACAAGAATTGTACTTCAGTACTTGATAGCTATTCAAACGGAATACTCCCCTAGATGAGACACATCTTTGAAAAATTTAGATCCTAAGTCAAAGTCTTGTTTCATGATGGATCTTCGTTTCTTCCCTCTTTTAGCAGCTCTAATGTCCTCCCCAGGTTTGATGCTATCAGCACAATGATATCACCAAACAGGAACATGTGGAAGACCTCACCATCCACAGGGATCCCCTCTTCAACTGGAATCCTTTGCCAGATCTCTTCCATAACTGTGTGGAACATCTGTGGTGAGCGCATGTCTTCCTACTTTATGTCCTGCCTGCCTTTTGTGACTATAAGATTGTTGAACAAGATTGCCTCTTCTGTTATGTATTTAAGGGATTTTGAATGATTTTGATGTATGTGTAACAGGGTCAATGAGTCTATTTCTTACGAGCATGCTCAAAGGACTCAGCTGATGCAGTCCTCTGTGGGTTTTGGAGCAGGTGCAGACATTCTGGAACTGGTTCTAGTCAGCTGACCATGCTATGAGGAGTCAGACTGACTGCACGGCTGGAGCTGGGGTGGATTCAAATAAGGCAATAGCTAGAACCTCTCTCTCTCTCTCTCTCTCTCTCTCTCTCCCCCAACATATTTATTTCATGTTTTTCCCTATGTAAAAACAAATTTTAGCATTCTTTTATAAAATTTTGATTTTTAAATTCTCTTCCTCCCTCCCTACTCCCCTCATTGAGAAGGCAAGCAATTTGATATGTTACACATGTGCAGTCATGTAAAACATATTTCCAAATTAGTCATGTTGTGAAAGAAAACACAGACCAAAAAAAATACCAAGAAAAATAAAGTTTTAAAAAGTATGTTTTAATCTACATTCAGACTTCATCAGTTCTTTCAGGAGATGGATAGCACCTTTCATCATAAGTCCTTCAGAATGGTCTTAGACCATTGTATTGCTGAAAGTAGCTGTCGTTCACAGTTGATCATCATACAATATTGCTTTTTACTGTGACTTTTCTGGTTCTGCTCATTTCACTTTGCATCAGTTCATATAAGTCTTTCCAAATTGTTCAGAGAGCATCCTGCTCATCATTCCTTATAGCACAATAATATTTTATCACAATCATATGCTACAACTTGTTCAGCCATTCTCAAATGATGGGCATCTAACTCAATTTCCAATTGTTTGCTGCCACAAAAAAGCTGCTAAATACTTTTGTACATATAAGTCCTTTTCCTTTAAAAAAAATCTTTTGGGGATACAGACCTTGTAGTGGTATTGCTGGATCAAAGGTTTGTAGCTCCTTGGACATTGTTCTAAATTGCTCTCCAGAATGGTTGAATCAGTTCACAATTCTACCAACAATGCACTAGTGTCTCAATTTCCCCCTAACCCTTAAACATTTGTCGTTTTCCTTTTCTGTCATATCAACCAATATGATAGGTATGAGGTGGTACCTCAGAGTTGTTTTAATTTGTATTTCTCTAATAAACAGTGATTTAGAGCATTTTTATATGACTATAAATAGCTTTGATTACTTCATCTGAAAACTGCCTGTTCAAGTCCTTTGACCATTTATCACTTGGGGAATGTGGAGCCAATCTCTTGACTGAGATTTTTTTCCTACTTGTAGGCATTGGAGAAGGTGGGTAAGCTGCAGAATCTACAGGTGGATTGAAAATAAGTAAGAGTGAGGATTATAGAGGAAGCAATATGTTGGAGGAGTTAGAATGGAATGGGATCATTTGAACAAGTAGAGAGGTTAGCCTTGTTAGGGAGTAAAGCCATTTCATCATGTGAAACGGGTGGAGGAGAAAGTGGCAGAAGGCACCTGAATGATACAAAAACAAGAAGTTTGTGACAAATGGCCTCATTTTTTTCCCACAAGACATGAGACAAGATTCTCAGCTGAGAGAGTGAAGGTGAGGGAAAGCCATGAGAGATTTGAGGAGAGATTAAAAGGTTTGGAAGAGCCTGTGTGGAGAGGGGGACAGAGAGTTAACAAAGGAGGCGTAGTAGGATTGCCTAGAAGCAGCAAAGGTCCACTTGAGGTTATGTTAACATAAATTTGTAGTGGACCGGGTCAGAATTCTTGTGCCATTTTTCTCTACCTTCATTCAAAGGGGAACAGTGATCTTCACAGGTATGAAGACAACAAATGGTGGGAGTGATCCAACGCTGAGGCTTGGCTGGACCTAACTGGCAATATGATAAAGGAGCTAGACTGCAGGGGTGGGGAACCTGTGGCCTGAGCATCTCCCCCTCCCAGTTCGAATTTTTTTTTTTCAATTAAAGGAGCCATCCCTTGACTCACTTCTTAAAGAGGCCTATTCCCTGAATGGGCATTACCTCACTCAAAGTGAGAACCCTCTTTCTCTTACTTTCATTTTTTTTTTATTCCTTCTTCCCCTTCTTTGTGGAGAGAGGTACGAACTGAATGAGGATATTCAAAGGGATAATGTTGAATTAGGGAGCCTGGCCTGAATGGGGGAAAGCTGGAATATGCCTCAGGCAGGAGGGATATAGCTCATAGGCTAGAGCCGAGGTGAAACCCCAGCTGTGAGATCTTACACAAATCATTGGGCTCTCTGAGCCTCCACCTCCTCATCTATGAAATGAAGGTAATAATAATTTATGTGGTTCAGATGAGATGATGTATGTCTATAAAGTACTTTGTAAACCTCAAAGTCAAACACGGATAACCCACAGCAGGGATTTTCAGCAACACACCAGCAGCACCAGGAAAAAATAAAATAAACTAGGGTTGTCTCTGTTGCCTGCTCACTTCCATATCTCTCTTTTACACCTCTCAAACACTCTTGCTGCACTCTGGTTATGCTCACCCCAACCCTACCCAGTTCTTCCATCGATCAATCAATCAACCTACACTTATTAAGTACCCATTCTGTGCCAGGTGCTGGGGAGCTTATACGCTGATGAAGCAGACAAGACACACACATAATACGTAATATTCAGAGCATCATAAGTTTAGATCAGGAAAGAAACTTAGAGCAGAGGCCATTGGAAACCAACCTCCTAATCTCCCATTTAACATATACAAATGAATACGGGGGAGTTTGTGGAGCGAATGCCTTAGCTGCTGGGGAGGATGGGGTGGGTAGAGTGGTTTGTTTGGTTTTTCTCTCTCCACACTTCTCCATGGTCCCATATAAGTAATTAATTCAGTAGTGTAGGAGACTTAATCCTTTTGAGATCATTTGCATTGTAGAAGAGGACCTTAGAGGTAGAAAGTGTAGCAAAATTGAGAATGGTGTCTACTCGAGCCATCCCCTTCCTTATCTAGTCTGTGGGGAGTCAAACACCCGGATTCTACTATGCCCTGGTGAACCATCCGTCAGCATCTTCCCCAGCTCTCATTTAGAAGAGGTTCTGTACCAGAGCCCAGTAAAGCCAGGAGGATGAAAGGCAGAGGGCGACTTGGTGCCAACCCCAACTGTCTGAAATGTGGAAAGGTAAATGTTCTAATACAGGGAATGTTCTCGTATCTGTGCTTCGCTGGAGTGCTTCTTACCCTCTGGCACTTGTTGGCTGTACTTGGGGTGTGGGAGAGGCCCTGGGGGAGGTTGTGGAGCATTGTGCCAGACAAGCTTGGCAGGTGGCTCTAGAGCCAGGTGACTGGACACTTGCTGGATATGTGCCGGCAGAAGTAATTCCCTCCCTAATTCCGAATCATTTTTTGATAAGAACAAAAACTATGTATAAATGAATATTTCCATCTTTATTTCAAATTCTAGGTTTCAACTGCAATATTAATGCTACTCCACAGTGTAATTTACTTGTAATAATATATCATTATTTCCATTTTACAGTTCTCTTCTTAAAGTAGTAAAGCAAATGTTTTAAAAAGCACAAATAGCTTCACCACAATTCTCCATTCAGCCTAAGAATTTGCGCTATCCTTTCAGAATTGCACATAATTGAAAACAATGAAAACCCCCATGTGCTAAATGCTCTAGTCATTAAAGCATTTTTTACTTTGGAATAAAAGAGCCTTCTCATGGTTGTATTTATTATTTTCCTATAAACCAAAAACATACTTCTTCCTCTGTTCCCAGACTGACATCTGCTGGGGATGTCAGGCTGACCATCTTTCTCAAGGTAGGACCTTCACTCAGCCCACCAACCTATCAACAGGGAAGCTGTGCCCAGCCCCTGACCAATCGCCACAGCCGTTCTACTTTTCCCTTCATTTCAGCAGTTGGGGTTAGGCAAGGGTAGCACTTGGTAAATGTGTGTTGCATGAGTCAAAGAATGAACTAACTGAGTGAAGGAACAGCTTTCTGGCATCCATGGCCTTGCTTCCGCTGAAAAGTAAAGTGGTTGCTGCATAGAGAAGGTCAAGCCTTCTGCAAATAGACTTCACTGAGATTCAATTCAATAACAACATTTATTAGTCACCTACTGCATGCAGAGCACTGTGGTAAAGACTGGGAGAGATTTAAGGTATAGATGAGACGAGGGACCCTGTCCTTGAGAGTCTAGTAGAAGGAGATAACGTATACACAGACAACCATAATATGAATAATGTCAGCCTTGATGCTGGCAAAAGAACAAAGCTCAGGACACTGGCCACCTGAACAATTAATGTCATCGTCCAACAGCGATTTGTTAAGTCAGGCAAAAATGTAAAGGGAAAAAATGAGCAGTATCTTCTGCATTCTCCTGCATTTCATTTCCCTGTCTTTTCTGAGGTCCTGCCTGTCTTTGATTGAACGGTCCCCCTGATGGAGGTGGCATTGACTCTTCTACCAATCAGTTTCTTCCAGTCCTTTCCAAAGTGCACTCTTGAAAAAGCCTTGGCACTTCAAGTCAGAAGGCTGGGCTTTACCAACTGGGGGACCTATTCAATGAGCACCCCAAGACTTGCTCCACCTACCTCACAGTGGAGTGGTTGTAAGAAAAGAAACATGGAAGCCAAAGTAACTGCTCTTCTCGGTGCCTTTAATTTGTCTTACCTGCACAGATGACCACTCTACCCAGGGTGCTGCACAGCAAGACAGCTCAGACATCCTCCTTTACTGATCAGTATCCAGTTTACCATCTACAGGATTCGGGCCCCTTTGCTAGTACGCAAAAGTTTAAGGACCTACTATGTGAAAACCTGCACTACTCACAGAGCACATAGCTGGTCTGGTTCCCAGAGAGTGGCTACTGCATCCCTTCAGGGTTCTAGATTAATCCTGAGGGGCTGAGAGGTAGCTTTCCAATGCTGTAGTATGCTAACCTCCACTGATCATCAATTGATATAAATTAGTCAGCTAGACTAAATTAACTTTCAGAAAGGCATGTTTACTAAGGTAGTTGAGTCAGAAGAGATGTATTTCTAAAATTCCCTCAAAAGTCTGTGGCAGATATATCAAATTGCTTTCCTTCTCAATGAGGGGGGTGGGGAGGAAGGGAGAGAATTTGGAACTCAATTTTATTTTATTTTTTGGAGGGGGGAAGGCAAGGCAATTGGGATTAAGTGACTTGCCTAAGGTCACACAGCTGGTAAGTGTCAAGTGTCTGAGGCTGGATTTGAACTCAGGTCCTCCTGACTCCAGGGCCAGTGCTCTATTCATTGTACTGCCTAGTTACCCCAGGAACTCAATTTTAAAAACGAATGTTGAAAATTATTTTTACATGTAATTGGGCGGGGTAGGGGGAGAGAATAAAATACTAAAAATAAAGTTTATGGTAGAGTCTTCCACAAGTGCATAGAGTCCAAGGGAAAATGGGCTCAAGCAAAGAGTTAACACTTCTGACTACTCGACGTCATGAAGCCCTCTTTAAGCATAGCGTGCCTTCTCTGCTGGGCTTCTTGTAGTTTTGAAGCTGCCTTTCCTCAGGGTGTCTAATTTATTCTCAGCTCCCCACAGACACTGCAACCAGCCACTGCTCTCCCAGGGGTGCTGGTAGAACTAGGGCACTAGAGTAACAACGGGAAGCCCCAAATTCTCCAACCTTCCAGTCAAGGGTGGGGAGACCATAGCTAGCTCATTGCCTAAAAACTCTTTCTGGGGGGCTTGTGTGGAAGGTTTCTACCACTAAGCTTCCCAGTGCTCAAATCCCCAGGGTTTTGAATTGGCTTGACATTTTATAGATGACCTACAGAGTCTGACCAAGTTTCCTCAGCCAGTACCAACACACTTCCTGTACAACATCACCCCCTTTCTTCCAGTGGCTTTCGAGGAATTCTAAATTGATTTTTTAAAAAAAGACTTTTTATACCGGGATGTGCATAAATAAAAAAAAAAATACCCAGTGGCCTATGCCTCTAATGAAGCTTTTTTTTTTCTCTCCCCACTGTTTTTTAAGAACAGAAAAGAATTCAGTTCATTCTATATGTTGAACTGAAGACAAATCGTAAAGGAAGAATTGACAGGACTTGGTGGCAGACTGATTATGGGGGAAGAGAATGGGAAAGAGGTGGAAGAGGCAGAGATCGCTCAGAGGTCTAATCCTCTCTCAGCTTCAACTATCATGCTTCTATGGGAGTGACTCTCAGATCCCAGGTCTCCTTGCCTTGATCTCTGTCCTCAGCTCCAGGTCATCATTTCTCACAACTTGCTGGAAATTTCTACCTGAATGTCCAACAAGCACCACAATTTCAAGACATCCACAACTAAATCCATCATAATTTTCTAGTAAATCTGACTTCCCCATTTTGGTTGTGAAAGGCACTGCTTATTGGGAGGCAAAGAGAGCCCAACTTGGAGTGAGAAGATTTGGACCAATCATTCACTTACCATGACCATGAGCAAATCATATGACCTCTTTGGGTCTCAGCATCCTTATCTGTAAAATGAGGGGCAGAATAAATGATTTCTAAGGTTTCTTCCAACACGGCTAGAGGGCTTGAGGCAGCTACATGGTTCAGTGGATAGAGTGCTGGACCTGAAGTCAGGAAGACCTGAATTCAAATCCAGCCTCAGAAACTGTTGTAAAAATCTTGCTAGCAGCTGCTGTGGGGGTGTAAGATCCACCAATAACCAGCACCCAGAAAGCTGCCAACATAGGTTCTTTGATCTGCTTTACTAAGGAAAGTAACTTTAAGGGGTTAACAATCTCAGTTTAATCAAACATACAAATATCATTCACAGTTCAGGGGGAAAAGATCAGCCCCCTGAACTTCAAGGCAAATACAAACATCAAGAGGCAGACCTCGTCTGATTCAAATCACAATACATAGTTACCAGGGCCAAGTTCTGGGTTGCAAAGTTGGGGGGGCAGTTTGCAGCTTGCCCAGAGTCTCAACACTCCTCCCTTGAGTGTGCCCCAAAAGTCAACTGCCAAGCTGTCCTCAATTATATCCTGTTCAGAGCCTTGAGGGCTCTGACCTCACCCAGGCTGGGTGTGGGATAGTTCCCCATCCTCAGTATCACATCATATACAAATCAATGACTCCCAATTGTCTCTGTGCTGAGAAACAACCAAGACAAAAAGATCCCACTTTATCTGCCCCATTCAAACAAAGGCCAGAATCATTAAAGGCACTTAAGAGAAGAAAAGCAAAAAGTCCCACCTTAATTACTATTACAAATACTTACTAGCTGTGTGACCCTGGGCAAGTCACTTAACTTCTGTTTACCTTTATCCACCAAGAAAAAAATGGCAAACCACTCCAGTGTCTTTGCCAAGAAAACTCCACGGGCGGTATGGTGCATGGGGTCACAAAGAATCAGATACGACTAAACAACATCAAAAAGTCTCTTTCATTTTTAAAGGTCTTAGATTCTCCCCATGATCCAGTTTTCAAACCTCAATCATCTTTAATTTCCTTATCTCACATTGAGTCAGTCACCATTTGTATCCAGGAGAGTATTTAGGAAAGTGCCCAGTACAAAGAAGACATTTAATAAATGCTTATTGATTGACAATTGGTTTTCACAATGTAGTTTCCTTTCTTTCTTTTTCTTTCCACTTTCAGTACCATAGCTTAGGTTATCAGCTTAATAGATACTAAAGCATTCCCTTATTCCCTCCTTTAAACCATCCTGCTTTGGTGCCATTCTTCTGACCCCAAACCTTCAATGGCTCCTCATTGTCTTTGAAGGAAATCCAAACCTCTTGGCATTCAGTGCATTCCAAATCCAAATGGTTATCTCTCATTATCCTCAATAGGAGCCCTGTATTCCAGATTACATTTGAGCAAGCATGGCCTTTACCTACCTCTGATTCTAAGCAAGTAACTAGAATATTTTAGCTATTTCTCTCTATTGAAGTCTTGGCTATTCAAGGATCAGCTAATTTTTCTCACTAGATATAAACTGTCTATACAAAGGGTTCTCAAACTCTTTGGTCTTGGCATCACTTCACATTATTAAAATTATTGGGGACCTTAAAAAGCTTTTGTTTGTTTAGTTTATGGGTTATAGCTATTAATATTTACCACATATAGCAATTATGGGTGAATGTGGTGTGTAAGGAAGATTAGCATCTCCAGGGTGAGGACCTACTGAGCCATTTTCAAGGCTGCTCATTCACCTTTGGTGTCTACTTGGCACTCAACTCTCATCTGTGGTTCCAAGAAGCTGCAGCATGCACTTCAGTCACATCCCAGTAAACTTTCTTGGCAGATGGACTAAACCAGGTTGAAGGTAACTGATTGAGTTAGGGGGCTGTCTACTCCAAGCCTGTGAAGACTTCCCCCCTGTGGAATGGGTGGATGAGAACAATTTGTTCCAACAGCCATGAAGGCAGCTGAAACAGGCAATGCTTGGAACTCGGTCAGACATCAAAGAAGCCAAGGTCATCATCCACTGCACCCCAGGCCATCACTAGTTGTCCTGACGTTTGTCTTGCCACTGAACTTCAATGACTCTGGAAGAGAGAGTTGAGGCTGATGATTTTGCACAACTCTGCCTCACTTCAATCCAATTCACATGCAAGTCAAGACACCACCCTTGATGATCTTGGCCCTCGTTGAAAATGAAAGACGAACAACAATTAGAAATGAAAACTGATAGAATGTAAAATATTTATTCATTAATTCATTTAAAAATAACAATAATTAACCCATTACATGTTAACACAAATAAAATATTTTTATTAAAAAATAGCTATTTTTAAGAAGATGAGAAGTGTGAAATTGTTTTTGCAAATTTCTTTAATGTCTGGCTTAGTAGGAGAGGGCTGGGTTCTTACCCTTGCTTTTGTATTCAATCTGTTGTGATATGATGTTCGTTGAAGAATATTTTTAAAAATCCAGCTTCACACATATATGTAGTTAGAAAAGAGAGGGGTAATTATAACAGGCAAATAACATGTTAGAATTATTATGAAAATAGTTTTGACCTTGCAGTCTCCCAGAGGTCCTCAGAGCCCACAGAACCACTCCTCTGTGCTCTTACAGCCCTTTGTATGTCTCCTGTGTACTCTGCATTGTAGTTTTTTGTGCACGTGTTATTTTTCTTTCTTCTTCCTCTCCTCTCCTCTCCTCTCCTCTCTTCTCCTCTTCTCTTCCCTCCCATCTCCTCTCCTCTTCTTTTCTTTACCAAAGGATTGCAAACTCCTCGAGAGCCAGATATCTCTCACATTTCATCCGTATCAGTCCCTGGCACAATGTTTCTTAGGAAGGAAGTTCTCAACAAATCACAGGATCACAGATTTAAAGCTGGAATGTTGGATGAATGATCACATTCTTTTAGAGTTTATCTCAGCTTCCCCTCCTGCCCAGCCCCTCTGCCCAGTGCTGGCACAATGCCCTGCATCCAGTAAGAACAGAGTAAACATTTGTGGCATTGTCTTATTGGATATTCATTCCACTTTTCAGTCTTTGTACTATTTATAGCAGAGAGTAGGAAAGGAATACTGTCCACATACCGCTTTTTCAATCCTGGCCTCGTCATTAGATCAGAGATTTGGAGCTGGCAATCAGATGCCCATAAACTTGGCACCATGGATTGTTAGAGCTGAAAAGGACCTCAGAGACCATCCAATCCAAGCTCCTTGTTTACAGATGAGGAAACTGAGTCCCTTTCACTTAAAGCTCTGAGGGTTTGTCTAAAGATATTAGATGTCCTATTCTGAATCTGTTTCCAGAATGGCAATACTGTAGTAGTAATCATTCATTTTTCTCAATTAAGGTAGAAAGTTTGGAAGGATAAAATTAGCTAGGTATGTTAGATTTGTAAAATGTTGAATTATAGTTGTAAAGAACCCAAACAGCAGTAACAAGGTGATATAATATGGAATATGAACATGCTTTGAAAAATATAAAAGGCAAAATGAATCCAATGTATTATTAGCCTTCCCACTGAATTCAAGAAATACTAGTTGTACCTATTATGTATACCACACTGTGCTAGACACTGAGGATTCAAAAACAAACCCAAACCATCAGCACGCCCTGCCTCAAGAAGCTTACAATCTAATTAAGAATAGCTAGCGTTTAAATGGCACTTTGGGGTTTGTACAGCGCTTTTTCAAGTAATCTCATTTTATTCTCACAACAACCCTGGGAGATAGATGCTATTATTGTCCCCATTTTATGGAAACTGAGGCAGATAGGAGTTAGGTGATTTGCCCAGGGTCAAGTAAGTGTTGGGGCAGAATTTGAATTCAAGCTCTCTTAGCTCTAGTCCACGACTCCACCCCACTGCGCTACCTAGCTTCCTGATTGGAAAGATAAAATATGTTACATATTTTTAAAATTGTAAGGGGCAAGACAGAATGAGAAAGGGCGAAGATGGGGTCTGGCCAAAGGGCTAAGAAATATCAGCTTGAGAAATCATGGGAGGCTTCGTGGAGACTGTGGCACACGAGCTGGGCATCATTCACCCAGCGAGAGAAGCGTCGTCCTTCATTTGGGGGACAGATAAACGGAGGGAACGAAATGAGATTAAAATCTTATTCTCCCAGGGTAGAGATAAGGAAGGCATAAAATTCGAACTGCTCAAATTTACGTAGTGATTTAAGGTTTGCTGAGCACTTTGTATATATTATCTTAGGTCCATTTTTAGCAATGAAACTTTGCCGGCGTTCGGTATGTTAGCACACGGCTGTCACCCTTGCCTTTCCGCTCCATTCCTTCTAAATCTGGCAGTGGAAGGTTACCATACACACTGATGAGTGCAGTTCAAAAAGCTAAAAATCTGTAATTATGGAACAAGAGGAAATTATTTTTGCTGGAGAGTATATGTATGAGAACAGCCCACGACTCCATAAATGACTCACCCTCAGGCACCGCTATTTAATTTACAAGCTATTTATCTCCTCCCAGACACCCCAGCAGAAACAATTATCACTTAGTAATTTGTTGATCTTATCAAGGCCCTTGGATCTGTTACTGTTGTTCCCACCAATACAAATGCTACTTGAAATAAACAATTTATAATACAGCCTGCTACTTAATCATGCCCATATAATCAGGTTTTAATTGATTTTAGGATGGCAGAGACTTTATTTAAAACTGTTCTGTTGTCACTTCCAGATCCTCATCTCTATGTTTCTAAATATCGTGTTTTCTGAGCTATGTGTGCTGACAGGATGGGAAGTCCTTCGCTTTCAAAGGAAGTTATCTTGCGGGCAGTGAGAAAAGCTCCAATCCGTCTTCTATGTCTGGGATGCTCTCCCTCCTTATCTCTGCCTGTTGCAATTCATGACGCACTCCAAGACTCAGCTCAATTGCCTCATGAGACCTCACCTTAAACCACTTTTCCACAGTTGCTAATATTCCTCACTGCCCTCCTAAATTTACTCTTCGTGACCCATCTTGGGATTCTCTTGGCAGAGATACTGGAGTAGTTTGCCATTTCCTTCTCCAGCTTATTTTACAGATGACAAAACAGAGGCAACCAGGGTTAAGCGATTCGCCTAGGGTCACACAACTACTAAGTGTCTGAGGTGGGATTTGAACTCACGAAAATGAGTCTTCCTGACTCCAGGCCTGGCACTCTATAAACTATGTTACCACCTACCTGTCTAAATTGCTTGTATTTATTTTGTATTTACTTGACCTAAATACCCATTGTTTCTTCCCAACGGAAGGTGAACTCCTTGAGGGCGGGGCTTGGTTTCATTTTTGTCCCTAGCATCTGTGCTTAATAAATGTTTGATGAATTGAACTTGGCTGTAACGCTTAGACAAGTCACTTTAACTCCTCGAACCCCAGCTGCCTCATCTGAGAAAGAAGGGCATGGGGTTAAATGATCTCTAAACCCTTCCTCCTCCATGTTTCTATGAAAAATAATAATCTATGTAGCAATCTATCTCAGATTTACAGAAATCTGCCATCCAAATACTTATCAAAAGTTGTTTTTTTTTAATGCAGCCCAGCAAATGGATCACTAATCAGGTGAAAGATGGACGTGAGGCCTCCATTGTGTATCTCTGTCTCAAATCTTGTACTTGGTTAGCGTTCTACCTAGTTAGGGTGGTTGCTTCTCATAGGAAACAACCACATTTCTATTTTTGGGAAATGGATGCTTGAAAATGAAAACTGATGGTCACCAAGAAATTTGTTTAGCATATACCTTATGCTGATTGTTGTGAGAGTAGACATTCATTAAGCAACTACGGTGTACTGAAGAACTTAGTCTGATGGGGCATATAGTCTTTTTGTCCATATAGTGTAATTAAAATGCTCAACAATAGCTGGAAAATGCTTTAAAATTACACAAGAGAATGCTGTTTGAGAGGAAAGATTGTTCCAGACTGGGGAATCAGGGAAGACTTCTAAGAGGATTGCCATATGAATTAGACTTCAAAGAGTGAGCATATATTGAAGAGTTGCAAAGAGGGAAGGAAGGCCTTTCAGACACAATGGCCAAGTTGTCTTTTCTCTACAATTTCTGGATAGGCACTTTGACACAATTCATTTGTAATAGAGCTAACTGAATTGAAAGGAAAGGCAAACTGTTATCAATAAAGTATAACATTCTTCTGCCTCAGTAATGAAGGAAGCAACTAATATCTACAATAACCACAGATTTAGTCCTTTTAAGAAAAGATCTTATGGTACTGTTGTGTTTTCAGTCATTTCAGACTCTTTGTGACCCCATTTGGGGTTTTCTTGGCAGAGATAGTAGAGTGGTTTGCCATTTCCTTCTCCAGCTCATTTTCCAGATGAGGAAACTGAGGCAAACGGGGTTAAGTGACTTGCTTAGGGTCACACAGCTAGTAAGTGTCTGAGACCAGATTTGAACTCAGAAAGATGAGTCTTCCTAGCTGCCCTCATATTGGGGGTCTATAATATTCAAATTATGATACTGCTATATATAAGTGCTGGATTAGGAGTCTGAAGACCTGACTTCCTGCTTCAACTTGATCTTGACCTTGCTACATCAATAATAATAAAAATTATGGATAATAATAGCTAGCTAGCATTTATACGGCACCTACTGTGTAGTAGGCATTGTGCCTCGTGCTTTAGAAATACCTCATTCAATTTTCACAACAACCTTGGGAGCTCGGTGCTATTATCACCCCCTTTTACAGATGAGGAAACTGAGGCAAACAGGTTAAATTATTTGCCCAAGAGCACGCAGCCACTTAGTGTCTGAAAGCAGATTTGAACGTAAGTCTTCCTGCCTCTAGGCCCAATCCTCTATCCGCTGCACCACCTCACTGCCTGCATCACTTGGGGCACTTAATTCCATAGGGTCTCACTCTTCTCATCTGTAAAAATAAGGGGCTAACTTGGATCATATCTAAGATCCTCTCTTAACTCTAATGCTCAATAATCATGTTTCAAGGTCTTTGCTCTTCACTGGGCTTTTGGGGGCCTCCTTTAGCCTTTTCCCCTCTGCTCTGAAGACCTAACCACAATAACAAATATATGGTCTAGAATATGGGTTAGTGTTTAAATATATGTGGCCTTGAATTATTTAATAATTTTTAACGTCTTTAAATTTTTTTCCTCCAAAGCAAATTGTAACATCTTTGAGGCAGGGAATATAATCTTAGAATAAAGCTGGAGGCTGTATCCCGCATTGCCTAACACAGTAAATGTCTGCTTGTTTAATGAATCATTTTCACATTACGAAAATATATGTGCCATACTCCCCTTACCACAATAGATCTAGGCTCCCATCTCATGGCTATTCCCTCCATCACTGTAGACCATAACCCATCGACTCCTCATCCTGTGAAATTCTTATCCAGGGTCACCCATGGATCCTTGAGAATGTCTCTCCAGCATGGTGGAGATTTTCCTCTAGATCTCTTAATATTTTGTGAGTATTATCACAGCATCCAAGTTATCCTTCTATTATCCTTCCCTCTGGTCCACCTCCTTTTCCCATCATCTATTTCCTCAGTTACCTCCTTTATATTTTTGCTTCAACACAGGTCATCAGTGGAAATAGACTTGCACCCACATCGTGTCTCTCCATTGTAACCCACATGCTGTTTGAAAACAGAAGAATTGCCATAAAAGGAGCTATGTTCCTCTAAGACTACAGTGGGAAAGTCATTTTCAAGGGCTGCTTGTCCCTTTAAATATCTCTAGAGAAATCAACTAATTGCACACTCCTCCCCCACCCCAATAAATTAGGTCCCTTAAATCCCAAGTGCTAGAAATATTCCCTGATGAAAACTCCAAGTTTATAAGTTAACATCTCTTGACCATTTGTCTCAGCATGCTTTATATATTTATTGAAGGCTTTAAATGTAATATTTAAAGGAAATGGGTGTTTGATGACTTATTTTCTGTGTTCTTGGGGAAAAAAAATAAAACAAAACCCAACTACTTCTTTTCAGGCTTCCCTGATGCTATGTAGAAGTGGTTTCTTCTACACAGTGGGGTATCAGTTATAATTAAAAGCCTTAGTTCTTTAACTTAGATTATTTCTTTAATGATTTCTAAGTAAGTGGTTTCTTTTAGGCAAAGTACACCCAGCTAGGAGTCCTGAGGTGCATGTAAAGGAAAAAAAGATCAAAGATGTAGTTCCTTGACCCCAGGGAAATTGGGGGGGGAATCAAAGAAGGTGAATATGGACGCTCATAAGCATGTGAAAGAAATCAACAGAAATACAGCCACAAATAGATGAAATTTCCAAGTCATTTAGGTAGTAGAAAAATGAAGTAGGTGGTGAACAGTGGAGCTAATCTGGAAAACCTCTTGGTAGAAAATCAGGAGGGAAATCTAGTCTAGTTCTTCAAAGCTGGGGTCCCCTGTTTATAGAGAAAGTTGAGCTTGTTCCAGACATGAGTTCAACAATAAAAATCTCATCAAAATTTTTAAAATAGGGAATTTAGTGAGAATTTTTTTTTTTGCTTAAGGTGAGACTATGATTAAAGAGAGAATTTAAAACTTTTTTCAATTAACAAGCATTTATTTTCTCCCTTTTTCACCTCCCCCACTGGGGAAAAAAAAGGTAAACAAAAAATGCATGTCCTGCATGGGGATTGCGTCTCTTATGTTTTCTTTTTGAGGTGCCCAAGCAGCAACCTCATGATAGATATGTTCAGGCTTGGAAGTCATCTTGTGAATTCAAAAGGTGTGAAAGTCTGTGAGTTTGGTAGCAACAGTGTCTATCAGAATGGTAAAGATTCAAAGGGTTGAATGTGGTGGTGACTGGGTGAGAAGTTCAGAGGAAGCTCAGGTTTGGAATGGAGTGATAGAGCAGAGGCAAGATGTAAGATGAAGTGCTCACTTCGCAGTTCTATAAATTGCTTCATATTCTGATGAAGATTAAGTATCAGCTTCTCAACAGATAGTAATAATAGTTTGTTGTTACTGAATTGTTTCTATTAATGGACGCGGATTCTTTTATGTTTAACATGCCTTTGTGTGTAGGAATAAACTACCTCTCATATCTGATTTATATTGTGTACATTAAGTGCCCCTTTTATTCCCCTTCCCCCCCTTTGCAGAGACCTAGACATGAGCCAGGAAGGGGATTTAATGAGCCAAAGAGTGTAAGAAAGTAGAGCCTAATCTCCCAAATTAGAGGCAGATTTCTTGCAGGACTGAACCTGGTCCAAACCACATTTCTGGGTATAGGATAAGGAGGAGCTCAGTACTGAGCCTTTCCAGTCCAGCAGAGTCTCCCAAATGCTGGATACATAAAAGATTTGATTCTTCTAAGTGAAAGAGTTACAAGTAAAATACACTCATGAGAAGTAGTAGTAGGTTATAATGGAAAAGAGAGTAGATTTGGAATGAAGAGCCTTGGGTTTAAATGCCATTTCTAACACTTGCTACCTATATGACCTTAACAAAAATTGCTTAAATTCTCTGAGTATTTTTTCATTAAAAAGATGAGAGAGTGGCACTAGGTGACCTCTAAGGGCTCCTTCCATTTTAAATCTTTGCTTCTATGATCAATTACTTATCACTCTCTCCACTTGCCCCCATTAGCATCAGTTGCTAGATGATGATATCAGCTCAAGGGAATTTAAGACTACAGTCCAATCTAATTTAGTGCAACAAACATTTTTATGAGCCTACTGAAGATTCAATTATCATCTCAATGAAGATGATTCTCAGATCTATTTGTCCAGCCCTAACTTCTCTCCTGAGCTTCAGTCTCATATATCCAAGTGCCTTTTGGACATATTACATGTCTCATAGACATGTTAAACTCACCATATCCAAAATTATCCCAAATTCTGCTTCTCTTCTTCCTAACTCCCCTAATACTGTCAAAGGAACCACAGTTCTCCCATCACCCAGCCTTGCAACCTAGGTATCATCCTCAATTTCTCACTCTTGCTTCCATATTGTTGCAACAATTCAGCTAGCAGCTATTGTGGGGGTGAAAGACCAACACAAGCCCAACAACAAGAATGCTGCCAGCACAGGTTCTTTTGATCTGCTTTACTAAGGAAAGCAACGTTAAGGGGTTAACAATCTTACTTTAATCCAACCTGAACTTCAGAGTAAATACAAACAAATTACAAAGATACATTATAAACAGACCAAATACAATTCATAGTTACCAAGAAACCATCAACATCTGGGTTGATGAGCCGGGAGGCTCTTAGAGAGGCTGCCCAGAGTCCTGTGCCAACACTCCTCCAGGAGTGAGAGCCTCAAGCAAAAAGCTCTGTTCTCTCTTTTTATACAGTCTTTGGGCCTCATCAAATGTCATCTGAGTGACCAGAGCTTAGGCATACTATTGGCTCTGGTCTTAGCAACTCCCCTTAGGGCCCTGGGGGCTTCACACCTCTCTCAAACTAGCCACTAGTTTGCTAACCAGCCTGGGGCTTTGCACCTAGTAATAAAAGGGCATGGGTCTGGGGTTTAGCACCTAGTAAGACTCAATCAAAGACACTTAATTAATTTAGCATTCTACAACAGTAAAAAAAAAAGTCCCAACTTAATTAATATTACATATATCCAATCAGTTGCTAATTCCTATTGATTCTACCTTCATACCTATTGTCATATATGCCTTCTTCTCTCCTCTAACACTGCCACCACACCAGTAGAGGCCCTCATCACCTCACACCTGGACTATTTGCAATAACCTGCTGATTGGTCTCCCTGCCTCATCTGAAGTTTCTTCCCATTTCAGTTCATCTTCTAGTCAGCTATCAAACTAGATTTCCTTAGTTACACACTCACACACATATATATGTTTATCAACTGACTGGTCTCTATACCTTCCAGACAATTTTTGCAACTGAAAATGTAGTCTGCTAAAGAAAATTATTTGAGAAAACCTGCCTCTTTCATTTTTATACTTCCTTGAATATCCACAGAACGTGGGTAGATAATTCCCTGAAATTTCCTACAGAAAGGAGGAGTAAATAAAAAAAAGAATTTCTGATTTTCTTTCCCTCAGGCATCCTTTTCTGGGGGGCGGTAAAAACTCTATGACTTCTGGGACAACTTGGAAAGTAGTCTCACAGAAACTAGGTATAAACCAATATCTTGTACCATTTACCAAGATAAGGTCAAAATGGATACATGACTTAGATACTAAGGGACTTATAAGTAAATGAGAATATGGCACATATTACCATTTATGGATAGGAGAAGAATTTACAAATAAATAAGAAATAGTATTGTGGGATGTAAAAATGGATGATTTTGATTGCATTAAATTAAAAAAGTTTTGTACAAATAAAACCAATGTAACCAAAATTAGAAGTAAAGTAGAAAATTGGGGGAATTTTTTTAGTTTCTTGGATAGAAGTCTCCTATCACAAATATATAGAGAAGTGAGTCAAATTTATAAGAAAATGAATCATTCCCTAAATGATAAATGATCAAAAGATATGAACAGGCAATTTTTGGAAGAAGAAATCTTATAGTCATATAAAAATGCTCTAAATCGTTATTGATTAAAGAAATGCAAATCAAAGAAGAAACTTTGGGATACTATCTCACACCTATCAGATTGGCTACAATGATAGAAGGGAAAGTGACAAATGTTGGAGGGGAGGATGGAAAAATTGGGACACTAATACACCGTTGGTGGAACTGTTGGTGACCCATCCATTTTGGAGAGCAATCTGAAATTATGCCCCCAAATTACAAAACTATGTATACCCTTTGATCTGCAATACCATTATCAGGTCTGTTTCCCAAGGTAGTCAGGGCAAAAAGAAAACAACCTCTATGTTCTAAATTATTTATAGCAGCTCTCTTTGTGGTAGGAAAGAACTGGAAGTTGAGGGTGGCCCATCAATTGGGGAATTGCTGAATAAGGTGTGGTATATGATTATGATGGAATACTACTGTGCAATAAGAAATGATGAGCAGGATGAACTTAGAAGAACATGGAACAATTTGTGTGAAATAATGAAAAGAGAAACAAACAGAACCAAGAGAATGTACTGTCAAAACTGTTGCCTCTGGCATAGATTTCTTCAATGTGTATTTAGTCTGATCTAGCTACTCTACCTGACTTTGTCAGTACTCAAAATTGTCATGTAGAAAGTACCATTTTTTCCTCATACAGTACATTGGAACTGAGTTGTTCTTCCATTTAGGTGCAACTTCAGGGCCTCCCCTCGGCATAGGGATGCCCCAAGGTTCTTGAATACTCTGTCAGTGGAACACAAGCTCTAATAAGTTCTGCCTCTCTGGAAAAGTCCTGATGTTCCCTGATGTCTGAGGATCATCCTGACTAATGATAGAGATACTCATCACCAGCAGGTTGATTGCTAGGTGATTACTTCTTCGACCATGTGTATCAGGAGTGCCGAGTTTATAATCTCAAAGAGGATCATAAACATGTCTGAAAGGTTCGGAACCGCCGGATATAAGAAACTCTCAAAGTAGAAGGCAGAAGAATCAAAACATTTATTTAGGCTCCACAGTAACCAACCCATGAACCAGAAGCCCCATTTTGATATGTTGATCAAAATCTTCCAGGCCCAATAAGTACGCCTTGCAAGAGTAACCAGGAGGCTACAGAGAAGCATGATTGCGTAAAGCAAAATCATGCTTCCCCCTCGATGGTAATAAGATTACCCACTGGCCTGAAGTCTTTGTTCAGCTTCCTCCCGTAGATCAGCTCTGCTACTGGCAGCTCCTGCCTCAGCTGTGTCTGTGTCTGTAACTGAAGCTGCAACTGTAACTGACGATGTAACTGTCGCTGTAACTGACGATGTAACTGGCTCCAACCGGAAAAGGAAAAGAGAAACTCTTCAAGCTGTCCTCTCCCCTCTTATAGGGTTTTTGACATCATCAAGCTCCGCCCGAATGACCAGGGCCGATTGGTTCCTGAGTTGGCCCCTCCCCCTAGCATAGACATTAACACCTCCCCTCAGCCAGCCCCATGACTCATCACACAGGAAGTTGTCTGGTCCTGCCCCGGAAGAGCAAGCCACAGTGTCCAGAGGCTCAATGAGGTAAGCTGAGTCATTCAAAGAAAACAAAGGCCATTCTGGCTACACTCCACCCCTTGTTATAGGATACATAATCTAATCAGCCATGTATCCTAGAACATACATTGTGATCCAATTACAAAGGAAACTAAAACATATCATTCATTATAAAGCAAAACATATCATTTGGTGACATTCCTAAATATTGGTTTACGATTCAAATGTGATCCACCCCTAGGTCCCAGCAAAATAATCTCTTCAATCAATCATCCCCAAAATAATTATTAATAATTCAAATGTCCACCCCTAAATCCTTGTATCCATTACATAGGATCAATAATATCATAACAATAAAACAACACAGCAAGGATAACACAAAATAAGTAAACAGAACACTATCATCATTTCCACCCCCCTTGAACGATTGGGGCTCAAAATCTTGGGGTGAGGGGTGAAGGTCTCATTTTCCATAGCTTCTTCATGCTGAAATTGGATGTAGAGATGGCCCTGCCCCCAAAAAGTCCCATTCCAGAGGTCATTTCTTTAACAAGCTGGCAGGAATTCCAAGAATGCTACATGCTTAGGCAGTCACCGGAAAGTGCAGGGTGCTTAAGCCTGAAGGAAACAAAACTAGCAACAAGGTTAGCCAAAACAAAGGACAAAAAGAATAGTCTGTGAATCTATTATTATAACCTATTCACGGTAAAATATATGGTTCAGGGGTACGATTTGGTAATTATTTTCCCCTGAATAAACAACTGTTACAGTGTTGTCCTTCCCATGGGCTATAACTTCTGCAGCCTTTGGAATATCATCTGGCTTCCGTTTTACCCATACCTTAGCTCCTGACTTTATTCTATCAATGGAGCAAGACCCTTTTGCCCCTCTAGTAGTTATTTTGGGAGGAGGGTCAGTTTTCACAAAGGGTATTTTTTCACAGGGGATAATAATGACTTGAACCATCCTATCATTTCTACAAAATTGTACAGGTTTTTTACCCATATTCTGGAGTGTCACAACAATTTCTTTTTGATAATTAGAATCTATCACTCCAGCCAATACATGTATTCCTTGAGCCGCTAATCCTGGTTTAGGTAATATCCGTCCAAGATGATTCTTGGGGATTCTCATACATACTCCAGTAGGGGTTTTTCTTATCTCTTTCCTATTTAACCTAAAATTCTCTATGCAATGTAAATCATATCCTGCTAAACCAGGTGTTCCTGGACTTGGTAGTGGGACATCTTCCCCCACAGTCCAAAATTCAATGTTTTGGATCTCACATGTTTGCTGTTCTCTGATCTGCAGATTTGGGGTCATCATTCTGGCTAGAGGTGTACTCCCCCCTAAGGGTCTATTATTCAAATTACGTAAGGCAATAGACAAATTATCCTTCCAATGTCGATATGAATTATTTGAGCTTAATTTTCTCAGCTGTTCTTTCAACAATCCATTCATTCTTTCAATTAGCCCAGATGCTTGTGGGTAATATGGAATATGATATATCCATTCTATATTATTCAACACACAATATCTTTTCACTTCTTTGCCCTTGAAATGTGACCCATTGTCACTTTGAATCTGCATTGGGGTTCCATAATATAAACTTACAATATCTAGAGTTTTACAGGTGTTTTTCTGAGTTGCGTCTTTATAAGGACAAGCCACTAGTACACCGGAATAGGTGTCAACACACGTACATACATATTTACATCCTTTATCCTGGGGTAGTGGGCCAATATAATCTATCTGCCAAATTTGGGCTGGAACTTTTCCCCTTGCTATTTCTCCAGTAACTATCCTAGGAAGAGTTCGTTCTTTTTCTAATTGGCATATACAACACTCCTCTGTTATTTGTTTTAACAACGCATGAGAAATACTGATACCTCGATCCTGTGCCCATCGATGGGTGGCCTGGACCCCTAAATGGCCAGCAGTCTGGTGGACCCATCTTGCTAAGGCTGGGTCATCAGTTGGAGTCGGAGTAGGGACAATACATTCAGTAGCAATCTTTGCTAGTCGATCCGCATGTGCATTGTACTCACGTTCTGGTGTGGTCAGGGTTGCATGAGCATCAACATGAAAAACTGACAGATCTGTAACCAAAGACATGTCCCATATATTTTCCCATAACTCTTTACCCCAAACTTGTTTGCCATGAATCTCCCAATTCTGATTCTTCCATATAGGCATCCACGTAGCTAATCCATTAGCTACCGCCCACGAGTCAGTAAATATATGACACTGTCCTCCTTTCTCTGCTCTGATGGCCTGATGCACTGCCATCAGTTCAGCATATTGGCTACTTCCACCTATCCCAGAACTTTCCAGAGTTCTCCTTGTACAGGGGTTATAGGCTACTGCTTTTCAGTCTTGTGCATAATCCCCTTATATTTTTATGTGATAATGGCAGAGTGGTGGAGAGAGAATATAAGTATTCAGAGCTTTTTGGATCACATAATGAACGTGAGCCGAGCATTTTCTTATTAACCTTGCACTTTAGTTGAATTTGCCAAACATTTCTTAGGTGCCTACCACGTACAAGGCCCAAGGAATATGATGGCATGTTGGGCCTGCAGTCCAAGTATTGGGACTCAAATCCCAGTTCCACTAGTTAATTTACTACTTGTGTGTCTCTGGGCCATGGTAACCTCAACTATAAAATGAGGTGGCTGGACTAGATGCCCTTAGTTTGAGGCCCCTGCTACGAACCATTGAACATCATTTGACCTGGCCAGGCTGAAGTGTGGTCTGGCTACCCTATTTTATTTTTCATCGATATAGCGTAGAGAGAATCTGAAAGGGTTGAAGAGGAGGAAAAGGAATGAATATACTGATACATTTTCTTAAGTTTCTGGGCATAAAAACATGCAAGTTATTGAATTTTTATGTGAAGTAAATAAGAAAGCCATATCATAAAGGAAAGACATACGGTATTTGCGTACTCAATAAGGGAAAATGGCAACCATGGAACTTGATCACTAAGGTTAGTGCAGAATGTTATTTGGGGGTGATGCTAAAGGTTAGCATCCAATGGCTTTTAAAGGATAATTCATAGGATCTTAGGTGGAAGAGAAGTTAGAAGTAATCTAGTCCAATCATCTCATTTACTCCTGAGGAAAGTGAAACCAAGAGAAGTGAAGAGACTTTCCCAAGATCATACAGGTTGGCACTCCAAGTTTACTGTTTTTCTACCATCATGTTGGACTTTAAAGATTCAAATTATGAACCATGCATAGAATGGCTCTTCAGGAATATTGGCAATAAAGACTTTCTTAGCTTTTTAAACAGAAAACTGGTTCAAATTTATTACTTATTTATTTATAATATGTCCCTCACCCTCATGGTATGGTAAGTAGCTTTTAAAAAGTTAATGCATTTTGTTTTGACATGTAGATCACATTTTAGTAAACAATACCTTCCCACAAACCATAGGCCTTTTCTATAAAAAGACAGTTTAGCAAAACCATCAGATATATCTATTAATTATGAATGACAGTACATGTTACTTTCTATTCACTTCATACAAGGACTCTTGTAACCAAGTAGAACAAGTAAATAAAACTAATAAGATGACCTCAACTGGAAGAGCATGGAACATTCCACATCTATAGTACGCCACCACTTGTATTTTTCAAAAAGTTAACAGAAATATCTTTTGTCTCCCTCCCCTCCCCAACCATTGAAAAAAGGAAAAAAACAAATTTATTGTAATAAATATGCAAACAAAACAAATTTCATCATTGTACTTAAAGCTTTCAAAGTTGTTTTAGCATTATTGTATAAATTGTTCTTTTGATTCTGTTCATTTTATTCTCCATCAGTTTATAAAGGTCCCAAAACTGTCCATTTTTACAATGTATGTTACACTATAAACAGTATAAATTGTCCTGGTTCTTCTCACTTCACTCTGCATTAGCGTTTACAGCTTTTTAATAGAAAGGAAGTGTTTTAGATTCAGTCATATGGAACCAATGCTGTCCATTGTATTCAAAACAATTTTTGTTTAGTGTTTTCATTTGCATTATTGTAACCGTTGGGTAAATTGTTCTTTTGGTTTCTTTGTTTTATATCATTTCTTACAAATCTTTGGGTGTTTCTCTGAATTCTTTATGTTCATCAATCAATATGGACCAAAAATATTCCATTATATTCATATGCCACAATTTATTTAGCTGTTCTGTACTCATTGGAAACATTTCTTGCTAGCCCTTTTCTATTACAGCATTGTAAAATTTTGATAGATACAGAACTTATTTTCTGATCACCATAGGGTGTAAATTCACTTGTGAGATAGATGAAGTTCTTGAATTGTTTAATAATTTTCTTTTCAAGTTTCTTGCATAATTACAAATTGTTTTCCTGAATGATTAGAACAATTCACATATTCATCAGCAACATATTAACGTGTGTATCTTGCCACGTCCCCTCCAACACAGAGTAATTTCATAGTTTTATGAATATGTGAGTATTTTTTGTTTTTATCAATTTGTTGGCTGTGCATAGATCCCTCAGAATTGCTTTATTGTATATTTCCTCTTAATAATGCTTTGGATAATTTTTTAAATGTACTCAATAGTTTGCTTTTCTTCTTTAGAAAGCTTTCTGTTCATATAGACTTAGAAATAGTCTTATAGGATTTGTGCCATTTTCTTACAACTTTGGATGTCAGACTTATCAAATGTTTGACATAGCTTTTTCTTAATTTGTTGATTTTCTTCCTATAGCTACAGCAATTTTGTTAAATCCTTTTAGTTACACGAAATTGAAATGGACTTTGTCTTTTATAATTCCTTTTACCATTTGTTTCATTATGAATTTTCCCCTAACCATAGTTTTGAAAGCTATGAATTTCAATTTTCTTTTTTTAATGATACGATCTTTTATATTTAGATGGTTTATTCATTTGGAATTTATGTTGGTAATAGTTGGAGATATTGTGCAAACATATTTTCTGCCAAATTGCTTTCCAGTTTTCCAAGCAATTCTTGTTGAATAAAATCTTTCCTCCCAGTAGTTAGTTAATCCTGGATTTAATAAATACTTGTTGACTGATTGCTTGGGCTGCTGTGTTTGCTTGCTTCTGGGTATTACTTATCTAATCTATTTCACTGATCTATTTTCCTTTTTTTTAACCAGTACCAAAATAGCTTTGATGATTACTGTTTTATAATAAGACCTAAACTCCTTCACTCCTACTTTTTCCATTTTCTTATTATTTCAAAAGGATAATTAGAAGTATTAAATATAATTTAAATCATAGAGTGCTACAGTTAGAAGGGAACTTTGAGGTCATCTTGTCCAATCGTTTCATTTTATAGATGAGGAAACAAAGGCCAATGAAGGAGCCAGTGCCCGGAGTCACACAGTAAATAAATGGCAGTCATACTGGACTGCAGATCTTCTGACTCCCAGATTGTTTTTTCAAAGGTAGTAATTTAGTTATCTTTAAAAATGGGGGTGGGGTAGGAAGAGGGGATGGAACCCCCAATATCCATAGTATTAAAAAAAATTTAATGTAGTTTCATTAAATTAATGTGGGGAAATTATTTTATGTTACATTGTTGTAGTGTAGTTGTAGTGACAACAGAACAGACTTTGATCAGTTAAACCAAGCTTTAGGAGTGTTCCACTGGAGAACAGGCCCCTGAAAAAAATAAACTTCTTCTTATGCTTGCAACTAGTTTCTTCATATATAAAACCCAGTTCTCCAGGAGAATACCCCCAAATGACAAACACAATAGGTCAAACTACTGAAATCACTTAACCAACCAGGAAGGCCAAAGCAAATAGGCCTGCCTTCATTCTGGGATCAGAAGGGCAATGAAGTGGAGGTTTTGTCAGAACACAAGGGATAATGAATTCTAAAGAGCAGGCCTCTCTACAGGGAGTAGGGGGATATTTGTAAACAACTTTAGTTAACCCACCCATGCCTGAATCTTTAAATTTTAAGATGTAGGTTCTACAGTTGTGTCTACACTTTCATGGGACTCTTAAGAATGGAGATAAAATCCTACTTCAATTTCTCCCTTTTCAAATCATGTATAGTGACTATGATTTTGTGCCTGGCATCTCTTTTTTCCATGGCAGCTTTTCTTTTTTTTTTTTTAATTTTTTATTAATTTATTTATTTTAGCTTTCAACATTCATTTCCATAAGTTTTAAATTTCCTCCCTCTCCCTCCCCCCTTCCTCTCCAAGAGGGCATGCAATCTGCTATGGACTCTACACATACATTCCTATTAAACACATTTTTGCATTAATCATGTTGCATAGAAGAATTATAACGCATGGGAGAAACCATGAGAAAGAAAAACAAAAAAGAAAATAGTCTACTTCGTTCTGTATTCCGATTCCATAGTTATTTCTCTGGATGTGGATGTCATTTTCCATCATGAATCCTTTGGAATTGTTTTAGATTCTTGCATTGCTGAGATGGGCTAAGTCTATCAAAATCAGTCATCCCAAATCATGGCTGTTACTGTGTACAATGTTCTCCTGGTTCTGCTCACTTCACTCAGCATCAGTCCATATAAGTCTTTCCAGGTTTTTCTGGTCTGCCTATTCATCGTTTCTTATAGCTCAATAGTATTCCATTACATTCATCTACCACAACTTGCTCAGCTATTCCCCAATTGATGGGCATCACCTCAACTTCCAGTTCTTGGCCACCACAAAAAGAGATGCTACAAATATTTTTTACATGTGGGTCCTTTTCCCATTTTTATGATCTCTTTGGGATACAACCCTAGAAGCAGTATTGCTGGGTCAAATGGTAGCCTTTGGGCATAGGTTCCAAATTGCTCTCCAGAATGGTTGGATCAGCTCATAGCTCCACCAACAATGAATTAGTGTTCCAACTTTCTCACATCTTCTCCATTTATCATTTTGTTTTGTCATATTAGCCAATCTGATAGGTGTGATGTGGTACCTTAGAGTAGTTTTTACTTGCATCTCTCTAGTCAGTAATGATATAGGGCATTTTTGCATATGACTATAGAAAGTTCTAATTTCTTCCTCTGAAAATTGCATTGCAGCTTCTCTGTAGAAGAGAAGTTAATGAGCCTAAAGTCAGAAAGACCTGAGTTCAAATCCAACCTCAGGCACATACTAGCTGTGTGACCCTGCGCAGGTCACTAATCCTCCATTATCTCCCAAAGTCTGTCCAAGTTCATGTTTACTGTTTTCATGACACCACCTATCCCTCTCCTCCTTTGCCTTCCCCTTCTCCTTTTGCCTTCAACCTTTCCCAACATCAGGATCTTTGCCAACAAGTCCCATCTTCTCATTATGTGGCCAAAGTATTTAAGCTTCAGTTCCAGTATTTGACCTTCCAGTGAAATGCCTGAATCTCTTTTAAGTATTGACTGATTTGATCTCCTTGCTTTCCAAGTTTTACATAAACTTTTCTTCCTCTCTCCTCCTCACCTCCCTCCTTCTCACTTAAAAAAATAATTACAAGGTGCTTGTCCTTTCTTTGGCTACTGCTTAGTTCTTTTACTGTACCAACTTTAGAAAACAAATAGCTGCCTGATAAGGCACAACTAAATAGTATCTAAGGCAAAATAGTAATAATAGTAGCTAGCATTTATACAGCACTTACTGTATGCTTCAAATGAGTCCTCGTCTCAGCTACCACTGGGCTGACTGTGGAAGGTTGCTCCTTGTTCTTTGCGAAATCAGCACTGGGCTGGTAGCAAAACCTAGCACGGCCTTGATTATTAACTAGACACACAAAGTCTTGCTCTCCTGATCTTTCAAACTCAAAACATGTGTATTTTTTATTTTCCCCAATTACACATAAAAACAATTTTTAACATTCATTTTTTAAAAATTTTGATTTCAAAATTCTCCCTTCCCCAGTCCCTCCCCCCATGAAAAGGCAAGTGATTTGATATAGGTTATATAGAATAGTCATGCAAAACATATTTCCATATTAGGTTGTGAAAGAAAATATAGACATCTCTGCCCCTGCAAAAAAAAAAAACTGAAGAAAAATTTTTTAAAAAGTGTTAAAAGTATGCTTTGATCTGCTGTCAGATTTCATCAGTTCTTTCTTTCTCTGGAGATGGATAGCATTTTCCATCATACGTCCTTAGGAATTGTATTGCATCACTGTATTGAGAAGAATAGCTAAGAATAGCTGTTATTCACCATTGACCATCATATTCTCCTGGTTCCACTCACTTCACTTTGCATCAGTTTATGTCTTTCCAGGTTTTTCTGAGAGCACCCTGCTCGTCACTTCTTATAGCACAATATACCATCATGTATGGTACACATATATGGTATACAATGATATGCCTTAACTTGTTTAGCCATTTGCAAAATGATATACATCCCCTCAATGTCCAATTTTTGCCACCACTAAAAGAGCTGCTAAGAATATTTTTGTACATATAGGTCATTTTCCTTTTTTTTTTTTTTTTTTGGTTAATCTCTTTGTGATACAGACCTAGTAGTGGTATTGCTGGGGCAAAAGGTACACACGGTTTTATAGCCCTTTGAGCACAGTTCCAAATTGCTCTCCAGAATGGTTCAACCAATTGAGAACTCCACCAACAACGCATTAGCGCATCCATTTCCCCACATCTCCCCCCAACATTCATTACTTTCTTTTTCTGTCATATTGGCCAATCTGATAGGTGTGGAATGGCACCTCAGAGTCGTTTTTATTTGCATTTCTCTAATTAATAGTGATTTAGAGCATTTTTTTCATGTGGCTATACATAGCTTTGATTACTTCATCTGAAAATTGCCTGCTCATATCCTTTGACCATTTAGCAACTGGGAAATGACTCATTTTTATAAATGACTCAGTTCTCTATATATTTGAGAAATGAGGTCTTTATCAGAGATACTCGCTGTAAATTTTTTTCAGTTATGATTACTGTGTATTTGCCCTAATCTAGTCCACCACCATGTCCCCCTCCCCCACTTATCCTACTCTGTCTTTCCTTTCACCTTGTCCATCCTCAAAAATGTTTTGCTTCTGACTACCACCTCCCCCAATACACCCTCCCTTCTATCAGCCCTATCACTTTCCCTTATCATCTTCCCTTCCTACTTTCACATAGGGTTAGATTTCTATACCCAATTGAGTATGTTATTTCCTCTTTGAGACAAGTCCAATGAGAATAAGATTTATGCACTCCCCTGCCACGCCCCTTTCACTGTAAAAGCTCTTTTGTGCAATCCTATTCCACATTTCCTTTCCCCTTCTCCCAGTACATTTCTATTTCCCACCACTTAATTTAATTTTTTAAAGCTATCATCCTATTACACACAACTCACACCCATGATCTCTATGTACACTCCTAAGTACCCTAATAATAAGAAAATTCTTAGGAGTCACAAGTATCATCCTTCCATGTAGAAATGGAAACAGTTTAACTTTATTGAATCCCTTATGATTTCACTATCCTGTTCAGCCTTTTATGCTTGAGTCTTATATTTGAAAGTCAAATTTTCCACTCAGCTCTCATCTTTTCTTTTCATCAGGAATCCTTGGAGTTATCTATTTCATTGGATAGCTGTTTTTTCCCCTGAAGGATTACACTCAGTTTTGCTGGATAAGTGATTCTTGGTTGTAATTCTAGCTTCTTTGCCCTCCAGGATATCATATTCCAAGCCCTTCTATCCTTCAATGCAGAAGCAGCTATCTTGTGATATTATGACTGTGGCTCTACAAAATTTGTTTCTTTTTGGTTGTTTGCAATATTTTCTCCTTGACCTGAAAGCTCTGGAATTTGGCTACAATATTCCTGGGAGTTTCAATTTTGGGATCTCTTTCAGGAGGTGATTGATGGATTCTTTCAATTTCTATTTGATCCTCTGGTTTTAGAATATCAGGACAGTTTTCCACGTTAATTTCTTGAAAGATGATGTCTAGGCTCCTTTTTTGATCATGGCTTTTAGGTGGTCCAATAATTCTTAAATGATCTCTCCTCAATCTATTTTCCAGGTCAGTTGGTTTTCTAATATTTCACATTTTCTTCTGTTTTTTCATTTTGTTTTATTGTTTCTTGATGTCTTCTGGAGTCATTAGCTTCCACTTGTCAAATTCTAATTAAATAATTAAGGAATTATTCTAATTAATCAACGAATTAATTTCTTCAGTGAGCCTTTGTACCTCCTTTTCCATTTGGCCAATTCTACTTTTTAAGGAGTTCTTTCCCTGAGTGAATTTTTGTACACCTTTTCCATGCAGCCAATTCTGCTTTTAAAGCAGTTCTCTTCACTGGATCTTTGTGCCTCTGTTATCACTTTGCCGGTTCTGGTTTTAGGCTGTTGTTTTCTTCAGTATTTTTTTTTTTCTGTGCTTCCCTTACCAAGATGTTAACTCTTTTCTCATGGTTTTCCTGCATCACTCTCATTTCTTTTCCCAATTTTTTCCTCTACCTCTCTTGAGTTTCAAAATCCTTCTTGAGCTCTTCCAGTATTTTTTTGGGGGGGGAGGGGCTGGGAACAATTCACATTTTCTCTGAGGCTTTGTAAATAGCAGCTTTTACTCTATTGTCTTCTGAGTTTGTGTTGTGATCTTTCTCGGTCAGGTTCTTTTCATTGTTGTTTGCTCATTTTCCCAGCTTATTTCTTGACTTTTAACTTTGTGTTAAAGTTTGGCTCTGCTCCTAGAGTGGAAAGGGCATTGTCCCAAGCTTGAGGTTTTTAGTGCAGCTGTTTTCATAGCTAGTTGGGAGGGGAGGTGTGTAAGTTTTCAGTTCTTCCAAGGTGATATGATCTAAAGAGATCATATCACTACTCTCCTGGCCTGTTAGCAACCACAAATATTCTTTTCCACTCTGAAACTCTGACCAGAGTTCCCAGACACACACCCCTTCCAGGTCTAGTATGCTAGTGCTTCTCCTCACTCTGTGTATGGACAATCTGACCCAGATCTGTGTGTGGACAATACGAGTCTTATATCCAGGAGACCCCTGTGATCTCCTTCTGATCAGCTGTTTGATACCCTTAAACTCTGTGGCTTAAGAGCTCTGCAGGCTGCTATTGACTGAGTCTCCCCCAAGGCCTGCTGCTGATTTGCTAGGGCATGGCCTTTGCTAGCACTTCCTGTTGTGCTGGACTGCACTCCATTTTCATCCTAGTGTGACAGACCTTTCCTGCCAACCTTCTAAGTTGACTTTGGCTGGAGAATAGTTTCACCCAGTCCTCTTGTGGGTTCTACCACTCCAGAATTTGTTTTGAGGCACTATTTAAAGTTGTTTGGAGAGGAATTTGGAAGAGCTCAGGTGAGTCCCTATCTTTTCTCTGCCATCTTGGTTCTGCCTGTCAAGAATCAAGATTGGAGTCTTTAAATGAATCTCCTTCACCTACAACAAAAGGACAAATACTGAGGCAGGCAAAGTACTAATGTCTATATTTATTGACCACCTGGCAGCCTCAGGTGGGGTGAGGAACCTGTAGCCTCAAGGGCACAGGTTGCCCAACTCTGACCTAAGGCCTTTCTCTTTCCATCATTGTCTCTCACTAGATGCAGCTGACAAAGGAATGAAACCAAGAGCAGAGGTGCAATCTAGAAAGAGGAAGAGGCCAACTAAGGTCTTTTGAAGGTACCTCTCTGGTTCTACAACTATTGTCAAAGAGACTGCCATTCACTGCTTGGTTAGCAGACTGGAAATCAGTCAATATCTATGCATGGTCCAAAGTCTCTACAATGCCCTTTGGTAACACATCATCACAATTATCCTGGAAGCAGGGTGCCTTTCCCATGCAGGGAATTACGTCAGTTGAGCATGTTGATACACTTTGTCCAGGTTCCCAAGGACTAGGTTAATTGGCCACTCCACCATTACAAACAGAACTATGAATAACAGTTACCTTTTCTATATCACACACATTGTGGTCTAGGTCTGTAGTGTAGGGGAAGTCCTGATGCGGAAACTCCCTCCCCAAATATAGATGGCAACTAACCTGTAACTTATAGTCTTAGAGAACCGTGTAGGGGGGCACTGAGAGGGTAGATAACAAATCCCTCTTCAAATAGCCAGAACCCAGGTCTTCTTGCCTTCAAGGGGGGCCTTCTAACTCCTATAGCAGGTTATCTCTCTGTGTTATCACTGATGTTTTATAGGTAGGAAAACCAAGGTTCAGAAAGTACAAGTTGGTGGAAGCTACATAACAAATCAATTTCAATGCCAGGGTCTCACCTTCAGATGAGAGAGTCACAGCTGATATATGGATAATGGTCTTTGAACTAGTCCATGCCACCTATTAATAAAACTCAAACTTCCATAAAACATGGTTCAAATACCAGTCATTTAAAATTAAAGAATTCAATCCTATCCTATTTTCACATAAAATAAATTCAGTGTTTAGCTGTATTAACTCATTACATGAGGTACCCAGATATTTAACATGCCTTTGACACAGAAATCTTATAAAATGCAAATTGTTTAAATTTAATTATTTTATTTTTCCCCAATTACATGTAAAAATTTTTCAACATTGTTTTTTTTTTAAAACTTTTGAGTTCCAATTTATGCACTTTTGGTGGAACTGTGAACTGGTCCAATCATTCAGGAAAGTAATTTGGAATTATGTTCAAAAAGTTATTAAACTGTGCACATAACCTTTAACTCAGTGATATCCTATGAAGTCTTTATCTTAAAGAGGAAAAGGACTAATGCATACATATTTATAGAAGTTATTTTTGAAGTGGCAAAGAATTGGAAACTGAGGGGGTGCTCATCAACTGCAGAAGCATTGTACAAGTTATGGTATAAGAATATGATAGAATACTATTCTGCTGTAAGAAATTATCAAAGGGACAGTTTCATAAAGTCGTGGGAAGACTTAAATGAACTGATGTAGAATGAAGTAAGCAGAAACAGGAGAACAATTTATAGTTACAATAATACTATAAAGACAACTCTGAAAGGCTGAGGAACTCTAATTAACACAATGATCAACCAGGAGTCCAGAAGACTCATGGTTCTACCTACCTCATGACAAAAAGATGGCAGACTCAGAATGTTGATTAAGACATTGAGGATGACACATGGCCAATTTGGTTATTTGTTTTGCTTTGATTATTCAAGTTTGTAACAGTCTTGTTTTCCCTTCTTTTTCAAAGTGGCTGTTAGAGGAGATGGGAAAAGTGAATTTTCATTGGTTGAAAATAATAAAATTTAATTTAAATAAAGATCTGATAGTTGTGTGGAGAATAAACCAGAAAGGAAAAGAAAATCAGGAGTAATAGTTAGGAAACTATTACAATATTCCCCTTAAAAATATTAAGATCCTGAACTTCACTGGTGGTAGCAGGAATAGAAAAAAGGGAAAGTATGAGTGACAGTATAGAAATGAGAACCTACAGGACTTCATATACACTAGGATATGAGAGAACAAGGAAAAACGTGGAGGGGGAGGAGTAAAAGATGATTAAGTTGCTGTGCCTGGTCATGGAAGCATACGAGTAGTATTAAAAGAAATGGGAGGCAGGAAGAGAAACTGGTTTTAAGGGGGAAAAGTAAAGGTAAATTTTTTTGAACAGGATATTCAAAACAACATGACAGAGGCTCTGCAGGCATTTCAAAAGGAGTCCCCAGAATATTTTGAGCAATGGCAAGATCACTAAAATGAGCCTATTGGCGCAGAAAGATGCAGGAAAGAAGTTATTTGCTCTGAACCTGAGTTTTTGAAGTGAAATTAGAAATGTTTATATAAAAGGAAGCTTTCAGAAACTCTATAACCAAAGGAAGACAACTTAAAGAAAGCACAATTGGGAATTTTGGAGGTGAACAAATGTCAAGTGATAGGGTCAGAGTTATGCCTGGAAACTTCATAAATGAAAATAAATTTCACTCTCAACCAAGCTAATGATGAAATATTTACTTCAATAAGCAAATGCGAACTTAAGCTAAACCACATCAAAAGTAGGTAATAAGAGAATCAATATGGCATTATGTCATTGTATTGCTTTTTTTTATTTCAAGTGTGGGGTAAAACTAAAATTTATTTAAATTTTGACAAATGAAGATAAAGATAAGTGTAATAAATGAAAGATCAAGAATAAAAATGTTTGAAAAGACAAACTACTGAGAAATGATTAACTTTTGATTAAAGTACAGGAAAGAAATCCAGTAATGAATAGACATAGATTTGTTAATTTTCAGGTCAATGCATATTTAGCTTTTGTGGAAAGATACAAATTCAGATGACTAGACCATTATTCACTGTTGATCTAAATGTGAATACTGACAGGACCTCTAGCTAAAATTAAAATTCTTGATGCTTCATTTTTAAAAATGTAATGTTAAGCAAAGCTCTATTAAGATGAATTTCTTTTAATTTTATTCTATATTGTCAACGCTTGTTAAATTGTATCATTTGTTATTTTAATATCCATTCATTCAACTATATAACATTTTAAAAATATACAACTTAAAAGAGTTTTTTTGCATTCTTATTTAAATAAGTCCTACAGAATGTATGTTAGGGGTCTGAAAAGAAAGGTTGGACTTTGCATTCGTCTTGGACTCTATTGCAGTAAGTTTCCTCTATAAACCAAATTTAAACAAATAGTTCTAGAAAAAGAAAGTCACAATTCAAAGACTCATGATACCTTAAACCTATCAATACACTGGCTTGCAAATTACCTGGGACAAAGTAACTAAATTTATTGACATACTATAAACCTTACATTTTACATTTTTTAAATGTCATTTTATAGTAGTAATTTGCTTTGTATAGCAGTAAACTACTTTTGCAGCAATAATTTAAATGATTTGGCACTGAAATCACAAGATTTTGACAAATATTCTTTAATTCTTCATCAAGAAATTACTTTTGTACATTAGATATTAAGCATACCTCGGACAATCCATTTTTCTAAATCTAGGCTTGATTACAGTTCATAGGTTTTCAATAGTGTTTCAATCAGGTAAATTCCCAATTCATTGAAGCATGTTTATCTCCATCTCTTAGATACATTTCTTGACCTTTTGCGACAGGTGGCATCACTGAGTTGCAGTATTTGGACTCCAAAAGAGAATTCCTATAATTCCCTAACAATTTTCCTCTTTAGCATATCAGCCTATTTATCATTGTTCACCATTCTCTAAATGGGAATAAAACTGGAAATAATATAAACAAACAAACAACAACAACAAAAACCCTAACTCCAAACATATTTTGGGGGTGGAGATTTTATAGTTTAATGAAGATATCCAGATCTTAGAGGCTTACCTGGATTTCCTGTGACAACGGTTTTATTCTAAAGCTTTAATGAAAAAGTTCCAGCAGTAAAATTTATCTTTTTCCAGTCTTCATGGCTCCAGTTTTCATGCTCCCTTGTCCATGACAAATATTTTTTCTTCACTAGAATGGTTAGCAGCTTTTTTTTTTTAAAACTGGTCTTCTTGATGTTGGTCCGACTACAAGAAGTCTAAACCACTCTGTAGAGGAATCAATAACAACCTTTCCAAGAGCCAAGTTCCTCTGAAGGAAGCTATGCTTGTTTTCTGGGGATCGATCAAGCTATTCTGCAGCAATAGCTAGTTTGTCAATTCTTGGTGTTGTTTTTCATTTTTGGCGACATTTCACTTTATGCTGTGGTACAACTGGTCTTACTTTGTTGTGGACTTGAATGATCCTTGATAAGTTCCATTTTTCAATACTAATATTTGCTGCTCTATCTCTAACAGTCAGTGATAGGTGCTACTGAAGAGGTAAAATTTTTACACATTTCCTGGCAGTAACAGTGATTCTTAAAATCCACAGAATTTAAAACACAAGAAAAGAGAACAACAAGACCTATGTATATGGTATAAAATCTGGAAACTAACCTATAGAGAACTAAGTAAAAGTTGGGAAGCCAACTCATTTTCACTTGGTCAAGGTCAGACATGCAGAGTCAGCCTTGTGTCAAGCATACCCATGTGACAATTCCAGTTACAAAATGAAAACATAAAATTACCCATGACCCAAGTAATACACTATTGTAGAAACAGAATAAGATATTTTCTCTGGCAAACCCAGCAACATCCAACTTTCCCTGGGTCTCAATTAAATATTTTACTTCACTTTGTTTTTCACTCATTATAACTTCTCTGAAAAAGAACTCTCCTGGTCGAGGCAATATCAATAGACTTTCTTTTCTTCCCTCTATGAACAAAGTCCTCTTTTCATAGATATGTCCACAATCACTTTCCCTCATCTTTTTTCACATACTAGGACCAAATCACCTTTAATCACCTCTGCCTTTATCATTTTTAGTGTTAACTGGAAATATTAAGTTAAAGAACAATTTACGCATTTACTCTCTATCTCCAAAGTTAACTGTGATAAATATGCCTAAGAGACAAGTGAATGACAAAAGGTAAAAATGTCTCTGACCTACAACTCCAGCTGAGTTGTGTATTACAAATTCAAAACCCGATCATCAAACACTGCGAGATGACCAGTGCTACAAATGAAATAAGTAACATAGGAGAAAAGTGGGAGTGAAAGAATAAGAAATCTCATAAGAGGCAGGAAAACTGATTGTGGTAAGCACAGGACCAACTCTAAATTACTTATCTCTCACCATCACCTCTCTCAGGATTTCTTGTGGAACACACGGATCTCAAACTGCTGAAGAATTCTGTAATACCAATTACTAGTAACAGAGTATGTTGATGTTTCTTACTTTACCTTACATTTTTGTTACTTAAGAACAATATGTGTGATACAAATCACATTTATGTATCAAAAACTAACTTTTGGATGGTCTCCACAATTTAATAATTTCAAAGGAAGAATGGAAAAAAAGAATGTACTCTGTTAAAAATGGCTGAGTATGTATACTTCCCTCCCCTCCCCCACCCCAATTTCTGAAACAGAATAAAATTCTCCCTGCCCCATCCCCTCCCCATGCATGCTTTCTGGTCACAGTTGCCTGTGCTGCATGCTTTTTAATGTCCTTACTATCATTTTTCAGTGAATATCCATCTACAAATTCATTAACTTTTTTGAGACAAATCATAAGCATCCTAATCTTCTGATTCCCATGAAAGACTCACTCTTAAGATACGATTGCAGCTGCCCCACACTGCCAGTTACTGTATGATACACATGCCTTAAAATTCTGTAATCAGTATCCACCAGGTGCCATATCGCATTCAGCACACCACAGTCAGTCAATACAGACATCCCCAAACACACCAAGGCTGGGTTTGTCAAATGTTTTATTGAGTGTAGACATCTGGAGTACTGTAAAACATGCATTATCTGTAGATTCAAAAAGGAGCAAGCCACATTGTCCTCACTGTCAAATGTGTCAGGTTTGGCATACATGATGGAGATTAATGAAGTATCATGAGAGTAATATGGTTCCTGAAAAGCTTCTACAATTTGGAAGAGGATCTTAATCATTTGAAAAGCAAAGCTGTTCACATTTAGTGAACTTGCATGTTCACTGGAGGTACCATATTTTAATTTTAAACAAGTAAGAGTGATTTCATTTGGAGAAAGATTTTTCTTTTCCCTAAGTGAATTTGTGTCTTTGTTTTTCAATTATTTTTACCAAAATAAAAATTCATATGACTCTTTGAAATAGCATTGTTTATTTCTGAGCAATGAGCAACATTTAAAATTCATTTCTTCTTAGGTTGCTGAGGTGTATTAAATTTAAAGAAGATAATATCTCCATCTTCAACTATGTAATTTCTACCTTGCTGTCTGTATTTCCCAGCAGCCTGCAAAAACGAAGAAATGAAAGAAGTTAGTTATGTTACAGTTAAGCATATATACCTGTGTGTGTGTTGGGAGGTGGGGGGAGTCCAAGGTGCAAAAAGCAATACAATTAAATGGGGAAACAAATAAAGGCGCACAAGCTCAAAATGAGTTGGATAGATGCAAAGACTTCCTGATTTGGGCAGAACTCGATTTTACATACATACATAATCATAATGTATTCTCCACTAAATTGGTGGTACATAAATGTAATTATGCCAATATCATTAAGTTTCATTACATGCTGTTTATGGTACGTTTCTGATGTGTCTGCAAACATCCAGCAAGTCACTAGAACAAAATAGATCAAACTAAACATAAGAATATTTATAAAACTAGTTTTAAGCCTCCTTATTTGCTAACAAATGTCTTTAGTGACAACAGGGACAGCAAACCAAAGACTTGCTATGGAGAAGAGCATCATGAATATGAGTGTGACACACACTAACTTTTGGCACTGTAGTCCTGATTCCCTCCTAGGAAGCACTTCCTTGTTAGTGACAACAGCATCTATTCTAGAGCAGCGGCGTAGTACCAGGAATCCACCACGAGCAAGATTCTGAGTAATCACTAGCTCTAGTTACAACTGAATCTAACAGGTTGTACTGCAGACAGACACATTTCTTTGACTATAAACTGTTCTGCAGGGCCAGTGATTCCACCTGCTGGTACGCAGAGATCCAGATGTGCAGTCCTTCTGTAGTTCCCACACACACACGGGCAGCTTTAACTCCAGGAGGGTGAAAGCTATGTGCCACAGTGTGCCTCTCACGTAAAAGGAATCCACAATAAACGAATACGATCTTTCAAGCACATGACCTGGTCCCATATGTTCTTATTATCGTCAATTTAAAAAGTAAGAATTTTTACTTTGAGAATAAATTCTCCTCAGTCTTTTCCTCTGTTAGAATTTCTTGAGGACACAGAACTTTTGCCCCACAAAAGTTGAACAGATCAACGACAATGTACAAAGTTAAATATAATTAGACTAACTGGCAGTATAAAGACTACCAAAAAACCACGTTATCTAGGATGAAAAATAAACTAGATAACTGAATCCAAGTAAGTATAACATATCCGGATAGATGGCATTTACACAATGAAATATAAGATAGTCTAATGAATATAATGTGGCTTTAAAATTAAGTTTGTTTTAAATAAGCTACCTCATATTTACACTTTGAAAAGTACAAAGATATATAATAAGGCTGTTTCAGTAAAGATCTGTAATTTATTCCAAGCTATGAACTACTTATTTCCAGAGCCCACAGCCCCACCACTCTAAAACAGTATAATGTCCTTTAGTCAAATATATTTTGACATATGACATACTAATATAAGTTTATATACTTTGTTACCACTCAAGTTTACAATTAATTAAAAGTGACAGTGTTCCTTTAAATTCTCTAGAGACCATTTAATCCATTTCCACTGCTATCAGAAACACTGGTTGAAAAAAATCAATACCCATTTGTGAATCTCGAGTATGTATTAAACAAGACACGTCTAACCAGTTCATTTGCACTTGAAAGCAGCCATCTGTAGAAGCCAGCTTTGCCTAAGCAGATATGATTGCTAATAATGTGATATCCCTGTAGACTACAAAGCCCACACAGAGCTATTCAGTATATAGTTCACAGCACTGGCATTAAATTAGTTATGCTGTACTGGTGCTAGAAACACACACACGCACACACACACACACACACACTTTCTGGCATAAACTTAAAACTGATCAACCTTATAACAGATAAGGAAGTCTTGTGCCTGCCGTATCTCAGCTAAATTTGAAATTTTATTTTTGAAGTTTAAAAGCAATGAGATATTTAAGTGTTCAGGGCCTGAAAGCCAAAGTCAACCTTTTGCAACTTATAATTAAAAACAATTCATTTAAATGCTGGACATTTTCTAAAAGCAGGAAATATTTTACTTACCATTAATTTTTTTTCCTGTTTTCTCAAAGGAAGTATTCATGTTCTACAAACCTTTCAAAGTTTATTATAACCCAGGCATCTATTAAAGGCTGCCTTGTGGTATAATTGGCTTACTATGTAAGAGCAGATAAAAGAAGGGGCTGATTTCTCGATTTTAGTAATAGAAAATATTTGAACTAAAATAAAAGGAAAGAATCTTCATTTTCTCTTCAATATTCCATGAAATTATACATCCTAAAATGACTGAGTATCTAAACAGATCCTTAGATTTCAAGGACAACTTGTATTAATGGGGTAAAACTTGTATCTATGTTTATGCATATAGAAAAGACACTTTTAAAACTTGTGATCCTATTTATTTATTCAATGACAACAACTGCAACTCCTTCCTTTTTAAATGCTTCCCATTCCACATTGAATCAATTATCTTAAGTCTTTCCCCCAACTTCCCAGGGTTCAAACAGCTGTGCTAAAGTTCTACAGCTAGGTATGATCTTTCCTATGATATCACTGAGAACAAATTGAAAGTAAAATTAACTTTTTTTTTTTGCATTCCTGCCTTACTATGAAATGTTAAACACAGGATGATGCATTTAAAATTACTTGTATTTTTCTATTTTAGGTCTCTTAAAGTACCAAATTAAGGAAATTCTTTCTTCAGCTTCAGTTGAATCAGATGCATATTTACACATTAGGTGTGGAACAACCCTGGGTTTCTTACATGAAACAGATTTGGCTTGTTTTTACTAACAAAATCTAGGCAGGATATAATAGTAGTACTACAAAACACACCTCTCATTCTAACATGTATTACCCATATATAATTTTACTTCACTTTTAGTAACTGCAAATGAAACTAAATTTATTAGTCCAAAGAAAAAAAGCACAATTTTGGGCATCTAATCGGTCCCTGCCCTCTAGTGTTGAGAAAGCAGAAACAATTCCCAATGACATTTTTTTTAAAGACCCAACTACAAAGTTTCAGCAAGAACAAAGTTTTGTTTAATTAAATTTCAACTGATTTCCTTAAATTTGTAATGGATGTTTACTTCAGCTTTATTAAAAGACACTGTATATCCCACATGTATTCTACTACAGGTATACCACTTTTACTTCAAATACTAAACTCCAACAACTATGGTTTTCCATTAATTAGCATATAGAGAAAAATAAAAATCTTTGAAATTATGTAAAATTCTTTCACTTTTAGGGTCTTTGTTCTTCATTAGGAAAACAGAATTTTTAAAATTGCTGAAAATAATTGGCATGCTACTTATATTAGCTAAAAACATATGAAAATAGCTCTTTTACCAGCTGATGCTTACTCATCTTATTACAAAACCACAGATTTTCCCAAGTAAAAGAGAATTACAAACACAATGTATGAAAGGTAACTACAATTAGCTTTTATCATGTAAACTTTCATGTCAAAAAAACCTAGGAAACTGTAAAAACAAAAAACAGTATTTTACCTTGACAGCATTTTCTGAACCTTCCTCTTTAAAATCTTCATATTTCATTACTTCAGCCATAATGAATCCCTTTTCAAAATCGGTGTGAATCTTTCCTGCTGCCTGAGGAGCCTTCGTCCCTTTCTGTCAAAAGAAAGACCAGAGAAAATTAACTGCATTTAAGAAGAATGATTTCAAGGGTAAAATTTCTCTTCTCAGATATGCAAGTATTCCACTAGAACTTAGTTTCATACCAGTTAAAATGTCAGGCATGTAATTGGTAATTTTTCAATAGTGGAGCATATAGATAACTGACTTTTTAGAACCAACAAATCAGTTGATACTAAAGAAATGCAGCTTTGTTTTTTCCTAATGGCTATCCACAGTACTATTGATTTTAGATGTAGAGATCCTTTCTGTTGTGGGTTTCATTTCGATTTTCCATTCTTCACCATTTAAAAAAAGGAGAAATAAAGATTTTTAAGTAATTTTCAAGCTGAATTATCAAAGGCTTTAAAAAAAGTTAAAAATAAATATCCTCTGGATTTCTACTAGTTTATAAAATATATAAAAATCAATAAATACAATGCAACATTCTAGATATGCCAAGCTGAGAGAAGCTCCCAAATATTCTCATCATTATTTGAAAGTCTAAATAACAGATTTAATGAGTACAGTCTACATATACAGAACCATTGTTAAAGAAAATTCTAAGTTTTGTAGAAAACGAAGAATGCCTTCTAAATGTCCCATGTGTTAAATTACAAGGACATACATTCTAGGCACACACAACCATGGAAGGAAATTTGAGAAATAATGGTGACCTAAAGGCTGCTTAATAAAGCATGTTAAAGTGGTAAGGAGTCTGACACTGTAAAGCACAGTTTTTACAATAAAAGATGTATTAGGTTAATATGGCTACTCACTGATGCTTACCTGACTAAATATCTTAGTGCATTAAATCAAGGATACTTACAATCAGTCTTAAGATAAACCACCTTTCATATTTTTGAGCAAAGAGGCTTATCTTTAATTGAACATACTTAAGTTTGAAAGTTACGTGGTATTAAAAAAAATAAACAAACGCTGGCACTTTGCTTACCAACATAAATTTGCTTTGACATTATTTGGAGAATCTATATAAAAGGACCTTGGTTAGAAGTCAATCACACATTTTTTTAAAGGGGAGATGAGATAAAGGAAAAGTGAAGCTCATATTCAAACAAAACATTTAACACGTCGAATTGCCTACATGTTTCTATCCATGTTAAATCAAAATAAAATGTAACTGAATAAATTACAGTAGTTGCTGAAAACAGGAATGATTTGAATTAAATCAAAGCAGTGCTGAAATTTACCATGTAGCAGGAAAATAAATGCAAGAAGTAGAATAAAAGACTGAATAACATATTCACCATCTCAAAAAGTTCCAGTATTATTTTCATATTCTTTAATGCACCATTTAGAACTATGTACATTTCAAAATATTTTTCAGTACTAACCACTATATTACAATATATTTACATTTAAAAGCAAACCATTACGGTTCAGCTCTTATTGTCCTCTGGGAATAAATTAGTCATTCTCTATGGTTGTAATCAGTATACATCAATATTTAAAACACATATCAAATTTTTCAAGTAACTGCATAGACCACATGAAATTACAAAAATAAACTCTAGTTCTATGAATTCAAATCAAGAGAGACATGAATTATTACACACTGACTTTAGGTTGTTGAGCCCAACTGTGTATCTATGAAGAGTATAATGATGTTATATTGCTTTTATTGCTGAAAATGTAATCCGAGCAAACCAAAGGAGGAAAGAACCACCCGCAACCCAAACAAACTTAGTGAATACAAAATGAAAAGCAACATCAATTTCACTGCAGACAAACCCAGTCACACAGATTAAGCAAGCACAATACTGGTACGTCTTATCTCTGACCACAGGAGGAGGGTAGACAGATTCTACAGGATGAAGAAATTCAGACTATGTAATAGGCAGAATCAATTGTTACCTGCCTCAATCAATGCAGCTCCACTTTCACTGTTCAGCAGCTCACAAATAATTAAAGTTATCCTGGACAAAAACCTCATCTGTAATGACTAGCTAACCGCCACCATGACAAACTTCAAAGTCAGTGATATCAATCTGAATTCAATAGTGTGGAACTGGATATAGCTGATGAATAAGTATGAATCTTACCCTGATGGTCCATGCACGTACTTCATCTGGGCCTGCAGTGAAAAAGTATTCTAGTTGGAGTGCTGCATAGCCAGCCTTAATGATCTTTGGCAAAGCACTGAAATAAAATGAAACAAATTCATTCAACATACACACACATACACGGATACATATATGGTATATGTTGAACATGGTCAAACACATATTTTTTTTAAATTTAAAGCAGAAAAGTTTCAGCACATTTGAAAGCCGCCATATCTTTTTCAAAATATAGTTAAATACATTTGGAAAGAATATTGTTGTTTTTGAATCTCTTTGCAAATTAATTTAAATGGTACCATCCTAAAGATACCACTTTGAATTATTTACTATAAGAATTAACAAACACTTTACTTATATCTATCATGTGGTTATTTTGGCCCAGTATATATTATTTTCAGGACATCAGGTCACAAAAGCTAAATTATTTGACCGAAATTCAATGTTTAAACAATTTATTACTGCTAGAAAAATTATGGCAACTGATTCAAGACCCTTCTCCCCACACCTCTTTTCTCCTCCCCCCAGCACCTCCCCCTTCCCCCCCCAACATGACGAAAGAGTTTTGGTGATCATTCCTTCTCAAAAATATACATAACTAATACCTATGTTATAATTAAAACACTGTACAGAGATGACAGATGACAGTTAAAAACTTAATTTAAAATAAATCTTTTCACTCTGTCTCATGGTAAAGAAAGGAGAAGATTCCCTCTTTATAATGGTAATTACTCTGTCATTTATTATTCTATCAGCGCAAGCAATTAAATTACTGCAAGGAAATAGTTGATAATAAAGTGTAGGGAAAATGAATGCTAATTAACCTTTGTGTCATGTTCTCTTCCAGATACTTCTGTTTCTCCTCAGCACTCATTTCTTGCAACTTGAGTTCCAAGGCCCCACTAAAAGGAATGACCAAGGCACCTGGGTCATGCTTGTCTACCCACTCTTTAATTTTTATCAACCTGTAGACAAAAAAGGGCACAACATTATCTTGTAGTGCATGCATGACTGTACCACATTCATTATTATCAAGTAGCACATACATATTCATAAGAATTGCACGGTTTTATGATGCCATCTTTTTGTGTATAGCTTTCCAAGGTCAAGGCATTAACAGGCAGCAATTGCTTCAGGTGTACTCCATTAATATTTTACTGCTATCTAGTTTTATTTTAGCATAAAATCTGTATGAAATATTAGAAAAACATTTTAAAAACTTTCTTCTGTTAATGCTAAATTTGTACGTCACAAACTGTACCCCAGAAGGTCATCTCTCATATAACCTTTTAAAAAAATATAGAAAAACTTATGGCTGTTTAAAGGGCTATGAAGATCACCACTGAAGGATACAAAGGTAAAATTCTACTTGTTTAGGAGAAGTACCTAAAAATGCCTTCAGATAATTCTGGAGGTGCCACAACAAATGGATTGTTTATATTACAACTCTACACATATAGCACGTGCATTTCTTTTATTCAAAACAACAAAAAACAGAATCAGCATTGTTTCTATAGGTGTTTTTTGTGGGAAAGATTAACATGATCAGAAATCTACATTTACCAACAACAAAATCACCCTTATGAATTCCAATTCTAAAGATGCTTAATTAGCACAACTATATGTAAAGTTTTTGGATATGCAAAGACAGCAATATTTCAAGAAACAGATTCTTTACCTAGAAAAAATTAGAAGTTTTATATTTTAATGTGAAATATTTTTAGAATCAATACTGAGGGCCTAAAAGAGAAGAGGAAAAGAAAGGTATAATGATAACATATTCTTGGAGAATGGCTTCTAGGATATAGTTTTTTGGCTCAAGTATAGACCTGAATACTCTGTACTATAGGTGCCACAGATTTTAAATACTGAAAACACCCCAAAATACATACTTTAATGAGTACCACACTCGTGCTGCTAGCCCCACTAATTTAGGAGATTTAAACCAAGGTTTTAACAGCCATTATGGTAAAGTGCTTTGAAACTGTGGTCTGCAATCCTTTAAATAATCAATGTAAATGTCACTTCAGGAAAAAAAAAATGAACAAAACCACAAGTTCATCAACACTCATTTGTCAAAGAAAATAGCAGGGGATCAGAGCTATTATGAGATTAAGTGCATGGCCCACTGAGTAGGGTTTTAGATGGGACAAAGAATATAAAAGTTCATTCAACAGTTTTCACACATTTGTTACATAAGGATGACTTTCTGTCACTTACTTATATAAATATACCATCATAGGTTTTTCAATATTCATTATGATTTTTTTTCTTGTTATGCCCTAATAATAGATTAACACCTAATTTTTACCTTGGGATACACTGAATGGTCTTTCAAAAGGTTAAGCCAAAAAACTGCTTTTGGTTTTTATATGGGACAGTTAAAGATAAAAGAAAATAAATATTTAAGTCAGTACCTCTTGGGCTGCAAAATTATTGTGGAAACAATTTATCCCAAAGTAGCAAAAATATTTAAATCAATGTTTTCGCTGTGTGTATGTGTTTACATATACAGTTTTTCTAAATCTGTATCAAATATATAATTTTGATAAATCATGTACTAAGGAGCCAAAGAAAAGAAAACAAAATGAAACCTATGTAAAAGGATAATTTGTAAATCTTATACAAATTTTGTCTGGTAAATATGGCCAACACAACTAATAAACTAAGAACTGTTGGAAAACAACAAGATAAGAAATAATTACTTTGGCTAAAACATCAATTCAGAATAATAATAGTCCTACACTGTCATTTTAACAGTCTTTTCTATTGAGTCCTTGGAGGGATTATTTGCATTCCTCAGGTATTCTATTGTACAATTCAGATGAATAAAGACTTACAAATCATTCCTCTACCGCCAGTGTGAGACTTTGATCCAGTGAATACACCATTGTACCTTAACTATAATTGGCAAAAAAACCTGACAGTGTAGAGCATCACAAGCTTAATAACAAAGGAGAATATCTCAAAGTGTTGACAGATGATCTTCATAATGCAGAAGCAGAGCTGGTACATTTTAGCAATAAATGAGCACTGAGGTCTAAAGGTCTCCAAAGTGACTGACATCAGACCTGCTATAGCCTCCCTAAAAGAATATGTTCTAGTAGCACTCTCCATAAAGTGACTTGGGTTCTTTGCCTACAAGGTTTACTTTTGTGACTTTCACTGTCATACACACAAAAAAGGAAAGATAAAAAGTGAATCTTTGACTATATGTTTTACTTCTGTGACTTTTACTGTCAAACACAATTTTAAAAAAGATATATTGAGAAATTTCCTAACATTGCTTTTAATTACATATATAAATAAGCATGTGTTTATACTCAAGAGGATTTTTTTTTTTTAAAAAGCAGATAAACACTATTTCAAGAGCACACGACCAGTGGGTACATCATGTATCTGTTAACTGGGCTTGCTAGAATATAGTGTTAATGAGGCCAAGGTGACTCACTAGTTTGAATCTCAAAGAGGCTAGTTAGTTGTAGCAGAGGGGGAAACCGTCTGTTCTAGGTCTCTATCCCTAACTTCAGTTACTGACTGGTACAACGAGTTTTGGTTGACTTAAATACATCAAAATTACTAGAAAAAAACTTCAAAGGTCATGCCTAATAGTGGTTGTACAGTATCTCCACATCAAAAGGTCAGAAATATCAACATAAAATAAAAGTAATTATATGTCTGACCTTCCCCAAAACTGTATGCCAAAGTAAGCTAAATTAGAAAATGAAAAACTAGAAAAACAAAGCTGCTAAAAACACCAGGGCCTTCACTTTTATTTATTCTCTGAATTAACCCAAATGAAATAATGTTCTGTCACTGCTTACATATGATATCAGGTAGGTCATTTCACATTTCTGCATGTTTTTTCAAAGGAATTATAATCACATTGATGATTCTACATAATCCTTTTCGAACTAGGAACTACTTTTTATTTTCTCTGCACCTCATGATTAACAGTTGGGGAAGGTTGTGTTTTGAGCATATGAGTCACTGACAAGGGGATGTGGAGGACTGTGGTTGGCTTTATTCCTAGTTCCCTTCAGTAATCTCTGTGAGCCAAGGGGAGGAAGGTGTAGCAGTGGCAACCATTTTGGACACCTGTCAATTAAGAACTTCAAGACTAAATGACTGACGTTCACTCATTCAAATACATATGGGCAAAGTACTTACTATAGTAGGCACTGGGAGAAATGCAAAGATAATTAAGGTGGGATCCCTAGCTTCACATTTTTTAACAGAGGGGATATAACAAATATACAAACATGCAAAAACTATACATGAATCAGAAACAATTATAATACAAAACATAAAATGATACAAAATACAAAGTGGTATGCAAGGTCCAAGAAAAGATAATTTCTCATTAAGAACTGATGAATATTAATGACATTTCTTAAAGAGCATGACTCAGAAAATATAAAATGTCTTTTCTTTCCATTTCTACTTTTTACTTCACCTATAGTTTTACTATACCACTCCCCCTTTACTATACTCGCCCTGAAAATGAGCTGGTCACATGGCCTCCAACACATTGGTTGGCCTCTGTTTTGAGATGCTACAGACAAAAATCTCATAGGACAGGAAGTCATCAATATGTTTTTATCCGCATCTCTGGAGAGAACTCCTGAATTGATGTAATCAGAGACTGATTTGAGAATCTGAGTGTCTCCTCTTACTGCCCCACGAAGAATTCTTTGCTACTTACAGATCTGCTGCCATCACAGTATAGAAGCATAGAAATGGGGGCATTTAGAGTTCACATAAATTAATTCACTCATTTTACAGGGGAGCAAACAGGCCCAGAAAGGCCACTTGTGCAATGTTATGCAACAAAACAGAGCCAGGAGCAGAACACACAGGTGATCGATCCCCTTATCTAATGTGAAGCAGAAAGCTAAAAAGGAAAAAGTATTAGCCTTGGAGTCCGAGAACTTGGGTTCCGATTCCAGATTTACCACTTACTTTATGTCCGACCCTGGGCAACCACACAACCTTTCTGAATCTCATTTCTTCAACTCTAAAGTGAAGGAGTTAGAATCAATGACCCCAAAGTTGTCTTGCAGTTTCGAGTCTATGATTCTTCCATTATAACACATCTGCCTTTCTCATCAATTGACTCTAGATCTTCAATGCTACTGTTTACCCAATTTCCCATGACTAGAATTGAAAATGCTGTTATGCTGAGTACTGGGTAATGTTTCATTTAATGTGAAATTGTAACATAGATGGCAATATAACAATGTGTTAAAATCACTTGAGAAAAAATCCTGAACATGGTTTCTCTCTCATATTCAGTGTTGTGTTTCTATATCCTATATTAACATATCTGTGAACATGAAGGATCCCTTCAGTAGAACTTAAACTTCTTGAAGGCAGAGGCTGTCTCGCTTTTGCACTTGTATACCCAGTACCTAGCACAGTCTGGCGTATAACAAGTACTTAAAAACTGCTTGAAGGTGGGCTGACACTATTTCCTTCCTTCTCTTCTCCTCTGACAGTAAATTATCTTCTTTTTAAATTGTTTTTACTGATCATTTTTAAAAATTCACTGCAAGTCTATTTTCCAAACACTTATTTAATAATAACCCAACACTAAAATTCCAATTCCTAAGATTCTACTTATTCTGTGATGCTTTGACTGTGGGGAAATTTCCAAATCCACCACTAATTATGTGCTGCACTTTCTACTGTATTAAAACATTTACTGTAAGGGTTCCTTACAACAAAGAAACATGATGATGATTGATGATGATCATGACAATAATAATAGCTAGTATTTATACAGCACCTACTATATCCCAGGCTAAGCATTTTTAAAATATCTCATTCGATGCTGAAAACAACCCTGGGAGGAGCTGAGGAAACTGAGGTTAAGTGAGTTGTCGCAGGTCACAAAGCTAGTATCTGTCTGAGACAGGCAGCCAGGAGGGAGAGAGTATTGGGTGTGGAGTCAGGAAGGCATGAATTCAAATTTAGCCCCAGGTACTCACTAGCTATGTGACACTGGGCTGTTTGCCTCAGTTTTATCTGTAAAATGGGGGTGATAATAATGCACATATTTCCCAGGGTTGTTGTGAGGATTAAACGAGATAATATTTGTACTTAGTCAAGTGCCTGGCACATAGTGCTACACAGACGTTGTAACCAAACATAAGAAAATATATAATATACAACACTCGATATTGTACAATGTACATAGACTATGTAACAATAGTTTTTTGTAAATGATAATGATTAATGTTTCTTCCCAAAACCAAAAGGTAAAAATTAGTATTTCATCCATGCTAAAATGGCTTGAGAATAAGATTCTGGGGAAGGATCATAAACAGCTACAGATACACCCAAAGAACAAAATTAAGATTCATAAAAGAATAGGCATAGGACAATCTTAGTTAAGTATAGACATTTATGAAGAAATTAATCAAACACTTTCATTCTCAAAGGATGAAATTACAATTTAGATTTAAGATCAATTGGTTTTTAATACAGAATTTATAGGCTGGAGAAAAGGCCATACTAAGGCTTGTTGGCTAGGGAGTAGCATTTATTACCATAATGCTATGACCAACATTATAACGATGATGATGTTTACACTCCTGAAGCTGCTACTGGCACAGCTGTAGATACTTCTCTCATTCTATTTCAGTCTGCTTTATGATTACTATTTAGGGCCGAAGGAGAAGAACCTTACTGTTACCACAGATTGGATAGGCTTAGGGACCAAACCTGGGATTTCACTGGTGTAGGAAGCTCCCAGATGAGGACATTTCCTTTATGAATGCAGACTGGTACCTGTTCTACAACTCGAGTCTTAGAGAGCTGTCTAGTACACTGAGAAGTTAAGTGACGTGCCCAAGTTCACATAATAAGTATTGGGGCGAGACCTGAACCCAGATCTTCCTGGTTCCAATGTCATCTCTCTATCTGCTATACCATGGGGTTATTTTTGTGAGTTATGGACCTCTCTGAAAATCTGGTGAAACCTATGGACCCCTTCTCAGAATAATGTTTTTAAATGCATAAAATGAAATTACAAAGGGAACCAATTATACTAAAATACAGTTATCAAAATATTCAAAACACAAGTTCAAGGATGGCAGGTTAAAAACCCCTGGAGATGATGTGCCTTTCAGCTCTGACTCCATTTTCACTATTTTGCCTCCTTGTAACTGTTGTGGTTCTTATGTGTATTTTTTTAAACAGTGCCACTAAGGTTGAGCCTCCTTAAGATAAGAGCAACTATTATCATTTTTTCCCATTTTTATGCCGATTTATTATTTCTTTGGTGCAAACAGTAATTACCCTAGGAGATCCACCTGAAAATAACATCTTTTCCATTCCAGGCATATGATAAATTCTAAATTAATTTGCATTTTTATTACAAAAAAACTTAAGGCTTTCAGAGTGGTACATTTTAAAAGTATTGACATTTATTTCACTAGCATTCTAAATATGTAAAACTTGGAATACTGTACTAAAGTTTGTACCATAACCCAGCTGCTTGAGTTCTAGGATCCAAAAGAGAAAAAATAAAATTCTAGCAATGGGGACTTTTGGAAATCTGGGCTAAATCAGGTAAAGTATGTAAACTGCTCCACTGTGGTACCCTCATAGAAATGGTGGGCCCCTACCGCCATAGATTTTAGCAGTTATTATTATACTAAACACTTGTAGAGTTGAGGGGCAAGAAAGTAAACTCTGATGAATATAATTTTTTTGAAGGGGAATGTCCATACAAAGAACTGATTGCAGCCTTTCTTCCTTTTTTCCTATTCAAGTTATCTTTCATTTACTCAACTATGGTGTATCTCCCAGTAGAATATAAATTCTCCAAAGGCAGAGATTAAGTCTTCATTTCTTATATCCCCCAGCTCCTAACAGTGGCTCACACATATTGGGAAGTTAATAAATGCTTACTGAATTGAAGTGAATCAAAGCACTGGGAACTGAAAGGACTATATCCAGACTGAAGTGACAGATAGTATAAAAAACAGGCAATGTGTTCTACCAGAAAGTCCAGGACTATCAAATTATAATACTAAACAATATTCATATTCACAATACTGACTCACCATGACTAGGCCTTTCAAGGTCTAATCATAGGGGAAAAAAAGACAAATTACACTACTATATGCAACTAATCTGTTTCAGATGAGCATGTGATAATTATATGGAAAACATTTTAAAATGCTCAGTAAAAAGCACTTTGGGTTAAGTAAGATAGAAGGAATTAAAAATAATTTCCACTCTTTACTTAACTGAAATCTAGGCCAGTGGTTCCCAACTTATTGGTCAAGGACTGTTGGGTGATGTGGCAGTATTACAAGAAATCCAAGAATGTACATGGCTAAAAAAACCTGTCATTAAAGCTTCAGATCTTTAGTTAGCTCCAGCAAAATACTCTACCATGACTTACTCTATTAAATAAGCAATTTATAGGTTCTGTGAACAATGTTTACATATATACATGAATTATTAGTTTTCATATGAATGTAGATGGAATTCATGAACACAAAATCATTTAGAAGAATTACCGAATTCACAGTTTTTTCTCAAAACGTATTTTTTCACTCAATGGGTATCAATAACACAAATAATATGTGTGGGTGTATAAGTATACTTTCAGAGAATTTTTTTGAAGTTTTAACTTGAAGTTTTAACAAAGGGGAGAGATGGTACTTCACGCTCAAAAAGGTCACTGATCTCGGTCATTTAAACTGCTGCAAACTCTTTGCCTATCAAAACTTTGTCTTCACCCACCTCTCTTTGTCTCCAAGAAAAGAGTGATTATCTTCCTTGCAAAGAGTAACCTCTCCATCTCCATCCTGTGTTGCATCCCCTCCTAGATTTTATTCTATCGGTCATCTCCTATCTTTCTTCTATCTCTCTCTGCAATGGCTCTTCTTCTACCACTTAACAAAAATATTCAGGTTTCCCTCACCTTAAAAACCTCTTGCTCAACTCTACTTTCTTTCATATTATCAAACCATATTTTTCTTCCCCTTCACTGATAATTTTTGGGAAAAATAATTTATCTGCTCTTTTGCTACTGCCATCACCTACTTGATCTTCAAATCCTCATCACAGGGCTTCAATTCCTACCGTCTCAAAGTTTACCACTGGTTTTTTCTTAGTCCTTATCTTCCTTGACCTCTCAGCAGCAGATGATGATGCTGATTATTTAATCCTTTCCCCATTCCTTTGAATTCTATAATACTGCTGCCTACTGGTTATCCGGAGGAAGGAAAAATCGGTGATGACTTAGAGGTAGGGAGATGTGAAAGGGAGAGGGAAGCACCATGGAAAGGGCATCATTGGCTGGGTCATGAAGAACAGGTGGGTCGGATTTTAACAAGTAGAAATTTATGTATACATCCATAATCCATTGGAAAGATCAGGGCAAGTTTGTGGAAGTCAATAATCTGAAAGCACTAAGCTGGAATGGATTGTATAGTACATGATGAGGGACACTGTGAGATGAAGTTATAAAGGTAGGCTGGAAACTATTATAGAGGACTGTAAATGTCAAGCGAAAGGGTCTGGATTTATTGAGCAGGGCAGTAACACGATCACTTTTGTATTAGGAAAATTTCTCCAGAGTTGATAACTGCCTTTAAAAAGCTCATGATCTAAAAGTAGATGTAAAAGGCTCACAAGGAAAAAAAATAGCTGATGACAAAGAAATAATCACAATCAATGGTTAACCAATATGCCAGGTACTATGCTAAGCACCAAAGACACAAAAAGTAAAAATAGTCTCTGCACTAAAGGCAACAAGGTGGTGCTATGGATAGGGCACAAGGCCTGGAATCAGGAAGACCTGAGTTCAAATTCTGCCTCATACAACTACAAACTACGTGACCCCAGGCAAGCCATTAAACACTGCCTGCCTCAGTTTCCTCATCTGTAAAATGGGGATAATAAAAGCACCCACCTCCCTGAACTGTTGTGACAATCACATGAGGTAATATTTGAAAAGCACTTCGCAAACTTTCAAGTACTTACACAGTACCAAATGTTTGCTATTATTTTTTATGTCAAATGGAGAAATGCAACATGTACATATATAGAACACAAGATGAATACAAGGAAGTTGGGGGAGGGTGTATACTTGAAATTGGAGATATAAAGAAAGGTGCAGGTAGAAGGCAACATTTGAATGGAGTCTTGAAAGAAGCCGAGCATTCTGGAAGGTAGAGGGAAGGAAGAAACATGTTTCAGGTGGGAGGCAGAGGCACAGAGATGACAGATGACTCATCACACTCATGCCGAATCTTAGAGTCTGTGGAGAGAAGAGTGGAATTGTACAAAAAGGGTTAAGAAGGTCCAAGAGATGGAAATGCCAGGTGTTTCTATCTGACCCTGGAAGTAATTCACTGCTGCTGAAGTAGCTGAGTGTTGTCAGGAGGGACACAGTTACACCCCGGCTCTGGAAGACACTCTGATGAATGCATGGAGGATGCTTTGGAGGTAAGGAGATCAAACAAGAGGCTATTTCAATAATCTGGGCAAGAAGTGATGGCTGCTTGAGTGGTGAGGAGGGGATACATGTGAGAGATGTTGAGTAGAGAGAAATGACATTTGGCAGCTGATGAGATATAGGTGAGCAAAAGCAAAAAATCAAGAAACACTCCAAGGCTGTGAACTCGAATGACTAGGAGAGAAGTGCTCTTCTTGGGGAAGTTCGTAGGAGAGTTGGATTTGGGGAAAAAGATCCAGCTCCATATATTCAGTAGGCAGTTGATAATATAAGACTACAGAGGTTAGATCTGGATATGTAGATTAGGCACTGTTGGCAAAGAGGTGGTAATTTAACCCTGCCTATGAGAACTGAAAAGGAATTGAGGCAACATAGGAAGTTAAATCAAGCTTGGGAATAGAGGAGTGGGAGGTACATCCATAGTTAGTCACTGAGTGTGACAGAGACGAGAAATGAGTTAAAGAGGCTGTGAGAGAACAGCTAGGTAGGAGAACCAAGACAGTAGTTTCATGAAAATTCTGAGGAGCTATATCCAGTGTCAAATGCTGCAAACATATCAAATAAAATAAGAATTAAGAGGTCATTAGATTAGACAACTAAGAATTTAACTGGTTACCAAAGGTAGCAATTTCTGTTGATTGATGAGGCTGGAAGTTAGACTGCAGAGATTTTAGAAATAAGAGTCTGACTCCAGAATAAACACCAATAAAAACCAGTACTGGAAGCCAGCAGACCTTGGCTCTAAATCCATAGTACTCACTAACCAGCTGTGTGACCTTAAGCCAATTCCTTTAGTGATCTGGGACTTCAGTTTCTTCAGCTGTAAAAAGAGAGCACACTAGAGCCAAAGTGTCAAACTTGTGGGTAAAATTCAGAATCAGATTAAAATGCAATTGGGAAATACTTAACAAAATAAATTAAAGATACAAAACAACACAGATGTTAATTTGTGGTTTTTTTTAACTCAATATTCCCCTCCCCTCCATCCATTTCTATTTAAGTTTTACATCATTGCACTAGATCATATTTTTTCCACAGGAATGTTTCACAGAAGCTTATTTTTAAAGGGAGGTAAGATTTTAATATTTTTTTAAAAGATACTGAATTTTTTCAGAATTTAGTTCATGAAAACAATTCTGAATCTATTTCCTTTCTTTTCTTCGTCAATGGAGAACTGGAGAGAGGCTTCACCACATCATTCCCTTACTCAAAAAGCAAAGAGAAGTATTTAGAACCAGAAACATGTCAACTTTACACATTGCTTCAGGATAAAATATAAACTTTTCTGTCTGTCGTTTTTAAACTCCTTCTCACAATGTAGTTTTGGTCTACCTTTCTAGACTTTAAGTACTGTTCCCCTTCATGCAATCTGTGATCCGGCCAAACCAGCCCATGTTGCTGTTCTTCACACATTGGCCATTCTCTCTTGCCACTGTATAAAATATGTTGTTGCCTCCTTCTACCTCTTAGAATCTTGAGCTTCCTTCAATGCTCAGCTCAAATACTCCATCCTACAGGAGATTTCTCTTCATTCTCCCAGCTCCTAGTGCTTCCTCAATCCCCTACCACCAAAATTTCCTTGTATTTATTTTACATACAACTTCATATTTTCTTATATGTGCAAATGTTTTTTATCCTGATAGACTGTAACCCCCTTTAGAGCAGAGGCTTTCATTTTTGTCTTCGTATTCTTAGTGCCTAGCAGAGTCCCTGGCACGTGGCAGGTACTAAAGAAATGGCATTTCTTTACTGACTGGGGAGAGCTATCCACGCAATGTTAAGTACCAGTATTCAAGATAAATTTTAAAAACTTCTTTTCATTTTGGTTAGTTATTACAGTTGCAATACCATTAATTTCTTCTGTTTTATTTTAAGTATATAGCATTCCAGCTCCTTAGTGTAAAAGCTAAACTTTTCTCATTCCTCAAGATACCTTTGTAGCCTTTGACGCTACTGACACTACTCTTTCTTCTTGGATATTCTCTCCCTTGTGGGTTTTCACGATAATGTTCTCTCCTGATTGTCTTCCTATCTGTCTGACCATTCCTTCGAAGTCGTCTTGGCTAAATCTTCATCCTGGACACACCCACTAACTACCCGGTGTCTCTCAAAGGTATGGTCTGGGACCTCTTCTTTTCTCCACTACACTATCTCGCCTGGTAATCTCTTTAGCTCCCATGGGTTCAATTATCATCTTTTGAGGTACAGTCTCACACAGTCTTCCTCTTCTTCTCAACTTTCCCATTACTCTCAAGGATTCCATTATTCTCCCAATCACCCAGGCTGGCACCCTGCTGTCATCCTTGACTCCTCACCCCACATATCTAATCTCTTGTCGGATCTTGTCACTTCTCCCTTTACCTCATCCCTCCATTCTCTCTATTCACACAGCTACTATCCAAGTGAAAGCTTTCATCATCTTGTGTCTGCCTAATGCAATAGCCTGCTAGTTGATCTCCTTGCCTCAAATCTCTCCTCACTCTACTCCAATATCCATTCGGCTACCAAAAAGATTTTATTAAAATGTAAGTCACTGTCACTTCTCTGCTCAATAAATGCTGGTGACTCCCTAGGATCAAGATCCTCTCTAGCTATTTAAAGCCTTTTATAATCTAGCCTCTTCCTTCCTTTTTCAGTCTTCTTATGCTTTATTCCACGTAATCTGATTTAGCTACACTGGCTACCAAGCATTGTTCTCTGCACATGATACTCCATCTCCCAACTCCACATCTTTTCAGTGGCTCTGCCCCACATACCTGGGATACTTTTGCTCCTTAATTCTGCCTACTGGCTTCCTTCAAAACTCATCATAAATTCTGCTTTCTGCAGGAGGCCTTTTCCATTCCCCTTAACCGTTAGTACCTTCCCTTTGGGATTAACTTCAATCTACATGGTATGTATCTTATATGGTTTTCTACGTTGCCTCCTCTATTAGAATGTGAACTCTAAAAGGAAGGCAAGGAAGAGAAATAGTGAAGTAAAATCTTATATATTATAACTTCTGATTTGTCTGTAGCGATCAGAGGAGACTGGAATAAATAACCTAAGAGAATTAACCACACGATACCTAACATTTCCAAGAAAGTTCATCCCTAAATTAAAATAGAAGGTTTTGCTAGGCTGTCCAAGTTTGAACCAAAAGGTTCAAAGATTCAAATAAGGTACTACTATTTCCTTTTTTAAAATACTTTTAATTTTGACATAGACACTGAAAAGAGAACAGACACTCCTTTATCTGTGTCTCTCTTTCTCTCTCTGTACATGTTTCTTTCACACACATGAATTCTCTTAAGGGTTAAGCAAAAACACCTTAAAAAGTAATAACCTTAAGTAAAAGAATGAAGACTTATGACTGAAAATACATGTCACTTTTCACTGTCATCCAATTTTTGCTAACTTTAGTCATTTGGCACAAATGGAGCCATGGAATTAACAGTTTGTTGACATTTAGTGTTGTCTTCATTTACATTACTGTGATTAAGCATATTATTCTTTTGACTGTTTCCTTCACTTTCAATGTTCTACTTAAAGCACATAAAACTGAGAACATGAACTTTTAACAATGTCACTGAAAAGCAGAGGTGCTTGTCTTCAAATAAATGTTCCTTTCAGCTCTAGATCAATGATTTATAATAGTGGAGAATACTTTAAATTTTAAAAGCCCAGGAAAGGAATATTGTTGCTTCTTTAGAGGCACTCCTTAAGTGTTTTTTTGGTCAATCTCATAGGCAATATAAAGTCAACATGTACTGTCTGATCCTTAAGACTGAAGAGAGGAAGATTTGGCAATCACACTTAGGCTAAGGGTAAAAATTGAGATTTAGAATTCTTGGTGATTGCTTTGGGATGTTCCTAATAATTATAAGGCTTCTCAATCATCAGCAAAAATGTGAACAGCATTATAAAAATACTCTTTTTTTAACTTGGGATGATTATAAAAAGGCTGGTATGAACAACTTTCAAAACGTTAGTATAAAGTGCAAGCATTTTAGATTTTTAGCAAAGCTGGTGTGAAGAATACAAGTGGTTCTCTGTCTCAGGAAGGCAGACATGATAGTTTTACTCATCTTCCAGGTGTGAAAAATCAGGACACTATGTCAGATCTCCCAATGAGAGGGAGAGAAGAAGGAGATGATAGCAGCTTCACAACAAGTCACTGGGGCTAGAGAGCATTCAATAGCTTAATGGAAAGAGGCCATGTTGAATGACAGGCATAATCAAATGTTTTAAGTCATCTGATTATAAAACCCTCTCCTTAGCTTTGTCCCTGCCTTTTCCTGACCTCTAGGATAATTTTCCATTTTATTTCACAACTTCAACATCAGGTTCACAGTCTTATTCACCACAAATGTTGCTATTATTCTTCATGACTACAACATGTAACTTAATGCCCCTTCTGATACCCTCACTTCGAAATTCCTTTTTACTTGAACTTTAATAGTTGCTAACTCAGTAATTATCAATCACCATCACGATTTTATTTTAGGTCTTATCAATGCTGGGAAATGCCAACTCAAAGATCATGAATTAAAGAACTCATTTCCCTCACCACAACCACCACAATGTCTTGTCCTTCCACCCATCTAAATCCAATGATCCTACTAGAGCAAGCTTTGTCATCTATGTCTGCCTACTGAAATCCTATCTTCCAAACACAAGTTAAAACTGCTGCTTTGATGAAGTCTTTTCTAGTCCTCATGAGCCTTAAGTGATCTCTCCCACCTCCAAATGCTCACAACACTTTCTTGGCATCTCTTATGTATTTACCATATTCTATCATATTCTCCATATTATATCATATCTCCCCTGCTACATGTGTCATTTAAAATTTTTTTTATTATTTTATTCTTAACTTAAGCAATAAAACGAGCATTTTCATAACATAGTAGAATAGAAAAAAAGATGATTGTATATGAAAGTGCAACTCTATTATGTAGAACTTGCTATTACTTTTAAATATATAAAGTTATCATGTAACTTTCTTTTTCCCTCCTTTTTTTCTTCCCTCTAGGCATGTCTCTTAATTGTTTTGTTGCCAGCAGCATGAAATCAGGGACAAAAATTTCAGCTTCCTTGGAAGCAAGGAAGAGACTTTTCACCTAAATTAAACGATCTACTTAAGGGAATAGTGAACACGTGTATGAACTGAAAGAGAACTTACATGTAGTGGGGGTTATTCATACTTGCAAATAAATACTAAATTATGTTCTGTCTGTTCTCAGAGTAATCAAACAAGTATTTACTGGGTATCTATTACAAGCATAGTACCAAAATGATATTGCTAGGTAGGAAAGTCGCATATCACATGGTCCCTGCCCATAAGGAATTTCTAATTTAGTTTTAAGAGAAAAAGGAGACAAGACATCCACAAAAATAATTAGTAAATAATAATATACATATCAGTATTCATTGTTGATAAAAACAAAGCACTAAATTATATAATACAGAAAATGGCACTGGGGTGTGTGCGTGTGTGTGTTTGGGGGGGAGTAAAGGGAACAGAATTTGGTGGCAAGATTCTGTCTTATAAAGAGGTATGCAGACTGAACTTAATTTGCCATTCCTGTAAGTTGGCCACATCCATAGTGACATTTGAAGTATAAGCAGGATGAACAGGGAGAGCAATCAAAGTGCTTCTTGCTTGAACTACAAAGTCTGGTAAGTATTTTGTTCAATATAATTCACTAATCTCAAGTTGACTACTTCAGAAAGTGGTATTGCATATAGGTTTTATTTGATATAAAAGAACCACAGACTTTTAGAGTGCTAAGGGACTAGGAAGAGATCCAGGTATTCTTAAACATTTTTGTGTCATGGACCCCTTTGGCAGCCTGAGGAAGCCTATGAATCCCTCTTCAGAACAGTAATTTAAAATGTGTTAAACATGTAAGATTACAAAGAAAATCATTATACTGAAAAAGAGCTATCAAAAATAAAAGTTCAAAGGCCCCAGGTTAAGAACTCCTGATCTAATTTGATTCCCTCATCTTACAGAGGAAAAAAAGTCAGTGGTTAAATGAGTCGCACAAGATCACAAACGGCTGGCTAATGGCAGAGCCATAACTAGAACCCACAAGTCCTAACGCTTATTCAATTTTATTTCCATTATATGATATCTGAATATTAGTTTATAATGTGAATTTCTATGAATGGAATATTTAAAATGAACTTGAAGGCCTCATTGTGAATACTTTTATAAAGTGAACAATAACCTCTTAAATTGATCTGTTTTGTATGAGTTTTTACAACAGGTTTTCCCAGAGGAGATAGTGTGCTGGACTTGAAGTTGAAAAAGCTAAATTCAAATCCAGCTTCAGATACTTACTAGTTGCAGGATCCTAGGCAAGTTATTTAATCTGTTTGCCTCATTTTTCTTATCTGTAAAATGGGAATAACAGCACCTATCTCCCAGAGTTGTGGAGATCAAATTAGGTAATATACTTCCATTTGAAATGTAAATTACTGAGATTTTAGGTCAGAAAGTGGGTATAATGGTATCACTGACCACAGTGATGGAGAAGTTATATAACAGCACAATCGGGAGAGGGAAGCTCCCTTTCACATAATGACTTTCCCCAATGCGTTTTCAATATATTGCAAGTCAGCATAAGAAATTTAAATGGGAATTTTGGGGAAGTTTTGTGGAAGCTGCATTTGACATGCAAAGGCAAACAGATGACACAAAAAAGTTCTTTTTCATACAGTATTTTTATTTAACACTGACCTACATATGTAGCCTATGACCAAACACATAACCCAAATTTTACAGTAAGGTTCTCTAAACATCCCATAAAAGAAAAAGAAAAAAATTCAGACTTCTTCTCTGGTACAAAGGGAGGACCAAAAATTTTTACTGGATTTTTCAGATCAAGAGATTGCCAAGCCTCTAATCCCTGTGATATAAAAAGATAACTGTAGTATGCCGTATACACAGAATTCTGTATCATCCTCAGAGAAAATTAAGCTGTGATGAAAAGATTTCATGAACAAAGCAATGAAAATACAGGGTGTCTCCAAAGTCTTAGTGTAGTTTTAATTGTTTAATATTGGCTGTTTATTAATAAATTAATCTTTTAAAAAAAAAAAAAAAGCTGCACTAAGACTTTTGGGACACTTTTGCTGTTCAATTGCTTTCAGTTGTGTCTGACCCCATTTGGGGTTTTCTTGGTAGAGATACTGCAGTGGTCTGCCATTTCCTTCTCCACTTCATTTTACTGCTGAGAAAACCAAGGCCAAGAGGATTAAGTAACTCGTCCAGGACCACACAGCTACTAAGTGTCTGAGTCCAGATTTGAATTTGGGAAAATGAGTCCTTCCAGACTCCAGGCCTGCTACTCTATCCACTGTACTACCTAGCTGCCTCTTTGGGACATCCTATATACTTAACTCAAAATCGCCTGCATAAGTATTACTTCCCTATGTTCCTTAAGGCTGGCTGATACCTTTACCTACAAAAATAAGCACACTCTTAAAATCAGTATTAGTATAAATATTTGAGCCCAAGTAGGAATAGCTAATCAACTGTAATTTTAATAGTCTAATTTTGATTTACAAGAACAAAAAAATCTTGATCCAGGATATAAAAATAAATTTAATTAAAGTCTTTTAAAAATTAGTAATTCTATTGCTTAATTCTTTAAAAGGTTTTAAACATTTATTGCTTATAACCATATTTATGCAACTAAATAAGTTGCAAAGTACTGGTCATAACACGCAATGAAATATATTAATAACTCAATCCAATCCAAGTCTGTTCTTAATTGGCTTAAAATTAAATTCCACTAAGTAAGAACATACAGCTTCAGTATGAAACTAGGGATTTTTTTTTTTTTAGACATAATATTTGGTAACAGCAGGATATGTGGATAAATGATAGATTTGATGGAAAGGGTCTGTTCACAAATTTGTGTAAATAAGGTCAAGCTCTTTCTGAAAAAGGTAAAGTTTAAAAAAAATTGTAAATGTTGCAATTAGTTGTCAAATTGTAGATACTACACTATATAGGGAAAATGATTAAACATGTGGTAAAATCACCATAGCACGTGTGTGTATACATATACATATATACGTGGGGGACAAGGGATGGGCGGGGTCATGGCATGTTTTACAAAAAAGATATACCACCTCTTGGGTCTGGGCATTCTCTCTAGCTGTCCCCCAAGCCTAGCCAACTCTCCCTCCTTCACTCACCATTGACTTCCTTGGCTTCCTTTAAGTTCCAACTAAAATCCCACCTTCTAGGAAGCCTTCCCCAAACACATTCTAATGCCTTCCCTTTGTTAATTATTTACTATTTATCCTACAAATACCTTGCTTTATTTATGTATAGTCTCTCCCATAGTTGTAGGGAGCACAGAGACTATCTTTTGCCTCTTTTTGTATCCCTAAGTGCTTAGCGTAGTGCCTGGCACATAGTAAGCACTTAATGTTTACTGATTGACTGAACTGTTACAAGGATTTTATTTTTTGCTTTCTTTTCTCAATGGGGGTTGGATGGGAGGGAGTGAAAATAAATACTTTTTAATCAAAAAAATTAAAATTAATTTTTTAAAAGCCTAAATAATAGATATTTAAAATGTCAAGTGGTTGAATGATTTTGTTTGTTGTTGAGTTATTCAATAGTGTCCGACTCTTCATGACCCCATGGACCATAGCATGCTAGAACCTTCTATCCTCCATTATCTCTCAAAGTCTGTGCAAGTTCCTGTTGCTTGTTTCCATGATACTATTTATCCATTTCATTCTCCGCCATCCTCTTTTCCTTTTGCCTTCGATCTTTCCCAACATCAGGCTCTTTTCCAAAGAATCCTATCTTCTTATTATGTGGCCAAAGTATTTAAGCTTCAATTTTAGTATCTGACCTTCCAGTGAAATGCCTGAATAAATTTCTTTAAGTTTTGACTGATTTGCTCTCCTTGCTGTTCAAGGGACTCTCAAAAGTCTTCTCCAGCAGCACAATTCAAAAGCCTTGATTCTGCAGTCCGCACAGCTTCCCTTATAGTCCAACTACCACAGCCATACAGTCATTGCTACTGGAAAAACCATCGCTTTGACTATATGCGATGAAGAATAGATGGGTGGGTCCCAGTGTCCTGAAAGAATTCATTCAGACAGTCTCCAAGTTAAAGAAAGGCATTTATTGGGGTAATGTACCCAGAGAGCTCAGTTCCTTGTAGGAAGCTAGGGCTATTAGGTTAGGTGTCTGCTCTAAATACAGTTTGACAGAAGAGAAGGAAGGAAGAATAAGGGAAGGGGAGGAGGGAGGGGCCAGCACAGATAAAGAAAGAGAATAGGAAAGGGGGAATATTAAGTCATCCAGGGGTGCTCTGTGATAAATCGGGGTGGTGGTGGGGGCCTCAATGCATAGTCTTCTTTGATCACTTTTCTGGCTGGTCACATTCTACATCTTACCTGCCTCAAGCACTCCTTTCTACCTCATCATATAGGCCTTTGTCAGCAAGGTGATGTTTCTGCTTTTTAGGCTGCTGTCCAGATCTGCCATAGCTTTCCTTTCAAATAGCAAGTGTCTTTTAGTTTTATGGATGTAGTTGCCATCTTCAGTGGTCTTTGAGCCCAAGAATATAAAATCTGACACTGCTTCCACGTCTCCTGCCTCTATTTGCCAGGAAGCAATGGGACCAGTTGCCAGGATCATAGATTTTTTGATGTTAAAGCTTCAAGCCAGCTTTTACACTCTCCTTCCTCCCTTTCACCTTCATCAAGAGGCTTTCTTAACTCTTCTTCACTTTTTGCCATTAGAGTGGTATCATCTGAATACATGAAATTGTTGAGATTTCTCCTGACAACCTTAATTCCAGCTTTCGATTCACCCAATCTGGCATTTCACATGATGTACTCTGCATAGAAGTTAAATAAAGTGACTATATACAGCCTTGTTGTACTCTTTTTCCCAATCTTACACCTATCAGTTGTTCCATATTCAGTTCTGTTGCTTCCTGACTTGAACACAGGTCCAGAGACAAGTAAGATAATCTGTTACTCCCATCTCTTTTGCAGATCTGCCATGTTTTATTGTGGTACACAGTCAAAGGCTTTAGTGTAGTTGATGAAGCAGGAGTAGATGTTTCTCTGGAATTGCTTTGCTTTCTTCATAATCCATGGAATGTTGGCAATTTGGTCTCTGTTTCCTCCATCTCTTCAAAAACCAGCCTGCTCGTCTGGTAGTTCTCAGTTCACATATTGCTGAAGCCTAGTTAGCAGAATCTTAAAAAATAATCTTATTGGTATGTAAAATGAATGCAACTGTTCAGTAATTTGAACATTCCTTGGCATTGCCATTCTTTAGGACTGGGATAAACTGATCTTTTCCAACCTAGTGACCAAGAGTTTTCCAAATCTGCTGGCATACTGAGTGTAGCACCATAACATTATCTTTTAGGATTTTAAATAGCTCAGCTGGAATTCCATTACCTCCACTAGCCTTATTGTTAGAATTGCTTCCTAAGGCCCATTTGACTTAGCTTTCTAGGATATTTGGCTCTAGATCAGTGACCACATCACTGTGTTTATCGGTGATGTTAAGATCTTTCTTGTATAGTTCTTTTGATTTAGTAATGAGAACTTAACGGACATTTGCTGAATAACAGTGAGGAGAGAGCTTTTTAAACATTAAAGTGCTACAAAAATACGCTGGACTATGATGATTATCCTGAATTCGACTCTGGCAAACATCCTTTAATAAAGTCAACAAGTATTTAAGTGCCTACTGGTGGCCAAGCACTGTGTTAAGCACTGGAGATACAAACAAAGATAAAAACAGAGTACCTATCTTCAAGAAGTTCATATCTTCATGGAGGGAGACAATTATTTATGCATCAGATATATACAAACATGAACCAGTGAAAACTGGTTTGACTGATATGGCCAACCCCTCAGGAAGTATTTATCCTAAGGCCAATGAATCAATTAGGCATAATACTTATCTCCCCGCCACCCCCACAAACCCTCTTGTTGGATGGCACAGTTTCAGTTAAATTCCCTGCGTCCCTGGTTCCCATTCCTCACTCCTTATTAGGCAATTTAGAAATATCTTTATTTCATTGTTCTATGCCACTATCTTCCCCCCGTGGAGGAGAGGGCAGTCTCCTACAGGTTCCAGCCAGTTCTTTGTCTTGAACTCAATATAAATTTGATCCCTGGGGGGGTCTCTGGACCTTTGACCAGAGTGCAAAACCTCTTGCATGGTATCACGTCCAGAGCCACCCTATGTGTGCTGCCCTTGGCCAAGGGGAATGGGGGGTGCACACCAAGATTATTCCCCATTAGCATCTATTCTCTTTCTCTAGTGAGTAGAAATAACATTTAAACTGCTATTCATGTGCAGCACTGGTGCTCTTCCCACTGAACTCTCAGGCACCTCCATGGGGGTCAACTAGAGGTGAACTCAGGTGGAAGTCATTAGCATCAAAGGGGACCAAGGGGACCTTCTAGGGGGCATCTTGTAGAAGGTGAAATTTTAGCTGAAATTTGAAGGAAGCAACGGAAACCAGGAGATGGAGAAGAGGAAGGAAGGACATTCTAGGCAAAGGGAAGGCAGTGAAATATGTGAATGGAGTTGTCAAGCATGGAACTGAAAAGAATTCCAATGTTGTATAGAATATGTGAAAGGGAATAAATATAGATTAAATAATAGAATAAAGAATAAATACATAACTAAAGAGTACATATAGATTAAGCCTACTATATTCTAAGGAGGAAAAAAGGCATGCGAATGCATATATAATCAAATTCTTTCACTTAAGGAGCTTAAAATTTAGGTGAAAAAGTTAGGATACATCTGAAACAATAAAGGATAATAAACAGTAAAGTGCCAAATGAGTGGTATAGACAATGTAAGCTCAGTGGAAGTGTAAGCAAGTGGAAGGAGAACTGCTTCCTACTGAAGAGGTTTTATAGAGAGACTTGACACTGACCTTATAGAACGAGTAGGATTTGAATAGGTAGAAAAAGAAGGGTGGTCAGGTGACAGAATGTAATGATCAAAGGCACTGGGTCAGGAAGACAACTTATAACCTTATTATAGCCATCAAATATTTACTGATGTCTATCTTGACAAAGTATAATGCTAAGCATCATTTAAAATTTTAATCCTCTTTCTTAAAGGTTTTGGCAACTATTTTCAGTATGCTGTCATCTGTAAACTTAATGTGCATAATTTCTGCTCCATTATCTATGCCACTGATGAAAATGTTGAAGTAGTACAAAGCAATGGGCCTGGACACATTCCTGACATATATAATTTGTTATGCAAACTTGCTAATAGTATGACCAACTAACAGTATGAGTATGATCACCCACCTCATGAAGCCACTTTCTTCATTGCTTTCTCCCTCTAATAAATTCAGACCCCTTTCCAAGTCCCTAGCAGAATATATACTGCAATCACTATGAAACAGAGAAAATTAGCATGGATAACATATAAATTTTTGAAACACTACAATTTTTATGTCCTATACTTCTCTACCTCTTTTGCATTCATACTCATCTGGACACCTAGAATTCCACTCTTGCCAACACCGGTCCTTTTACATCTGTAAAATGAGAAGGCTGGATGCTCATCATTCAGGTTTCTTCCAACTCTAGATCTATGATCCTGTGATCCTAAGTGTCAAGAAATCTTACCTATCCTTTAAGTTCCAACTCAAATGCCACTTCCTCTAATCTCTTCCCCCACACTCAAGTGAGTAATAATCTCCAGTATTCCCCAAGAGTTCAAGGTGAGGTTGGATTTTGCCTCTCAAGCACTTATGTCTCATTTTCTATTATAAACATCTGAATCTATGTGTAATATTCCTATATTAGGTGATTAACAAGCTCCATGATGGCAAGTGCCAGGGTTTTTGTTTTTTATACTGTGCATTATTCCCAGGGCCAATCACAGTGATCGGATACTTGGTAGGCACGTCATATATGTTTGTTGAATAGAAATAAATTGAACTTAGCAATCTCACCAGCTTCTTATAAATTCTCTAGATCATGACTTATGGTCCCAAACTGACATTGGGCAATCACTTAAGTATATAAATTTACATTTATTTAGCTTACTTAGTCATCTTCAACAAGCTAAACTGAATTGACATTTATTAAAGTGGCTACTATGTACAAAAATATATATATTTTTTGGACTAGAACTAAATTTTCATTGAAATAGGGAAATTCTCAGTGAGGAAACTACCTTTTAACAATGCAGATAAACACCAGCTCTGAAACGCATACAGGCATACCTCATTTTATTGTGCTTCACAGATAATCGGCTTTTTTTTTTTTAAACAAATTGAAAGTTTGAGGCAACCCTGTGCTGGGCAAGTCTATCAGTACAATTTTTCCAACAGCATTGCTCACATTATGTCTCTGTGTCATACTTTGGTAATTCACTTAATATTCAAGAAAGCAGAAACAAGTGTACAGATCCTGGCCCTAACATCAACTCTCAAGTCAGGAACTAGGCTGAAAGAATGAACAAACAAAAAAAGAATCTCAATATAAAGAAGTATCATGGTGGCAGAAAAGCTTAAGACACAAACCAAGAAGAAGAAAATGACTCCAAAACGTCTACAATCAAATCCTCAGAGAAAAACAGAGCTAGGGCACAACTCAACTAAAATTTCTGGAAGAGATGTAACAGAAGTTTAAAAATGTTCTTATAAATGAAATGAGAAAGCTGGAGGAAAAAATAGAAGAGAAATGAGAGTTATGGAAGAAGTAATTGTGAAGGAAATTAACAGCTTTGCACAAGCAGTACAAAAACCTTGCCCAAGCAATAAACTTCCTGAAATTTAGAATAAATCAAATGGAAGCCAATGTCTCCACAAGGCAATAAAAAGTCAAAAGACCAAAAACACAGACATGGAGAACAGATCAAGAAGAAAAAAAAATTTAAAAATCATTGTGCTACCTGAATGGCAAGACTGAAAAAAGAGTCTGGATATCCTATTTCAAGAAATATTAAAAGGTAGCTGCCTAGATCTCTTGAAACCAGAAAGCAAAGTGGAAATAGAAAGAATTTGCTAGTCACCTCCTCAAAGGAGCCCCAAGTGCAAACTCCCAGGAACTTCATAGACAAAATCAAAAGATTCTAAGGCAAAGAAAAAATACAGCAAGCAGCTAAAAAGAATTCAAGTACCAAGAAACCATATTCAACACCATAAATTATTTGCCAGCCACTACTAAGAATGAACAGAGAATATGGAATAAAAATATTCCAGAAGGAAAAGAATATGGGCTCACAGCTAAGACTAACTCATCCACCAAAACTGAGTATAATGCTATGGGGGGAAAATGGACCTTTAATGAAATAGGGAACTTCCAAGCTTTCCCAATAAAAAAGAACAGAGCTGCAGAGAAAATCTGAAGTTCAGAGACAAGAGCAGAGAGAAAAATAAAAAGGTAAACATGAATGAGCAATTAAAAAAAAACTAAACAAAGATAAATTGCTTACATTCAAATATGAGGAAATGATACATGTGACCCTTAACATCATCAGGAATTATAGAGGGAACCTAGTTAGAAAACAGCTGCAATGGATCTGTTGTGTCTTGATTTTTTTTAAAAGTTGATATCTAAAAAAATTTTTTTTTGTTATTTAGTACTTTATTTTTCCCCAATTATGTGTAAAAACAATTTTTGACATCTGCTTTTTAAAAATGAGTTCCAAATTCTCTCTCTCTTCCCCCACCCCCTCATTGAGAAAGCAATTTGATATACGTTATACATGTGTAGTCATGCAAAACATATTTCCATATTAGTCATATTGCAAAAGAAAACTGTGTTTTGATTATAAGAAAATAAAGCAAAGAATAATGGAAAGAGATACACTGGGGAAAGGGAAAGAAAGGTTATAGAAAATTATATAATCAGAGTGCACAAGTAGGTATCTATACAAACAAGAAGGAGAGGAATGGGGTGGGAGGGAGCAGCTGACACTTGAACCTTACTCTCAGAACAACGAATATATGCAGCGCACACGCACGCGCGCACACACACACACACACACACACACACACAGAGTTAGGTACAGAAATACATCTCACTCAACAAGGAAATAGGAGGGAAAGGAGAGAGGGGAGAAGAGAATGAGACGGAGGGTATGCTAGGGGTGGGATTAGTCCTAAACAAAATGAACTCTAACAAGGTACAAAAATATTTCTACCTCATTTTGAGTTGGTAAAGAATGGGAATCTGAAGGGTGGCAGGGTAATCATAAAGTAACGACATAATGACCAACTATGATCCCAGAGGATTCATGATGAAACAAGCTGCCCATCTCCTGATAGAGAGGGAGAGAGGTGAAGGACTTAGACTGTAGAATAACAAAAATGTTTTTGTCAATATAACCAATGTAGAAATTTATTTTTATTGACTATGCATGTTTGTAATTGGTTTTGTTTTTCTTGTGTCCTCAGTTTAAGGTTGGGATAGAAGGGCGTTTGGCTGGTTTAAATAAAGTATTTTTTTTTAAATGGACAAAATCATATATAACTTAAAGGGTTGCTGCAAGGATCAAACAAGATAACTTATATAAAGTTCTTTGTACAGCTTAAAAGTATTATATGGATATTAGTTATTGTTATCACTATTTTAAACATTAGGATAGTGCATGGTAAATATAAACTTCTGAATGCTCAAATAATATAACATTACAATGAAAAGCAGGGAAGAAAGGAGGTTCAACATATAGAATTATAAAAAATTACAGATTTCTGAAACATTTTTATGTAATATGAAGTAGCTCAATTCACTGTAACATAAAAAGGGATTTAGGGAAATCACTTCTCAGTCTTAACTTCCTCATCAGAAAAAAATGAAGCAGCTGGACCAAATACCTTTAAGGTCCCTTTTAATTCTAAAATCCTGTGAGTCCTAAAGAATTAACACTACTACTCAGGTACATTAAAAACAATACCACCTCTCTTAAGTGCTAATCCTCAAAAACCAAGGTGGTTAATAGAATTCTATATTATTTTGCTAGGGTGATTTTTCTTGACATGTGCAAAGTCCTTGCCTCAACATCTGTACTTATCATTCAGAATTTAAACTAGTGTATACTGACAGAGTACCTCTTACAAGCTAAAAGGCTACCCAAAATAGTTCTTTCTGTCCATGAAAAGCCTGAGTTATACTGCCACAGGGCCTACAGAAAAAGTTTTAGCAAGAAACTTGTGGTGTTCAAGGTTAGAAACCATTATTGCACTAAGTGTTCCTGTGAAAATAAAAATAAAAAAATTGGACACAAACACCTGACCACCTACCAAGTCAACAAGCATTTATTACCACTTGCTTTAAGCTGTATGAGGGTACGTCAGAATAGGTAGGCAGGGCAGTTTCATCTAACCACTTACCATTTCCCCTATAGACAGTTTCTCAAAGCAATAAAGGCCAGAGAAGTAAAGGCCACTTTCGCTTTTTGTTTTCATTTCCATTGTCTCATAAGAAACTATTTCCAAACCCCTCGATTTCCTGATAGCCTCCTCTGAATACTTTTTATTAACGTCCTTCAGAAAAAGTGACATCTAAAACTCAATACAATACTACAGATGAAGCCAGAGCAGCACAGTACACAGCGGAACTCTTTACTTCCTATTATGACCTGGATACTATCTTTCCATTAATGTAACCTAAGATTACATGTTGAAATGTGGGGAATGAAGCACAATTGATTGAGGCCACCTCTAGCTCCTGGTCTCCTGTGATGGAAGGATGGGCTGCAGGGGAACACTGAAAACCTTTGTTTTCAGTTCCGCTTCCCATTTATATAATCACAGTTATTTGGAATTGAATTTTTAAATTTCTTTTCCTTAGGTACAGTAGAGAGTTAATAGACCCTAAAGGGAAAAGCAAACCTCTAGAGGATTCTTCCCTACCCCCCAATACATATAGGATAACAATTCCGTAAACTTCACACTCCAACCCTCAATTCAAAAACACAATTAAACATTCTGCTTTTCACGAATATTTATAAGCAAGACTGAAAAAAAATTCTCAAAGGGTATGTACCAGACAGGTACAGAACACTTTCTTGATGAATTTTGTTGGCATTTTTACTATGAGCTCACTAAGTGCAAATACATAAATGCCAAAATCAAAATCATTTGAAAACAAAATACAAATAAAAAAACCCCTTCATATAATTACTTAATTACCTGAGGGATAGGAATTGTTCTAGAAAGTCAATCCAGCATATCAGCTATATTCAGTAAGTTTTTTTACATAAAACATTTCACACAATTTAAGTTTTTAGGGTTGTTGGGAAATAATGGTATTCCAAAATATAATGCAAAAGTGCCTATTACTTCAACTGTGCTATGCTTTCATAATTGTGCTAAGGTTCTTTCTCCTTCTATGAACAACATGCTTGCTACTACATGGGTAAAATAACCAAGGGAAACTTTAAATTTATTTCATTATAATTCACATGGATGGTGTGGTACAATATAAACCAGATATAGCTGGATAAAAAGTAATAAGCTACAAACTTGGGAGAAAAAGTTGGTTCAATTTGTCTCTTAACTTAGAATTTTTTCCTTTACTCAATTGTTATGATTTACTAGCATATTCAGATTTGGTATTTTGGATCACCAGATTTAAAAAGATTGCTTCTTTAATAACTTAAATGATGAGAATTTTCATTAAAAGTATGAGTAAAAACTCTCTAATTATAAAAGAATTCCAAGACTGAATTAACAGGTTGAACTGTATATAAAATGTCAAGCAATCTTTTAAGACAAGTATCTTTTTTAAAGGCATAAATTTGTTTTTTTCTTTTGATAAAGAATTATAAAACAAATGATTTTTCATCCATTTGAAAATAAGTCACCTTTAAGTCTATGAAAACCTAAGGTACAGTTCAACGTAATGATTCATAGTGTCTCTAATAGAAAGATTCAGCAGTTCTCAATCGAGACCTTTATTCCTTCTCTGAATAAATGATGCCTGAAATTTTTATTCTTGTTCTAATGGAATTTCAATGGCCTTCACTGCAAATCTACTGGAAATTTTTGCATATTAAGTGGAAAAAATTAAATGATGTTAACCACATTTTAATGTGATTAAGGCTGACAGGGTCATTATTTCTGCTAATCACTCAGTTTTAAAAGCTCAAACAAAACTTTGTAACAGACAGGGTTTTAAATTTTCTGTGTATCTATTGAGAATTTTAAAAATATATTAGAAAAAGGAAAAAAAAATCCTCACTTTATGCCAAGACAAAAACCATCGAGTATTTCCTACAGTTTGCAGATGGATTCCATTACACTTAAACTGGTGATGTAAAAACAAAAATGCAAAACAATCTTACACTGCATATGCTCCTCTACTTTCTTCTAAGAGATGAGGAGGTTAAGAGAATGCACTATTTGGAATTTCAAGTTCTGTGTTTTCCATTTACTACTAAATGGAAACAAGGATGATTTCTGCTTTAGATCTTATAGCAAACTCAAAGCAGAAGCACTGATTTCATGTGCAATTGCTCACCAATTTCAGTATCTCAGTTTTTATATAAATATGTAGATTATGAAAATTCCAAAGATGCCAAGGTAAACTTAAAAACTGGACTAAGAATTGTAAAAAAGAAACTCAGTATGATCAAGCATGGTCACAATGTCCTTTTCAGAGAAAGCGTATCTCAAGAGTGGTACTAATTTCTATCAACATAGTGCGAGAGATTCAAGTGGGTATCAGGACTGAGAAACGCAAACACTTGATTTCTATGTCACTTAATACCATAAAGCAATCTGCTTCTTCTGCCAGTACCAACAGACAAGATAAAAGTGGTTATTCAAGATCATCTGTAGGTTGATATTCTTTGGCTGTTTTGTGCTCTCTGAAAAACTACTGCATTCATGAAGCAAGACTGGAAAGGTACTTAGCCAAGAAGACTTAATCAGTCTCTTCTTAGATCCTATTTTTGGAGAATATCAATATTTTCCATAAAGATAAAACAGACAATTAAGTTAGGCATATAAACAATACACCTATTGAACAATGAACCAAATAAAAACACTTCACAATCTCATTTAGTTGGCTGTCATCTGCTTAACCAATACTGCTTAGTTGAAAATTATCTTTACCTTCAAGCTATTACAGGGATAATTTATAAAAGTGACTTAGGGCTCTAACTCATCTTCGTGTGTAAAGAGTGATGACTATTCTTAATCTAGCAGTTATAGCCTTTACAAAGACAAAATAAATGATCCTGAAGGATAATGAGCAAATGATTTTTTAAAACAAACACACACCTGAAGTTCAGACAGTCTAATTCATAGTGATTCACCTCAATCTAATAAACTTTAACCATGCTCAATGACTAAAAACAAAAGACTTCTTGCATGATGATGATACATAAATATTTTGAGCATTGTAGTTTTCTTAAACTGTATGAAACTATGATCTCTGCAAACAATAGTCAAACTAACAATTATAAAACTGAAGCTACAGGTGCAGTACCTTCATCCAAAAACTATCATCTTTTTCATGGCAAATTACTGTACTGCATACAAATAGACATATTCGGTTAGCTGCAGGATCACAATCTAAAGAGCTAACAAAAGCACAGCACCTGCCCATAAACAAGTCCATTGAAATGCAATTTAGTGCTAAGGTTTGAGGAATTACTATTCAGCTGTCACATTCTAAGTGATAACCAGACTACTTTTGAATAAATACTTCAGTTTGAACACCTTTGATGAAGAGAAAAAGATAAGAGCCTGTAGTAAATCACAAGTATCAAGAAAAAAAAAGTTATACATTAAAACTACACTGTCGCCAAAATCTTTTATATACTTAGAGAAATAAATATTGGACTTTGTTTTAGTGTGATGGCATGCACTGGTGCATCAACTAATAACTCTCTGGAATTTTTCTACCCATCTAAAAAGAGTCCCTGCTGAATGTTCTAATGCATCTTATTGTGAATCTCCAGCAAATAAAACTCAACGTATGAGCTCATGATGTGCTTTGCTGCTGGAAAGTCACAGACTCTGTGGGAAGCTTTTTATCTTCCCAGCAGCCAGTTCTCTGAGAACATCAGTGCAGCTACTGTAGTTACCTGTAGATTACTTGTATTTTCTCACATCTGTGTCCAGCAATCTAAGCCATGATGATAAAGGGTCATTAGGTTTTGAGTGAGGAAGGGGATGGACTAGACAATTTGCTCTGATAAGCTCCTTGTTGTGAGCTCCAGTTTAGAATGTGAAATGCTGGGTAGGTACACTTTTACACAGGCAGTGAGAAGATTATTTTTTTCCACACCACCAATTAAAAATGCTGTTACTATCTCAAATTATCCTAATGACACACATTTTAGTTTTTAGTTTTACAATTAGAAGTATTTAAGTGAAATAATTTTCTGCCAACAAAATGGACATCAATGCTCTATTAGCCACAAAGAATCCAGGTACAATTACTAAGATAACTGCTGTTTGGAGCACAGCAAAGCAATTTCCCACAGTGGGACTTACAGTTCAATTTACCAGTTGGGCAAATATTTTGTGCTCTGTAGTGGTCTAGAGAGTTAAAAGCTATAGGTAACATAGGATCAGTGTTATAGTTGGAGAAAAGTTTCTTCAACCCAAATAGGTTATTTAGATTTCAAAATAAAGATGCCTTTCCCTCCAAAATTTCAAATAATAATTGTCTTTTCATTAATGTGAGGTGCCACTGCAAAGTCACTGAGTGCTTTTTTTCCCCCAAAATGGTTCACAAATTATAACTACATACTGTAGTTATTTTGCACATCTATTTTGTTCACTAAATCAGGTTGGTACTTAATCACATTGTCCCCCACTAATCAGCTGATAGTCTATTTTATTTCTTGATTGGATTATAGAATGATTAGGACTAATTACTTCATCTAAAATGATCTAGTAACAAGCAATGTGGCAAGCTACAAACTATAAATGGAAGCAGAACAGAGAATGTATCTTAGTATAGTTTACCACCAGGTAAACTATAAAGCTTGGCTATACCAAAAGATGTGTGTTCAACTAGTGAAAGACAGAAGAACCAAGAGAGCATGTAATGCTTTACCTTTTTCTTCAGAATAGTAGGTCCTTCCTAATTTCTTTACCCTTATTTCTATTAAAAATAATCACCAAAGTAATATGAGAAAATTAAGAGGAATCAGCAACCAGAATAATATATACATCCCTCCCTTGAAAAGCAAGAGACAAAGAGAAATTTATATGAAAAAAGAAGATAATTGAACATTAAAATATCACATAACGATTTACAGTCATGGTTTTAAAAAATAACATTCATTAGGAGGATTTAAAATATTTCTATGTTGTTGAAGAAGATCAAAAGGTTCATTCTGAAAGCTCTTTCCTAGTACGAAGCCCAAGAAAATAATGCTTTCCTAAAACACATTAAAGAGATAACAAACATTTTTTTTTAAAAGTCCTTCTGGTCTTTCTTTTAAATCTGAGTCTATTGAATATAGCAATGACAAAAGATATTGCTGTTATCACTTTACATTCATTTGTTAAAGTCCAAATTTCTATAAAATACAACATTTTGGTTACTGGCATTAATGTCCTAAGGCAATATGGGAACACAAATCCATAATAATTATTCATACACCAAGCAACTGTAAACCTAAATCATTTCTGAAGACCCGAATGTGTCAAGAACTTTGACAATTATGACTGGAGCCAGGAAACTGTAGCAGTGCAGAATTTCTTATGAATTTCTCCAGTTACTTTTTATAAATGCTGTCTTAGATGACAGCTTAATGTGTACCACATGCAATATTTATTCTTCTTCAGTGTCAGACTGTCTAGCCATCCAAGGGAATACAAAGAATGTCACTTATTAGGATAAAAGCACAGGGAAGGTAATCAAGGACATATGTAACATCAGCCAATCATGCCCTATTTCAACATCCTATTCCATTCATAACAGTTCAACAATTATTTGCTTACTGATAACTTGCTTTCAGGCTGTTTGTGTTCCCCATAATGGTGGTTTGCATTTATTTTGCTCTTTAGAATTGGACACTTGCTGTGCCATGGATGTTTGTCAAAACTTTATATCTTCTGTCAGAAATAGCTTAGCATATCAAATAATTTCTATTTGTCAGGAACTACTAATATAACAATCCAGTAACTCCTTGTCAATAGGGCATTGAAATAACTAGGCATAAAATAGTTAATAACGATTAAATATTTTATAACCAGCAAATGAAAATATTTTTCATAAGCAATGTAAAAGAAAAAGTTTTAAAAGATTATTAGACAGGTTCTTCATCTGCCATTTTGTAATGCCTTTTGCATACCACCAATAATGATCTTCCTTCTATCTCAATCCACCAGTAAAGTCTACCATGAGGCTGGCAGCCTTTTACAACATAAATCTGATATGAGTGATTCAAACTATGCAAAAAGAGAGGGGAGCATATAGAATCACAAACAAATGTGTCACCCCAAAATGCTTAATTTAAAAAAAGTGTCCCTGTCACGTACCAATAACTATGAAAGGTATAATTATGGAGCCAGTTTACTGACTTATCCAGAAATCTCTTTAAATGAATATGACTTCTAATACACCTGCAAGCAGCAGAGTATCCAAGTCTATTTCAAAGGATTTATAATCTCTACTTAAAATAAATTTTGAAAGTTATAGACTAGGAAAAAGATTAGGACTTTAGTTTTGGCTTCACCACTAATATGATTTGTTTAAAGTTACTAAATTTCTCCAACTTCAGAGTCTTCATCTGTAAAATAAGAGAACTGTCCCAAATAAAATGGGATTTACTAGTTGTAGAATTCTATTATTTCAATTCCAAGAAAGACAAAAAGCAACCAAGTTATCTAGTCATGAAGATAAGAACAAAAAAAACGATGTCAATTTTCTGTCCTTGTGGAACAGTTCTTCCCTCCCCCCTGCCCCCCGCCAACATATACCTTTTTAAAATAAGGGGGTGTTAGTTGTGTAAAAGTGAAATTAAACAATACATTTTAAAATATTCTACAAAAGTGCTCAAAAGAGACAAATAGCTGGGCTAATTAAATAGCCTCACACAGAAGCAAATCTGGGTAATTAATAAAGCATTTCTCTCTATAAAGTCCACCATTTCCTAGCAATTCCAGTAGTAAACAACTGACATTAATATAGCATTTTTAAGATTTAAAAAATGCTTTAAATGCATCTTGTAACAACTTAGTGAGGTCAAAATAATATTAGAAACTATTATCATTTCAAGTTGCATGGTGAGTACTGACTCATGGCTGCTGATTTGAAAGCACATGAGGGGATAGGGATGGTGGGGAGGTTAGAAGGCAGGTAATCCATCTATATAGGATTTAAGAGGTAATGAGGAAGCCCAGTCTTGATTACTGACAAGAGAAATAGGTTACAATTTCCCAAGAGCTGCTGGTCTCTCTGCTCAAATGCTTCAAAGACATTCTTAGCACCTACCTGTCAATAAAGTTCTCTAATTGTGGACACAGGGACTGGCATATCGTTATATTTGAAAAAAAAAAAAAAAGACCCTAAATTTCAAAATTAATTTGCAGGAACACAATACCTCAAGATGTAGGTGGAATGCTCAAGCAGTTCTCAAACAATGATACCTTCTTATTCTCCTGGAAAATTACATGGTTTATAAAATTTACTTAATACTATTACTAAATACTAAATACTAAAACATAGAAATGTATTTCCCTACTCTAAGCTAATAGTAGATGACTCTGGGTCTATAGTATATATTCTCTTTCATTAGACTATAAGATCCATGAAAGCAAAGAAATGATGTAAATCTTTTAATTTTTTCAGATTAATACCACAGTGCTCTACGAATGTTAAAGGTTTAATAAAGGCTTGTGGAATTCAAGCATTGTAAGTATGTTTAAAACATATAGAATAAATGAGAAAGGTGTGCCTTCTAAAGAATTAATATACTGAATTAAAGCCATTAAGGGTAGAGACAATTTTGTTTTTATCTTTGTATTTGTTGCACCTGCAGCAGTGCTTTGCAAAGTGGTAATTGTTGGGGAATGGTCCACATTATAGTTTCTCCAACCAATGCTTAAATGATGATAAAAAAGAAAACTTAGGGAAATGAACAAAATAAACAAGAATATATTTCTGAATCAACTGTCTGTTTAGTCAGACCCCTAACTTAAAAAAAACAAGAGTTCAAAATAAAGACCCATTTAAAGGAATGACTAAAAATGAGAAAATGCTATGGAATACAACTGAGACAACTCCAATTTGGTCCATAGAAACAAGGTGTTCAAGCCAAAAAATGGTAAATATATAAAAGAATAGACATTGGTACAAATTATTACTATTTCCTAAAAAAGTTTAACCAATATGAAACAAGTGTCACAATGAAAACTAAATGAACCTAGAAATCACTTCATTCAGTAAACACTTAATATTCACGTTTACCACAGAGAGAGATATGGCAGCCAAGAAAAAGATGCTTTAGAATATAACTTAGAATAGCGTTTCCCATTTTGGAGTTTGTAAACCCCTTCTTATAAGAGGTTCACACTAAAAACTTTTTAATGATACCTTAAGCAGGAAAATGTATATTTCCCTTCTGTGAAAAAAGCATGTGTATGTTTAAAATATTACAGGTATGTTTCTATAACAACTTGAAACTATTGTAATGATTCACATACCAACTTTGGCATTCAGGCAGCAAAAATTTATTATATAATTTTGACCACTTTTAAGTGCAATTAGTCCTTGCAACTTCTCAACCTATCATGAAATTGTTTCCAAACTACCAGAAGGGTTTGACACGTGAGTGCAAATCAATTCCTAAGAGATGGTCAGACGCATGGGCATACCCTCACTTGTGGTCTGTACACTTCACCAAAGTAGCATCCTCACTTCCCTCTGTTACTGTAATTATACCTCATCAGCTATGTAAACACATAACTAAGATGCTATGAACAAACAGCACAAATGTCAGACTATTTGAAAACCATGACTGCTGGGCATGCGTATCAGAAGCTATCTTGACACCATTACACACTATCACAAATATTTTGTAGAAACAAATCTTATGTTGCTTCTCATTTCAGCATTAAAACTATTTTCCAATTTAAACTTATTCTTGGTTTATATTATTATTCTCCTATCTGGTGGATTTTCAAATGAATTGGCTGGAAACATTGGTCAGTCACTCAGGTGAATTTTGATGAGATTATACCTGGTATGCCAGTGACAGAAGAGAATAAAGTCATACCTGAAGAGATTCTTTACTTATAAAGGTTAGTTTGTCATTTAATACAGCGCTTGTCATCTGCTAAATAGGTGATTAACCTCTTAAGAATTTCACCTCTTAGTAAGGAGAATGTAGAGTTTTCCTACTAATTTCCACTATATATTTGCAAGCATTTTCATTTTTATTTTTGTTTTAAATCAAAATATAGAAAGAAACTCAAGGTGGAACTTAATTTAAGACTATACTTGTTTGGTATGGAGCCAAACGCTGCAAACCACTGTTTAAAAAAAAAGCACAAGAAACTTCATATATGATTGTTATATGAATATTATATTAAATATCTAAGTATCAATTTATTTTATTAAATGCTATTTGTATTCAACAACATTTATAAAATAAAGAAATTGAGTATGAAGATAAATAGTAAGCACAGGTATGAGGTTTTACCATTGGATTACTTCTTTTAAGAGATGTAGTAAGACTTTTCTTCAGGAAAATCCCTTAGGCAGCAGTGTGGAGGATTGTTTGAAAGGGAAACTTGAGATGGGGAGACCAATCATGAAGTTACTGCAACAATACCAGCAAGAGGTGATAAAGGGACAAATTAGGTTGTAGCTATGTGAGTAGACAGAATAGAGTTGTTGGTAAGAAAGAAACAATTTAGAGCAGGGATTCTTAATCTGGGATTTGTGAACTTGTATTAAAAAACTTATATATATTTTGAAATTGGTTTCCTTTGTAATTCCATGTATTTTACTTTATACATTCAAAAACATTATTTTGAGAAGTTCATAGATTTGAACAGATGGCCAAGAGAGTATGTTTTTGACATAAAAAAGGTTAAGAATCCTTGATCTAGAGGAAGGTCCTAGCATGCTAGGTAAACCTTGAGTGGAGAAGTGATGAGACATGAACAAGTTATCATATCTGTAAAAAATGATTGAGTACCTACATAGAAGAGATCACAGACCCATCAAAATGGTAACGTAATGTGATACTGATAGTTACAGGTCAATAACAACACTAGTAAAGCACTTCTACATATTCAGTAAAGTAGTCATGGGATCATAGACTTAAAGCTACAAGGTCAACATGAGTGGTCATACAATCCAATACCTTAATTTTGCAGATGAGGAAACTTGAGGCCCAGTCACTCAGGGCAATAATTTATAGCAGTAATTTGAATCTAAATCTTCTGTTTCCAAATTCAGAGCTCGTTACAAAATTATTTCTCAAACCCTTGCGACACACTTTCCAATTTCACCCCTCTAACAAAAACAAAAGTCTACTCCAAGGTCCACTGCTAAACTAGATGGCCTTTTCTCCCTGTCAGATCTTAGTCACATATCAGCCTTGATTTCTCTGTACCTTTGGACACTGCTGGCCACACTCTATTCCTGAACACTTTCTATTACCCTGCCTTCATTTCTCTGTTCACTCTTGTTGCACTATGGGTTTTACTTTAAATTAAGAAAATATACACATTTTCTAAAGGATCTTCAACTCTGTCATTTTCTCAATATTGCTTCAATTTAACAATAATTGAGATGTTTGCCTAAGAAGGTGCCAAATGGTGATATAGTAATAAACACCTCCTTATTAAATAGAAATGTAACAGAAAATGGGGTCCAGAATGTGAAACATGCTGTAATATCGACAATGTTAGTTTATTTATATAACTGTATTTTTTTGTTATAAAGCAGATTTAGGGCAGTGGGGAGTGGGAGAGGATACCAAGAAATGACTATGGTATATAAACAAAAAAGCATCAATAGACCTTTTAAAAATGTGCTATGTAATCATTCTGACTTTAATGAAGTAGAGCTATATAGTTCTGAAGAATATATATTAGTACGTGTTTTTTTAAGGTTAGTTTTGCACTAAATAGTGAGGATACACATGCCCGTCAAGTGAGTTTTGATGCAAATTACAAAGAGTCTAATGAAATGGGCCAAATTACTATGCAGCCAAATATGGTCAAGAATTTTAATACATATGACTTAACTGTACCAGGCCAGTCGCTCCTAAACTGCAGGTCTTCAAACCCTGGGGGATTGTGGAATACATGCAAGTTATCCTTGAATCCATATGTACAGACTTCCAATTGCAAAATAGTACCAGAAACAAATATGTGTTTTACAGACTGAGTATACTATCTTTCAAATATATGCACCGTTAATGAAATGCAAACTGTTTCAAAAGTTACTGAAGTCATAGTAGCCTTTTCCCATTACTTAAATTTTAAACCAAAAGATGCTAATAATATAACGATCATATGTGTGCCTATGTGTCTGTGTATGTATACACACACACATATGTACATGTATATGGGGGAGGGGGATGTCTATGAAATGTTTCCATTCAATGTCCTATGGCCTCCTCATCCATCAAAAAAATTACAAAAATTTTTAAGAGTTTACAAATTACTAAGTTCCTACTATGTGCCAGGCATTATGCTAAGAATGGGAATACAAAAAGAATCAAAACACAATTCTTGTCCTCAAGCACTTGAATCTGCATCAATATTCATATCTCAGTCTCCTCTGCCCCTCAGATCTAACCCTTTGACTTCAGGGCAGGACGATAGGCTCCAGGGCCTCTATGTAAGGAAAGGGCTCAGCACAGTCTTTTTCCTATTTCCCACCAGTACACTACTTTAGAACGTCTTTGGACTTCTCTATCATGCCTTCCTTCCCCAGGAAATTCACCTCGGGAAAATCTCATTATGCAAAACAGTAACTTTGTACTCACATGTCACCAGAAGCCTCCACCTCTGAAACTGGAGGACAGGGCCATAGATATGCCTCAGGGCATCTTTTTTAAGAATGGGATAGAGCTTATACTTTTCCCCATTTACTACCAGCTACAATTCTTTTGGACTTTAGACCTCCTCATCATGCCCCTGTGCCAGGTACCTTCTCTGCACCCTTTCCCCCTCTCCCCTCTCCACTTTCCTTTCCTTTCGTGTTGTATTCTCCCATTAGATTGTAAGTGGCTTAGGGTCAGGGCCTGTCTGTTTTTATTGGTATTTGCATTCCCCAGAGCTTACCATGCCGGCTGGCACATAGCTGGCCTTTGTTTAACACACATTAACTGACCAAATAACTGAATATAATGGAGGAGACAATAAGCAAATATGTAAAATAAGCTACATAAAGAAATAATGAACAGCAGAGAGAAGGCACTAGAATTAAAAGGTGCATGCAAAGTATATGGCTCAACAATTAGGTGCGATAAGTAGCACAAATTTTTAACTCCCCCCAAAATTTATTATTTATTTATGGCATTCTTTTCTTTTTAAATTTTGAGTTCCAAATTCTCTCCCTGCCATCCCCAGCCTACAGAGAAGGCAAGCAACATTATATCACTTATACGTGTGAAATAATGCAAAACATATTTCTATATCAGCCATATCACAAAAAAGCAAGAAAAATAAAGAAAATGAGAAAATCCCACTCCAGTCTGCACAGACAGTTCATCATGGAGATGGTTAGTATTTTTTTCTTCATGAATCCTTTGGAATTGTCTTGGATCACTGTATTGATCAGAGTAGCCAAGTCTCACAGTTGATCATCATCACAACATTGCTGTTACTGTGCACCATGATCTCCTGGTTCTTCTCCCTTCACTTTGCATCAGTACATATGCGTTTTGTCATATTTTTTTCTAAAATCACCCCTTTCATCATTTCTTACAATAGATTCCATCACAATCACACGCCACAACCTGTTCAACCATTCCCCAATTGATGAGCATCTCCTCAATTTCCAGCTCTTTGCTACCACAAAAAGAGCTGCTAAAAGTACTTTTGTACTTTTGTTCCTTTTTCTTTGACCTCTTTGGAATACAAACCTAGTAATGGTATTGTTGGGTCAAAGGGTATACACAGTTGTATAGCTTTTTGGGCCTTGTTCTAAAGTGTTCTGCAGAATGTTTGGACCAGATCACAACCCCACCAACAGACTATTAAGTCTACCTGTTTTCCCTCAACCCCTCCAGCACTTGTCATTTCTGATAGGTGTGACAGGTACCTCAAAGTTGTTTTAATTTGCATTTCTCTAATCTATAATGATTCAGAGCATTTTTCATGACTACAGATAGCTTTGATTTCTTCTTCTGAAAACTGCCTGTTCATATCGTTTGACCAGAGAATGGCTCTTATTTTTATAAATTTTGTTCAGTTCCCTACATAGTGGAAAAATAAGGCCTTTATCAAAAAAATCTGTCCTTACATTTTCTTGACATTATTTTATTGCCTGTGGTACCATTTTGCAAGTCATATCATCATTTCCCTGATGTCATGGTCCTCTTCAAGAACAAAGGATGAACACAACCTGTGGGTAGCCTCTGCCTCCTCTCCATGTTCCATTTCGAAGGCTGAAGGCTGCCTCCATATAACTTTGGGTTTACTGGCTAGATTTCTTTCTCAAAAACCAAGCCTTAAACCCAATTCACTCTGGAGCTCATAGATTGGACAACTGGTCCCTGCCCTCCTAGCACAGAGTGAATGAAATAGCAAATAGTAACTCTTTCTCTTTTGGCCAAGAACCCTGAGGGACTTCCCTTCCCAGTTTGATTTTTTCTCTCTCTGAGTTTTGATTAAAGAGGCCATTCCTTGATTACTTTCTTAAAGAGGCCTATTCACTGAATGGGTGTCACCTCACTCAAAGTGAGAACCTGAAAAGACCTTAGCCTGAAAGGGCCAGGAGTCTCCCAATGCATCCTGGACCACCTCCAGTTGTCCTGTTGAATACCAGGCCACTGGACCCAGATGGCTCTGGAGGAGAAAGGCTGGTGACCTTGCACAGCCCTCACTCACTCAAATCCAAGTCAACAGCAAATTATGTCATCATTTCCCTGATGTCATAGTCCCCTTCCAGAACGAAGGACCAAACAAAATGTAGTTTCCTCTTTTAATTAGGTCTATTTTTGCTTTACATTGTCTGAAATCTTGACTGCTACTCCTGCCTTTTTTACCTCAGCTAAAGCATAATAGATTCTGCTCCAATTCTTTATTTTAACTCTTTGTGTATCTTTCTATTTCAGGCGTGTCTCTTATAAGCAATATATTGTTGTATTCTGGTTTCTACTCCATTCTATTATCCACTTCTGTTTTATAGGTGAGCTCCTCCCATTCACATTTAGTTACTATTACTGTGTATTTCCCTCCATTCTATTTCCTTCTGTTTGTCCTTCTCTATTTTTATCCTCGTTGTTCAGTCATTTCAGTCGTGTCTGACTCTTTGTGACCCCATTTGGAGTTTCCTTGGCAGAAATACTGGAGTGGTTTGTCATTTCCTTCTCTAACTATTTTATAGACGAGGAGGTTAAATGATTTGCTCAGAGTCACACAGGGCAAAGAAGGTTAAATGACTTGCTCAGGGACACACAGGGTCAGTTAAGTGTCTGAGGCTGGATTTGAACTCAAGAAGATGAGTTTTTCTGACTCCAACCCCGCCCCTCCCCCCTGCTCTCTCCACTGCACCACCTAGCTGCCTCTCCCACCTTTTAATCCTGTCCCTCCTCAAAAGTCTTTTTTGCTTCTGACTACAGCCTCCTTTAATTTGCCCTCCCTTTCTTTCCCCTCATTCTTCCCCTTTCCCCTCCATATCGTTCATCCTCTTTCTCTCCTATTTCCCTACGGTTTAAGATAGATTTCAATACCCAACTGAGTGTGTATGTGCAATTCTTCCCTTTGAACTAATTCCAATGAGAGTGAAGTTCAAGCATTGCCCACCATATCTCTGTTTCCCCTTCCACTATAAAAGTTCTTCCTTATGCACCTCTTTTACGTGAGAAAAATTTCCACATTCTACTTCTCCCTTCCCCTTCTCCCTGTGCATCTCATTTTCTCATCTCTTCATTTTTTTAAAGCGATCATCACAACAGTCAACTCACACCTGTGCCCTTTGTCTATGTAGACTTTTTCTAACTGATGATAAAGTTCTTAGGGGTTACATGCACTATCTTCCCATACCATATAGGAATGTCAAGAGTTAAACTTTAGTGAGTCCCTTATGATTAATCTTTAATATTTACCTTTTTGTGTTTCTCTTGAATCTTGTGTTTGAATGTCAAATTTAGTAGTACAAATACTATTCCCATTTTAGAGGTAAAGAGTGTTTTTTACAGGTTAAATTATAGACACTCAGCTAATAAATGTCAGATGTGGATTTGAATCCAAGTCTCTTCTTAATCCAAAGTATGGTCCCTTCCACTCAATCACATTATTACACGTTAGAATTTCCTTATAGTCCAAAGTAACAGGGAGGAAGCACTGTTCCAAAGCTTAAATCTAATGACAAGCTTTATTATATATAAATTTTCTGCAGAAAAAGTCTACAAGTTCTAAATTACTGTGCAATCAGAAATATGCCCAATGAAAGGGAAGGTGGAATTAATTTAAAATATATTCTTTATGTTACTTTCATTCTGGAAATCAGCAGATAAGTTTGAAAAGATTTTTTAAAAATATACAAACCCAGAGTACCAAAATGCCTAACAAAAAAGGAATTTATCTAAGTAGCAATCACATGAATGGGAAACATAGTGAAGAATGAATTACTCAGTTATGGGGTGACAGTATGGGGTGGGGGATAATATCTACCTACCCACCATAGCTAAATCTCTATGTATATGTTTTTCATTTTTGTGTAGTAGCTAAAAGTGCTAGATCTGAGATTACAAAAACCTGAGTTTGAATCACACTTCCAGCAATTACCATCTATAAGATGCAAAAAAGTAATTTAATTTCTCTAAGCAGCAGTTTCCACATATGTAAAATGGGGAATAATACTAGTAGAGCCAATCCGGTAGGGTTGTTTTGGGGCTCCAAGGAGATAATATATTTAAAGTGTTTTTATGACTCTTAAATCACTATGTAAACGTCAGTTACTATCCTCAATAGAATGTAAGTTCCTTGAAGATAAAGGTTATTATGTTTTAGAGTCCGTATTTTCAATGCACAACAGTGTCTGACACAATGTAGCCATTAATAAATGCTTGAGTTGAAGATGAATATAAAGTATTGACATTGCAAAGGATATGAACGTTACTAAAAAAAAAGTCACAAATTAAGACTCACGTGACAGATTGCTCTATATTATTATAAGAGCCCCATAAAGCCCCATAAAACAACTCTGAGCTTTCATTTATATCAAGAACTAAATTTATCTTCATTTGGAAAAGACAGAAATAATCAGTGGAAAGGCTGTAGAAAAAAACAAGTATACTAATACACTGTGGCGGAGCTGAGAATTAATACAAATATTCTAGAAAGCAATTGGGAATTATGCTTTTTTTTTTTTTTAAAAATGGCTGCTTCATGAGGCAGCTAGGTGGCACAGTGAGTAAAAGCACCAGACCTGGAGTCAGGAGGACCTGAGTTCAAGTCTGGCCTCAGACACTCAACACACTTACTAGCTGTGTAACCTTGGGCAAGTCACTCAACCCTGACTGCCCTGCCTTCCACCCTCCAAAAATAAAAAAATAAAAATAAAAATGGCTGCTTTTGCTGTGACTGCCACTGGGGCTACAGTAGTGCTGTAGTCATGGCCATCTGATACCCTATAGCCTTGGGCCTCAACAAGGGCCATAAAGTCACCAAAAACATTTTGAAGCCATGACACTGCCATCACAGTGGGCACTTGACCAAACATACCACATTTGTGAGAGAGATGTGCAGGTTTGCCCTTGATGAGGGGTGAGCCATGGAACTGTTAAAGGTCTCCAAGGATAAGCAGCCCTTAAGTTCATAAAAAGGGAGAGGAGGGAGAGATGACTTAAATTCTGACCAAGAAGAAGAGAGAGGAGCTCGGCAATGTCCTAGCTGCCATGAGGAAAGCTGCAACTGGACTCTGCCTATCTTCTCCACTTACCCAATAAAGATTTAACAAATAGAAAAAAAATAATAAAAATTAAAATTGCTAAAATGTCCATACCCTTTCACCCAGAGATCCTACTGCTAGGCCTACACACTAAGGAGGTCAAAGATAGAAAGAAAAGTCTTTTACATACCAAAATATTCATTAAAGCACATTTTTTGTGGTACAAAAGAACTGGAAATGAAGTCAATGCTCACAGAATGGGGAATGGTTAAACAAAGTATAGTACATGAAAGTAGAAGAATATATTTCTGTGCTACAATAAACCATGAAAATGAAGAAATCAGAAGCACAGAAAAACACTGGGATTTGTTTCAGCCTTCAGTTGAAAATCACTAAAAGTTTTAGACAATTTCCCCAACATGGTCCAGTATATAAACCTCTTTATTATAATCAATCCCAGGACCAACTTATTATCTTTCTACCTGTACCTGTTCAAAATACACACATTGACAGACTAATGTGATGAGCTTCTTATTTACCTAAATGTCATATTATATTTCCCATCTGTAAAACTTTTCCAGTGTAGATGGTAAGGCAATATTCACATTACTATGGCTTTCACTCAGAAGCTTTGTGTTGTTCTGGTATGCTACGCATTTAGTATAGTGTTTTCTATGAATAGGATAATTTAGAAATCGTTACCATTAATTAAAAAAAAATCATTCCTTTGTTTGGACCATAGGGAGAAGATATTTTTCATAAGACTGAGGTACATATTTCCCAATGTAATAAAGCACCCTGCTTGATTCTCCATAATCAGTAAATCTGAAGTCCACAGTGGTCAGACACTTACATGATAAAATCATGTGAGGCACACCTTGATAACTTTTAAGACTTTATATTCTCTACTGAATGAAATGATTTCTTGAAAAATAATAAACAACATCTAATACTATCAACATAGTCAATACGATTTCAGTCAACTGTAGAACTATAAAGATGTGGTCTGCTAAAGAAAATTCCTTTGGAAATCTTACAGTTCCTTATATTTTCATTAAAGAGATCCCTGATTTACAAATAGCCTATTCTTGTAAATATTTTATACAGATAAGAAAGCAAGCAGGTTCAATTCAATAAAAATCTATTTCACCGTTCCTATCACCTAGGTTGTTGCTTTTGTTTGCTATAAAAGCACTATCTATAATCTTTTCAATCTTTTAAAATATTAATTATTACCCTTTTGAGATATCCTAAAGAACTTATCCTTGAACACTGCCTCTATGCAGTCGTCAGGTCCAAATGTTCTACCTGCTTTCAACTTTGTAAATGATATTAATGCCATTAGCACTTTGTTAACCCTTTACATTGGGTGTAGAAGAGATAAAATCCATTCATGATAATTCTATTGTTGTAGTTAATGAAAGGATTGCAAGGGAATGGAAGAGAATTCATTCATGAATGTTTGCTTTAAGTTTTATCTATTAATATTCTTGGGACGATCTGGTTTAAGGAAATTACAAACAAATCTATTTGTGGAATCCTCAAATGCTTTTTTCACTTATTTACTGGACAATAAATAACATGTAACTTTCCATTCTCACCTTTTTTAGTGTTTTGTAATTGCAAACTTTGAAAAACTTAGCAAGTATTCAAAAACCCTAACCACCAAATGCCAAACTAACTATAATAGTAATAATATTTATAAAGCGCTTACTATGTGCCAGACCCTGTGCTACCTGTTTTATTCATTTATTTAATAAGCATTTGTTAAATACCAACTTTGGGCCAAGTATTGTGCTAAGCACTAGGGATTCAAGGCCAAAAAGGGAATAGTCTCTGACAAGAAGAGCTCACACTTTTCAAGAGTGAAATAAAACATATAGGAAAATAAAAAGAAATTTTATAAGAAACAGATAAAAAGTGATTTCAAGGAGTGGAGGTCACATAAAATGGGAGGATGAAGATAAGCTTCCTGTAAGACGTGGCAATCACATTAAGCTTAGAAGGTAGCTAAAGTTTCATGGACACAGAGATGAGAAAGACAGGAAACAACTTGTATTATAAGAAGAAAGACAGGTAACAAAATGTCATGTATGGTGTGTAAAAGGGAGTAAGACATAATATGAAAGGTAGGATGAAGTCAGATTGTGAACTGATTTAAAAGATGAAGGAATTTGGATTTCATCCTGTAGGTGAAAGACTTTCAAGTACGACATTATCAAATCTGAGCTTTAGTGGTAGGTCAGAGAATAGATTGGAAAGGGGAGGAGAGACCAGAGCAGGAATTCTTAATTTGGGGTCCACAGATAACGGATGGAGAATAAGGGCCTGGGAATGGTTGTTTGTTTTTTAATTTTGATTTCAACGTAACTGGTTTCTGTTGTGATCCTACCAATTTTACTTCATGTATTTTAAAGGTCTTATCCTGAGGAGTTCATTGGCTTCACCAGACCACTAAAAGGGTCTATGAGACAAAAAAGGTTAAGAACCTTTGGACTAAAAACAATGACCAATTATGAGGCAACTGCAAAAGTCCAGGTGATAGAATTTTCTGGAAAAAAATAGCTGAATGACTAGAGACAGACATATCAGCTCCCACACACCTACTTTCAAAAACCTAAAAATTGTACCAGGACAAATAATGATGAAGAAATCCAATGAAAAACTGCAACATGAGAACTCTTCTATCCTAGAACTGCACCAAAAGTCAGAAAGAAACCCAAAGGCAAAAAGAAATGGGCTAACCAGAAAAGCTAGTATATTCTGGGTAAAGTGATTGGGTAAACCAGAACACAGCTTCACAACTCAGAAAAGACTGCTAGAGAAAAGTGTAGTCTTCAAGACTCTTTGGAAAAAGCAAAGTGGTCAGAAATTAGAAGGGAGGTAGGAAACCCACAATAAAGACCATAGAAGACACCAAGACTGGCAGCAGTATATATTCTAGGGTTCTGAGGTCCCTACCACTTGTCCTGAGATGTCAATGAAGACTATGAAAATCGAGTTCTCTGGAAATCAAAGATCAAAGGGACTCAAGCCTACTAAGTGGAACATAGGATCAACAGAGTATCAACCATCCTACAATGAAGTTCGATAGGAGGTGAAGCCTGGCCCCAACACAAAGGCCCAAACTCAAGAATCAAAGCTGAATTGGCTAAATTGAAGACATCTCCCACCACCATAAAAAATTATTACAGGTACAAAAATGCCCCAAAATCCAACCTAGGAGAAAGTATTCTCATATAAATAGCAAGTAGAGACTCAGGAGAAAAAAAAAAGGATTTTAAACAAAGACAACAAAATACCTATAAGAAATAAAACAAGAGATTAAAAAAATGAAATGAAAGCTTTGGAGGAAAAAAAATTGGAAAGAGAACTATTTAGAAGAGAAACTGGTAAAGTTTACCCAAGTAATTAATAGTCCCTGAAAACTAGGCTAAAGCAAACAGAAATCAATGACTCCAGGAGATAGTAAACATTATTAGAACAGTCAAAATTAAAAAAAAAAAAAACCAGGAAAAAAGAAGTGACTACACATTGACGTTATGCTAACATTCTAATACAGAAGAAACAAGTATCCTATCAGAACCTTAATGTCCTTAAAGGTTCCTGAGGACCTGGGCAGTAAGTAGTTCGATTCCACTCTAGAGATCTGAAGAGGGAAAAGAGAAGGTAAAGCAAAAGGAGGAACACATTATTGGGGAAAGGAAGAAGAAGGGGTAGAACCTACAATTTCTCATAATTAAAGTGTATGAGAAGAAGAGTATAAAAACATAGAGGAAGGAGTAGGAGAAGTGGCCATCAGACGAAATTCACTTATTTGAAATGGACAAAGAAGGGTCAAATACACATTCTGGTATAGAATTAAGGGAGAGGATAATAACAAAGAATAATCACAAGTAATACAAACTTCCTAATTCTAAAGGACAGATTTAAAAAAAGAAAAAACAATGAAGTGAAAATTAAGGAGGTGTCCACCAGTTGGAAAGTGACTGAACAAACTGTGATACATATGAACACAATGGAATATTATTTTGCCACAAGAAATTATTAAAGAATCAGGCGTCATGGTAGGCAACTATAATAATTCCTTCCACCAAGGAGGCTGAGACTGGTGGGTCTCTCAAGTCCTAGACTTTTGAACTCTAATGGGCTAAGCTAATCAGGTGTCCACATAGGTCACTGTAGCAAGCCTCTTGGAGTGGGGGCACTACCACATTGCCATGGAAGGTCAAACTGATCCAGTGCAAAAATGGAGCAGTTAAAAGCTCTCATGCTAATCAGTAGTGGCATCTGACTCATGAAAAACTTCTATTCTTCCAGCATAGGGAAGACAAAGGGGGTGGGGAGATGAGGAGATAGAATAAAGGAGAAAGGAAGGAAGGGACAATTTCTAAGGATCCTAAGATGTAAAAAATGGGTTCAGAGAAAAGAGAATAGAATCAAAAAGAACAATTTATACAATGACAACATTGTAAAGAAAAACAATTCTACAAGACCTAAGAAGTCTGATCAATATAATAATGAGCCACGTCTCCAGAAGACCCATGATATAGCGTACCCACTGCTAGAAAAGGGAATGATGGACTAAAGGTGCAAAAAGAGATAGTACATATTTTTGGACATAGCCACTGTGAGGATTTGTTTTTCTTGACTATGTTTATCTGATCCAAGGGTTTTTTTTCCCCACTCTTTTTAATTTGTGTAAGGGAGTAGGGGAGGGGAAATGGAGACCTAGCAATTAGTGATATTAAAAGGGAAATACTGAAATATTAAAATATACCAAGAAGAAACAAGAATGAAGTTCAGATGGAAGTATAGACATACAGAATAACTGGAAACTATAAATTTATTACATATTTTCTAAAAACACAAAGAGTATGAAGTGGAGATTTACAGTTTCACATACAATCCTCTTTTTGTGTTCAGTTATGCATATGAAAATGCTCATTTGGGAATGGAAATTTAAAAAAAAAAAGGATCAAGTCCAGGTGAAAGTTGATGAGGGCCTGAACCATGGAAGTGGCTTTGGTGAGTGGAATAGGGTGTGGATGCAAGAGATCCTTGTGGAGTTAGAATCCACAAGATTTTGTGACTAACGGGAAATGAGAGGTTAAGAGAAAATGGAATACCGAAGATGACTTCAAAACTGAAAATCTGAGTGACTAGAAAGATGGTGGTACCCTCAACAGAAAAGGAAAGGTAGGTGAGTGGGGAAGGAGTTTTGGGGTGACAGATAATGAATTGTTTTTTAGCCATATTGATTCTGAGAAGTACATAGTACTATCATTTGGTGTTATGTAATATATTGCTGGTGATTTTGGAAAGGACTTTGGGAGAGAAATGAGGGCTAGATATGTAGATTTCAGAGACATCTGCATAGAGATGATAGCTGACCTCAAGGGAGATGAAAAGATTCAGAAAAGAAAAAAGTATAGTCAGAAGGAGATCAACGACAAAGCTGTAGGGTACACTTATGCAAAGGGGATAGGATATGAATAATGGTCCATGAAAGGGACAGAGAAGGGGCCAGACAAGGAGAAACAGAGTTTAAAATGCTTATATTGTAAATCCCCTCTAGTGTTTCACAAATTAAATCACAGATCTTATGACACCATCTCGATTCATATAATCTATGGGTTAACCTATTTATAGAAAGTATTCTTAGCAAGTTCTACACCATTAAGAAGAATAGAGAGAATGTAATTTCAGGAAATGATCTCACAGTATTAGTCTAAAGGGGAATGATTATATAGTATACCTGGTCTTTCACAAGAAAAGAAATTTTAAAAACAGCACTTCAAAAAAGGTAAAGAGGTTAATGCATGAAGTAGTTGCTCCGCAGTCCTGAATTTAATTTGACAAGATTTCCCATTTAATACTACTCTGTATTAAAACACAGCATGTTTTAAAACTTGCATTACAGTATTTTAAAAATATCTTACAGAGTTTTGAATGGAATTGTGGCATATATTCTTTCTGGGTCTATTCTTATAAGGAATTAAAAATTAAATAGGAAATAAGAAATCAAAGCTGTAGGTCACAACATGAGAAATGAAATCAAGAACTTGGATTAAAAATAAGAATGTGTTGTTAAAGTTGGGAACTGATGCAAATGTTCTAGAAAACAACTTGGAATTATTCTGAAAGAGTCACTAAATGCTAATGACATAAAAACAAAAGAAATCAATTAAACTTAATAACAGTAATAACAATGGTTTACATAGTGCATTAGGGGTTTGTAAGATGCTTCACAAATGTTAACTCATTTTGATCATCACAACAACCCTAGTGAGATAGAGGCTATTATTATATCTCTGTTACATATAAAGAAACTGATGAGAGAAAGAGGGAGAGACAGAGAGACACAGAGAATTGCCAAAGATTCCACAGCGATTAAGTATCTGAACTCAGGTTTTTCTGACTCCACTTCCTTTACTCTATCAACTGAGCCGCTTAGCTAGTTAAAAGAGCAAAGGCAGAAAAAGTAAAAAGAGATTAAGGATGAAATGGGAGGCCAAATTCTTTGATGACAGGGACTATATACATCTAATTCTTAATATCAATCCACGAGCAGTTGTTAAATACTATAGCATCTTAATGAAAATTGTTGACATAGAAGACAAAGAGAACTACATGTTCTATTCGTCTCTACTTTGCCATTCAATAAAAATATTTTTCTTCTAATTGAGAAAAAATAATCTATTAATTTAAGATGAAAATAGCCAAAAAACTTTTTGGTAAATTTCTCACAACTTTTTCCCCAAAACAAAAACATTTAAATAATATACTGATAATTCATTATGATATGGATGTGATGATGGAATATCAAAGGCTATGCCAAATGAGTATAAGCTCAGGTCCTACAGAGCTAAAAATATTTCAAGTATAGGTCTGAGACTGAAAATGCATCTCTTGTCAAAGTATATGACAAAGTGTTGAAAAAGACTCAATTCCAGAAGGTTGATTACTAGGTCACAATAACTCATTAAACAAATGATGAATGTAAGAAAATAAAGATAACTATATTGAGCCCCAGAACACCACAGGGCCTCCTCAATGAGAACTAAAGTCAATTTAGCAATGTAGTCAGAAAAAAAAATAAGTGAAAAAAGGATATCTATTATTCCAAATTGGTATGTCTGAGTTGCTTACTATGAGCACTATAGTACATCTGTCTTGGACAAGTACTGCAGAAGGACAATTATCTAGGACTACAGCCAAATAGGAAGAAAACAGACTGAAGAGTGAAACATCTGATAATTTTAAGTTAAAAAAATTTTTTACATCATCTGATTTCCCCCTTAACTCTCCCCTATATCTTCCTGAGAGTTATCCCATATAATAAATAACATTTTTAAAGACAAAGAGGGGAAAAATTCAGAAAAACTGAAAAAAGCCTGAAAATATGTGCAATGTCCACTCATGGACCTCCACAATCTTGACTAAAAGCTGGGGCAGAGATACTATCTCATTTTTTTTTTAAAGATACGCTCTTTGTAATTTTATAACATTCACTGTTGTGGTTGATCTACAATGTTGTAGTCACTGTGTATAGTTTTCTTAATTCTGCTTACTTCACTCTGCATTGTCTCATGATGTAGGTCTTTCCATGCTTCTTGGTATGTGTCAATTTGTTCTTCCTAATAGAATAGTAATATTTCATTACATTCTTGTACCATAATGTTGTATAGCCATTCCTGAAATGAGGGGCATGTACTTTGCTTCTAATTCTTTGCTATCATAAAAAGTGCTGATATAAACATTTTAGTGTATATGAGGATTTTCTTCCTGTAAATGACCTCCTTGGGGTATAAGACTAGCAATGGGGCCTCTGGGTCAAAGAGTATGGACATTCTGGTCAATTTGCTTGCATAGTTCCAAGTTGCTTTCCAGAATGGTTGTATTGATTCACTAGCAAAAATATACAAAGATTTGTTCCCATTCAACTATTCGCCTTCTTATCCTAAGTGAATTACGTTTGTCTGTGCTGAGGCCTTTCAGGTCCATGTAATGAAAGTTATCTATTTTATCTTTTGTTGTTGCCTCTAGTCTCTCTTTTGTTTAGGAATACATCTCTTACCCATAGCTGTGAGAGGTGTGTGACCTGTTTCACTCCTAAATTTTTAATACTTTGACATTTAAAATTCAGATGTGTCCATTTAGAATATATTATAAAATATGGTATAATGTCTTGAACTAAGCCTAATTTCTGACAGATAGCTTTCCAGTTTTCCCAAAAGTTTTTTTTCTTTAAATCAAAAAGGAAATTCTTGCCTAAGTAATTTATGTAGTCTGGTTTATCAAACCCTGAGTTACTGAGCTACATTGTTTCCGTTCCTGCCTTATCCCTATTTTCATTATTTTCTTCCATATCTCAGCTCTTTAATTTTCACAAAGGAATTTTATTATTTTGTTGAGTTTTGTAAACTAGCCCTTCAATAATTTGATTGGTATAGCATTAAAACTGTAAATTAATTGTTAATATTATTTTTATCCTATTGATATAGCCCAGCCATGAGCACTGAATATTCCTGCAGCTGTTTAAGTTGCTCTTTATTTCTTTACATAACACCTCGTAATAAACTCCATAGAAGTATTTTATGAGCTTTATTAAAATGATCCCCAGAATGTAGTTATTTAAGAAATGAGATAATATTTGCAAAGTGCTTAGCGCAATACCTGGTACAGAGTAGATTCTTTTTTTTTTTTTTGGAGGGGGGAAGGCAGGGCAATTGGGGTTAAGTGACTTGCCCAAGGTCACACAGCTAGTAAGTGTGTCAAACGTCTGAGGCAGGATTTGAACTCAGGTCCTCCTGACTCCAGAGTTGGTGCTCTACTCACTGCATCACCTAGCTGTCCCACAGAGTAGATTCTTAATAAATACTTTTTCTCTTCTCCTTTTCTCTCTCTGCCCTCACTTGGAATGGGAGTTCCCTTATGATTTTCTAGGTTAAACCATCACATGATCAGCAAATGGACAGTTTTATTCTACCTCTCTTTATGCCTTTAATTTATCTCTTAACTGCTATTTAACTTTTTTTTTTACTATTTCTTTACATGCATATACATACATATATATATATATACAATTCATGCTCATTTTTAAGAGTCTGTATTGTGCTTCTCTTCTTCCTAATTTCCATAAGATTTTGAGTTAAAAATTTTCTCCCCATTTATACCATCCATCCCATTCCAAGATGGCATATATTCTGATTGCCTCCTTCCCCAGTCAGCCCTCCCTTCTGTCCCTCTACTCCCCCCCCCCCCATCCCCTTTCCCCTTACTTTCTTGTAGGGCAGGACAGATTTCTATGCCCCATTCCCTATATATCTTGTTTCCCAGCTACATGCAAAAAAAAATTTTTTTTTAAGCATCTGCTTTTAAAACTTGGAGTTCCAAATTCTCCCCCCTCTTCCCTTCCCACCCACCCTCCCTAGGAAGGCAGGCAATTCAACATAGATCACACATGTATTATTATGTAAAACACTTCCACAATGCTCATGTTGTGAAAGGCTAACCATATTTCCTTCCTTCCTATCCTGTCCCTCTTTATTCAATTTTCTCCCTTGACCCTGTCCCTCTTCAAGTGTTTGCTTTTGATTACCTCCTTCCTCCATCTGCCCTCCCTTCTATCATCCCCACTTTTTTATCCCCTTCCCCTTACTTTCCTGTGGAGTAAGATACCCAATTGAGTGTTTATGTTATTCCCTCCTCAAAATGAATCCGATGAGAGTAAGATTCGCTCATTCCCCCTCACCTGCCCCATCTTCCTTTCCAAAAGAACTGCTTTATCTTGCCACTTTTATGTGACACAATTTATCCCATTCTATCTCTCCCTCTCACCCCTTAAATTTATTTCATTTTTTTTAGATATCATCCCTTCATATTCAACTCGCCCTGTGCCCTCTGTCTACATATATGTATATTCCCTTCAACTATCCTAATACTGAAAAAGGTCTCATGCATTACACACACCATCTTTCCATGTAGGAATGTAAACAAGACAGTTCAACTTTAGTAAGTCCCTTATGAATTCTCTTCCCTTTTGTTTCCCTTTTCATGCTTCTCTTGATTCTCGTATTTGAAAGTCGAATTTTTCTATTCAGCTCTGGTCTTTTCATTGAGAAAGCTTGAAAGTCCTCTATTTTATTGAAGGTCCATATTTTGCCTTGGAGCATTATATTCAGTTTTGCTGGGCAGGTGTTGTTTTACTGCTACTAACAGCATTCCCAGAAATATAGCAATTAATAGTGTCAAAAGTGAGTACACTTGCTTTACTACTGTATTTACTGGGAAAGATCCTAATGTATCCTTATTGAATATGATGCTTGCTTCAGGGTTTTTAGCATAAATGAGTGCTGTTCTTAGTCAAAAGACTTTCATCCATTGAAATAATCATGGTTTTAAGTTTTGAATATGATAAATTATGTTGGTTGTTTTCCTAATGTAGGAAATTGTTTAATCCTTTAATATCTGGCATATATCTAAGTAACTCATAATAAATGATTTCTCGAATAAATCATTATAGTCAGACAAAATTATATTTAATATTTTTTAATGCTATGCAGTAATGATATTACTCAATAGTTCTCCTTTTGTACCTTATCCTTCCCTCATTAAGATAGGAGGCTACATTAATCTCACAAAAGGGATTTGATAAGGTGCTTTCATCCTCAAATTTGATAATAATTTGAATAGTATTAGTACTCATTGTTCGTTAATAGTTGAACAGAAATCTGTGAATCTGGAGTTTTTCCCTTTGCTAGTTCCTTTAAAAGCAGTTCTATTTCTTTTTCTGAAATTATATTACTTAAGGTATCCATTTGGGTATTTTATGTTTCCTTATATGTAAAATGAACTGGAAAAGGAAATGGTAAACTACTCCAGTATCTCTGCCAAGAAAACCCCAAATGGGGTCACAAAGAGTTGGATAGAATTGAAACAAATGAAGAAAAACAACAAAAGCAATTAAATGTTCATAATAAGGTCTTTCTGTATCCTCTAGTTGTAATTTCACCTCGTTTGCTGTTTTGATTTGATTTTCTCTCGTTTTTAATTATCTTACCTAAAAGTCTATCAATTTTATTGTCTTTTTGGAAAAACAACAGCAACTAGTTTTTAGTTTAATAATGTACATAAAGAATGTTCCTAAAACTTGCATCTCATTCTATATATTCTTCAGCAGGTCCCATTTAGAAGATGTCCTAAATCTTTTGCCTCTAGTTTCTCTGGCAATTTGTTAAATCCATATTACCCATTTTGCTTATCTGTTAGATTTCTCCAAAACTGAGAAAGGGATATAAAAATTTCCTGCTACTACTGAATTTTCATGCATATGTTCTTATAATTCAGCTAATTTTCCTTTATGAATTTAAATGTTATGACATTTGGAGAATATAAATTTAGTATTAAAATTAGTTCCATGGTTCCTTTCAGCAAAATCTTTTCTTTGTTTATATCTCTTCATGTTGTGAATTTTTGTTTTTTTTCTTTGCCTACTGACTACAACTCCTGCTTTTCTGGATTTACTTGATGTTTAGTAAAATTTATTCTAGCCCCTGGTTTTTATTCTGTCTGTTTTTTGAAAGCTGCTTCTATAAAGCAACAAATCATTCAATCCATCACTCTTCCTAGTTTTATTGGGTCAGTCTACTCACATTAAAAACATGAGGTTTAAGTTTCAATTTTTCTCCATTTGTCTTTAATAACTTTTCCCTCCTGAATTACTATTTTTCCTTTTTCCTCTGTAAAAAATAGTAAAAACAGTATTTTCTTTGGTGAGATATGACACTGTGGAGTGGAATCTGTCTATTCTGTCAATTATTTTGCTGTGCAGGCCATAAATTGCTTTCACAATTCTTTCTCTCAAATTGTTTAGGAACATCCTGTTGTTGTTCAACGTTCTCTTGGGAATTTATAGGGTTTTCTTCCTCATCAGGTATTGATTAAATTACCTTTGTACTGTAATATTTATTCATTCATTTATTTATAGATGTCAGCTCATTTAGATGATACAGAAGAAATATTTCATTCTGTTATATTACTATCTTCCTTGGCAGCTTGTCTGCTTGTGTTTAAGGTCTTTTGAGTTTTCTTCCTAGCTCTTCAGTAATTCCAGTGTTTTGATAGAATTGCCAGTCATCCTGATCTATGTCTTGCCACTGGGCTCCTATGACTCTAGATGAGAGAGTAAGACTGATGACTTTACACAGCTCTGCCTCATTTAAAACCAACTCACTTGCAAGTCAAGACATCAGCCTCAGAACAAAGGATGAACAACAATCTGTGAGTAGTAGTAGCAGCTGCTCCCCTGAGGACCCAACCAGCCAATTCCAGTTGGGCATTGCTGCTATTCCCTCTTTCTTCTCCTGCTCCTCCTCTTCTCCCTTTGTCCACATGGGGAGTCATATCTTTACATGTGGGTGCTCTATAAATTTTGATTGCTTATACTTTGCAAGGTATTTTGGGATTTGGGGGCTAGATTTTTTTCTTCCCTACTTATTCTATCAGTTTTTTTAACGCCCCCCCCCCCCAAAACTGGGACAATTAACTCTTTTGTCTCAGCTAGTTTTCATTTATGATTTCTTAAAATATAGCTCTAGAAGACAAGGCACTGATAAAGCTCTTTGGGATTCAAATGGAGCTACTTTACTATGTCTTTAAAACCAAATCACTCTGGCTCTCATTGATTGGCCAATAACAGGTCCCAGCAGAAGCCTCGCTTCTTCATTGTTTGGGTTTTAATGGCTCAGAGTGAGTGTAAACAGCAATTATTTCAGTTTTGGCCTGAAACTCTGAGGGTGTTCCCCTCCCAGACCGATTCTTTTGTGAAGGAAAACTTGGCCATCTTTTGCCTCAATTCTTACCTAGCTTTTAACTACTGAATGGATGTTGCCTGAGACAAACTGAGACCTGGGAAAGGCCTTGGCTTAAAAAGGCCAGTCTCGCCCTGCATCTGGGCCATCACCAGTCATCCTGACCTATGTCTTGCTGGACTCAGACGACTCTGGAGTACAGAGTGAGGCTGATGACTCTGCACAGTTCTCCCTCACTTAAATCCAATTCACCTGCAAGTCAAGATATCTATCACCTTCCTGGTGTCACTGGTCCTCTTGAAGAATGAAGGATGAACAATAACAATAATCTTATAATCCTCTCTTGCTCTCTTTTTGACTCCTTCCCTTTTGATGGCAGTTGCCTTGTGAGCAGGCCTTTAAAGCTGTCTTGGCCTCCTCCCATGTTAGGAAATTAATGTCTCCCTAAATACATTCTCTGCCCCATGTAACTTCTAGAGGGACAGAACTGGCCATAGATTGATGTCAGTCTTCTTTGCTTCAGGCCTGTTGGAGACAAATAGGTGCTCTGTTCTCAATTCTCTGTTCAAGTACTGTCTTTCTGCAATCTTTATCTTATCCTGCTGGGCAGTTTGAATAAATTTGAATTTGTTTTGGTTCAGGCTTCCTGATGCTACTCTCATCGATTCTTGCCACTTATTTACCAAGCTGTAGTGCCAGGTAAAGCCAGCCCTTTTATTTTTATTTCTTTTTTTTGGATGGAGAGGATGGAAGAGAGTTGACTGCATCTTGTGCCACCTTGCCAAAGCATGGAAGCCAGTGGGGGAGGGGGTCCCAAGTAAATGCATTAGGGATATGGAATAAGCTTTATCTGTTGCTTATTCACTAGGTGGAGACTTCATTAGGTTTCTTGATCTTAGATGATGGAAACAGCTGAAACTTTTATTTTTTGTGTACAATTTCTCAAGAAGTTTGAACAGTCATGAAAATCAAAGAAAGTGTCTAGCCCATCATCTTACTGGTCACATGACTCAAAGTTCTACATGCTCATTTTGAATGACCTCAAATTGTTAACTTTATTTCTTTTTCAGTGTTTCCATTCTTTTTATTTTGTTTGTTTTTCTTTTTTTGAGAGAAATCAGAAATAACTTGCTCTCTTTACTCCCTCTTTACTCCCTCTGCCATCTTTCCAGGCGTTTCCTGGATACTCTACTTTCTATTATCATTAGTTTCCTTTTAATAGACTTTTCTTACATGCTTATGTTCTTCAATGTTTCAGCCCCTTTATATTTATCTTCTAACAATGTCTTTCCTTTTCTTATCTTTCTACCTTTAATTCGTTTCCATAAATATTTATGAAATACCTGTTATGTGGAAAGCAATGTATTAGGTAATGGGCAGAAAAGATACATAGTTTGAATTAGGTAATGTTCTTGTCTTCATAGACCTTACAAGTTAGTAAGAGTATAAGATAAAAATATAATTATAATAGACAGCACTACATGACAAATGCTAATTAGAAAAGTACAAAGTGCTATGAGGCCTAAGGAGGAAAATGCTGATACTACAAGTGCAGAAGAACTGGCTCTCTGGGTAAAATACACACACACACACACACACACACACACACACACACACACACACACACACACACCAGACTTTCTCAATCACTTTCTTAAGTTTAGACAATCAACAAAGCAATAAATTAAGCCCTGATTTGTATCATTTGCTGATTTCCAAGACATAAATTCTCACATCAAAACCAACAATCAGCAGAGCTAGTCTGGGTCACTGTGAAAGTGTCATGGTTGCCTTTACAAAAGCTGTAGCAATGGAGTCAAGTTTGAAAGAATAACAAACAATTCAAAGAGAGAAAGACAGATAAGAACATTATAGCAAAGGGAAAAAGTAAAGAAAGGCATATAGGAAAAATGATCAGGGCATATTCAAGGACAGAAAGTACAGCTCAGTTTGGGTAAAGCTTAGAATGCATCATGTACAGCAATATGAGATAAAAGATAAATTACACAGTGTCCTCAAAGTTAGGTAATAGTAATTTGAACTTTACTCAGTAGGCAACAAGAAGCCAATAAAGAATTATGGTATGAGCCAATTAAAAGATTAAATATTTGCACAAAGAAAATTATTCAGGAAGAAGTATGAAGGATGGATTAGAGGGGTGAAAGAGTGAAGGAGGAAAGACAGGAAAGGATTCTACCTGAAATAGTTTCAATGGATGAGTCAAAATAAGAACATATACTAGGTGGTAACAGTGGAAAGAGGAAGGAAGAAGGCAGTTTTAACAGATGCTGCAGCAACAGAATCACCAGGATTTGGGGAATGGTTGTGCAAAGTAAAAAGGGAACTTAAAATTTAATAACAAAGTCCCAAATACTGTAGATTGGGTGAATGGAGGTGTTGTGACAATAATACTCATGACAAAAAAAGAAGCTACTCCTTGACTACCATTTAGTTATGGCCTAGGAACTAAGCTGGTCAGTCCTTAGTCTTCAACTTGCAACTGAAAAAGTCACTACGCAGTAGTGTTTAGTTACACTAAATGTTTTAAAGTATTTTATAATAATTCATACAAATGAAAGAATATTTAAATAAAAGAAAAGAGAATACCTCTTAGGAGCAGAACAATAAGTTTCAGATATAACTTCTCTCATATTTAACTTGTATTATCAACAACATACATTTACTGAGTACCTATTATGCATAGATTTCTATGTTAGAATGCAGTAATTTTAACTAAATTGAGGTCTCCTGAAAGAGGAATGATTGATCAAGTCCCAAATTTTTAAACATAAGGACTCCTAAACATGAGGGATTAAGAAATTGTCAAGAAAAAAATATGCCGCTCAACTAAGGAAATTTTGTTTGAGTTTGGGATGGATGGTCTAGGGATAGAAGAAACTCACACTGCAAAGAAAGATGAAATTCAAAATAAAACTTTTTTTTTTTTTAAATGAAATGTGTCCCTGTGATTTCATTTGAGGTCATCCTCATTAGGAATTCAATAATGTAAATCTACAGCTGTTCTGTAACCTATAGTTTTAAAGATTTGTCCGGGGAACTGAGACGTTAAATGGCTTGCACAGTTACACAAATCAGTATGTGTCAAAGGCAAAATTTGAGGCCAGATCTACCCTACTCTGAGGCTGCTCAGATCGACTGCACCAAGCTGCTTCTCAGAAATTATGAAACACGTTCTAAAATGTCTTCTATTCTAAAGCCCCTAAAAGAATTTTGGCAAACACTCAAAAATTATTTTTAACTCATTAAAATATTGGCTTAATTACGATTTTGAATAAAAACATACAAATTGTTATTTTTCAAGGTGTTATCCATGGTATTACCAAAAAATCGCATTTTGATAAAAACAAATTTATGGGCTTATTCCTAATAAATAAGGAATTTAAAATAAAACTGAAGATATATTTGATACCATATACTAAATTTACTAAAATATTTAATTTAATACACTAAATAATTAATATATTTCAATGAAATTGTGATTCATCAAAGTAGGAGCTTCTTGCAATAGCATGCATCTCAACCCATCCATACCTCATCCTAAGCAATTCCATTCATGATGCCAAGTACATAAAACTATCACATGGGGTCAACCAAAAGTGCTGATACCATTACTTTAGGTCCCTTGACATTGCATGAGAATATCAATGGGACATAGAAGCTATCCCTTATTCTTACTAAATAATTAGCCCACCACCTTTCCTAGGTTTATGCCCCCGATAATTTTATGCCTTTACAAAAGAAAATGTAGCAAATAAATCACTAAACAGATTTATTCCTAAAGAATATTTAGGTATGTTGGTACACTAAAATCTATTTTTAAAACGATAAGCAATTCTTGCCAAAGATGGTTGATTGAAAAGGAGGTAAATGAGCTATGCTCCCACATACCTAAAAAGCAAAACCTTGATATATGCACCAGCAAGAAAAATGATCAAGAAATCTAATTAGAAACTACAGTAAATGACTTCTACCTAGGCCTGCACCAAAGGCTCACAGGCTACAGGAAAAAATACTGAAATAGCATGACTGGAGACGATAAGTGTAATCTGCAAGATTCTGTGTCCAGAGACATTAAGGGCAAAAGCTCCCCTGAGAAAATCTAATGGTAAATATTTTGGGTTGTAGGTAGTTGTAGAAGATAAAGAACAGGGCCTAAAACCAGTGACCTACATATCACCCAGTACTTAGACCAGGAAGGCTGTGGCTCAGGGTCACAGAAGACACTAGGACTCTGTACCAGAGTGATGCCAGAGAGGTTAATGAAGACAAGGAACCTAACCCCAAAAGATGGAGGTCAGTGCAAGAAACCAGAGGTCCAAAAATAAGATTACAAAGGACCCCACCCAAAAGTACAATAGAAGGCAAGGTCAGGCCTTGGCAAAAAACCTCAATTAAAGAAATAAAGCTGAAGAAAGGGGTAAATAAAACACTGACAAATAAGAATTACTGAAGATCTAGAGATCTCAAAAAAGAAGTAACTGCAAAAACTGCAAGCAGTGACTTAAAAGAAAAATGTATTTGCCGCCAGGGCTACACGAATAGCTGCAAAAAATAAAGCAAGACATTAGAAAAAAAAAAAGCTCTGGAGAAAAGAATGGGGAGAATAAGTGACTTGCAAGAGAAAGTGGTAAATTCTATTCAAGTAACAAATTCCCTGAAAATTAGAATAAACCAAAAGAAATTAACGATTCCATGAGACAGCAAGAAATATTAAAACAGAATCATAAGATTTAAAAGGTAGAAAAAGTATAGGATATCTATTATTAAAACAACTGACCTGGAAAACAAGTCAAGGGGAGATAATTTAAAGAATCATTGGATTATCTGAAAACTATGATAAAAAACATAAAATATACCTGAACACAGTATTTCAAGAAATCATTAATGAAAAATGTCTCTGTCTATCAGAACCACAGGGCAAAGTAAAGACAGAAAAAAGCATCACTTTCAGAAAGAAAACCCAAAAGAAAAAGTTAGAGGAATGGCATAATAAAAATCCAGAGCTTCCACATCAAAAAAAAAAAAAAAATACCACAAACATGAAGAAAGAAGCAGTTCAAATAAAAAAAGAACTATAGTCAGGGACACACAAAACCTGGCAGTTACTACTAAAATCTAGAGATCTTGGCATACTACATTACAAAAGACAGAGGTTATAGGCTTACAACTAAGAATAACTTACCCAACACAAAACTAAGGGTAATCCCACAGGGGGAAAATGGATTTTTATTGGAATAAAGGGTTTTTAAGTATCCCTGATGAAAAGTCCAGAGCTAAAAAGTAATGGCTACACAACCAAAGCATCAGACTGTCATTGGAGACAAAAGAGGAAAATGATAAATTTTGGAGGGTCTGTATGAAAAGATGCACTTCTGGCAGAGCTGTGAATTGGTCCAGTCATTCTGGAAAGCAATTTGGAGCTGTAGCAAACCGTGCTCACTCTTTGACCCAGCTATATAACCACTGCGCTTATATTACAAGGAAATCAAAGAAAGGGGAAAGGTATGTACAAAATATTTATGGCAGCTCTTTACATGGCGGCCAAAGTTGAGAACAAAGTGGGTATCCTCCTGTTAGAAAGTAACTGAACAAATCATGGTATACGAATGTAAGGGAATGTTATTGTGTTATAAGAAATGATGAAAAATCATTGTTCAAAAATAGAGCTATGAGAAGGCATCACTTTACCCCTCTGAAGAAGTGGGAGGTCCATGAATATGATACATTTTCATAAATTCAGTCTTGGGGGGGGTGTATTGATCAGTTTTGCTGATTTTTGCCATTCTTTTTTTGTTTTTTAAAAATATTTACTATATGTGAGGACTCTGGAGGGGGAGGGAAAGGGATACTAGAGGAAATGATGGAGATGTAAAAACACCAAAAACCATCAATTAAAAACTTACTTTAAAAAAGAAATAATAAAATGGACAATTTCACAATAAAGTAGGAAGACCTTATAAAATGATGCAGAATGAAGTGAGCAGGAATTGATGAACAATTTATACAATGATAACACTGTAAAGAAAAACAACTTTGAAAGACTTTAGAATTCTGATCAATGCAGTATTGAACCATGAGTCCAAAAGAATAAAGAAGAAAGCTACTTGTTTCTTGAGAGGTGATAAACTTCCCCCTCCCCCAAAAGACATACATTTTCAGACTTGGTTACCATGGAGATTTGTTTTGCTGATACTATGAAGTTACGTATTGAGGGGTGTGGTTTTTTTTTTAAATATTGCACAATATAAGGGGTAGGAGGAGGACAGCTTAATTTTTTAAAAAGTATTACTTGAAAAGTCGAAGGAAAGGAAAAGTTACAGAGAAGAAAGGAGGACTAGGTAAGGGGATGCTTAGACAAGTGGGAAATGATGAACAAATTGTGCTATGTGAATGTACTGGAATATTTTTGCACGTTAAAAAATGTTAAAAGAGAAAATTTCTGAGAATCCTGAATAGTATGAACAGAGCAGAGACGGAAGAATAACATATACAAGGACAGCAACACTGTAAAGAAAATACTATTCTGAAAGACTTAAAGAAGTCTGATACATGCAATCACCATCTACATCTCGAGAGGACCTATGATAAAGGATATTACCCACACTCTAACAAAGGAGATGGACACAAGAGGCAGACACACGTTTAGGCATAGACCCTGTGTGTATTCATTTTGCTTGATTATATTTATTTGTTACTAAGGTTTTCTCTCAGTTTTTAAATGGGGAAGGTGGGTTGGGAGACAATGGAGATCAGGGTTAAGGAAAAAAGGGGGTAAATGAAATATTTTTAAAACATGCACAGAAGAGAACAGAAGGGAGTACATAAAGAAGCATAGAAAAGGCGAGTACTGGAAATACTCTAAAATAGAAATTATTTATAAATATTTTTAAAAGTAAACTGAAGGAAATGGAGATTTCATGGTTCTATATAGAATCCTCTTTGTGTTATGCCTTGTGTCAGTAATTCAGTCAAAAAGCATTTATTAGGCACCTACTACGTGCCAGGCACTGTGCTAAGTTCTGACAATACAAAGAAAGGCAAAAGACAGCCCCTGCCCACCAGGAACTCATAATCTAATTGGGGAGACAACATAAAAATAACCATCTAAAAACAAGCTACATACAGGATAAACTAGAGATAATTAATAGAGGGAAGGAAGGTAATAGAATTAAATACCAGTACCCTGTGGCACTATATACCTACCTAGCTCAGGCCACCTACCCTACAAAAGGCTCAAAGTTTCAAAACAGCCTACCTATCTTCCCACAAGTAAAATTTCAGTTCTGTCAACACAGCTAATCTCAATCAGATACTAGAAGGAAATCAGCCTGACTGAACAAATTCATATTACTTTGTGAGTGAACGTCCCTACCTTTCTGAGTCATTATTGTTTTTAATAAATATAAGGCATTAGATTGCATAATGGATAAAGTCCTAAGCTTGGAGTGAGAAAGCCCTGAGTTCACATCCTGCCTTAGACATTTATTGGCTGTGTGACTTTGAGCAAGTCACTCAACCTCTATGAGCCTCAGTTTACTCACCTATAAATGGAAGTGTACTTCACACAGCTGTTGTCAGGATTAAATGAGATAACATTTGGTTGTCAACAGACAGGGATGTTTAATTGTACAGATTTCTATAACCAAGTAAAGCTAAAATAGCCAGTAAAAGGAAGAATAATTTTTAGCAGGGAGCCGATATTTTTTAGGCATCTTCTTACTAGGAAGATGGTCCTCAGTGTCCACTCTTCTAAAATTTTCTTGCTCTTCACAATTTCCTTACTTCCCATTTGGGTTTTCTCACCATTTCCAATAGTTCCGTTAGTGGGGGAAATATACTTAGACCAACTTCTCATTCCTAGTGTCCAGAATGCAATAAAAACAATTTTCCTTGAAGGAATTAGCTGATCCTGTGGAGTGAAAGTAACCCATGGCCTAGCACTCTAAGCTCTGGGCTTACATGGACTACATTCAAGTAGAAGGGCTTCTGGCTTGTTTTGCCCCCAATGGAGGTTGTTCTGCAAATATCAGAATACAGCTCATCTTTAGTGTCTACAAATGTGGTTTTACCTAGCTCCCATGTGAGCACTCAAATCACTCATCTTACAGAAAACGCAGAACTACAAAATAGGTTCACTATAGCCTAGAAATAGCTAATACATTTTTTCGTCCCTCTGTAGTGTCTTCCATTCCCCACCCCCACCCCCCCCTCCCCGCCCGCTACACTTACATAGTCCTTCAGATTTATAAACCCTTCTTGTGGTTTGGATTTCCCTGGAAGTGAAAGGAATTTGAGGTTGCCAGAGAGTCACACCATCTGATATTCAGATCAGTTCCATCTTCACTTCAGAGATGTCTGTCTATCTACCTATCTATAGATATATATTAATGCACACACACACATCTACAATCTTAATGTATTACAAAGTCCATAGCCACTCTTCAGCATTATTGTTCCTCTCTGTTACTGTCTGTTCACACTTGGGGTCAAAGCACAATTACTTTTTTCTTCCTAGAAGGCTAAGTAGTGGAACTCTCAACAGTTCTCTAGAGCAGAGATGTTAAACATACAGTACAAATCACAGTCCCAAGTACTGCCCAAATGATGTCAATAGAAATATCTGACAAAATAAAAATGCAATAAAATACAGATAATATGACATTTTAAAACTAAGCCAACATGTAGTCAGCAGGGATACATACGTATGTATTAGTGGCCTCCATTTCTATTTGAGTTTGATACCAATAGGGTCTCTCACCACTCTACTACAGTATCCAGCTCTTGGAACCTTCTCAGGAAATGTGATAGAAAACACATGTGCAGCTATGTGGGTAAGAGCTCTACTACTATCTCTCAATGCCTGTCATTACTCTGTCAGTACAGATCTACAGACTTAATTCCTGCTCCTACTCAAGGGACCTAGTTCTTCTCTTAATTCGGCCCTTTCTTAGCTCTACTCTGGGTCTTCTTCTTTAAATTCATTGCTGCATTCTGGGTAAGTATCTATCAAAAGTAAACAGTACAAAGGAGAGAGGCTACCCTCTGAAGTAGTCTGATCCAAGCCAATCACCCCCAATACAATGAATCACCCATGATGCTTTGAAACAGTCATGCCTTGGGGATGTTCTCACTTCTCTAGGGAAAATAATCTGAATCTTTCATATATGACAAAAGTCCCAAACAGTGAATTCATCCCTTTAACCTCATCAAGTTGACAGGGCTCTAAGGGAGAAAAGCTTTGAGTTAAGAACCACCAATGGACTATATGCTTGTCTTCCAAAGAGCAGCTTACTAAGTCTGGAGAAACTCCTCATCATGCTGGCCACAAGAACTCCCATCCAACATTTCCTAAGATGTACAGGAGTTTCTAACTGTCTTGATGAATGATTCACATGTGGTTTTCTTCTCACTATGTTTTTGAACTTTGAAGATGCTATACTAAGAATAAGAAATATCCCATTTGTTTCATAAAAGATGTTTTAAAAGTTGATTCATAATATGTCTTTCATGATTGGTGGCTAACAGTCAGATGAATTTTTTAATGATACAAATTAAAATGAGTATAACTTGGAAAATAAGGCAGCTATCTCAATGGATAGAGCACTGGGCATAGAGTCAGGAGGATCCAAATTCAAATCCAGTCTCAGATACTTACTACTGTGATGCTGGGTAAGATATTTAATCCCTATTTGCCTTAATCTACTGGAGAAGGAAATGGCAAACCACTCTATTATCTTTACAAGAATACTCTATGGACATGGGGCCATGAGTAGCTGGACATAACTGAACAACCGCAGTAATCTGGAAAATACTAAGCAGCAAATAAACAAACATACAAATTTAATATGGTATGGTTTTGTTTTTAATGATTTATATTCTGAATTCATTTGATTTTATCTAATTTACAAACTATATTCTTCTATTTGTAAATTCAGTGTTAGTTTCTCTTCTTTATATATCTAAACTCTGGAGTCATTTTCTGAGCAGAAACTTTTCTTGATCCAATTATACTCTTTTACTTTTTCTGCCAAAGGAAATTCAATAAGCATAAGTCCTAGCACCCAAGTATATTACTATTAAAAGCAGGTTAGAGGCTACTATGCTCATTTGTAGAGGTAATAATTTTATTAGTAAGTTCATTTGATTAATATTTTACTTATAAAATGTTATATATTTTTTCAATGTAATTTCTGATAGTTATTGCAAACCAGTATTCACAATAACTGAAGTTCCGTAGACTAAAAAGAAGTCTATCAATGCTATGCTAAGACTTTCAAATAGGGAGGCAAGCACATTCATAACAATTAATGAAGACTGTGACACCCATCAATGAAATACTGGGCACATGGAAAAATAGTTAACATTGAAAAAGTTATGAACCACAAAGAACAGAATAAGAATATTTTACTCACAAAAACACTTGTGCTTTAGCACTTTTCTTTTCAAAGGCAAGAATTACACAAACGGTGTAATGAAACCTTGCAAAACACTGATACAAGTATATCATGCTTTTCTCCACTAAAGCCATAAAATTATATAATGACAGGGTCATAGAAGAAGAATGTATTTTAGAGGCTAACAACTCAAACACCTTCTTCCTTTTAGAGATGAGGAAACTGATGAGAGGAGTTAAGTGACTTATCCAGAGTCATAAAACTGGTAAATGTACAAGGCAGAATTTGAACTCAGGTCTTCCTGTCCTCAAGTCCAGCGTGCTATCTGTTAGGTCATTTAGTTTTCAACTCTACAATCTCATTGTGAAATCACTAAATGAGATAATATTTTTAAAGTCCTCAGCACAGTACCCAGCACATTGTATGTGCTTAATAAATGCTTGTTTGCTCTTCCTTCTCATTACGACATTAGGTTCCCAAATGCTATGCCACTAGGGCACAACTTCTAGTAGGTTATACCAAGAAAGAAAGACTTTACGAGAGGAGTTGGATATGGACTATGTCTAAGGACAAGGCTAGCTGATTTTGGAGAGATTTGTCTCCAGAAGGTGTGGCTACAAATGTGATTAAGTTTGTCAGCCGCGAGAAATCAGAAAAGTCTTTACTGGTGAGTTATAATCTGTATTGTTAGAGAGTCTACCCACAAAATTACGGACCTTTGAAATATTTTGCTTTATATGATATAATTATGTAATAGATACATAATAATTACATAACAGATAATAATAGATCCTATAAAGTTACACACCTAAATGGAAATACATTTTATGTGTACCAGGAGTCTATCTAAATTAATCTTTTAATGAAAACAGTGAATCTCTTTTGAAATCAATCATATGACATTTTTCCAAATTCAGATTTTTATTTATTGAGTTTATTTGAAAGAATATAAACTACACTATAAATTTCAAACTAGGAACAGCTATTCTTATTCAATTCAACAATAAGGATTTATTAAGTGCGCATAATGTGCAAAATGTTAAGACTACAAAGACAAAATTAAGACCAACTACTTCTACCTGAAGGAATTTACATTCTGCTTATAAATGTTTTTATAATTACATGTCACAAGTGAAAACACATCTACTTAGTTGTAGCAGCTCTTACTTTTAGAGATGAACCCTTGTCTCCCCCCAACCTCCTCAAAATTACATGCATTCCACAAACTTCCTACCTTTCAACCACATACTATGCAAATAATTCTAAATTAATTTTAGATATTATCTATACAAATACATACACAAATGGATACAATATGAATATAAACAGAAAAGAAGGAGAAAAAATAAAACTAAGACCCAGAGTATAAAAAAAGCTTGGTAGAATTACAATATGAACGACACTTTTCTTTCTAAAATTTAGAGGTTCTGTTGACACATTGCTCTCATTTATATGCTATCCCTAATATACATGTGTATATTTCTTTTAAATCAAATTTGTCAATCACAGATTACATAGTTTCATACCACGCAAAAATGAGTGTGTTACTTTAGAAAAATCAAGGTAATAAAAAGTTTTTTTAAGTGTTATAAATATTAATGTCCTAAATTTAGGTCATATTTTTTCTTTTCTGTGAGGATTTAGGTTTATAGTATAATAAATGAACAAATGAGATGCTTCTTTATCATCAGTTTTCAATGGGAGAAGCAAGAGACTGTACAAAAGTTCAAGAAATCATAATGAGCTGGTACGTGGATGTAGAGTAGATCTGAAATTAGTTTGTTCACCTGATTTCATAATTGGTTGCCACATACTACACCTAACAGAGCACCAAAGGTGCAAAGATTGAAATATAAACCCCTAATTAAGCAATGGTTTGACAGATCCAATGTCCTATATTTGCTTGACACTATGGCTCAATAGGCATTTTCAACTAAAAATTAATACTGAATATCTTAGGAATAAGTAAAATCTGATAATGTTTAGAAAAAAAGAAATCTTGAAGTCCACAGAAAAGTCCTATCCCTCCATCACAATTCTTCATATACTTTTTAACTGTTCAAAAAATAGCAATTTGTTATGTTAAAAAAAAAAAAAGGTTTCTTTGAATTCTTCATACCACATCAGGATTACTGTCATTTGATCATAACACAAGTGCAACTAACACAGCTGCCATGTCAGCTTCTCTTCAGGGGCTAGTTCTTAATCATAAATCAAGTGAATGACTAATTTAACATTGTTAAAAGTGGTGAGTAGATGCTTGGAGCCATTCCAGTTTTTACATCTTACAAAAAGGTCAATACACCTACTCAGATACACAATAGTCTTATCTTTCAAAGGGTTTTCTTCTTTTCTAAGATTAAAAAATAACATGTTACCACTTAAATTTAACTATGTTTTAACTATTAATTAAAATGTTCATTAATTCTGAAATGGTGACCCACTAAAACAAAAATAGTTTTAGGTTTTATCATGTGACTACAATCAGAAAACCTTTCCCTCTTCTTTTCTGCCTGCTTTAAATACTTTTCTAGTTGTAAAAAACCTATGAAAACATTTACTGCTGACTGTTTCCTGCACTAACCTTAATCTGTTACAGTAACATCACATATTAAACTTTAAAAACAAAACTTTTTTGCTAGTAGAGCAACTAGTGCAAATGGGACTGAGATGTAGAACATGAACCAAAAACTCTTGACACAAATTAAAAGGCATCTAGTAGTAAAATATATTCTAATCATTTACATCTGTTTGCACTGCTATAAAAGATGGAAACCCACCGTTAGTATCCTTCATAATAAAAATTGATTCTGCACTTTAATAAAAAAGCTATGTTGCATAAACAGAGGATTTAAAGCTGTGGCAGAGTGTCTGAATGAAAGGAAAATGGCAATCTTTCTGGCTCCAGTAGATGCCATTCCCTATCACACAATGTTTCCCACTCATAAATACATGACAAATACTTCCTCAATCATTTTTTACGAGCAGGGATGCACAGGGGGTAGTCAATGGCTAGCTTGAGGGAAAATAGGAACAGCAGGCGGCAGAAACTGTACAGAAAATGGCTATGTGGTAAATTCTCTTCTGGAACATCACTCAGTTACCCGTCTTTGATCTTTCAGCTACAATTACAATAAAGTCCACAAGACCTGATTTTTTTAAAAACTAGTTCATTAGCTATACAGAAAATCAATTAAATCTTTGTATTATGGTACTGCCCAATTCATATCTCCAAATTCTTAAAAATTAAAAATTTGTAATTTATACAAAAGGTTTACTTTCAATTGACTATAACCATATCATCATCACAACTGGCATCACAAAAAACACGGGGTGTCTGGCGACAGCTAAATCACAGACTGGCGTCTCCCAAGCAGTCTGTCTAGCATTAGGTTCTGGGAAATGGTATTTACTGTACAATTAGAGCCAGTGAGTTCTACCTGTAATCATCCAAATACAGGTGTGAGGAGCCCTTTTGGGCAAGGAAACTGACTCATCCTTTTTCCTGTAAACTTTGATGTCTGTATTGTTACACTAAGCCTCAGGAAAACTCAACGTTTACACTGAAAACTAGGGTGCTAAGATTTATTACATTCAAGTCAAATAATAAATTAAAATTCTTTCTCAAAAGTAACAATTTGACATATTAATCATCATATTTACAAGGCTACAAAACAAGACAGAACTGATATTTTTCCTGCAATCACATTATCCCATGGAAAAAAACAGACTGCTGATCAGTTTCAACAAAGTTTCTATTTTAAGTTTGCATTTCCTAAAGTCTTACCAATACAGAAGTTCATTCTGACATTAGAAAATACAAAATGTCTAAGAGTAATAATATCAACAGGGCAGTTTTAGTTGCAGTAATTTCACAGAATTTATTCTAATGATTTATTGGAGTTAACCATCTGACATTAATTATTGTTTTGGCTTCCAGTCTATGAATGTTTATTTTTCAGTTTAAAGCCTTCTCACTCTTTGATATCATATGGAAATGAGAATTTTTAATGGAAAATTGAAACCATGTGCATCTAAGTACTTAATGAAGTACAGGGAGAAACAGAGGGTGTATTTTTGGAGAATTCAGATATTTTGCTTTGGATACTTTTGATTTGTTTGGATGACTTAATAGTAGAAAATACTGTGGGTCCAATGAAGCAAGTCAACCTCTGTACGATGCAAATATGTACGTGTGCATGCATGCAGATATATGCATATATATAACTTTTTGAAGTGAGTGCATTATCAAACATTGCTAATTCTGATAAATCAAAAATGGAAGATTACAGATGTAATATCTGAGGCAGACACATACATAGTTTCCTTGGAGTTTTTTAAGGCCTGAGTTTTGCATTTTAGTATTTAATGTTTATGTACAATTTCATAATTCAAAAAAAAACCTGATATTTTAACACTACAAAAATATTTAACATGCTATCAAATTCCCAACTTTAAGAAACATACATGTATATGTCTGTGTGTGCATATATATAATCTGACTCTTCAAAGAGCAAACTAAGCAAGAATACTTAAAATTGATATGGGATTTAATTGGGGGAAAGTATGTCAATGTTTTTATAAGTCATGATATAAAGAAGAAGACATGGCTGTAAAGAACAATTTATGTTACTATAAATTAAAAGCAGGCCTCCAACTGAAAAGCTAAAACCAACTTTTCACATGAGCATTTTTAACTTGGTTAAAATGAACAAGAAAAAATTTTAAATGTATTTAACAAAAAGAATACGTATACTATACGTAAAATGAATGTAAAAGATGTTCCTGCTACTTCTATCTATTAAATCATGGTGGGGGAGGGGAGGCTACTCACCATTTGTTTTTCTTTCTAATGTAGTCCTTTTCTGAAAGGTTAACCAAGTAGATCATTGGTTTTGAAGTCAGAAACAAGTGTTTATTCAACACTTCAATCTAAAATACAGGCACAGAGATAGAATTCTTTAAAAAATACATAATATCTGTATGGTAAATCATTTTAAAGCAACCTTTAATATGGCATTTTTATTTCTAAAATGTTAAATATCATTAAACATCTTCAAAGAAAATTAATCTGGGAATCGCATTCTTTGAGAAAAGTTAAGTCTAAATGAATTTTATAATCACTATAAAATAGCAGTTACTCCCTCAAAACCAGGAAGAAAAAAAAGAAGAAAAAAGCTACTAACATGAGGCATGATATTTCTTGCTTACCTCTTTGTCATTCCAATCATGATAGAAGCGTACAGGTTTCTTTTCATCTATAACCCAAGTTTTTATTTTGCACATTATGTCCTACACAGGATTAAGAAGAAGAAGAAGAAAGCAATTAAAAATAAACTTATACTTAGCTCAAATAAGGAACAAGTATGTAATTTTGATGCTAAAGATATGCATTTTTTAACCCTTAAGACAAAAATAATTCTGTTGTTCTATAAGGTGAATGAAATACCAAAGAATAATTACATTTAAAAACAATGAATATTAGTAAAACACACTTGTCATTTTTAAGTAAATATACTGAATGGATTTTATCAACAAAAACTTGATAAAGATTTTAAAATCCATACATTTCGACCACATTTTAGAGTAAATAAAATAGGGCAATATTTGACCATCAGTGGGTGAGCCCAAATATGAGATAAACATACAATTAAGAAGGGGAGGGGATAGGCAGAAGAAATTAAGTTTACATTTTTTCTTTTAAAAAACTGTAGAAGACATTGAGCCTATTATAGATGATCCATCCTTTAAAAAATTAATTTAACTGACCCAAACCCCCTTTTATTCTGAATTAATTTTTTTACCAGCACCTTCTCCTCCTCCCCACCCCCCTTCCCCCAAAAAAGTGAAACCTGCCAAAGCCTCCATTACACAATGGCAAGAGCCTTGCACTGGTGACCTCCAACCAGCTGCATTCACTTTCAGAACATCTCTCTCTGCTGGAAATCTAAAGGCCTTTTAGTTAGCAAGCTAGTGTGCATTCAGAAGGAGTAACTGCAGGAAGAGCCCAATGTGCTTTGTTTCTCTGGCCTTTCTTCACAGAAAGATTAATCATCTGTGAAATGGAAACGGCAAACAGCAAGTGACACAAACTGAACCCTTCAAGCCTTTCCTCATCAGTTTTGTGGTTCTGAATCTAAAAGCTGCGTGTGGCAAGGTTCTCCTTACAGGCAGGTGTTAATAAAAGGCTCTTGGGTCTGAAAGGTCAAACTTGGCTCTTCCAGAAGTAGTGCATTTGAGAGTCATCTGTTTTTTGTTAAAGATAATTTATGGGTAATGCTTTAAATAATGTACTCATAGAACTTACTGTAATATAAAATTAATTATTTTAAAATAATCAATTTCTTGGATTTTCATCAATGTATTTACTTGGCCAAATGTCATTTATTTCTATAAACATCCACTTATATAAATTACCTCAATATTTAGTATACCTTCCTTCCAAATCTTGCTGTTTCTGAGGGGAAAAAAAATAAGGAAAAAGCCCTACATCCTTACATCCTGATTTGAAACCCTCCAGGAATAGGACTCCCCACAGATTTTAACAAGGAAGGGGCAAGCTGAAAACTTTTAATGAAATCTAACATGTTCTGCCTAAGAATAATCACTTTTACTCTTCTATAACTGAATTTCACTCATAAATGTTTAAAAGTGGCTAATGTAACACCATTTCCTACAAGGAGAAGATCAAAGTGCTATATTACAAATGCATTATGATTAAAAAAGCACTGTGCAGCCTTGCTATTAACTGTTCTTTAAACCCTAAAAGGCTTCCCATAGATCTCACTTGGCACTGCATATACAACCTTTGACAAGTAATGTAGACCATTTTTATTCATTGCCTAAAATTGTAGGCAATTATGTGCGTCACACTGGCCACCTGCAAATTCTGAATGCCTGCTCCAGTTGTCAGTGCAAAAAACTAATGTCGGAGGGGATTAATCTAGGGGGAGAGAGTCCTCTTTAATGGCTCCAGCAGGTGAAATGGCCCAGCTGGTTACTATGATGAGTGGCCAGAACAGTTTATGTAGAGACATGCAACAAGATTATACAAAAAAGGAGAGAAAAATTAGTACCATCTTATATTTGGCCCCATTAGTTTTACAATTAAAAGTGAAAAAAATTTTAATGAAGCCAAAAATAATTAAGGAAAAAGAACCAACTTCACTCATATAAAGTGTGAATTAAAGAGGGCTGACAGTGTGGTATTCTTATCTTAAACCAGTAGGTCTTCACCAAATTCTGGTAACTTGTGAAGGAATTTTGACTGCATCAATTTTGATCTTTTTTTTTAAACTGGCATTAGTTAAAAACTGTGTCACAAAAGCTATTTGACATTCAAGCCTTCCTACAGTACAATATATTATATCACAAATTAGAGACAATGAAATTCCAGCTAACGGCAAAGAAGAGAATTACATATAATTAGAATTCTTTCAATAAAATGTTTTCCATAAAACCAAATTCAAGCCTTTTGAGGCCAATTACCAAATTAAAGCTAAGTTTCTTGACTTGCCTCAGAGTTGATGCTATGTATATTTTTTAAAATATAAAACAGTTTAATTTTTAGCTAAAAGCAATCTAATTATCCCCTTAATAGTCATGAAGATCCAAGTTACATTTAGTAAAGGTCTTTAGCTAGTTTTGGTATAAAAGGCCAACTTTATCTAAATTTCCTTCAGAAGATAACTCTCAGTTACTCTAAACAAATACATGGACCTCAATATAATTAGTCATCTTACTGCTTCAAATTGTAACTTAAAATATGAGACAAAATTGTACATATCAAAGTAACTTAAGAGCTCCGTGAGGGAAGTGTAAGCTTTGGCAAGTTATAAAAAGACAAAAAGGCTGAGTATGGTGCTAGGGAAAGACTGAATATGTGGTCCAAAAAGAAACCAACTGATTTAGATATGAAGAGGCTTGCCATTAGTGACTTGGCCAGTGGCTAATGAATTCTTGGACAATGGCAACCAATGAAAGAAACAAAAAAATGAGATTGCTACAATATATTTCTTTCCATAGACATAAAAATTAGAAAGGAAAACAAAAAATTTGGGAGATAACTTTTTCCTTCTGAGAAATTTTATGAATGATACAGAAATCTAATAATTCAATAAACATTTAATTAATCACCTAGTGTGTAAAACTTGTTAATATGAAGATAAGTCAAAGTTCCCTGCTTTTCTGAAACTTGCACTCTCACTAAAACAGGAAACTACAATACACATTAATACATTTAGATAAGTGCATTAAACAGGAACAAAGTTCTGTGTGAAATATGAAGGGGAAATTTGTTACAATGGGAAGAAAACCAAGGAAATGTTTCATGGAGAAAGGTTGCATTTGAGTTACAAACAGGTGAAAAAGCAGAGAGTATTTGGAGAGAGTAATTCAGTTTACACCAGAGGGTAACATGAGATACCACCAGCAAGGCAGAATGTTAGCCATACTTTAATTGAAATTTAATTTGGAAAAAAATGTTTCAATCATAGACATGATCTGATGTATAGCTAATGAAGATTAGTATGAAGCCAGGAAGATGTGTTTTAGGAGAAGAGGGTAATAGTCCTGGGCAGTGTTAAGAAGGGCCTACACTAATATACTGACAGTGAGGAGGCAATAAATACAAGAGATATTGCAGGTATTTCTTTTACTAAAAAAACTCTTGGTTAACTGAGAACTACTTGGATCACTATTTAAAAATGTAATTATTAAACAGTTAACACAATAACGATATCAAACACAATTTATTTTTAAAAAATTCAGATGGAACTGCAGTGCTCTGGGAACAGCATCAATTATCACTGCACAGATTTATAGTCTAAGAAGGGGTAGAATTGTAAAAGTGTACCTGGAAGTTTGGGAACAAGAAGAAAATTTAAACCCAATTCTAATAGAAACTAAGCCCAAACAGTCATAAAAATAATCAAATGTCTTGACATCTAGTCTAGTGCTCTTTCCACATCAATAAATTGCCTCCCAATTAGAGGCAGATAGATGTTGCAGTGCACAGAATGCTAGGAGACCTGGAGGCAGGAAGACCTGAGATCAAACCTCACTTGAGACACTTGCTATCTGTGTGACCATGGGCAAGTCACTTAACCTTTGTCTGCCTCAATTTTCTCTACTATAAAATAAAGATAATAATAACAGCTACCTTTCAAAACTGTTGTGAGCACAAAATGATATAATATTTGTAAAGTGCTTAGCACAGTGCCCAGCATACTGAAAGTGCTAAGTAAATGCTTATTCTCCAACTGGGTTGAATTTGAACCAAGCTTATAAAACATTAAAGCTGCCCTTTTTTCCTTAAGCAAATCAATTTGAGTGTGTGTGTTTGTCTTTTGTTTCTTTCTCTTAAAAAGAGTATAAAGAGAATTGATTTGGATTCTAGATAAATGAAAATTGACTAACTACCCAGTGGCTAATCTCAACATATCCTGCAATCTCATCAGGTTGCTGTCATTTAAGCCTAACTTCATCTTTACCATTCTGAATAAACCCTCAAATGTATTCATGTTCTCTCTAAGTGCTGGAAACTGTCTTCTGTACCCACTGATCAGTCACATTTCTATCCTTACCTCTCTATAGGAACTATCCCTCCTAATGTCTGAAGTGATCAATTTTTGACAATAAAAGAGGCATAATTCAAATACATCTCAGTATCTGTGATATTTTAGATATATCGCAACAGCTCTTCCCCTTATACTTCCCTTAAACTTTGACCTTAATCACACCCTATATTTAAATATATAACTACAAATCTTTACAACTATTATTTATTCTTTACTTCACTCTGCCTGATACTCATTGCCAGTTTTTTGTATTCTTCATCCATATTCCTGGTGTCTGAGTAGACATTCTCATGTGTATTTTCTGTGCTAACAATCTTTCTCTGGTCATTCAATGAAAATTTTATTAATATAATAATGTTTCACTTATTAATAGTGTCACTAAAAGGATATGATGGAAAGTATCTGATCTGGGCTCAAATTCTGGCTCTACTACCCATATATCCTTGAACAAGTCATTATCTCTCTATGGGATACAGTTTCCTTATCTGTAAAATGAGGAGGTTAGACTACTAGATGATTTTTAAAGGTCTCTCCCAGCTTTAAATCCTTTGATCTAAGAACCACTAAGAAAAAAAGAAAAAGGACAAGCTTAATCATCTTTAGGTACTTATGAGGGATTACTACTTAGCTATTCATGATCTCTTACTCTACCATTTTCTGATCCATAATACTGAGGTATACGAGTGACCAATAAAAGGATTTAGACTGAAGACTTATCATAGGGCAAAGGAAAAAACACTGGAGATACAAACTGAAAAGTAAACTAGATCCTGACCTTAAGGTGCTTATAATCAAGCAAAGGGAAACAACATGTACAATGTCCAAGTTAATACAAAATAATTTGGGAGAAGAGAGAGAGGTGGCACCAGAAGCTGGGGAGTGAGGGAGTGGAGAAGATAAGGAAAAGTTTCATGTAGAAGGCATCGCTTTAGCTAAGCCCTGAAGGAAGCTAGGGATTCTAAGGAGGTGCGTGAGAAGGGAGTCCACCTGAGGCATAAGGAGCAGCCCATGAAAAAGTATGTAAGTGGAAAACGGGGTGCTGAATAAGAAACAATAAGAAAACCAGTTTGGCTGGATTATAAATAGAAAAGAAATCTGTTTGTGAATGGCTTTAATCGCAAACAGAAGACTTTCTGTTTTATCCTAGAAGTAAGAGGGATGACTGAGGTTCACTGCACTGGCAACTGTGTGGAGGATGGATTGGATTGAGGAGAGACTTGAAGAGGGGAGATCAATTAAGAAGCTATTATAATTGTTCAGGGGAGAAGTGATGAGTCCTTGAATTAGAATGGTGATCATATGGCGGTAGAGAAGAAGATAGATGCTACAGACATGGTAGAAGTAGAAATGATAAGTTCTGACAGCTGATATATGGAAAGTGAAGAGCAGAAGATTACAATGGGGTTGCAAACTTGAGTGATTCTAGGGTTTTTGGTGACCTCAATAGAAAGTGCAAAGGCTGGAAGAAGGATGGGTATTTGCAGAAAGATTTTGAATTGTTTTGGACATGTTGATTATGAGATGCCTTACAGGACATCCACTTTGAAATGCGTACTAGTCAATTTATGTTTTGTGATTAGAGTTCAGAAGAGAAACTTGGAATGGACACACAGATCTGAGTGATCTATGTAGAAATTATTTTTTTTTAAAACCCATAGGAGTTGTTAAAATCACAAAAAGAGAGTAGAGAGACAGCCCAGAACAGGACCATAAGGCACATTCACAGTTAGAGGCAGGCTGCGTATGATTAACAAGCAACAGTGACTGAGGAGCAGCAATAGGTAGAAGAACAGAGAGAGAATAGTAGGACAAAAACCCAAAGAGGAGAAAATATCCAGCAGGATCATATTCTACACAAAAGCCAAGAAGAGAGCTGGCACAGTGGAGAGTGATGGACCTGAAAACAAGAATTTGTTGTTAGTCGTGTCCAACTCTTTGTGACTCCAAAGGACCATAACATGCCAGGCACTTTTATACTCCACTATCTCTCAAAGTCTGTCCAAATTCATGTTTGTTGTTTACATGATACTATCTATCCATCCAATCCTTTGCTGTCCCCTTCTTTTGCCTGCAATTTTTTCCAACATCAGGGTCTTTTCCAATGACTCCCATCTTCTCGTTATGTGGACAAGTATTAAGTTTCAGCTTCAGTATTTGATTTTCCAGTGAATAGCATGAATTAATTTCTTTAATATCTTAAATATTTCTTTAAATATTAACGGATATGACTTCCTTGCTACCAAGGCACTCTCAAAAGTCTTCTCCAAGCACTGATTCCACAGTATGCACAGCTTTCCTTATCATTCCTTTTTTTGTTGTTTTTTGGCAGGGCAATTGGGGTTAAGTGACTTGCCCAAAGTCACACAGCTAGTACATGTGTCAAGTGTCTGAGGCCACATTTGAACTCAGGTCCTCCTGACTCCAGGGCTGGTGCTCTACTCACTGTGCCACCTAGCTGCCCCTTTCCTTACATTCCAACTCTCACAGTCATACATTGCAATTGGAAAAACCATAGATTTGACTATATGGATCTTTGTCAGAAAGGTGATGTCCCTGTTTTTAAGGGTGCTGTCCAGATTTGCCATTGCTTTCTTTCCAAAGAGTAAGTGCCGTTTAATTTCATGGCTGCAGTCAACATCTACAGTGATTTTTGAGCACAAGGATATAGAATCTGAAATTGCTTGCATTTCTTCTCCCTTTATTTGCCAGGAAGTGATGGGACCAGTTGCCAAAATCAAGGTTTTTTGATGTTAAGCTTTAAGTTAACTTTTACACTTTCTTCTTTCACCCTCATCAAGAGGTTTCTTAGTTCTTCTTCACTTTCTGCCATCAGAGTGGTATCATCTGCATATCTGAAACTGTTAATATTTCTCCTGGCAACCTTAATTCCATTTCTGGTATGTGAGCCAACATCCATCCTGTCACCCAGGTTTGTATACCAGATGTCATCCTCAGTTCCTCAATTTTCTTCACTCTAGATATCCAATTAGTTGCCAAATTTTCTAGTGTTCCACTCTGCAACATCTCTTGAATCTGTCACCTTCTTTCCACTCACATAACCACCAACTTAACTCAGGTTCTATACTATTACAATAGTCTACTAATTGGTCTCCCTGTCCCAACTCTTTCATGGATACAATTTACATCCTGAGTTTAGCTGCCAGTTTTCCCAAAAGGCAAGTCTGGCCATGTCAGTTAGTCAGACAGTCAACAAGAAGTTATTAACTGCCTACTATGTTCCAACCACTGTGCAAAGCAACAGAATAGGAAGAAGGGCAAAAGATCATTTTTGTTGTCAAAAAGTTAATCATGTAATATGGGAGATAACATACATAAACTATATACAAACAAAACATATACAAATAAGCACAGCCAAATAGACAATTCTTACAATGACTAAAATAAGGTAAATAGAAAACAATTAAAAGAGAATGTTGCAAAGTTACAAGCAAGAATGGCCTCAAAGAAAGGCAATGAGAAGACATCACCACCACATTCATTGGCAGAGACAGAAGGTTCACAAGAATGCATACTGTTTCAGAATTTTTTGATGCATGGATTTTGCTGACTTTTTTCTTCCTCTTTTTCTTTTCTTTAAAAAACATTCTCAGTTATAAAAAATAGTTCTCAAAGGATATTGGGAAAATTTGGTTGATGGGAAAAACAAAATATATCAAGAAAAATTATGTTTTTTAAAAGAAAATGCCTGTTTATGTTGTTTAACCATTTATCAATTGGGGGATGACGTATTTATATCAGTTCCTTATATACTGTGGATGAGATCATTATCAGAAAAACTTGTGACGAGGATTTTCTAATTTTACTTGCAGTGACATTATTTGTATAATATTCTATGTAGTCAAAATTGTCTCTAATCCTCTCTATCCTTTCTTTGATTATGAGCCCTTCTCCTATCCATAGCTGACAAAGATAATTTCTTCCTTGATGCTGTATTTTATGTCATCTTTTATATCCAAGTTATGTTTACACTGGAAACTTACATTAGTATATGCTGGGTGGTACTCTCTATACACAATGCCAGCCAAACTGTTTACTAGTTTTCCCAGTGGTTTTTGTTGAATACTAAGTCCTTAACTCAGTAACTGGGGTCTTTGTGTTTATTAAATACTAGGCTACTGTGTTTGCTTCCTTCTGTATATTTTGTACCTAATCTGTTCCACTGACAGACCAATTCTATTTTCAAGCAGTATCAAATTGTCTTGATGAATATGGCTTTGCACTATCATGTGAGATCTGATACTATCTCAGGAACCTTCATTTCTACTTTTTTCATTTTACTTGAGATTTTTGACCTTTTTTTGTTCCTCCATATAAATTTTGTTACTTTTCTAGCTCTATAAAATAATCCTTTGGTAGTTTCATTGGCATGGTGCCGAATAAACTTAGAGAGTGGTTTTTTATTATACTGGCAATACTTAACCAGGAACAGTTAATATTTCTCTATTTAGGTAGGTCTAACTTTATTTTGATAAAGTATTACATAGTTATACTTATGCAATTCCTGTGGGTATCTTGGTAGATAGGTAGAATTTCTCTTTCTAGCTCTTCCTCTGGGTTTTGTTGGCAATATACGGAAATGCTAGTGATACATGTGAATGTATCTTATATCCTACAATGCTGCTGAAGTAATTAACTGATTCAACTAATTTTATCACACTCTTTAGTGTTCTCTCTATGCAATAAGAAGTAGTTTTGTTTCCTGACTGATTGGGTGGTTAACTACCGATTTTTCTAACTGCCATAGCTAGCATTCATATAGTGCTTTGAGGTTTGCAAAGTGCTTGACATGTCATTTTATTTGATCCTCATAACGCTGTGAGGTAAATGTATCCCCATTTTACAGAAAAGGAAACTGAGGATGAGAGACATTAAGGAACTTGCCAATAAAAACTGCTAATTTATTGGCATATTTGTTTTTAGGAGTGTGTCTTCCTATATTGGCAAGGCTGGAAGTACAGCACCTACTCCCCAGCCTAATCCTACTACTCATCAGCAGGGGAATATTGATCTGTTCCATTTTTGACCCAGGAGGGCTCAGGCAACCTGGTGCCCACTACTCCTCTGGAGGACAATATTAATGATGTTAGATTTAGTAAAGACACCTGATCCCTTTAGCCAACTGCAACTTAGAATTCCTGAGCTTAACATACTCCGAATTACAAAGAAAGTAGTCATACTGAAATACAACTATCAAAACATTTAAAAACAAGTTCATGAGGTACTGGTCTTCACTGAATTTCTGAAAACTGCTTTCCAGTCTGCTGTACAGTGAGTTCTAACCACAATAGTTGGGCTCTTTGTCCTGGCATCTCAAGGACATGAGTACAGCACTTGGGTCATCAGGACACTACCCTTTTACAGTCACCAAATAATTGCCAATCTTTTCTCATTTGGTCTATATTACAGGCTGCTCCTACACACAATATGCTTATCCATTGCTGAACATGGCACTCATTTTCATAATATGGTTGTGGTCTGTGGGAAGTGAAAAACTGTTACTGAAAAAGATGGGCCTCTGTTTTCTTAGAGCAATTAAAAGACATTTATAATTCCCCAAAGGCAATACAGATTGTTTTTCTCCAACTTTTAATACTGGGTCCTACTTTTTGTCAGCTAGGTAACACAGTGGATAAAGTGTCTGGCCTGGAATCAGGAAGACTCAGCTTCCCTAGTTCAAATCTGGCCTCAGACACTTACTGCACTGTGACCCTGGGCAAGTCATTTAATCCTGTTCTTAATTTCCTTATCTGTAAAATGAGCTGGAGAAAGAAATAGCAAACCTCTCCAGTATCTTTGCCAAGAAAACTCCAAATGGGATCACAAAGAATCAGACACAACTGAACAACACTTTTTGTCTGTATACCTTGTCTTTCAATAGAACAGACCACTAAGTGGATGACAAATGTATATTGATCATAATGTATGATATGCAGGTGGATTAATGAACATATATGGCTTATTCCAACACGGAGAATCAGAAATAATGGAAATCAATAACCAAATGTTTGGTAAACTCCAAAACATAAAGTACTTAAGAAAGAATTGCCTTGAGATAGCTAGGTGACACAGTGGATAAAGAACATGAGTTCAAATCTGGCCTTCAGACACTTACTAAATGTGTGACACTGGGCAAGTCACTTAACCCTGATTGCCTCAAAAAGAAAAAATGGAAAAGAGAAAGAAAGGATTGCCTATATGCTTAAAAAAAACTTGCTGGGAAAACTAGAAAGCATTCTGGCAAAAATTAGGGTCTGATCAACATCTTACACTATATTCCACAATAAATTCAAACTGGATGGGAGACCTTAATATTAAAGATCATATCATTAAAAAAAATAGAAAAAAAAAGCAGATCATACAGCTTTCATAGCTATGGATAAAAACCTTTCCCTACCACCCCTTTCTGCAGACTGAGTCTCCCTATCTCACCCAGATTGGTAGTACAGCAACCACTCAGGGGGCCATATTCCAGTACTACTTGGGACAGCAGCTTTGACCTGCTCCTTTTCTGACCTGAGTTAATTCACCCCTCCTTAGGCAGCCTAGTGACCCCAGTAGCCCTGTAGCTCACCTTACTGGTACTGGACTTTATGAGGACATCTAATCAACTGTAGCCCTACTCAGAATTCTTGAACTTGAGGGATACAACCAGCTTTAGCCTCCTCTGTAGCAGAATTACACTACCCATGAGAGATGTATTTTTAATGAACTAAAGGATAGAGGCAATTACAAAATATAAAACAAATAATTTAGATTACACAAAATTAAAAAACTTCTGCATAAACAATGCATCTGTATCAAAAAGGGAAGCTGTCAAATGGTGGGAAAATTTTTGTATCAATTTTCTCAGATAAAGATTTCATAACCAAGATGACTTAGACAACCATAACCACGAAGGACTTCCAGATATTTAAGACCCAAAGGCATTCCTCAATAGAAAAGTGGTCAAAAGATATGAACAAACAATCCTCAAATGAAGATTGAAACTATTAAAAGCCATATCCATGCTCCAAATCACTAAGAATAAGAAGAATGCAAATCAAAACAATTCTGAGGTTTTACCTCATAGCCAGCAAATCAGCAAATATGAGAAAAGACGGAAAGAGTTAATGCTGGAGGTGCTATAAGATCAGCGAATCTGTACAATTTTTAAAACAGTATTTTTTTTTGCCCCAATAACATGTCAAGACAATTTTTAGCACTCATTTTTACAAGATTTCCAGTTCGAAATTTTTTCCCCTCCACTCTTTCAAAAAATTGGTTGGCAATTCGATACAGGTTATATATGTGCTATCATCTAAAACATATTTCCATAATAGTCAGAGTTTGTACAACCACTTTGAAATGAAATTTGGAATTACACAGAGTAAAGTGACATACCTTTTGACACAGAGATTCCACAACTAGGCTTATACCACAAGGACGTTGTTAATTTAAAAAATCCTCACATACATCAAAATACTTTTAGCAGCACTTTTTCTGCTGCTAAACAAAGAACTAGAAACAAAGTAGATAACCAATGATTGGGGAATGGCTCAATAAAGTGTGGTACAAGAACGCAATAGATTATTACTGTGCAGTAACAAATGATGAATATGATACAAAAAGAGAAGCATGGAAGGATTTCAATGATCTGATACAAGGTGAAGTAAGCAGAGCCAAGAAAAATACATAAAGAAAACACACACACACAGAAAGAACCACCACAAAAGAGTTTAAAGTGATTGTTTTAGAATTGACAAAGAAAAAGCATGTCATCAAAGGAAAAAAAAAGATATGAGAAGATACCCTCCACCCAAATCCTTTGCATAGGAGGGAAGTCCACTGATGTAGAATATTAAATATATTTTCAGCCCTTTCCATTTATTAATTTGTTTGGCTGATTTGTTTTCCTCTTCTCTTAAAAAATATTCTTTGTAACATGTGATGGCTCTTAGAGAGGGAAGAAAGGAAGAACAATGTAAAAAATTTAGATGATGTTAAAAAAAAAGCTCCAATAAAAATTTATTCAAAAATAAAAGAATTGTTCATATATTATGACTATTTAAATATAAAACAACAAATCTTGGTCTTAAATATTTGGCTAAAAATATCTCACCCAACATTGGACTTGATCTGGTTTTATTCTAGTCTTTTTTTAATATTTTATATTCATTTCTATTTAATTGTGGTTTACAGTGTCAGATATTGTCTAAACTGAATTTCTGCCAAACTGCATTCTAGGTTTCCTAGCAGTTTTTCTCAAGAAAGGAGCTCTTCTGCAGATAATTTTAATTCTCATATTTACTGAACATTAGGTTGTTGCTATATGCAAATACTATTGAATTTTGTAGGTTTATTTTATATCCTTCTACTTTACTGAAGCTACTATTTCAATTAGCTTTGCTGATTTTCTAGGATCTTCCAAATATGATGATGACCATTACATCATTAGGTTTGTTCCCTCTTTGCTTATGATGTTTATACTTCATGGATTATTACTATCATTAGCATTTCTTGATATATTTTGACAACTTCTAGAATTACATTACTGAAAGAGAATCCTTAGGGCAGTATAATGAATTATAGTGAATAAAATTATAGTTAATAGTTAATAAAATACTTTCTTTATAATTAACAAATGATAACTATATCTACATCTTTCAGCCAACTGTGAGATAGAAAAGATGTAGTACATCATAGAATATAACTTGGCATAAGATGCTCCCAGTTACCTTTCTTCAACATTAATAAGGTCTCAGATTTTGTCCATACCTTTAGTATCTTCCCCTCCCTTCAGGTAAATTGTGACTTGACCCTACAACTCCTTCACAGTTTTATTGCCCCTAGTATATATCTCCTCTATGTACTGTTGATTGTCTGTTTTCTTCATTCTCTTTGGTTCCACTTCTACATGCTCTATAACAGAGGTTCCCAAACTTATTTGGCCTTTTCAAAAAAACCCGAAATTCCTCAGTGTCCCCCTGAAAATCTACTTTCTTTTTAAGGTATTTTTAAAAAAATTTGCATCATTTCAAAAATGTATAAAAATATGTATTTTTAAAATAAAGCATCTTAAATTTTATAAATTATTGTAAATTTGTGGGTTTCTTCCTGCATTGAAATTGTGATGATACAATATTGCATCATGTAACTGTACTGTACTGTAAATAAGTCATTACAACCACATATTCCTGCCAATGCATGCTGGACTTCCTGGCAATGCACAACATGCTCACCTGCCAACACTTGCTCGTTAAGACCTGTGAGCAGACTTGACCAAATTGGGTACAATTTGCATTTGTGTGTTTATTTGGAAAATAATGGAATCACTACGATTTTAACTCTATTACACAACAGATAAAACATGTACAAACGGTTTTTCAAAATTCTTATCTTCTTTATGCTTCCATTGCCCCCTTTTTTTTCAACTCCCCTCAATTGTACCCAAGGCTACTACCACCCCCTGCTCAATCATTCCAGTACTCCCCAGGGGGCAATATCACCCACTTTCAGAACATATGGTCTATGATAGGGCTGTCCAAATTGATGCAGCCCACCTACAAGCATAGAAATTTACATAAATGCTTTAGTAAACAATGCCCAGCTATCACAGAGCTCTCACTAAAATGGCAAATCAAAATATATTGTCTATGGTTTCAATAAAAACCTAAGGTTGGACAGCCCTGCTATATAAGTATATATGGAACTGTGATACTATAGGCCAGGAGTGGTAGGTATCTCTACTACTTTTGTTGGTGTAAATATATTTTGCTTATTATCCTCTTCTACTTTTATCTTTAAATATCATTCAGATATTTGATTTGTTTGATCTCTTAACAAACTTTCTTTAAACTCTTTATACTCCATTGTCTCTTTCTGCATGATATGACCATACTACTCCTACATCAATGACAAGTTCATCTTGTGTCCTAAAATATAACTGCCGTTTTCTGTGATGTTATTTGGTGCTATGTCTAGTGCCCACTGGTTAATTTCTTTTTGTAAATGTACTTTTATTTATTTCATTAACTATTTCCCAATTACATTTTTAAAAAATTATTAACATTCACTTTTTAAAATCCTGAATTCTCTCCCTCCTTGACTCCTTGAGAAGGAAAGCAATATTATATCAATTTTACATGTAAAGTCATACAAAACATATTTCCATATTAGCAATGTTGCAAAAGAAAACAAAGGTATTTTTAAAAAATAGTATGCTTCGATTTGTAAAAAGAGATCATTAGTCCTCTCTCTCTCTGGAGGTGGATAGCATTTTACATCACGGGTCCTTTAGAAATGTCTTGGAACACTGTTTTGATCAGTGTTCACAGATTATCACTTTATAATATTGCTGTGTGTACAATGCTTACTTCAGTTTGCATCACTTCATGTGAGACTTCTCAAGTTTTTCTGAAACCATCCTGCTTGTTATTTCTTATAGCACAATAATATTCTATCACAATTATATAGCACTACTTGCTCAGCCATTCTCCAAATTTATGGGAATCCTCTCAATTTCCAATTATTTGCCAAATTGGTTCATTTCTTGAAGAAAGTATTCATGATATAAAGGTGTAAGGCTTCTGTATAGTCAGCAAATCTTTGGTCTCTTTCCTTATTTTTTTTCTGTCATATTTTACAATATAATCCTCACCACCTTTGCCTATTCCCAGTTTTGCACTGAAGTTATTGAGTTTGGTTTCATTCGTTCATTCATTCATTCATTCATTCATTCATTCAACATTCATGTGCAAAGCACTACATTAGGCAATAGGGAAGCAAACACAAAATTTAAGGCCCTCCCAGACCACAAGGAACTTAAGTTCTATTGAGGAAGAAAGAAAACACAAAATTTAGAAAGACAAGGAAAGAATACTTCACAAAGAGGGTAACAGAGAGAGATCAGGAAAAGTCTTCTGAAAGAAGCTGGCAAAAGTGGAAGTAACAAAAGAAACCAATCTGGATATAAAAGATACCCTATGAAAAGTTACGGAGTCAGAAGAGGTAACTGACATTAGGAGAACAATTTATCATTTTGCCCTTGCTTTCATTTCTCTGCTACCTGGTAGCACTAATGCTGAGGGAAAGGGTATTCGTACTTCAACAACTTTATGGGGCTAGTTCCAAATTGTTTTCCAGAATGTTTGGTTCACAACTCTACCAACAATGCATTAATGTACTTGTTTTCCCATAGCCTGTCCAGCATTTGTTAATTTCTTTTTCTGCCATCTGAACCAAACAGATAGAAATGAGGTGGTACCATACAGTTATTTCTCTAGTATTTCTCTATTAATTAGTGATTTATAAAATGTTTTCATATGGCTATTGACAGCTTAGATTTGTTCCCCTAAAAATTGCCTATTCATATCCTTTGACAATTTTTTCCACTGGGGAAAGGCTTTTTCTTGTAAATGACTCAATTCCCTATATATTTGAGAAATAAGATCTTTATCAGAGAAACCTGCTACAAAGATTTTTTTTCCTCACTCTCCTGCTTTTTTTCTAATTTCACCTGTATCAATTTTATTTGTGCAAAAACATTTTACTTTTATGTCATCAAAATTATCCATTTTCCTCCTGTGATCCTTTCTATTTCTTGGTTATGAAATCTTTCCCTATTCATAGATGTAACACGTACTTTCTTCCATTTTTTACTAATTTGCTTTTGATGTCAACCCTTTATATCTAAAATCATGTACCCATTGTGAGCTTATCTTAGGATACACTGTGACCTGTTACTCTATACCTAGTTTCTGTCAGATTGCTTTTCAGCTTATCTAAGAGTTTTTGCTATATGGTGAATTGCTGTCCAAAAAGATGGGATCTTTAGGTCTATAAAACACTAAGTTACTATGCTCACTTGCTTCTGTATAGTGTTGACCGAATCTGTTCCAATGATTGTCCTCTATTTCTTGCCAAGTTCCAAATTGTTTTGATGAATACAGCTCTGTAGAGTAATTTGAAGTCCAGTACTACAGGTTTCTCTCTTTTCATTTTTTTTTAAAAATGATTCCCTTGATATTCTTGGTCTTCTATTCCTGCAGCTGAATTTTCTTATTATTTTCTTCTTCCTATATAAAGAAATTCTTTGATAGTTTGACTGGTATGGCATTTAATAAATAAATCAATTTAGGAATGCTATCATGTGTTTAACTACTGGCTTGACCTACCCATTAGTAATTAATATTTTTTCCATATAGATCTGTCTTTACTTGTGTGAAAGGTATTTTATAATTGTGTTCATATTGCTACTGTGTATCTCTTAGCAGGTAGGCTCCCAAGTATTTTATACTATTTGCAGTTATTTAAAATGGAATCTTTTTCTCTCTTCCTGATAGATTTTACTGGTAATATATAAAAATGCTATTTTTTATGGAAATTTTATTTTCTATTTTGCAATTCTGTGGAAGCTGTGAATTGTTTTGATTAGTTTGTTATTTGACTCTCCAAGGTTCTTTAAATGAACCACCATCTACAATAAGTAACAGCTATATTTCCTCTTTGACTATGCTTTGAATTTCTTTTTCTTGTGTATGCTATAGCATTGTAATGATGTATTACTAGCATTTCTAGCATAATACTGAATAGTGATGGTGAAAATGGATATCCTTGCTTTGCCCTTGATCTTACTAGAAATGTTTCTGGCCAATCCCTACTATAGATTTTAGACAGATATTATTTATCATTTTAAGGAAAGAGCTATTTATTCCTATGATTTCTAGAGTTTTTGACAGGAATGAGTGTTGTATTTTGTCAAAAACCTTTTCTGCATCTAATGGAATACTCATATGATTTTTGTTGATTATTAATATAGTCAGTTATACTTACAGTTTTCTTCACATTGAACCCAGACCTGCTTTCTTGGTATAAATCCAACATGGTCATATGTTGGTTGGTTGGTGGCCTTCTTTCTTGAAGAGGACTAAAATGACATCACTATGCTACAGTCAAGTTTCAACATGTCTGTGTCTGATCAGACCAATACAAGCTCAGAATGCTCTACCACAGGTTGGACACAAACAGTCCATGTGAACATTTGGGGTGGATACTCTAAATTTGCACATCCTGCGTTTCCTTTGAGCTACTTCAATTTGCTTTGTTCACGGCGCACAGCACCTTCTCTGATGTGGGCACACCGTGCTGAGTGGTCCTGTGCCAGTGTCTCCCATGTCACACAATCAATTCCAAAGTTCTTAAGAGAAACCTTGAGAGTGTCCTTGTATTGCTCCTTCTGACCACCATGTGAACACCTGCCCCGTCTGAGTTCTCCATAAAAGAGTCTTTTCTGGGGCAGCTAGATGGCGCAGTGAGTAGAGCACCAGCCTTGGAGCCAGGAGGACCTGAGTTCAAATCCGGGCTCAGACACTTGACACATGTACTAGCTGTGTGACCTTGGGCAAGTCACTTAACCCCAATTGCCCTGCCTTCCCCCACTCAAAAAAAAAAAAAAGAAACAAACAAACAAAAAAAGAGTCTTTTCTGCAAGTGTATGTTTGGCATTAGAACAACATGGTCAGTCTATCAGAGTTGCACTCTCTAAAGCAGAGTCTGAATGTTTGGCAGTTTAGTGCGAATAAGGACCTCAGTGTCTGGTACCTTATCCTGCCAGGTGATCTTCAGAATCTTCCTAAGACAATTCAAAGCGATTCTGTTTTCCAGACATGGCGCTGGTACACTGTCCAGGTTTCACAGGTGTACAACAATGAGGTCATGTAGACCTTCAATTTGGCACTCAGTCTAATACCTCTTCTCTTCCATACTTTTCTTCAGAGCCTCCCAAACACTGAGCTAACTCTGGCAATGCATGTGTCAACCTCATCATCAAAGTGTACATCCCTGGAAAATACACTACCAAGGGAAGTAAACTTGTCCACAGCATTCAAAATTTCTCCATTTGCTGTAACTGATGGTTCAACATGTGGATGGTGTGGTGCTGGCTGATGGAGCACTTGTGTTTTCTTAGTTTTAAATCTTAGGCCAAAATTTGCATAAGCAGCAGAGAAATGAAACATATTTTGCTCCATCTCAGCTTCAGAGGCTGCATTGACTACACAATCATCTGCAAAATAAAACTCCCTCAACTTTGGTCTTGGCTTATAGCCTTTCCAAGTTAAAGAATTTACCATCAGTTCAATAGCTGACCTTGATGCTGTGTTTATCCTCACTGAAAGCATCTGACAACATAGCAGAAAACATCATGCTACAAAGCATGGGAGCAAGCACACAGCCTTGTTTCACTCCACTGGTGACAGAGAAAGCACGAGAGCACTGGCCATTATCTAGAATCCAGGCCAGCAGGTGGTCACGAAACTGACATACAATGCTGAAGAACAGGCTGTATTGTCTTTGCTAATACCTTGTTTAAAATTTTTGCATCAATATTCATTACAGAAATTGGTCAGTTGTTTTTCCTATGAGATAGTTCATATTTTATTCTATTTTTTCATTCTTTCTACTTTTACTATTTCTAGATGTCTCATGGACTGACTGCCTTTGATTTGGCCAATTCTAATTGTTATGCAGTTATTTTCTTCAGTAAGGTATTGCACCTTTTTTCCCATCCTGTTAATTCCCTTTTCATAAGTTTCCACCCCAGCTCTTGCCTCTTTTCCTATTCTTTCTCTATTGTTCTCATTTCCTTTTTAAAAGTAATTTTAGGAGGGTGGAGCCAAGATGGTGGCTGGAAAGCAGGGACTCGCTTAAGCTCTTCCCAAGGTCCCTCCAAACACCTGTAAAAAATGGCTGTGAACAAATTCTAGAGCTGCAGAACCCACAAAATAGCACAGGGAAGCAGGGCTCCAGCCCAGGAGAGCCTGGATGGTCTCGGGGAAGGGTCTACCGCATGGAGCTGGGAGTGGAGGAGAGCAAAGCCCAGCATGGGCCCTGCCAGGACCAACCAGACAGGGAGCCCGGGGAACAGGCAGTAGGGCCCTGAATCATTGAGCTGTGGCAGTTACCAGACTTCTCAACCCACAAATGGCAAAGACAACAGAGAAGGTTAGTGGGAAAAATTGCTAGAACGGAGTGAATGGGGTTGGGGGGGGGGTGAGGGTTGCAGGGGAGGTGGTGCAGCTCTGCAGCTACTTCCAGAGCTCTAGCTACAGTTGCTTCTGGCCCCAGGCCCACCCGCTGGGAAGAAATAAGCAGCAGACCAGAGCAGGAGTGCAGAGCCTGCTTGGTTCTGAGTAGTGTTCCGGGTTGGCTCTCTTGGGGGAGGAGGAGCGCTGCTGTGGCAGAGCTTGCTGTACAGAAGTAGCTCTGAAAACAGCAGCGCAGCCCCTAACACTTACGACAAATACTCTCTACTCTACAAGTAGTCATACCTTGACAAAAAGCTCAAGGGCCAAGTAGTTGGCTGGGAACATGAACAGGCAGCGAAAATGGAGTCAGACTATAGAATCCTTTTTTTGGTGACAAAAAAACATCAAAACATACAGCCAGAAGAAGTCAACAAAGTCAAAGAACCTACAACAAAAGCCTCCAAGAAAGATATGATTTGGGCTCAGGTCACGGAAGAGCTCAAAAAGCATCTGGAAAAGCAAGTAAGAGAAGTAGAGAAAAAATGGGAAGACAAATGAGAGTGATGCAAGAAAACCATGAAAAACAAATCAACAACTTGCTAAATAAATAACACCTTAAAAAACAGACTAATTCAAATAGCAAAAAAGCTCCAGAAAGCCAATGAGGAGAAGAATGCCTGGAAAGGCAGAATTAGCCAAATGGAAAAGGAGGTCCAAAAGGTCACTGAAGAAAATATCACCTCAAAAATTAGACTGGAGCAAGTGGAAGCTAGTGACTTTATGAGAAATCAAGAAAACAGAACCAAAGGAATGAAAAAATGGAAGACAATGTGAAATATCTCATTGGAAAAACCACTGACCTGGAGAATAGATCCAAGAGAGATAATTTAAAAATTATTGGACTACCTGAAAGCCATGATCAAAAAAAGAGCCTAGATATCATCTTTCAAGAAATTATCAAGGATAACTGCCCTAATACTCTAGAAGCAGAGGGTAAAATAGAAATTGAAAGAATCCACAGATCGCCTCCTGAAAAAGATCCCAAAAAGAAAACTCCTAGGAATATTGTAGCCAAATTCCAGAGTTTCCAGGTCAAGGAGAAAATACTGCAAGCAGCCAGAAAGAAACAATTTGAGTATTGTGGAAACATAATCAGAATAACACAAGATCTAGCAGCTTCTACATTAAGAGATAGAAGGGCTTGGAATATGATATTCTGGAGGTCAAAGGAGCTAGGATTAAAACCAAGAATCACCTACCCAGCAAAACTGACTATATGCTCCAAGGCAAAATATGAACTTCCAATAAAATAGAGGACTTTCAAGCTTTCTTAAAGAAAAGACCAGAGTTGAATAGAAAATCTGACTTTCAAATACAAGAATCAAGAGAAGCATGAAAAGGTAAACAGGAAAGAGAAATCATAAGGGGCTTACTAAAGTTGAACTGATTTGCTTTCATTCCTACATGGAAAGATGATGTGTGTAATTCAGGAGACCTTTCTCAGTATTAGAGGAGTTGAAGGGAATACAGACAGAGGGCACAGGATGAGTTGAATGTGAAGGGATGATATCTTAAAAAATGAAACAAATTTAAGGAGTGAGAGAGGAATATATAGAGAGAGGGAGAAAGGGAGAGATAGAATGGGGTAAACTATCTCACATAAAAGTGACAAGAAAAAGCAGTTCTGTTGGAAGGGAAGTGGGGGCAGGTGAGGGGGAATGAGTGAATATTACTCTCACCATTTGACTTGAGGAGGGAATAACATACACACTCAATGGGTACCTTACTCCACAGGAAAGTAAGGGGAAGGGGATGAAAAAAAAGGGGGGGATGAGAGAAGGGAGGGCAGATAGGGGGAGGAGGTAATCAAAAGCAAACACATTTGAAAAGGGACAGGGTCAAGGGAGAAAACTGAATAAAGGGAAACAGGATAGGATGGAAGGAAATATAGTTAGCGCTTTCACAACATAAGCATTGTGGAAGTGTTTTGCATAATGATACATGTGTGATCTATGTTGAATTACTTGCCTTCCTAGGGAGGGTGGGTGGGAAGGGAAGAGGGGAGAGAATTTGGAACTTCAAGTTTTAAAAGCAGATGCTTAAAAAAATTAAAAAAAAATTTTTTTTTTTGCATGTAGCTGGGAAACAAGATATATAGGGAATGGGGCATAGAAATCTATCCTGCCCTACAAGTAAGTAAGGGGAAACGGGATGGGGTGGGAGGGTGTGGGAATGGGGTGAAAGAGGAGAGGGCTGACTGGTGAAGGAGGCAATCAGAATATATGCCATCTTGGAGTGGGGGGAGGGTAGAAATGGGGGGAAAATTTGTAACTCAAAATCTTGTGGAAATCAATGCTGAAAACTAAAAAATATCAAATTAAAAAACATTAAATCTCAAAAAAAACCCCTAAAAAGTAATGGCTGAAAAAGAAAAAAAAATTAATTTTAGCTTCTTCTCTTACTTTAGCTCTTCTAGGAACTCTTGTCAGACTTTTGTCCAAACTTCCACTATTTTTTAAGTCTTTCCTTGTTGATTTTTTCCAAGTCATTCTCTTCTTCTGTGTTTGGGTCTTTAGTTTCCCTGTAGCCATAACAGGTCTTGTGGTTGGGTTCTATTTTTGTTTTCTTGTTCTTCCACTCTACTTCTTGTCTACTTCCAGTCTAGTACTTTAAATTTTATGTTAATGCTAGGCTCTGCACTCTTCTAGAAGGAGGTAAGAGATGACTGGTCTGAGCTTCTGTCTTCTTCTGTCCTCCTGCTACTTTCATAGCTCCAGTCAGAGATCTACTAGATTTCAGTACTCCCAAAGTGGTATGATCTGAAGGGGAGTCTGTTCCCTGGCCTCTTGAGCTCTGTCTGTTCTTGACCTAGGTTTGTTTCTGGCTGGAAGTTTCAACAGACTCACGCTTGACTCTGTCACTACTGGCCTGTTAGGAGGCTCTTCAGGTTCAGAGTGACTAAACTAGACTCCCCTTTTTGGTCTGGGATGCTCTGCTCTACTCCAAGAATCACAGCCTGACAGCTACTGTTTGCTTCTGGAACTTGCTCCTCTCTGTCCTGCATCTGTGACCTGGCACTGGGTGGTAGGTGACAGCTGCCAGATGGCACCCATTACTGCTGCCAGCATTTACTCAGGTATCCCCTGGTGTCTCTTTTTACCCTATGCTTCATGACCTGGTGCCCATTCTCAGTCCACTAGGTGCTGGCATGTACATGCTATACATGCATGACCTTGGCCAGTACCTCTGTTCCTGTGTCCTTAGATCTGTCTTTTTGTCTACCTAAGATGCCCTGGGCTGAAAATACTAATTACTGTGACTTCTAATTGGCTTTTCTGATCAGAATTCAATGTGGTGCATTCTCTGTATCTTTGTGGAAGAGATATGGGCAAAGAGCTAGAGTCTAATTCTTTCTCCCATTCTAGGACCTTGGGTCCCCTCAGGTTTCTGTTTCAAATTTGTACAAAGGACATCAACTATGCAGAAACCTATTCCTTTAGCCCAGGTCCACCTACACCAAAAGACTCTTCACCCCAGGTTCCAGGGGTAACAGAGCCCAACACAAAATTCCAAAATCCAAAAAAGACATAGACTTGAAACTAAGAATAATTATTCTGCAAAGTTTTATATAATCCAGTGAAGAAAAAAAAAACTTTAAAGGAATAGAGGACTTGAGAGCTGAAAGAAAAAAGCAGAGCTGAATAGGAACTTTACAATACAAACACAAGGTAACAGAGAAATACAAAAAGGTAATTTTATTTGAGCAACTGGAAGATACTACATGATGATGGAGTGCCAACATTTTAATTAAGAGGGAAAACCAAGAGTCCCTTCATAATCTTAATGTCTTCAGAGGGTGTTGAGGGAGTTACATTTAAGAAAAACAGAGGTCCTGGAGGTTGGATTGGTTCTATTTGGGGGAACTGAAAGGGGAAAGGAAAGATGGTCAATGTAATGCACTAGTGCAGGAAGGAGGAAGAAGGGAGCATGCTGCTTCTCATAATAGAGGCATGTGAGAAGGGCGTACCAAGATGGAGGAAAGCATGAGGTAAGAGAACACATTAATTCTTATTTGAAATGGTCAAAGGAGAACCAAACACACACAGTTTTGGTGTAGAAATCTGTTAAGTTCATTAGCGATATGAGCAGAGACAGGGAAGGTGAATAAAGGAAAGAGTAACACCAAAGAGGGAACAGTCAAACGCATGCAAACTCTCTGACCCTGGAAAAGGGGGTGGAGAGGATTAAAAGGAAGATAAGACACTAGAATCTAAGGGAGTCTCTACAAATTGGAATGCCTGAACAGATTACTGTATATGAATATAATGGAATACTTCTAGACTACAGAAACAACAAAAGAAACAAGAATCCTGGATAACATTAAACTAATGTAGTATGAAGTGAGCAGGGCCAGGAGAACAATTACTATACTGACAACAATGAAGAACAGCTCTGAAGGAGTTAGCATTCTCATCAATTCAATGACTAAACATGTCACCAGGGAACCTAGAATGAAGCATCTCACCTTACAACCTAAGGTGACAGACTCTTGTCAAAAGACACAAACATTTTTGGACATGGCCACTCTGTCGATTCACTTTCTTTGAAGATTGCTTGTTATGAGGATTTTCCTCTCTTCCCTTCTGTTGGTTTTTAATGGGAGTTGGGGGAGAAAGGTTGTATGTACTATGAATCAGAAAATCCACAAGCATTTTTTAAGTGCCTACTATGTGCCAGGCACTAAGGATAAAAGAAAAGAAAAAAGAAGTACATGAAAGAAAGTAATGCATAATCAGGCTGAAAAGGGAAGTGTGGGGACAGGTTGTGAAAAGCTTTAGTTATCAAACAGAAAAGCTTATATTTTATATTAGAAATGAGAGAAAGACAATGGCACTTATTAATAAAGAACCAAAACATTCAGACCTGCACTTTAAGAAAGTCACTTTGGCAGTTATGTGGAGGATTTTTTTTTTTTTTTTTGCAAAAAATGTGTAATTTTATTTAATCAGTTTTCATATTCTAGATTCTTGAGGGATAGAGCATCACTCGGATCCTGTGTCCAATGGCCTTGGCAGGAAGATTGCTTCTGAATTTGGCCCGAACCATTCCACTATTTCCATGAGCCCAAGTAACTTTTCCCCAGATATCTCTTGTTCTGTTTGGTTTCCCACCAGGAGTCACTGTGTTGTTTTTGGCTTTGTATACATAAGCACATCTCTTGCCCAAACAGAATTCAGTTTCATCCCGAGCATAGACTCCTTCAATTTTCAGAAGAGTCGTATGTTCCCTCTGGTTTCGTAGGCCTCGTTTGTAGCTGGCAAAAATGGCCCTGGACCACAGTCTTCCAGACATTTTGCTGTTCTAGAAGTCCTGTTTCCACCAGGCCTCTCAGACTCCAAGATGGAGGAAAAAAACGTGGAGGATTTCTTTTAACCTGATTGCCACTAAGTTGCCTTTAAATTTTCAAGTTCTGTGATTATTATTTTGTAGTTAAAAAAATTTTAATATTAATAATCATATGATTACATTTGTTTCCACTTGAAATTTTTTTAAGTAACTAGCCTTCTCTACTTGTGAACTTCATTATAAATAGATGGCTAGCTTCCCAAACAAATTATTTCTGAAAAACAGATACTGAGTCACACTTCTTGAAATCTCAATATAAAATCATTCATATAATATTGACTTGGTTAATGGTAAAAAAAAATAAAAATCTCACATCACTTTAACTAATGGTAGCTTAGAAACAAGACTTTAATTAGCCTGTCAACAAGACTTTAGATTACCAAGAGACAATGCAGTTATATTCCAATGATTTTTCATAGAATTATCACATGATCTTTGATCACTTTGAAGTACATGTGGAACATGGGACATGTGGGATGGCATATGTTTAACAAAAGGGAGCACAGAAACTGAATACAAAATAACTACATACTTTTACTTACATATTCAGGTTTTAATTTCTTGTCTCCTCCTCTCACAGCCACCTTTTCTAGTTTATCTATTATGGGCATTATCATTTCCTCATCTTTAAGTCGAAGCTCTTCATGTATTATTTCTATATCTCGAACAGGATCTACACTTCCTTCGATGTGAGTGATGTCATCATCTTCAAATGATCCTAAAACATATCAAAGAGAGAAGAAATCCAGCTTATAAGTGATATACAACAAAATAACTATAAATGTAAAATTCTTTACAAGTCAATCAGAACTATACTTAGTATTTTGAATTCTATTTTGATATATTTCATCTCAATTTAGCATCACTGTGCATTAGCTATAAAGTACCTCAAAAACAAGTGAGTTTAACAAGTAAAAAACTGATTCAAATAGATAAAATTATAAATTTTAAAATGAGAATTTTACTAAGTTATAGAAATGTTGCTCCATGTTTTGAACATTAAAATGTCTTGAGTTCCAGCAAGGAATTCTGAAGTTCTGAACTATACTATTAAGATTTCCAAGGAAAACAGGTTTCGGGGGGTAGGGATGGGGGGAGGAAACAAGGTCTGAAATCATCTGGCAGACCTCTTCTCTGCTTCAATCTACTTTATCACTGTGGTTCTGACGGTGATTAGATAATGAACCACTCAGACACACAATTTACACAGCAGCTAATTTCATCGGTCTGATTTGAGGGTATGGTTTTTAGGGGGCTATCAAAGAAGCAGATGAAGGTGCATTTGTCATATATGAGTGACAACCATTCACACGATATGAACAAAATGGTACTGGCCCTTATTAGGAACACATGCTATTATCACATATTTAAAGTGCAGTTGAAGCCATAATTTCAAATTGCCAACTGGAAACATAAGGGTAAAACAACCAGATATTACTGAAGCATGTGTACTGACTTTATGCCCTAGTGAAGACATAATGTGGCAACATAATTCAACTAGGATTTTCTCAAATTACCAGATAAAGAACAGTATCCTAAAGTGAACAAATAAGAATTATTTTAAACAGAAAGTAGTAGACAGATAAATATGATAAATTCATACATAAATTTCACTGGAGTAATGACCAGCACAAAATAATATTTAAACAGCATTTTAAAATCAAAGTTTCATTTCTTTGTGATATTATTATTACAGAATGATTAAACTTCATATGAAATCAGTTAATATTTTTCATATTCTCAAAACACTGAAAAATATCCTCCATACATGTTAGAAATAACACTTGACTTTTTCTATAAATGAACAAATATGGGCAGCTTCCCTCTCAAACTGGAATTATTCAGGCCATCAACATATAACAGTTTAAGATAATCAGGAACAATTTAGTTAGACCTGGCTTACAAATGATAGAAGCTAATATTAAACAAAAGATTTAGACACTAAAAGAAAAAAAAAAACAGAGTGGTAGGAGGAAAATGTAGGTAAGGGAAAAATAACATTAGGGAAAGAATTTGCCTTTTACTTTCTCAAAATCTCATTAGTAGTCTCTCACAAATATGCCTCATAGTAGACTGAAAGCTGGCCTAAGAGTCAGAAGACACTAGGTAAAGTCCTGCCTCTGACATACACTGGCTGTATTACCCAGTACTGGTAAACTAACCTCTCAGAGAAGGTTGGTTAGTTCATATTTGATACCAAAATGAAACAAGACCCAGTACCCAAATGAGTGTTTGTTCTATTCTGTAACCACAAAACAGACCTCTAAACCTAGCTTGCTGTTCCTAAAAATGTATGCCATGGTTCACAAGAAAACAAGGCAAAGAAAGTGGATAGACAAATGCAGCTAGCATCACTATCCTTCTAATTCAAGGGACGGCCTAAGATTAACTCATAATGAGGCTAAATCAGGTTTGGGGAACCTACAGCCTCAAGGCCACACGTGGCCGTCTGGGTGTGGCCTTTTGACTGAATCTTAAGTTTTACGAAACAAATACTTTTATTAAGAGGATTTGTTCTGTAAAGACTGGGTTCAGTCAAAGGGTTGCACTTGAGGACCTAGAGGGCCACACATGGCCTTGAGGCTGCAGGTTCCCCGCCCCTGGCCTAAATATTTGTGAATATGAGGTATAGTGTATGCTTTGGTAGGATTTGACATACAAAAAAAAAATGCTTTGGCAGGATTTGACATAAAAAAAAAGAAGACAAAATTAGTTAAGAAAAAGGCAAATAAAAAGTTATAGGCATACATTAAAAGACTAGCATTTTTCCCAATCCACAGTCAAGCATCTTCAACTACCTATTGGATATCTCCAAAACTGAATTCGCTTTCTTTCCCCCAAAGCCCTCCAATCCTTCCTAACTTGCCTCTTACAATCTTCTGGGTTACACAAATCATTTTTGTCCTTTACTAGCCTCTGATGAAGAGATAAATCTACTCCTTTTCAAGGCTAACCCCCTTCATGTGTGGGCTTGACTCTGTTTCCTCACATGTCCTATGGGAAGCTGTTCTTTCAATCATTCACTCTTCCTATTTTTTTAAAATAACATTTTTACTGCTCCTAAAAAATAAATATAAAAAGACCCCACTCACCTCCTTTTGTGTGTGGGGGGGGGGCGGGTGTGGCGGGTGGAGGTTGGGGTGGAGACAGGAAATTTCCACAGGTGTGGAACACAATAAATATACTCAATTTTTTTTTTGAGATATTGAAATGGTTTTGCTAGTTTTTCTCAAGATAGCACAGTTAATTAATGCCCTGGGTCTGGAGTTAGGAACATCTGAATTCAAATCTTGCCTCAAACATGCACTAGCTGCATATCCCCTGGCAAGTCATTTAATCGCCTATCTGCCTCAATTTCCTCAGTGGTAAAAAGGAGATAATGATAGCACCTATCTACCAGGGTTGTTGTAAGGATGAAATAAGAGAATATATGTAAGGTGATCTGCAAACTTTAAAATATTATATAAATGCTAGATTTTTTTTCTTTTTAAAATAAATTGTTGTATGGCCCCAGGGAAAGGAATGAGGAGATTAAAATAATTTTGATTCTATAAAATTAAAGTTTTCTGCACAAACAAATCTTATGAAGTAAAAGTTAGAAGGGAAATATATAACAGAGAGGGAAAAACTTTGCAACAAGTTTCCCTAATAAAGATATATAAGTAATTGATTCAAATGTACTACACTGAGATCCATTACCCAATAGATAAATGGTCAAAGGATATAAAAAGGTAATTGTCACAGGAAGAAATCAAAGCTACCAACAACCAAACTGGGGTGGGGTGAATGCTCTAAATTGCTATTAGAGAAATTTAAGAAAGGTAGGAGATGTGGTAGAAAGAGTGCTGGGCCTGGAGTTGGAAAGACTCGTCTTTCTGACTTCAAATCTGACCTCAGACACTTTACTAGATGTGTGACCCTGGGCAAGTCACATAACCCTGTTTACCTCAGTTGCTCATCCATAAAAGGAGCAGGAAAAGGAAATGGCAAACCACTCCAGTATCTCTGTTAAGAAACCACCAAATGCTGGCATGAAGAGACTGAACTGAAAAAATGATGAACAAAAAGAAAGGGAAATTAATGCAACTCTGAGGTTCTACCTCATACCCATCAGACTGTAAAAGATGTCAAAAAAGTAAAATGACAAATATTAGAGGGGCTATAGGAAAATAAGCCTGCTGACTTCGGTGGCGGGGGGCAGTGCAGCTAAGATGGCAAAGTAGAGAAATCTGAGTTCTCTCAACATTCCCCTCCAAACAGCTTTAAAATAATGCCTCAAATTGAATTCTGGAGTGGCAACGCCAACAAAAGATTAGGGTGAAACATTCTTTCAACCCAAGGCAATACAGATTAGAATGAGAAATCTGTGATTCAAGGAAGGAGACTGGCCTGGAGCCTGCCCAGATGAAGAGCCAGTGGTGGGACTAGGTGTTGGCGAGAAAAACAGAAACAGCTTTGGGAGCTCCCAAGCCAGAGACAGTAAAGGGACAGCAAAGTGGTCAAAAAGAGAAGGCAGGGTACCCCACAGCTAGCACTGGATACAGTACCAGACACTGTTTGGTAATTCCATTGCCTATACCCACTTCTGGGTCACAGTTCAGGGGCAGAGAGGCACACTTTCAGTGAAGCAGGAGTGGAAGCCCTAAGGGGCAATATCCCTTCTGGCCCCTAAGGGATCAAGAACCCTGAGGAATAGTATCACTTCCCATCCTAACAGAGGAGGGGCCCTAAGGAGAAGTACTGACTGTAACTTCAAGAGATCAAGGGCCCTTAATGGCTAAGGACCAGATTCCATTCCAAGAGACCAGTGACCATATCTTTCCCCAGATGACACCAACTTTAAAGCACTGAAAACTCCTGAACCCCCAGAATAGCTCTGAAAGCATCACTATAAAAAAGGCTGAAGCTTGAGACAATCACACACAGAAAGCCCAACATTAACATAAAGTTCAAAATCAGGAAATAGGGTGGAAAAATGAGGAAATGACAACAACAAAAAGAACCTGACCATAAAAATCTACTATAGTAAAAAGGGAAGATAAAGACACAAACTCAGAAGACAATGAAGTCAAAACAGCCAAAGAAAAATGTGAATTGGACGCAAGTACAAGAAGAATTCCCAGAAAAGCTAAAACAATTTTCAAAATCAAAACGGCAGAGGAAAAAAATAGGTAATGAGAGCAAAGGAAGAAAATTATGAAAAGATAATTAAAATCTTGATTAAAAAAGGCACAAAAAATATTGAAGAAAATGACACCTTAAAAAACAGAATTGGCCAAATGGAAAAAGAGGTAGAAAAGCTCACTGAAGAAAAGCATACCTTAAAAATCAGAACAGAGACCTGTCAGAACCATGGATAAGGGAAGAATTTATGACGCAATGTAACAACAATGCTACTTGCAGCTGCTGTGAGTGTGTAAGACCAACAACAACAGGACACCAGGAAGGGTGCTAGACAAGTTCTTTGATCTGCTTTTCTAAAGGAAAGTAACTTTGAAGGGGCCAACAATCTTACTTTAATTGAACATACATACATACATACATACATACAAATTCACTTAGTTCAGGGGAAAAGTCAGCACCCTGAACTTATATAAACAGAGCAAATACAAACAGCAAAGACCAACAGACAGGGCTTCCAACTGTCTGACCAAAAGAAATACACACATAGTTACCAGAGAGAGAAGCACCAACAGCTGCATTTTTCAAAGTCGGGGGTGGGGTGTCCATAACAGCTAACCAGAGTCTCATCTGGCTACATCACATAAACACTCTTCCCATGAGTGATTCCCAAAGCTAACCTCAGAGTGTGTATGCGCGTGCCACACACGCACACTCCCACTTCTTCAGGGTCAGAGGACATCACAATCCTTGTGACCCAGGCTCATGTGACTTGGGCTTCCATGTGACTTAAGCAGGTCACGTGGGCCTATTAATGGATAGGAAAGATCTTTTCATTAAGCAAAAAATGCATTAACAATACACCAAGCAACACAGAACATTATTGGAAGTAAAATGGATAATTTTTCTTACATTAAATGAAAGAGGTCTTGCATAAAAAAAACACAAACGCAGCCAAGATTAGAAGGAAAGCAGGAAACTGAGGGAAAAAAATTTGACAGCAAGTTTCTTTGATAAAGGCATCATTTCTCATATATATAGAGATATGAGTCAAACTGATAAGAACACAAGTCATTTCCCAATTGATTAATGGCCAAAAAATAGGAACAGGATTTTTCAGAAGTAATCAAAGCTATCTATAGCCATATGAAAAAATGCTCTAAATAATTATTGGTTAGAGAAATACAAATTAAAACAACTCTGAGGTATCACCTCACAACTATCAGATTGGCTAATCTGACAGAAAAGGGTAACAACAAATGTTGGAGGGAATGTGGAAAAATTGAGAAACTAATGCACTGTTGGTGAAATTGTGAACTGATCCAACCAATTTGGAGAACAATGAGGAATTATGCCCAAACAGCTATAAAAATGCATACTTTGTGACACAGTAATACCACTACTAGATCTATACCCCAAAGAGAGCAAAGAAAAAGGAAAAAGGTCCTATACATATAAAAAATTTTTACAGCAACTTTTTTTGTGGTAGCAAAGAATTGAAAATTGAAGGGATACCCATCAACTAGGGAATCACTAAACAAATTGTGGTCTGTGATTTGATGGAACGCTATTGTGCTATAAAGAAATGGCAAGCAGGATGGTTTCAGAAAAATCTGGGAAAACTTATATGAAGTGACATGAGCACAGCCAAGAGATCACTGTACACAGTGACAGCAACATACACACATATGTATGTATAATAATCAACTGTAAAACAACTTAGCTATTCTCAGCAATACAATGATCCTAGACTGTTCTGAAGAATTTACAATTAAAAATCCAGCACTAGAGAAAGAATTAATGGAGTCAGAATACAAAATAAAGCATACTTTTAAAAATTTTCTTTATTTTTCTGGGCTTTTTTTCCTTTTTTGTCTGTGTTCTCTTTTGTAACATGACTAACATGAAAACGTTGTACATGACTACACATGTATAATGCATATCAAATGCTTTCCTTCTCAAGGATGGGAGAAGGGAAGGGATGAGAAAGGGAGTTTGGAACTTGAAAATTATAAAAAAATTATTTAAAATTGTTTTTACGTGTAATTGAGAATAAAAGAAAAACATTCAAAAGACAAAAAATAGAATTGAAGAAGTGGAAGTTAATGACTCTATGAGACATCAAGGAACAATAAAACAAAGTCAAGAGAATGAAAAAATAGAAGAAAATTTGAAATATCTCAGTGGAATAACTGACTCAGAAAACAGATTATGAAGAAATAATTTAAGAATTATTGAATTACCTGAAAGCCATAATCAAAGAAAGAACCTAGACACCAAATGTCAGGAAATTATCAAGGAAAAATGTCTGGATAGACTAGAACAAAAGGTAAAAAAGAAAATTGAAAGAATCTACTGATCACCATCTGAAATAAAAATTCTCAGGAATATTATAGCTAACTTCCAGAGCCCCTAGGTATAAGAGAAAATACTTCAAGCACACAGAAAACAAACATTCAGATACAATGGAGCCACAGTCAGGATCATACAAGATCTAAAGGCTACCTTAAAGAAACAGAGGACTTGGAAAATATATTAGTGCATTTTGGTGGAGCTGTTAATTGTTCCAGTTATTCTGGAAAGCAATTCGGAACTATGCACAGAAAGTTATCAAATTCTGAATACCTTCTGACCCCACTATACCACTACTAGCTTATATCCTCAAAGAAATCAGAGAAAAACAAGAGAAGGGGAATGTAAGGGAACCAGAATTTGTTAAGCACCTACTGGAATGATGGGCCAGATATGCTGAGGTAAAATTTCAATTTTAAAAATACAGTGGGGGCTATGGGTGGAGGTGGCTGGACAATACTTCATATGACAGATTTCAGTGCACTGCACATTTACGGAATAGATAATAAGAAAGCCAAAAATGCTAATTCCATTTTAAGTTGCATTAAAAAATAATTTAAAAAAATAGCAACAACATGATATCCCACTCGGACAGTGCCCTGGCCAGATGACAATAAGAACACCGTATAGTTCTGGTTGCTGCGTACTAGGGACATCATTGACAACCATATCTAGAGAAAGAAGATGTAACAGTGAAGGGACTGAAGGCCATGCCATATGAAAATCAGTTTAACAAAGCACAGGTGTTTGACCTGGAAAAGAGAAGGCTTAGTGAGGATTATGACAGCTATCCTAAAGTATCTGAAAGCTGTTACACAGAATAGGTATTAAGACTTGTTCTCTCCTAGGCTCTAGAAGGAAGAGCTTGGAATAAAAAGTGGAACTTCCACAAGTCAATTCAGGTTCTTTGTACAGAGAATTATTTTAATGATTAGAGCTGTCTGACAAATGGGGTATCTTGGGATTTCTATTCACTAAAGGTCTTCAAGGACAAGGAATTTGTAGAAGAGTCCCATTAGCCTGGATGTCTTTTGAGATCCCTTTCTATTATGTAAATCAGTGTTCTTAAACCTTTACCTGGTATATCTCCAAGTAAGCTGCTCCTACCAGCACCCTTTGTAGACTTTCTAGAGAGAGAGGAAGCTATGGGATATATAAATAACCATGTAAAAATACAATGAAAAATTTTTTATTAGTTAGTAGAGAACTAATGTTGCTGAAGTGTATAGTCTACTTAAATTCCCAACAATAGAGTTCAGCTAGTAGTGCTCCTTCTCCATCTCCAGTAATCACAAGGCTGTGGGTAAATTAAAACTAGCTCTTCTCTGCAAAATGCTAGAGGCCACTTATTTAACTTAATTTCTCTCCTCACAAATTCTTCCCCACTGTATATGTGGGAAAAGTTATAAAGATCAGACATACTATGGAAATAATTATTTCATGTTGTTGTCAGTAAAAAGAAAATGAAAGCTCTGAACTAAAATGCACTAAAATAAGCCATGTAACAGGAAGATCCAAAGCAAAATTAGTTTCACATTCAGCAAAAACAAAAGGCTCTTCTTAAGAACTACTGTTGTATTTCTTAAACTCATGAGCAAATTTTGAGAAAGATTAAATAAACTGGTTGAATTAAGTAAAATTAGGATTCAATTAAGTAACCCAATCTTTTCAGTCCTTAAAGGTTTGTTATCAAGAACTGGTGACTCCCACTTCCTTCCAGCCATGACATCGATCATTCAAATTATTTAAAAATGAAGTTAAATCTGATTGACAATTCATGTTACAGTCACAGGTTCTATCAATATAAAAAAGAAAATTCCCTAGTTTTTATTGCATAGAATACTTTGATATTGACTTTTTTTCCCTTTAATTTGTGACTCTCCAAACCTTATCTACTAGAAACTGGCAGCTTATTTTCACTATACAAATATACATGCACTTTCTTGCTTTAAAATTTGGTTCCTCATGTGAAACTTGTTTTCTCTTTGACCATAAAAGCAATTTTCATTTACATACATATGTATACACATAATCATGTAAAGTGGTTCTAGTTCTCTTTCTCTCTTTCTACAAATACGAAGATTTGTAAATGATTTGCACGTTCCATAACTTATATTGCATTAAATTGAATACTACATTTTAAAGTATTTTTACTTGAGTATAATATGCAAAAGAAAATGTTTTTACTTCTTTTTCATGTTAATGACAAGTTCTCTTCCTAAATAGAACAGGAAGTTAAAAGAATTCTGGGACAGAAAAAGGGGGGGTGGGGTGGGAATTCATTGACAAAACTAAGCTGATAAAGCAAATGATTAAGTAATGGCTTAAATTTTCAAGCCTTCACAGTTTGAGAAAAATGAAAAGGGTTGCTTTAGTCTAATTTTAATGACTTTAAATGAATACATTTATAGGACTTTGGGGAAAATAGATATTTTGCAAACATTATGAAATATAAATGGCTAGTCTATGATGTAAATATGTTTTTATCATCTACTGCAACAGCATAAAATAAATCAAAGCATTAGAGGTTTCTGCTTCTCTATTTTTCATTTAGGTAAGCAACTCAATGAAAACATGGCCTTAAATCACATTTTGATTTTATTAGTAATGTAAAATTCAAAGACAGACAAGTAGACATATAAATATATGCACATACAGTACCCTGAAGTAAATCAGCATATCTGAACATTAACTTTTCACACTAATTGGGAAACACCGGTTTGGATAATTCAAGCTAGAAGTATATACAGGCAGAAGATTCTACATTTCCCTGTTTGATTTTTTTTTTAATGTGAACCTTTCTCCAGAACTAAAATTTGCTCTGAGAAGACAATCTGAAGCACTAATTTGCAAGATAATTTGACAATCTTTTGTCATATTAAAAAATTCATCAAGATAAGAAATGAACCATGGCTGACTTCAAGGGTCCCAAACTAAAATTAAAGATATTATAAGTGTTTCAGGAACAACCATTGCACAAAATAATTGATGTAGGGAAGCAATCAAATAACATCAGAAACTAACAATATTATCACTTTTGAGACAAACAATATGATTATTTAATATTGAAAAAGAGTAATAAAATGGATCATTTCTGTTTTGAGAAACTATAGAGTTTCTAATCAAACAAATCTTTCTCTTCTGTTTTGTATCCCATTAAATTAGAAATAATGTATTAACAATATAAAAATAATAGCTTGGAGGTAGGATGAATCAAAAAACAGGAGTGGGGGATAAAAAAAGACCAGAAAAGGAGAAAAACTCATCTTTATGTAGACTGTGTTAGTTAACCACCCCCCCCTTCAAAAAAATTCTCAGCTTTGAATGTCAAAATCTGAATTAAGAGACTACATTTATCACTAGAATACTATACAAAAGCCTAACCTTATTAGTAATCTAGGAAATTAGCAACTGATATTGCATACAGTCATGGCAGCTACTAGATGTAGAATAATCTACCTTGTAATGTACAGTTCTGATATAACATGAGATATGCATTCCTAAAAATCATCACACAATAAAAACCACAGGGTTTATGAGAAAAATGGAGTTAGGAGTACATGTTCATCCATGGTTTCTTTGTGGCACCGTCTCTGATAGGTCTGCAATGTAGATTCCTTTATGCCTGTTGCATTGACAATATCACATGTTCCCTCTTATTTCAAAACACTTTATCTCAAGCTTCTCCTCAATATTTAAAGCTTTCCTTTGGCATTTTTAAACCAGGATGCTTACAAATGTTTGCAATATCGAATGCATTTTTTAATATAAAAAAGTTCCAAAGTTGGAAAGAATAGAAAAAGAAAGCCTTGTATGATAACACACTATGAACTGAGGTAGCTGATAGATAGTTGGGGGGTGTGTGTATATATGCATTTTGTGTAGTTACATGGCTTGGTTCAGCTAAGTGCAGTCTTTTGCATTCAATTAGAGTTTCTTGCAGACAAAGTTGTGCATAAAAAAATAAAAAATTTGTGTTGTGCTCAAATTGTTTCCTAATATGTCATTCATGTTGGAACAAATTGGTGTTTTCAAAAGAAGCACTGCAATAGAAGTGACTATATTCAGCAATAAGAAATAGCATGAGTTACCCATACAGTACCTACATTATAGATAATTAAACATAGGTACCATTAAGGAGTCCTTAAAGTCACTTAAAAGTTATGAAGTAAAATCCAGATTCAACACCTGTACTTAATTATATTCAATTACTCAAGGATTTTTACATTTTTACTAGTTGCAACATATCAACCATTGCCAAGAATAGGGAAAAGGAATAACCTAATGAGACCAAGTTTTCATCTCTCAAAAGGACTTTCATTAATTGTTATTTATATACAAAAAGCATATCTGTATGTCTACGTATATAAATTATGGGTGTATGTATAAATATGTATGTGTGTATGTGTATACACACACACACACACACACATATACAATTACATATTTTTTAAAAGTATGGAAAGCAGATTTTGTCAATGCTATCTTTGTGTAGTAAGGCAAATTGTATGTATACTCAACTTAGTTGCAAAGTCTTACTGATTACTCTTTTACACTGTGTCTTTCATCCATGCCCTTCTTTTTCCATTCTTATCAACCAAAGGACACACTCAGCTTCTGCTTAAAGACCTCAAGTGAGAAACTTGCTGCAAATATTTTTTCAAGCTCTCTCCCCTCTAATGTTAAATATATTGATATTATTTGTGCTGGATTTTTTCAATTTTAATTAACAAAAAATTGTCTAGTTCATCTTTTATAATCCTCTCTATCCCTTATTTGTTTATAAACTGTTCCACTACCCACAACTGTGAAAGGCACCCTCTTATTAGCTTCTCTAATTTTCTATGATGTAATCTTTTGCATCCATGTCATATCTCCCCTGGAGCTCATTATGGTATGTAGTGGTGGATCTTGGTCTAAACTTAATTTATGCAATCACTTTATATTGTACCAAAGAACTGGAAACTAAGGGGAAGTGGGGGGAAGGGGAACACACACAGAGAGAAAAAAAAAACAGAAGAAAGTTCTAAAGGAGAAAGAAAAATGGTATAGCTCCAAAATCAAAGTGCTGAATTCATTATATTTTAAATGCAAGACATATACATGATAATGGTTTTATTCCTCTTTTTTCTGTTCTATCTATACGGAAAGGCTAATGTTTGTTGGTGATTATTAATTTTAGAAACAAAAAAATTTGAATTTTAAAAATCAAGATAAAAGACATTGAGGCCCCAAAGATAAAAGGGTCTAATCACACAATTTTGTGAAGAATTTCACAAATGTTAAAGCATTATATAAATGTGAGTTATTATCACTTTTCCTATATAACAACTTATTGTTTTGCCCTCAATTGTTCTTCACTGTTTTGTGAAATAATGCCAATCACAGTGTTCTGTCATTCCCTCATGTAATGCTAATGAAAGGAGCTCTAAACTTCTATTGCCTTTCCTTGCCATAAATATCTCTGCCAAATAGCGGGACACACACACACACACACACACACACGCACGTCTCTAACGCGGTTTCTGGATTACTTTGGCTTTCTCATTGAGGCTCATGTTGCATTGGTTTGATTTCTGCAAGAAATAAGTGAAATAGTAACCAAATTCATGTTTAAAATATAGAATGACTTAAGACTTTTAGGACACCATATGTTTGATCATCATCATTAGGCAAAATCATATTAATTTTGCTGTCCTCCCCTGTACCCATATTCAAATTAAATTTCAAGGGCCATACTGATAACTATTTCTTCATCTTTAACAAATGGCATGGAAACTATGATGAGCTCTAGGATGTCCCACCACCACCACTCTCTGTCACTGCTTTTCCCATACCTTAATGTACCTAAAAGGTGTTGGTTACATTTTTTTAGATCTCTTGACATTGCATTGAAATCAATGGGACACACAAGAGCTAGTCATTATAGGATCAAAGATCTAAAGCCTCATTTTGTTTAAAAAAAAAAAAAGGCCCAGGCAGGTTAAGTAACTTGCCCAAGGTCACCCAGGTAAGGAAGAGTCAAGTGGGATTTGAATCTAAGTACTCTAATTTTGGATTCAATGCTTTTTCCATGGATTCTGTGATGCTGCAAATAAGGAGAAGACCTCTTGGAGACAGAAGTGGGGTATGTACTTTAGCCACTGAAGCTGGGAAAAAAACAAAATACTAGAGCCACTAAATGGTGAACAAAAGACCTCCTCTTACTGTGAATAACGAGTGGCACAAATTCAACAAGGGGTGGGTTGCCAATTTAAGTCTCTAATCTGTTATCCTCCTGGGAGGAATCCAATATGCTGGGTGGTACTCTAACTAAATGATCCAGGAAAAAGGAGAGACTGATCAGAATGCTTCTGGGATATGTTGACAGTAACTTGAAATTTTCCCTTCCGCCTCACTTCCCATAAATCCAGTAGGAACAGGTTTTTCCTTTTTTCTATGTCAGTTTCTTTATACCTAATTCAGTTTCCTTTTTTGAGCCTGGATTAAGATCACCCCTCTCTCTGGTGCTTTCTTACTTATGACACTTTGTATTTCTGAAAGTAATCCTAAACTTTTTTATGTTCTCAGTTTTGTTGTTGTTGACCTATAATGGTACTCAGTAGGCTATAATTCTTTTTATTTCTTTTGGTTTTCTTGTGACTTCAGCTTCTTCAATTTTTATTCTGTTTATTTACTATTTGTCCTCTTCCCTTTAATAAAGCTGATTAAAGGTTTCTATATTTTTGACTGTCTTTTCAAAGAACAAGCTTTTAATTTTATTAGCTCTATAATACTTTTGATTTCCAATGTATTTCTTTTCCAATTTTTAAGATTTCTTCTTTCATGCTTATTTTAGGTTTTTTTCATTTGCTGGGTTATGCTTTTTACAATATTATTATTTAGTTCATTATGTTTGTCTATCTGTCTGTCTCTCAGATGTGAATGATCCTCAAACCACCTTACTTCACAGGGTGATTTGAGAAGAGTGCTTTGTTGATTATTGCTAATATTGGATCACCTATTCATCGTGGCAAAGAAAATGCACTGGCCCTACCTTGTACACCTTAACTCTCCATTGTGTCTTAATGTATTAATGTCCCAGTGAAATTTTTTTTGAAATTTTGTTAATATATACAAATTTATATTTCCCTTCTCCAAAATTACGTACTAAAAAAGTGAAATAAAAATAAAACCCACAAAACAAATATGCATAGTCCAACAAAATAAAATATCCACATTGGCTGTGTCCTAAAATGTATGTTTCATTTGGGATTTAAGCTCATCACCTCCTCTATTAAGAGAGGTGCAGCATGCTTTATCTTTAGTCCTATGGCACTGTGATCTACCACTGTATTGATCAGAGTTCTATCATTGTATAATCTGTTCTCCTAGTTCTGTTCACTTCACTATGTATCAACTAATAAAGATCTTCCCAATTTCCTTTGAAACTGTAAATTTCTTAATTTCTTCATATTCTAATCTAAAACATTCATGAACTATAAATTATTTAGCCATTCCCCAACAGGTGGACACTCCCTTAGTTTCCAATTTGGAGGTACTGTGAAAAGAATTGCAATAAACATTTTGCACACCAGGGTTACTTTCCTTCCTCTTTGACCCCTTTGCTGTATAGCTCTACTATTACTGGGTGAAAGGGTATAGACAGCATAGTGATTATATGGGCATGGTTCTAAACTGGTTTCCAAATGGTTGGACGAATTCACAGTTCTAACAGTGCCCCAGAGTGCTTGACTTCTCACAGTTTCTTCATCTGTCATTTCTCTTTTTTGTCATCTTTGCTAATCTGATGGGAATAAGGCAGAACTTCAGAGTTGTTTAATTTGGATCGATTAGTAATTTGGAATTTTTTCACACAGCTGCTAATAGATTGGTTTTCTATAAAAACTATCTATTCAGAACCTATCTTGGACATGATACCTTTATCAGAGAAAACTGCTGCAAAGATTTTTCCCGTTTGTTCCATTTCCCTTCTGTTTTTTAATAAAATTAGTTTGACTTGTGTAAAAACGATCTAATTTTATATAATCAAAAATGTCTGTTTTATCTTCTGAGCTCTCTATACATTGCTTCTTCATGACCTCTTTTCCTATCCATAGATCAGAAAAAATAATTCCTTCCTTGATCCTCTAATTTCTTTACGATGAATTATTTTCTGTGTAAGTCATGTATCTATCTGGAATTTATGTGGTCTATAGTATAAGGCACTGGTCTATACTTAATTTCCGGCTAACTGCTTTTCAGATTTTCCAACAGCTTCTATCAAATGGATCAAGTCATTACCCAAATAATTGAGGGTTTGACACTGTGGCATGCTACTTTGTTCATTTGCTTCTGTATATTCTGCACCCAATCTGCTCTACTGATAGATTTTTCTTGTATTAATCAGTATCAAACAGTTTCAGTCTTAGTGCTTTGAGAGCTTGTAATACTTGGCTAACTCTCCCCGCCACCACCACTGTTTTCATTGCTTCCTTTAAGATTTTTGACATTTTGCTCTGTCATATGAATTTTGTAATTATTTTTTCTAGTTCTGTAAAATCATCCTTTGGTCATTTGATGGGCATGGCACAGATAAGTTAATTTCTGCAGCACTGTAATTTTTATTTTGTTGATTTAATCTTCCCAACATCAATTAATATTTCTCTAATTATTTAGTTCTCTATGCAAAAAATGTTTTGAAGTTGGATTTACATAGCTCCTGGGTGACTCAGTGGGTTTTCAGATATTTTACATAGTTTATAGCTATTTTGACAAGAATTTCCATATTTCTTCATGCTGTGTATTATTGTGAACATAAAGGAATGCTGATTTATGTGGATTTATTTTATATCTTGCAACTCTGCTAAATTTGTTTTCATTGTGCCTTTTTATGCTTTAGGATATTCTAAGAAAGTCATATGATTTGCAGAGTGATAATTTTGTTTCCTATTTGCCTATGTTTACTCTCTCAATTTCTTTTTTCTTGTCTTACTGGTACATCTCATTAGGTAAAACAGTAGTTGTGATAATAAGCATCCTTGCTTTTACCCAAGTCTTAATGAAATAGCCAGTATTCTATGAACTATGAATATCCTAAAAGGGAAACAGGTAACTATGAATAAATCTCTGTAGCAAACTTTTCTGTTCAAGAAACATAAGTAACTGATCCAAATTATAAGACATTTGGTCTTAGAATATGTCTCCTGGTTTTGGGTAGATATTTAATAAATTAAGGGAAAGGTCCACCTTTTGGCATATTTTCTAGTACTTTTAACAGAATGGATATTGGATTCTATTTTTAAAAAGCCTTTTCAGGATCTACTACAATCACATGGTTTTTACTAAAAGATATTTAAAAAAAATCTAGCATATTGAACCAACCCTGCTTTTAATAAATAAATCTAACTTGGTCATAATTTATTATCTTTCTAATAAGTTGTCATACCCTATTTGCTATAACTTTATTCAAAATTTTGCATCTTTTAAATTTTTATTACTGTTACTTTTTAAGGGATACACTTTTTCATAACTGCTTTAGCTCCATCTCAGAAGTGAGTTGTCTCAGCAGTCTTTCGTATAATTACTGTTTCTATAATTTTTCTTTCACCCTCATTATTTATAATTTTATCATTTACGTGCCCATGTAAGTCTATATCATTTGCTTGTGCTCCTTGAATTCTTTCTACAGTGTTATGGTCTACATATGCTTAATTTGCTATTTGTGCCTTTTTATATTATTTGGGCACTTTTTAAACCCTCCAATACAAGGTCCATTTTTTAAAAATATGTAATGGGGTGCTTTACATATTACATTAGTGGTCCCATTAGGAAGTCTCCATAAGTCTTTTACCTCTAATTTCTCCAATGATTTATTCAACTATGTTTTCCCTTTTTAAAAATATTACATTTATCAAATTCTAGGATAGGAAGATTAATAAATCTTCCTACTATGGCTGTTAGAATCTATGTCAGTTTGAAATTAAGTTAACAATTCTTTATAAATTTAGAAGCTATGCAAAGTGTGGATTGCTTCATTATTTTTACTTTATCCCACATTCCTAGAATAGTGCCCAGCATTTTGAGGAGGGTGATGTGGTAAAACACTCATTTTACGAAAGCATTTAGTGGCTAAGTGAAGGCTGGTTTGGAATGGGGAGAGACATGAGGCAGGCAGACCCATTGCAATAGTCCAGGTGTGAGGTGATGAGGAACTACCCAGAGTGGTAGAAGTGTCAGAGATAAGAAGAAGCATATTTGTGAGATTTTGCAAAGGTGAAATCAACAGGCCTTGGCATATGGGTGGTAAGAGATGTCGAGGAGTTCAAGATGACACCTAGGTTGTGAGCCTGGCGAACTGGGAGGACACTGATGCCCTCCACAATAATAAGGCAGGTAGGAGACAAGGAGAGCTTGGAAAAAAAGATAATGAGTTTCATTTTGGACATGTTGAGTCTAAGATTTTTAGTGGATATCTAGAGTTCAAGATGTCTAAAAGGAAGTTGGAGATACAAGCTTAGAAGTCAGCAGAGATTGGGGCAGGATAGGTAGATTTGCCAATCATCAGCCTAGAGACAGAAATTAAATACATTGGAGCTGATGAGATCATGAAATGAGGTAGTACAGAGGGAGAAGAGAAGAGAGCCCAGGAGAGAACCCTGTGGGACATCTATGGTTGGCAGATGTGATTTGGATGAGTATGCAGCAAAGAAGACTGAGAAGAAGCAGTCAGATAGATAGGAAGAGAACCAAGAAAGAGTTGTGTTCCGGGAACTTAAGAGAAAAAAGTTGTCAAGGAAAGGAGAGTGATCAACAATATTAAAGTCTGCAGGAAAGTCAAGAAGGGATACTGAGTGAAGAAAGGTTTATGGAGGCAATCAAGAGATCACTGGGAACTCTGGAGAGAATAGCTCTGATGGAATGATAAGGTCAGAAGCTGGTTTTAAGGGGTTAAGAAAAAAGTCAGAGGAGAAAATGTAGAAAAATCTACTGGCTTTCCAAAGATTCTAGCTACAAATGAGAGAAAAAAACACGGGACAATAGTTAGTGGGGATGGAGAATAAAGTGAGTCTTTTGAAGATCAGAGAGATATGATCATGTTTAGAGGCAATAAGGAAAGAGCCAGTAGAAAGCAAGGGATTGAAAACAAGTGACAGAATGGGGAGGACAAAGGGGACAACTTGCTGGAGAAAATGATGCAATCGGATTACTTGTACAGTTTAAGGAGTTAGCCTTGATAAGAAATGAGACCACCTCTTCATGTGAGACAGGTGAAGATAGTGAAAGGAAGCACATGAGGATAAAAGAACAGAAGGATTCAAAGGTAACTTGCGAATCTGGAGAATAATAAAAGAGCAGTTATGCTATTCCCAAGAGTTGGCAAGTCCAGAAGGGATACCCACTGATAAGAAATCCAAGGACATGATTTATAGGCAAATAACTATCTGAAATTAGAGACTAAGCAAGTTTGACAGAGTAGAAAGAACAAAGGCTCTGGCGTCAAAGGACATGGATTCAAACCCTACCTCTTGATGCTTAGTAAATGTGGGGCCTTAGATGAGTTATTTATCCTTTTTGGGCCTAAGCTGCCTTTTCTGTAAAATGAGAGGGGGTAAACTAGATGGCTTCTGGGGTCCACCACTAAGAGCTCTGGATCTATGATCCAAATGTTTTGCAGGTAGAAAAAATGGACACCACATGAATACAATAGTGAAATCAAGTATGAGCTCTCCAATGCAAGTTACTGCATCCCTTAACAGACAGTTTGGCAAACCTGGGGCACTAGATCCACATGCAGTTCTTTAGTTCTTTGCCTGCAGCTGCAGTCTGGTGATACAAGCACGAAAAAAAATTTAAAGTATTATTATGTATTTTGATAAATTAAAACGAATAAAGTAGTCATGTTCCAGATCTATTCAGTATAATTAGATATAAAATGTACACTTCCTGTCCTTCAATACTTCCAAGAACTTTATTGAGAGTACTCCATCCAGTAAAGCAGATCACCATGTCTTTGACTCAATGACAACCCCAGCTAAGATAGCAGAGACAGCACTGGGCTCAGAATAAAGAAGACTCAAATCATTTAATCTAGTCCAGGTATCAGTTTCCTTCATCTGTAATCTTAAACTTAATGGCATGTAAGGTTCCTTCTAAATATATGATCCTGAGATTTTTACTGAGGCTGGGGAAAAAACATCACCCTGAGGTAAACTTGGTGATGTAGCTCTCCAAATGTAGTTAAGGTGGTCTATTTCTGGATATCTACTTGAAGTCATTACAGCTTGAGTGGAAGACCTGACAGATCTCATGTGCCACCAGTAAAGCCTTTGACAACCCAGGACCGAGATGAAGATTTGGAGAACTTTGATAGTGGTTATAAAATATATGCACACAATACTAGGAAGTTGGACAAAATTATTACAGTCACAAATGAACTTCTGATTCCTACCCTTAGTCAAATACTCTATTACATATTTTAAAATCACTTATCCACGTTTTTTTAAGTCTGGGGCAGAGCAAGAAATAATACAGAATGCAGGCCTACTTAGGATAGTAAAGGCTGAAAAAAAGGAATATACAGAGTTTAACTAGATCTTAGACAACAATTCCAACAGAGTCAATTAAAGGAACCATGTTTTGGCATGGTCAAAAATGTTAAGCAGTCACCACGGTCCCATTCTAATTAGAACTCAGAATGTCCTTAAATTTCCCCACAAACAGGTAAAGTGTCACACATGGTCTACCCTATCATTTTTCTAGCTGGAAGTCAAAAGTCTTGAATTCTAGTCTCTAGCCATACTACTAACTACCCTTCTGAACCTAAGCAAGTCCCTAAATTCAGTTCTATTAAACAATTAAATTTAGAGTCATTTATTAAATACAAGGCAGTTTACTAGGGGCAGGGGATAGAAAGACAAAACTATCAGTCTACGCTTTGCGTAATTTTCTACCATGATGACAAACACAAGATATTTTGAGAAGGGACAGGGGACTAACAACTGGAGGATCAGAAAGTTGGCACCTGATGAGCACTGAAGAAAGCTAAGGATTCTAAGAGCAGAGACAAGAAGGGAAGACATTCTAGGCATGGGGGTTAGAGGGAAAGAGGCCATGCAAACAGCAAAGAGACAGGAGATACGTTGAAGAAGTATAATCTTATTTTTTTTTATTTTATAGATAGGGATAGTCATCTATAAAGAGTGTGGTAATCTATGTGAAAGTCCTTTTAGCTCTAATATCTTAGGATATCATGAATTTTCAAAAAGAAAAATCATATTTAGATATTTACACTTATGACAGACGTGTATATAGACAATTTATGTTGTATTCTTTTTTATTTATTTATTATTTTTAATTAAGATTTTTTAATTTTAATTTACAATACTCAGTTTTGCATGATTTTGAGTTCCAGATTTTCTTCCACCCCTCCCCACCTCCTTCCCCAAAATGGCATGGAATCCAATATATCTTCTACTTATAACTTCACATTAAATTTACTTATACAATAGTGAAGTTGTAAAGAAGAATTATGACCAATGGCATGAATCATGAGAAAGAAGAAACAAAACCAAAAAAAAAAAAAAAACCCAAAACCAAAAAAAAGAGGGAAAAAAAAGGGAGAGCAAATAGTTTGCCTCAATCTGCATTCAGACTCCATAGTTCTTTCTCTGGATGTAGATACCTTTCTCCATCATGAGTCCTTTGGAGCTATCTTTGAGCCTTGTATTGCTGAGAAGAGCCAAGTCCATCAAGGTTAGTCATCACAGAATCGATATGTCTGTGTAATGTTCTCCTAGTTCTGCTCTGCTCACTCAGCATCATATCATGTAGGTTTTTCCAGGTTATCATGAAGTCCGTATCTTCCCCATTTCTCATAGCACAACAGTATTCCATTAAATTCACGTACCACAACTTGTTCAGCCATTCCCCAATTGATGGGCATCCCCTTGATTTCCAATTCTTTGCTACTACAAAAAGAGCCACTATAAATATTTTTGTACATACGGGTCCTTTTCCCACTTGTGTGATCTCTTTGGGATACAGCCCTAGAAGTGTTGTAGTCTTTAAGACTCAGACACAATCTTGGTAAATTTAAATCCTAACCCTTGCCACCTCACCCCCAAATACTAACACCAAATTAGAAACTAAAAGAGTAACAATATGAGAAGTTGCAATCTTTATTTCTTCAGATGTGCACATCTTAGCTAATTAACAAATATAAAATATTTTTCACACTTCTTTCAGAGGGCTGCAATAATGAACCCTAATATACTCCCATACAGCCCTGCATTTAGAGTAGTAGGAACTCTAGAGTTATTACATCTATAAACTTGTTAAGCCTTTGTTTCACATTGACAAAAGGAGATGGTAGCCTCACTGGCTCACAAGGGCCCCTCCAGTTTTTACACATACATATATATACACACACACATATATGTATATGCATACGTACACGTATATGCATAAGTATATGTATATGTATGTGTGTGTATATATATGTATATACATACACATACACACACACACACTTTTTTCTGTCCTCTCTGTATAGGAGTTTTACACACACACACACACACACACACACACACACACACACACACACACACACTCACTCTCTCTCTCTCTCTCTCTCTCTCTCTCTCTCTCTCTCTCTCTCTCTCTCTCATTTCTGTTTTCCTCTCTGTATAGGAGTGAATACCTGGAACATAAAATAGGTAGAAACAGATGGACCCCAACAATAAATCAAAAGAGACATAGCCCTAATCTCATCCTGGCTTCCTAGCCCGTCCTCCCCTCCCCCAGCCCAAAAGCACAAAGACGTCTCTTTCTGTCAAAGGATCACCTTCCAAATTTCATCTAACATTTTATTACAAACATCGAAAGATTTCTAGCACTGCTTATATGTTATACCTGTCAAGATCTGATGACTGTATGTTATGTATTCATCTGAACAGAACCACTACACTTAGTTACAGGCTATCATCAACCAATTCATTCTCTTGCTAAAATCAAGTCATCCAATTACTCCTTGACTAATCAAGGCTGTTTTGGCTTTTTCTTTTTTCAAAAGGTACTCAACAGCATAAACAGTTCACTTACAAGAAAAGGAAAGGGGCTAATCAGCAGAATTATTGTTTTGCTGCTACAATTTGCAGTATTTAAATTTAGTTGCTGATTGGACTGAAAGTTTTATGATATAGCATATGAAACTAGTTTAATACAAATGTGAAGCTATGTAAGCTGTATTGTCTTGTTCTAGCTACTGTGGCCACCTTGCAGGGAAGGACACCTAAAATAACAAGTTTGAGTGTATTTTTCCCATACACTGCTTTTAGATTAAAACATATAAAAGCTAATATTTTGAATTATTTGAAAATTATTTGTAACATATAATCACATAATTTCTTTGGCTTTTCCACTTACAGTAATCATGCTTTTTAAATAACAATAAACCAAGAAGTGATGGGTACCATTTGAAAAAGAAAGGCCCACTCAAAACATATCTGTTATAACTAAATAAGAGGTGGTGTCACATATAACAAATGCAATCTAGTGGCTACTGATAACTCAAGTGATTTCATCTATTATATGTTTAGTTATAGTGTCCACATATACATAAAATGAGCTATATAAAAAAGTGAAATGTGGTAGGAGCCATCTATATTTTTCTTGTTATTTATTAATCACTACTAGTGACAGCTAACAGAATGATGAGCTTTAAATGAATCTCATACTTGCTCCCCTTTGAAGTACCATATTTCACTCCAAAAAAAAGATCTTGTAAATAAAAACTTTTCATTATAATATTCAGTTAAGGTTAAAAAGATGCAGGCTAATTCTAGTTGAGATTCTTTTGCTGATTCTTTTTGCTCTGAAACAGCTAGAAATTCTACACTAGTCCTAAGCCTCAATAGTAAGCCTTTTTATTTTACTTTACTGTAATATGTTAAAATAAATGAGTTCTCTACTCTTGATGCACTTCTGTCTCTTGTGACACTACATATTAATGAAGTAACATTAATTAAAAGAAAAAAAAAGAAATAACAAAATGTTAATAGCCATGTATAATTACATATACATAACAGAAGCAGGTGTAAATATATACATAGCATGGTATTCTGGACTCAACTAAGTACAAAGAAACATTACAAATACCTCCACAATATATGGACATATTAATGTTCTATAAGGACTGAAGGAGATACTCTTACTTATTTCTAATAATAAGGGAGAAAAAATGAGTACTACCACAATTGAAACCAACTAAGGCTTAACTTTGAAAATCACAGTATTTATTTAATAAAAATCCATAAATATGGATAATGTATGCTGATCTTCAGGTCGGCAAATAAAGTGAAAATCAAAATACATTAACTACCAAAAAAAACCTAATATTCTTTAAGGATGAATATTTTTCAGTTAAAGTAGGCACACCTGCCAATGTCTTAAACATAAGTAAAATCAAGTACAAAAGTGATAAATCAAATGCCATGGTAGACTTGACTTCTGGAGACAGCATTTTTAGCCGTCTTTTGTGGCTTTGTTTGGCGCCACAGTCCTTTAAGTTTTGTCTTCATAAAGCCCTAACTAGTTGTAATCATTTGCAGCCTAATTGTGGACATTTATCTGCTTTTCTTATGCATAGAACATAGCTATTAAAGCTGAATGGTGATGGTGTGAAGTATAGGTTAAATTGGGTGAAATTAAAGCAAATTACTCTGGGATGTGGAAATCTGAAAATAGAAACCACCAATGATTTGCAACCCTCTTGATGATCAGCTTCACAGAACCCTAAACGACAAGAAAACTTACATATTTTAAAGTTAACTAGATTTTTTTAAATAATATGTATAAATGTATTTTTAACTACCTGCACCTTTCAGTGGCAGTATAAAGATTTCATGTTACTTTGCTACAGTGATAAAAGATTCCTGTTTTCTATTCTAAACAGTTCAGTTTATTCTCTAAAATAAGTTTCCATTTAATTTATTTAAAATTAGAATTTAACTATTTTGAACACAATGTTCACATATGTCTGAACATTTTAAAAATGAAGTGCACATTAACTCTTAAAAGAGTAGTAAATAGTATATGGCCAATATGATAGCATTTATACTCTCATAAATACCAATTTTAATACTAAAACATTGACATGAAAATGTAACATTTTATAAATAATCATATTCTATAAATGGGACACAGAAAGGAAGAATAAGTAAATTTTCAATGGAAATATTTGAAGTAATTGTGGCACAAACCATAACAGATAACACGTGGGCCTAAACAAAAAAATATAATTCCTAGACCTATGCATATGAATGATGGCATACATGAATATACACAAAGAAAAATCTTTTACAGCATATGGAGAATAAAATAAACAATGGGGAAAATTACTGAGAATACATACAACATAGAGATGTGAAAATTAAATGGAATTTATTCTCGCTTATCTTCATTATCTCACTAACTTCATTTATCATTAAATCTCCAAACTTTGAATCTTTGAGGAAAAGGAGATCTAATCATACCTTCTAAATCTAGACCTATTCATTTATGCCAGTCAGCCTCACAAAGTGGCATAAAATATTTACTTGTTCACAAATGGTCTTGCCATCTATTCTTCCAACAGAAATATCTAACAATGAAATCATCATTTCCTCATTTATTCCTTACCAAATACTTACTGGCAAGTGCAAAGCACTACAGGGGAACACAAAAGAACAATCCAGGGTTCCTATAGACTTTTAGTTTATTGACAAAGAAGCTGAACATGCGGGAAAGAGTGATGGATTTAAAATCAAAGGAGCAGAGTTTAATGACTAGCTCTGCTACTTACAACCTATGATCACTCAGGCAAGTTACTTAATCACTCTGGGTCTCAGTTGCCTCATCTGTGAAATGAGAAATTTGGACAAGGCCCTCTCTGAAGAACACTTTTCACTCTAAATTATAAAATTTTAGGCATTTGGTTTTGGTTAGGATGGACATGAATGGCCATGCACAGAGCCCAATCTAAACTACTGAAAAGAGCTTTTGACTTCCCTCATTTCCAGTCTGGGTCAGCTCACCTCTCACTGGGCAGCCTGATGGCTACCTGCTCCAGAGGATTCAATATCTTAACTCTAGATTCAGTGTTGACACACAATCTGCTGAGAACATTGCAGCTCCCAATTCTCAAACTCAACTGATTCACCAACCTCAGCCTCTCATTAACAGAGATTACAGGTGCGTGCCACTACAACTAGCTAAATGCTACAATAAGCAAGATAAATTCAATTTAACAAAAATGTACTGAATGACAAAAAGAAACAAGAGTCTCTGACTTCAGAATAATCTAAGAAGGACCAGAACCCTCAAAGCTAGAGGATCAAGAAAGATTTCTAGTAGGATTACACCCAAGGTAAAATTTAAAATGAACCTGAAGATTCCAAAAGGCCAAGGTGAAGAGATAGATCATTCCGGGAATATAGGACTTACTCTTCAAAAGCACAAGGAAAGGAAATAGAATGGCAAGCCTGAGAAAGTACAAGTAAGCCAGTTTGCATAGAAAGCACAGCATATGAAAAAGAGAAATGTGAACTCTATCCAGAAAAAAGAGATGGAGCTAAGTACTTCAAATGCCAGGCTGAAGAGTTTCTGTTTTATCTTAGATACGACAAAAGGCTATTGAAAATTTTGAGCAACGGAGTGATGTGATCAGACTTATGCTTTATGAAGAGTACTCTGGCACCTCTGTGGAGGAGACAGAAGAGAATACTAATATAAACAGAAGGAAAGATACTATTTAGGAGGTGTTGAAGTAATGAAGGACAGAACTACACTGGCATCCATGTTAGCGGAGAGAATGGTAAAGAATGGTAAAGAGGCTGTGTAGGCACACTGTGCTAAAAAAAAGATATAAACAATGGGGCAGGGGGGTTTGGCTTGTCAAGGATGACCCCATGGTTGCAAAGCAACCTGTCTGGAAGGACAGTGGTACTTTAACAGGGAAGTCTGAAGACTGGGTAAGGAAAAATAATGAATTTCATTTTAGACATGTTGAAAAAATACCCAGGGGACCATCCATGTAGAGATTTCCAGAAGTCAGTCAGTAAGCATTTATTAAGCACTTACCATGTGCCAGACATTGTGCTGTCAGAGATCCAAACAAAGGCAAAACAATACTTGCCCTCAAGAAGCACACATTCTAATAGGGAAGAAAACATGAAAAGAACTAGGTACCTACAAGATATATACTGAGTAGGAAAAAAGCAATCCAAGATGAGAAAGCACTAGCAGTTAGAGGTAGGGGGACCAGAAAAGGCCTCCTATTGAAAATGACATTTGAGCTGAGTCTTGAAGGAAGCCAAGAAAATTAAGAGACAGGGGTAAAGAAGAAGTGCATTCCAGGCATGGAGGACAACCAGTCTTTAAAAGGCACCAGAGTCAAGCAATGGACAGTCAAGTGCTGAGAACAGCAAGTAGGCCAGTAGAGGCTGAATTTCTGAGTAAATGAAAGGCAGTAAAGCATAGGAAGGCTAGAAAGATAAGAAAAAGGTAGGAAGTGGCCGGCTTACGAAGAGCTTTAAATGCCAAACAGGAGGCTTTTTATTTGATTCTGAAGGCACCAAGATGATACTGGAGCTCACTAACCAGGAAGATAACACGATCAGATATATGCTTTAGAAAAATCACCTTGGCAGCTAAGTGGAAGATGGACTGAAAAAGGAGATACTTGAAGCAGGGAGACTAGTTAGAAGGCTATTTTACAACAGTCCAAGAAAGAGATGATGTGGTCCTTGCAAAGGTTGTGGCCTAATGAGTGTAGCTAGAGATTCACAAAGAGACTAGAACTGGATAGATATGGGAGTCTGCTATTCAGAAATAATTGAACCCATGGAAGCTGATGAGATCTCCAAAATAAAAGGTATAAACCAGGGATTCTTAACCTTTGTTAATATCATGCAGCCTTTTGGCAGTCTGGTGAAATCTATAAAAACCTTTCTGATAATAATATTCTTACATAATTGAAGGAAATGCTAAATTTTGGTTAAGAGATCAGCCAAATAAACAAGCATTTAGGTGAGGGAAAATAAAGATTAAAATTTTCTTTTCCACATCAGAGGTAACAGACAGTCTGAAATCTATCCATGGACAACTTCTGAGAGGGTCTCTAGACCCCAAGTTAAGAACTCCTGTTGTACAGAGAAATGAGAAAGCCTAGGACAGTGCCATGGATAAAAGTCTCATGTAAGGCATGTTTCCCTATTGTAATATAGCACAGTATATGATAAGAGATACATATGTTTTCAAAATTCAGTTTAATTTTAAATGTCTTATTCACATGGCACTCAGCAGGCACCATACTATTCTATGGCAAACATGGAGAAGCAAGAACATTCCACAGGCTGGAAAAGTCAGGGAAAGCAACATGAACGAGGTAATTGAAGGAAGTATAAGGATTTTTGTAGAGTAGCAAGAGTAGTCATCCTGAGGAAATGAATTAGAAAGGAAAAAGTCACAAAGCTGGAAATCCTAACAGTGTCCTTCACAGGACAATAGATTGGGAAATAAAAGTAGCTACCATTTATATAATGTATAAAGTATATAATATATAAAGTTTAATTTGGTTCTCAAAACGACTTATTTTAAGGCTCAAATAACTTAATATATTTTTAAAACTTTAATTTTGTAAAATATTGATTCACCAACACTAAATAACCAAGTTTATCATTGGCACTCAGATAATAGGAGAGATAAATCACTTTAGTACAAACTCATACAAGAATTCAATTAACAGTTATTAAATGTGTGCCATGTACAAGTAGCACTATGCTAGATATTAATGACATAGACCATAGATATGGAAGTAGATCTCAGTTGTCATCATCCAATCCCCTTTATTGTTACAAAAGAAACTGGGGGTTTAAGTGATTTAACCAAGCAGTAAGCAACTGGGTTGGAATTTGAATCCAAGTAATGTTATCTAAAGATAAGACCCAGAACTTATAGCACAAGCCATAAATCTAATGATTTTTTTCTATTTCTATCATTGCTAATACTGTTAGAATTGGAAAAAGGTAAATTAGGGACATATTGTGAAGGGTCTTAAATACTAGGCTGGGTTAACTTTATTAGGGAGTCACAGAATGTTTTAAACAGGAAAGTAACAAGATAACAGTACATAAAGAAAATTAATCTAGTAGAAGTGCAAAGAATGGACTGAAGGGAGGAAGACACTGGAGTCAGAGAGACCAGTTATGAGTATAATTCAAAGAGGCTATTTACAATAGTCTGAGGTAATAATAATAGGTATGAATGAGAATGATGGAACAGAAGGCTCATATATAAGAGATACTTCAAAGTAAAAATCAGAGTAGGAGATGTGGCAACTCATTACTGCAATCATTACTGTTATTCTATATAAGCATATGAGTACTTGCAACTTGGAAAAGTTGATCTAAAACTTAACACTGGAACTCCTCAAACTTAAACACAGAATTGTTTTAAAATACATCATATAAACACAAAGCTTTATATGACTTACTAAATTTGCATAGTATGAAAACGCAGAAGAATCAATTTTTCTAAAAATGTCATTTTTACTTTCACAACAGCTTTTTTATGTGTGCCTCTTCTGTCCACTCACATAGCCACCACACCTGTACAGACCCTCATCATCTCTCCCAAGGACTACTGCAATAGCCTTCTAATGGGTTTCACTGCTTCAAGTCTCCCATCCATACTCTAATCATCTGCCAAAGGGATTTTCCTTAAGTACAGGTCACTAAATCAAGCTATGGTTTTTCCAGTAGCAATATATGGTTGTGAGAGTTGGACTACAAGAAAAGCTGAACACTGCAGAATCAACACCTTTGAATTGTGGTGCTAGAGAAGATTTTTGAGAGTGCCTTAGAAAGAAATGAGGTCAAATCAGTCAATACTTAAAAGAAATTAATTCAGGCTATTCACTGGAAAGTCAAATACTGAAGCTGAAGCTTAAATACTTTGGTCACATAACGTGAAGATGGAACTCATTGGAAAAGACCCTGATGTTGGAAAAGATGGAAGGCAAAAGGAGAAGGGGACGGCAGAGGATGAGATGGATAGTATCATGAAAACAATGAATATAAACTTAAACTTAAACAGAGTGACAATGGAAAACAGAAGGGCCGGGCATGCTGTGGTCCATGGGATCACAGAGTCAGATACAATTGAAAGACTAACAAGATAGGTTTCTATTTCTGTCTCTCTGTCTCTCTCTCTCTCTCTCTCTCTCTCTCACACACACACACACACACACACACACACATACACACACACACACACACACACCCAATTACCTCTAGGATCAAATCTTGTTTTGCATTCAAGGCCCTTCACAACCTGGCTCCTTCCTACCTTTCCTGCCATCTCATACTTTACAAAACCTATGATCCAACTATACTGACTTTCTTGCTGTCCCTTGTATACAGTGTAACCTTGCATTCTGCTGCCCATGCTAGAATGTACTCTCCTAGTTGGCTGGCTTTCTTTAAAATTCAGATAAAATCCCACCTTCTGAATGAGGCCTCTCCTAGTTTCCCATTCCCATTTCCCTAGATCCCTCCAGTCTCCTCCTTCTGAGATAACCTTGCATGTATTACATATCTTGTATGTCACAGTTAATCTGTATGTTACTTCCTTGATGAGAGTGTGAAAGCTCCTTGAGAAAAAAGACCACATTTTTGCCTTTCTTTGTATCCTTAGCATTTAACAAAGTGCTTGACAGAATAAACAGCTTAATAAACACTTATTAATTGGCATTTAATAAATTTTTGGATTTACAGAATATTCTTTCACTCATAATGATAAAGTGAGTTATATGCACAACTTTGATAGAGCTTATAGTGAGTTTGAGATTTGATTCTTACAAAATGCTTTATCTGTATCATTTTCATGAACAATAAAATATACTTCACCATATATTTAATGAGGACACATTTTTATTACAAAATTAGTAATGAAATGTCATCAGAATTATAGTTTAAATTCTCATAATAATGTTGTGCTTTGAAGCGCTATGAGGCATAGTCATGAAAGAAAATTATGGTGTTTAGTCATCAAGAATCAAAGTAAAATAGTTGCTAAAGCCTGGAACACTTCAAGTAACAGAGGTTACTTTTTCCCCTGTACATGAAACTACAAATAAAGGGATTAAACTTTGATCCTGAAACCAATTTGGCTATGATCAGTTTGGAGTAAATCATTTAATTCCCGAAGTCTCTTATTCAATCTCTGAAAAAAGTACACATATCTACATTAGAGATTATAATTAAAAGCTGTTATGTATGATGTTATCTTTGGGGTCCATGCCAAAGGACTGTTCTTTCCCTTCCATTCTATCATTTTTGATGGAAAGTTTGGACTAACAATGCTATATATAAAAACTATAAGATATTTCATAGTAGAAATGTCTTAACAATAATGTATCTTACAAGTCTTATGGAGCTATAAAAATTTAACAATCATTATTATACTTAAAATTTCACACATTTTACACACACATTCATTTCTCTATAAACTGGGGTAAAATTTCAATTTCACTATCACTACTTAGGGAATAAATAAATCCAAGTAGCCTACATAAATTCTTTTAAGAAAATTTTAGTTCAGTAAGCTCTTGATTGACCAAAATTCAGTACACCTCCTATATTATTTCTATCACTCATAACAAAGTTTATGCATAAATTATTAGAACTCATCTCTTTATTGTAGGACAATATTAAAATTACTGGACTAGCAATCAGTACAACTGGGTTCAAATTCTGGCTCCATCTGTCCATATGACTTATGGCAAATCAAATTAATTTTTGAATCATCTTTATCTACAAAATGAAGATAATCATCACTGGTTCATAAATTAAATGAAACACACACACACACACACACACACACACGTATATACATAGATGCTCTGAAAACTGTCTTTATTATCTATCCCAGACCAATGTGTTGCACATAGTAGATGCTTTTTTTTTGTCTTACAAATTTACAATATAATTATTTTTGTTAAAAGAAGTTATCTGCTAGATTATACTAGTGAGCCTCTAGGCTCTATAGGCAAGATAAAATCCCAGCAACAGTAACAGCTGATACTTATTTGCAATGCATTTAAATATTGCAGCAAACCTCTCAACAAATCTGGGATGTATTACAAATCTTAATCTCATTTAAATACCAGCAAACTGAATCTCAGAGAGGTTAAGTGATTATTCCATGATCACAAAATTGCGAACCTAAGTCATCTAGGCTCTATGTTCAGCAGGCAGTATAAGACCAATCTACCATTGTTTGTTTGTTTTATGTAGAGCCCTCATGGAGGAAAAAAAGAAGCCAGATCTATACCGATCTCTTTCAATCATCTCACAAAAATGGCAGTTAGGTGGGAAAAGCACTGGTCTAGAAGCCAGAAAGATAGGCACATAAAAAGAAGCTGGACAAGGAGACTCCTCAGAGTCTTCCTAGTGTTAGCACTCTATTTGGATATTTTCCCATACTCCTCCCTCCCTGAGTTCTCAAACCAGTCATTCCACACAACACTAAGACATTTACCAGTGAAGGAGATACTCTTCCACCAGTTTCCTCCCACCCCCAGCTAGGAGCTTGGGATCCAGATCCAACTATACGCAGACCCAGCAGCTTTGTTGAGTGTAGACTTATATCAAAATGAAGTGGGACAGCTAGGTGGCCCAGTGAGTAGAGCACCGGCCCTGGAAGACCTGAGTTCAAATCTGACTTCAGATACTTGACATACTTACTAGCTCTGTGACCTTGGGCAAGTCACTTAACCCCAATTGCCCTGCCTTCCCCCTTCAATAAATAAATAAATTTTATCAGGATGGAGGCTGCATGACCCCAGGATTATAGCTTTCCAATCAATGGATTCAAGGTACTGACTAAAGGCAATGCCACCAATTCATGGTTGACAAGAAAAAGACGCCTGTCCAAGCCTGCCTCAAATCCATACTGATCCCCCACTACTCACAAAACTCACTGAGCTAAACTTGCAAAGTTCAGGAACTATATAGTAAGAAGAACCAATAGTCACTCACATCTACCTATCCGATGAATTACATATAAATACTAACCTATTTTACATGACTGCTTTGGCAACAATATGTCTGTAAAACAAAGAACTTTAGATTATATTATTTACTATAACAATTACCAGAAAAATTGTATCCACCTGCCAGCTATCTTGGGTTTTAACCCATTCCACATAATTTTCTAATCATCCAATACAAACAGCAAACTTAGTTCTTTGTCTAGACCTAATTTTTCATAAGCTCAGTAATGCCTAAGAAGAGGGATCTTCTGAAGACCCAAGCACACACCAAGCTTGGATTCATGACAGAAGTAAATGATTTAATTTCCCTGTTGGATGCTCTGAGCATGAAATCACAGTCTGTCACTATCATATGTATTATGAAGGGTAAGGAGAAAGGCAAGAAGAGTCCTTAACAAGAAATTCTGAAAAACTGGCCCCTTCAGATTCACCTCCCAATGAATGCAAATCCAAGTGTGTACTAGGGACCCTCAGAAAGAACTGTGGCAGTCAAAGAAGATTCTTCAGGGGAACTTTTACTAAATACAATGAGCGTTTATTTGGATTAGTATTCTCATCCCTAGCTAAAAAGCACTTGAAACATCACTGATGTGGGGTCAGTACTCCACTGAATGTCGTTTTGTTGAGGATCTAGTCTAAATATTTTCATAAATATGCAGAGTTATATTTGTGATCACCTATCAATAATACTTTAAGCATAATGCTATACTGTAAAATAAAATCTTCTACATGCATTTTAAGAGATGACAGTTATGTATATGCTATTTGGACTCATGGCATACAACTCTATCCTGTTAAAAAAAAAACGCACTGACATACATCTTTAGAATGTTAAGGGGAAAAATATTTATAAAACTCACTTATCTTCTCTTATTAACAACATTTACATGAAACAGAGACATTAGTTGCTTAAGAATTCACTTTCAGTCTTCTTGTAGAACAATCATTTCCATAATAATTGTTATGTCAGAGAAATATGACCTCACATTAGAAAGCAAGAAGTGTAAATGAAATCTTAAGGCTCAACAACCCTGTTTTCAAAAATTCTTTGGTAATAAAAATAAGTAGAGAAAAAAACCTGAAAAGATACAATCAACGCTAGGTTTTTTTCCCCCAATTTTTTCCATTAGACATCAGCAACTCTTTAAATAAACATGAACCAGATGCAATTTAGTCACTAACATACCAGCCTGGTTCTTTTAACTCTTTTTCTTCCCTAGCTCACCCCCCAAAAAGGCTAGCTAAGATCAGTTTATATATAACTACAAACGTCTTTAAACAGGATATAATTTTTATGATGTCCAATTAGGTGATTATGGTCCTATTTTTAAAATACTTCTTGTGAATAATGTAACATTTAATTTAACTACCTTTTTAAATGCAGTCCTTTCCTTAAAGGTTCAATAAATTAATGATAATAAGAGTTAACATTAGATAGCGCTTTAGGATTTGCAAAGCACTTTACATATATTATCTCATTTGATTACATTCAATAATATTTGTTGAACCTATTACATTGGTGACTAGAATAATATGAATGATAGCATAGTAGTGGCACAATAAGGAATCAAAATGACCACAGTAATCTTCTTGGTTTTGTAAATGACTTGGTGGGTGGCCCAAAAAAGTTCCATTCAAACATCTGGAGAACTGCTCAGGTTCCCATATCATTTCAAGATATAAAATGAAAATGGAATAAAGTTCCATATTCAACTGTTGTATTTCAAGACTTTGGAGGTTTTAGGAAATCAATTTTAATAGGCACCTAACCTGAAAATTTTATGAAAACACATCACAGTGGCTTCTTCACAAATGAATTTTAAAATCTTATTTGAATTTTATTTCAAAATTCAGTTATGTAAAAATTTGAATAATTACATATATAGACACAAAATTTAAATCATTTAAGGATATTAGTTTAAAAAGTGGAAAAGAAAATATCTTTCAGACAAAAGGCAGGCAATGTGACGTTAAGGGCTAATTTCGAGTAAGAGGAACTGGATTCAAATCCTCTATTTGCTACCTTCTTCCTGGGTGAACTTGGGCAAATAATTTTGAACTAGTGTCTTCATCAGTAAAATGAGAGAGGTGTACTAGATTGCCTCTAAGCATGCTCTAAAGTCTTTCAAGATCCAGATCTATGATCCTGTTAGTGATCTTTTCCAGTTCTAAAAATTTATGATTATGAACTTTAAATACACAAGTACCCTCATGCATATTTACAATACAGTATAACAAAAATACTTTTTACTTAATAATAAAGTGATTATTTATCCTAATTGACAGCCTAAAAAGTTGAATGTCAGGAAGCCTTAAAGACATTCAGTCTAAGTGGAGACTCTCTGCATACTACATTTAGACTATAAAGAGATGAAAATATTTGATTTCACCATGATAAAGTCTTCAACTTAGACAAATACACATTCCATCATATCCTCTTTCCAATTTCTACTATCTTATTCCTTCACATCACAAATCACGGTAAAAAAAATAAAAACAAAAAACAAAGGATGTTTTTGTAACTACAACTTCTTTACATTGAAAACATTTGTTCCTATTTACTTTAGATGTCAAACCCATCAGTGCAAAATTTTGTTTTCAAAGGACTTCCTCAATGAAGCAGTTCATTTCTCTGCTATTTAGTCTGCTATATTTTTACAAGCATCAGACTGAGCAAACTATGATTGAGAGAAGCCATCTTATGCACATTGCTGTTGTCCCACATCATTCAGAACAAACCTTTTTAGATCGTTAACTACCACAGGAGTGCTGATTACACAGGCACCAGCAATTTCCTAACCAATGACCACCTGAACAATGATGTGTTCAGCTTCTCAGACCCTGAAGCCTTTCAAAGGTGAATCATTTCACAGTTTGGAACTAGATCTCCATAGCAACTTCCCTTTGAGGGTTTTAGAATCACCATCCAGTAATTCTATGATCATCAAGCTCAACCATTCCCAATGGTTCTTTTCACAGCAGATGGAAAAGGAAGCCTTGAAATTTTACAGTCTATTTCAAGCAATTCATCTGGCAGCCTATTAGAATTCAAAATATTTCGACCTTCAATCACAAAGCATGTTATCTGAAGCTGTGGTGATCTCAAGTCAAGACAAGCAGACGTTTTAGTCTAATCATCCATGATGAGAAGAGACTGACAAAAACTCTTAATTCAACCACCATCAAAATGCTTATTTTAACTGCATGAAAGTCTTTCAACAGGCAATGAAAACACACCATGTTCCATTTTATCACAACCTTCTGTTCAAGGAAAATATGAATTCTGAATATTGACACAGATCTTTGCACTTCCAAGCTGCTTTGTACAAATATCTGCTTCTTAAAAATCAGTATAAATTCAGTTTTACAGTATCATCCTTCCCTGCAACAAAGGCATGAAACTATAAGCAAACTACAACAAACTTTGTGATAAATTAAATTTTATATTATGTAAAACTGGAATCACCAAAAAAAATTTTTTTAGACAGGCCATCAGAAGTCCAATTAACAAAGCTCAAACAAATGTCACTCTAAAATAAATTTTCTTTGAAGCTAAGAAAATAAATACCAATTAAATCTTAAAGCTGAAAAGATTGAGCTCTTTTAAAAACATAATTTACAAAATTTTACAATTTTTCCCCATATATCATTTTTTATTCAAGCATTTTACAAAATTATGATTAGCTTCAAATACCAGTGTTGACATTTCTGTTCTTTATCTTGCGGCTAACAACTCTAATTTAAATTGATATAAGCTAAATTTTGCATTGTGAAAAAAGGTCAACTTTATTTGAATACTTTTGTTTCAGAAATTATTTTTAGTGTTCTTTGCAAGTATTAGGCTCATTCTCTCTGAAGCTGAATTAAATGCCTATTTTCTAACTATTTATACATAAAAATATAATTTTTTTCAGGAAAAACTGAACTAATTCAACTAACATTAAAAATTAGTAAAATATAAAGATGCCAGAAAAGAAACAAACTAGCATAATAAACAGAATATTATTTTAACCAATTTAAAACAGAGCAAAAACTTTTTTTAAATTCGGAACATGAATGGCAAGTTTCATTTTCTTTTAAAAGTTTGAGCAATGTTTCTAATATTTACATATAAAAATGGGTGGATATGTTTATGCAAACTTTTCCTCAAAAGCACCTGAAGCTTTCTATCCATAACCTGATCAATTACATAAGTTCCAAACTACAATGCATAATACATAAATAAGAGGCCACTAGGTTCAAAATTTAAATATTCTTTATGATATGCAAGCAGAGTTTTTGACTGTTGTTGAAAAGGATTTTCCATAAAAAAACCTACAATTACATCATATGTTAAAGTACATCAATGATAAAGTACATCAAGTTCAATTTCATAATCTTTACATAGAGGCTTAGCAAATAATTTCCTATCGTAATCTCACACCCCCTCCACTCTCTATGGATAATAAAAAACACAAAATGGATTTTTCCATTGTCAAAGCTTTTTTTTTGTATCATTAGCATATTAATCTGACAAACTTCTGAAAAAAAAAAACACGTTTAATAGGAGAGAAGTTACATAATGCAGAAAGCTGTAGAGAGTTATTTTGTAAATCATTTGGTTTATGACCAAGAAAACCAATCAATTTATCAATGATAAAATTTTAAACTATTACATTATCCCCACATGTACAATTAATTTTAATTTTCTGAATATTCACTTCCAACAAGGAATGTCAACAGGACAGTGGAGGGAAAACATTTTCTAATAAAGAAATCTGCTTTGAAATATTCTGTGAATCAACTGGTTTACAGCCAGAGATATAATAGAGTGACCAAAAGTATTAGTGCAGTTTTAAATTCTAATAGCATAAAATTGCACTGAGATTTCCGGGACATCCTGTGTAACTCATCTTAAATCTGAAGATAAAAGCATATAAACACTACTAAAAATTTTAAAGCAGGCTCAAGCTCAGATTAAAATATAGAGAAGAAAAATTTTTTTAAATATGTAGCAAATGAACATTAGGTAGTTTTTTTTTTCTACAATACATCTGATTGCAAAAAGGAAATCATTAATATAACAGAAAAAGATATCTTATGGGTGGTGTAAGCATCCTCTCCTACAGTGAGCAGAATTTGACTGTTATGTAAAAATATTAAAGCTATCAGCTGTCTCTAAGATCAGATTAGTTATTTAATGAATAACAAATGATCTAAATTGAGATTTCAAAATTCAGAGAAAGGATGAAGGAGCACTATTTTACTTAAGTGCCATTCCTAGTCATCCAAATTTTCTAGTTCTGCATACTAATCATGGTTCACAGTTCTGAACCTCATTTCTTGACTTCAAACAAATAAATCTCCTTTTTATTGAATGGTTTGTTGTCATTGTTGGAGTTTATTTGGGTTTTTTTGGGGGCGGGGGGAGATGTCAGGTCAGCAATCTATAGAATAGGCTTGTACTGAACTGATAATACACAAAGATGAGATATTAAATAAAAATTATTAAAATTAATTATTAAAAAGTTTAAGTAATGACTTAGAAATCTTCACAATATATAAATACATTCAACATACACTACTAGCTTGTTGTAAAATAGAAAAAAACCTGGATGATCCTATGACTCTAAGACCTAGGTTCAAACCAGGGAAGTGCCACTTTCTAGATTTGTGAACTTAAGCCATTCAGGCACTTGGTTTCATCTATTAAACATCACTAGGTGATCTCCAAAATCTTGTATAGCCCAAACAATTTGATTTTTTGGGGGGACATTTTGTTGCTATTTAACACTTGATGTCTGTGACAACGGATCTTATACTATTTTTTAATGAATTTTCTTTAATGACCGCCATCTTGAAAAAAGTATAAGATAGATGTATCGCTTGTTAAATTCTGACACCTCAAAGTAATTCATAAAAATTAAGTGAGTTACATACTTACATACTATAGATAACTATGATGGACAAAATTGGAAAACAGACCCATACAAAATTCTGTACGCATGTAAATTGCAATTGGACATCAGGCATAGGAAATGTAAATTTTCAATTTCTCAAGATACCTCAGTAATAAACTGTCTGAAAAGTACTTTATTTTTTAACTTACATTTTGATATCCCTTCCTGCACATTTATAGAACCTATTCCCTAAGAGTAAGCTAATACATAACTACTGTTTTACAGTCTAGCAAGTAACCTTAAGTTTATTTCATAACATATAATCAAGCAACATACAGTAATTGAAGCACACTGAAAACAGCAGTTACAAGCTAATTAACATTAGTGGAAACACTTCTCCCAAAGAATCAAAAAAGACAAAGATTTCATGATAAAATATAGTTTGGTAAAAATGCCACTTTTCAGTTATGCAAAAAAATCAAAGATTTGAGCATACCATTAATACCAAGGAATTTACAATCTAGATCTATCAAATTTTATTATTATTGGACTAATAGCTACATCTGTCTCTTCACTGAACAATGATAATAACATGTAAATAAACTAGACTGTTCACCTCCAAGACCAGAACTAGAAATTTGGTCAAATGATCACATCATACATTTTTTTTTCCTGTGGCGGTACTCTATTTCATCAATAGCAGCTACAGTGCTGTTATCAGAGCACTTGACCTCTGACTAGGGCAGCATACAGAAGAAAAGCAGCTTCAGCAATTGTGCTGTTTCACCCCTCAAACAGCAGGGAGCAGTAAGATGGCCAGCACCTTTTCTGAACAAAGACAATGTAATACTTCAATAAAATACTAAGCCTTCAAGTTCCTCCAGACACAAAACTGCTACAAGTTATTTCTCTATCAAACTGCCATATGAGAATTTGAAAGAATCCTAATAAATAATGAATTGCCATAGACAAAGAATTTTCTTCTGGGGGAAAAGAAACCTGAAATATGTCAGTAAAAGGATAATAAAATTACATAGCTTTGAAACAGGATGAATGACTGGTTCTAAAGAGTAGTGATTAATGGTTCCTTGAAAGGCATCTCCAGTGGAGTGACCCAGGCATCTGAGCTTGTGGTTAACATTTTTGTCAATGACTTGGATAAAGGCATAGGTGGCCTACATATCAAATTTAAAGATGACACAAAGCTGGGAGGGATACCTAACACACTGGATGACAGAGTTAGACAGAGTTCAATAAGATCTTAATAGGGTAAAACATTAAGCCAAATCAAATATGAATTTAAATAGAAATAAATGGAAAAGACCTGCTTTTTTAAAAAACCAACTTCACAGGCGCCAAATGGGAAAGATGGAGATAGAGAATAGTTCATCTAAAAAAAGTTCTCAGGGTTTAGTGGACTACAAGTTCACTGGGTCAAGAGTGTAATATGGCAGCAAAGAAAGCAACCACAACCTTACCTGCATAAAGAGAGGCATGGTGCTGAGTATAAGGCAGGTGGCAATTGTGTTCTACTTTGTCCTGGTCAGACGTTTGTAATACTATTTTTAGTTATAGGTGTTACATTTTAGTAAGCACACTGATAAGCTAGAAAGGTTCCAGAGCGAGAATCAAGAATGGTGCAAGGCCTTGTGAAAATCATGTTAAATGAGAATCAGTGGAAGGAACTGGAGTTGTTTAACCTGGAGAAAAGTAGACAAGTTGTCAAGTAGAACTAGTTCTAAGTAATATGTATAATGAATCACAAGAAATGGTTGCATTATCTGAACTCTCAATGTACATTTCTACTGGGTTATAACTCATTGTTATATTTTACCTAAGTATAACTTCGTATAGTTTTCATTCAAATACACATGATCACTGGACAGGGATTCATTATTTGCATTAATCAGCATCTGACTGTATCTGAAGGGCTCTGAAGTGGAAGAAACAAACTTGCTCCACTGGGCTCTGGGGGCAGAGAATAATCGATAAAAGTTGCAAAGAAGTACATTGAGGCTGTTGTAAGAAAAACTTCCTAACATCCAAAACTATCTCAAAGAATACATTATCTTAGGAGGTTTCCCAAAGCCTGGATAACCAATTATCCATCAGTTATGTCACAGCAGGGTATAGGAAGGGTAAAATACTGAGTTCCCTTTCTTGATATTCTGTGATCTGTAATTCAACATTTATTCACCAACAGCAATGACATAGTGGATAGCAAGCTGACCTCAGAGACAGAATGGGATAGTTTCAAATCCCACTTCTAATACAGCCCCTGATTAAGTGACTTAAGCTCTCAGTGCCTTAGCCAAATCTCAGATTCTAAGTTGCAAAAGAAGTGCTCATCTGACTTGGAAAAAGGAATTTCCTCGCCAGGAAATCCCTACATCAGTGACATCATTAGTTCAGTTGAGATCACCTTACTACATACTGACAGTTATGCCACAAATCTACTGATAATAAGACCAAACATTGCTGCTGGGATGATTATCTAAAACTTTGCCATTATAGTAAAAATTTCCAGGGAGTATGCTTCATTGGCATGGCTGTTGAGAACTGAGGGTCACCTTCACTTTACTAATAGACATGAATAATGGTATCAAACTTCTTAGCCTAGCATTCAAGGCTCTCTACAATCTGGTACCACCCTACTTTTTCAGCCTTCTCCTCATATTTGCTCTTCTCCACACCACATTATCTTCCCCTCAATTCCAAATCCATCTTCTTGCCTCTGTGCCTTGGCTAATGGGGTTCTCACATATAAAATAGTCTCTCCTTCCCCAACCCCATTTGCAGAAATCCTTTTTTGTTGTTCAGTCGTTTTTCAGTCATTTCCAACTCTTCATGACCCCATTTGAGGTTTTCTTGGCAAAGATACTAGAGTGGTTTGCTATTTCGTCCTGCTCATTTTACAGATGAGGAACTAAGGTAAATGGAGTTAAGTACCTTGCCCACGGTCACACAGCTAGTAAGTTTCTGGGGCCGCACTTGAACTCAGGCCTGGCACTCTATTCACTGTACCACCTAGTTGCTGCTGTAGAAATGCTGCACATCCTTTAATGCCTAATTTAAATTTTACCTCTTCTTGACTTCATCAAACATTGATAATAGTAATAATAACAAAAATTCATACTTCTAAAGCATTTTAAGTTTACGAAGCCCTTTATCACAATAATCCTGGGAAGTAGGCTCTCTAGATATTTTTAATGCCAATTTAGAGATAAGGAAATTAAGGAGGAAAAGTGAATTGTCAATGGTGACACAAAGTATCAGAGCAAAGACTGAAACCCAGATACTCAGTCTAGTGCTCTTCCCATAATCTCAAGCTACCTATTCTAATGTAGTTATTTTTACTCATTAAGATCTTTATTAAAGAAAGAAATTCACCTCATTTCACCTATACGGTGAGTCATCTGAAAGTCAGAGATAGTACTAGTGAAAAGCATATATTGGAAGCAACTGCAGATAAAAGGAAAAGGTCAAAAATTAATCCAGTTATAGATGGGATCAAATAGAGGCATAAATTTATTAAAATCTATTATGACAACTATTACAACAGACTAAATCAAGATGGTAGAAAACAGGTATTTCATACCTTCCCAATGACCCAAATGAACTCAGCAGTAAGGAAGATGGTACTACTTTATCTGTAAATCCATGATTGTCCAATTAATCTGTTCAAATCCTCAAGAATGGAGTACCAGGTGAAGAGAGAAAGTAAAAGAGGCTGGATGATGTAATAGGAGGGCAGAGTTTATAATCTCAAAGAGGATCATAAACATGTCTGAAAGGTTCGGAACTGCCGGATATAAGAAACTCTCAAAGTAGAAGGCAGAAGAATCAAAACATTTATTTAGGCTCCACAGTAACCAACCCATGAACCAGAAGCCCCATTTTGATATGTTGATCAAAAGCTTCCAGGCCCAATAAGTACGCCTTGCAAGAGTAACCAGGAGGCTACAGAGAAGCATGATTGCGTAAAGCAAAATCATGCTTCCCCCTCGATGGTAATAAGATTACCCACTGGCCTGAAGTCTTTGTTCAGCTTCCTCCCGTAGGTCAGCTCTGCTACTGGTAGCTCCTGCTTCAGCTGTGGCTGTAACTGTAACTGTCGCTGTAACTGTCGCTGTAACTGTTTCTGTAACTGTCGCTGTAACTGTCGCTGTAACTGTTTCTGGCTCCAACCGGAAAAGGAAAGAGAATCTTCAAGCTGTCCTCTCCCCTCTTATAGAGTTTTTGACATCATCAAGCTCCGCCTGAATGACCAGGGCTGATTGGTTCTTGAGTTGGCCCCTCCCCCTAGGGTAGAGGTTAACACCTCCCCTCAGCCAGCCCCATGACTCATCACACAGGAAGTTGTCTGCTCCCTGGAATGCTCTTTGGGCTTCCTGCCCCGGAAGAGCAAGCCACAGTGTCCAGAGGCTCAATGAGGTAAGCTGAGTCATTCAAAGAAAACAAAGGCCATTCTGGCTACAGATGACTACTCAGGTGTCTAACTTTCAAATTCTGTGGGGGGTTTAGTTTAGTTAACTGGTAAGTCCACACTTAAAGGATGCTGGGGATAACCTAGGCAGGAACTATATTTTTTTTTTAATTTGAGCACAGCACAGCACAGTACATGTATTAATAAATAACTGATTGTTGGTTATTTTGTTGACTGTCCTTATAATCTCTGTGTTCTGGAAACAAAGAACTAAATCTCTAGTAAGGTGGAGTTAAGGCGGAGAGAGGGAGGAGAAGAAGGGGCTGTGTAGCACTCAGCCTGAGTGTAAGAGCTCAGCATCCAAATAGGGCCAGTTCTGTTTTCCCAAAAGCCACCTGGGGTAGAGACCTAGGCTGTTGAATTGCAAAGTGGCCAAACAGAAGGAAGCTTAAGATTCTTTGAGATCTTGCCCATAGGGATAATGGTGGGGAAAAAAAGGTTGAAAATTCCAAAGACTTCCAGAGGAAGAAAACTCAAAGACATCTAGTAAAAGGAGACAAATCAAATGTTAACAGCCAAAGGAAGTATTGCCTCCAGATCTATTAAACAAGTTCAGGCCATCTACTGGAGGAAAAGAAAATAAAGGAAAACAATTCAAAACTTGACATGGAGGACCCTATGGAATTTAAGGAGAACAGGGAACCACTACACCCTGTTTCTGAGGAGCTTAGAAGAAAAATGAGAATTATGACAGCAGAATGTATGGCCTGCAAAGCAATAAATAAGCAGAAGAGAAAAACTTAAATCTGCAATGGTGAGTCTCACCAAAGAACAAAAGAGCAAATAATGGTTTGGGAATGCAAAGACAATTTGGAAGAAGAAAAGCAAAACAACAATAACAATAAAAGAAAATATTCTCTCTATCCAAGAGATACAGATCTCAAAGACAGGGTGTGTAGAGACAACCAATCTAAGGATCATAGGTTTCACAGAAGAAAATAAGTCAAAAATGTAAACATCATGTTGAAAGAAATAACACAAGAAAATTGCCCAGAAAGCCAATTGAAAGAATCCATGAATCACCCCCTTAAAAACAAAACAAAAACAAACAAACAAGAAAATACAAGGATACAAACTCCAAGATACATCATGGTAAAATTTAGCGATTTGATTCAGAAACACCAAGTTCAACAAGCAACCAGAAAGAGACTGTCAAATACAAAGCAAATTCAATTAACAGAAGACTATCATGCACTCACCAGAAAACACAAGAAGGACTAGAATGGAATGTGTTCGAAAGAGAAGTGGAGCACAGGAGGAAGTCCAGGGTGACTTACCTTTCAAATCTGAGCTTAAACATAAATGAAAAAAAGAGGGACTTCAATAATAAGGAGGGATTTTAAAATATTCTTAGAAAGAAAACCAGACTTGAGGAAATTATTTACTCCTCAAACGCCTGAGACAACATAAATGAGGGAGATGAAGATATGCAGCAGCTAAGGAAAACAACTGCAACAGAGAGAGACAGTAAAAAGACCATTAAGAGGTTCTAAACGTACACAAGGAGACAGAATGAAAGCATGAGTTAGGGAGAGGTAACTCTGGAGAGGCAGGTTTAGGGCAACAGAAACAGAACCTTGCAACACCTTAACTACAGGTAAATCAAGGTTTTTGGTGGGGCTACATTACAAAATGAGAGGGTGAGGAGAGTGAAGCTACGGAGCGGAGTGTGATGTTCTTGGGTAAAATTGAGAACTAGGAATGAGGGGAAAGTGATCCCTGTGGCCTCTCAGGAAAAAAAAAAGGGCCTACAGATGAGTTGGGGAAGAGATGGAAAGAAGGAAAGAAAAGGGTTAAGAAGGAGGCCTTGCTTTGGTGCTGGGAGGGAGTTCTATTGGTGAGTGCCCCCTCTTCCCTTCCTACAAAACTGCTTTTTCTTGCCACTTTTATGTGAAATGATTTACTCAATTCTATCTCTCCCTTTCTCCCTCTCTCAATATATTCCTCTCTCACCCCTTAAATTTATTTTATTGTTTTAGACATTATCCCTTCATATTCAACTCACCCTGTGCCCTCTGTCTATACATATGTATATTTCCTTCAACTACCCTAATACTGAGAAAGGTCTCATGAATTACACACATAGTCTTTCCATGTAGGAATGTAATCAAAACAGTTCAACTTTAGTAAGTCCCTTATGATTTCTCTTTCTTGCTTACCTTTTCATGCTTCTCTTGATTCTTGTATTTGAAAGTCAAATTTTCTATTCAGCTCTGATCTTTTCATTGAGAAAGCTTGTAAGTCCTCTATTTTACTGAAACTCCATATTTTGCCTTGAAGCATGATACTCTGTTTTGCTGGGTGGGTGATTCTTGGTTTTAATACTAGCTCCATTGACCCCTGGAATATCATATTTTAAGCCCTTCTATCCCTTAATGTAGAAGCTGCTAGATCTTGTATTATTCTGATTGTGTTTCCACAATACTCAAATTGTTTCTTTCTGGCTGCTTGCAGTATTTTCCCCTTTACCTGGGAACTCTGGAATTTGGCTACAATATTCCTTCTTTTTGGGATCTTTTTCAAGAGGCTATTGGTGGATTCTTCCAATTTCCATTTTACCCTCTGGTTCTAGAATATCAGGGCATTTTTCCTTGATAATTTCTTGAAAGATGATGTCTAGGCTCTTCTTTTGATCATGGCTTTCAGGTAGTGCAATAATTTTTAAATTACCTCTCCTGGATCTGTTTTCTAGGTCAGTGGTTTTTCCAATGAGATTTCATATTGTCTTCCACTTTTTCATTCCTTTTGTTCTGTTTTAGAATATCTTGATTTCTCATAAAGTCATTAGCTTCCACTTGCTCCAATCTAATTCAGTGGTCTTACGGACCTCCTTTTCCATTTTGCTAATTCTACCTTTCAAGGCATTCTTCTCCTCATTGGCTTTTTGGAGCATCTTTGCCATTTGAGTTAGTCTATTTTTTAAGGTGTTATTTTCTTCAATATTATTTGGGTCTCCTTTAGCAAGTCATTGACTTGTTTTTCATGATTTTCTTGCATCACTCTCATTTCTCTTCCCAATTTTTGCTCTACTTCTCTTACCTGCTTTTCCAAATCCTCTTTGAGCTCTTCCATCACCTGAGACCAATTCATATTTATCTTGGAGGCTTTTGATGTAGGCTCTTTGACTTTGTTGACTTCTTCTGGCTGTATGATTTGATCTTCTTTGTCACCAAAAAAAGATTTTAGAGTCTGGGTCCATTTTCACTGCCTGTTCATATTTGCAGCCAACTACTTAACCTTTGAGCTTTTTTGTCAGGTTGTGACTGCTTGCAGAGTAGAGAGTACTTTGTCCCAAGCTTTAGGGGCTGCCCTGCTGTTTTCAGAGCTACTTCTACTCCACCATCACAGCACACTCTTCCACAGCAGCGCTCCTCCTCCCCCAACAACCACCAACCAGGACCGTAATTCAGATCCAAGCAGGGCAAAGCAAGAATGGAAATGATGAAAAGAAGTAAGAATGAAGAAAGAATGGCACTTCTAAACTTCAAACTATAAAAAGGGGTAGTCATCAGCCATCTGGAATTGGTTTTAAAAGAGAGAGATTGATCAATGGAACAGACTAGACAAGGGAGAATAAGAAACAACATAATTCAATAAACCCTTGTTTGATAAAGCAGAAAACAAAAATTACCTAGGAAAGAATACCTTTTGTGATAAAAACCGCTAAGCAAACTGGAAAGCACTCTGGCAGAAACTAGCCTTTGATCAAAATCTCAAACCACATTCCATAATACATTACTTTAACATTAAAGATCATATTATAAAAAAAAAAAATTTTAAAGGACATACATTTCTCACAGCTATGGGTTAAAAATGTATTCCTAGTCAAACAAGAGATAGCAGCAATTTGGAAAATTAGAATAAATATGAAAACTGAAAAGTTTCTCAACAGACAAAATTAATGCACCATTGATAAGAAGGGAAGTGACTGAATAGGAAAAAAATTTATACATCAAATTTCTTTGATAATAGTTTGGAATTCAAGATATATAAACAATTTAAAAACAAATATAAGAGTAATAGCCATTCTGAATAGAAAAATGGTCAAACGATGTGAACAAATACCTCTCAATGGAAAAATTTTAAAGTATTCACAACCTCGCAATGCTCCAAATTACTAATAACAAGAGAAATACAAATCAAAACCTTGAGGTTTTACCTCCCACCCTGCGAAATAGACAAAGATGACAAAATGGCAATAGTATATGTGGGAGGGGCTGTGGAATGATAGGCACACATACATTATTGGCAGAGCTGGGAAACATTACAGCCACTTTAGAAAGGAATTTGAAATTATACAAATAAAGAAAAATGTTGGTATCATTTGAACTAGAAACTCTAATGCTAGGCCTACTATAATGGTAATTAGGGCAGGACTTTCTGCTGTTCTTTTCTTGTGACAGCTAAGGCTGTCAAGTGCCTTTGATGAGTCTAGCCTTTGTTTCAATGGGGTAGGTAAAGTGGGATCTTATGTCTTGGAATACTTCTCAGCACTGGGGATTTAAGAGAATCATTGATTTGTATATGATATGATGCTTTCCCACACCCTGGATGGTGAGCATCAACCCACCAGGATCTGAACCAGGTATATGTGCTGGAAGGTTAGTGTTTCACTTTTGGAAGTACACTCCTTGAAAAAGTGACATGACTCTGGGCAAGCCATTGAAAAAGCGTCTCCCCAGCTTTGATAACCCAGGCAGATGTTGACGCTTCTCTGGTAACTATGAATTGTGATTTGATCAGACAAGGTCTGTCTGTTGATGCTTGTAATTTCTGTTTGTATTTGCCCTGAAGTTCAGGGGACTGATCTTTTCCCCCTGAACTAAGTGAATTTTGTGTGTGTGTGTGTGTGTGTGTGTGTGTGTAAAAATATGTTTAATTAAACTGAGACTGTTAACCCCTTAAAGTTGCTTTCCTTAGAAAAGAACATCAAAGAACTTGTGTTGGCAGCCCTTCTGTGTATTCTTGTTGTTGGTCTTACACAGCCACGGTAGCTGCTAGCAACACTGTTTTTAGACCTAAAGCACTAAAGAAGCCACTAATAAGAAGAAAGTTCCTGTATGTTCCAAAATATTTACAACGGCACTTTAATTAGAAACAAAGCAGATTTCTACAGACTGGAGAAGGGTTAAACAAATTGTGGTATATGTATGCAACAGAATACTGCTATACGGCAAAAAAAAAAAAAATAGCGTATGTGTTGAAAACAAAGAAGTGTGGAAAAATGTGTATGAATTGATTCAGAGCAAACAGAGCCAAGAAAACGACATTCACAATAACCACAACAATGCAAATGGAAAGAACAACCATACAGGAAAAAAACAAAAGTGAATATAACAAAATAAAGATCAAGAATGATTCAAATGAAGAAACATGAGAAGATAACCACCATCCACTCCTTCTCAGAGGTGGGAAAACTACAGGTGTTAAACATTTTACATCTTTTCAGACTTTTTCAAGTTATTGATCAGTTGGGCTAATTTCCCCCCCTCTTTCTTTTTCTTTTGTCTTTAAAAATACGATCTGTTATGTGGGATGGCTCTGCAGAACATGGAAGGGGACGGATACTGTGGACAGTTATGAAGATGTAAAAAAGAGAAGACATCAATAAAAACTTATTTTTAAAAATCATTTAAAAAGCATTAAAAATAGAGGCTATGCAAAAGTAATATATTTCCTAAAAGCATATTCTCCCTTCACCTCTGCTGCTAAAAAGCTAGTGACATTTTTTTGCTACTATTTAATTCAACTGCATTCAACAAACATTCATTAAGGATATATTATGTACAATGTGCTATAAACACTAAAAATAACTTAGTCCCTGCTCCCAAGTAATCGATAATCTAAGATCTACATAAATGATTTTAACAGAAGTAGGGAAATACTATACATAAGTCATAGATCACAGATCTAGGGCAGGAACAGACCTCAGAGATCATATTGTCCAACCCCTTCATTTTAAGATGAGGAAACTGAGGACCAGAGAAGTGATATTAGTTGCCCAACATCACAAAGATAGTAAGTGTCAGAAGCAGGGATTCAAACCCTGAATTCTTGCCAAAGGAGAAATGGGGCACTGACCAAGAAAGGACCAATTCAATACAACAAAATTCATTAAGGACGTGCTATGAACAAGGAAAGCACTGGTAGGTTCTGGAAACATAAAGCAAAATATGAAAGGATACCTGGCCTCCATAAGCTTACATTAAACTAGGGAGATTCAATAAGGTCTATTATGTGTATTCTATGCAAGGCATTGTGATACAAGGGTTAAAAACAAGACTTCTGGCTCTCAAGCAAGTTGAAGCCAGGTCATTGGGAGCCTTGAATTCCAATTAAAAAGCATTTACTAGAGTCAACATAATGTAAGGGATAGAACACTGGACTTGGAGTCAGCAAGACTTGGGTACAGATGCTCCCTCAGCCCGACATGAGCTGCATGACCATGCACAAGTCACATAATGACACTCAGACTGTTTCTCCATCTGTAAAATGAGGGTGATAATAGCTGTAGTACTTACCTAACAATTGTCCAGAGGATCAAATAATGTATGTAAACCTTAAAGTAATACAGGACAATTACGGTTTTTATTATTTTTATTATTACTTTATAAAGTTATTTTTATTATTATTACCTACTATGTGCAGAGCACTGCATTAAACACTGGTGATAAAAAGCCAAAAAGCACATAGAATTAGCCTCAATGTAAGGGTGAACAATCTGTATCTTATCATGTATGGAGAAGCATGCTACTGAGTGAGTGACCAGTGAAGTGAAATGCTAAGAGCCATATAACAGAAAGTATTCTCTGGTAGGAATAATACATTACAGAAGGGAGACCCTGAAACCAGGTAAAAGAGAATTATGGTAATATATGTAATAGGAACCTGAATCAAGATGGGGGCAAAGGAAGGAAGGAAGTCACATAAATGTAAAAAATATAGTAGTCTCTCCAACCCACTACAAGAAAAAGCTCTGGGAAAGCTCAAATATACATACATACGTACGTACATACATACATACAATCCTGAGTTGCCCTGTGAGAGGTAAGACCAGCAGTAAAAGAGGAAGTCCCCTTTCCACTAGCAGAGGGTTGAATGTCAATGCTAAATCCTAAAATGCCTGCAATCACCTAACTATACTAATATCTAGTCCACATCACTCTTTTACCTAAATCAAGGTAAACTATATCAGCTAGTTCTCTTGATGCTGTCAATGAAAGTAAGTAAGGTAATTCTGACACTATTTGTTCTTGATGAAGCAAGACATGCTTGCTCTATGTGATCACTGCCTCATTTTCTAAATGTGTAATAACCATCTTTTGATAATACAATCTAATATCATGCCTGTATTTTGAAGCTTTCTTTTCTCTACTTGTCCTGCTTATGAACTCCCCAACAGTTATTTTTATTCAGTCCTTTCCAATCCAAGTCCTTGTTAAAGGACAAAACAAAGTTAAGAGTCAAGAAGCTTTGACACTACTCTTTTCTGCAATATACCTTTTGTTTTTTAAAAGAAACACTTTTGGCCCTAGCTTTCTTTGCCAACCACAGCCCATTTTAAGCTTTAGTACTCCAGAAATTTGTCTAACTGCACTGTTCCATGTTTTCACTTGCATCTTCTGCTGCCTGTCCTTAGTTCCATCGCCTGTGTCTTTATCAAATCCAAATTATGGTTGAGGTCTACCTGTAAGTACAGCAGTCTCTTTAAACAACTCCCCTTTTTCTTCCTCGGGCAATTTTTCTTTTATCCTTTCTTGGTTTTGTGCCTTTCTTTTCTATCTTTTGCTTACATCCTCTTAAAATCTCAGCTCTTCAGAAATATCCCTGTGTGGCTACATCTTTGTCAGCTATATATATATATATATATATTTTTTTTTTTTTTTTGCTTTTTGGCAGGGCAGTTGGGGTTAAGTGACTTGCCCAAGGTCACACAGCTAGTACATGTGTCAAGTGTCTGAGGCCGGATTTGAACTCAGGTCCTCCTGACTCCAGGGCCGGTGCTCTACTGACTGCGCCACCTAGCTGCCCCAATCAGCTATATATTTTCATCCTCATTGGAATCATTCATAATAGTACTGTCAAACTTTCTGAGACTGCTCTTCACAGCTTTTGAATCTGAGGCTGCGGTACTAAAGCTGTCAAAAACTTTTTAAAATTTCATTTACTAAAGTTTAGGTAATATGTCCAACTATACCCCTGATCACATTACACTCCTGACTTCTTTTCCCACGGCTTCCAATTTCATCATTCAAGTGAAACTGCTCTCTCTAATGTTTCCAAAGATCTCTTAATTATGAAATAATTTTATCAAAAAATTTTCCCAAGTCTCATCCTAGTGACATTTCTGCAGCATCTGACACTGTAGGGCAAGCTTCTCTCTCTGAATAATTTCTCCTCTATGAATTTTCATGAAACAATTCTGTTCCGAATCTTTATCCACGTCATTTGCACTGGGGAACAGTGAGTTTTCCCAAAAGGTCTATCTTGGGACTTTTTCTCTTTTTCATCTACACTATCTCACTTAGTGAGCTCATTAGCTCCCAAGGGTTCAATTTGTTTTGCTTGACAATGCATTTTTGTTATAAGAATTCTTCCATAACCCTCCACCACCACCGTACCCAGTGGGTAGAGAGAGAAAATAGATTAATTTAAAATTTTTAATTTTGAAATTATTATATCTATATAAATGATTTCTAGATTCATATAACCCTAATATCTCTCTTGAGCTAGTACCGTACCACCAACTGCTTCTTGGACATCTAGAATTTGATATCCCGTAAACATATCAAACTCAACACATACAAAACAGAATTCATCATGTCATCTGACGAACCTTGACGTTTCTTTCCTCACAACACCTCTCAGCAATGACCCTTCTCTCCACTCACAGAGCTACAGCCTTCATTCAAGTCCTCACTGCCGTCTCACCTAGATTACTGAAGAGCCTCCTAACTGGTCTCTCAGAGTCATGTTTTTCCCCACTCCAATTCATCCCATCCCCCTTCCCACCCTTCACACTCACAGGCACACACGATAAACACTAGTGTGGTTCTTTATTACTCTAAAAACAAGTATAAACTTCCCTGGCATTTAAGGTTATCACAAGAAGTCCTTTTTTACCTTACTGGTCTTCTTATGCCTTACTCCCATCCCTAGTCCACAAACCAATAATACTATTTTACTTATTATTCCTCACACATGAAACTTTGCATTGGCTATCTCACAGCCAGATGCTTTCTCCTTCTTACTTAAGATTCTTAGAATCTTTGGCCTCTTTCAAGACTCAGCTTAACAAAAGCTTTCTTCCTTTCCTAGTCCTCTTGGTTAATTCTAACCCTCAAAGATTACCTTGTATCTATCTTTGTATATGCATTTTGTCTCCACATTTAGAATGTAGACTCCTTGAGGACAAGGATTATTCTGAATTTTTCTTTTAATAGCATTTAATATAGACTCGGAAACATATTAAGTACTTTATAAATCCTTGTTAACTAGATGATGGAAAAACCAACATCAGCTGAAAATGCAGGATTTTCTTGCCTTAAAACTTAGTATTAAATTTCTGTATCACATAAATTTTGATATCTCACAAAATTAGCACTTTTTCCCACAAAAATAAATCGATATTATGCCCCTCAAGTTCAAACCCATTCAAATGCATATGTTCAATGTTTCTAACATTCAATACCCTCACTGACCAATATTTATTCTTGTGAAATCTATAAGTTAGCAGAGGTATGGTGTGGTACCACCATCTCTCTCCTCCTGCTCTTAGGGCTGGTTCTCTCAATATACACTCACACTGGCAGGTCTAGGTTTCCAAGGCAGCGAACATTACCATCTGGAAAGAAGTTGTCCCAGCATGTATGGGGAATCCACTACTCACTACTGCAGTTCCTAAGCCCCCAACCACCATTTTTTTCATTTATTAAAATCAGCCCCCATGAGAAAGCATTAACTCCTTTTTTCTTGGGAAGGGGCGGGGCAGGAGAAGGCAATCAGTGTTAAGTGACTTGCCCAGGGTCACACAGCTAGTACGTGTCTAAGACCAAATTCGAACTCAGGTCCTCCTGACTCCAGGGCCGGTGCTCTATCCACCACGTCACCTAGCTGCTCCTAGAATTAATTCTTAAACACAAAATATTTACTAAATGCTAAGGCAAAAGCAATAATCAAAACCTCCCTGTGACTCAAAAGGGGAAGTGTGGTGGGGGAGGCCTGGGCCAAAAGTAGGAATAATCAAAATCATAATCAACAGAAGACAAAAGCAAGAATAATCAAAATATCATATTCCATTCATGAACTTGGGTTACTCTCCTATATGTTGGAGAAGGGTGGACACAGACCTATACAAACCTCGCAGACAGTAAGGAAACTCATGAGCATGAAGACACTCACGTCTCTAGACTGCCGATCTCAATGTCTTTAGGCCCTTGAGGAAGAATCCGGACCCTTCTGGTTCTCACTCTCCAGCAGTGCAACATCTTCCCTGTTCCCCTTAGTCAACAAAGTAGTGATAAACTCCTTTCCCTCACAACCACTCTCAATAAGCATGATGGAAAAAAAGCATGATGTCCTTAAGGGGACAAGTAGGTCACTTAAGCCAGAGGGAACCGTCAGCTTCCTCAGACCTGCAAGAGGCAAAAAATCTTTCTTTGTCCAAACAACTCCAAGTCACTTTCTCACTGCAGAACTGATTAGAAGCCCGTCTTTCCCCTTGTTTCTCCTTCTCACACCAGAGGGTAGTAGAGATGGACACAGGCACTCTTGAGCGATTTCCCTCTCTCAGGATTTATAAGGTGCCAGGGAGCAAAGCTCAATATTCTGTACACAGGGGCACAAGTCATCTCAACCAATGAGCTTCCAGCAGCTGCTCTGGCTTTTCTTTAGCCAATCAGCAAAGTAATGCTTCTCTTTCAATTAATGAGTTCCCAGAGAAGCAGCTGAAGGGTGCCACTAGCTTCTTACCGTTTCTCCTAGTGGCCTAATGCCTTAACTAACTCTGCTGCCTTAAATCAGAGCTTCCTGGTGTTCAATGGCACATCTTTACTCATCTTTAGATAAGTTCAATAAATCCATCTTTTTGTAAAGTATGAACCCAACACATAGTCCCCAAATAGTTACTGATTTATAATTTTGTGTTATAAACTTCAAAACTCTAAAAACAATAACATACAGATGAGCTAGCGGACTGAGTAATGGTAAAGTTTTGATTATTCCTTCTTTTAAAGAACAGTGCAAAATAACAATAGCACTTGCAAGAAGTGATGCCCTCCATTGCTCTGCATTCAAATAAGTTTTCACAGTACATTCACCTGAAGCCCAGCTCTCTATCCAACCCTCAGAATAAACTGTGTTCCTTCTCAACACTTTATACAGGGAATTGTTTCTCCATAAGTAGATTTTATCAGTTTTCCTCAAAGAAATGTTATTTTTTATGCCCTTTCAACAACTCAACAATTCACACAGAAAAGGAGCAGTACCTTCCATAGGAACAGAAGATGTGAAGCATAATCTCCAATATTCTTTTCTCTCTATGTTGAGGTATTTAAAAGGTAATCTGATACTAAACATGACCCAGATTTCCTCTGCATAACTCTATGAAATATTCTTTTTAATATTTCTCTAAAATTCTAAAGCATCTTAAAGAAAGTTCTAATATTTAAATTTCCATAATATATTCTACTACAACTTGTACAAAAGTTAAACTACACAGCTGAGTGTCTTATCTTTTTTTTTCCAGTAGTATCTTTTCTAAAGAAGGAAGCTACTGATTACCATTCTACTAACAAATGCAATCCTTAGTGAAAAAAAAATTTTTATTTCCTTTCTGGTTTGCCCATTAAGAAGATTAAAAATCAGGCCTATCAAAATGTTCTCTATATGGTTATTAGCTATTCTCTTACTTTTAGGTACCAGTTTCCACTTTCTGGTGGAATGTGTGCATGAAGATACACATGGGCAGACACACTCACACCCTACAGACACCCACACATGCACACCCACAGAGTAAACATAATTATTGCAACTTTCCTGGCCAGCAAGGACCCATAATACATTTTCATAAATCCAGCAAAGTATCCTGTCAAAATTCTGAGCCTGCATTTGGATTCCTCCTTGTGAAACTATGTAATTAATGTTTGCATTATCTCTATGCACATCAGATTCTCTAGTTTAAAATCTAACCTATTTTTTAAGGCATTCACAATCTGAAGTCAAATGAGAATTCCTGGCATTCATTTATGGCCAACACCAAGTTGACAAGTATTTTTGACAAGTATTCTTCCTTTAGTTACTACAAGCATGAGTTTTACAGTTGCCTAAGTAAAATACAAAATAAACATCTTCAGATAATGATGATTCCAAAATAGAAAACTATCCCTGCTCCCACTAAAAGCCTCAAGGACAGATGTACTGATTAGTAACATCACCATTGGAACTCACACCCTCTCTGAAACCCCTTGGAGGCAGATGTTCAATCTTATGATGCATCTAATTACTTATTCCCTATACTGAGGTCTAATATATTATCACCATAACACACTAAGCATAATATAAAAGAAAAAATAAGTCTAGGTTCTGTTCATGTACATGCAAAGATTTAGATTTGAAAGACAATAAAAAGATTTGTGTGTTTTTTCCTGCTTTTAATCACTGATCCACCGTATGGTTAATTCTTTTGGTATTATTGGTCTCACTACCTCGCTAAACGTTCCTATACTGTATTTTACCTTTTAGATACTGTTAGACTAAAAACCTGACAATGCTATTTTTGAAGCATTTTTTAAACAAAATATGAGATTAATTTACTTAAAAGAGTAATTCCATTCCATTAGCAGCGAAACCTGTTCACTAAAGAAATATTTGAAAGAAAATTCACTTAAAAATTATATATTAATACTGTCAACAGATTTAAAGAAATCAAAACGAATTATCTAACAAGATTTCAAGAAAAAATTGAGGTGGTAAGGATGACATGAAGATTACAGTTAAATCTGGGTTTAAAACTTACAAAATAGTCTACTTACTTTAGAAATCAATTCTTTAATCAATCATTTTTACGCTTTGTTCTCTTTTAATAACAAAAAAGGACAAGCAATGAAACAGAACCATTTCTTACATACATACAATTTCACAAAGTTAAAGTTCTCTCAAAACCCCAATCTAATAAAGGTACAATTATTCTTCATATGAAATTTTCTATTTTTCTCTTTTCCCCCTAACTTACTTTATAAGGAGGGAAAATTTTGTAATTGTATTTTTAAAAGAACTCTGAAATAAACATAAAAATTACTTTTCACACTAGCCAACAAAATGGAGGAAAAAAACTTTCACAGACAGTTCACAGAAAAAAAACAACTTGTCATGTTAAACAGTAGTCAATAGCTGTATATAATCAGTAAACAAATTCGGCTCCATGGAAAAAGAACTACATCACCATTTAGTGGTTGCAATTTAGATTATTCTAGCGTGTAATACTTTAATTGTATAAAACAAAGCTAGTGTCACAAACACAAAAGAACTTCTTGCAAAGCAAGCACCATAAGTAATTTTTATGCTGCCACAGAAGGCTGACAAGTGATGAGCACTTTGTTCAAATTTATACACTTATGCACATAAGGCAACAGGTGGTTTGTAAAAAAGAAAACACTGAAAAGAAGCTTGTTAACTCTTCCTGATCAACATTTTTATAATATGCCTTGAAAGAAGAACTCCTAAAATCTTTCCCAAGCTCTTGTATAGAAAAATTTTATATTTCAAAGTTTAAAAGGGATGAAGCTGCAATACTTCAAGATTACTACAGTAAAAGACAATATCATCAACAAATGTCTATGGTTTAGCAATTCAGACTCTACCCTGTTCAAATAAACAAGATAAGATCTTTATTAACTGACATCTGGGAATTACTACTCAGAGCAGGAAAAACCTTCAAAAACAGCTCTTTAGGCTTAATCAGCTATATGTTAGCGCCATATTTTTCTAACTGATGGAGAAATTTAGGACAGCTGGCAAGGTCCCGAATGACCAGACAAAAATAAATAAATAAATGATACGGTCTGTAGACCAACAGTCTGGTATTTTAACAAGAAGTATACCTTTCCTAGGTGGCTCAGTGGATAGAGTGCCAGGCCTGTGGGCAGAAAGGCTCATCTGTTGGGAGTTCAAATCCGGATTCAGATACTTATGAGCTCTGTGACCCTGGGCAAGTCACTTAACTCCGTTTGCCTCAGTCCCCTCATCTGTAAAATGAAACAGCAAACCACTCCAGTATCTTTGCCAAGAAAATCCCAAATGGGATCAGGAAGAGTCAGACATTAATGAAAAACAACGACAACAATACCTTTCCTTCATATCACATCTTAATAAGCCAGAATAAAAGTTTTCCCAAAATAAAGGAAGATCCCAAGAAAATGAGTTATGAAATGACTAACAGAACAGATAGTTTAGGAGTACCTAAGTTACAGAGTACTCCTACTTTCCTTAAATATCTTTGCCAATTCTTTAAACTTCATGAAAAGCAAACTGAATAAAGAGTAACAGAGTGAGCTGCAACATTGGAATCTCCTTTCCTTACACTTTTCCCATTACTTCATTCCCAAATCTGCTTTTAGTGCCTTTCCCCTGAGATTATCTCCTGTTTATCCGGTAAATATCATATTTCTACACTGTTATCTGCTTTTTTTTTTCCTCCATTAGACAGTGAGTTCCTGAAAGCAAAGCTTTTTGCCATTCTCTGTACCCTCAGCTATTAACGCAGTACATGGCACCTAGCAGGCACTTAATAAATACTTCTGACTTGACTGAGATCCAGTTCCTCAATTCTTCCCAGATCTCCAAGGTCTCATCTTTGTAAAATTCTCTTTCCTCATAGTGTTGGGCCTACATTTAAACAGGCACTTCCTTCAACCTTCAATCCCTTATGCCCTTGCCTTTACCTTTCAATGTTCAAACTACCAATCTTAAATCCTGGGTTGGCCCCACCATCTAAGTCTTCTCAATGTTGCTGAAATATCCAAAACCTGCTGACTAGATCTGCAATTCAAAGAAATTCATCTGAGAGAGTAGGGAGGGGGAACCATTGAGAGACTAGTCCCAGAATGAGAGGACATCTCTCACTCTTTACAAGACCTTCTGGAGCAATCGTCTCCTGAGCTTCTACAGGATTGAAACTCATTTATAACAGCAGTCAAACATGAGGAAGCATGGAATTTTACTCTTCAATCTCAGCACCTTGGAGGCCAAACTTTGTTTGCCCCATGCTACTTACAGCATTTCTGAGTTTTCTATTTTTTATGCCTCTACACCTGAAAACTGTATTATATCTTCACTTCCCACCTCCTCTGCAACAGTTTCAAATGATGAGATGTTCTCCTTCCCAAGGAAAAGAGCCTCTCTTGGGCATCTGACCCGGTCACCTCCCTTTCTATATCCTTTAGAAGCTTGTCTCACTGATGTGTTCAAAAACTCTCTCATGTGTTCAGAAACTTTATCATTCTGGGCAAGATGGAAACATATGGGAAAGACAAGTACAAAGTTAGATGAATACAGATATGCTGACTGAATGGATCTCAAAGACTAAAAGAATCCATAAATAAGAACTGATAAAGCCATACTATGTGCAAGGCATCACAAACTAGGTACCAGGATAAAAACAAATTAATCCCTGACCTCAAGGATAAATTAAGTTCAATGCCAATTTGCAGGAAGGTCACTAGAGTAGCGGCCCAATGATCTGTGCTCTTTAACATTTTTATTAGTGCCTCAAATAACAAGTTGCTCAAAATTGTATAAGTATTTGAAGCAATATCCACTGGCTTCAAAAGTTCTTTCCAGTAAAACATTAAGTCTTGCTAATAAATTCTTGGTCATGTACATGTACAGTCTCCAAGGCCTCCTCCAACTCTGAGGCTGTATAATTTTCTGTATCCTTTTCTACATCCATCATTTATAAGGATCTTGGAATACGGAGATAAGAAAGCAGAATTCCCAACCTCATGGAGTTTTCCACTAAGAGAAATGATAAGTATACATGATCTTTTAAAGTTACAGAGTATATTTCAGGCACGGCTTGCTTGCATACACAGAGTTAGGAGACAGTTACAGAATTGATAAATTCCTAAAAAGTTGCCTAAATAAAATATCTTCTTAAATATTATTTACTGCCCTGGTTATTTCAGAGGTGCTCTATAAATCAATACTTACCATAAAATAACCAAGGACAATGCCAATATACAAGTTTCGAACGAGCCATATGAAGAAGAAATAAGGATGGGGAAGTGCATTTTAAGCATGACAGATATCAGTGAAAAGGCATCATGGGCAAGGAACAGCAATGACACCAGTGTCTCTGCATCCAAGCATATATGGAGGGTAGTTAAGTGCTAGCTAAGAGTGGAAAAATGGAAGATGCCAGATGGTGAAAGGCTTTTTTTTTTTGGGGGGGGGGGGGGAAGCCCCACATTGGCTGCAATCGGGCTTAAGTGACTTGCCCAGTGTCACACATCTAGTAAGTGTCTGAGTTCAAATTTGAACTCAGGCCCTCCTGACTCTAAGGTCAGTGCTATATCCATTCGGTCACCTAGCTGCCCCTGGTGAAAGGCTTTAAAAGCAAAACAGAAGATTTTATATGTGATCCTAGGGAAAAAGGGAGCTACTTGAGTCTAATAAGTGTGTGACATAGTCAGACTTGCAATTTAAGAATATTGGTTTGGCAACTAAGCAAAGAATGGACTGGAATGAGGAGACACTTGAGTAGGAAAGACCAAGCTATTAAATAGTCCAAGCAAGAGGTGATAAGATCCTGCACTCAGGTGGCAACTATGTGAGTAAGGAAAGGGGGACATCTATGAATGATGTTGTGAAGGCAGAAAGTTGCATCGTACATTATAAACAAAAAAAAAACATTCTCTGTCTTCATTCAAGCAGGGGGAAACAACATGTATTCAGATAAGTTACTACAACTAGGAAAATTAAAAAGTAACTGATGATGGCGGAGGGGGGGGGCGGGGGGGGATGCACCAGCTTGCGGGGAAAGTGGCCCAAGAAGCGCTTCATGAATGTAGTATTCAGGGAGATGAAAAAGGAGAAGGAGAGAGGAGAGGGAACACTTTGGGACTCTGAAGATTGCCTAATCAATGAAAGGCATTTCCACACCAAAGGTTCCAAAAATGAATGAAAACATGGGTCCAGACCAAAAATAAAACTGGGCAAGAGAGGTGGAAAACACCAAGGAGGCTAAAAGCAGCAAAGTATGTACATGTATTCAATCTTGACACAAAGTTAAAAATAAAAAACTGGTTCTCGACATACAAAAGTTAGACAACCACCAAATTACACACAGAATGTTCTAACAATTACAAGTATTATTATATTTAACTAGGTAATGTACAAATTACATTACCTAGTTGTCAATCTATTTTCTCAAATGTTCCAACACACAAGATGCTATTCCTCTCTGATCCAAGTTCCAAGAGGCCTCCTCACAACTTGCATAGCTCCTCTCCCTCCTATAGCATTAAGCACTCATCCACTTCTAGAGTGTCCAGACTCAACCTCAGACACAGCCCTTCTCTCTTAGAGAAGTGTTGGCAGGTGAGCATGCCACGCACTGTCGGGAAGTTCAGCATGCATCGGCAGGAATACATGCGTGTAATGACTTGTTTACAATACAATACTATACAGTTACATGACACAATATTGCATCATCAAAATTTCAACGCAGGAAAAAAACAAATTTACAATAAATTATTAAATTTAAGATGTGTCACATTCTTTAAAAATGTTTTAATCTTTTTGAAATGACACAAATTTCAAAAAACTGTTAAAGGGTTAAACAAAATAGATTTCCAGAGGGGTGCTGAGTAATTTTTGTTTGAAAAGGGGCCAGTAGGCCAAATAAGTTTGGGAACCTCTGGATTAGATGATTCCTGAGGCTAATTCTAGCTCTAGGTTTTTTGGATTCTGTAAATATTTACCACAAACAGAAATTGTGCCCACATGGTACAGCTTAAAAATTCATTTAACATAAACAAAGAAAAAAAACCCCAATCTTAATTTTTTTCCATGAAGTCATTTCCTTTTATTAAGTGGAATCTATAGGTAAAGAGATTTAAGTAGGACATGGTATTATTATACTTCAAACAGTTATAAAAGTGCAACTTAATAAAAGGACTGATAATCTCATACTGCATGTTAAGAAATATAAGGGTTAAGAAATATAATGCTGCTATTCTTAAAACAAAGAACTTTTTATGACCAATAATATTTATGATCTGGTTTACTACTATCAAATTGAATAAACTACACTCAGAGTTGTGTTCAGTAACCTGGTCTATTAAAAACAATATTTATTATTTATACCAAACAGCTGTTTAGGAGACAGCTAGCTGTCTAATACAGAGGACCATACTACCAAACAAGCATCTGATATAGATACAAAAATTCTGAAGGGTATATGTGCTCACAAAGACAATTTCAGAAAGTTCTTCATGAAAATTACGAACCAAAATAAAGTCAAGAGTAATATTCTAATATTAAAACTAATGGGAAACTTTTGTTCTGATTCTTCTTTCACAACATGATTAATAAGGAAATATACTCAGTATGATTGTACATAGTCTATATCAGACTGCATGCTGTCTTTGGGAGAGGAAAGAGCACAAACGGGAGAAAATCTAGAACTCAAAATCTTATAAAAATGAATGTTGAAAACCAAAAATAAATTAAATAAACAAAATTAATGGGGAAGAGAAATTGCTAAGCACCAAAATCAATGTAATAATCTCAGAAATTAAGTTGTAGCAGAAGTTTGTTTCACAAAAAAGTTTTATGATAAGGAAGCATTAATTGTTTACTTCAAAGTTCTATTTCATATTACCTAGTTTTTCAACATAGAATAGGATAGTAACTGAATTTGTAATTTCATTGGCACAGGGAAGTGCCAAAGAGGATACCCTGACAACCAATGCGGGTCATTCAGCACCTTCTCTGCATTTTATAGATTCTTAAGAGAGTTGCCTAAAGCATCAAGGAGATGAATGAATAACCCAGGGTCACAAAGCTATTATGTGTCAGAAGTGGAGTTTGAACCTAGATCTTCCGGGCTTCAAGATCAGCTATTTATCCACTGTATTACATGGCCTCTCTAGTTACTTAATAAGACTTTTTAAATTATTACTTTTACAAACTAAACTTAAATACTTTTATATCAGTGTCCATTAACTAGAAAAATTTTAATTCAAAACTTAATGCTAGAAAATGAAGAAAAATCCCCAAGTACTCAAAATCCATCTAAATATTGTTGCGTTATCGAAAAAAGCAGAGACTGACAATAGTCTGAAAAGAGTGCATGCAGTTGGCTGTTTTTGGCAGATGATAGTAAATAAACTGAAACCTCAAAAAATGCATGAAACAAGGTGGTTAGGAAAAGGAAAATTCCTCAGTGACTCTATATAAGACCACCATGAGTGTAAGGATATATTTATGCAATTATATTGTAAATAGTTTTTCACATATTCAAAAGCTTTAAAAAAGAATGTTGGAATGGAAGACACAAAGAAGGAAATGTTCACTACTGCTACAATGTTTTTCATAGTAAACAGAACTTGGTTATTAGAGATGCATTGTATATTTAGATGAGAACCACTGCATAATTATTTAACCCATTGTATTTGTGCTAAAGAAACAAAGAAAACATATGGTTCTTGGTCAAACTGTTTACTGCAATCCAATACCAGATTAATCTAATAAATACTGCTGAAATAGAAAATTACAGGACCCAAGAAAAAACTCTATTCAACACATAACTAGCATTATTTCAGGGTATAATTAAAGACAGCTTTATATTGGCAATGTGGGTCTGGGCAAAAATGTGCAACCCATTTTAAACCTCCAAATGAAGTGCTTATGAAAAAAAGCCACTTAACACCAGTATGTATCAGTCTCAAAGGTGACCAACAAAAACTGATGAAGATACAACTTGGTTGGCTGCCATATACTCAAATGAAAAGGTTTAGGTAGAGTTTTGTTTTTTAAAACTAATTGTTTTTCATGTTGAACGTCAAGAAAGTAACTTTTTCTAAAATATATTATTATCCCAAATGTGACACACCACGTATTCCATTTTTCATACTATTATCAGTATTAGAATAAAATGACCAAGTTTGGAGTCAAAGCAGTGTGACTGTTCTTGGAGCTTTGATTTTGCGTTGATAATTGCCTAAGATTTCCAATTGTTGCAACATCTTTAACAATGATAAATATGAACATAAGCTCACAGTTGAACAGTAGTACCCTTATCAAAAAGTGTCATAAAATCAGGAAGCCCATTTTCGGGGGGAAAAAATAGCTCAAAAAGAAAAAATGCTAGATGAAAATTAAGCTACAAATATGGTAAAACAATGATGTTGTGAAATCAGGCAGAAGGAAACTGTATGAGTTGATTGTATTTTTAACTTGATTTAAAACAGCTATCCCAAAAAAGCATTAAGTATTTTCTTAACAAGGCAGATAAAAGTTGGGAGAAGTAGGATGATCTGTAAACTGGACCACACTCACTCATAGGTCACCCAATCTCAATAGGCTACTTAACTCATTGCTATATATTTACTTTATTAAGTCCAAGTTCTATAATGTTCTAGAAAGTATGGTGGATAATTTACTTTTCATTAAAAATCTGTAATGCCTTCTTATCAATTAATTAGCTCAAGCCTCCACTCCAATTCATTAAATATTATTCAATGAACCAGGGAAATCTCCTTTCATATTAAACTCCACATACACATATATATATATATATATTTAAATTAACATAAAATTATTGTACACAACAAATGAAAACAATAATAGATACACACATACAACTATTTACAATATTGTGCCTATCACCAATATCACTCCCCAAATTTACCTCAAACCCTCAAAATATCAATAGCTGACTCTTCTTCACATGTCTGGAAACACAGTCTCAAATTGTTCCATGAACCTATATAATGTCTTTTTAATATTCTTCTCTTCTCTTTAATAAATAAAAGAAACTGTCAAAGGCTGCTTACTCTCACAGAATTTTCACAGCTGTTTTATAATACCACTGTTGAAATAGTTCAAATAGGAAGATGTTATTCACCTCTTTCCTTCTTCACAGATTCTTCACAGAGCCTCACTGATCACTCTTAAAATACACCTTCCCTAAATCTCCATTAGGAGAGGTACTTATCAAGATAATTCATAAATGTCACTTCCCAATGTCAGCGTGTCTTTTTTCCAATATTCTACCTGCAACAAGGCAAGGAGACTGTAACTGTTTTTATAATCTCTATGAGAACTGTAACTGAAAGAGGGGCCACATTAGCTATTAACAAATGTCAAAATTGGCACTGAATACGCCATTATGGAAGTGATCAGACAAAAACAATTTTTAAAACAGTTCACCTATTCAAGTGGACATTATGGATGATGGGCATTAATTTGTCCATCATCATGATTCTGATTTATATAGCTCTTTAAAGATTACAAAGCATTTTCCTCATAACCATCTACTACTCTACAAGGTACTATCCCTGTTTTATAGATGATGAGAAAGAAACATAGGAAGACAAGTATGTCCTCAAAGTTACAAAGTTAGTAAGCCCAGAGCTGGGGTGCTATAATTGGGTTCTGTGCCTACAAACTTGTAAAAATTGTTTTATGTATGTATGTGTGTACACACATTTTATGGTATATAACAAGTATGTGTGTATACAGATATAAAATGATTTGTAAACCTTAGTTTTATACATATATATATTATTTCTTATAATACATGTTATAACAAATACATATATGTATATATGTCCCAAACTTGCAAAAGTCAAGTTAATTCTAAAGAAACTAGACTGTGGGCCCAGAAACTATGAAGGTAATAATCAACGTTCTTTTTAAATAATTTTGTAATCCAGAACAACCATAGATTTAGAATTGGAATACACCTCATATATCATCAAATACTAAGTGGCAAAATATCATGCCATGTAAGAGCCCAAACCAGATTAAAAATGTAATTGGGAAATGTTTAACAAAATAAATAAAAACACAAGACAACATAGATAATGTTAATTTGTGGTATTATAAGTCAGTATGACACCAGGCAGGGTTCAGTTTCTATTTGAGTTTGACACTACTGATCAAATCTAACCTTTTCATTTTCAAATGAAGAAACTGAGGCCCAGGAAGGTCAAGCAATTTGTCCAAGATCACATTTGTAGTTAGTAGCAGAGCCAAGATTGGAGTTCATGTCCTCTTAACTACAAATCCAGAATTCTTTCCACAGTACCATGTTGCCTCTTGAGAACTTCAAAACATGTATCCTAGGAAATCTGGCCCAAGGGTGAAGAAAACAGCCAAAGAAGCTAATATTTTTCCTCATTTTTTTCTCACATTAGCAAAAAGATAATGTTCACTAATCTGCCCAAGAAAAGTCTATCGTATTATTTAACCCTAGCTTAGAATCAGGCGTGAAGAAAAAATAATATTTCAGCTCATTCTGAAATTTGAGGGTCCATGCTTTTTTACCACAAGAAGGCATTTATATTACTGCAGCCAAAGGTACAAATTGTAAGAGCAGACTCCTTATGGGAGGAGCCACCAACACACGCACACAATACACACACACACACACACACACACACACACACACACACACGGTGAAAATATTTGCCTAAATAGTCCATTAGTGACATATACATCCACTTTAAGGGGGAAACAAAAGATAAAAGAATCGGCAGGGAAAAATGTTCTCCAGAATCTAATTCACTTAACATTTATTAAGGTTCCGTTAAAACTTAATGTAAACATGGTGCTAGGCTCTAAAAGAAATATCAAAAGAGACACTTATCTCTCCTCCCACCTAAGGAGTTCCCAATTGCTTTCTCTTCCCCGTATGTTTTCCTAGAGAACATTCCTTCACCTCTTCATTCAACCACCTTGGACAGGCCATTCACCAAGAGAGACATAGTTATTCAAACTGAGGAATCATTGAGTACAATCCCTCCAGTAAGATGATAGACTAGGCAGTCCTTGCCACCTACCTTGGCCTTGCACTCCTGAAATCTTCCAGGTTTTACCACTTACCCTCTTGCTATGACCTCCAAAACTCTGGGAAATGTCATTTAAGCGAACCCTGAGAACACCTACGTGGACCTCGCTACCCACTTCTCCACTGTACCTTTAGGACTTATGGGCCCTTCCATCAACCCTGCACTTTTATATGTGTTTTATTTCCCACTTAGAGAGCTCTGCCCACCATTTTTTGGGGGAGAGAGGTGGGGTTTGGGAAGGTGGGGAAGTGTCTATTTGTGTCCCTAGCACTTAGCACAATATTTGGGATGTGAAAAAAAAGTCTTAATAAATGCTTTTTCAAATTCATGCAATGCCTGTGAGAATTCCAGGGAAGAAAAGAGCTTTTCCAACTGGGGGAAATCAAGAAAGAACCTCACAGAGGAAATGACATTAGTGATAGATCTTAGAAGATTGATAGGTTTAAAATAGGTGCAATTTACAGGGAGGGCAATCCAGACTATAGGAAACAGGCCAGGAAAAGTCATGTAGGTGCGGCAAAATGTGGAGCAGGTTTCAGTCTGGATACAGTAAAGCATACACAAAGGAACATGGGGTAAAATAAAACAGAGGTGGATTAAAGCAGAGTGCAGAGGGCTCAGAAAGTTACACTTGATTCTGTAGTCATCAAGAACATGTTAGCATCATTGTGCCATGATCAATATCATTGCTAAGACTTCCTTCTTAACTTCAGCAGAGTCAATAAATCCTAACAGAAATAGAAAGACGGGGGCAGCTAGGTGGCACAGTAAGTAGAGCCCCAGCCCTGAAGTCAGGAGGACCTGAGTTCAAATCCGGCCTCAGACACTGGATATATTCACTAACTGTATGACCTTGGACAAGTCACTTAACCCCAATTACCCTGCCTTCCCCCCTCCAAAAAATATTTGGGGCAGCTAGGTGGGCCAGCAAATAGAGCACCGGCCTGGAGTCAGGAGGGCCTGAGTTCAAATCCGCCCTCAGACATTTGACACACTTACTAGCTGTGTGAGCTTGGGCAAGTCACTTACCTCCAATTGCCCTGCCCTCCCCCTCCAAAAAACAAACAGAAACAGAAAAAAAAAATCCTTGACAAAAAAAAGAAATAGTACTAAAAAGAAAAAAATGGAAACATCTGTCATTAATAGCATGTGTTTCACCAGTACTATTAAAGTACCAAAGCCGCCAAGAGAAAACATAGACCTTTTGTAATCCTTTCAAAAATTCCAGAGATTTCCAAGAGTGCTTTTGGTTTCAACTCTACCTCTCTGGTCAGAATATAGCAGATATGAAAGCTATGGGACCAAAGAATAAAACGTAGCAGTGGACTGGAAAGAAGGAACGAATTGGTGTGTTTTTTCCCCAGAAAACTGAATTTTTAAAATTATAAAACCAATTCTTTATCAATCCATGTACCTGAGTTCAAGGTTGTGTGCGTGTTTGTGAGACATACATTTCTTACAACATGGTTCAGACAAAAATCAAATGTTCTTAAGACCCCAAGTGTATTTCTGCAGGCAAGTACAGTAATCAGTAGAAGACTTTATTAAGAAATAGAAAGAATTTTGTTGTCAGCCAATAAACACAAGTATAAATTGCTGAAATTGAAAATTCAAACACAAAAATGTGTGATGACAGCACTGCATCTGACTGGATGACAACCTAGCACAAAGGATTTGATGTTAGGTACTTTGAAATGTTGAAGAATACAGAATGCCTTTAAATGTTTTGTGTATCTTTCCTGATATATAGTGGGAAAGCCTTTCAACCCCAGGGGTTCAACTCCTCTTGCAGCTCACTATAAAGGTGATATATTATTAGCCCTTTAAGTTGGCAAAGCTCTTTACAAATTATCTCATTTGATCCCCACAATAATATAGTGAGTTAGCTACTATTTTCCAAATGAAGAAATCAAGGCTGAGTGAGCATAAGTGACTTGCTATTTTAACAATCCAGCTAGCAGCTTCTGTGGGGGCGTAAGATCACCCCACAGCCAGCACCCAGGAGGCTGCCGGGCACACCAGGAAAGCACAGGTTCTTTTTATCTGCTTAAACAAGGAAAGCATGGTGAAGGGGTTGACTAGCTTTCTTTAATCCAGCATTCACTTAGTTCAGGGGAGCATACATACAAGCATCAACAGACAAACCAAATACAGATTACAGTCAGCTAGTTCAAGGGAAAACAAAACCAGCACCCCAAACTTCAGAACAAAATACAAACAAATTACAAATATCAACAGACAGACCCAATACAATTCATAGTTACCAACATCTGGGCTCAGCCCGAGAGCAAGGGCTGGCCCAGAGTCATGCTCACCACTGCTCCCGCACCAACCAGAAAAGGAAAGAGGAATCTTCAAGCCGTCTTCTCCCCTCTTATAGAGTTTTTGACATCATCAAGCACTGCCTGAATGACCAGGGCCGACTGGTTCTTGAGTTGGCCCCTCCCCCTGGCGTAGACTAGGTTAACACCCAATAGGGCGTGGCTCCGGAGTCAACACCTCCCCTCAGCCAGCCCCATGAATCATCACACAGGAAGTTCTCTGCCCCAGGCATGGTCTCTGGGCTTCCTTCCCCGGAGGGCGGTGCAGCAGGCCCAGCACCCAGCAAGGCCCAATGAGATAAAGTGAGCCACCCAAAGAAAACAAAGGCCATTCTGGTCACACTTGCCCAAGGTAATAGTCAACTAAGTGTCAGCTCAGTCAGAGGTTGGGTTCAAATCCTAGATCTCCTACTTGCTACTTGAGCCTCAGTTCCCACATTTGTAAAATGAGTAGAAACTCAAAATCAATAATGCTATGAATTCAATTAGATTCACACTGTTGAATCTAACCCACATTCTGTCACTTTCTGTATATGAAATTTATTTTTAGCTGGAAATATAAAAATTCTATAAGAAAAACACATGGCGTGATAGGGTGGGATGAGTATCAAAAGAAGCAAAAACTAAAAGCAAAGCTGAGAAAAAAGTTCCATGTGATAAAAGCTTTATTTCAAGGAGGCAAGGAGGGTAGGAGTCAGAGGTGTGCCTTTTTCTCCTCATTATTTTTTAGGAAAAAAAGTGCTTTGTGATTCTGCTTGACACTCATTATGAAGGTCAGTCAACATTCTTTTATTATAATGACAATTTCTTCTGATTCCAAATTTCAACTGTTTTTCCTAAAGTGGGAAAAAAAACTGAAAAATGCAAGAGTTTATTATATAAATTGTAGCTCTTGAAATAAGTCTTTAAAAAGCATTTAAATCAAATTCAAATACATTTAAAATTAATCTGAATAAACTAATTTAAATTTAATATTTCAAAGATTATTTTATTACCAAAATCAAGTTGCAAGGGAAGCATTTTATGCTCTCAAGCTATTAAATTAGCTTTATATTTATAATGAGTTCTAAAAATACTATACATAATTGTTTCACTTTTTTAAACAACTCCATGGAGTTGAAAAACAACAAAATGAAATGAACACCCTTTTCTCTTATTGTGGATAAAACTGTCTGTACAATCTATAGAAAAACACTGTACATTTAAAGAGCTACAATGGAATAAAAACATAAGACAGAAATCCAAAAAAGGACCATTTCCCCAGTTATGGGAGCCAACCAAAGGATGAATATATGGAAATGGGTCAAGAAAGGCAAAATGTATTAACTGGACCAAAGCATACATTAGTCTAGCTCTGAAATCTTGAAAAGTTTTCCTCAAGCCACTAGCCTGAATTTGGCAAAAGGTACAATTTTGCAAACAAAAAAGAAAGGCAGTCAGTTGTGGGTATTAAAAGGACAACATTAAAAGGGAAAGTTCTGGCACTTTAAAATGTTATGGCTGATCCTATGAGATATGATGATGACACATTGCTATTTTGGGAGATGAACATGGGTGTTTCCTTCAGGGATTTTCTATATGGATTTAGAATTTGGGTTTCTTTGTTTTTAGTTTGTTTTGTTTATGGTGTTGTGGGAGGAGCTAAGAGCCAAACCTCTATAATGAAAAAGCCACACACATATCTCATAAGTAAAGTCACTGTACTAGTTAGAGGTGAGAAAGTTAAGCTTCATTCACGCAAAGAACCAACCTTAACTTTGACTCTGACGATAAAAATATACTTGCATATTTATCCCACCACAGATAGTGCAAATATAATTCCTAAGATAAGATGAAAGCAAATGGATGATGTAATAGGCTGATATTTACCTAGCCCGTTATGTAACATTATCACATTTGAGCTTCATAACAGCCTTGTAAAATAGGTACTTCAGGTATCACTTGCCCCATTTGAAAAACAAACTGAAGCTCAGAAAGATTCAGTGGTTTTCCCACTGCCCTTCAATGACAGTACGGCAGTCAATGGTAGTCAATATCCGGGGCAGGATATAAAAGCCAGGCCTTACTGTCTCCAAGTCTGGAGCTCTAACCACTAATCCCTCACTATTACTAAACTAAAAAAAAAAAATAAATTTCTTCAGAAAAAAATTTAAAAAAAAAAAAAACCCTTCCCCTTAATTTCCGAATGAGAGGTAAAAGGGTGCAATGAGGCTAGCACGGAAATCTGTAAAAGTTGGGTTCAAGTACTGTTTCTCACATACACATAAACATGAGCAAATCATCTATCTGCCTGTCAATGCCTCAGTTTCAGACCAGGTGCAGTCCTACCTCAACAGAGCCAGTTTCCTCACTTGTGGTTCCCTATACCAAAGAAACTGCAGTTCTACTCTCTAGCCCTCCCAAAACTAAAAACAAACAGAGTAAATAGGGAATATAAAATTCCTTCAGGGATCTAAACGGAGAAACTGGAAAGAAAAGGGAAGGAAGAGGAAATAAGGGGAAAGAATAGACAGAAGAAGAAAAAGGAGGGGGAAGGGGTCTTTGAGGAAGAACCTTTGTAATTCTCTCAAAAAAAAATAGTATTTCCCAGGCTCCCAGAAAGATTTCTTTCCAGAATTTGAAACTACTGGCAATTTTATATTTGCTTCTTTTCTCTGCCTCCTTGCTAACTCATCTTCTTCAGGACCTCTTAATGTTAGTGCTCCCCAAGAGTTTATCCTTGGCTCTCTTCCTTACTTTTTCTCTTGACTAACAGGACCTTGGGCAGCTAGGTGGCACAGTGGATAAAGTGCTGGGCCTGGAGTCAGGAAGAGTCATCTTCCTGCGTTCAAATCTGACTTCAAACACTTCCTAGCTATGTGACCCTTGGCCAGTCACTTAACTCTGCCTCAGTTTCTCATCTGTAAAATGAAATGGAGAAGGAAATGGCAAACTATTCCAGTATCTTTACCAAGAAAACCCCAAATGGGATCACCAAGAGTTCTACACAACTGAACAACAAAACAGGACCTTGAACACAGTAGGTACTTGATGTCAGCTGAACTGTATGTCATTTATTCCCATGGCTTTAACTGCTACTTACATGTAGATGACTGACAAATATGTACATCCAGTCCCAACCTCTCTTCTGATCTTCAGACTTTCGTTTCCAGCTAAATAAAAGCCAACTCAACCTGGATGTCCCACCCATATCTCAAATTCATCATGTAAAAAGTAAGTTCATTAACTTTCCCACAAAATTTGCCATACCTTCTGGCTTCACTATTGTTGTCTCTGGTACCAATCCCCACGTAAATCTTTATGAGATTATTTTTAAATCTTCCCTGTATTTCAATTCTCCAAGCTCATTCAGTTTCACCTGCATGATGAGTCTTGCAAGAGCCCTTCCCCTAGTCTCCTAATCCTAGGTCAGGTCTGGTATTACTCCAACTGACTCCTCTGTTAGACCACTTGAAATCCATTCTTTTGTCTATTCAATCCCTCACATTTCTTTCACTTCAGATCTAGTCAAGTCCCACTTTGATAAAAAAAAAATTTTAAATGACTCCCTACTGCCTTCCAATCAAAATTCAAACTCCTTTGCCTGACATTCAAGACCCTCCAGAGATCCAGACTTCTCTCATACTCCCTTCATATACTCTATGCTTCAGCCAAACTAGACAATTCTCTGAACCACAAACACACAATACAGTCTTATGTCTCAATTCCTTTGCTCCTGCTGTTCCCTATCTATGTATTACCCACCACCTTCTATCGCCCACTGAAACTCTATCCATCCTATAAGCCCTAATTTGAATGTCACCTGATCCAAGAAGCCTTCTATATCTACTCTTATAAGGTGACTGAAAAATACCTTTCCCCTCAGATGTCATGCAGTCTTTTGTTTTACAATTTTCCTATGCACTTAGTAAATGTATAAAAGTGTTCTGATAGTACCTAATCCCACTATCAGACTATAAGTGCCTTGAGAGCAAGGACTACACCATGTCACATCTAAATTTCATATATAGTAAGCACCTAATATTTGTTAATTTATTATCTCCATTTACATAGTATACCAAAACTATCACTGCTATATGAATGACTCCCAATTTTTCTTCTCTCTGGTCCTGACCTGTGCTAAGCTTCAGGCCCCCACATCTGGCCAGTCATTAAATCCCCATAATTATTCTTCATAACATATTAGACATATTTCCCTTTCTATAACTATTCCCACATTACAGTAGACCAAAACCTCTCTATTCCTCATATCATCACCACTTTATCATGACATTCTACAAGGAATCTTGCTGCCCACATTCCTTACCCATCTGAATCTAACCTGTCCAACTACATTTCCTAAAATGTTGTTTTAATTATAATCCTATCATGCCCTCAAAATTTGTATCAATAATATCTCTTCCATGAAACGCTTTGCTGACTACTCCACCAAAGTCTTCTCCCATCTCTGAATTCCTACATTCCTATCTATCTATATACACACACACACACATACCTGCTGTATGACAAATGAGGCACACATTAGGTAGTAGGATTATAGAGTTACCCCTGAAAAGTAAATCAGTCAGTAAGCATTTATTAAGCACTTAATATGTGCCAGGAACTGTTCTAAGTGCTGAGAATACAAAGAAAGGCAAAAAAAAAAGTGAATTCTTAGCACAGAAGCTGGATTCTTTGGGTTTATCAAAGAGTACACTGCTATAGTCGTTGACTACTGCATCTTATGCACCTAACCTATTCCACTGATCTACGACTGTTTCTTAGCCAGTACCAGGTAGTTTTGATGACTACTGCTTTTTTTTGTTTTTTTTTTCTCTTTTGTTTTTCTTCTTGTTTTATTTTTTGGTTTTGTTTCTTCTTTCTCATGATTCATTCCATTGGTCATAATTCTTCTTTACAACTTGAGTATTGTGTAAATAAGTTTAATGCAAAGTTATATGTAGAAGATATATTGGATTCCATGCCGTCTTGAGGAGGGAAGGGCGGAAGAAAATCTGGAACTCAAAATCATGTGGAACTGAGTGTTGTAAACTAAAAATAAAAAATCTTAATTAAAAAAAAGGCAAAAAAACAGTCCCTCTTTTCAATGTACTTACAGTATAATAGGGGGGACGATATGCAAACAACAACATACAAACAAGGATAAATTGGAGACAACCTCAGAGGGAAGGCACTGGGATTCAGACACCAAGAAAGGCTTCTAGCAGAAGGTAGAATGTTAGCAGAGACTAGAAGGAAATCAGGAGATAGAGATGAAGAGTAAAGGATCCTAGGCATGGAGGACAGCAAGTGAACTATGTAAGAAGTCAGAAAATGGAATGTATTGTGCAAGGAGGTCAGTGTAATAGAGTACATTAAGAACATCAGAGAGCATACAGACAGGTAGAAGGCGTAAGAAGACTGGAAAAGTAGAAAAGAGCCAGTTTGCAAAGGACTTTAAATGCCAAATAGGGAATTTCCTATTTGATCTTGGACATGATAGGGAACCACTAGAATTTAGTAGTAGACAGTAATACGCATTTTAGGAAGTTGATACTGAAAATCAAGCGGACTAGGGACTTGAGTGGGAAGAGACTTGAGGCAGAGACAACAATGGGCTGGCTATTGCAATAGTCAGGCATGAGGCGAAGACAGCCTGCACCAGGATACTGGCAGTGTCAGAGGAGAGAAAGGGGAGTACACAAAGGATGTTGTCAAGGTAGAATTAACAAGACCTGGATGTGGAGGGATGAGAGAGACCAAGGAGAATGACTCTAGGTTGGGGACCTGGGTGAATGGGTAAAAAGGAGGAGGACAATGGCCTCAATAAAAACAGAAGTTAGGGCAGGGAGCAGGATTTGAGGGAAAAAACGAGTTTACATTTGGACATTTTGAGTTTAAGACATCTATAGGACATACAGTTTGAGATGTTCAAAAGACAGTTGTAAGATGTGAGGCTGGAGGTCAAGAGAAAAGTTAGGGACCACAGAGACAATCTATTTCATTCTCATTTTACAGATAAGAAAACAGAGGCCAAAAGAGGTTAAGAATGTGTCAAAGGTCACATATATATTAAATAAATGGTAGAGCCAGAATTTGAAATCAGGACCTCTGACTCAAAATCCAACACATTCCCTTTCTCTGTGCAATTTCCCTTACTTTGTATCAGACCAATCTTTTGACACATATGATGTATATCCCTAACCAGGCTATGTCAGTTGGAAGCACAACATCCTCTCACCCGCCTTGGGTTAGTCCCAGTGTATTGTATGTAATAGATGGTCAACAAATATTCAACGATAATATCTGGAAACTCTATAAAACTATTGAGTTGACCAAGGAGTTTTCAATGAGTAAACCATTAAATGCACTGGATGATATCTGGAAATATCTGCTCTCTTGTACCCATGCCCTCATTACTCCCCCCGCAAAAATTTTTTTAATCCTAACTTAAGAAACAGCAAAGAGGGGCAAATTCAAAGAAACCAATTTGATAGAGTGAAGTGAGAAGAACAATTTATACAATGGCAACAACATTATGAAGAAAAACAACTCTGAAAGACAAGAATTCTGATCACTGCAATAGCCAACAATTCCAGAGGACCAATGAAGAACGCTTCTCACTTTTACAAAGTGATACGTTCGTTTTTGGACACAAATAATGCATAGATTTGTTTTGTGGGAGAGGGAGGAATATCTCTCAAAAAAAGTGTTATTTTTTAAATGTACAAAAGAACAGAAAGGGGTTCAGAGAAAAAGACAAGAGGAACAGCTTTGTAAGAAAGATGAATTTAGTACATCTTTTTTTTATTAAAAGCTGTATACAACGGAGATGTTGTTTCCTATACAATCCTCCTATGTGCTTTTTGTACATGGAAATGTTCACATTTGTCAAGTTCTGAATACCCCCCAAAAAATTTAAACAACCTTCCCCTATTGCTCCCTTTCACTTGCCAAATATAAGTCAACAATGTAGTAGAATAGAAAAAGCAATACACTTGGAAGTTAGGCAAGCTGAGTTCGAGTGCCAGCTCTGCAACTTAGTTTTGTCACTTTGGTCAAGTCAGCAAACATCTCTATACCTTGCTTACTCTGTGTGTGTGTGTGTGTGTGTGTGTGTGTGTGTGTATTTATATACATATACATATATTAATATATTTATGTATATATTAGTATATATAAAATATATAAAAATGGAAATACTTAACATGTATTATCTACTTAAGGTTGATAAAATAAAATAATCTATGTAATCTATTTCATATACTTATAAAGTGCAATAGCTCATGTTAAAATACTTGAGTTATAGTTATGTGAGTATTTAACAACTAGAGGTACAATGCATTTATACATGTGTTTTGATAACTTGCTCAAAACTATCCAATCTAATTTGTAAATAAGACAAAAGAATTTTCCGAACTTAGATGACAGCTTTTATACTTTAACAGCTAAAGAACAGATAAAAATAAGTTCATCCACAGGCAGCAAATTCAGCAATAGACAGCTAATAACTGTATGACCCTAGGGCAGTCCTGAACCTGTTTGCTTCAGTTTCCTCAACTGTAAAATTGTTGTCCTGAGAATCGAACGACATAATGTTCAAAGAGCACTTAGCACAGTGCTATACACATAGAAGGTGCTATATAAATGCTTATTCTCTTCCTCTTCCCCCTTCTCTAGGTGGTACAATGGATAGAGCGCCAGGCCTGGAGTCAGAAATAACTGAGTTCAAATCTCCAGCCTCAGATACTTACTAGCCATGTGACTAGGCAAGTCACTCTGTATGCCTCGGCTTCCTGATCTATAAAATGGGAATAATATTAACACCTGCTTCCCAGGGTAGTTGAGAGGATCAAATGAGTTAACAATTGTAAAGTGCTTAGCAGAGTGCCTGGCACATAATAAGCACCTTATAAATGTTAGTCATCATCATCATCATCATCATCATCATCGTAACTCATGCAGAGAAGTTAAAAATAATGGTGGCATCTCAAAAATCCAACAACCACTCTAACTGAAACTGAATTAAATTTTCGTTGGATTTTTGTTTTCAAGTTGAAGCATAGCTGGCCTGGTATACTGTGATTCAGTTTAGTAAATCAGAACTTTGTATACGTTTTTTGAACTGTGAACAAGATTGCCCTTGTAGCATAATAAGCAGCACTCCTTTTTCTATCCTACAAGGTCAACTCTCTAAAGTCCCTGCTGAGGAAATTTAACAAATTCTGTCTATAAATAGCACTGCACTCGATATTGCTATACTGCCAAAGGTAGTGTCCTTCAAATAAAGCACAAATTCCTTACTTTCCTGTTGGAAGTATCACTAGAAAATTCATGACTATATAAACACTAAAGCTAAGGTTTTATGTAGAATAAATCAAATGTCCTTACTTAAATCTTTAAAAATCTTAAAAGGATTGTAATTATTCCATGCTCCATTTTAAGCTAATAAAAAATTGTCTTAATAGAAAAAGAGAGAAAATGATTTAAGATCATTTATTTCTAAATAAGTCACCTTATAGTTATAGTCACTATATTTTTAAAGTAGGAATGACTGCTTAATAAACAGTTTATTCCTATTCAATTAGACATAATTTGGGAAACACTTTCACTAAATTCAATTTGCAAATTTAATTACTATGTACAGCAATAGTTCATTGCACAGTTCAAATTCAAAGAACTTTTCAACTATTCTGTTCTACTCTCCCAGTATCTATAAACCTTAGAGTCACCGTGAGTTTTCCTTCACCTTCAATACTTTTATCTTATCCATACCCTATGTTACTATGGGTTGCCATCTCTTCCCTCTCCAATCTCACTGACACTACGCTCTTGTAACTTCATTCCTGGATTACTACAGTCACTACTGACTTGATCTTCCTATCTCTCCATTCCAAAATGTACTATATAACACTGACAGGCTGATTTTAATACATCAATTCAATCATAACACTACCCTATCAACTACAAACTCCATACTAGCTCATGAAGGTCAACATATTCTGAATGGGTTTCAAGATGTTCTTACCTGATGCTGAGCCAATTGGGAACCTGTAGAACATAAAGGTATCTTAGTAGTGATAAGTGAATCTATTCAAGCTTAGCTTAACAGGAGTAGTCAGAAGATAAATGCCTAAAGGGAAACTGAAATAGCACTCTCTCCCCTTTCCCCTAGCATTCCTGCCAGACAAGAGGAGTGCAAGCAGAATCTTCAGAACAGACTTCATGGCACACAGGTACCCAACTGAAGCAGGCTATGTATGGCCCTAGCCCACAAGAGAAAAATGAGTGAATAGCCAGGAATCTAACTATGTCTTTCGCACTAGCTACCTTTTCTCTGTTCTTTGAAGGCTTCAGGGATTTTGTGAAGGTTCTACTTCAAACTTTCTACTCTGTCAAGTTCTCCCTCCCCATCTCTAACAACTCTCCATTACATTTTTGTTAATGTTATCATATTAGTATCATTGTATCCCAGAGATATATATCAACAAGACTTCGAAAAAACACTGCAAATGCTATGATGAAGGTGGGGGTGGTGAAAGGAAATCACTGGACAGGGAAACTAGGCAGCTTAAGTGAGCTAACCAAAGGGCATCTAAATAACTGATCAGAAAGATCAAGCCACAGTGTCAGGGAAGGAACATGTGGCTGTTTATCTGCCCCCTAAGGAAAAGTATGCCAGAAGGGTGCTCCAAGATGAGCAAGAATATACACCTTAGTATACAAGATGACCTACAAGATTTCCGGAGAGTAGAGGTATTCAAGAACCTGGCCCATAAGAGCAGAGCTATCAGAACAGGTATCTAGAGTAGATAAATCATCAGGGACCTGCCCTTTAGTGGCAAGGAGGCTAAGATGGTCAACAGAGTATACAGGCAGGCCAACAGATATACTGATAGAATATAAACTCCTTGAAAGCTGAGACTATTTCATTATTTTCTTTAATATCCCAGCACCTCAGAGTGCCTGGTACATAGCAGGCATTTAATAAATGTCAACTGATTAATTTGTGAACAAGAAGAACAAAGGGTATCAAAAAAATAGCTAGTTAGACAGAATTCCCATTTTCTAGTGGAAGATAATCTGACAATGGAGAGACAACCAACAATCTATCTTCAAATATTCCAGAAAATATAATTTCCCAGAGAGTGGAGCAACATTCTCCCACTTTAGGTTTAAAGAAACAGATAGAAGAATTTTTAATAAGAAAGAATATTGTTAAGAGTGAATTTTGGCCATGTCAGTTTAGTGTTAGGCTTAAAAGAGCAATACAATAGGTACAAAATGAATAATGAATTTTAAAAAATGCTAATCCATATATCCCACAGCTCTGAAAACTTATGCACCTAAGAAATATGTACAATTATATTCTGTGGCACGAAAAAGACATTTAAGTATTTGGGTATATTTAAACCAACTTTTCTGAATACAACTCATCACTATTTCTGGAGACAGAAATATGCTAAAATAAATGAACATTTTATTCTTTATTATTGTCTATTGATACCAACATAATAAACTAAAACAGTACCTTTTTCAGTATACCATGTTTAATTATGCACTTTGTGGTAATACATGCTACATGACATTTAGTAAAACAGGCTACACACACTTACTGAATCATTTCCCAATTATATTTAAGAGTAGTCCAGAAAATATAAAGAAAATAGTAAGAATTTCTTTGGCAAATTAGTAAATGTAACAATATAAAATGAGAAACCACTCAGGAAATTTCAAAGTTCAAGTTTGCACAGCTAATGCTTATACCACTTAAATCTGTGTTAGGAAAATAACAGCAGGAACCTAATTTTTAAAAATTCAATAAATATTTTTGTGAAACTATTTACTTTAAGATGCATAAAGTCGCTTCCCTGTGTTTTGAAAGTTCATAACAAACTTTTCAAATCTGAGACCAGCACCACATGAATGGGGCACAAAGTATAGGGTTACCCAATTTAACATACCTGCTACATAGCAAGTTAAGTATATATGACTGGGTGGCTAATTCAAAACTAATTACTTCACAATCAAACAATATAATATTAATCTAATCTATGTCTCCCACGACTCAATGTCAAAATAAAAATTAAAACTGTTCCTTTGTGAAATAAACACAAGCTTTTGAAATATAACCTTGATTTTAAGAATGAAATTCCAGTACACAGATATATCTATTTTTCTTCAAAGTGTTAAAATAATATTAACAAGAAGTGTGTTCTATTTTCCTTGCTTTGAACAGTGGAAGAGAACAGCAAAGGAAACTATAAATCTGAGCAACGTCTATCTAAACTGGCAACGTGCTATAGAATATTAACACTTTACGTTAAAATGGAAAAGAAAAGTGGAATGTATTAACCTAATTTGCAAAGATGGGTTACAATAAAGCAAAATTTTATTGAAAAATCCATTGGAAAAACAACAGTCTGAATTAGTAGAAATTTTGAATAAAGTTGAAGGAAATGAAACGTTTCTTTCAAGAAGATGCAGTATAGGGCAGAGCCAAGATGGCGGCTGAAAAGCAGGGACTGGCCTAAAGCTCTCTCCCAGGACCCTCCAAACACCTATAAAAATGGCTCTGAACAAATTCTAGAACTGCAGAACCCACGAAATAGCAAAGGGAAGCAGGGCTACAACCGAGGACAGCCTGGATGGTCGCTGGGTAAGGTCTATCACGCATGGAGCTGGGGGCGGAGCAGAACAGAGCCCAGCTTGGGCTGTGCCCGGACCAACCAGACCAGGAGCCAGGTGATACAGGCCCTAGCGACCTGAATCAGTGAGCTGTGGCAGTTACCAGACCTCTCAACCCACAAATACCAAAGACAACAGAGAAGGTTAGTGGGAAAAAACTGTGGGGACAGAGTGACAGGAGTTCTGAATTTGGCCACCACCCGGGGGGGCAGCCGAGGAGGTACAGCTACAGAACTACAGCTGCAATTGCTTCCTGCCCCAGGCCCACCTGGTGAGAGGAATTAAGTGGTAGATCACAGCAGGAGTGCAGAGGCTGCTGAAGATCTGAGTCAGGTCCAAGTTGGTGGTTCTTGGGGGAGGAGTAGCGCTGCTGTGGAAGAGCTTGCTGTGCAGAAAAAGCTCTGAAAACAACAGCACAGCCCCTCAAGCTTGGGACAAAGTACTCTTTACTCAACAAGCAGTCATACCCCAACGAAAAACTCAAGGCTCAAGTAGTTCGCTGGGAATATGGCCAGGCAGTGAAAATGGAATCAGATTCAGACTCAGACTTTGGAATCTTTCCTTGGTGACAAAGAACACCAAAACATACAGCCAGAAGAAGTCAACAAAGTCAAAGAGCCTACGTCAAAAGCCTCCAAGAAAAACATGAACTGGCCCCAGGCCATGGAAGAGCTCAAAAAGGATTTGGAAAAGCAAATTACAGAAGTAGAGGAAAAATTGGGAAGAGAAATGAGAAGGATGAGAGAAAACCATGAAAAAGGAGACCCAAAAAAATACGGAAAAAAATACTGAAGAAAACAACACCTTAAAAAACAGACTAACTCAAATGGCAAAAGAGCTCCAAAAGGACAATGAGGAGAAGAATGCCTTGAAAGGTAGAATTAGCCAAATGGAAAAGGAGGTCCAAGAGACCACTGAAGAAAATACTACCTTAAAAATTAGATTGGAGCAAGTGGAAGCTAGTGACTTTATGAGAAATCAAGATATTCTAAAACAGAACCAAAGGAATGAAAAAGTGGAAGATAATGTCAAATATCTCATTAGAAAAACCACTGACCTGGAAAACAGATCCAGGAGAGATAATTTAAAAATTATTGGACTACCTGAAAGCCATGATTAGAAGAAGAGCCTAGATGTCATCTTTCAAGAAATTATCAAGGAGAACTGCTCTGAGATTCTAGAGCCAGAGGGTAAAATAGAAATTCAAAAAATCTACTGATAACCTCCTGGAAAAGATCTCAAAAAGAAAACTCCAAATTCTGGAGCTCCCAGATCAAGGAGAAAATACTTTAAACAGCCAGAAAGAAAGAATTTGAGTATTGTGGAAACACAATCAAAATAACACAAGATCTAGCAGCTTCTACATTAAGGGATCAAAGGGCTTGGAATACGATATTCCAGAGGTCAGTGGAGCTAGGATTAAAGCCAAGAATCACCTACCCAGCAAAACTGAGTATCATGCTCCAAGGCAAAATATGGGCTTTCAATAAAATAGAGGACTTTCAAGCTTTCTCAGTGAAAAGACCAGAGCTGAACAGAAAATTTGACTTTCAAACACAAGAATCAAGAGAAGCATGAAAAAGTAAATGAGAAAGAGAAATCATAAGGGACTTACTAAAGTTGAACGGTTTTGTTTACATTCCTACATGGAAAGATGATGTGTATAATTCATGAGACCTCAGTATTAAGGTAGCTGAAGGGAATATACATATATACACATACATACACATGCACACACACACACACACACACACACACACACACACACACACATATAGACAGAGGGCACAGGGTGAGTTCAATATGAAGGGATGATATCTAAAAAAAAATCAAAATAAGGGATGACAGGAATATATTGAGAGAGGGAGAAAGGAAGAGATAGAATGGGGTAAATTATCTCACATAAAAGTGGCAAGTAAAAGCAGTTCTATAGGAAGGGAAGAGGGGGTAGGTGAGGGGGAATGAGTGAATCTTGCTCTCATCATATTTGACCTGAGGAGAGAATAACATACACATTCAATTGGGTATCTTACCCCACAGGAAAGAAGGAGGAAGGAGATAAAAAAGGGGGGATGATAGAAGAGAGGACAGATGGGGGAGGAGGTAATCAAAAGCAAACACTTTCAAAAAGGGACAGGGTCAAGGGAGAAAATTGAACAAAGGAGGATAGGATAGGAAGGAGCAAAATATAGTTAGTCTTTTACAACATGAGTATTGTGAAAGGGTTTTACATAATGATGCACATGTGGCCTATGTTGAATTGATTGCCTTCTTAGGGAGGGTGGGTGGGTGGGGAGGGAAGAGGGGAGAGAATTTGGAACTCAAAGTTTTAAAAGCCCTACAAGAAAGTAAGGGAAAAGGGGATGGGGGGGAGTGGGTGACAGAAGGGAGGGTAGACTGGGGAAAAGGGCAATCAGAATACATGCCATCTTGGAGTGGGGAGGGGAGGGTAGAAATGGGGAGAAAATTTGTAATTCAAACTCTTGTGAAAATCAATGCTGACAACTAAAAATATTAAATAAATAAAAAATAAAGAAAACAAGATGCAGTATAAAGAACTAAATGCTAAAAAAAAAAAAAGTCCAAAGTAGCCCTATTTTAATTAGCAGGGTAAGAGTTATACGTAATTAGCAGGAATTGCTTCATCATAAGATGAAAATTTCTCAAAACATAAAAAAATGAACATTTGAAAAAGATGTTCCTGTAAAGAGGCCAAATCATTTTGTTTACCCTATTGGTTTGAAGTAAACTTCAAAGAAGCAAACTTCTATCTTAATACATTGTACGCAATTCAGTCTGGCTAAAATGAAATAATAAATTATTAGAGTCTCATTATTAATGGGCCCCTTAATATATTAATATATTAGTATTTAAACAGTTCTACCCAAACTACTTTAGTTATTCATTGCCATACCAATCAAACTACCAAAAAAATTATTTTACAGAGCTAGAAAAAATAATAAAATTGATATGGGAGAACAAAAGGTTCAAAATTTCAAGAGAATTAATGAAAAGACATGCAAGAGAAAGTGGCCTAGCCATACCAGATCTTAAATTGTATTATAAAGCAGCAATCATCAAAACTACTTGGTACTAGATAAGAAATAAGAGTGGTGGATCAGTGGAATAGGTAAGGTACACAAGACACAGTAGTCAATGACTATAGTTAGTAATCTACTGGTTGATAAACCCAAAGACTCCAGCTTCTGGGATAAGAACTCACTATTTGACAAAAACTGCTGGGAAAACTGGAAAATAGTATCCCAGAAACTAGGCATAGACCCACATTTTACACATATATCAAAATAAAGTCAAAATGAGTATACGATTTAGATATAAAGACTAATACTATAAACAAACGGGGAGAGCAAGGAATAGTTTACCTGTTAGGTTTATGGAGAACAGAAGAATTTATGTCCAATCAAGAGATAGAGAACATTTGTGAAATGCAAAACAGATAATTTTGATTACATTAAACAGTTTTTCCACAAACAAAGCCAATGCAACCAAAATTAAGAAGGAAGAAGAAAACTGGGAAAGAATTTTTACAACCAGGTTCTCTGATCTCATTTCTAAAATATATATAGAATTGTGTCAAACTTACAAGAATATAAGTCACTCCCCAACTGACAAATAAATGGTCAAAGGATATGACCAGGCAGTTTTTAAAGAAAAAATTAAAGCTACCTATAGTGATATGAAAAAGTACTCTAAAGCACTACTGATTAGAGAAATGCAAATCAAAACAACTCTGATGTACCACCTCACACCTATGAGATTGGCTAACATGACAAAACAGGAAAACGATAAATTCTGGAGATGATGTGGGAAAATTGGAACACTAATGCATTGTTGCTAGAGTTGTGAACTGATCCAATCATTCTGAAGAGCAATTTGGAACTATACCCAAAGGGCTATAAAAATGTGCATACCCTTTGACCCAGCAATACAACTTCTAGGACTGTATTCCAAAGAGACCATAACAATGGAAAAAGGACCTACATATACAAAATATTTATAGCAGCTCTTTTTGTGGTGGCAAAGAACTGGAAACTGAGGGTATGCCCATCAGTTGGGGAATGGCTGAACAAGTTGTAGTATATGAATGTAATGGAATATTATCTCGCTATAAGAAATGATGAGCAGGTGAACCTCAGAAAAACCTGGAAAGACTTATGTGAACTGATGCTGAATGAAGTGACCAGAACCAGGAGAACACTATATACAGTAACAGTCACATTGTGGGATGATCAACTTTGATAAACTTAATCTCTATTTAGCAATGCAAGGATCCAAGGCAACTCTAAAAGACTCGATGGAAAATGCTGTCCACAACCAAAAAAAGAACTATGGAGTCTGAATGTAGATTGAAGGATATTATTTACTCTCTCTCTTTTTTGTTTGTTTCTTCTTTCTTGTGATTCCTCCCATTGGTTCTAATTCTTTACTAATGTGAAAAGAAGTTTAATATGAATACATGTAGAGCCTATATCAAATTACACACAGTCTTGGAGTGGCGGTAGGGGAAAGATAGGGTGAAAATTTGGAACAAAAAATCTTATGGAAGCAAATGTTGAAAACTAATAATAAGTAACATAAAATAAATTTATATATATATACACACATGTATACACACACACACACACACACACATATATATATATATATGTATATATATATATATATATATTAGCATTTACATGAAGCCAAATAAAAATTTTTTTAAGTATTCCATGGCCTAAAGAACAAAAAAAAGAAAAATCTTTTCCAGCTAATTTGATTCATAAGGACAGAAAATATAGGTGATTCCATAGGTATAAAGAGCAGCAAGTAGGCCAGTTTGGCTGGAATCATGAAGGGGAGTACTATGAAATAGTGGAAAAATATGCTGGAGCCAGATAATAGAGAGCTTTAAATGCCCAAATGAGTAGTTTTCATTTTATACCAAATGGGACAGGGAGCCACTGAAGGTTAATGAGCAAGGAAGTGACATGGCCAGACCTGTATTTTAGGAAGACTATTTTGCAATTATACAAGGAAATAATTGAGGATGGAAAAGACTGGAAGCTTGGAGTCCAATTAGAAGGCCATGGCAATTATCCATTCATGGGGTAACAAAGGCCTGAAATAGTGAGTAGGGAGAAACCAGACAAATGATAGACTGCAGAGGCCAAAAGGTTTTAGCTTAGTTATCCTACTTAATACAAAACTGTTCTTAGAGCTACTTCCTCTGAACAACACACCATCTCATAGTGCAATGTAGTGAATAGAAAGCCCTCCTTGAAATCAAGAAGACCTGGATTCAACTCCTCCTTCTGAAGTATAGTAGATCTATGATAATAATAAGCACAATGAATTAATTCTCACTGGTCCACACACACTCACCCTATAAATGACACACAAGTTGTTGATTGATAGAGGGAGTTTTCATACTGGGAATTCCCTGTGACAGTCATAGAACACATCCAAATATTCACTGCACTTCCCTCTGTCACAAAAAAGGGGGGAAAAAAGCACTACTGTATTAAGAGGTTCTATATTTCAACCTAATGACTTTTTTTTTCCTAGAGAAACTCAATCTGTTAAAATCCATGGTTTTGATTATTAAAGTTGATTTATTTTCCTCTACCTCTAAAAAAGTCTCTTTAATTTGGCAGGCAGGGGTTTCATGTGGTAAGATTACATTTTTTCAAAAATGTTAATATAAACATTTTTATATATTTTGAACTTCTTCATGTATTTCTCTAAGAAAAAGTTACACACGTTAGAAGTCTGTCCAAAACACTAGCCCCCATGATACTGTCATAAAGCATATGAGAAACGGTTAGTTTTCAATAATTAATAATCAAATTATGGCATCCATACAGATGTTTGAACTTTTCCTCAATATATTCCCAATTTTTAAACAATTTCTATGCCAATATACATCTATTACTAAAAAGAACTTTCTATCAGTAGTATCTTTTTATTTGCTAAATGCTTTTTTTATAGGCACAAATCAGTACCCTTGAAGACAAATAAATCTCACAATTTACAATAACAATAGATTTTATATAAAATTTATTTTACATACTGACTTGTCTTTTTCAACGTCCTTTCCCTTACCAATGAGTTACTCTTAGATGCTGTTCATTTAGTCTCCAGGGTAAAATGCAACTAATGTGGCCATTACTCTAATGAGGTTTTAGATTTTGTTTCTTTCCTAAAATTGTGAGCAAAAATCTAGCACCTAACAAAATCAACAACGATGGCAACCAGGATATTAAGGAGATTCAAGCTGATGTCCTATGAAGATGACTGGAAGGAACTGAGGATCTTTAACTTAAAGAAAGCAGAATATGTTTAGGTCAACATCTTCAAACTGACTTTCAAATAAGCTGTCAACGTCATAAAAATGGAATGGAACACAGAACATTTTTTCAAAGATGAGAAAGTAGGCATATTGGCTAATACTTAATGTCTTCTCATTCGTATTTAGATAATAATATCATCAATAATTTTTTCTATTCATTTGGGATCTTTCCCCTGCTTGAGTTAAACTTCAAAAATGATGCCTTGATGCTTTCAAGATTTTCAACTGTCTCAATACCACAGAGACACCAGAGGTAGTTCAAATGCAGTACAGCTACCGTCATTGATTATAAAAAGACATTAACATAACTCCATAAGATAAATATACAAACATGAAAGGGTAAATGGATAGTACCAGTATATCATAACCTTACCTTCACCTGCACCAGTAAAGGTGGGCTGTACATACATACAAGTTTGGCAAGGATACAATGAGAGGAAAGAAAGGATTTAAGGGGAAGGGTAGAATTGGTCAAGAAAGAACAGTAATAAGCAAACAAAGAGTCCCAAGGGATGTCATTAACAGCATCACAGATACAGGAAAGTGTACATTTGAGGTACAGTTGGTACCTACTACTGATTATATTGGAGAGAGTATAGGATAGATTACTAAACTTGAAATCTGGAAGATCTGAATTCAAATTTTGACTCTGACAAATACTAGCTTTGAAAAAATATGTGCATTACTCAAGCTACTTGAGCCTCAGTTTCCTAATATGAAAAACATAGATAATGATACCTGTAATACCTGCCTCATAGGGCTGATGCACAGCTCAAATGAGATGTCGTATAAAGCATTTTTCAAACTCTAAAGGACTATAAGTGTCAGTTATATTATTATCAATTACTGTTTTAATGCACATATATTCAAAGAGTAATTGTCAGAAGTGCTTATAAAGTGGGTCTGTTACTATTTCTAAAGCTGCATCTGTAATCAGACACTAAGGCTCTTGCCTCTCAGTGGGGGCTGCCATTTTCAAAACACAGAACTATACTTCACAGCAGGAAACTCAGCTTGATGGGTCAGGGTTAGACCAAGACAATTCCAATCCTATTAGAAATCAAATCTTTCAAAAGCTGTAATAAAGCTTTATTTATTCTTATTAATTGGATATTTCAAATTAGTTTAACACGACACTAGATTCAGGAAATTACAATCAAAGAACATAATTTATAATTTTGAATAATTTGATTTTCTAGATGACTAGAATTCTCTGAACTGGTTTTCAATCAAAGAGGGCAGTTTATTCATTAATAACTTATTTATTGATGTGTAATACTTATTCTAATTCACACATTATATACAACTTTGACTATTTCCTTGAACTACTACTCCTTGTGACACTCTAAAGCTTTAATTGATATCTATGTGGAAGAGTAATACATCAATCTTATAAAATATTATATAAACATAAACATTATTTCTTCAGTGTTATTTTATATATAACAGTGCTTCCCAAAGTAATTTAGCCAAAGAACACCTTGGGGACTGAAATACACAGAGGAAACCAAAACTAAAAATATATTAATTGGGAAAGGGAATGTTTAAGGGAACATAGGCTGTCAGATTATGTATTTTGAGAAACTGATACTGGGTTATGGAAGAAACATTTGAATCTCAAAGAATATAAGAGTCCTTTACACAACTAAACCTGTTCTCTCATCTACCAATTATCCCAGAAAAAGAAGCTTCCTTTTTAATTAGTCTATGACTGCCCTGAGTGCAGGTAGGCTGGGGGCAGGTGCGGGGGGGGGGATAGGCTTCTTTGGGTTTCCCCGTTTTCCTCAGTTTGAAGAAGGAAGGAGGAAACAGAATAGAGCTCAGCAGAAATTTTAAGCAAGCAAGAATTACATAAAAATCACAATGAAATTTATATGGAAAACTAAGCAGACAACAATATCAAAGGGAACACTGAAGAAAAAAGTTGATCAAAATGGTCTAGCTAGCATTTCCAAATTTTAAAACATATTACAAAGAGTTGAGCACTAGAACAATCTTAGGGGAGGAATAGAAAAAGAACAATGAAACAGAAGAAAATACCAACTTTCTAACTAAGTTCTCAATAAATCCAATAGAAACACAGAAAACAATTAATTACAGCAAAAATGCACTTGAAAAAGCTGGTCAGCAATTGTGGCAAGAAGGGAATTTATTTGGACATACATCTTATACCAGATATCTCAATAAAGTCCAGCAGGATGACAAAGACATTTTCTTTAAAAATTACAATTTTAAAAAGAAGTCAAGAAGATGGAATTAAAGTACTCAACTGCGGGGGGCAGAGCCAAGATGGCAGCTGGTAAGCAGGGACTAGAGTGAGCTTCGTACAGAGTCCCTCCAAAAACCTATAAAAAAATGGCTCTGAACCAATTCTAGAACGGCAGAACCCACAGAACAGCAGAGGGAAGCAGGGCTCCAGCCCAGGACAGCCTGGATGGTCTCCGGGTGAGGTCTGTTCCACACGGAGCTGGGAGCTGGGTACGGAGTGGAGCGGAGCCCAGCCTGGGCAGTGTGGAACAACCAGACTTGGAGTCGGGCAGATGGGGCCCCTAGCGCACTGGATGTGTGAGCTGCGGCAGTTGCCAGACCCCTCGACCCACAAACACCAAGGACTGCGGAGAGGGTTGGTGGGAAGTGCTGCGGGAGTGGAGGGAGTTCTCAGTTCAGCTTCCAGCCCTGGGGGCAGCGGAGATGGGGCAGCTACAGTTGCTGCTGCTTCTGGCCCCAGGCCCACCTGGTGGGAGGAATTAAGTGGCGGATCAGAGCAGGAGTGAAAAAGCCTGCTGAAGATCTAAGCCCAGCCCAGGCTGGGGGTTCTTAGGGAAGGAGTAGTGTGGGTCTGACAGAGCTGGCACCTCCCCCCCAAACATGGAACATAGAACTCGTTAGTCTACAAGCAGTCACACCCCATTGAAAAACTCAAGGGTCAAGTTAGTTGGTTGGGAATATGGCCAGGCAGTGAAAATGGAATCAGATTCAGACTCAGACTTTGGAATCTTTCCTTGGTGACAAAGAACACCAAAACATACAGCCAGAAGAAGTCAACAAAGTCAAAGAGCCTACGTCAAAAGCCTCCAAGAAAAACATGACCTGGCCCCAGGCCATGGAAGAGCTCAAAAAGGATTTGGAAAAGCAAGTTAGAGAAGTAGAGGAAAAATTGGGAAGAGAAATGAGAAGGATGCGAGAAAACCATGAAAAACAAGTCAATGACTTAATAAAGGAGACCCAAAAAAATACCAAAAAATACACTGAAGAAAACAACACGTTAAAAAACAGACTAACTCAAATGGCAAAAGAGCTCCAAAAAGCCAATGAGGAGAAGAATGCCTTGAAAGGCAGAATTAGCCAAATGGAAAAGGAGGTCCAAAAGACCACTGAAGAAAATACTACTTTAAAAATTAGATTGGAGCAAGTGGAAGCTAGTGACTTTATGAGAAATCAAGATATTCTAAAACAGAACCAAAGGAATGAAAAAGTGGAAGATAATGTCAAATATCTCATTAGAAAAACCACTGACCTGGAAAACAGATCCAGGAGAGATAATTTAAAAATTATTGGACTACCTGAAAGCCATGATCAAAAAAAGAGCCTAGATACCATCTTTCAAGAAATTATCAAGGAGAACTGCCCTGATATTCTAGAGCCACAGGGCAAACTAGAAATTGAAAGAATCCATCGATCGCCTCCTCAAATAGATCCCAAAAAGAAATCTCCTAGGAATATTGTCGCCAAATTCCAGAGCTCCCAGATCAAGGAGAAAATACTGCAAGCAGCCAGAAAGAAACAATGTGAGTATTGTGGAAACCCAATCAGAATAACCCAAGATCTGGCAGCTTCTACATTAAGAGATCGAAGGGCTTGGAATGTGATATTCCGGAGGTCAATGGAGCTAGGATTAAAACCTAGAATCACCTACCCAGCAAAACTGAGTATCATGTTCCAAGGCAAAATATGGATTTTCAATAAAATAGAGGACTTTCAAGCTTTCTCAGTGAAAAGACCAGAACTGAATAGAAAATTTGACTTTCAAAAACAAGAATCAAGAGAAGCATGAAAAGGTAATCAAGAAACGGAAATTGCAAGGGACTTACTAAAGTTGTACTGTTTTGTTTACATTCCTACATGGAAAGATGATGTGTATGATTCATGAGACCTCAGTATTAGGGTAGTTGAAGGGAATGTGTGTGTGTGTGTGTGTGTGTGTGTGTGTGTGTGTGTGTGTATGTATGTGTATATATATATATGTATGTATGTATGTATATGTTTATGTATATATAAGTGAATGTGTATGTATGTATATATCTATGTGTATATGTATGTGTATATACATATATATGTGTTTATATGTGTATATGTATATGTATGTATATGTATATATATATGTATGTAAAAAAGAGAGAGCAGACACAGGGTGAGTTGAAGATGAAGGGAAGATATCTAAAAGAAATAAAATGAAATTAAGGAATGACAGAGCAACATACTGAGAGAGGGAGATAGGGAGAGATAGAATGGGGTGGATTATCTCGCATAAAGGTGGCAAGAGGAAGCAGTTCTGTGGGAGGAGGGGAGAGGGCAGGTGAGGGGGGAATGAGTGAACCTTGCTCTCATCAGATTTGGCCTGAGGGGGAATACCATATATACTCAGTTGGGTATCTTACCCCACAGGAAAGAAGAGGGAGGAAGATAGAAAAAAAAAATAAAAGGGGGGGGGGGGATGATGGAGGGGAGGGCAGATGGGGGTGGTGGTAATCAAAACAAACACTTTGGAAAGGGGACAGGGTCAAGGGAGAAAATTCAATAAAGCAGGATGGGTTGGGAAGGAGCAAAATATAGTTAGTCTTTCACAACATGAGTATTGTGGAAGGGTTATACATAATGATACATGTGTGGCCTAGGTTGAATTGCTCGACTTCTTAGGGAGGGTGGGAGGGAAGGGAAGAGGGGAGAGAATTTGGAACTCAAAGGTTTAAAATCAGATGTTCAAAAAAAAAAAAAAGTTTTTGGCATGCAACTAAAAAATAAGATACACAGGCAATGGGGCGTAGAAATTTATCTTGCCCTACAAGAAAGGAAGGGAAAAGGGGATGAGAGGGGAGGGGAGTGATAGAGGGGAGGGCTGACTGGGGAACAGGGCAACCAGAATATATGCCATCTTGGAGTGGGGGGGAGGGTAGAAATGGGGAGAAAATTTGTAATTCAAACTGTTGTGAAAATCAATGCTGAAAACCAAATATGTTAAATAAATAAATTTAAATTAAAAAAAAAAATAAAATACTCAACTGGATAAAGGTTATTGATATTTTTTCCTGGTTCAACAAATAGAAGGCAATATCAGAAATGAAAGAACCATGATTCCTAAAGCAATTTTTCTTCCTCCACTTGTGTTTTTCTTTATGTGGACAGTCAGGACAAAATCATCTCTTCCAGGAGACTCTACAACATTTGGGAATGTGAAGCAACCAGCATGATATCATCTGAAAACAGAAGCATTTAAAAGACTACCATCTACAGAGAATCTTTGTTCAACTTGGATTTTGTACTGAACTCCTCAATGACTGTCATGAAAAATTTTTCAAAAATGAAATTCTTAGACCAAACGGTCTAAGAATAGAAACAAGCTATTATCATGAAAAATCAGAATTTCAAAATTTTTCCAAAAAATTGTTAACAATCATCAAAAATGACTAAATTTCACTAATAATCAGAGATGTAAATGAAAACAACTACAGGTCAATATGATTAATAAATTATCAGGCTCAAACTTTTTAAATAAAATCCTAACAGACTACAGTGATTTATCCAAGAACTCATTCATTAGGACAAAGTGATATTTATATCATGGATGCAAGAAAGGCTCGACAGTAGGAATATAATCACCATAATTAATCTTATTAAAAAACAAAACATCCAAAACCACATGATTATAAACATAGGAAAAGCCTCATTTATGCTAAAAGCATATAGGTATAGAGGATTGTTTTATTAAAATAATAAAAAGCACCTATCTAAAATTAAAAGCATCATACACAATGAAGATACACTAGAACTTATTCCAATAAATACAGGAGTGAAACCAAGATGCCTCCCACTATCCACATTATAATTTTACATATATCTGGAAATGCTAACACCACCAGTAAGACAAGAGAAAGAAATAAAAGGCATAAAGGCAGGAAAAGAGATAAAATTATTCTTATTTGTTGATGATATGATAGTATACTAAGAAAATTCTCTCTAGGATCACCAGACAACTAATAGCTTTAAAAAAGCTGCAAGCTACAAAATAAATCCTCAAAAATCAATATTTCTATATAATAATAACAAAACCCAAGAAGAAATAAAGTTAAAGGAAATGACATTCCAAATAACTACAAAATTCTTAAACTCTATGAGGATCAACCTACCAAGGCACACAAAAGACTTGTATAGATTCAATTACAAAATGCTCCTTAAAGGGAAAATACACACACACACACACACACACACACACACACACACACACACAGAGTAACAGATAAAAAAGAATTGAAAAGGTTTGACAACCATATTCATGAATGAACCAAATAACTAAGAGAAATGCAAACCAAAATAACCTTAAGGTTTTACCTCACACCCCTTACAATGGTAAAGAAGTCAAAAATGGTAATAGTCAATGCTGGAGGGGATGTATGAAGGCAAGCACACTAATGCACCATTGGTGGAGTTATGAATAAATATAACTGTTTTGGAAAGTAATCTGTAATTGTGCAAATAAAGTAACCAAAATGTCCATACCCTTTGAACTAGAGACTACATTGCTAGGCTTCTATTCCAAGAAAGGCATTAATAAGAAAAATGTTTTTATATATACCGAAATATTTATAAGCAGCACTTTTTGTGATAGCAAAGAGTAGATGTCCATCAATTGGGAATGACAAAATACATTTTGGTACATTGATGTAATCACTATAAGAAATTATTTACGTAATTAATATGGAAAATCATGGAAAGATCTATTTGAACTGATGTAGAGTGAAGTAAGTAGAGCCAAGAAACACTTATACACTATATATATAGTATCCACCACAATGTAAATGGAAAGAAACACCACCACATACACATGCACACTCGACCTAAAAGTAAATAAAAACAAAAATTATAAATATCAAGCAGGATTCAACTGAAGAGATGAAAACACTCTCTACCCACTCCTTTATGGAGGCAGGAAATCCATAGGCACTACATACTGCACATACATTCAGATTTTTCACTATATTAATCAGTTCTGCTGATTTCTTTCGTCTTTTTCTTTGTCTTTGAAAAATACTATTTGTTATATGGAGATGCAAAAAAAAAAGACTTCAATAAAAACTTATTTTTTAAAAAAGAATCTCATTACTAAGGTATACCCTAGTTCCAGATTTTGAAAATAAAAAGCATTTAAGGAGCAAGTGAGATACCTTACCTGGAATAATGAAAAAGAGGAACCACACAAGCTAGAGAGATATAACTTATGCTTTTGCCTACCATAATGCTCATTTAATGGAGCATAACTAAATGATATTGTGTGCTCAGCAGTTCCCAACAGCATTAGCAAAGAATTATTTTACTCTATGGTATCAAAACAAATCCAAATATGCTAAATAACAAACTACTAAAACTAAAATTATCAGTGGTACCAAGTGAAAATAACCAGAAATGCCCCCCTGTCCTGTCATCCCTCCCCCCTCAAAAAAAAAAAACCACAGCTAAAATAGTAGAAAGCATATGATGCTATAATGATGATGTGTCTTCTAGTTCAAGCATTCCATCACTTATTTGGGAGCTGGAATTGTTTGAGTTTATATTTTGTTCATAAAAATAACTTAGGAAATTTATTGTTGGCCTAAAACAGGATTTATCTGTCCATTAGGATAATCTGTCCATTCAGCAATACCAAGCTGTTTTCAATAAATTAATTGCACAACCACAACTCTAATATTGGCAAAGACCATAAATCCATAAATATTACTTTCACCATGACTGTCACCAACTACTTATGATATGTGACCTTGGACAAGTCAATTTTTATTTTTCTATTCAAATATTTATTTAGTATTTACTGTGTACAGAGTACTCAGGTACTGGGGAAAATATAAAATTTAAATAAAACATAGTTGTTGATTGAACAATTAAATAAAAACAATTCATTAAGAGCTTGCTTACATTCAAACTGTTGTGCTATGCATTCTGGATGTTGATAGAAAAGTAGGGCAGTCCCTGCTTTCAAAGAGTTCATATTTTAATATGGGTAGAAAACATAACTACAAGGCTTAAGCTGCAAGTCGAATGGAAAGTCCTAAATGTCCTTAAGACACAGGGGGCAAAGTAAAGGGTAATGTACCTTCTGTCAATAAAGCTGCATTCAGTGAACAATTTAATAATGCCTAGGACTTGCGGGGAGAACTTTCTTTTCTGGTGCTTCAATAGCTGTGGTGCTGAGGAGTTTGGGGCTACTACACCTGCAAGAGGAAGATACCAGGTCCTCTCTCCATAAGAGTTCTCATGACGAGAGTGACCAAAATAATTCCTACTGCGACAGCGCAGTGAGATATAGGGATGACGTAAGTATTATTTACTACGTTTGGGCTAAATGGTGAGATTGCTAAAGTTAACCTGGGAGGCTACTGCTGACAAAATGTCTTCTTTGTCTTTTACCCTATAAATTAAATAGGCACTGGTCAGCAAGTGGGAAACATAACTGTGTAATGCTGTGTGTGCCTTGATTGGCCCCCATCAAGGCTGGGGGAAATCTGTATTGGCTTCAACTGGCCCCCATTGAGACTTAGGGGAACTGTAGGACTTGTAGCTCCTACCATTCTGGCCGGTCCCTGAGAAAAGGGCGATTAGGGAACCTATAAGGAGTTGGTACTCCCTCTCCAACTGTTTCTTTCATGAACCCTTGATCAAACTCTTCACTGGCTACGTTCCCTAAAGCTCATTCTTTTTCCCTCAGTAGAGTGCTGGGTACACAGAAGCCATTTGATTAATACTTGGCTGACTGAATGACAAATTGTTTGTTTTTAATTAATTTCTGACTCTCAAATCCTAAAACCTCTCAAAAGTAAATCAAGTTTCTCTGAAATGGCTAGCCTAGATTAGGAAATTTAACTTTTAATTTAAGGAAACTGTTTTCTACTAAATAATTTCATACAATCATGAAATAGTAATACGTACCTAGTTTAAAAAGTTAAATATTAAAAAATAAAATTTTTATCTTTCCATCTGTTTCAAAGTACAGACAAAATATAGATGTGAACAGTATATCTTCAGACCCTTACTACAAAGACTGAATTTTATCTACATTCTGCTTAATACATCTAGCACCTATGGTGATTTTAAACCTATTTTAAACTAAATACGTAATTTATTATTCCATAGCTGCGAATGTTATGAAAAAAAAATCAGTTTCTGAAATTCCGTGAATCAAGAAATAAAGTTTGAGAATTAATTATCCTTTAGTATTTCTTTAAGGAGCACTCTGTTTCTCAAATTTTATCACAACTTAAGAAAAAGAGATAAACATAATGTTTTTGTTGGTGGTGGTAATAACCCAAGTAGTTCTTCATTTTCATGCCACTGAATCACATTTCACATGCACTAAAGGATATAATTCAGAAAAAGCCATGTAAGAATATTAAACTGGATTTAAGACTGGCATTTTAAATAAAAAGTTGTATACGTGGTCTTTAACTTCTCAGATCATCATAATCTTTACTGAACCTAACAACTACCAAGACAGAAAAGAGGGTAAGGAGCAAGGCAGAAGGGAAGAACACGGTAGAAAAATCGTCTGCATGTTCTTTTTTTTTTTTTTAATTTAAATTTATTTATTTGACATATTTAGTTTTCAGCATCGATTTTCACAATAGTTTGAATTACAAATTTTCTCCCCATTTCTACCCTCCCCCCCCCACTCCAAGATGGCGTATATTCTGGTTGCCCTGTTCCCCAGTCAGCCCTCCCCTCTATCACTCCCCTCCCCTCTCATCCCCTTTTCCCTTCCTTTCTTGTAGGGCAAGATAAATTTCTACGCCCCATTGCCTGTGTATCTTATTTTTTAATTGCATGCAAAAACTTTTTTTTTGTTTTTGAACATCTGATTTTAAACCTTTGAGTTCCAAATTCTCTCCCCTCTTCCCTTCCCTCCCACCCTCCCTAAGAAGTCGAGCAATTCAACCTAGGCCACATGTGTATCATTATGTATAACCCTTCCACAATACTCATGTTGTGAAAGACTAACTATATTTTGCTCCTTCCCAACCCATCCCGCTTTATTGAATTTTCTCCCTTGACCCTGTCCCCTTTCCAAAGTGTTTGTTTTTGATTACCTCCACCCCCATCTGCTCTCCCCTCCATCATCCCCCCCCTTTTATTTTTTTTTATCTTCCTCCCTCTTCTTTCCTGTGGGGTAAGATACACAACTGAGTATGTATGGTATTCCCTCCTCAGGCCAAATCTGATGAGAGCGAGGTTCACTCATTCCCCCCTCACCTGCCCTCTCCCCTCCTCCCACAGAACTGCTTCCTCTTGCCACCTTTATGCGAGATAATCCACCCCATTCTATCTCTCCCTATCTCCCTCTCTCAGTATGTTGCTCTCTCATCCCTTAATTGCATTTTATTTCTTTTAGATATCTTCCCTTCATCTTCAACTCACCCTGTGTCACACATATATATACACATAGATATATACATACATACACATTCACATATATATACATATATGCATATTCCCTTCAGCTACCCTAATACTGAGGTCTCATGAATCATACATGTCCTCTTTCCATGTAGGAATGTAAACAAAACAGTACAACTTTAGTAAGTCCCTTGCAATTTCTGTTTCTTGATTACCTTTTCATGCTTCTCTTGATTCTTGTTTTTGAAAGTCAAATTTTCTATTCAGTTCTGGTCTTTTCACTGAGAAAGCTTGAAAGTCCTCTATTTTATTGAAAATCCATATTTTGCCTTGGAGCATGATACTCAGTTTTGCTGGGTAGGTGATTCTAGGTTTTAATCCTAGCTCCATTGACCTCCGGAATATCACATTTCAAGCCCTTCGATCTCTTAACGTAGAAGCTGCCAGATCTTGGGTTATTCTGATTGGGTTTCCACAATACTCACATTGTTTCTTTCTGGCTGCTTGCAGTATTTTCTCCTTGATCTGGGAGCTCTGGAATTTGGCAACAATATTCCTAGGAGATTTCTTTTTGGGATCTATTTGAGGAGGCGATCGATGGATTCTTTCAATTTCTAGTTTGCCCCGTGGCTCTAGAATATCAGGGCAGTTCTCTTTGATAATTTCTTGAAAGATGATATCTAGGCTCTTTTTTTGATCATGGCTTTCAGGTAGTCCAATTATTTTTAAATTATCTCTCCTGGATCTATTTTCCAGCTCAGTGGTTTTTCCAAGGAGATATTTCACATTGTCTTCCATTTTTTCATTCCTTTGGTTCTGTTTTATAATATCCTGATTTCTCATAAAGTCACTAGCTTCCACTTGCTCCAATCTAATTTTTAAGGTAGTATTTTCTTCAGTGGGCTTTTGAACCTCCTTTCCATTTGGCTAATTCTGCCTTTCAAGGCATTCTTCTCCTCATTGTCTTTTTGGAGCTCTTTTGCCATTTGAGTTAGTCTATTTTTTAAGGTATTATTTTCTTCAGTATTTTTTTGGGTCTCCTTTAGCAAGTCATTGACTTGTTTTTCATGGTTTTCTCGCATCCTTCTCATTTCTCTTCCCAATTTTTCCTCTACTTCTCTAACTTGCCTTTCCAAATCCTTTTTGAGCTCTTCCATGGCCTGGGACCAGTTCATGATTTTCTTGGAGGTTTCTGTTGTAGGCTCTTTGACTTTATTAATTTCTTCTGTCTGTATGTTTTGGTCTTCTTTGTCAGCAAAGAAAGAATGCAGAGTCTGAGACTGAATCTCGGTGCGTTTTCGCTGCCTGGCCATAATCCCAGCCAACTAACTTGACCTTTGAGTTTTTCAGTGGGGTATGACTGCTTGTAGACTACGCAGTTCTACGTTCCACGTTTGGGGGGGAGGTGCCAGCTCTGCCACACCAGCACTGCTCCTTCCCCAAGAACCCCCAACCCGAACTGGGCTCAGATCTTCGGCAGGCTGTGCACCCCTGCTCTGATCCGCCACTTAATTCCTCCCACCAGGTGGGCCTGGAGCCGGAAGCAGCAGCAGCCCTAGCTGCCCCACCTCCGCTGCCCCCGGGGCTGGAAGCCGAACTGCGAACTCCTTCCACTCCCCACTAAACTTCTCAGCAGTCTTTGGTGTTTGTGGGTTGAGAAGTCTCGTAACTGCCGCAGTTCACTGAATCAGGGCGCTAGGGCATGCTCTGCCCGGTTGCTGGTCTTGTTGGTCCACGCCGCTCAGGCTGGGCTCTGCTCCACTCCATTCCCAGCTCCCAGCTCCATGCGGGATAGACCTCACCTAGAGACCATCCAGGCTGTCCTGGGCTGGAGCCCTGCTTCCCTCTGCTGTTATGTGGGTTCTGCCGTTCTAGAATTGGTTCAGAGCCATTTTTTATAGGTTTTGGGAGGGGTTCAGCAGGGAACTCAGGCTGGTTCCTGCTTTCCAGCCGCCATCTTGGCTCCACCCCCCATCTGCATTTTCTTAAATGTAAAAAGCCAACATATTTTTTGAAGGAGAAAAAGGTTTTAAATGCAGATTTGCTGTGGACTTACTAAGACAGCTTATATTATTAAAAGTCAAATGCAATCTTATATTTCAGTCCTTAAGTAAACATAATTTATGAGCAAATAAATAAAATTTGGAATACAGCACAAAATGACTTGAAATATAATAACTAATCTGATGGAAAATTTTTTTTGCCCTATCATTATTAATACTGCGTAATTCACTCAAGCAATTTGCAGGTATCTAAAAAATAGTTCCCTTCCTATAAATAATCTCAGATTATTTTCATCCAAAATTGTGAGTGTTATATACACTAAGGGTTAAGTGTCACTTAATTTTAAAAGTGTTTTATTTCTGAAACCACGGGAACCAGATGCACTGGAGAGTTCCACAAATACCTGAAAAGTGATCAGGCACAAAAGAATTCCCCCACACTGAGACCAAAAACCAATTTTTCAGAGTTTCAAATCTAAATGATGAAGATACTAATTTCATGGGAGGGAGAGGAAAGAGGAGATAAAAGAGAGGGAAGGTAGGGAGAAGGCAAAAGAATAAAACTAAAATATAGCTTTTAACTGAAAATCAACAGCCAGAAAAATAAAATAGACTAACAGAATATAAATATTAGATAAGCAATTAGCATGACTTTTAGGAAAGTTTTTGAGCACTTTTGGCTATAGACATGGCTAAAATAATTCAATATTAATAATCCTGTCATGAAATCATAATACATGCTAATTTCTATATAAAAGCTAAAGTGTTATTTTGGGAGTTATTGCCCCCAAAGAAGTAGTTCCCAAAAGCAACAAAATATGACAGTAGGTAAACGCATAAATAAACACTATTAATGTCTCTGACTCAATTTCAACAAGGTAATTATTTGACCATATATCAATCCCCCAATTTACCATATTATACGTACAAAGAATTTGAAAAAATGGAGATAAATGGTGTCCCTGCTTAATTGCCCTCTCTACATTCTCTCTCTGCTTTCAAACTGCAAGCTTCTGCCAGCAGAGTCTTCTTTACTCACAATGTCTTTTGTCCTTCCCAGGGCAGACAAAGAACTAAATTAAAAGAGCAGCCTTGAAATACAAAAGATATTGTCAATCCTTGCTAGTCAGTGCCGGTTCTCTACCTATCCCCTGCCTAAGTATCTCTCATTTCCCTCCCTCTTCATTCTCTGAATATGAGGAAAGTGGACCCCAATACACTATTTGCAGCAATGGCTTGATCTTTCTCCTAGAATGAAAAGTGCTTAAGCCTGAAACCTAAAATGAAAGAAAATTCTAAATGTAAATAATTCCCTCCTTCACTTAAGTATAAATTATCTCTTTGTCATAAAGAGACAGAGTTTCACTTCTATAGTCTTTTGTTCTAAGTATCAAGGAACTGCTAAATAAAATGTAAAGGAGAGCTGGAATCTAATTTAATGAATCACTGTATAACTCTGAGTAAGTCGATGAGAGTTAAAATATCAAAGACTAATGACTTGAGAAGAATACTACATATTCCAGATGCTTCAATCATTTGCTCCCACCTTTCTGTCAAATTGTAGAATGAAGAAATTTTAGAACAGGATTTTCAAGTAAATATGGCTGTTTTCTATTTTTGAGCATCTATTGCTTCCCAGAAACATGCAGAAAAGCATACTGCACATTAAAGGCAATGTGGATTAAGTAAAAGACAGGTTCCTATCTTCCAGAAGCCTCCAGTCTATTCTTCTAGTAGTTGTCTAATCTGAGTAGCATTTGAAAGTGTTTAACCTAATACCGATCTTTCAATGGTACAGAAAACAAGTTGTGCCCCACCCCCAAAAAAAACCTTCTTAGTGGCTATAACTCTTTTTTCTTTCAAGGTTAATATAAGATATTTCCGTCCAAATATTTGCTTACAGTCTATTTCCCATCTGGAGTAAATCCTTTGTGTTACCAAAAAACAGTTATAATGACAATTGTGTAAGCATCTAAGTACAGGAATAAAAAAGTCCTTAAAGTTGGTTAACTGTTTACTGTATCTACCAAGTGGGATGGATATTCTGCAATGGGAAGAAATTTCAAAAGCATCTATGAGTTTTGCTCTTATAATGTATTCTTCAACAGTACTGGCTCTGGGAATTTATAATAGTCAACTAGGACATCTTCAACATCTACTATGTACCAGGCACTGTGCTAAGAGTTGAGAATACAAAGAAATGGAAAAGTAATAATAGTCATCATAATAACAACAACTAGCATTTATGTAGTACTTACTATGTGTCAGGCACTATGCTAAGCACCTTACAAATATTATCTCATTTTTATTCTCTCAACTATAAGAGGTAAGTGCTATTATTACCTCCATTTTAGAGATGAGGAAACTGAGGCAAACAGATGTTAAGTGACTTGCCCAGGGTCACATAGCTAGCAAGTGTTTAAGGCCAAATTTGAACTTATAACTTCCTGACTCCAGGCCCAGAACTCTACCCACTGTGCCACCTAGAAGCCTCTCTGGAGGAGCTCTCTAGAAGGAACTCATACCTACTGTGTCACCTAGAAGCCTCTCTGGAGGAGCTCTCTAGAAGGAACTCATAGTTAAATGAAGAAAACAATATGCAAAGAGTTATATACAAACCAGACACATACAAGATAAACTGAGGGTAATTGCAGAGGAAAGGTAACTAAGACTGAGGACTGGAAAAGACATCTTATACAAGGTGGAACTTTAGCTCAGACTTGAAAGAAGCCAGGGAAGCTAAGAGGCAGAACTATGAAGAGAGAGACGAAGAAAGAATTCCAGGCATGGAGGATAGCCAGTGAATACAACCCATGTTGGGAGATAGAGTGCCTTCTTCAAGGAACAGCAAGGAGGTCAGTTTCACTGAATCACAGAGATTTAAAGAAGAATAAGATACAATGTTGAGGAAGAAATGAACCTCAGGGATGTAGGAATCCCAAACCAAAGTTCCCAGGTTGCCTGGAATGAATTCACAGACCCAATCATTCTTTAAGTCAAAGAGGCAAAGGTTTATTATGCTTTACGTAAATAAAACGGGCAAGAGTTTTTAGGGAACCTGCAACCATACAGAGCTACAGGGAAAGTTTAAGTACAAGATTTAGGGATGAAACCTGTCATTTAGGTCTTTTGGTGTGGGATTAGGGAGTGGTTTAGGCGTGATTAAGGGGTGGTCAGTTCTTAAAGGAACTTGCACTTTTTGTATCTACTGTACAGGTATCTTACCCAGAATTCACTGTTAAACAGCCCAAGGAGGGGCTACCAGGGGCATGATTTTTGCTGTGAAACATCACTAAGTCACCAAAAGTTCACAGCTGACTGGGAATATCCAGGTGGATTCCATCACGTCTGTTGTTAGACAAGATTAATGTAAGGGAGTATACATTTGACTATGTCTAGGATGTATGTTAGACTCAGTGTATAGTCAGTTATCAGCATCCTGAATCAATCTATAATTGGGCATAGCTGCTTACTGAGGAAGAAGCAGAGATAATTTTGGGGCACACTGCCCTTTAGCTAGAAAGAGGTTGCCTGTGAGAGAATATGCTTTGAGAACTAGTTGTTTTGGTAAGGCATGCTGCCCTTGAACTGGAGAGAGGCTACCTGGGCCAATACTTTGAAGCTAGGGAGAGATGTGATTTTAGAACTGGAGTTCAGGCACAGGCACCCAAGCAGAGGTTAAGGGGAAATGTGATGTTAGAATTAGGGTCCAAGCACAGGCACCCCATCAATAAGAAGATTAGAAAGGTAGAATTGGGCCATGTTATGAAGGTTTTTCTTTGAAAGCCAAGGAAAGGATTTTACATTTTACAAGGAGCCATTCAGTCAATCAATCAATAAACATTTATTAAGCCCCTATTATGTGGCAGACACTGTGCTAAGTGCTGAGCCACTGGAGTTCATCAAAACAAGAACTGATTACATCCGATCTGCATTTTAGGAAAATCAATTTGAAAGTTGAATAAAGGATAAATTGGAATGGGGTGAGACCTGAGACAGGAAGAAAAATCAGCTGGCTAAGCAATATTCCAAGAGAAAGTCTTGGGGCAGTAAAATAAACCAGCAAGTTACTGCAATAGAACAGGCTTGAAGTGATGAGGGCCTGCATCAGAGTGATGGCTGTGCCAGAGTTGAGGGGGAGCTGTAGCTATTTTTTTACAAAGTGGTAATTACAGGACTTGACCACTGATTGTGAGTGGAATGGCGGAAAGTTTCTCATTTAAGTTTCTCATTTAAGGGGAAAAGATACCTAATATTTTAGTCCCTATAGAGCTTAAGCTGCCCCCACACCCCCTGCTTAAACCTGCACACACATGAAGGTTCTCTGAAGAGAAAAGCCATATAGTCAGATACACCCACATCCTGCATGCACATAGGATTACAAATTTTGCAACTGCTATCTCTATCTCTTTTAGTCAAATAAGGAAACTAACTGAAATGTGTATTCAGGTCGGGTATGAGGGTACTTCCTTGTTCCTAGAATGTGAGGCCATTCATCTCCACCAATAGAGATAGAGGTCCTGGCATTAAGGGAAAAGTCTTTCTCTGAATTGTTTTTATTGGGGTTTTTCTCTAAATTGCTTTGCATTCAAGTTTTTCTTGGAATTATTTGTACAAGGGTATATAACTGCCTGCCTGCTTTTTGTGAGGGGCCTCCCTACATCAGTCCGCCCTGGGGTAGGTGATGCCCAACTCTAGCACAAGACTTGCCAATAAAGAGTCTGTCTTACCTTGAGAGACCTCTGATTCTTATTTCAGTAAGGACTTACTGTTCCACACAATTGGATACGGGGAGGGAATGGGAAATAAGAGATCATGAGGAGTTGAGGATGACACCTAGGTTGGGAGCCTGAGTCACTTGGGAGAATAATGGTATCTTTGAGACTAAGAGGGAAATTTGGAAGAGGGGAAGAGTTGGGTGGGATAAGAAGAAAATGAGTTCAGTTTTGAGCATGTTGAGTTTAAAATGTCTATAGGACATCAAATTTGAGATGTCTAAAAAGCACTGAAGAAACCAGACTGGAGGTCTGGAAAGAAGACTGGACAAGTGAATCTAAGAGTTGTCTGCATAAAGATAATTGAAACCATGGGAGCAGATGAGATCACCAAGACAAACTGTACAGAGGTAGAAGTGAAGAGGGCCCAAGATGGAGCAGTAAGGATCCCTTACATTAACAGGTATGACCTGGGTGAAGATCAGGAGGTGGAGGGAGAGGAAGAGCAGGAGTAATCAAGACGGGTACAAGATCAAGTAGGTCAAGCATTCTCATAAAAAAACCAAGAAAGAAGGGAATATCCAGGGGAAGAGAATGATCAACAGTGTTAAACTTTGCAGAGATGTCAAAAAGGATGAGGTCTGAGAAAAGGTCATCAGATTTGGCAATTATGAGATTATTATTAACTTTGGAGTGAACAGTTTTGGTTGAATAATGAGGCCAAAAGCCAGACCGCAGAGAGTTAAGAAAAGAGTGAGAGAAAAGCAAGTAAAAGCATCTATTACTGTAAACAGTCTTTTCAAGGAGTTTAGTCAAAAAAGGGAGGAAATGGAAGAAGAGATTACAGATGAGTGAGAAAGTAAAAATGATAGAGGGGGCAATGTCCTGGAGAAGACAGGATGGAATGGGATCATTTGTGCATGAAGAGGGATTAGCTTTGGCAAGGAAAAAGACCACTTCTTCAAATGAAATGGGGGAAGGAGGACACAACTGCAGAAGGCATCTGAACAATATGAGATAATGAAAGGAAGGGAAAGAAAGAACTCTTGTGAATGGCATCAATTTTTTTGGTGAAATATGAAGCAAAGTTCTTAGCTGAAAAAATGGGGGAAAGGAAGCTCTGTGAGATCTGAGGAGGAATAAAGAAGTTTGAAAATGCTGATGTAGTGAGTGAAATAGTAAATTAATTAGGTGTAAAAAGACTACCTTGCCATAGCAAGAATTCAGTTAAGATTACATAACACAGAAATGGTAGTGGACTTAGGCAGCACGCGTCATGATTTTCCTTAGCATTATACCCTACATATAACTTAGATTATAGCTCCTTTTCCCTTTCAATACAATTTTCAATCCAACTGGAGCTTTCTGGTGGTCAAATTATCATCATCATCATCATCATTAATCAGATCAACAAAGATCTATAACTCTGTTAGTACATGAACTTTCACAATTAAAGATCACAATTGACTAAGAACTTAAAAGATTTACCCATGTTACCTTAGAAAAGTCTCTTTGGACCCAAATTTACTCATCTATTAAATGAGAGGGTAGGATTAGTCAGTCACTGAGATCCATTACAGCTCTAAATCACTGACCCATGATTCTAAGTTTGGAAGAAATAAATGAAGACCAAAAAGCAATTTTTTCACACAAATAAAGTCAGATCAAAACAATTATAGAAATATGAATTGCTCATGGGTCTACTCATGCCAATGTAATAAAAATGACAATTCTACCTAAGTTATTTATTCAGTGCCATACCAAACAACCAAAAAAGAATTTTATAGAGCTAGGGAAAAGAAATAGCAAAATTTATCCAGAAGAAGAAAGGGTCAAGAGTACCAAGGGAATAAATCAATGGAAAAAATGTAAATGAAGGTGGTCTAGACATGAAAATAAGGCCTCTAGCTCATAGACTCTGTACAGGCCATATGAAAACACATATATAAGAATCACAAAGTATGAAAAAAAATGGCTGAGTATTGATTTGTACTGATGTGTGAAGTGTGTATCTTGACGGAGCACTGAAACCTAGGACAACAGCCAGTACGTGTCACAGAATGGGTCTACACAGGTCCTTCTACCTTTCCAAAGTGTTTTCTTGGCATTAAAACACACTGAGGCTTCTCTTCTAGCATTGTTGTTTTGTTGTTCATCCTTCATATTCAAAGGGGACCAATGACATCACAGAGTGATGTCTTGACTTTCTAATTCTTACTCTTCTTCTAGAACAGTCAAGGTTCAAATCACCACCTACAAAATATAGACAGACTGCAACAATTCAAACACACATAAGTGAAGTTACCCAAACTGCCCTCATCTAAATGAAAAATTCTCATTTCAATAACTCAAGAATCTGTAATTTAACTCACAAAGGTACTCCTTCCACATACCACAAACTCTCTGACTTAGTAGTCGATCATTTAGTATTGCTGTGGCCAAAAAATCATCATCTTAAAGCTAACCTGGTGAAGAACCATCCAGAACTGGGTAACAGATACCATCCATTATTACAAGGTCCATACCTCCAGCTTAATTAAAACTATAGCAGCTTATGCTTCACAGGCACAGCTTTCAAAAAACTACATTTTTCAAACATGGTTCTCTCATTATATGTATTTAGTCCTGTTCCTTATGATACTGTCTGACTAATGTTAACTGTGTCAAAATAAGATCATTTGTATAATATAACCAAGCTAAAATGTAACAAAATTCCACCATCTCTTCAAAATGCTTGCTTTAACAATCATCTCTTTATAACACTGTTCCTATGGAACTGTCTTTCACTTGTTTTTCAGAACAAAACAACCAAAGGAGGGATATGATGCTATTTATATCTTTTAATGCTGTTGGCATTAGACTTTCTTCCCTACCCAAAGTTAAAAAATAAGACGGCAAATAGAGATAATGCTCAGCCCAACACACCTACCAATGTACTCAAAGATGAAGAACGGTACTTTGGAATCCATTCTAAAGAACTGTGTAGATTTAAAAGATTTTGCACTTAACACTTTTTTATACTAACAGAACAGATAATGGTACAGTTTTGTTAAATCCAACAAATCCAATATTCTTCTCCACAAAATCTGACTCCCAATTTCAGGTTTTTTTTTTTATCAGTTTAGTTTTACCAACCTGGTTATCAACTTTAAATATAACATTGCTAATGTCTAAACTAGCAAGATAACCACAGTAAATCCTAACTACAAAAGAAATTCTTGTCGAAAAAAAAGCATTCTCAAAATAGCTTCACTAAAGTTGACACATGAAATTAGCACTTTCTGTATACTATAATCACTTTCAAACATAAAGAGTCTGCAACTAAATACATGGGACAGTTAGGCTAGAGGAATGGATAGAGTGCTTGGCCTTAAGTAAGAAAGATTCATCTTGCTGAGTTCAAATCTAGCCTCAGACACTTACTGTGTGACCTTGGGCAAGTCACTTAACTATCTTTGCCTCAGTTTTCTGATCTATAAAATGATCTAGAGAAAGAAATGGCAAACCAATCCAATTATCTTTGCCAAGAAAACCTCAAATTGGGTCACGAAGGGTCAGACGTGACTGAAACAACTAAACAACAACAAGAGATGAAGAAAAAGAAATAGTGGCTGAGGGGTGGGGCAGAGTTTAGATATCAAGAAAACCTTGATATCTAATGATCTAATCCAAATTTAAGAATTTAATTCTAATCCTAACAAAAAAATCTATCAATAGATCCTTAATATAGTGGCTTTAAATATTTTAAAGAAATCAAAGAGTTGCAATGGATTGTAGGAAAAGTAGACATAAAAAATACATCTGAACTGGTTCCATTACCTCCAGATCCCATCTGCAGTGGATAGGTAAACAAAAAAGTTCTGTATTAACTAATTGCTTAGCAGACATATCCTGCTGTTGATATGTCTGTAATATTCAAGTATTCACTGGAGATATCCTGGCTAGGCATCCTCTACCTTCTTCCTTCCATATGATTGTCTAGGGCCTATCACCAGTGGACTGAATTTTTTTTCACTAATAAGGATATTCCACAAGCACGGCATGAATTCTTTCCATAAGTATGTAAAATGAAATGTTTGAAAGGACTAACAGGATGTTCTTAATGCCGTAAGGGTTATAGCAACTTAGACCCATGACAACCTGTATAACCCATCAGAGCCACTGGACCATGGCCTGTGTGACACCTTGACTTTGAAGGGCAGGGGGAGGGGAGGAGAGAGGAGAAGAGAGTTAATTAGTATGGGCACCTGGGTGACAAGGTACCCCCTCTGCAACTTTCAGTCTAAGAACATTTCTTATAATAGTGAGAAGTTAAGCTACTTGCTCTGGGACACATAGGAAGTATGTATTAGAGTCAGGGCTTGAACCCAGGCGTTTCTAGTTTCCAGGCCAGCTCTTTTAGCCACTACTGTATAAGCACGAGCATGCACAAAAACAATTCTTTTAAAACTTCCCTAAGGATCTGAAAGACCAACCAATTACAATTAATATCCGAAAACTAAATAAAAGACACCAAGGATTCAGATTCTATTGCATAAAAATTACCAAAGAAGTCTTACAAAAAAAAAAAATTCCACAACTCTGGAAAACCAGAGGAACTCTAACCTGCTTATACTGTCATGTTGATTTCCTAGAATTCCTCAAACTGAATATATTTCTGATGTAGCCAACCAATGGACACTTTCAATAATATATTATATTAGAACAGTATAACAGTACAAAATTTAAATGATATTTTACATAGGACAAGGATCCCACCATGACTTAAAATTCCAAGTATCAAATAATAATGAGATTAATATAAAGGCATAAAAAATGTAAAGTATCATTTTCTACTTTTTTCGATATGAAAAGCAAAATTATCCTTAAACTATTCAATTGAACAAGTTTACATACGCATTAGATGAAAGATTCCATCGCAGGCGCTTATGTGAGACAAAAAGGCATTTCCTAGCCCCTGTCCAGCATGAGCTCCTTTCACAAGGCCAGCAATATCAACTACATTCAAAAAGGCTGGAATTTTGCTGAAAGATTAAAAAAAAATTAGTCATTATAAAATAGTACAATAAGGTGTTGCGACCCAATGCACTGACAACATTTGAAACAGCTTAATTTAAACCAATTTTCCTTTTCTGGAAAAATCTACATAATACAGTCTTTTAATACATTCAGATTTTCTCAAGCGATGAAAGGGGGAATTAGGAGCCATATGTTTTCCAGTGACTCTCAAGATTAAAAAGTACTGAGAAAGTTCCTTAATCAGCATTACGGTAAACCAAGAGATACACAAAAATGTTAGTCAAATACATTGTACATGAAGTCAGAGGTATCCTGAAAGAATATTTTTATTCATGCAATTCAACAGGTATTTATTTAAGTGCCTTCCTTGATTTCAAATATTGTTATCACATGCTGGGGAACCAAAGGCAAAGATCAAAAACAAAGCAAAATCCGACAAAGAAAAGTTTCTGTTCCACTAGGAAAAAACCATGTACAGAGGTAAGTAAATACCCGATATAAACAAAGTAAACAGACTAATTTTTTCAAGGAAGAATACTAACTACTGGAGGAGTCAGGAAAGGATGTAGGCAATGACATTTAAGCTAAGCCTTTAAAGAACTTAGGGTTTCCATAAGACAGAGGTGTAAAGGGAGACCATTTCAGAATGCAGGACAGCCCGTATAAAGGCACTGACATAATAGAGTTTGGCTAGAACATAATCAGTCCAGAAAGATAGTGTGGGACAAGAGTCTGAAATGCCCAATAGATCAATTTATATCAGCAACAGAGAGCAACTAAAGCTTCTTGAGCCAAAATGTGACACAGTTAGATCTATACTTGATATACTTAAGTACCAAACATTCATACTTCAGGGACATGTAATTCAGTTGGTAAGGTTGCTCCCCTCAATAAGGTATACATCAAAACCCTCTACAACTTAGTAGATGGTCCTTAAGAGTTGCTGTGACCAAAATATCCATCATTCCACATGCCAACCTGATGATGAGCCTCTTTGAACTTATTCTCTTGTTCCTCTTCTTTCCTTTTTTTCTTAAAAAAAAAAAATTAGTCTTTTTACCACTTCTAGGGCTGTATCCCAAACACATCATAAAAATGGGAAAAGGACCTACATGAACAAAAATACTTATAGCAGCTCTTTTTGTGGTGGGAAAGAATTGTAAATTGAGGAAATGCCCATCAACTGGGGAATGGCTGAACAAATTATGGCATATGAATGTAATGGAATACTATTGTACCAAAAGAAATGATGAGCAGAACTTCAGAAACACCTGGAAAGACCTACATGAAATGATGCTGAGTGAGGGGAACAGAACATCGTACACAGTTACGGCTACATTGTGCAATGACTAACTTTGATAGACTTGGGTCCTCTCAGCAATGCAAGGTTCTAACACAGCTCCAAATGGCTTATGATGGAAAATGCTGTCTACATCCAGAGAAAGAATTATAGTCTGAATGCAGATCGAAACAGACTATTTGCTCTCTCTCTTTTTTTGTTCTGTTTTGTGTCTTCTTTCTCGTGGTTCATTCCATTGGTTATAATTCTTTACGACATGACTAATGTGAAAATGTTTAATATGAAGAACCTAAATCAGACTGCATGCCACCTTGGGTAAAGGGAAGGAGAGGGAGAAAATTTAAAACTCATAAGTTTGTGGAACTAAATGTTATAAACTAAAAATAAATAAATATTTTTTTTTAAAAATAGTCTGTTATATGGGACAGCTCTAAAGGAGAGACATTGGGAGAAATTTAGGCATATGAAAACATGATAACAATAAAAATTTACTTTAAAAAAATTAGGAAGAGGTAAGAGTTTGAGAAAAAAACATTGAATTCTGTTTTAGACATGATGAATTTGAGATAGACTATCTACAGGCATCCAGTTCAAGATGTTCAAAAGGCAGCTGTAATGTAAGACTGGAGATCAGGAGAGAAGTTAAGAGTGACATGTAAATCTGAGAATCATCTATATGGAGATGGTAATTGAGCCTATGAGAGCTGATTAGTGGTGAAGAAGAAAAGGTACAAGGCACAACCTTAGGTAACACCAACAGCAGCCATAACTTACATGAAGATCCAGCAAAGCGAGACTGAGAAGGATCAGTCAGACAGGTAGGAAAAAAAGAAAAAAAAAGAAAGCAGTGTCATGAAAACCTAGAAGATAGACAAGAGTATCCAGAAGGGGGTGACTGACAGCGTCAAGGCTATTAGATTCGGCAACTAATAAATCATTTGGTGACTTTGGAGAGAGCAGTTAAAATTAAATGATGAAGTCAAAAGCCAGACGGCAGACAGTTTAGAATCAAACAAGGAGAGAGTAAGTGTAGTACTGTGTATAGATATCTTATTCAAGTTTAGCCGAGAAGGTGAAGGAAAGGAAGATATAGATATAAAATGATAGCCAGAGGAAATAGATCAAATGAGGATTTCTTAAGGATGAGAGAAGACAAGGACCTGCTTACAGGCAGGAAGGAAGCAGCCAGTAGATAGGAAGAGGTTAGTGATTAGTGAAAGAGTGGGAATGATAGAGGATATAATCTGCTGGAGAAGATGGAACCAGATGGAATCAAAGGTGCATGTAGAGAGTTTGCTTTGGCAAGAAGGGTTACCTCTTCATGTGAGACAGGAAGAAGGAGAGAGTAGGTGAAGAGATCTGATGTGAGATGAGAAGAGAAATAGAGCTCTCAAGTCAATGGCCCCAATTTTTTCAGTAAAATGAGGCAAAGTTCTTAGCTGAGAGGATAGAAGAAAGGATGAAAAGGTTTGGAATAGCCACTGTAGTGAGCGGGATATCAAATCAGAGAGATATAAAAGGACTGCCTTGCTACAGTGATGGACTTGTTAAATATGGTATAAAATAATCTCAACAAATGAAACAAAAAACAATTTTTTATATAGCACTCAGTCTTTGCAGGCCCATTCCACTTCTGTTAAAAAGTGGGCAGAGGATGCTAAGAATCATACAATTTGTAAGACAGATATAACTATTAATTGAACTGTTGTTACCCTACATGTGATATATTTATCCTGTGACCAACATCAAAAGATCCTAATTTTTGAGCTAGAAAGGATCCCAGCAGTCATCTATTCCAACTCTCTCATTTTCCAGAGAAGTAAACTGAGGTCCAGGGAGCTAAGTGTTTAGCCCCAGGTCACACGGGTAATAAGCATCCAAAGAAGGATCTGAGTTAAATTCTCTGACTACATTGTTCCATACTGTCTCATAAATGATCCTCTTCTTTTGCAATATTCAAGCCAGAAGATCATGGAACACAATCTTCAAAGCGGTGCCTTCTGATTCACTTATAATTTTGGAGAGACATGCGGCTGGCATAAGGTAGTCAAAGTATATCACAAACAATGACATGGAAAAAGCAGCACAAAAGCATCATCAAGGATATTATTATCAATATCAATCAACAATCAAGTTCAAAGACTAATAGATGGACACTGCCAAGTATTTCAGTGGCACCTCCGGAATGCTAAAAGGCTACGGAAGAAGGCCTCTAACACAATCCATGGGGGATTTATGGGAATACAGACAAAAAGAATTAAAAAATAAGACTGGGTTATGATCTGTATCCTGGGAAAAGTACCCCATTTGGGATGAGTTCACAAGTTCACTTAAGTATTGTGCTTTTGAATTACTTAGTTATACTATGGATAAAATTACAATATGGAAAAGGCAAAGACCAGATCACATTCCTTCATTACATTTACTTGAAGACATGCAAGAATCAGTATTTCATAAGTTGAGGAAAACCACAGGAAAGTATCCAAGTATTTGGCAAGGCATTGAATAGACATGTATTAATCATCATGGGCAAGGAATTCTAAAGACAATCAGGGAGTCACCAATTTTAAGTAAGAATGGTCCCAACTCTTATAGTATATCACAGGATACAGCAAATAACTGTAATACAAAATAATACAACATAAGCATATGAAAGAAATGCAAACAGATGCATAATAAAGTTACTGGCAAACTTTAGAAGAGTTTTATTGTACTGGGTCAGGGGATGATTAAGGAGCAAGTGGGTGGTGAGGAAATAGAAGTATCAGATGTAAGCAGGTAGCAGGGCAGTAGATGGAGCACGAGACTGGAGTCAGGACATTTACTAGCTGTGTGACTCTGGCCAAGTAACCTGATTGCTGCTTACCTCAGTTTCCTCATCTGTAAAATGGGGATAATAATACCACCCACCTCCCAAAGTTGTGAGGATCAAATAAAATAATACCTGTGAAGTGCTTAACGCAGTTCCTGGCATACAGTAAACACTATATAAATGTTAACTACTATTATTAGCTATTATAAGCAGAGAGAGATTAAAATGTAGCTGCTTGGGTCAAAGAAAACACTTTTTTTAAGCCTGGAAAAACCTGAACATATTTATAGGCAAATGAGAAGAAGCCAATAGGAGAAGAAAGAGACTGAATATCACTGACAGAATAGTGACTGCTAAAAGAGGGTGAAAAGGGGATTAAGAGCACAGATTACAAAAGAGAAGGACTACTTCCTCAGAGGCAGGTGGAAAGAAAGAATAGATGATCATAGGATCATAGGAAAACAAGATTTTAGAAAAAGAAGGAATCTTTGAAAATATTCAGTCTAACACTCCTTACTTTACATATCACAGAAGTAAAACAACTTGCTCAAAATCGCATAGGTAGTAACTGGAATCTGACCCTTAGTTATCCAACTCCAAATCCGGAGGTCTCTCCATTCTACCATGCTGATAATATCAGTGAGAAGCTGTGCAAGTGGATACTGTTAGCCAAAAGAGCTCCAGTACAGATGGGAAGAAAGAAGAAAAGGTCCAGATAGCTGATAGGGTGAATCAGAGAGGAAGTTAAAATGAACAAAGGATTCTCAGCAGAAATGAAGACTAATCTGGAGTTGTTCCTATTACACCAAAATGCATAATGCTTGAATTTGCCTACTTCACAGAGTGAAGGATGGTTATAAGGAAAAGTGCTTTGCAAACCTTAGAGTTCTACAGATAGCTGAATGGTTATCCTTATCAGCCTTACTTTTATTCCCTTCTCCCTTCATCCCTATAGTAAGGCTTTTGGTAAAGAAAAAAGATTGCCACAAGGTGAACCTCTAGGTCATATTACTACTAGGTAAGTAAACACACCTAGTTAATAAGTATCCTCTAGAAACAGGGAGAAGCAACATAAGGATCCAAAGAACTCTGACCAGTGAAGCTCAAAAATCTGTGTTCAAAATTTGCCTACAAAAATTCAGGGGAAAATGAGTAAAGCAGAAGACAAGACACATGAGTATAATCATTATATGAAGGAATCTACACCTCGGATGATCATTTTCTGGCAAGTTCTGAAGCTCTCTGCCTTAACCACAAATTCAGGTATTAATTTATTCTGCTAGTTAAGAGAATCACAGCAATGTGAGATTTACATTTGTATCATTAATTACTTTAATGAGCATTCCAATAATTATTTTCCAATTCTTCCTTTTTTTCTGAAAAAAGGAGTTAGTGAACTCCTTAGTTTCTAATTGAACTGTTTTCAAATGCTTGCCATATTAAGAACTTCTGAAGCTTCCATCTTTCGGTGTGAGATTTTAAAGAAGTAATATATTTTCACTTTAGGATCAAGCAGCTTAATGCTAAAGTCAGAAACTATTACTGTGTGCTTTTGTAAAGACATTTTCAAAGTGTTTAACAGCAGCTAGCAGGTTTGATTTTTCAGACTAGAGCATCAGAATTGAAAAAATAAAATGTTTTTCTTGAAGAAGCACACATATTGGAACTTGCAGGGTCAGGTCCCTAAATTCTCTAACATACTGTATTGGAATTACCACAATATTTTACTCTGGATCAAATTTTTTTTCTTTCATACCCAAACATATGTATTTTGCTGGCCTTTTTTAAAAAACTATTTCAGTAATACATGTGAACTGTTATTTTCTTATAGAGCCACAGGAATTTAGAGAAGAGTAAAATCACTTTGGGTAATGACAGTCAAGGAACTCTTCACTGAGGTTCACTAATAAGCCTTCAAGGATATAACAAATTTGGTATAGCAGAGAGGAAGGAGAAGAAAAGAAGAATGAAAAAAAAAAATATGGAGCACAGAAGGAAGAAGAAACCAATTTGATATAAAGGGTTAGGAAAAACCCCGAAATGTTAAAGAATCAAAAGTACTTTTCCAAATAAAAGAAAAAATATAAATTCCAAATCAAACTTAAAACATTTTCAATTAATTTCTGCAGTAGTCAATAAACGACTCAATGCCTAAATTTAACCACCAATATAAGGAACAGAATGAAGATTTTTGAAAAAACAAAAACATTTACCTTGGAGGTTTGTGATATTGGCACAAAAAATCAAATCTGTCATCTGGTACAGGTACTCGACTCTCATTAGGATCAATAGTGCAGAATGGGAAGTTTTCTGCTGCTGCCTGGCTCTTTGTTAGGACATTGAAGAATGTAGATTTCCTAAAAACAGAATTAAAATACACTTTATAACAAACTGTTTTCCTGACACATACAGAAAATCCTCTTACTAAAAATGTAAATATAGTACATGAGAAAGGAAAAAACAACCTGCTAAGGTGAAAGGGAAAAACACAGTTTTACTATGAAATGGAAAATTAGTTCATAACATAGGCATTCACCAAGGTTATACACTAAAAGTACTTTGTAAATCCATTATTCAGAACTTGGAGCATGCTTGCCCATCAAAGCAATGTATAAATGTAAAATGTTGATGGATGATAATATCATAGCACCTACCTTCCAGAATCAAATGAGATTGTATTTGTAAAGCACTTATTAGCACAGTACTTGGCACATAAGTAGGCATTTAATAAATGCCTGTTCTGTTACCTCCCTCTCCCCCTCAAATAGTAATTAGGTTCCCAAGTAATACTGCAAAAAACTATGTAATCTATAGTGTGTGTTCCAAGGTGAATCTGACTCAGGCCAGTCCCCTGGTAGGCTAGAGTTCAATAATGGAACAAAATGTGACAGTTAACAAAACAGAAATTTACTTAACCATAGCAGTAGGATATTTAACAAGGATAGGCACTGAGAACCCCTTGAGTTGATTTAGCTGAGCAAAGTTCCCATCAAGATCTGCCAGCCAAGCATCTGAGAGCCCCTCTGGCTCCTTTTGGCTGCTTTGTGCTCAGGAGATGAGGGAATAATAGTCCCCTGAGCCAACCAAGTCTCTAGGAAAATAGCTGGATACATTATAAGGAAAAACTAGCCTAATTTGCATGGGGAAAGGGGTTAGGATATTGTTCCTACCACAGTGGACTTTAACTACATAGCATTAATAATATTATTTCAAGTACACTAAATAAGAGAAGCATCTCTCTAGCTTTGCAAAAGATGAGGTACTTCTCTATTTATGTAAGAGAGTCCACCTACATAGACTAGTGTCATTTCCCAGGTACTTTAGGTGAGTGAAAAAAGGGCAGGTGCCCACTCAGAAGATAAAAATTTACAACTCAAGCAGCTGCCTATCTAAATGTACAGTGAATTGATGAGTTGTACCAGTAATGTCTCCTGTTAGAACTAAATCAAGAAAACTGGTACAATTAAGGGACAGTCAACTATGAATAATCCATGTACATAGATTATCCAAAGCAATTTTCTCAGTTGTCAAGTCTAACTTCATATTGCTGCCCATGATCTTTTGGGGCTATGTCCTTTTGTATTAATTGACTTTTGTCTAATGAATGGCAACCCAATCAAATGGTCAAAGCAAAATTTAATGAAGTAAATATTGTCTCCCCTCCAAAGAATAATATAATGATTTCTAGAGCAAGACATATTTGATCCCAAGAACATGTACACTACCAATTATCTCCACTTGTGTAGATGAGAGCTAACTATAACTCACTTTGCTTCAGAATGTTTTTAGCACTACTGAGGAATGAAAACATCCTTCTACATCACTGTTAGACAGATAATACACAGGAGGCACTGGAGGATTGGACCCCAGCCTCTAACAGGTTCACTCTTGATCTGGTCAGACAGAAAAGACAGTTTCAAAGGGGTTAATAATAAGTTTTATTCTAGTCTAGTCTTCTCTAACACAGTATTGCTGATAACAGAAGCATTACAAACTCTTATAACATGGGCCAGCAAGAAGGGGGGAGGGAGGGTGGCGCAGCTACCCCTATGTCTCGATGGGGCCAGTTGAGACCAACTTGTGCATTCAACCCTAAAGGGTTCCCCTAAATCCCCTAGATTATCTGGCTCAGGGAATCTGCAAATATAGGGTTCACTAGACTATAGGAGGTAGGATCCCCTAAATCCCCTCAATGGGGGCCAGTTGACGCAAACACAGATCCCTGCCTCTCAAGCCTTGATGGGGGTTGATCAAGGCATACAGCATTCCAGCTTGCGCATTCCACCATAAAGGTTCCCCAACTCAATGACCACTGACCACCTGTTTTATAGGGCATCAGACAAAGAGGGCATATTGCCAGCAATAGCCTCACAAGTTTACATCACCTCATCCCTGTATCTCACTGCATAGTCGCAGTTAACGTTTACAGTTTCAGCACATGTTTATGTTGTTTATCATTATATAATGCTCCGAAAGCGTGGTGGAGATGTTTTGAACCACAAGTCTGGGAACTCATATGTAATACCTGGGAAAAAGAGATTGTTATGGCCACAGATCCTAGGAGACTGAGGTTGTTATAGCCATAGATCCTGCGAAACTGAACTCTAAGAATTAATAACAAAAATCCACTTTACATACACTAAAATCCACCTTACTTACACTAAAATTCACCTTACTGACAATCACCATTTCATAAATGAGGTTAGGAGCTGAAGAGTTATTTAGTCAGTTTGCAGTATGAAGTTTTAAGACTGAAAACACTGAAGTTTGCTGCTTAATGGACTGACAGTCAGTCAATAAACATTTATCACATACCTACTATGTGCCAGCCACTGTGCTAAGTGCTAGGGATACAAATATGAAAAAGAGAGCTCCTGCCCTCAACGAGCTTACACTCTAACAGAGGAAGCTACCACATAAAAGGAAGCTCAAACTATGGAGAGACTAAGAGGGAGAAGGGCAAGTCCAGTGGGCAGGACGGAGGAGTCCAAATAAGTCCAAAAGAGTGTGGCCAGTGGGAAATGATGAATAGCTAGCTACCCTAGGCCCTCTCCTTACATGGAGGTTTCTGGAGCTCATGGCTCTTCCCTCCAATTAGGTGGCAGAGGGTACTGACGAGGTATGAGTACCAAAGCTGGCTGGATCTTACAGCATGATGAAATTTCTCAATGATGAGGTTCATGGGGACATAACAGAGAAGTCTTGATAAGTTCAAAAGAAAGCAGCCAGTGGGAAATGAACAGATGACCGGCCTGAGGCCCCTCCATAAATGGAAGTTTTGGAGTTCGTGGCTCTACCTTCCAATCAGGGAGCTGAGGACACTGACGGAACTATATCAAAACTTTCCTTTAAAATTTTTTATGAAAATTATTATTACTGATTTTATCCTCTCATTCCAAGCACAATCAATACAGTAGAATCACAGAACTTCAGAAGAAAGGGCCAGAGACCCAAAAAAGTGAAATATGTCCCAACACCTAAAAGCAAGACAGCAAGTTCGTGTTGGGTGCTTTTTAAAAAAAAATCTAAAGGCCATTTATGAAATAAATGTCTAAAAGAACATTTTCCAGAAGTATTCCATCCTATAATGTAATGTGGAGTCTAAATAATAAAACTGTTGAATAATTAATCCATCATGAAAAAGAAAAACTAAGGTATAATTTTGAGGAAACCACTATTTTAAAACAGAGAGAAAAGTTTGACCTGTTTTATTAAATAAGTGACCTCAGCAAGTTGTAGGGACATAGTAAAAAGCAGACCCAATACAAATCAGCTATTTATAAAGAAGACAGAGCAAGGAGTTACTTAAGAACATTTTAATATAACAGTTTATCACTATTAATTTTTACAATGCCAGTATGTACACATGCCATGGTTTTGCTTATCTTCTATCAGAACTGTAATTCTGCTGCCCAAATATTGCTATAATTCATCCAGCATGAATATTAAAAGATGATAAGCCAAGTAAAAAAGCATTCATTAAGCATCTACTATGTGCCAGGGACTGTGCTTAATACTGGGAATATGAAGAAAGGCAAAAAAATAGTTCCTGCTCATAAAGAGCTCACAGTCTAGTGAACAACTACTTTCAAAATAAATTATCAACTTCAAAACAGCACAATTAGTTTCTAAGCATGAAAGCATATAACATTCCAAAGCTCTTTGTACATGGAATCAACAAACTGAAGCAATAACAGGTAAATTAACTGCATGATCTAAAAGAATTATGTTCTGTTTTGAAATAGTCAATGCAAAAAGAATATATGTAAATTGTGATTAAAAAAATAAAACATAAGGAAGATTATCTGGCTCAGGGAATCTGCAAATATAGGGTTCACTAGACTATAGGACGTAGATTGCACATGGCTTCTATTATGACTTTGAGACTCAAGAGAAAACAAGATAATGGTTAAGATACATCTAAATTTGGGAAAAGTAACTTTAATTAAATAAAGTGATTTATTATCAACACTACTGATTAGTCTGAAGGAGAAGGTGCATATATATGTGTGTAAGAAAGACAGAGACAGAAAGAGAAGAGAGAGGGAGGAAGGCAGAGCAAGGGAGACAAGGACAGAGGAAGGGTGTAAAGAGTCTGACCAGATGGGGCATTTTAGTCACAAAGTTTAGCATGCATTTATAAAATGACCTGGAAATCCATAAAATTAGAATGCAATTGAAAGAAACTCTGATAGTAACAATTCTCATCTTTAAGAAATGGTATCATTAAAAATAAAAGAGGGAGGCAGAGCCAAGACGGCGGCTAGAAAGCAGGGACTAGCTTAAGCTCTCCCCCAAATCCCTCCAAACACCTGTAAAAAATGCCTGAACAAATTCTAGAGCTGCAGAACCCACAAAATAGCAGAAGGAAGCAGGTCTCCAGCCCAGGAGAGCCTGGATGGACGCTGGGAAGGGTCTACTGCATGGTGCTGGGAGCCAAGTGCAGGCCAGTATGGGCCGCACCAGGACCAACCAGACGGGGAGCCGGGTGGAACAGGCCACGGGGCCCTGGATCATTGAGCTGTGGCAGTTACCAGACTTCTCAACCCACAAACACGAAGGACAACACAGCAGGTTAGTGAGAAAAGTGCTGGATCAGGGTGAGAGAAGTGCATGATACAGACCTAGCCCCGGGGGCAGCAGAGGTGGGCAGGCAGGAGGTGGCAGCAGCAGGAAGCTCCTGCAGCTGTTCCAGAGTCCCTGGCCCATACAGTGGGAGGAATCAAGCAGTACATCAGAATGGGAGTGCAGGGAGCACTTTGCTGGCGCACAGCCAGGTTCTCTTGCTGTGACCTGCTTGGATCTGGGTCGCAGTCTTGGCTGGTGGTTCTTGGGGGAGGAGAAGTGCTGCTGTGGCAGAGCTTGCAGTGATGGTGGAGTAGAAGTAGTTCTGAAAACAGCAGCACAACCCTTCCTAAAGCTTGGGACAAAGTACTCTCTACTCTACAAGCAGTCACACACCCTGACTTTAAAAAGCTTAAAGGTCAAGTAGTTGGCTGGGAACATGAACAGGCAGTGAAAATGGACCCAGACTCTAAAATCTTTTTTGGTGACAAAGAAGATCCAAGATCCAAGCCAGAAGAAGTGAACAAAGTCAAAGAGCCTACATCAAAAGCCTTCAAGAAAAACATGAATTGGCCATGGAAGAGCTCAAAAAGGATTTGGAAAAGAAAGTAAGAGAAGCAGAGGAAAAATTAGGAAGAGAAATGAGAGTGATGTGAGAAAATCATGAAAAACAAGTCCATGACTTGCTAAAGGTGACCCAAATGATACTGAAGAAAATAACCTTAAAAAACAGACTAGCTCAAATGGCAAAAAGAGCTCCAAAAAGTCAATGAGGAGAAGAATGCCTTGAAAGGCAGAATTAGTCAAATGGAAAAGGAAGTCCAAAAGACCACTGAAGAAAATACCACCTTAAAAAGTAGATTGGAGCAAGTGGAAGCTAATGACTTTATGAGAAATCAAGATACTACAAAACAGAACCAAAGGAATGAAAAAATGGAAGACAATGTGAAATATCTCACTGGAAAAACCACTGACCTAGAAAACAGATCCAGGAGAGATAATTTAAAAATTACTGGACTACCTGAAAGCCATGATCAAAAAAAGAGCCTAGACATCATCTTTCAAGAAATTATCAAGGAAAAATGCCCTGATATTCTAGAACCAGAGGGTAAAATGGAAATTGGAAGAATCCACCAATAACCTCTTGAAAAAAATCCCAAAAAGAAAACTCCTAGGAATATTGTAGCCAAATTCCAGAGTTCCCAGGTAAAGAAGAAAATATTGCAAGCAGCCAGAAAGAAACAATTTGAGTATTGTGGAAACACAATCAGAATAACACAAAATCTAGCAGCTACTACATTAAGGGATAAAAGGGCTTGGAATATGACATTCCAGAGGTCAATGGAGCTAGGATTAAAACCAAGAATCACCTACCCAGCAAAACTGAGTATCATGCTCCAAGGCAAAATATGGAGTTTCAATAAAATAGAGGACTTTCAAGCTTTCTCAATGAAAAGACCAGAGCTGAAGAGAAAACCTGACTTTCAAATACAAGAATCAAGAAAAGCAGGAAAAGGTAAACAAGAAGGAGAAATCATAAGGGACTTATTAAAGTTGAACTGTTTTGTTTACATTCCTACATGGAAAAATGATGCTTGTAATTCAGGAGACCTTTCTCAGTATTAGGGTAGTTGAAGGAAATACACATACATACATATATATACACATATATATACATATATATTACATACATATATATTATATACATATATATATAGACAGAGGGCATAGGGTGAGTTGAATATGAAGGGATTATATCTAAAAAATAAAATAAATTTAAGGGGTGAGAGAAGAATATATTGAGAGAGGAGAAAGGGAGAGAGAGAATTGAGTAAATTATTTCACATAAAAGTGGCAAGAAAAAGCAGTTCTGTTGGAATGGAAGAGGGGGCAGGTGAGGGGGAATGAGTGAATCTTGCTCTCACTGGATTTGACTTGAGGAGTGAATAACATATACACTCAATTGGGTATCTTACCCCACATGAAAGTTGGGGGAAAGGGATAAGAAAGGGATGATGACAGAAGGGAGGGCAGATAGGGGGAAGAAGTAATCAAAAGCAAACACTTTTGAAAATGGACAGGGTCAAGGGAGAAAATTGAATAAAGGGGGATAGGATAGGATAAGATGGAGGGAAATATAGTTAGTTTTTCACAACATGATTATTGTAAAAGTGTTTTGCATAATGATACATGTGTGGCCTATGTTGAAATGCTTGCCTTTTTAGGGAGGGTGGGTGGGGAGGGAAGAGGGGAGAGAACTTGGAACTCGAAGTTCTAAAAGCAGATGCTCAAAAAAAAAAGTTGTTTTTGCATACAACTGGGAAAAAAAGATATACAGGTAATGGGGTATAGAAATCTATCTTGCCCTACAATAAAGTAAGGGGAAAGGGGACTGGGGAAGGGGGGGAGTGGGTGACAGAAGGGGGGGCTGACTGGGGAACAGGGCAATCAGAATATACACCATCTTGTAGTGGGGGGGAAGGTAGAAATGGGGAGAAAATTTGCAACTCAAAATCTTGTGGAAATCAATGTTGAAAACTAAAAATATTAAATAATAAAATATGGAAAAAATATGGAAAAATTTTCAAAAAAATAAAAAATTTAATAAAAAGAATAAAATTTTATAATACATTGGCAGAAAAAAAAAATAAAACAAAAAACTTGTAATTAAGCCTCCCTGAGTATCAATAGCTACAATATTAGCAAATGTTGAACTTCCCTCAGTTAGAACCTGTGCTCTTGAGGTGAAAATTAAATGCCAAAAACAGTGATAAAAGAGCTATTAGTGGTGAATATTTTTATAGGTTTTTTTTAAAGTTTTCTATTTGCAAGGTATGTATAAGATCATAGGATTTGTAAAATTGTAAGGGGCCTTTACCTAGTTCAATCCTTTTTTTTTTCTGTTGAAGAAACTAAGGTCAAGAGAGAAGTTAAGTACCTTGAGCAAGGTTACACAAGGGAATAAACAGTAGAAACAGGATTTGATCCCAGGTACTATGGTTCCAGATGCAGGGCTATCTCCACCACCAAACCACAATGCCCCATCTATTTTCCCCAGTCTACAACCATGTACTATAAAAGAATCAAGGCCACTATAAGATGAAAACCTTTTAGAAAGAGATCAATTAAGTAATTAACTTTTATATAACATTCTGCTTTATTACTTCTGATCTGGAAAAGCCAAGATTAAAAGAGCCAAAACAGGAAACAGCAGTTCACTCCTAGCCAAAAAGACTTGATGAAAACTTAAGGTTAGGCAAGAAGTAATTTTTAAGGAAAGGAAAAGCGTGCTAAAAGACTTTTTAAAAGTGGCAAGTATGTCACATAAGAATGTATCCTAGAAGAGACAAATAGACATCCAAGCATTCTTATCATGTCACCTTTGTCCATAGGTTATCAATAAGCTCAAGATAAGAGATCTGCCATATGTGCCAAAAGACTTTCCCTCTAGATATTCTGTCATCTTTATAATCTGCTACCTCTTCTTGATCTTCACTAACTACCCCTCTACTAAACAATTAAATTTTGCCAGGAATCAAATCACACCCAGTGTATTTGACCTATAATGGACAATCTCCATTCTTTCATTTTAGGGCATTCTCACTCTCTGGCCCTGTGGTCCTTCTCTCTTGCTCAAAGATACTGTTGGTCTGTCACAGTAGCTACAACAAGGGCACATAGGTACATGCTTACTATCATCCTACTAACCTTTGAAATCCACTCCCACAATTTTCTATCCCCAATTTCCCACAAAAACGAACCATGCCCCAGATCACTGTTCTGCCCCGTGACCTCCAAAGAAAACCTTTGCAGAACAGAGCTGAGCCAACTTGGTCTTATTCCAATCTCCCTAAACCCCAGTCCTATCCCTTCTTCAATCCTCCTCTAAGCCCTATATAACTTTTTAAAAATACCTATACTTTCTCAGAGGAATTGCAAACTAGTAATAACAAAAAGAAAGAATGTTCCAAAGAACTAATAAGAGAAATGCAAGCAAAAACAAGCCTATGATTTTACTTCATAACCAAAAAATCTGCAAAGGTGACAAAAAATGGGTACTGTCAATATGGGATGTAGAAAAATCAATTAATCAATAAACATTTATTACATGCCTGCTTTATGACAAGCATCGATGGGCATACTAATGTGTTGGTGAAGCAATCAGTATAACCACTTTGGAAAGGAATATGGAATTATACAAATAAAATGTGCATAAAATAAAATAAAATGTCCCTACCCCTTAAACTCAGAGATTCCACTAGGAGGCATAAAACCCAAGGAAGTCATTGATAACAAGGGCCCCTACACAACAAAATACTTAGAACAGCACTTTTCTAAAGACGGAGAACTAGAAATATAGTAAATATCCAATGGTTGGGTAAGGAATCCAGAGAACCATAGAAAGATCTAAATGAACAGATAAAGAGAAGTAGACAGAGCCAAATTTTATACACACAGAGACAAACAGGACTACAATGTAACTGGAAAAAATAACCTAAAATCAATCAAAAGCAAATGTTGCAAAATTATAAAGCATAAGCATGGCCCAAAAAAAGAAATATGAGAATACACCTGCTTTGCACAGGTGGAAGAACCATGGGAATGGAATACTATTATGTATTTGTTATATTAATTGGTTGATTTTTTTTCTAGTCTTTTTCTTTGTTTTTCTTTAAAAAATATTCTGTTATATAGGACAGCTTTTTGGAACGGAGAAAGAGAGAAATACTAGGAAAATTTGATCAATGTAAAAACAAAAGAAAACAAAAATTTATTTAAAGAAAATACATTTAAAATCGAGGCTTCCAAGTAATACGAGCAACAAGAAAGAGGGCTAGCAAGGAGACCATAAAAAAAAGGACCCAGATGTACAAAAATATTTATAGTAGTTCTTTTTGTGGTGGCAAAGAAATGGATATTGAGGGGATGCCCATCAATTGGGGAATGGCTAAACAAGTTGCAGCATATGAATGTAATGTAATACTATTGTGCTATAAGAAATGATCAGCAGGCAGGTTTCAGAAAAACCAGGAAAAACATAACTGCACTGATGCTCAGTGAAGTAAGCAGAACCAGAACATTGTACATAGTAACAGTGACACTGTGTGCAATGATCAACTATGATTGACTAGCTCTTCTCAACAATACAATGATTCAAGACAATTCCAAAAGAATCTCGATGCAAAATGCTATCCACATCTAGAGAAAAAAAACTGATGCAGTCTGAAAGCAAATCGAAATATATTATTTTCATTTGGGGGGGGGGTGTTCTGTCTCTTCTTTCACAACATGACTAATGTGGAAATATGCTTTAGACAATGGCATATGTATAACATAACCTATATCAGATTGCTTGGCATCTTGGGAAAGGGAGAGGGGAGGGAAGGAGGGAGAAAAATTTAGAAATCTTTCCAAAATTGAATGTTGAAAATTGTCTTTAAATGTAATTGGAAAAACTTATATGCATACCCTTTGACCCAGCAATAGCACTCCTAGGGCTGTATCCCAAAGAGATCATAAAAATGGGAAAAGGTCCCACATGTACAAAAATATTTATAGCCACTCTTTTTATGGTGGCCAAGAACTGGAAATCGAGGTGATGCCCATCAATTGGGGAATAGCTGAACAAGTTGTGGTATATGAATATAATGGAATACTATTTTGTTGTAAGAAATGATGAGCAGGTGGACTTTGGGAAAACTTGGAAAGACTTGAATGAACTGATGCTGAGTGAAGTGAGCAGAAACAGAAGAACATTGTACACAGTAACAGCCACAGTGATTTTGATAGACTTAGCCCTTTCTCAGCAATTCAAAGACCTGAAACTTTTCCAAAAGACTCATGATGGAAAATGCCATCCACATTCAGAGAAAGAACTGTGGCATCTAAATGCAGAGGGAAGCAAACTTTTTTGTTTTGTTTCGTTTCTCATGGTTTCTCCCATTCGTTATAATTCTTCTATGCAACATGACTAATGTGAAAAATGTGTCTAATAGGAATGTAAGTGTAGAGCACATATCAGATTGCATGCCATCTTAGGGAGGGAGGGAGGAGAAAATTTAAAACTTATGAAAATGAATGTTGAAAACTGAAAATAAAATACTAAAAAAAATTAAACACTATTAATTTTTTTTTCAAAAAAGAAACAAGGCTTAGACATTTCTTCCAGTTCCCATTTACTGTCAAAGAAAATCCCTAAAAGCAAAACTATGCACCAGAGGCACAACAATTACAGCTGAATCCATAGTTTTCCCAACAAATATAGGAGCTTTAAAAACAAGGATGTCTACTCCCTCCATATAGTTCTACAAATGCTAGCAGTAGCAACAAGATAAAAGAAAGAAACTGAAGGGGAAAAAAGACATGCAAAGAGGAGATAAAACTATCTTCTAATGATACGATGATCTAGAAAACTAGGAAAGATACTAATTAAGACACATGTTAACTCCAGCAACATTATATACTACAAAACAAAACAAAAAATCAACAGCATTTCCATATAATAACAAAATCCAAGAGACAATAATAGACAAAGAAACATGAACCAAGGTAACAATAAAACAAAAGCAGCTAGGTGATACAGTGGATAGAGTACCAGGCCTGAAGTTAAGAAGACTCATCTTCCTGAATTTAAATCTGGCCACAAATACTTACTAGCTGTGTGACCCCAATTCTGCTTCCCTGACCCTGTTTGCCTCAGTTCCTCATCTGCAAAATGATCTGGAGAAGGAAATGACAAACCACTCCAGCATCTCTGCCAAGAAAACCCCAAATGGAATCACAAAGAGTTGTACAAAACTAAAACGACTGAACAACAAACTACAAAATGCTTGAATTATATAGGGATCAACCTACCAAAACACATAAAATACTTGTATACTCTCAATCAATAATCAATCAATAAGCATTGTTAAGAGCCTGCTGCAGGCCAGGCACTTCATTAGGCACTGGGGATACAAGAAAAAAAGTCACTGTCCTCAAGGAACTCACTGTTTAATGGGGGACAAAACAAACAAATATGCACAAACCAGCTATATTCAAGATCAACAGGAAATAACTTACAGAGGGAAAGCAGTAGAACTATTAAGAAAGTTTGGGAAAGGTTTCCCACAGAAAATGCGATTTTAGTTAGGACTTAAAAGGAAGCCAGTAGACAGAGATGAAAGAGAACATTCTAAGAATAGGAAACAGCCAGACAAAATACACAAAGACAAAAGATGGGAGTGTACTGTTCATGGAACATCAAGTAGGCCAGTGTCACTATATCAAAGAGTATGTGGTAGGGAATAAAGTATAAGAAGCCTGCAAAAATCGGAGAGGGCTGCATTATGAAGAAAGGGCTTGGAATGCCAAACAGGATTTTGTATTTGATCGTGAAGTCAACAGAAAACCACTGGAGTTTAATGAATGGGGGTGGAATATGGTCAGACCTGCACCTCAGGAAAATCACCTTAGTGGCTGAATGAGGATGATTTGGAGTGGAGAAAGACTTGAGGAAAGCCAAACTACCAGCAGAATACTGCACTAGTACAGCAGTGAGGTGATAAGGTCCTGCACCAGGGTGGCAGTAGTATCAGAGGAGAGAAGGAGGAGTAATTTCTAGGGATGCTGCAAAAATGAAATCAAACACAGCAATGGGAGACAAGGGACTGGAGGTCAGTAGAGAGGTTACTATAAGCTAGGTAGACCCGAAGATCATCAGTATAGAGGTATTGATTAAATACAAGGAATCTGACCTGATGAGATCACCATGTAAATAGAGAAGGAGAAAAGAAGAGGCCCCAGGATAAAACACTGTGAGACACATATGGTTAGAGAGCATGATCCAGATGAAGATCCAGCAAAGGCCACTAAGAAAAAGTGATCAAACGGGCAGAAGAACCAGGAGAGTTGTGTCCCAAAAGCCCAGGAAGAAGAGAGCATCAAAGAGGAAAGGGTGATCAAGTGTCCAAGGCTGCAGAGCAGACAAGGAGAGTGAGGACTGAGAAAATGCCACTGGATTTGGTAAGTTTGGAAAGAGTAGTTTTGGTGAAATAAGGTCAGGAGCCAGACTGTAAGGGGTTAAGAAGAAAGTCAGAGAAAAAAAAAGAGGAAACACCTATTGTAGACGGCCTTTTCAAGGAGTTTAGCCACAAAGGGCAAAAGAGATAGCAGAGATGGGTCAATGGAAGGTTTTCTGAAGATAAGGCATGTTTGTAGGCATTACATAAGGAGCCAGTACGAAGGGAGAGATTGAAAAAAGGGATAGGATGGGAATAACAGAAGGTACAATCTGTTGGAAGAGACATGATGGAATAGAATTCCTTAAACAAACAGAAGGAATAGTCCTGGTAAGGAGAAAGACCATTTCATCATGCAAGACAGGGATGAATGAGAAGATAAAGGCAGGAGATGGTAGGAGTGACAGGAGATGAGGAAGAAGGGAAAAGGGAACTCCCAATGATCAGCCTCAATTTTTTCTGTAAAATATGAGGCAAAGCTGTCAGCTGAGAGGGTGGGGTGGGGGAAGCTATGGAAGGCTGAAGAGGGATGAAAAATGTTGGAAGACCCAATGTGAAGAATGATATAGTGAATTAATAAGTCATATTTAGAAGGACTGCCTAGCAGGAGTGAGGCCCTAGCTGAGGTTGCCTTAACATAAATTTGTAGAAGACACAGTCAGAGCGGCTGAGGGATTTTCTCCACCGCCATTCAGCAGCACTTGCAAAGGAACAAAGGTGGCAAATGATGAGGGTGATCCAAAGCTAAGGCTTGACAGGGTGCACTCAGTGAAATGATAAGAGGGCTAGGGATTCAAGAGAGGAAAACACTATAGAGTTGAACTGGTTCTCCAAGATGAAAAAACAGGAGAGGGGCTAGTATAAGGCTGATAGAGAATTGAGTATAGATAGAGTATAGATAGAGTATAAGGCCTGATAGAGAATTGAGGGGTCACAGTATAAACAAAGCAGGGTTTTATAAGGAAAGGAAGAAAGAGACATGAAAAGCCAATAGATTATGGTCAAAAAGGGGGATTTGGGAATTCTTGAACATGGAGGTGGTACATTTATGGGTGATGGCAAGATCTTTCTGATACAAAGATCTCCTTAAAGAAATAATGAACAACTAAAATAAACAGAAGAATATTCAGCACTCATGGCTGAGAAGGAAGAAAACAAGCATTTATAAAATGCCTACTATGTGCCAGGATATTTATTATACACTTTACAAATATTATCTCATTGAAACCTTACAAGAACCCTGGGAAGTAGGTACTATTATTATCCCCATTTTACAACTAAGGAAAGTGAGGCAGACAGTGGTTAAGTCATTTGCCCAGGCTCACATACCTAGTGAGTGTCTAAAAACAAATTCCAACTCATCTTCCTGACTTCAGGCCTAGCACTCCATTCTACTGCGCCATCTAGTGGGGAGTAAGGTGTGAGAAGACTGGAAAGGTCGGAAGGAACCAGACTATGAAATACTTTGAATATCAGTCAAACAGGTAACTTAATGTTGGTCCTGGAGGTAACAGGATACCCCTAGAGAGACCAACCAGCAGGCTGTTCCAATAGGCAATGCTGAGACGGGGTGGGCCTGCACCTGGATGCTTTCAGTGTCATAAGTGAGAAAGGGTATATGCTAAAGATGTTAGAAAGTAGAATCTCTAGAACATGGCAACCAATTGGATATGGAGAGTTGAAAGAGAATGAGTAGAGGATGAAATGAGTCTGGATGACTGGGAGGATGGTGGTACCCTCAACAACAATAGGAAATTTACAAAGAAAGGAAAGTTTAGGTAAAAAATAATGAGTAAATAACATATCTCAGACATGTTGAGTTTAAGATGTCTACAGGATATCCAGTTTGATGTCTAAAAGGCAGTAGGAGATGCAAAGCTGGAAGGAAGAGTCATGAAGGAAGAGGGATGAAAAATGTTGGAAGACCCAATGTGAAGAATGATATAGTGAATTAATAAGTCATATTTAGAAGGACTGCCTAGCAGGAGTGAGGCCCTAGCTGAGGTTGCCTTAACATAAATTTGTAGAAGACACAGTCAGAGCGGCTGAGGGATTTTCTCCACCGCCATTCAGCAGCACTTGCAAAGGAACAAAGGTGGCAAATGATGAGGGTGATCCAAAGCTAAGGCTTGACAGGGTGCACTCAGTGAAATGATAAGAGGGCTAGGGATTCAAGAGAGGAAAACACTATAGAGTTGAACTGGTTCTCCAAGATGAAAAAACAGGAGAGGGGCTAGTATAAGGCTGATAGAGAATTGAGTATAGATAGAGTATAGATAGAGTATAAGGCCTGATAGAGAATTGAGGGGTCACAGTATAAACAAAGCAGGGTTTTATAAGGAAAGGAAGAAAGAGACATGAAAAGCCAATAGATTATGGTCAAAAAGGGGGATTTGGGAATTCTTGAACATGGAGGTGGTACATTTATGGGTGATGGCAAGATCTTTCTGATACAAAGATCTCCTTAAAGAAATAATGAACAACTAAAATAAACAGAAGAATATTCAGCACTCATGGCTGAGAAGGAAGAAAACAAGCATTTATAAAATGCCTACTATGTGCCAGGATATTTATTATACACTTTACAAATATTATCTCATTGAAACCTTACAAGAACCCTGGGAAGTAGGTACTATTATTATCCCCATTTTACAACTAAGGAAAGTGAGGCAGACAGTGGTTAAGTCATTTGCCCAGGCTCACATACCTAGTGAGTGTCTAAAAACAAATTCCAACTCATCTTCCTGACTTCAGGCCTAGCACTCCATTCTACTGCGCCATCTAGTGGGGAGTAAGGTGTGAGAAGACTGGAAAGGTCGGAAGGAACCAGACTATGAAATACTTTGAATATCAGTCAAACAGGTAACTTAATGTTGGTCCTGGAGGTAACAGGATACCCCTAGAGAGACCAACCAGCAGGCTGTTCCAATAGGCAATGCTGAGACGGGGTGGGCCTGCACCTGGATGCTTTCAGTGTCATAAGTGAGAAAGGGTATATGCTAAAGATGTTAGAAAGTAGAATCTCTAGAACATGGCAACCAATTGGATATGGAGAGTTGAAAGAGAATGAGTAGAGGATGAAATGAGTCTGGATGACTGGGAGGATGGTGGTACCCTCAACAACAATAGGAAATTTACAAAGAAAGGAAAGTTTAGGTAAAAAATAATGAGTAAATAACATATCTCAGACATGTTGAGTTTAAGATGTCTACAGGATATCCAGTTTGATGTCTAAAAGGCAGTAGGAGATGCAAAGCTGGAAGGAAGAGTCACAGTTCCAGATCTCCAATTACGTAAAGCGGCAGTTACACAAAACTGTTTGGCACTGGTTAACAAAAAGAGAAATAGATCAAAGGGAACGGACTAGATGAGGCAAAATCAAAAACAACAGGACTCAAAACCAGTGTTCAATTAACCATAAAATACTAAGAAAAGGACACCCTACAAAAATGTTTTTTTTAACTGATGGGAAAATGTAAAGAGTCTGGCAGAAATTACACTTAGACCAAAATCTAACACCATATCACAAAATAAATTCAAAATTGATACATTTCCTTAACATTGACAATCATACCACTAAAAAATTAGAAGCGAATCCACAAAGCAAAGAATCCCTACAAGGTAAATAGTATTATGAATTGATGTCCAGGCAGGACACAAAAACTTGTGGTTGGGACACACACAGCCAATTCATCTCCTATTGCGGGGACTCAAAAAGTAGAAGAAATTGACTCTACCTGACGGAATCCTAATAAAACTGCCCCCAGCCCCATTATTCTAACTTCCTTATAGGTCCCACTGAACAGCAGGCCCACTGCCCCTACCTAGCCACTCACTCCCTGTCCCCACTCAATATCCTATCTCCATTTACACCTCACTGCTCACTAGAACAGGTGTGTCCATGAACTCATAGTTCTCACAGAAACAGCAGGCATGTCCATGTGATGGGATCCAAGCTACTGCCTCTAGTTAGCCACTGCCCCCAGACCCATTCCTCATATTTACCACAGAAACAGCAGGTGTGTCCATGCACTCAACCACAACTACATCCATCTAGCTTTAGACAGGACCACAATACTCAGACAAGTGGACCCCAAAACAATACAAGGGACTTTCCCTAAGTAGGCACCTGTGTAGTAATAGCAAAAGCTGTCCTTTAGGTGAACCTGTGACATAGACAGGCTTATTATAATCATTATCATATATACATACCCCCCGATGGGTTTTTCTGTATGCATTATGGGTAATCACATATGCAGTTCTACTAGGGCTGGGACCCCTCCCTTATTACCTAATCCCTTAATAAACCCCTCCTGCCTTTTTAATATTCATAATTTCTGTTATGTAATTACATCTTAACCCTATAAAAATCTATCTTGCTTTCTCTGAAGTTGCTAGTTCTTCTTAGAACTTAGCCCGCTTCATGAGAGGCATCAATCTCAATAAATGCCTCTACTTGGATTAGTGGTGGTCTGACTGTGAATTCTTTGAGACAGTTCCACCATAACACATCATGAAACTCACATAGGAGGAATTACAGAGGAGAAATTGGACTTCCCTCAACCTAGGGCCTAGGTTAAGAAACCCCAGAGCTACCAAAATTCTATCACAAAAACTCACCCCCAAACTCTCCCAATCTTGTCATCAACGAACAAATGCTAATTTAGCCCAGCTAGAAAAGGAAAAGATGGAAGGAACTAAGGCAAGGGGTCAAAGTACACATACGACTAGCCTGGGCCAGAAACAAAGAAGCCTGAAATCGAGCAGGGGTTAGTCCTACATTTCCAGATCTTAGGGATAGGAACTGAAGCTGGTCAAAAATAAATTTCCCAACATGGCAGGAGGCCAAAGAAGCCTTGTGGTCCAGCCCTCAAAAATATCCACCAATGGGGGAGAGATCAGAAAGTAAAAGAAAAACATAGGAGGAAAAAAAGCTAAACCACCAAAGATTTCAAATAGAAAATTCGATATAAGATGTAGAAAAAATGGTATTAAACTCAAATAAAACAGATTCCTATGGGGATTTATTTAGAAAACCACAAATCAACATTATCTAGGCAGTACTGTGTTATTATTTATTTTGTCAAACACTTACCAATTACACCTTGACCTGGTTGACAGTAATTGGAGTTTAAGTGGCTGGTGTGATATAGAGAAGTATATAAAACAACAAAGGATATTAAAATTAGAAGTGTGAGTACTAAAACATAAAAATAAGAAATTACAAACTTCTTTGACTATTACAAAACAAAGAAAACTGAGGAAATACCTGACTTTAAAAAAAAAAAAAGCAATGGAATCCCAAGAGTGCACTGAACTACAACAGGATGTTCCAGAAAAGTTCAAGAGAAATTGAAACGAAAAGAAAAAAATTTAGAGAGGAAAAACAAAGGTCAGAAATTATAGCCATCACAGAAGAATTAGCAGAACAGAAAAAAAAAAAAGATTCTATATTACCAAGTCTCCCCAAAGAAACAATGGAGAGAACAGCAGAAAGAGAAAACAATATGCTGCAGTAAAAGAAAAGCTAGAGGAAGACAATCAAAGAGTAATAAGCTCAAATAACAGATGATTCCTTAATGATCTCAATTAGTTTCTTTTCCTGATTCCCTAAAGATTTGCTAAGTAAACCATGTTATCAGCATACAGGGATAGTTTTATCTCCTCTTTGACTACCTCTGTACCTTTAATTTCTTTCTCATCTTGCTGTCATTGCTAGCATTTAGATTGTGGTTCAGTTGTTATGGTCTTGTCCAACTCTTCATGACCCCATTTGGGGTTTTCTTGGCAAAGATTCTGGATTGGTTCACCATTTACTTCTCCATCTCACTTCTATGCCTGTATCAAATAATAGTGGGGGAGTCCTTGCTCCTACCAAGGACGAGACCGTAGTCTCAGCATTACGATATTTAAATCAAATAGTAGCAAGGAGAGCAAAGCATCCTTGCTTTATTCCTGTACTTACTGGGAATATGTTAAGGGTATTCTCATGGAAAATAATGCTTCCTTCTTATTTCAGAAAGATGCTTTTTATGATACAAAAATGTGCCCTTCTATCTATACTATGCTTGTTTTTAGAATAAATGAGTGTTCTACTTTGTCAAAAGCCTCTTTTATCTTATCTGCTGAGATAATCATGTGATTTGGGCTGTCAAATAAACTCACCAAAAAATAGCATTTCTATGTGATAATGATAAAATGTTGTTGTTCAGTCATTTCAGTTGTTTGACTCTTCAAGAGTCCATTTGGCGTCTTCTTGGCAAAGATACTGGAATGGTTTGCCATTTCCTTCTCCAGCTCATTTTCCAGATAAGAAAATTGAGGCAAATAGGGTTAAGTGACTTGCTCAGGGTCAAAGAGCTACTAAGTATCTGAAGTCAAATTTGAACTCATGAAGATGAATCTTCCTGACTCCAGGTCCAGCACTCTTATCCACTGGGCCACCAAGCCACCCTTAATGATAAAATATAAATGCCAATAATAGAAAAGGGAATTTCATTCAAAATAAACTATAAAAGTACATAAAATATTCAGGAGTCAATCTGCCAAAGCACACAAAATATTTGTATATTTGTATAGAATATTTGTTCTATATATTTATATTCTATAGTATCCTATATAAACAAATACAGATATATATATATATATACACATATATGTATGGAATGTTGTATATTATATGGAATATTTGTACACATTTACGAAATGTTCTTTAAAGAGCTAAAGCCCATGACAACATAATAAAAATTTAAATACTAACAAAGTCAATTTACAGACATACTATGTTTAGCTATACCTAATAGAGCTAGATAGAATAATAACAAAATTCATAAGAAAGAACAAAAGATCTAGTTTATAAAGGGAAAAGATCTAGTATATAAAGGGAAATAATGAAAAAAGACAGGAATGGAGGGAGAATAGCATTTCCAAACCTCAAAATATTTTATAAACAGCACCCTCAAAACCATATGATACTTTTTAACAGAGAAGCAGAATAGGAACAGACTACAGAAGGGAGAATCAGAAACAATGGAACTCAATAATCACTTGATAAAGTGAATAATAAGTAATATACCTTTAAAACTAAAGGAAGTAGAAAATAATATACCTTTCACAATTAATAGTAGATAAATTCTCAAACAAATGAAGAATGAAGGAAATTGAAAAAGAAAAACAGATAATTGATTATGAAACTGAAAAAGAAAAACAGATAATTGATTATGAAACTGAAATATTTCTGTACAAACAAAATTAATGCACCTATGATAAAAAGAAATGTTGTTAAGTGAGAAAAATGTTTGCATCAAATTGGACAATTAACAGAAATAAATGAAACCAAACAAATAGTTCTCAAAAGAATTGTAAACTATTACCTGTCACATAAAAATGTCTTCTAGATCACTAAAATAATAGAAACATAAATCAAAATAACCCTGAGGTTTCACATCATGCCCTGTAAATTGACAAAAATCACAAAAGATGTAAATGTCAATATAAGAGGAGTTATAAGTAGATAGGAACACTAGAAACAATACAATTATTCTGTAAGACAATTTATAATTATGCCAACAAAGTGACTAAAATATTCATACCCTTTGACCAAGAGATTACAAGACAGGGCATATACTCCAAGGAAATCATTAATAAAAACAAAATCCCCATATACACCAAAACTTACAGCAGTACTTTTTGTGGTAGCAAAGAACTCTAAATAGAGCATATTTCAAGATTAAACAAACTGTGGTGTTTGATAATCACCACTATGAAGGAATGGCAAGGATGGAATACCATACTCCATGTAGCAAAGAACTTAAGCTTACAACAAGAATAACTTTCCTAACAAAACTGAGTATATTCACACAAGGGAAAAAGTAAGCTCATTAATGAAACAGAAGCTTCTAAGCATTCCCAATGAAAAGACCAGAGCTGTAAGGAAATTATGATGTTCAAACACAGGAGTTAAGAGAAACATACAAAGGTAAACACAAACAAATAATGATAAATGATTAAAGGATAAAATTACTATATTCTGATATCTGGAGATGATATTTCCCATCTGAACCCTATCATTATCAGGGGTCACAGACAGAGTTTTTAGCTAGACAGAAGGCCTGGAGTGGTTCTATAATGTTTCAATGTTTCAACAAGGTTAAAAGAAGAACAGAAAGAAAAGGAAAAAGGAATACACTACGGGGAAGGGAAAGAAAGGCTAGGAAAATTCTCTCACATTATCAGTGTACAAAGACAAGTTCACACAAACAAGAAGGAAAGATAAAGGCAGTGGCTGACACTTGAACCACCATAATGTAATGGTCAAAAGAGTAAAGAACATATGTAAACACATACATATATACATACATACACACCCGCTCATTTATTTGGGCACATCAGGGAACTAGGAGAAAATGGGGAGAAAGGAAAAGGGGAGCATTAGAAGGAGACAAATTAAAGGAGGGATTAATCCTAAGCACAATAACTATAATTAAGAATGAACAACACAGGTACTAGCTGTGTGACCTTGGGCAAGTGACTTAACCCCCAATTGCCCTGACAAAAAAAAAAAAAAAAAAAGAATGAACAAAAATATTTATAGATCTCTCTGAGGTGGCAAAGAATGAGAATCTGGAATGGATGCCCAGCAATGGGGAAATGCATGAACTTACGGAATAAAATGTAATAGAAAGTTATTGTGCTGTGAAAAATAATGATTAGGATGGTTTTGGGGAAACCTAGGGAAGACTTTGTACAAACTGATGCAGAATGAAGTCACCGTTTTTTTTTCTTTTAGGACTTGATTAAGGCAGACGTTTGTTTTGCTTAACTACATATTTTAACAGGGATTTCATTTTATTTTGCTCTCAATTATAGTATCCGGAAGGGGCTAGGGAGAGAAAGCTGATTTCTGCTGACTGAAAAAAATAAAATTTAACTTAAAAGAAAATGAATGTTGCAAAATTACAAATAAGCACGCTTCGAGGAGCAAACAGTTCAAAAAGGCACCTTTCCCCCGCTCTTTTTTGGGGGGCAGAAGGGGCAAAATATTTAACATAATAGTATTTTTGCCAATGTAATAAGTTTTGCTGTTTTTCCCCCTCTTCTCTTTCTTCTTTTGTTTTAAATTCTTTATTATAGGAGACAACTCTCCAGGAGAAGAGGGAAGAGGTGAGGGAGAAAATCTAAGCAATGTGAAAACAAAAGATAGCAATAAAAATTCATTTCTAGATGTCATCTCTTCATTTATCATTAGAAGAAACTGAGCCCAGAGAGGTTACATAAAGTTCCCAATGTCAAAATGATACAATGTGACCAAACTAGCAGAGAACCCAGATCTTCTGACTTCAAATTAAGGTTTTATTACAGTACCCAATCATACTGTCTCAGTTCTGGCAACTCATATGGAGAAAACAATAGCAACAAAACTTAAGTAAAAGGTAGAGGATTCAGCCAATAAAGTCAGAAATGAGAAGTGAAGAAGTAAATGGCTGGCTAAAAAGATGGCATCTACAAACAGGATTTGGATTTCTGAACTATGGTTTAAAATATAGGAAATGAAAGGATTTTAGTCATATTTGCCTGGGAGAGTTAGTAGCAAAGTAGGAAACAGAAAAACCCCAAAGAAAAATGAGTATATTGCTAAACAAGCCTAAAGTACTTCAAAGATTTGTTAGTTCAACTAACCAGGCCATGATTAACTAAATGCTAGGCATTATTATCAGATGTGACCCTGAACTGCTGCCAGTGATATCTGAAAGGTCTTCCCAAACAGGAAAGGCACAATAAAACCAGAGAAAGTAACTGTCCCAGTTTTTTTTTTAAAGAGAAGAGAACCCTGTCTGTTAGTTTGATTTTTATTCCCCCAAAAAATTCTTGAATGTATTATTAAAAACATAATTCCTCAATATGGTCAAAGGACAAAAAAAAATTCAAAGATCACAAACCATAAATGGCCATATGAAATATGCCACATATTTCCAAAAGAAATGCAAATCAAAACCACTCAGATTTCAGGTAGCATCATGCAAACAGAAAAGGAAAAAGGGAAAAAACCCAACCATTAACAGGCAATGTTGATGTTTTCCATAAAGGCAGGCACACTAACAGCCCAGTTGGTAAAGTTGTGAATGGTCCCACTGTTCTGGATATCAATCTGGGATTATGCAAGTAAAGTAACTAAACTAAAGAGTATCCTTCATACAACTGCCAAAGTGATTTTTCCTGAGAACATATCTGATTATGTCACCCCCTAACACAATCAATACTACTGATTCCCCATGGCCTCAAGGATAAAATACAAACTCTTCTGTTTAGTTTTCAAAACCTTTTCCAATCTATAGCTCCATATTATTGTATACTGCTCCTGTTCTGTGCCTTTGAACTGGCCACTGCTGCTGCCCTTCCTCCCCCCAACCTAGAATACACTCCCCACTCAGAGTCCCTCTCAACTTCAAGAGACAGCTCAGTACCACCTTCTAAATTTGTTCTATACATTCTTATATTTGTACTTGTGTTCTGAGGTGGAATATAGGCTCCTTGAGAATAAGGTTGTTTCATTCTTTGTATCTGTACAACTAGCAGAGTGCCTGGCACCTATAGACACTTAATACTCATTGATTCATTACTATATATTACAGTAGTTGGCTAGGGCTTCAAATCTTAAAGACTGCCTTAAAAGAGATGCATTTTCAGACAGTCAAATAAAATGAATAAATTGTCACATGGTAAGACAGCAAAGTAAAGGCTAATTTTTTTTCTTATTCAACAAAAATTCTTACATGTAGTCAAACTGAATTTTGAAGACAAATCTCCATGTCTACAAATCGTCTTATCTTGGCCATTTATTTAAAATTTCATAAAGTCTATGTCATCTGTATCTGCCAGTAGCTTTGTAGGCACAAAAAAAAAAAAGGCAGAAAGAAGGAGGAAAGAAAAAGGAAAAACTCTAAGGATTATTACTGTAGGCTTCAGTGGCATGTTAAGACATTTTGATCTATTCAAATCTATTACAGAAGAAAAGCTTTGCAAAAGCAAAGGAGAATTTGAAAGTTTTGCCCCTCAGCCTGCAGCGTTATAGTCTATAAGGCCTTTTGTGGAATGAGGACATTTTTATACATTTAGACCCCTTAAAGACCATTAGTAAAAGCTTAAAAAGTCAAAGAAAAATGGAGTACCAATTTATCTTAGCCAAATATATAGGCTTTTACAAATAATATCTCAGTTAAAAAAAAAAAACTGTCAATGTAATAATAAAGGAATACCTATTCCCAAAACATACCTTGGTTCGTTCCCCTGTCAATATTCTCCAGAAAATGGAATATTTTATTTCTACCCTTTAAAGAGCACCAAAATTTCTCTAAAACCGTACATAAAATTTCAGAAAATTTTGGAATCAATAAAGGCAAAGCAAATTCTGAGAGAAACACATTAGCCTACTCATCACAGGTACATTCTGTGCCTTGAATTACTCTTTTTTTAATGAACCCTTCATTAATAATAACTTGCATTCATACAGAGCTTTGAGATATGTGAAGTACTTTACATGCATTATCTTATTTATACTTAACAACAGTCCTCTGTGTCAGGTAGGATTCAGTATTATTATTCCTATTCTACAAAAGAACAAAGTAAGGCCCAGAAAGAGGAAGTAAATTGCCCACAGTCACACAATTAGTATCAGACACAGCTTTTGAACCCCAGTTTTCCCAACTCCAAGTCGAACACTTTATGTTCTATATCACAATTGGTGGGTATGTACAGATACAGTATTAGCTATACCTCATTACAAGGCATTTACATAGCATGGAAAATAAACAGGATATTTTTCCAAAATTGCTTTTAATTTGGACAAATGTGCAAAGTAGTTAGGAATAAAGTATCAAGTATCAAGCTGAATTAGTATTACTGTTAAATACTAAATGTCAGAAATGTAAATAAAGGAATTATGGTAGAAACCATGATATATCTGCCCAGAAAAAGACCAGAAAAATTCTCCAGCACAATAAGCTATCATGAAATCTAATGATATACAGGATATAAAGTAACCCTACAAAGCAGGTGACCTCAGTTTTTAAGGTTTCTCAGTCTCATGTAAATTACGTTTATGTTCAAGTAATATATTATTTCATCAAAACTCTGCATTTTTCTCTTTTTTTTAAATATATGAGGATAGCTGTTTCCATCTATAAGACATGGCAGGCATTTTTAATTTTAAAAATATAAGAAGCACATTTAATACAAGAAACTAAATACTTTGAGATTTTACATATAAACATGCATACACACATATATAATTTTTCTGGGTAACTATTGGGTTTACATATTCATCAACTGGCTATTTAAAGTCATGGTGGATTAGAGTTATTTAATTAGTCTACTTACAAAGCACCACCTAATTTAGAGTGCTGTTGTGAGCCTACAAAACTTGAGTTATATATTTAAAATAAGCTTACCCAACAAGAATTGGTAATTTTCCCACCACCTTACAAATACTCCAAAAGAAGCTAAAATGTGACCATAGAGTGCTTTTGGGCACTTTCAAGCTTTCAAGTTTCAAGCTGGTACCTAAGAGATAGTCTAGTTAATTGCCTTACATTAAAACTGGATTTTGGATACTGCAACCAATGGGAGGGGAAAAGAGTAAGAATCAAAGAGAACCAAGATTTTCATAGTCCTCCTCAAAAATGGCAACAAAACTGCTGGAAATTGTTGCATGAAAATCCAATCTTCTAAAGACACGAACCAGAGAAAAATTATGACAATTTTTTAATATATACCATTTAAGAAAAGACAGAAAAATCAAAGACATATAAACACTAAAACCACAGCAAAAACATAAAAATTCCCAGGTAGCCTATTACATATATATATGGGGGGGGGGGGCAGAGAGAACGACTGAAGAACTGAATATAGCTAAGAAATCCTGGAAAAAAAAACTGTACAACAAAAGTTCACAGTTTCATATTTAAAAAAATAAATAATGGAATGATACAACAAAAATGAAGAAACAGTATAGAAAATTTAAAATTTTCACTACATGGAGCAAAAAAAAAAAATCATCTCTCCGAAAATAAGGTATGATAGAGAAGCTCAGAAAATAACTCAGATAGAAAGAGATTTGGAAGCAATACAGCAAAGTTATAGACTAAATAGACATATCCATAAATAGGAATCTCAAAATTGTTGGTGTCCTAAAACACAAGAATCTGATCACTATATTTCAGAAAATTATTCCAGAAAACTTTCTAAAACTACCAAAAACAAATTGTATCTTTTAAGTACAAAGACAAAATTCAACACACACACACACACACACACACACACACACACACACACGATATATATAAACAAAATAAAGGGGAAAAAAAACTATCGAGCCACCAGAAAGAAAGAAATTGCACATCACAAAACATTGTTCAGGATCTCATTGGATTTTTCTACACAAACAAAACAGAGTCAAACTATGGAAAGACATAAAATGTTAAATACTTGGACTTCAACTAAAGATTTGGTTTTACAATGAATATAAGAATCCTGGTTGAAGGTAAAAGAGTGTCATTTAAAAACCCTAAGAACTTCCAAGAATTCATGGAGAAAAATGCATTACAGCCTCTACTGTACATTTAAAAAATATTGTACTAGTAATATTGGCGAATGTTACAGTTGAGCTTAAAAATGAGAAAGAAAGAAAACAAGGTTCTGTGTGTATGTGACTTTTTCAAAAGCAGAGGGGGAAGAAAGAGTAGTCGAATCAACAATGAATTTGTACTCAGAAAACCTGAAGATGGACCTTGACTCTGACAGTGACTTTGGAAAAGTCACCTTACCTCTCTGACCTTCCATTTCCTCACTTGTACAGCAGTGATCAGTGTACCTAAGAATGCCTAGCTCAGATCATTGTGATGAAAGTTCCATGGACAACTGTAACACTAAGAAATATGAATTATAACATGAAAACATTTAAAAAGCAGGAAAAACAAAATGGAAAGAAAGCGTTGTTGGAAAACCTAAAGTAGAACAATCATCTTTGACAGAGATGGTGAAAAAATTTTAAAGATTTAATAATGTGAAATACAGAAATTGTGTTTTGTTTTGGTTTATTTGCAGATATACCAACATAAAAGAGTTTATATTACCTTCCCCTAATATTAACTGTGATGATTAAAGACTTAAGTGACATAGTTTCTGGGTAATTTAATCATTTTATTGATAAAGCCTGCACAGTATTAATAAAAGGATGGTCGTCTGGCCAAAGACCAAAGACCCTTCATGGCAGTGGGCCCACGATTTAAATACCCTTCAAAGAACAGGTGTTCAGGAAGGGTGCCTAATTAAATTTGACCGGTTACCACAATGGGAGGTGGGCAATCTTGGGTTATGTGACTTAGGTCAATCAAATCTGGGTCCAAGAGACAGGAATTTCCATACCTGTCCTGATAATAGGGTGAATCAACATTTTCCCAGTCCTGCGGGAGCAAACACAAAGAGCAGGAATAAACCCAGAAGCCCAAACTCAGAATTCTTTTTACTGTCTGATTAGATCTTAGCCTGGGGAAATCTCTAAGAGGGATTTCCCCACACTGGTTGGTTTTTGGATGAGGAAGTAGAAAAGGGGAAATACTTTGGTCCTGATTCCATAGTTACTAAATATGAGAGAAATAATTAATTTCTCACAAAACAACCTCTCTGGGCCTCTATTTCCTTATATATACAATGAAGGAGTTGAGTTAAATGATTTCAGTCCCTGTTGGCTCAAAATTCTATGATCCTATGAATACCAGTAGACCAAGAAATGATAGAAGATAAATCAAATCAAATACTCCTGCAATACTGAATGTAAAAGGACTGAATTTCCCTATGCTTCGTAAGCAGCTAGACCTTAGCAAGAGGAGCCCTTTGAAATACATTTATTCTCTCTCTTGCTCCAACAAAGGCTTTAATAATTTGTCATTCCACTAGTGTTCTGCATTGTAAAAATTTTAATAAATGCTCTATTTCATCAGATCTAAGTTTCATTAAGCACAGAAATCTATCTCTGACAATGGCATCACTGGACAGGTTATGTAAGTTCATACGACACAAAACTTAACAACAAAACAGAAAACTTGAATATCAAGACAACAAAAAAATGCACAAAGGAATCTAGAGGGAAAAAGAACAGAAATTATCAACTCCCTTAATCAGCAATTGAAAGCAAAAGTCGAAAGATTAAAGCAACACAAGGAGTCAAAGCAGCCGATATAATAAAAATTTAAAATTCAGTATCAACCAGAAACTGTCCCATAAAGGCATAAGAAGTAAAGAAATCAGAGCACGGAGATTCCTAAAAAACAGTGACATGAAAAATTCCTAGTCTATACAGTTGCAAGGCACACACAACAAAAATGCCAGTTGGCTCAAATGAGAAATAGAAAGCTTGCACAGCATTAACGTAATGAAAAGGTGACTTAAGCTATAGCTTCTCTGCAAAAGTGGAAAACAGTAGAGCAAATAAGATCCATAATTATTGATACAAACCCTTCACCAGGTAATATGAATTACTAGCAAAGTATTCTGCTAGCTTCTTCTCAGACACAAGCCTAATACTACATTTCTCCATATCACATTACCAATTAACGATGAAAAGTGATCTCTGCAAACATAGGCAAATTACATGTGTATTTATTTAATTCAAAGTATTCACAGCTTGTATTCCTTAAAAAAAAAACTTTTTAAAAACTACAATTACAAGAAAACACACTGCCTGAGGAGCAAAAAGGATATGCCAAAAAAGTTCCCAGGGTTATCAAAAAAGCAGTTTATTTTCAATATGCAGATTATTAAACAAACTATTCAAAAGCACTGCAACATTTCAGCTTTTGTTAAATATCACAAAGCCTTTGATTCAGTACTGCACTAATGGCCTACTCATCTATTGAAAATATATAAAATGAATGCAAGTATAATGAGAATACCAGAGTATATGATATTCCCATGGAAAACAGTTCTCTATTTTTAACATAATACCTACATGTCCTTCAATCCATTAGCATCTCTCTCATATGGAACTAAACTATGGTTTCCAAATTAGACAGGGACTCAAATCAAAACATCTTATCAATAACCTAACGTACATGTACTTGTAATGTACAAGACACTAAGGTATACAGGACCACCTAAACACACACTATACAACAGTAAGCAAACCATTTATTCTTTCTCCAAAGATATCAAAGTGTTATTTGCATTTGAGAAGTGTAAAATTCTTAGTATAATCCAAGCAAAAATAAAGGCTAATGGCTTCAAGGCTCAATCTGGAGGTTGCACTAACCAAAGATTGAAATAAAATACCTGTAAATACCTTGGTCTACTCAAGGTAAGACACCTTAAGCAGAAAGATACAAAAGAGAAGACCAGCACCCTAAAATCAAAGCTGAACAGGGGGAAAAATGTTTAAAGAAACTAAGATCTATGTAACACTAAATTGCACCACAAAAGATATGAAAAAAGTACTCAAAAAAATTCATACAATATTTAATGAAACATGGGGTCCATCATCCCAAGGCAAGTATAAAAAAATTAACACTCCCCCAAAAAGGGGGATTGATAAACATCCTTAGAGTGCATCCTTAGAGGTCAAAAATCTAGAAAATACTTTTGGGACATGCAGAAATAACTTCACCAAGAAATAGTAAAAACCGATAACAAGTACATGTCATTGGATTTTTTGAATGTAACCAAAAGCAATTCATGTCTGAACAGAGCTTATCAAACAACTATGTTCACGAATGGAATCAAAAAGCCCTCCGCAGGCAACATCCACAAGGATACAACCAATGCTGTAATAACAAAAACAATCAAACCAATAGCTGTGTCACTCAGATCTGTTTGTGGCAACTTAAAGGATTTTATGACAGCAATTCAGGATTGTTAAGTCCTAGAAATTACAAAAGATTATTTTCTTTGAAAGATCTGATTTAGTGATCAATGTAGATTATGCAAGGAAACAATAGACTATGCAACATATTACTTTAGGCTGTAAAAATTTATCAACTACTGAATACAGAGTAAGACATGATCTGGCAGATGGAATTATATTATCAGACTGCTATCTTTCATGGACTGACAGACAAGAAACCTTCATACTACAAATGGAGACCTCAAAATATTCTGAAGAACCCAGCCAATAAATTATAATAGGACCAAAACATTCACGCCAACCAAATTGTTGCCCACAATTGCCTAGATATAAAGTTTATTATAAAAACTGAAGAATGTTTTAATAGATGCTGCCATATCAAATATCTATACTATCCAAATCATATGAAATTAAAAAACACAGAAAGGCAGAAGAGATCAAAATCACATGGGAATAGGATGAGGTATAAGTCATCCTGGATATCTTGCCCACTACTGGAGTTGTCCCAAGGATGACTGAGAGTTTAAAGAGGATGAACTTACATTCTAATAATTTCATGCAACTAGAAAAAAATATTTTAGCCACCTGTCCATACAGTATTAATTATAAATAAAAGCAGGATAGCAACTGACATCACAGAACTATTTCTATCTGAATCTCATCAAAATTGATGAGAATGAATTAACAGCTAACATGTATTTTTAAGATTTGCCAAAAATTTTACATAGATTATCACATTGGAGCCTCACAACAAATGTGGAGTTACTACTATTCATCCCCATTTTACAAATGAACAAACTAAGGTCCAGAGAAGTGATTTACTCATGATGACACATGAAGTAAATGTCAAAGGTAAGGAAGAAATCGAGGTCTTCCTGGCAATGTCCAACACTGTATACACTATGCCATGGCAGAAGGAAGTCACAGAAAGCTTCACAGAAGTTACATTTGAGGTGGTCTTCCTCTGCTTAAGAGGGGGAAGGAGGGTATCACACATATATACATATATTTGGAGTTAGAAGACCTGTATTCTAGATCCATCTCTGTGACCCCGGGCAAGTCATTTAAACATTTCTTAGCCTGAGGTTATTTAGTGGTATAATATGTAAGGAAAGGCACAGAAATAGAGGGTATACATTACATTCCAATGACAGACAAAAGCAATTTTGTTGGAGCAGAGTCTAGAGAGGTTAGTATTAAGATATAAAACTAGAAAAGATGGATGACACCAAACTATGGAGAGCTTTGAGTAGCAGGCAGAGGATGGGGCTCTCCGGAAGAAATGAGGAACCACTGAAGATTTTTAAGCAGAGAAGTGACAGGGCTCTATACTTTAAAAGGATTATTCTCGAAGTGGTATGAAGAGCACACTAGAGAGTAAAGGCTAGAAGATATATGAAGAAGCTATTACAAAATAGTCCACACAGGGAGTAATAAGGGCCTGTTCTAGGTTAGTCATAGTGGAAATAGAGGGGAGGGACAGATGCAAAAGATGCTACAGAAGTAGAATCAACAGGACTTAGTAACTGATTAGTTAGAAGGCGAAAAAGAGCGAAACAGCGAATGTAATAACATTAGCTCTGCCCCTTAGTAACTGTCCAACCTTGGGAAAAGTCATTTGGCATCTCTGGGCCTCAGTTTTCTTTTTTTCTTTTTTTTTTTAAGTTACCTATCTGGCACACAATTTTTTTTTGGAGGAGGGAAGGCAGGGTAATTGGGGTTAAGTGACTTGCCCAAGGTCACACAGCTATTAAGTGTGTCAAGTGTCTGAAACCAAATTTGAACTCAGGTCCTCCATGCTTCAGGGGCAGTGCTCTATTCACTGCGCCACCTAGCCGCCCCTCAGTTTTCTTATCTGAAATACTAATGAATAAAAAACACTTTCATCAAGCACTTACTATGTAACATATACTGTGCTAAGGGCTTGTATTCCAAATTTTAAAATGAGATAGTCCCTAAGACTAATAAAGGAAGAAAACACGTATAGGTGAATGATAGCCACAGAAGGAGAGTTTGGGTCTGGCAAGTCATAAGGATAATGAATTTATCCAGGGCAGATGAACCAGATGGGATACAAGTGCTTAGAGGACCCCAAGTGTCCTTCCAGCTCTCCATTCTGTGCTCTAGATGAATACAGTATCACAGAAATAAATAATTATGTCAGAGGAAGGAATTGGCAGCTCTAGGCAAAAAGACAGCCTCTATTTTAGACATGTTAGTTAGACAAGGTAGAAAATCCAAGTAGAGAAGTTCTGAAAGCACATGGAGCTCAAAAGAGATGTCAAAACTAGAGATATTGATTTTAGGGGCATCTGCACAGAGGTGTTAGTTAAAGCTAAGAATAAGTAAGATTCCAAAGCAATCAACTGGAAAAAGAGGGTCAAAAACAGATGTGGGGGAGGGAGAAAGAAGGGAAAAGGGAAGAGGAAAGGTGGAAAGAGGAAGGAGAAGGGAAGGGGGAGGGAAAGGAGGTAGGGAAAGATGAAGTAGGAAGAGGAAGTAGGGAAAAAGGAAGGGAAGGGAAAATGAAAGGGGAAGAAGAAAGGGAAGGGGGAGGGAGGAGGAAGAGAAGGGGGAATGGGGAAGGAAGAAGAAAACTGAAAAGGAGGAAGGAGAAAGAGAAGGGGGAATGGGGAAAGGAAGGTTTCCTTGGTCTCCATCCCAATACTCTTCTCATCCTATTTGCAGCCCTCTCTCACCTCACCTCCAGTTCTACCTACACATTACCCATGGGAAGGAAGCACATAAAGGCATCTCTGCCTCAAAAGGCACTAGATTACTATCAAGGTCACTCATTGCTGACCTTGCTACTTGCTACATAGACACTACTAACTAGGGAAAGGATAAACAAACCAACATAGCTGAAACAGTGAGGCATCCTAAGAGAGAGACAGAAGGTGGCATGTGCCAAGCAAGCAAATCAAACCAACCTACTATCTCTCCTTCGAACCTGGAGAGAACCTAGGACCCAGAAACCAAAAGCCCCTGGGAATTGTTTTAACCCTCAGACTACTAACCCTACTGCCAGCCAGGCTCTCTCTGTCATTGTCCAGAGCCTCAATCCTGGCTGAAAAGAGGTTCACACATCCCCACCACAATCCATCTGCCATCAATAGCAATTTCAATAGCTCCAAGAGCAACAGTGTTCCCCAAACAACAAACTTCACTGCCAGCAAGGTGCCATAGCAAGATTACTACAGGGAGTAACCTTGTGGAGATGCAAAACCTGTCAAGTGATTCTGCACTAGTCACCTCCACCTCCTCAAATGCCACCACTACTGAAGAACCCCTTCAAAGAATTCTTGACACTAACATCCTTGGCACTGTCAAGTAGTTCAAGCATCAGAAAGAGATTTATTAATGGAAATGACATTAAAGATACATTGCTGGGGCAGCTAGGTGGTTCAGTGAGTAGAGCACCGGCCCCGGAGTCAGGAGGACCTGAGTTCAAATCCAGCCTCACACACTTGACACACTTACTAGCTGTGTGACCTTGGGCAAGTCACTTAACCCCAATTGCCCTGCCTTCCCCCCTGCAAAAAAAAAAAAAGATATATTGCCTACTGCTTTGCCACTGCACCCGAAAGATGACTAGACTTTCCATCTGACTTGCAACTAAACACTCCTATGTGTGTTGTCTCTTCTATTGGAATGTGAGCTCCACGACGGAAGGGACTATTGTGCTTTTCTATTTGTATCCCCAGCGCTTCAGTGTTTGGCACATAGTAAATACTTAATAAATGGCTTTTCTTTCATTCATCAAAACAACCTACCTACCTGGGACTTCCCTATTAACTGCTTTTAACTACTAGATAATCATCCTGTGATATTTTGGTTTTGGTGGGAGTTTTTAATTCAATAAAACATTATGTAATTCTAATTAGAAAAAATGCAGTGAAACTCTAAGATGCATAAGTGTGAAGATGAATGTGTAAAATCACAGAAATATTTTCTACCAACACACATCAGCAAATACATATAATGAACGATAAACCCACAAAACAATTCTCAGTCACAATTCAGTCTATGCCATCTTTTACTTGAACTGCTCTTAACTATATACAGCTCCAAATTTTCTTAGGTTCACAAGTACAGGTTCTAAGATCTGTTTGCTCAACCAAACGGGAACTTACAAAGTAATCTGAAACCTAAAGAACTACGCCATTACAGAAGACAAAACCTATGTCCACAACTGGAGAATGGCTAGACTGACTGTAATATATAAACATAATGGATATTACTGGGCTGTAAGGAATGACTATAAAAGATTTCACAGAAACATGCCAAGATTTGCATGAAGAAATTCCCCACTTGACAACCCAGTAAAGACCACTGTCAAGGAAGGCAAGGTATCATCGTTAATCATAGACACCAAGCTAGAAGAGTCCTTAGAGGTCAACTAGTCAAACCTTCTCATTTTACAACTAAAGAATAACAAACTCCAGTGGCTCCTAATCACTTCCAGGACTAAATATAAAATTCTCTGGCATTCAAAGCCTTTCCTAACATGGCCCTATCCTACCTTTCCAGGCTTCTTACACCTTACTCTCTTCCACATGTACTCTCCGATCCAATAACACCAGCTGCTTGGTTGTTCATCAAAAGAGATACTCCTCCCAACTCGGAGCATTTTCATTTTGTCTCCCGTACCTGCAGTGTTCCGATCATTTCCATCTCCTATCGTACCTACCTCACCTGAAATCCTAGCTATTCACTTATACAAGAAGCTTTTACTGATTTCCCCTTAATGCTAGTGCCTTCCCGTTGCTGATATATCTCCAATGTACAATACCCTATTTATATCTTGTTTGTAAAGTGCTGTTTGCCTGTTATCTCCCCCATTAGACTGTGAGTTCCTTTTGAGCAGGAACTGTTTTTGCCTTTCTTTGTGTAGCTAGGGTTAAGTACAGTGCCTACAACACAGTAGGTGCTTAATAAATGCTTGTTAACTGAAGACTTTTAAAAAATAAACTGCATATGAACAGAAGTCCATGCTTTCTTATGCATGTCCCCCACACTTGGAACACTCTCCCACCAGTCTCAGCTAAAGTTTCACCTTCTAAAAGAAGCTTTCCCCACCCAGTCCTCCTTAATCTTAGTGCCATCCCTCTAAGATAACCTCAATTTATCAGGTAAGTAGATGGGTAAGTAGATAGGTAGATAGATACATAGAGATAGATACATAGATAGATAGATACACACACATATATTAGCAGTTAAAAGAAGGCTGCTGGAAAAAAACAATTCATAGAGTGGTGGGTTTGAAAATCAGATTCAAGGGTTTGAGAAATTAGTGAGTGGTGAGGAAGCAAAGCAGCAAGGAAGGACAGTATATGCAAACCAGAAAGAAATCGGGTCTTTGGCTTATTGTGTAAATGTTTGCCCTGGGCAAATTATTTAACCTGTCTGGTCCTCAATTTCCTCATCTGTAAAATGAGATAGTTGGATTAGATGACCTCTAAGCTTTCCTCAAGTCTAAATCCTATAATTCTATAATTAGATTCTATAATTCTATAGTGAAGAAAGAATCATAAAAAGTACAATATCAATATTGATGAAGACAATATAAATAAAGTCAATACTAGTAAATACAAAACTCAGGTCAAATGCAACAGAACCCTATTATCAAAGGTCAAGCACACATTTCTCCTGTTAAAAACCAGAGCCCAAATGAAGTGGAAAATGACAACTATTATCAGTCACAAGTACAATTATCAGGCAGTTTGCTTAACTGTTTTTAGGGAATATACTTTGTAGAGTAGTTTGAAAGTTTACAGGATCATAGTAAGTAAGAAGAGACCTTAAAAGCCATCTAGTCCAACTCATCACCAAGAATTGAAGCGATTTGCCTAGTGAGTAAGTGAAGTATGATCTGAAGTGAGGTCTCCCTGATCTCAAATCCAGAACTATTATGTCAAAACAAAACGTATCTACACATTTTAAAGCTTCCCAATTTATATCTAAATATACATGTGTGTATGTTTCCACAAAATATTTTATAAGCAATTCAAACCGCTGAAATGTAACTTTTTCCAAGCCAAAATAAGTTTTGACAGCACCCATGAACAAAAGCAGAAATTCAAACACAACCAACAAACACATTCATCTATCTTAGCATCTACCGAAACTATAAATTTTAATTATTTCCTGAGTTTTGATATGTAACAGGGACAGGAACTGGACTTGTGATTTCCCTGGTATAAGGGATTCCTAAATAAGGAGACTCCATCTACCAATGTAGGTTAAAACCATTACAGTCAAATAACTTGTCCATGGTCACATATTCAGTATGTCAGAGGGACTTGAACCCTGGTCTTTCTAGCTGCAAGGCTACCTCATTATACCACAAACTGCCTATGATATATAGTCATCCCTTCCACACTGCAACTTTCCCCATCAAGGTTTCAAAATATCATAAGTCAGCATAAGAAATTAAGTAGGAATTTTTGGAGAGTTTTGCAGAAGCCAGAGATAACAAGCAAAGGCCAACAGACGACACAGAAAAAGTTTAGAAACTCAGAAATGGATAAAATTGTATATTATCAACATATTTTATTTTTTAATACCATAACAATTCAGACTTCTTCTCTGTTATGAAGGGAGGGCCAGAAGATTTTAGGCAGATTTTCCAGATCACAGGGCTCCACACCCGTAACCCCAGTAATGTAGAAGGGATAACTGTATAATAGCTAATAATAATAGCTAACATGTATATGATATTTTAAAGGTTGCAAAACACTGTATATGTATTTATGTGTATATATGTATATATATATATATATATATATATATATATATTTATAAAGTCATTTATGATTAACACTAAAACAAAAAAGCAAAGATTTACAAGATGTAAATAAAAGAGGTAAAGCCCCACTGTTGACCTACCCAACATTTGGTAATCCAACAATACCAATTTTCAATGAAGTCCCAAATCTTCCAATGATTGGATGTGGTTTAATTCCATCACCTCCCTTTTTGGGGGGCATCTGAAACATCAAAATGAAACATTTAATCAAGGCTTTTTTTCTTTATCCCTCCACCAAAACATACAGGTATTCCACCAAATGTATAACATATCTTTTAGGGAGTCATCACAACAGCACAATAAGACAGAAAATACACTAATCTTAGAAAATGACAGAACTGCATATAGCTTACTAAAGAAAGTCCTTTCACAAGATCTGATTGTTCTAACTGCCACCACTCCTGTGAAGCCCTAGGAAGGCTTCTCACCATGAGCTAAAGACAGGCTTAAAAACTCGGCTACAACCCTCCTCCCGGACCAGTGTGCTGACTATGCTACTTGCAAACCTGACATGTGGCTGTATGAGTAAGTGAGCCAGAGTACAAGTAAGCATTAAAAGAAATATTAGTAGCAAGTCTTTAAGGGTAGTTCCTATTTAGGATATTATACGGAGGAGCCACCATTCTACGGATTCTGACCTCCACACCTAAACCTTCCCCATATATGGGCAGATACTAAAAATAAGCTTTTGGTCCCTTCTAACTGTATGTGTTAGGCATCCCTTGGTGCCCACAGGAAAAGCTCTTCTGCTCCAGGAACTAAGCTCCCCTATTCTACCTGTGTCCAAAGGTCCTTCCCAGCTCCAAATCCTATTATCTGCAGCCCTAAATTCAATCTATTATCACGCTTCGCTAGTTTGAAAAAGGGCTACCCGAGGTCAGTCACTGCACAAGTCAAGGGCTGATTGGTGCATACACTCCCCCTCCTCCAGGCAGGGCTGTGCACCCGCTGCTCACTAGGGCCCACAGCTGTCTCGTGTCACTTATTTGAGGCTCATATAATAAGGACGAGTTCCCTCTTCCGGGACCGTGTCCCGGCTCAGGAGCCGCTCTCCCTGGCTTCAGAGAGGAGGGATCGCGCCTCAGTCTCCATCGGCTCCTCTCCCTGGGGCTCCGGGGGCGCAGCTGCTCTCCGCCGGGTCCTCGGCCCTTCCACCTGTCCGCCCCCCCCCCCTCCCCAAACTCAGTTCCCACAGGGCGGCCTGGGAGGCGATGTGCCTCTGCCCCAGGCCCAGCCTGCCACCCCATGTGCGCACGCCCGGGCCCGGGGAAGTACGCGGCTAGCCAGGCCGTGCGGCCTACTCCAAAGGCCGGCTCCTCATTCATTCCGCCCCGCCCGGGTCAGACCCGCGGCACACCAGCCCGGGAAGCCGCGGGGACGGGCCCCGGGCGACCAAGGGCGGCGCGCCCGAGCCGCGATCTCCCCACCGGGCCTCACCTTGCTGAGGGGGTGGCTATGACACAGAGGTCCCCGGCGCGCCGGGAGACAGAGGCAGACGGTAGCGGGAGGCGGGGAGAGCGGACGCAGGGAGGGATTAAGCGCGGCTCCGTCGCCCCAGCACCACGCACGACGGTGGCAGCGGAACAGGCGGGCCCAGGAGCCCGCAGGAACCCAGGCAGACGCGGCAGCCGCGGCTCCCGAGCACCGCCTCCTCCCCTCCCATTGGCTGACCACGACCCGAGGGAGAGCGCGAGAAGGAGGGGGCGGGGCAGGGGCGAAAGGCCGCGTTTCGGGGGCGGGGCTCCCTTGCCAACTCCAGCTCCCGAGTCTTCCGCTTCTTGCAACACGTGGTCCTCCCTGCCGCTTTCCCTGCTACGTCTGGCCAGACAGTCCCGCCTTCTCTGCTCCAGGACCCACTTCGTGGCTCTCCTCCATGCACTCTCAATAAGTCATCCTTCCCTTGGTTGTGCATCCGCGTGGTTGTGGGACAGCGGGGCGTCGGCCCGCTTTAATAACTTGCTCCTCCCCCCGGCCGGGATGAAATTATTTGGACCGAACGCTTGCATTTATTTGCTTGTATTTTTTGTTTCTCATTAATCTTGGTACTCTTCTCCTGCCACCGCTGCTTACCCCCGAAGAGAGTGCACACCCAATGAGGGAAGGAAGAAAAAATACATTTATTCGTTAGGGTCCTTCGGAAAGAGTGCTGGATTGGATCCTATTCTCAGTTCTGGGCGAGTCGCTTAACCGCTCTTCACCTGCATTTCCTCATTTGCAAAATGGGGAACATAGCATCTACCTCCCAGGAATGTTGTGAGGACCGAATAGGATAATAATTGTAAAGCGTTTAGTACAGTGCCTGACTCACAGTAGGTATTACATAAATTTTATCTGTTATTAATATTCTACCACTAATTAGCACTGTGGTCCTTTAGCACTTCTCTAGACCTAAGCTTCTCATATCCCCAGCAATAACACACATCTGTAAAGAGTATTTTGGGTTAATTTTTTCCTTTATGTGTCATCTCCTTTTTCCTCCAAAACATACTTAACACCCCAGAAGTAATATACTCCAAGGCAGTTGGTTGGTATCAGCTTACAATGCTTTCACAACCTTAAAAGTGTGTTATGCAGGTAATTAGCTGGTGCCCTTTTATGATTCAGCCGGGCTTCTTCCTCTGTTTACCTCATGGGACTTTTTTTTTGTCAGTGCTATCCTTCCAGTTCAAGATGATATTATCCACCATTATTACTACAGAAACAATTAATTTAATCTTCCCAATAATGACTTGCATGGAGCTATTGTCATTTCATTCATTTAACAATTGCCAGTGGCTAGATTAGGTATTGGGGGTAGAAAGCTGGAGTATGAAAGCAGTCCAGGATCCGGCCCGAGGTCTTTGTAGTTAAAACCACACATTAGAAAGACTGCGGGGGGGGGGGGGGGGGGGGGGGAGCGGGGTTGGTAGGAAGCAGACTGCAGCAGGAGGAAGCTGCTATTCCTACATCTTAACTGCTAACCAGCTAACCCCAGCAAATTAATCTCTAAGTAGGTTACCACTGTTTTTCAACTACTGTATTTGTATGTAAACTATAGTTGTCTTAAAGAGCCTAGCATTTGCGGAAAGGCTCACAGTTGCTGAGACCCTGAGCATCACAATCACTTTCAACTTTTCCCTGTTCTTTTCCAAATCCAACAAGCTAACCACTTCTTCAGTCTCAACCTTCCTACGCTCACTCAGTCCTTTCAATCCCTACCACCAAAATCTTGACTTAGTTATTACTTGGACTTCTCTCACCTTTACCAGCCTGTCTCCTCTATAGCCAAAATGCAGCTGCATCTTTCTAACCCAGTAAGAGTTTTCTAAAACCAGTGTGGAATAAAATAAGTCTGGCAAACTCCTGAGATTATAGATTCTAGTCAGTATTTCCACACAGGAGTAATATCCTAACCCCTGCCCCCATACAACTTAGACTGCTTTTTTTTTTCATTAAAAGGTATTGGGACTATCCTCCAGACTCGGTTGGCCCAGGCTGTGGACCACTTCCTGGTTGTCTGAGTACAAAAGAGCCAAGGGGAGCTCCAGGCTCCTCTCAGATGCTTGCCTGGTGGGAAGAAAGAGGAGCAACTCGGTAAAGAGATATTAACTCAGGTGAATCAACTTTAAGTGTCCTCAGTGCTTGCCCTTTTTGAGATCCTTCTTCTGACATGCTATAACAGTAAATCTTTTGTTAACTGTTCAATGATCTATGAGTGTTTCATTTTGTTCCAGTATTGATTCTAAACTACCAAGAACCTACCCTGATTCAAGCCCAGCCCTGAATCGTAAGTTAGTAGTATTCCCTCCTATTCCCAAACTAAAAATTCTAAAAATGTGATTTAATACAGACCACTAAATAAGAGGCCAATTTTATGGTATCAGTAGCTTCTCATTACATTTACGTTGTTTAAATTTGGCAGTTTATCCTACTCTATTTAACTTCTCCTCTTCCTTTATTTCCCTGGCCCATTTAGGCAAACCTGTCTAATTACTATCAATTATATTATCCGTGCTCAGTTGATTCTGTACATCAAATGCAAGCCTTGGCTTGAAGGGCCAATTGTGTGAGACTCTCTCCTCTTTGGTGGAGCTTCATACCTTGGAGCTGGCTAAAGTGGAAGAAGAGAGAAATCCTAGGTTCTTCTGGTTTCTAGCATCAAGAGAGAAGATATGCAACTCCATCCTCTCTTCAGGTCCCTGAAGTGAAGGAAAGACCCTGGGAAGAAGCTGGCAGGAGAGGAGCTAGCAGTCTCTATCATGTCCCTATCCCCAGCTTACTTCCCTAAAAACGTCAGGAAACCTCCAATTGGGTGAGATCTGAAATGTTCTCTCTTTGTTGAGCTGAGGTATCTCTCCCAATGGAAGAACTTCTCCATTCTGTATTTTCTAGTATAAGCTTGAATCTTAAATTTATTCCTCCTAGACTAACAATTTAGGAGAATGGAGAAATATGATTCTAGCCCAATCGAAGTCTCCTCTGGAGAAGGGTAGAAGGAGGAGATGTTAGAAATGTCCATGCTTGCCTTCCTGTGAAGCCCATCAAGACAGGCCCATGTGGATATAGGTAATCTATGTGGGCCAGACAATATTAGCGTGTACACACACACACACACACACGCACACACGTACACACACACACACACATATCCCTACATCCCTATACTATACTATAATATACTATTTCAGTTGTGTCCAACTCCCCATGACTCCATTTGGGATTTTCTTGGCAGAGACACTAGAGTCATTTGCCACTTCCTTCTCCTGCTCATTTTACAGATAAAGAAACTGGGGCAAACAGTAACTTGCCCAGGGTCACACAGCTAGTAAATGTCTGAGGCCAGATTTGAACTCAGGAGGAGAAGTCTTCCTGACTCCAGGCCCAGCACTCTATCCACTGTGCCTCTTATAACAGAAAGATATGTCTCTAACCTCTAACCTTATAGCTCCACTACAAAGCTTCCCCTGATATCCTCAACTGGAACTAACATCTCCCTTGTACCACTTTGTACTTTTATTTATGCATTTATCATGTCCTAGTTTGTATTATATTTATCTGCAAATATACAAAGAGACAATGAAGTGGACCCAGAAGAGAAGAAGAGCAGGCTGGATGGCATTTGGAAAATGGTTCAGTGGCACTTTCAGTGATTCCGAGCTTCTCTTTGCTGCCTTAATGAAGGTTTTCTGGTGATGCCATATGGTTGAGAATCACAGAATATCCCCATTTCAAAAGAAGCAAAATTGTAGGTTACCCAAGGGACAATGAAAAGACACATGGTAGGCAATAAGTAGTCTGAAGGAAATTACTAAATATTATGTGCTCTTGAAAAAGTGGCATCGATGATATAGGATCACCTGCTTGGGAGCAGTTCTAAGAAACCTTAAAGATAATGTCGTCCGGGGCATGCTTGAACCTGCTTACTACCACTGACAATAATAATAAGCTGATGTGTATGCATAGCACTTTGTGCCCAGCACTATGCTAAGGACTTTATCATTATTCTCTCATTTGATCTCCACAACAACCCTGGGAGGTAGAGTGACTATTAACCCCATTTTATAGATGAGGAAACTGAGGCAAACATAATTTTTTTAAGACTTGCCTGAGGTTAAACTGGTAGTGTCTGAAACTGGATTCGAATTCAGGTCTTCCAGACTCCGGGCGCAGCCCAAACCCACCAGATTGCTAGAACAAATTGTTAAGTTTTCAGTGTAAGTGTATACCTCAGAAATCAGAAGATGCCACAAATTAATGTTAATAATTCATATTAGGTTTAAAAGTGTTTGAACCTGAGCTCAAATCTGACCTTAGAAATCTGCTGTGTGATCCTGGGCAAGTCACTTAACCTCTGTCAGTCTCAGTTTCCTTAACTGAAAACCAGGGTTAGCACCTACCTCCCAGGGCAGATATGATGATCAAATGAGATAATATTTGTAAAGCACTTAGCATGGTGCCCAGCACATGATAAGTATTTTCTGTGTATTTAACAAATACATAGAATAATAAATGCTCACTTCCTTACTTCATACATACATTTTTTTTCCAAAGAGCCACTTATTAAACATCTAATTCCACCTCTTCTGTTATAGTTCTGGGTCAAAGGAGAATGGCTTACCTAATACAGGCAGGAAGTAGGAGAGTCTGGCTCAAACCCAGGACCTCTGAATCCAAATCTGGTACTCTTACTACTACTCCATAGCTGCCTTCAAGAACATAAATGATTGGGAAAAGGAGGTTGGTCATGTAGCCAACAGATGGTCAGTACAGAAGTTGCACTGTGATCAACAAAAGAGTGAAAGAATCAGAGAAAGATCCCTAGAGCGTTGACTTCCTCAGGGAAGCATTTGGACAATACCAAACAGAAAAGGCATAAATAGATTGAACACTGCCATCAGTGGATGGAATGCCTGCATCAATGATATCATGGACTCACAGAAATAAAAGTACATGTCTTATCATCTTATCTATATTAGAAGCATTTTCAAGACACTCAACCTCATTTACCCTTGTCTCCCCCATTCCTGGTACAATATATTATATTGTCCCCATATTTATGAATAGGAATAAAAAGACACGAATGAATGAAGAAGCATTTATTAAGCACCTATTTTGTGCCAAGCACCATACTAATAGCTAAAAATACAAATAGCAAAAATGAGATGGCCTCTTCCCTCAAGCACCTTACCTTTTAATAGGGAACAACTCAACTGTGGGAGGAGTGGTCAGAAAAGGGTGCTTTTATTTTTAAGAGTCAATGAAATGGGCAGTCAATTGTTATGACTTTTTCAGAAATAATGGTAACATTGATATGACCACAGTTGCTTGAATAAAGGGGGAGAGGAGGGTATGCAAGCCAAAAGTCAAGATATCCTCTGGTGGGTGGATATGAAGCATAGTCAGGGACAACAAGATATAGTCCTTCAAGAGGATTTGTATTCACTCACCAGTCAAACTCAGCCCCAGGAGTTCCAAAGTAGAGGGAGTTAATCCACCTCCAGGGAAGGTGATAGTGGGAAGAAGAGTGGGATGAGAGGGTATATCATTAAGGCAGAATTCATGACTTCAAAGATCACCATGAATATGCCTGAATGGTCCAGAATCTCAGGATATAAGGAATTCTCTAAGTAGAAGGCAGAGGAGTTAAAGCATTTATTGAAACTCGAAAGTAGCAGACCCATGGACCAGTGTCCCCAGTTTGACATCATGGCAAGAATCTTCCAAAACCAGTATGCCCATCTCACAATAGTGACCAGGAAGCCACAGAAAAACATCATGGCAGCAAGGCAAGCCATACTGGTGCTTCCCCTCCAATGCTAGGGCCCTCCAGCAAGAAGACCACCCACTGGCCTCAAGCCCCTGCTCAGCACTCTCCGGTCTCCATGAGGGTCAGTCCTGCCTTTTTGTAGCACCTGCCTTCATCACCACCACTTCTGCCCAAATCTCTGAGCTGTATTCCAGCTAGCTGACTGCTTCCTCTCTCCTTCAGCTCTCAACTACTCTCACCAACTGCCTCTCCAACTGCCTCTTAGCTCTGCTTTAAACTTTCAACAAGCTCCTCCCACCACAGGCTTCCATTGGCTCCAGTCCTAGCCACTCCCCCCAGGACCCTGAGAGCCCCACCCCTGAAGCCCACTCAAATGGGCTGGGAAGATCTTCCCATTCACTGATTGCCTTTAAGGGGGAGGGCAGATAGGAGGGTAGAAGTTACCTATTTGGAAGCAGAAGATTGGATGGCAATATAGGGGGTGGGTGGGAAAGGGGGGAGATGGATAGATACATGTGTAGCTCAAAAAGAATAAATGAACAAAAGAAATAGTATGTATTAAACATTTACTCTATGCAAAGCAAAGTGTTAAGTGCTGGGGATACAAACAGACATGAACCTTGCTCTTGAAGAGTTCACATTCAATGTGGGAGACAACATATATAAGAGGCTTCAGCTGCACATCAGAGAGAAAGGCCCTGTGGTCCTTAGGGTGTAGCAGCCAAGCTTATGGTAATGCATCTTCTTTAACATCATTTTCACTGATAAAGCCAAGTGAAATAAATATATGCAATATAAATAGTCACGGGCTGAGGACTAGTAAATACTTCTGTCAATCAAATAGTTTTTAAATGCTGATTTCCTTCATTTCACTGCCTTTTATACCTCCTAAGGAGAGGGTGGACTGGTAGTAAATTTTTGTGGCATAGTAAAATTTTCCTACCTATTTATAAGGCTTAGTTACATTATTTGCAGGTGATTTCAGTGGGTTTTGTGTTGTTTTATGTGTGTTTCTCCTCAATTTTGTTTAAGGTTAGCAAAGGGGATCAGAATTTTACTATAGCTTAGGAAAGCAGGACCACCAGCCTTTCCATGGATATTGGAACCTGAGGGCTCACTAAGATGCATACTCATTCACCACAGATCAGATCCCTTCCCTGATATGGACCACCCTTGTTTGCAATTTTAAATCAAATAGGAAAGTAAAAAGGAGACATGGGACACCACTGAGTCTCTTTCCCCTTCTTTCTGCTCTCAAATTATGCATGATGTTTGAACTCTTAGGAGATGACATGATTCAGTCAGTAGGCTGAAAAGATGCCTTTGATCCCTACATGAAGAATTATGACTAGGGAAGCAGGGCTAAGGGCTGGGAGGCTGTGCTAGAGGTTTGTCCAAAGAGGACGTCAGCAGTCCTGGGTCAAGTTCTGGCTTTGGGAGAATGGGAAAAGAACCAAGTACAGAATATGTGTCCAAATGAGCAGTGAAATTTAGTGACAGACTGCATATGATGAAGAGTAAAAATAGAAGAAACTTAAGAGTGAAGTTTCTAGCTTGCAAAAATGAAATGACAGTAATACCCACGGTGGGGAAGGCTGGAGGAAAAAATGAACAGCTTTGCCCTCCTTATATTGGAGTTATTAAACACCATTTTTTCCCCTTTCCCTTTATCAGCTTTTTCTTCTCCATACCTCAAGCCTTGTGTCGCATCTTCCCTGTCATCCCCTATGTTCAGAACAACCTCCCACTCTATATCTGTAACCTCCCACTCCACATCTGCAAAATTACCTTTCATCTCCAAAGACCCCGGAAATCCCTCCTCCTGGGGTGATCTTAGAACCGTGAAATGTCAGAGCTGGAAGGGACCTTAGATCCTTTGGTCCAGCCATCTCATTTTACAGTTCTTAGTGATTATAAGGCTAGGTAAAATCTCTCATAAGAGGATTCTAAACACTTTAGACCCACAGCTTCATAAAACATTAGACCTCATAAGGACCATTGAGGCTCCTCCCCACTACCGCCTTCTTTTATTATAGCAGCAAAATGGAATTTGATGATAAACCAAATTTATTTCATATTGTTTTCAAATGTCTCATTGTTAATCTTCTTGCCATCTCTCTCTCTTCAATCACCAATACGATTTTGCTGTTAGTGATTAAATAGTTCCTTTTCATTCTCCCATTTTAATAGATCTTGTCTGATTTTACATTTTGAATCCTGGCTAAGTTGCTTATGTGGCATACATCTAATTAACGATTTCAGATGGGTTTTCTAGGGTAACAAATAAAGAATCCAGTGAGATTTGTACTTTTGTTACCCAATCTCTATACTAAAGCACCATTACAGATTTGAAACTTCTTATAATGAAAAATTTATATACCATTTTCCCAAGATCATTATAAATAGGCATTTCCTTGTCCAAAAAAATTAAACATATCCTACCTGAACCATTTTACCAAGAAAATGCTCTGAGCAGAGAATTGTAACTGAGAAAGGCAGTGATGGCATCACCAGCCATCGTCAGCCAATTGGAATAAAGCTGGAGAAAGGACTCAAAAAGAATAAAGAAAGCCTATGACCCAAGAATACTTACAAGGTAGTTTCATAGACAGAGACTAAATAAATGATCCTTAAGGGCATGTGTAAATATATCTATTATTAGCATTTGCATGCTATATAAATTTATAAATTCCACATGTACAAGAGGATATTTATAACAGCTCTTTTTGGGGTGGCAAAGAATTGGAAATTGAGGGGATGCCCATCAATTGGGGAATAGCTGAACAAGTTGTGGTATATGAACGTAATGAAACACTATTGTTCTATAAGAAATGATGAGCAGGCAGATTTCAGAGAAACATGGAAAAACTTATATGAACTGGTGTTGAGTGAAGTGAGCAGAACCAGGAGAACATTGTACATAGTACCAGCAACATTGTTCAAGGATCAACTTTGACTTAGCACTTCTCAGCAATACAATGATCTAAGACAATTCCAAAGGCCTCATAATAGAAAATGCTATCCACATCCGGAGAAAGAACTATGAAGTCTAAATGCAGATCAAAGCATACTATTCTCTCTCTCTCTCTTTGTTTTTGTTTTCTCTTTCTCATGATTTTTCCCTTTGGTTCTGATTCTTCTTTCACAAGATGAGTAATGTGGAAATATGTTTAATATGATTGTACAAGTATAGCCTATATCAGATTGCATGCTGTCTTGGGGAGGGAGAAGGAAGGGAGAAGGAAAAATCATGGAACTCAAAATCTTATAAAAGTGAATATTGAAAACTAAAAATAAATATTTAAAAATTAAAAAATAAAATAAATTTATAAATTCATTGCTTTATAATCACTTAGTTCATATGGCAGTAAGGGCTAGTATTATCCCCTTAGTTTATAGATGTGGACATGGGCACAAAGAAGAGTAAGTCTGACAAGGTCACAGGCAAGAGTGTGCTGCAATTAGCTGGAGTCAGCTCAAAGAGTCTCAGGAGAAGCTATTGTTTAATTTTCAGTGACAGCATTTACAACCTTGGAAATCAGCAAAAGTCTGAGCTTGGTTTATTGTTTCATTGATTGTGTAGACTTAAGAAAATGATGGAGAAATACAGATTAAACTTTAAAATGTTCAATACATGGTTGTTGTTCTCCCGTCTCCCCAAAAGCCAGTTGTTAAATATTTGCCAGCTCATCCCTACCATTCAGAAAGGAAAATTAACATTAGTTTCACATTTCTATTTTACTACAAAAGGATTGTCAAATTGTCTTTTGTTAACCCACCCCATCCCCAGTATGAGTTCACAAATTCTTCTGTGAGATGAACACCACATATGTGTAAGCCAAATTGATCCTGTTAAATATGGGTGTGGTAGGTGCTGGATTGGAGTGCACCCCACAAAGTATGTACTAAGCTTAGATGACTGCCAACCACTTATGGTTCAGCAATGAAAGACTTGGGTGCTTTGGGATGCGGTAGCAATCCCCTTTTTAGTTCCTCGGTCTCATGATAATGACAAGAAATATGTAAATCAAGGGGATTCACCACTAAGCCCAGAGGTGCCGCCTATTCAGTAGACCTTTGATGGAAGGGATTCTGCTCTTTGTTTCCCTCTATGAGGACTCAGGGAAGAGCTGCTCTTCTCCTATCCCAGCCGTATGCCAGCAAGTACATGGTAGGCATTTATCTAACCTAGATGAACCTGGGTTGGCAATATAGGATAGGCAATCTAGCAGCAATCCTGAGATGGACATTTCTGGAATCATAAACAATCTTGTTAGTTCCATCTCCAGATAATGACAAAGAAAGAGAAATAACACTGATCTTGGAGTTGAAGCATGATAGTTCCAATCTCAGATCTGCTCCTTACTACCTCTTTGACCTTGGGCAAGTCAGTTCACTACTGTGGACCTCAGTTTCTTCATCTATAAAATGATGGTGGGCTAGAAGAGATAGGTATTTGATATGTCTGATTTTCTGTTTCAGCCCTCATGTAAGATGGCTCCCTTGTAGCCCTGAATATATACATATATGTGTGTGTGTGTATGTGTATATATATATATATATATACACACATATATATAATGTGTGTGTGTATATGTATATATATATGTGTGTATATATATATATATATATATATATGTATAGCGATCTAGAGGAAACCACCCTCGAGCAGAACACCCAGTTTTTTAAAGTGACTTTTAACAATTCAACCAACTTGAAGGACCTACTATTGGCAAGGTGTTATGCTAGGTACTGGGGTTAGGAGGACAAAAGTGAAGTAGTGGGTAAAGACCTTACATTCTACTTGGAAGAAGCAACGTGTGCATAGAAAATTAGATGCATAATAAATGCAAAGTAATTTCCTGATAAGGATCTCTAGCAAGTCACGGAATCATAACAGAGTTTCTGTATGAGGCAGCTCTTCAGTTGAGTTTTAAATGAAGCTAGGGATTCTAAGACGTAGAAGGGAGGTATAATTCAGGCCCGGGGGTGGGGGGAGGACACTATGCAAAGACGTAGTAATTAGAGATGGCATGTCATGGAGAGTAAACAGCAAGGTCAGTGTGGGAAGGAGAATAAAATCCAATAAACCTGTAAAGTCATAGGGAGTCAAACTGTGAAAGGCTTTGAAAGCCATACAAAGGTGTCCACATTTTATCCAGGAGGGAAGAGAGACCTATTGGAGTTTTTTGAGCTAGGAAATGACATGGCCAGACATACAGAAGGATGATAACTGCAGCCATGGGAGCTGATGGGTTTACCAAAGGAGAGAGCAGAGAAAGAATTGCAGTAATCAAGCTCTCCCTGGCCAAAAGCGTCTCTTGGTGGCTAACATAAGAAACATACCGACCTAATACCTCTTCTCCACAGAGCCCACATTTAGTAGATAGGAGAAGTATCCAGCAGAGAAGATTGCAAAGGGACATTCAGACAGAGAAGAAGTGAACCAAGAAAAAGGGGTGTCTTGGAAGCCAAGAGAAGATAGGAGTGGGCAAGGGATGGTTTCAAAAGCTGCACTGGTTAAGTAGCATGAGCGCTAAGAAAAGACTATTAGATTTAGCACTTAAAAATCATCACATTATTCAGGCGGTGAGTTGGAAATGAACCCAGGCAGATGAAAACCTACTCACATGTTAACAAAATTATCACCCCAAAATGCACATTTAACATGTTAGCCAAAGTTGGTTAGTAGGGCTGGGTGATAGTCTGATAAAGGAGGGAGGGCTTTCGGTTGTTGTAGTGTGACCAGATTCCTCTTATCTAAAGGCAATGATGGAAATGAAAGATATTTGATGTGAAATTCCTGGCTAAGTCACTTGTGGGATAGTAAATGATTTGCATGCGAATTAGATTTTAAAAGTCCTGGAGTAGTTCTTCATTGACTTTTTTCCTCCTCTTCAAACTAATTTCTTATAACTGTTTGGATTATTTCAATCCAGTTCAATAAACATTTGTTTTTAGAGCTTACTGTGCATATAAAGCACCAAGCAAGGCTTTGGGGGATACAAAAACACAATAAACGGTTTGTTCCCTCAAAGATTTTATGTTGTCCTAGAAGTAAATAAAAGCAAAATACAAGCACAGTAATTTCAAGAACGAGGGAATAATAATAGCAAGGGGGAAATTAGGAAAGGCCACATGTAGAAGGTAGCACCCAAACTGTGCTTTGAAGGGAAAATGAGGCATATACCAAGCAGAGGTAAGGAAGAAGGGAATCCCAAGTTTGGAAAACCATTGTGCATAAACTCAAAGGCAAGGGATGGGATGTTGTACATGAGGAACAACTAATAGATACATTTGACTGGAATGGAAAATGTGTGGGAAGGAGGAGAAATAATATGAAGACTGGAAGGATAGATGAGAACATGATTGTGGAGTGCCTTAAATGCCAGGTGAAAGAGTTGTATTTCATCCCAGAGGCAATAAGGAGTTGCTAAAAATTTTTGAGTTGGGAAAAATGACATAGCTTTGTGTTTTCAAAAGGCCACTTTGGCAGCTATGTGATGGAAGAGAAGAGATTGGAGACAGGGACAACAATAAGCAGGGCATTGAGATAGTCTATGTGTGGTAGGCTGGGAGATGAGTTTGGCTAAAGCCTGGTTAACAACAACCACCACACATATGGTTCACATATTGCTGAAGCCTAGCTTGCAGAATCTTAAGCATAAACTTGCTGGCATGTGAAATGAGTGCAACTGTTCAGTAATTTGAATATTCCTTGGCATTGCCCTTCTTTAGGATAGGGATGTAAACTAATCTTTTCCAATCCACCGACCACTGTTGAGTTTTCCAAATTTCCTGGCATACTGAGTGCAGCACTTTAACATCATCATCTTTTAGGATTTTAAATAGCTCAGCTGGAATTCCATCACTTCCACCAGCCTTTTTGTTAGCAACGCTTCCTAAGACCCACTTGACTTCATTCTCCAGGATGTCTGGCTCCAATTCAGTAACCACACCATCCCAGTTATCTGTGATGTTAAGATATTTTTTATAGAGGTCTTTCAAGTACTCTTGCCACCTCTTCTTAATCTCCTCTGCTCCCTACATTTTTGTTTTGCATCATGCCCATTTTTGCACGAAACTTTCCCTTGTTATCCCTAATTTTCTTGAAGAGATCTCTTGTCTTTCCCATTATATTGTCTTCTTTTATTTCTTTTCATTGCTCATTTAAGAAAATCTTATTTCCCCTAGCTATTCCCTAGAATTCTGCATTCAGTTGAGTATATCTTTCCCTTTCTCCTTTCTCTTTCACTTTCTTTCTTTCCTTCTTTCCTCGACTATTTGTAAAGCCTCATCAGATAGCCATTTTGCTTTCTTTGCTCTTCTTTTTCTTTAGAGTGTTTTTTGTTGCTTCTTCCTGTACAGTATGGAGAACCTTTGTCCATTGTTCTTCAGGTAATCTATCCAGCAGATCTAATCCCTTAAATCTATTCATCACCTCCACTTCGTATTCATAAGGAATGTTATTAAGGTCATACCTATATGGTCTAATGGTTTCCCCTACTTCCTTCAATTTAAGTCAGAATTTTCAATAAGAAACTCATGATATGATCCACAGTCAGCTCCAGATCTTATTTTAACTTACTGTAAATAGCTTCTCCACCTTTGGCTGTGAAGTATGTAATCAATCTGATTTCTATATTGACCATCTGGTGATGCCCATGTGTAGAGTTGTCTTTTGGGTTATTGAAAAAGAGTGTTTGCTATGACCAGCTCTCTATTAGTCTCTGCCCTGCTTCATTTTGTATTCCAAGGCTAGATTCACCTGTTATTCCAATTATCTTTTGATTTCTTACATTATAATCCAATCCCCTATGGTGAGTGTGACATCTTTTTTTGATGTTACTTCTAGAAGATGTTGTAGGTTTTCATAGAACTAATCAACTTTGGCCTTTTTGGCCAAAAAAAAAAATGGCCAAAGTTGGATCATAGACTTGTATTACTGGCTGTTGAATGCTTTGTCTTAGATTTGAACAGATATTATTCTGTCATTTTTGAGATTGTACCCAGGTACTGCTTTTCTCACCCTTTCATTGACCATGAGGGCTACTCTGTTTCTTCTAAGGGATTCTTGCCCACAGTCATATACATAGTGATCGTCTGAATTAAACTCACCTATTCCCATCCATTTAAGTTCACTGACACCCAAGATGTCTATGTTTAATCTTTCCATCTTCTGTTTGACCACATCCAGCTTACTTTGATTCGTAGATGTTTCCATACATTCCAGATTCCTATGTAGTATCGATCTTTATAGTATTGGACTTTCCTTTTGTCTCCCAATGCGTCCACAATTGAGCTGGTTTTTGGCTATGTCCCAGCTGCTTCATTAGTACTGAAGCTACTTGTAGTTGTCCTCCACTCTTCTTTAGTAGTGTATTGGACCTTCCAACCTGAAGGTTTCTATCTTTTATCATTGTAATACTGTACATGGGATTTTCTTAGCAAAGACACTAGAGTGGCTTGCCATTCCATTCTCTAGTGGATAGCCTTTTGTCAGAACTCTCCACTGTGACCTGTCCCTCTTGGATAACCCTGTACAGCATAGCTCATAGTTTCATTGAGCTACACAAGTCCTTTGCCATGATAAGGCAGTGATGGGGGTGGAAGGGACAGCAACAAAGGTGTGATTAAACAACAAATAAAGAGGTTAGCTCTAGGTAATAAAGAATTTAACTCAGGGAGATGACCAAAAGTGAAGACTCAGGCCTCTAAGTCCATATAAGCTCTTATACTACCCTAACTCTTACTCTTATGTGAAGCTTGGGTCCCAAAAGAAGGTCACATCTCCACCTCAGGATCCTATGCGGACCATAACTCCCAATCTGAGGAGCTGCAGTGATTTGCTAATACCATTGGCTCAGGCCCCCACTAGTGTGCTTCCACCCAAGATGGATTATCAGTTGAGAATATTTTAGCCAACCTTAAGTAGCTTTTAGAAAGAGATATTTACTAAGGTAGTAGAGTAAGAAGAGTTGATATAAAACTTTCCCCCCCAAAGTCTATGACACTCTGTCCCACAAATACATAGGGGTAAGTGGTCTCCAGCTTAGAGAACATGAGTGACAGAGAGTAAATCACAGCTCCTGATTCTTGGAAGTCCTTTTCTCTCACTCAAGGGTTATTCAAGAAGCTCCCCTTAATGCTTTTATGTAGGATCCAAAGGCTATAACAATCCCCCTCAGCCAAGAGGAACAGCCTTCCAGTCTGGTAATCATTTTATTTCATCCAATGGCTTTCAAAGACTTTTTACACTTAATCTACAACCTCTGATTGATTGAGCATCTCATTTACTTTAAGTGAAAGTGGATATACTGATAAACACATAACAACTTGGAGGGTTGGGACAGGGGGAATGTACCCACAGCACATTTTTAAATTTAATTTGCATTAACATTTTCTTTATAAGTTTCTTAGGTCTATACAATTAGCAAAACAATCAAACTCTGATTTTGTACTTAACCAATTTCTGTGGCATGAATGCTCACACTGAAAATTTAGCAATTAGCAGCTTTCCAGCTTGGAGCTGGCTTCAGCATATTCCTGAGGTGGAGTGACTTGCTTGAGCAAACCCCACCTTAACAAAATCATTTATAAGCTGGGGCTCCTACCTACTCCTCATTGGCCCCTCAGACCCCCTGGATACCCTTGTTCCATGTGGCCATCTCCACCTGAGATCACCAAGAAGCTCTTTAAAGTAGAGAGAGGTTTAGACAGGAGTTGGGATCATTAGGTACCTTTCTGTTACTACTTGAGAGTAATATCCTTTGTATCTCAGTAGAGCAATCACAGCCTGCGTAGCCTGGTTATCAAGCACTTCATTGTACATTATCTGATCCTTTGCTGAAATAACCAGGCAAAAGGTGATGAGAGATACTACATGAGGGGAGAGAAATGAGTATAGCATCAGAGATCTAGAATCAGAGATTGAGCTCCCCCAAGAACCTCAGAGACCCTTTAGTTCAACCCCTTCATCTTCAGATAAGGAAATTGAGAGCCATGGAGGTTACATGACTTACTCAAAGTCACACAAGTTGTAAGCATCAGAGACAGAATTTGAACCCTGGTTCTCTGACTTCAGATGCAACAATTTTTCCATTACCCCATAGTGCCTTCCATGGGAGACAAAAATAAAAGGCAACGTGAGGATGTAATAGGTAAGACTGGGGAACTGACTGGATACGGGAGTTCAAGAGAAGGAAGAGTCAAAAACAACTCCAAGTTTGTGAACCTAGATGACAGACTGGTTAACCCCATTTCCTAATGATATTTATGGAAGAAAGCATAATAACACTGGGAAGAACCAAAGTGACTATGTCAAATACAGCAGATGACTTTGAGGAATGTGTGAATTTCTGGTCTCTACTGGGTAATTTACATAATTAATATGACCCAAAAAAAACAGGCTATGAAACAAGTAACAAATAAAAGTTAACATATTTGACCTAAAAATTCTTGTTCAGATATTTGTTTAGCGTCCTACTGCCTAGGAGAAAACATTGAGAAAATAACTCCCAGATTTCCTCCTACTGACTGTATTGTGTGAAATTGTTAGTTAGCTAAATATAACTACCCAATCATTTTCTGAGGAAATTGACATGAGTTTTAATTTATACATTTTTGGAAGCATAGAAATCTATTGTTGAGGCTTTCTAGTCAAGATGGCAGAATGAGAGACTTGAAAAGAAACAAGCTCCTCATACACTGCCCCTCCCCCAAAAAAACACCCACACAACAACAATAGAAATACCAATGAGAAGGAAAAATAGGTTTTTTAAAAATGAAGTTTTAAATTAATCAAAATCCAAAATAAGCAAGACAATGAGTAGGGATACAATCGTTTTTTGTTTTTTTTTTTCTTTTTCATATCATGGGGCACTTAAAATAGAGTACTAAAAACAATGCATACAGAAAAAAAAAAAGTATAAGATATCCCAACATCCTCAAATGAATAAATAATACATTCAAAGAAATTAATCAAGGATCATACCTGATCAGACAATCAGAAAAACAAATAAGGAGGTCTCATAGAAATAATTTTTTTTAAAACTCAGGAGAAAATGAAGCTAGAATTAAAAGATGCTAAAAAGAGCTAAAGAAAAAAAAAATTAGAGCTGGAAGGGATTTTAGAGTTCGTTTAGTCCAACCCTCTTATTTTACAATTAAGGAAACTGGGGCCAGAAGAAGTTAAGTGACAAGAGGCAGAAAGTGCAATAAAATCAGGATTTGAACCCAGATCTTCAAATTTCATCCTTATTAACCTTTCTACTGCACTACAATGACACTCGAGGAAAATGAACTTGCAAACAATGTAGACTGAGATGGAGAAAAACTTCAGAAAATAACACACTGATATTTTTTAAACTTAGAAAACACATAGATTCTAATGACAGACCTAAAGGATAAGTCAAGGTGCAGAAACCTTATTACTAACAACTCCTAAAAATTTGATAAAATTGTTAAGAACGAACAATTGATTTTATACAAATAGAAAAAAATCTACAGACCTTGAAAAGGGAAAAAACAAAACAAAACATTTCTGACTTTTCTAGATGCACCAAAATTAAACTCCAATAATATAATGATGTATCGATAGTGTATTTTTGCTTAATTTGAAGATCTTCCCCATCCCGTAATAGGCCCATGTGACCTGCTTAAGTAACATGGAAGCCTAAGTCACATGTGCTGAAGAATGGAACAGGAAGGGCAGGAAAGAAGTTAGTAGAACTGAGAGGAAATGAGGTCAGAGCGGTCAGAGCAGTTAGAGCTGAGGGAAAGGAAGGAGGCAGGCAGCTTGCTGTGAGTATTAGTTTGTGGGAAGGCAGTGGGGTAGGAGGAGGCTATGGGATGGAGTTGCTCTCTGTAGTGATAATGTGTTTTAACTTCTTTGTTGCTATGATGGATTTGATTTACTGGTGTTGAGATCTGGCTTTCCGGTGTCTGAATAAATGTTCTGCTTCTGTGTTCTATATGGAGAGTCTGTTATATTTTGTGATTCAGAACTTATGCCGGCATGTTCATAGCAATAGCAACTGTTGTGAGTATTGCCTTGGCAATACAAATGACAAAAAGGACAAGAAGGTCAAAAATGAAATACGAAGAGATATTAATCAGGATCAAGTAAGTAGACAAAGGAAGAAAAGGGACAATTGGAGAAATATGACATATCATATATGTAAAGGTTAAAAGCATAGGCCATGATCCAGAAAAACTTAGGCAAGAGACAGATGTTGGAAAAAAAAATCCAGATTTTGAAAAGTTCTTAGAGAGACATATGGATTTTAAGTCTTTGAACAGCAACCAGACTTCCAAGGCAAACAGATGAGAACTTAAAAAAAAAAAATGTTTTCCTGAAATTAAATTAAATTATTATTAATTAAATTAAGTTGTTAATAAATTTTATTTAATGTTATATTGACTTGATATTTAATATTATGTGAACTGATAAGCATATAAATAAATAATCTATAAATAATAATTTTAACAATAAAATATTAAAATATTATTTGTTGTTATATTAATAACATAAATTAACTTATTGTCAATTAAAACAGTTAATTGGTTTAATAAACCAATTGCTAATTAAATGTGAGAATCTGCAGAGTATTCTAATAACTAAATTAGCATTATTTCAGAGGGATGTTTCAAATAAACGGACAAAAGGAGAAAATAAGAACGTTGAGGGAGTATGGTCAGTGTAACCCTAAAGCAAAATCTCCTCACCTTGAAAAAAAGGGAAGTCCAGTGTTCTAAAAACATGTAATTATTAATACAAGACAAAGGAATTTTATTTATAGTAGTTTCGTTGAGTATGGGTTAATAACAATAATAAGAATAATCAATCAATCCAGTGGTTAACATAGTCCCTGGCACTATGGTAGGCACTTAATCAATGTATATTGATTAATTGGTTGAATCCAGCAAGGATTGATTAAGCATCTAAAATGTTCCAGGCACCAACACTTATTTTCCTGTTTTGTCAAATTGGCCAATCTGATAGGTGTGAGGTGTTTCCTTAGAATTGTTTTGATTTTCATCTCTCTAATTGATGGTGATTTGGAGTATTTTTTTTCATATGACTATAGATAGCTTTGATTTCTTTGTCTGGAGATTGCCTGTTCATGTCCTTTGACCATTTGTCAGTTGGGGAATAACTTGTATTCTTATGAATTAGACTGAGTTCTCTATATATGATGCATTTATCAGAGACATTTGCTGCAAAATTTGCTCCCCAGTTTTCTGCTTTCCTTCTAATTTTGGTTGCATTGGTTTTGTGTATGCAAAAACTTTTTAAATTTTATATAATCAAAATTATGTATCATATTTCATAATGCTCTCTATATCTTGTTTGGTCCTAAATTCTTCCCTTCTCCATAGGTCTGACAGATAAGTAATTCCATGCTTTCCTAATTTGCTTTTGGTGTCACCCTTTATGTATGAATCATGTACCCATTTTGCCTTTATCTTGGTATATGGTATAAGATGTTGGTCTATACCTAGTTTCTGCTATGCTGTTTTCCAGTTTTCCCAGCAGTTTTTGTCAAATAGTGAGTTCTTATCCTAGAAGCTTGGATCTTTGGGTTTATCAGTTACTAGATTGCTATGGTCATTTACTACTGTGTCTAGTGTACTTAATCTGTTCCACTGATCTACCACTCTATTTCTTAGCAAGTAATGTATTGTTTTAATGATTACTGCTTTATAATAAAGTTTGAGATCTGGTAACAACTAGATCACCTTCCTTCACATTTTTTTCACTGATTCCCTTGATATCCTTAACCTTTTGTTCTTCCAGATGAATTTTGTTATTTTTTTCTAGATCTATAAAATAATTTTTTGGGTAGTTTGATTGGTATGGCACTGAATAAGTAAATTAATTTAGGTAGGATTGTCATTTTTATTATATTGGTTTAGCCTGCCCATGAATAATTAATATTTTTTCCGGTTGCTTAGATCTGACTTCATTTGCATCAAAAGTGTTTTGTAATTGTGTTCATACAGTTTCTGGGCTTGTCTTATCAGGTAGGCTCCCAAGTATTTTATATTGTCAACAATTATTTTAAATGGAATTTCTCTTTATATCTTTTGCTGCTGGACTTTGCTGGTAATACAGTTAATTCTTCTACATCATGAGGGTTAGGAGTACAGTACCCTCACCATCTAGAAAATCCGCATAAGAATTTTGGGCCCTCCCTTCATATCAGAGAAGGTCTGAATTATTATGGTATTAAAAGATAAAGAATGCTGATATTTTTTCAAAAATTAAAAAAAATAAAATGTTCCAGGCATTGTATCAAGCATTGTGTCTACAAAGACAAAACTGAGACAACCTCTGCCCCTAAAGCGTTTACATTGTCTCTGGGAGATAACATATATGTATTTAAGTATATGCAAAGTAAATACAACCTAATTTGTGGGGGAAGGTACTCAGAGCTGAAGGGAGATAAGGAAAGACTTCATGTAAAAGCTGGCTCTTGAGGCGAACCTTGAAGGAAACATTCAGTTGTTTCAGTCACCTACAACTCTTCCTGATGTTATTTCTTGGCAGGGAAACTAGAGAGGTTTGCCATTTCCTTCTTCAGCTCATTTTACAGATGAGGAAACTGAGGCAAATAGGGTTAGGTGACTTGCCCAGAGTCATACATCCTGTAGGTGTCTGAGGCCAGATTTCAACTCAGGAATTTGAGTCTTCTTGACTCCAGGTCCTGCACTCTATCCACTGTACCACCCAGCTTCACTTGAGGGAAACTAGAGATTGTAAAAGACAGAACTGAAGAGGAAGTGTAGTACAGATAAGCAAGGTAGTCAGTGTAGAGGACCAGAGATCAGAGAAACTGTGCTGTGAAAGAAACAGAAAGTAGACCAGTTGATTGGATTGTAGAGTGCAAAAAGTGAAGGAAGGTAAAATAAAATTCAGAAGGTAGCTTGGAGCCAGGTTAGGAAACTTTTCCTTGTTAAAGAGAGGAATTTGGACTTGATTCTATTAGCAATAGGGAGCTACTAGAGTTTATTGTATGGTCAGACCTACGAATAAGAAATGTCTACCTCTTTGGGAAAGATGCCATTGTTGCAGTCTGACTCACCATTGCAGCCTGACTCACCATTTGTTCATACTTATCAAGGAATTAAGTTGGTCAGGAAGCCACCAGGCAACCGTAACATTCAGAGATACCAACAAGACACCTGTGGAACCTGGAGTGGCCACTCACCAGATTAGAATCATGCTCACAAGCAAAAGTAGTAAATCACTGGAGAAGGTGTATGTTGGCTTCATTAGAGCAGTCAAAAGAATTTGAAAGTGAAGTGTGCATATATCTACTAAGACAATTCTGATCTCATTTAGAAAAACTCCTTGCGGTGAAAGTTTGAAGACTTGGGGACAGCTCCAGATGAGAATCCATAAATGTCTCATGGATTTGCCTATTCCTTCTGAAATTGTTAAATAGATCACTTCTATCAGCATGGGGGACAGGGCAAGTGAGGGATTGGGGTAAGGAGCAGAAGAGGGGGTATAGAAGTTGAAGCTTACATTGCTGATGCCTAGTCATCTTGTAATAAATTGATTACAATTACTTTTAAAAGAAACAAATACATTTCTATTCCCTTCCAGTAAAATAGCAATTCAAAAAAATGATGATCTAAGAAAAGACAGACTCAAACATTATAGCACTAGATAAGAAAACAGGTTACATGATGGATTGAAAAATAGAACTCAATAATGTGTTAATTATAGGATATACATATAATCCAGAAAGATTTAAAACTATAAGGTTGGTCAAAAATTAAAGGACATTATATCATAATAAAATAGTCTATTCAAAATGAAATTACATCAGTTTTTAAATAGATATGTAATTAAATATTCTATAGTAAGCTCATAATCATGCAAGAAATAACTTCTAATATCAAAAATAGTAGTAGATTTTAACACCTCTATGATAAGACTAATATTTACAGTTTCCTTGATGCAGCCCATAAAATGGAATAGGCCCAGGCCTGACCTCCTTCCATTCTTCCATAGGGATTGGCTTTCTCTAAAAAAGAGAAAGCTGTCACCAGGACCTAATCAGCTATGGCTTCTTTGATGAAGCTTCCTAGGAATGTGAAGGCATAAAAAGTTCCAGCCACCTTTGAGTTTGGGCCTCAAAGGCTTGATTGAGTCTGAAGACCACCCAAGTCACCAAGTTCTGCCTCGATGATCAGATGGAGATGAGGGGGCCATGTACAAACAAACTAAGTACCACTGTATTCTTGTGCCATATCTTTTCTGTGTTAAGACAAAATGCACCTCCTTTTTTCAATTGTTCAATGACTTGTAAGTGCCTAATTTTATCTCAACATCAAACCTGAACAAAGAAAGTGTTGGTGTAGAACTTCCTCCTTGCTGTTATAGCTAGATAAACAAGCAAAAACGAATGAAAAAGAAATTGTCAGACTGAAGAGACTCATATATGTATATCTATGTAGAGAGAATCCAATAGGAAAAGTAAATAGTATTTTTTTTTCAAGCACACATTATCAATATACTGGGTTACAAAGAAGATACAGGTAAATCTATAAAAGCAGAGATTTTATATTCTCCATTTGTGGATCATAATACATTAGATTTGTATTCAATGATGATATAATGAACAGAAAGTATAAGCTTGCATAGAAACTAAAATTATTTTTACAACAGCTGAACAAAAGAGGAGAGTATAAAAACAACAGCAGATTACATCGAAGATGAAGACAACATAAATACCGTAAATCAAAATCTATAGCACTTAATACTTATAGCAATGAGTAAGAAACTTAAGAAGTTAAGACTAGACTTTAAAAATTTAGGAAAGGGTAAATCAATAAACTAGCAGAAAATGGGGGGAGGGGAATTACTAAGATAAAAGCAAGGATTAATATGACTGAAAATGAGAAAGCAATTGAAATGAAGATAAATAAAAGTGAAGCTCAAGCTCTGGCAGCTTCTACCTTGTTGGAAAGGTTTCATATACAATACTGGCAATAGATTGTTTCTGCTTTCTGAGGACTAGTTTAGATAATAATTGAGAGGCTTATTCCCAGGAGCCTGGACACTTTATGGTTAAATTTTTAGTAATGACAGCCTGTGAATCCAAGAAAGACAAATTAGATCAAGAGAAAAACTGAAGTACTCAAATCAATTGATGCAAAGAAAGTTTTTGATAAAATATAGTATCCATTTGTGTTATTAAAACTTTTTGATAAGGGATATTTCCTTAATAATATAAAAACATGTGCTCAAAACCACAATATTATAGACAATAAAGAACACTAGAGGTGTTTCCACTAAAAACAGACATAAAGTAATGCTCAATCCCCAGATTCCTATTTAATGTTTTCATTCTTCTCTGGATATGTAATCTCACTGATATAGATAACTTCTTTTACTGACTGTAATCCCTTCCTGCTTCCCCATCATTATCTCACATAATCAAGGTGCCCAAGTAGACATCTACATAAATAAGGAGAAGGAAGAGGCGGCTAACATTTGAACTTTACTCTCATCTGAATTGTTCAAAAGAAGGAAACGTGTATATATATATACACACACACGCGCGTGCGTGCACATGCACATACAGATTTGGGCACAGAAATACATTTCACTCAACAGGGAAATAAGAGGGAAAGGAGAGAAGGTGGGGGGATGGAAATTTGAAGTTTTCTTGGCAAAAATACTGGAGTGGCTTGTCATTTTCTTCTCCAGCTCATTTCACAGATGAGCAAACTGAGGCAAATAGGATTAAGTGACTTGCCCAGGGTCACACAGCTAGTTAGATGTCTGAGGCCAGATTTGAACTCAGGGAAATGAGTCTTCCTGACTGCAGGACCGGCAGGCTATACACTGCACCACCTAGCTGCCCTATATGCCAGAAGAGTATACTAATATACTAGTAGAGAAACACAAACTTAGGGGCCACATGCTGCTAATGTAACACACGCCTGTGATGGTATGGACACCAATTGTCCTTTCTCTTCCCATGGTGTTCTCATTTTGCTCCCCCTGGGTTCTCTCTCGGCTGGATGTTTCATTCCAATTGGTTCCCTGGGCCTGCTTCTTGCTGGGCACAATGTCTCCTACTAGTTTGAGTGGCTCTAATGCAAGGTACCATGACCAATGGAGGATGAAGAGGAGAGAAATCCCCTCCGTTTTCCTCAACTAAGGTTCTTATATAGCTGGCTTCCTTCTTCACTTCTAGAGCTTCTATTCTTCAAAGCTATCTCCTGTCTAGAGAGTGTATGTAGCTTTCTAAAGGGCACTAAGGTGTGTCTGATTCTTTGGCCATCCAATGACTAACAGCCCATCAAGTGTGATGGAGGAATTTCTTCACTCTTCCCAAAGGAGCAACAAAACATAACACTTTGTTTAAGGCCTTAATATCTCTTGACTCTGTTTCCTGTCCCGAATGTTCCTCAAATTCATCAATACTTTACTATCTTTGTTACTTTACCCTTCAGTATATAATTTCATCATGTAGGCTCTCTTTCTTTTTATAAATGGTATCTCCAGCACTTAGTACAGTGCCTGGCACATGGTAGGTGCTTGATAAATGTTTATTGGATTGGGTTGTATAGGCTGGGGAGAAAGCAATTTCTCAGGAGTCCTCTCCTCAACCCCTTCCCTCCACCATGTGCAAAATGAAGTCGTTGGACTAGATGACCTCTAAGATTCTTTGACCTCTAAATCTATAATCCTATAATATAATGAATTCTTAAAAATCACATTTTAGTTCCTGATAGTATTTTGTTTTTGTTAAATATCAGTAGCTAGATGTTATCAAGACTTTAGGGCAGAGTTTGTTTTTGCAGCAATTAAGAACTCATGTTGGGAAAAAAAAAGGGGGGGTTAGAGGACAGCTCTGCCAATGGCTGACATAAATGTGGTACCATCAGACAAATCTTTCTTGGCCTGATTATCTGTGGATGATTGGTGGTAAGCCCCATTGCAGGACAAATGCCTATGAGAAGTAATACTTTGCAACTGTGCCTCATCCATCTGTCCCCTTGTAATTTCTCTCAGTGCCTAGGGCCTCCTTATTCAGGAACATCCATATTTCCCAGCAATTTTCTCACCCTGGAATATCCTTCTGCCAAGCTGGCTAACTTCTACCATTGGTGAGTTCTTCTCAGGAGCCTCCATTTTGGGTAGGCACCCAGGTCAGCCAACCTTTATTCTCCCTCCTGGCTCTGCTTTTAACTTTCTGGACTTAAACACCATGCCCCCTGTCTGTGCCTTGCCCCACCCCCAACTCCCCCTCTTCAGTTCCTTTTTGTGTGTTATTGGATGAATTTTGGAGAATGTACTGTCCCTGAGGACAGGAAATTACTTTCTTTTTGTTTGTATTTATATCCTTGAACTTTGGCACCTAGTAAACTCTGAATAAACCCTTGTTATTTGCCAAGAAAAATGTGTATGACCCCTGGGTGCCCACAATTAGCTCCTCAGATGGTACCCTGTTATAAAGAGAGTAGTAGACATTGAAATTATATAACGTGGTACTACGGTACCTAAGTGGTTCAGTGGATAGAGTGCTAGGCCTGAAATCAAGCAGACTCATCTTCCTGAGTTCAAATCTGGCCTTAAGACACTTACTAGCTATATGACCCTGGACAAGTCATTTAACTCTCAGTTTGCCTCATCTGTAAAATGAGGTAGGAAAGGAAATGGTAAACCATTCCAGTATCTTTACCAAGAAAACCCCAAATGGAGTCATGAAGAGTTGGACATGACTGAAACAACTGAACAAATGCAGTACTACACTTGACCACAACAACTGTACATAAGGCACAAGAAGGCAGTTGGTATCCAAAGCCTGCTGATTCTTTGCTATGAAACACTCCATTTTGTTTTGTGATACTTGGACCTAAAGAAAGCTGTGAAGCTGATATAAAACAGGGGTACCTGGCAGTTCAAGATGGCAGTGGATATATATGTACATAGTGTAAGCCCTGTGCTTAGTAAATTCCATGGAGAGTACTCCCAACTCTGGCTGTTTATTTGTAAGAGTAAAAGCCTCACCCACCCTTTGGAACTAATGTGTATAGACTTCTTATCTGTGGAAGAGAAAAACATAGACAACATCCTAGAGATGATGAACCATTTCATCTGATTCACACAGACCTACCCAACCAAGAACTAGAAGGGTTCTCCAGTGATCAAAGTGTTACGGTAAAAGTTTACTTTTTGTGTGGATCCTCCCAAAATCTTTAAGACCAGACTTTAAGAACAAGCATCCCAAATGGGTGCCAGCCTTGGCAGAAATCAAGACTCTAGTGCAAGAACCATATCTTATCATTCTCAAAGAGTCCCGCAGACAAACCATTTTAATCACAGATAGATAAATATGCCAAAGCCTGAGCAGAAGACTTATTGGAGTCTTTATGGTCTTTATAGCACATGCATGTAATGATATGAGGAAGGATATCATAGGATTGATGTCCTACTTGATATTTTAACAGGAGTCATTCTGCCCATTCATCTGTGCTTTGGAATTTAGGAACATGGAGAGAATCTAGAGTCTCACAAGCAGTAAATCGATTAAGAGCCTAATTATGGCCTCACCATAAAATAGCTCAGGGAGAAACAAACAATGGTGTTATATTTGAGTCAGGAACTCTAATCAAGAAATAGTCATGTTACAAAAGCTTATGCTTAGGGAAAGCACAAAATAATGGACCATTGGGAAGCAATAGCATATGTAAAGTTGGAAGATTAGGTGATCTACAAGCAATCCAAATCACCCCAGAAAATGGTCTAGGCTCTACACAGATGTCACATTACAGCCTCCTGCTGCCCATAAAAATTTTAATTGGACTCTCTGTTGACCAGGAGAACAGGGACAAAAGAGAATTGAATAAGTAGGCTCAAGAACAATCTCATCTGCTAAGGGATACTTAGCACCAGGTGTTTGGACAATCAGGATCAAGAGTCAAATGAAGAAGAAACTGCATGTTGGTTGAGTACTCCTAGTGTTGAGAAAACCTGCCAGGACTGTACCTGCCTGAGATGTACCTTGGCTTGTATGTAAAGGAGGATAGAATCTGAAGGTAGCTCCTTTTCTATTTAATACAATAGTTATGGGTGACCCAAGAGAGGAAAGACCATCGTACAGGCCAGTAGTTTTGAAGAAACTGAACGCGCAGCCAGTGGGACATCTTGGAAATAACAGGATGAAGTTGATGCTCCCCAAGTAATGGAGTGAAGAAGCTAAATTTCACCAGACAGTGACCACTAGAGGATTGTATATAATTTGCACCTTGTGTGAAACCCCAACATGTAATGTGATATACTGCATATGACTTCTGTGTTTGGTCTAGAGAAAGCAACTCTGCTGCATGATTCTATGTATGTGTTATGTATTTGTCAATGACCCAAGTTCTCTAAAACTCTGAAATGTGATTTTATGTCTTATATAAATGCATATACATGTGAGTAGAGATCTCTGATAACTGACCATGCCATATACAAATTAATGGATTTCTATCATGTAATGGTAGAATGCCTGAATACATGTACCTCATGTGATTTTTCACCAACTTCAAATTTTTTACTGCATGTTCCATCTGACTACATTTCCCATGATGCTCGATTGGAGCTATCAGAACTGAAATCCTATGACATGTGTACCTGGGCACAAGGTATATTGTTTGTGGGCAAGGAGAAGAAGGAAGAAGAGAGGATGTAGTTCAGAAGCTATAATGGCACAATCTTGGAACTCAGTCCCAGCGTGTTCCTGAGACCCATGAAGTAAGAATAGTTTCTTAGCTGCCACAAAGGGGGTCAAACTAAAGCAGCCTGACATCATGGGACTTTTCATGGAGGCAGAATGGCACAATAGAAAGAACACTGCCACTGTCGTCAGAGAACCTGAGTCCAAAGCCCCACTCTGATGCTTCCTACCTGTTTGACCTTGAGCAAGTCAGTTAATCTCTCTTGGGTCTTATTTTCCTCATTTGTAAAATGAGAGGGTTAGAACTCATGGCCACAGAGGTCTCTTATTATGACTTAATCTTCTGAGCAGAGATACCTCCACTTACAAGTTCTAATTCTAAGAAGAGAAGAGGAAAGAAACTCAGAAACTTGACCCCAAGTGGAGTGAGGCTGTGACATATGGTACCAGAACAAATGGTATTTCAGCACCTCTCCTCTTCTTGTTGTTGTTCAGTGATATCTGACTCTTCATGACTCTGTGGACCATACTATCCATGGAGTTTTCTTGGCAAAGGCACTGGAATGGTTTGCCATTTCCTTCTCCAGTGAATTAAGGCAAACAGGTTAAGTAACTTGCCCAGGGTCACCTAGCTAGTAAGTGTCTGAGGTCAGATTTGAACTCAGAAATTCGTCACTCCAGGCACAGTACTCTATCCACTGAGCCATCTAGCTGCCCAAGTTATCTGTACTGTTAGCTACCAAAAAACAAGCTGAGAGAAGATAGGGAGAGATGAAATCTTCCTCACTCCAGGTAGTCATGAAAGAAAAAGCTTCCTTGCCCCAGGTATATAAGTTTTTCCGGAGATCACTTTCCCAGTTCCATCTACATCTACCAATTCTCTGAAAGACTGAAAGAGATGAGGGTATAATCTCTTGGGAGTATGGGTGAGAGTATTTTCTCTATTCCTTTGCTAATCACTTTAATCCGGATTAATTACTCACCTTTTAAAGTATAAATCTCTTGTCCTGGTCTTCCAGTAAGGTATTGTGAATGAATTTAGGTGATCTTAAATTTCTCAACATGTGTAGGATGGGGACTCAAGACAATTGAGTTACTTTTATCATCCAAATTATCCCAGTATTGAACCCAGTAATTCATGGGAATTCCAGAGTGGGTGGAAAGCAGATTAAAAAATTATCAACTAATCCCTGTAATGACAATTTAGATTTGAAGATCCTTCCCACCCATTAATAAGTCATGTGACCTATTTCCATCACAGGAAGCTTAAGTCACATGTGGTGGGAAGAGCTTGCTGAGAAGAAAAGGAAAGTGTGTCACAGGAAATGCAGAGAGAGAGATAGCAGTTAGAGCTGAGGGAAAGAGCAGATGTGTCTGTGCTGTGAGTGTTGTTGGTGGCAAGGCCCCAGTAGAGGGGGTAGAAGGTTATGGGATAGCGAGGCTCCATTCTATGATATTGTGTTTTAAGTTCCTTGCTGTTATGATAAAGTGGCTTACTGATTTGGGGAGTTGGTTGCTGCTTGGATGGGTTGGACTTATTGGTTATGGGATCTGGTTCTCTGGTGTCTGAATAAATGTTTTACTTCTGCCTTCTATAAGGAGAGTCTCTTATACTTTGTGATATAGAACTACGTAGGCATATTCACAATTATCATTGATGCTGTGTTTATTGCCTTACTAATACAATACCTTAAGAGCAGTTAGCTTACAATAGCTAAGAAAAAGAATGTGAAATAGAACAGGCAGTGTCAAAGATGAAATTTTACCTCTTTCACAGTTTTTCCCAGTGCAAGCTCTGCTAGTAATGATAAATATAATAGAAATATTTGAGCAGTGTATTTACTCTTTGGAATTTGAATTCATGTATTGCATTTTTAAGAGTATCACTTTTTTAAAAATGTAACTTCCCAAAGCCAGAGCCAATTACTCAAGAAACAGTCTCATTTTAATGCCATGAGTTAGAGGTGAAGTATTTGCTCCAAAATATATTTAAAATTTCAACACAGATAATACTTTATCTGAAGCTCCATCCAATGAGCTGTTGGGAAAATTTGTCTGACTTTCTCTGAAGAGGCAGTTTTATTCTTATCCAAGGTTTGTGCCACTTTTTGTGATTTAATCTGTCCATTTGGAAAACTACTACTACTGTATCACTGGACCAACCACACTGTTGTTGTTCACTCATTCTCAGTTGTATCTGACCCTTTGTGACTCTTTGGGTTTTTCTTGGCAGAGATCCTGGAGTGGTTTGCCATTTCCTTCTCCAGCTCATTTTACAGACAAGGAAAATGAAACAGACAGGGCTAAGTGACATGCCCAGGATCACATAGCTAGTAAGTATCTGAGGCCAGATTTGAACTCAGGAAGATTAAGCCTTTCTGACTCCAGGCCCAGCACTCTATCCACTGTGCCATGTACTGCCCTACCAACCACATTAGTTATGAGTTATTTGAAGCTTAGCTAGAGCCAGTAAATTGGACGAAGGTCCAAGAAACTCTTCATGGCTCCATATGCCTCATTTCTCTTAATTATGAAACAGGGATAATAATAGTAGCTACCTCTGAGGATTACTGTGAGGATTAAATGAGATGATGTTTGTAAACAGTTTGTACAGTGCCTAAAGCTACATAGTAAGAGCTTAATGAATGGAGATTCCCTTTTCTTCCCCTCTTCATTTCTAACTCTGTGGTAGCCAGTTTCCCATCCAGTCTAAGCTACTACAGGCAGTTTAAAAATTATGGGACATAGATAGGGATGGTGGCTTAGGAAAGGAAAAAGAGGTCACAGGATTGTAAAATGGAAGGTGCATCTTTCTATTCTCAGCTCTAAAAGGTGTTGTTTTTTTTAAATAATGGAATCATGTTATATTTTGTATTTTAATAATAATATTTTAATAAAAACTCAATAATTTTCCTGCTTATCTGCTTTTTAAAAAATACCTTTGATGATCTATAGTAGAGGTGACAAACTGTCTGCTCACAAGTCACAAGTGGTCCACAAAACTCCTAAGTAAGGCCAGATTCAGATTAAACTATATCAAAAAATATTTAACAAAATAAATAAAACTATAATGCAACATAGATAATGTTAATTTGTGATTTCCTAAGTCACTACATGGCCTACATGGCTCCATTTCTATTTGAGTTTGACACCATTGATGTACAGTTTTTATCTTCAAAATGCCATTTCTGAACTTAAAATGCTGTATTATGTACTTAATACATGTTTCCTTTAGAGTTTGGGTACTGAAGAACAAGGAACCCTATACCTCTATAAGTCCTAGAAACAAAGCCTCAGAGAAACAACTCCAATCTCAAACTTCTTGGGACACAACTGTTTTTCTTTTCCAAGTGGAATTTCCCCTTTGAGATGCAGGCTGACTCCCTATAGTCCCTCTGTTACCTGCCTGGCAAAGATGCTCATTCCTGATCTAATGAGTAAAGCTGCAGGAATATGTCCCAGCTCTCTTGAGTGCACTGCATTGACCTCTGATAGCATGCAGCCAGGTTCACTCTCCATCATTACTGCAGAAAGTTATATCATTAAAGAAAGAAGGGTTTTGTGGTCTTATAAAAACTCCAGCTGGTCTGGCAAAGGTTGCAACCTATTTCAGATCTCAACTCTTTTTTTATTTAGGGGTATTTGGTATGTTTTCTGTTGAGTTGGGATTTTTTTTAGTATATGATCTCCAACTAGCCTTTCCCCTGAGTGAACAGCTACCTATTCTTTGAGCTCACCCTCAAAAAAATATTACAAATTATATTGCAGAGGACCACAAACGTAGGTGGCACAGTGGATGGAGTGCTGAGTCTGAAGTCAGGAAGACTCATCTTCCTGAGTTCAAATTTGGCCTCAGATACTTATTTGCTGCGTGACCCTAGGCAAGTCACTTAACCCTGTTTATCTCAGTTCCTCATCTGTAAAATAAGTTGGAGAAGGAAATGGCAAACCACTCTAGTATCTTTGCCAAACTCCAAAGGGAGTAACAAAGAGTTGGATACAACTGAAACAACTGAACAACAACAAAAATCTATAACTAGAAGAGGTCTTAGAAAAATGAAATGTGTATAAAGATGTTAAAATGGGATTAGTTATTAATTATTAAAATGGCACGTGAGTCTTTTTAAATTTTACATTATCAGTGTGCCGCAGTTTACTTTCAGATCATACTTCAAAGATACTTTAGACTGTTAGACAAGTATATTATATTTTGATAGTTTCCAATTATGATGGTGGAATTAATTTTTTTCCATTGGGTGAGGGAGAACTTATTTCTGGATATATAACTGAAGTGTTAGGATATGAGAGACTCTAAAAAGGCACTGATTCTTGGAGCCCAGCAGAGAACTATACCTTATAGGAATTTTATGATAACACCAAAAAGGGAGAAAAGGAATGCCACACATAACCTCTAGGTTACCATGGTATTTTAAGTTTGAACTCACTTTCCCAATAGATATTGTCTCCCCTAGTATGGGAAGAATATTTTGTAACTATTCTTTTTGTTTATGCCTTCTCAGTAAATGCTTTTTCATAAGAACTAATAGAATTCAACTGGTTGAATAAAAATGGGGAGCAAACCAGATGAGGGCTCAGGAACTATAGCATATACATCCATATATACATAAACACATGTACACATCCATACATACATATTTGCAAGGTATTTGTGTGTGTTATCTCTCTATGTATGTGTGTGTGTGTGTGTGTGTGTGTGCATGTATAACCCCTTCTCACAAGATGCTGGTAACACAAAAGCTTATGACAAATGGCAAGTAGTGAATAAACCCATTTATCCAAGAAGAACAGCAAGCAGAAGTATTCTACATCTTCGTCAATGCAGAAACTCCACCTATTGCCAGTCATCTCCAATTAAGGGACTCAGAAACCTCCCAAACTTTTGAATGCACACAGTTGCCTTGAAGGATGGAAATACCCATTTTGGGATAGTTGCCCAGTTAGCTCTGCTCAGGGAAATAAACTCAAGCTTGGCCAGGTCCATACATGCTATAGTGGCTGTGAGCTTCGAGTTCACTATCTCTACTAGAGGAAGGGTTGCTTTTCCTCACTCTTCACAGGAACCCCAGAGAACCACTTGACGTAGTCATAGAAAGTTAGAGTAGGAAGGAACCAGAGGATGGAGTAAGTTCCTTTTTAAAGTCAGTCAGCAACACAGTAACAGCCATATTGTACAATAATTGTACACTGTGAATGGCTTAGCTTTTCTAATCAATACAATGATCTAAGACAATTATGAAGGACTTAGGATGAAAAATGTTATCTACCTCCAGAGAAAGAACTCATGAAGTCTAAATACAGATGGAGGCATACTTTTTTCACTTTCTTTATTATTCTTTATTTTTTGTCTGCATTTTGTTTTGCGTCATGGCTAATGAGGAAATGTGCTGCATGATGGCACATGTACAATCTATATCAAATTGCTTGCCTTCTCAAGGAGTGGGGAAGAGAGAGGAGGGAGAGAATTTGGAACATAAAATTTTTTTTTGTAGATAGCATGTCAGTGATTATTCATGGTAATACCTACCAAATTGCCGAGGATACACATTTCTTGGACTTCCACTGTTGGGGACCCACAAGTAACTTGTCTTCTAATGTACATGAAAATTTAGAATTTGGGAGCCAAGATCTGCTTTGCTTTCTGCATGAAATTATTCTTTGTTTTCAAGTTTGGCACATAGGCCTAAAGGCAATGTTGTGCTGGAGCTGACTCTAACTGACCCCAGTGAGCCAATTGTTAAATTTTCATTGTGAGCATTTATATCTCACAAATCTGAAAGCTACAAATTAGGGTTGTTCTTATTGCTTCGTTGATTGTCTGGACTTCAGAAAGTGATAGAGAGAGATTTCCACAAAGATCCTCTGCACAGCAGACCTGTGCTGGAGCCTTGTCACTCATTAAATTAAATCTTTGCTTCTGAATTAAATATCAAAGTTTTCTGTTTATAAAAATTATGATTGCTGCTTCTTTAATAGTTGCTGCTTTATCTCATTTGAACCTCACAATGATCTACCAAGCAGATCAGAAAATTGAGGCTAAGACTTAACTGCGGTCATACAGCTAGTGTTGGAGGCAGGATTCAAACTCAAGTCTCGCTAATGCCAAATACTACCAGCTATATCAGCGATGCCATACTTCCTCTCACTTCTTTACTTCCCTCCTCTTTCACAGGTCCCTCTACTGTGGAATCTTTTTTAACTAGTTTTCTTGTTTGTTCTAACTTGGCTTCTTGATCTTGTGTGTGCTTATGTTTATACAATTCTCTGATTAGTTATTGGGTATTTACCATCAAGATTTGAAATATATAGTAATAATTCACACTGTTGATAAGTTGAAGTGTCCCCATTTTGTGCAAAACCAACATATGAAAATATAGATTCACACAAGAGATAAAGCAGGGATGATCACTTGGTTTACAAAAGGTTCCTTCACTTTACAAAGTGAAGACTTCTTTTAAGTGACATAGCACAGCTATGATAAATACAGTTATCCCTTCCACATCACAACTTTCCCCATTGATATGTTGCAGGTCAGCATTAGAAATTAAATGGCAATTTTGGGGGGAGTTTAGCAGAAGCCACAGGCAGCACGGAAAAAGTTTAAAAACTCAGAAATGCATAAAATATATGTGTACTATCGCAGAATATCAACATATTTTATCTTTTAATACCATAATAATTCAGCCTTCTTCTCTGGTACAAAGGGAGGGCTGAAAAATTTTATGTGGATTTTCCAAATTGTGGTGGTGCCATGGCCCTAACCCCAAATGTGAAAAGGATAGCTGTCATGTGCTAATTGGAAGACATTCCTGTCCTCCTCTAGCTTCTCCAAAAAATTTCCTTTTCCCTTTTTTTAAATCGGTTTTGTTCATTTGATGGGTTTAAGGTGGAAGCTCAGAGTTGTTTTAATTTGTATATCTCATTATTCATGATTTAGAGCATTTTTTTCATATGATTATTGATAGCTTCCACTTCTTTTAATTTTTTCTTCTTCCATTTTTTTCTTATGAGAATTGCCTATTCATAGCCTTTGACCAGACCTAAAGACCATCTAAGTCCCTCATTCTATACCACACACACACACACACGCACGGAAATTGAGGCCAAAAGAAGTTAAGCGACTTGCCCAATTTAACACTGTAAACTACCTTCATTTCTGATTCCTTGTTCCCTGGACTTTTCCCCCATGCTCTATGTCTGTAGGAAATTCCTTTAAAGTACTTAAAGATATGAGGCCTTTATCAGAGATACTAGTTGTAAAGATTTTCTTCCAATTTTCTGCTTCCCTCCTAATTTTTGTTGCATTGGCTTTTTTTGTACAAAAACATTTCAATTTAACATAATCAAAATTATCCATTTTGCATTTTGTAATGTTCTCTATCTCTTGTTGGGTCATGAATTCTTTTCTTTTCCATAAATCTGATAAGTAAACTATTCCTTGCTCTCCCAAATTACTTATAGTATCAGCCTTCACTCCTAAATCACGAACCCATTTTGACTTGATTTTGGTATATGGTGTAAGATATTGGTCTATGCCCAGTTTCTGTCCTACCATTTTCCAATTTTCCCAACAGTTTTTGTGAAATAGTGAATTATTAGCCCAGAAGCTGGCCTCTTTGGGTTTATCAAAGAGTAGATTGCTATAGCTGTTGACTTCTCCATCTTGTATTCCTATCCTATTCCACTGATCCACACCTCTGTTTCTTAGCCAGTACCAGGTAGTTTTGATGACTGCTGCTCTGTAGTGCAGTTTAATATCTGGTATGGCTAGGCCACCTTCTCTAGCATTTCTTTTCATTAATGCCCTAGATATCCTAGACCTCTTGTTTTTCCAGATGAATTTTGTTATAATTTTGTCCAGCTCTGTAAAATAATTTTTTGGTAGTTCGATTGGTATGGCACTGAATAGATAGATTAATTTAGGTAAAATTGACATTTTTATTATGTTAGCTGGGCCTAACCATGAGCAACTGATATTTTTCCATTTATTCAGATCTGACTTTATTCGCGTGAAAAGTGTTTCATAGTTATGTTCATGTAGGCCCTGGGTTTGTCTTGGCAAATAGACTCCCAAATATTTTATAGTGTCTGCAGTAACTTTGAATGGAATTTCCCTTTCTATCTCTTGCTGTTGGGCTTTGCCAGTAATGTATAGAAATGCTGAGGATATATGTGGGTTTATTTTATATGCTGCAACTTTGCTAAAGTTGTTTATTATTTCAAGTAGTTTTTTACTAGATTCTCTAGGATTCTCTAAATAAATCATATCATCTGCAAAAAGTGATAATTTAGTTTCTTCTTTTCCTATTCTAATTCCTTCAATTTCTTTTTCTTTTCTTATTGATACAGGTAATGTTTCTAGTACCAAATTGAATAGTAGGAGTGATAATGGACATCCTTGTTTCACCCCTGATCTAATTGGGAATGCATCTAGCTTATCCCCATTACAAATAATGCTTGTTGATGGTTTTAGGTAGATGCTATTTATAATTTTAAGGAAGGTTCCATTTATTCCTATGCTTTCTAGTGTTTTTAATAGGAATGGGTGTTGTATTTTGTCAAAGGCTTTTTCTGCATCTAGAGATGATCATGTGGTTTCTGCTAGTTTTGTTGTGGATACGGTCAATTATGCTAATAGTTTTCCTAATATTGAACCAGCCTTGCATTCCTGGAATAAATCCTACCTGGTCATAGTGTATTATTCTTGTGATGAGTTGCTGCAATCTTTTTTGCTAATATTTTATTTAAAATTTTAGCATCAATATTCATTAGGGAAATTGGTCTATAATTTTCTTTCTCTGTTTTGACTCTACCTGGTTTGGGTATTAGTACCATATTTGTGTCATAAAAAGAATTTGGTAGGACTCCTTCTTCGCCTATTTTCCCAAATAATCTACAAAGTATTGGAATTAGTTGTTCTTTAAATGTTTGATAGAATTCACATGCAAAACCATCTGGCCCTGGAGATTTTTTCCTAGGGAGTTCATTGATGGCATGCTCAATTTCTCTTTCTGAGATGGGGTTATTTAGAAATTTTAGTTCTTTTTATGTTAACCTGGGCAGTTTATGTTTTTGTAGATATTCATCCATATCTCTAAGGTTGTCAAATTTATGGGCATACAATAGGGCAAAATAATTCCTAATTATTGTTTTGATTTCCTCTTCATTAAAGGTGAACTCACCCTTTTCATTTTTGATACTGGTAATTTGATTTTCTTCTTTCTTTTTTTTAACTAAATTGACCAAAGGTTTATCAATTTTATTGGTTTTTTCTTAAAACCAGCTCTTTGTTTTATTTATTAATTCAATAGTTTTCTTAGTTTCAATTTTATTAATCTCTCCTTTGATTTTCAGAATTTCTAATTTGGTATTTGATTGGGGATTTTCAATTTGCTCTTTTTCTAGCTTTTTGAGCTGTATGCCCAGATCATTTATCTCCTTTTCCCCCTATTTTATTCATGTAAGTGTTTAGGGATGTAAAACTTCCCCTAAGAACTGCTTTTGCTGCATCCCATAGGTTTTGGTATGTTGTTTCATTATTGTCATTCTCTTGAATGAAGTTATTAATTGTTTCTCTGATTTGTTCTTTGGCCCACTCATTCTTTAGAATTAGATTATTTAGTTTCCAATTAGTTTTTAGCTTATTTTTCCATGGTTCTTTATTAAAAATAATTCTTATTGCATCATGACATGAAAAGGATGCTTCAACTACTTCTGCCTTTCTGCACTGGATTGTGAGGCCTCATTTCTAAAATATACAGGGAACTGAGCCAAATATATAGGAATACAAGCCATTCCCCAATTGAGAAATGGTCAAAGGATATGAACAGGCAGTTTTCAGAGGAAGAAATTAAAGCTATCTATAGGCATATGAAAAAGTGCTCTAAATCACTACTGATTAGAGAAATGCAAATCCAAACAACTCTTAGATACCGCATCTCTCCTGTCAGATTGGCTAAAATAACAAAACAGGAAAATGATAAATGCTGGAGAGGATGTGGGAAAATTGCTGCATTGCTGGTGGAGTTGTGAGATGATCCAGCCATTTTGGAGAGTAATTTGGAACTATGCCCAAAGGACCACAGGAATGTTCATATCCTTTGACCCAGCAATACCACTTCTAGGGTTGTATCCCAAAGAAATCACACAAGCGGGAAAAGGACCCATATGTACAAGGATATTTATAGCGGCTCTTTTTGTGGTAGCCAAGAATTAGAAATCAAAGGGATGCCCATCAATTGGGGAATGGCTGAACAAACTGTGGTACATGAAGATAATGGAATACTATTGTGCCATAAGAAATGGGGATGATACGGACTTCATAACAACCTGGAAAAACCTACACAACATAATGCTGAGTGAGCGGAGCAGAGCCAGGAGAACACTGTACACAACCACAGATATATGGATTCTGTGAGGACCAACCCTGACAGACTTCACTCTTCTCAGCAACACAAGGTGCAGGCACAACTCCAAAGGTCTCACAATGGAGAATGCTATCTACTTCCAGAGAAAGAACTATGAAGTTTGAATGCAGATTGAGGCACACTTCATGCTTGCCTTTTTCTCTTCTCTTTTGTTTTTGTTTTTGGGTTGTTTTTTTTTTTATTTTGGTTCTGTTTCTTCTTTCTTATAACTCATTCCATGGGTCATAATTCTTCTCTGCAACGTGACTAGTGTATAAATTAATTCAATGCGAAGTTATTCGTGGTAGTTATATGAGATCCCATGCCGTCTTGGGGAGGGAGGGGGGAGGGAGGGGAGAAAATCTGGAACTCAAAATTATGTAGAACCATCTGTTGTAAACTAAAAATAAAAATAAATATTAAAAAAAAAAGTACTTAAAGATTAAAAAAAATTTAGTGATACCTTTTGTTTTTACATCATTGATATTTCTCAATATATTCCTCCCATTTTCCCTTCCAGAAAGCCATCCCTTATTTAAAAAGAGGGAAAAAATACAGTTTATTAAAACCAGCCAACATATTGAAAATGTCACACATTATATGGAGTATTCCACAACCAACAGTTTCCACCTTTGCCTTAAATCTCATCTTTCAAGTCAAGTTTGGTCATTATAATTTCATAGCATTCAGTTTCAATTTTGAATTCAATTTTGTTGTTCTTTTCATTTACATCATTTTAATCATTGTGTAAATTGTTTTTCTGGTCTGCTTACTTTATTTTTACCAGTTTTTAAAATTCTTTCTATGCTTTTCTATATTTATAATATTCACCATTTCTTTATTTTAATATGTACTTGACAGGTAGTGAAACACATGATCATTTCCACATATAAAAAAATGGAAAAGAGAATTGCACCTCAAATAATGAATCTCAACTGCATGTAGCTTAGGTTAGGGTTTTTTTTTAAGTATGTAAGAAACTTAACTTGATAATTCTAATATTATCCTGTTTCTGTCTTTTTCTGAACTCCCTTCTCTTTTCTGTGTATTTACAACTGTTTCATTAGTGCTTGTCTTTCTTTTTCTTCTTTGGTTTTGACCTCCCCATTCCTTTTCTTCCTCCTTCCTTCATAACTCTTACTTCTTCAAATAAAATAAAATGTTAAATGCCCTCCCTTATAACAAATAAATATAGTTAAACAAATTATATCCACACACATTGTGTCAGAAAATATGTCTCCTTCAGTACCTCTCTTCTGGTCTTTTAGAGTAATTGTGTCAAGCTCAAATAGAAACAGGGACTATTTATCCATATATTAAGGATGTAATGTTATCTATGTTTTATTGTATTTTTTTATTTGCTTTATTAACTATTTCCCAATTACATTTTAATCTGGTTCTGGGCAGCACTTGGAAGTGTTGTAGGCCACATGTAGCCCCCAGGCCTGTGTTTGGCACCTGCATTTTAGAGTCATGCTTGTTCAATGCAATGTTCAAATTGTTTTCCTTTATAATATTGTAGTTAATGTGTAAATTGTTTTCTTGGTTCAACTTACTTCACTTCATAAGTTCATACAAGTTTTCTCAGGGTTTTTCTAAGTTCATTCCTTTTATCTTTTCTTACAACACAACAGTATTTCCATTATATTCATATACCATAATTTGCTTAGGCAGTCACGAATTAATGAGCACACCCTGTGTTTTTAGTTCTTTTTTTAACAATAAAAAGAATTTCTGTTAAGATTTTTATACACATAGGTCTTTTCCCTCTTCATTTTATATCTTCTGGGATATAAGCCTAGTAGCAGTATCAGTAGTTTAAAGGGTATGCAGAGTTTAGTAACTTTTGGGGCATAGTTCCAAATTGCTTTCTGAAATAATTGGATCAATTTGGAACTCCACCAACTATGGATTAATAGTCCTGTCCTCCCACAGCTTCTCCAAAAATTTTCCTTTTCCTTTTTTTTAAATCAATTTTGTTCATTTGAAAGGGTTAAGGTGGAAGCTCAGAGTTGTTTTACTTTGTATATCTCTCATTATTCATAATTCAGAGCATTTTTTCATATGGTTATTGATAGCTTTCATTTTTTTCTTATGAGAATTGCTTATTCATAGTCTTTGACCAGTTATTAACTGGGAATTGCTCTTGTTTTTCATTTTTTTTCACATGTATATATCAGCTAAAATTTATTTGTTAGCTCGTTTATAATTAGCAATCTTTTGATCATACTCCCCCAACATACACATGCACACACACATAGACATAGATCTATATATCTACATGTAGATATACAGATACATAGTCATACTTTATATAGACTTGTGACTCTATTACTGCTAGAAATTCCCTCCACTGATGCTGATGGGCAATTCACCAGGAATTTATATTCTTCTTCTTATTATTATTATTATTATTAATTTATTTTTAGTTTGCAACATTCAGTTCCACAATATTTTGAGTTCTAAATTTTCTCCCCATCTCTCCCCTTCCCCCACCCCAAGACAGCATGCATTCTAATTACCCCGTTCCCTAGTCTGCCCTTCCTTCTATCACTGCCCTCTCTGCTTCTTTTATCCCCTTCCCTTCTATTTTCCTATAGGGCAAGATAGATTTCTATACCCCATTGCCTGTATATCTTATTTCCCAGTTACATGTAAAAACAATTTTAACATTTATTTTTAAAACTTTGAGTTCCAAATTCTCTCCCTTCTTCCCTCTCCACCCACCCTCATTGGGAAGGCAAGCAATTTGATATAGGTTATACATGTGTACTTATGCAAAACACTTCCATAAAAGTAATGTTGTGAAAGACTAACTATATTTCCCTCTATCCTATCCCACTCCCCATTTTATTCCCTCCTTTGACTCTATCCCTCCTCAAAAGTGTTTGCTTCTGACTACCCCCTCCCCCAATCTGCCCTCCCTTCTATCATACCCCATCTCTTATCCCCTTCCCCCCTACTTTCCTGTGGGGTAAATAATTAAAAACCCAGTTGAGTGTGTATGTTATTCCCTCTTTAAGTCAAATCCAATGACAGTAAGGTTCACTCATTCCCTATTACCTACCCCTCTTCCCCTCCAATGTAAAAGCTTTTTCTTGCCTCTTTTATGTGAGATAATTTACCCCATTCTACCTCTCCCTTTCTCCTTCTCCCAGTACATTCCTCTTTCACCCCTTAATTTTATTTTTTAGATATCATCCCTTCATATTCAACTCACTCTGTGCCTACCCTGTGTCTATATATATATAGTCCCTCCAACTACCAAATACTGAGAAAGGTCTCATGAATTACAAATATCATCTTTCCATATAGGAATGTAAACAGTTCAACTTTAGTAAGTCCTTTATGATTTCTCTTTCCTGTTTACCTTTTCATGCTTCTCCTGAGTCTTGTATTTGAAAGTCAAATTTTCTATTCAGCTCTGGTCTTTTCAACAAGAATGCTTGAAAGTCCTCTATTTCATTGAATATCCATTTTTTCCCCTAAAGGATTATACTCAGTTTTTCTGAGTAGGCAATTCTTGGTTTTAATCCTAGCTCCTTTGACCTCCAGAATATCATATTCTAAGCCCTTAGATCCCTTACTGTAGAAGCTGCTAAATCTTGTGTCATTCTGATTGTGTTTCCACAATACTTGTATTGTTTCTTTCTGGATGCTTGAAATATTTTCTCTTTGATCTGGGAACTCTGGGATTTGGCTACAATATTCCTAGGAGTTTTCCTTTTGGGATTTTTTTCAAGAGGCAATCAGTGGATTCTTTCAATTTCTATTTTACCCTCTGGCTCTAGAATGTCAGGGCAGTTTTCCTTGATAATTTCTTGAAAGATGATGTCTAGGTTCTTTCTTTGATCATGGCTTTCAGGTAGTCCAATAATTTTTAAATTATCTCTCCTGGATCTATTTTCTAGGTCAGTGGTCTTTCCAATGAGATATTTCACATTGTCTTCCATTTTTTCATTCTTTTGGTTCTGTTTTATAATTTCTTGATTTCTCATAAAGTCACTAGATTCCATTTGCTCCATTCTAATTTTTAAGGAATTATTTTCTTCAGTGATCTTTTGGACCTCTTTTTCCATTGGGCCAATTCTGCTTTATAAGGCATTCTTCTCCTTATTGACTTTTTGGACCTCCTTTGCCATTTGAGTAAGTCTATTTTTTAAGGTATTATTTTCTTCATATTTTTTTTGATCTCCTTTAGCAAGCTGTTGACTTGTTTTTCATAATTTTCTTGCATCACTGTCATTTCTCTTCCCAATTTTTTCTCCACTTTTCTTACTTGCTTTTCCAAATCCTTTTTGAGTTCTTCCATGGCCTGAGACCAATTCATGTTTTTCTTGGAAGCAGGAGCTTTGACTTTGTTGTCTTCTTCTGGTGGCATATTTTGATCTTCTTTGTCACCAAAGTAAGATTCTATAGTCTGAGTTTTCCCTGCTTTTTGCTCATTTTCGCAGCCAATCATTTGACTTTTTAACTCTTTGTTAAGGTAGGACTCTGCTTCCAGTGTCCACTGGGTGTACTGTCCCAAGCTTCGGGGTTTTGTGCAGCTGTTTTCAGAGATGCTTCTAGGGGCCTGTAAATTTTCAGTTCTTCCAAGGTGGTATGATCAAAGAGAGGTGTTTACTTCTTTCCTGGCCTGTTCTCTGGTCTGTGAGTGACCACAAACACTCTTTTCTGCCTTGGAACTAAACACTCTCTACCTCTTCCACAAGCTTCACCACGCCAGCCCTCCTCCTCACCCCAGGACCACCACCCAGGACAACAACCCAGATGCAAGCAGGGCAAAGCAAGAAAATCCTTCCTCAGCACCAGCAAAGAGATCCTTGCAATCCTCCTGTAATTAGCCACTTGATTCCCCCCACCATCTGTGGGCCAAGAGCTCCGGAAGCAGCTACTGCTGTGGCAGCCACTGCTGCCACCTCCTCCACCACCCTGGGGCTGGGATTGGACCATGCTCCTCTCTCAACCGGGTCCTGACAGATCTTTCCAATTCACCTTCTAAGTTGCCTTTGGCGTTTGCGGGTTGAGAAGTCTGGAAACTGCCACAGCCAGTGATTCAATCCCCTGAGGCCTGCTCTGAGTTTGTTGGAGCACCCAGTCTGTGCCAATGTGGCCAGTGTTGGTCTGTGGTCGTCTCCCAGCCTGATACAATAGACCTTTCCTGTCACCCTTCCAGGTTGTCTTGGGCTGAAAATTTGTTTCACTCTGTCATTTTGTGGGTGCTGCTGCTCTAGAATTTGTTTAGAGTCATTTTTACAGGTATTTGGAGGGGTTTGGGGGAGAGCTCAAGCATGTCTCTGCTTTTATTCCACCATTTTGGCTCCATCCCTCATGGCTCTTGTTTTTATACATAAATAATGAAGGGAAAAGTAGAAAAAGAGGAGTCCTAACAGTTTCAAGTCTTAAATTATTGCTACAAAGCAATAATTATTACAACTCTCTGGTACTGACTAAAAAACAGAAAAGTTAATCAGTAGAATATATTTTGTATACAAGATCCAGAAACAAATGGACATAGTAACTTAGTTTTTGATAAACCCAAGGACCTGAATGAGAGCTAATAATTAAAAAAAAACTGATGAGAAAACTGAAGTCTGGCAGAAATTAGGTTTAGATAAGCGTTTCATACCACATATCACAAAGAACTCCAAATGGACATCTGACCTAGATATATAATATCATATTATAAATAAACTAAAAGATCAGGGAAAAAATATATTTCACTACTATTGATGAGATGAAATCACAGAAGATAAATGGATAATTTCAGCTACATAAAATTGAAAAGTTCTTCCAGAAACAAAAAAATCGGTAGGATTAAAATTAAAAGGAAAGCAGTTACCTGGGGATGGGGGCAGGGGTATCTTCATGGCAAATTTCTCTGAAAAAGGCTTGATATCTAAGAAATATGCATCATTTCATAATACAATAATATTCTGTTATCATACCTTGTTTAGCTATTGTCCAATACATGAGCTTCCATTTTGTTTCCATTTCTTTGCTACTTCAAAAAGTGCTATTAGACATGGAAATATTTTGGTGTATATATAGATTTTTTTTTGTCATTGAACTCCACGAGAGTATATTTCTAGCTGAGGTATTCTGCATTTTAGTCACTTTCTTTGAATAATTCCAAATTGTTCTCTAGAATGGTTAGACCAGTATATAAACTGATTTTTAATTTACCTTTCAAAAAATGTATGGATTACTCATCTCATACCCTACCAATTGTCAAAGATGACAAAAATAGGACTATTCAGTGTGGGAGGTATCATGCAAAGACACATATATTATTGATGAAACTGCGAGTTAATCCAACCATTCTTGATAAAAATCTGGATTTCTGCAATAAATTATTAAATAGTTTGTATTGTTTGAGCCAAGAAGTCCAAATAAGTAAATAAAGTTCTCATATTTACCAGAATATTCATAGCAATATTCTTTGTAGTAGCAGTAACCACAGAGTAGGTTCCCTTCAATTGGCAACCGAATGAAGAAATTGCGGTGCGTGAATGTGAGACTGCCTGCCCCAATGACTAGTCTTCCTCATTACAAATGCAATCAAATGTTATTAGGTGATAAGAAATGATAAGTAAGATGATTTCAGAGAAACAAGAGAAAATGTGTACAAACTAATACAAAGTGAAATAAGCCAAGCCAGAAGAGTGCAATGACTACAATAGTGTAAATGAAAAGATCACTAAAACCAAGTTGAATTCTGAATAGCTGGAAAACCAGTAATGGTCCCAGAGAACACATAGCAAAGCATACCACCTTCCTCTCAACAAAGGGGTAGCTACTGCTAGCTCAGAATTTTTCATATGTTGCCATATTCAATCATTGCTATAGTTGTTTTTACTTATTGATTTTTCTCTATAGAAAGAGACAGCTCAGTTCCAAGAGCGGAAAGGGAGAAGCAGTAATATCCTGAAATGACTTCAGTGACATCAGTAATGCTATATTAAAAAATGTATATATGGGTTGTATAAAATAAGGCACATAGCTGGTTCTCAAGAAGCCTAATAAAGTTTTTCAACTTCTGAGGGTACCATATTTGCAACCAGCAAAAAGTTTTAAATACTAAAAGAATTTGACAGATCTTGGAATCTGGAGACCCAACGTCATATTCTTAGATTAGACTTCAAAGAAGAATTGAATCTTAGAGTTGGAAGAGGCCACACCTATACCTAAACAGGAATCTCCTGGATAGCATTTCCAAAAAGTAACCATCCAACCTCTACTTAAGATTTCTAATGATAAAAAACTCACTACCTCCTGATATACTGTTTCATTTTTGCTGGTAAGTTTTAAAAGTTGTTTGGGAGTTTTTCTTTTTATTGAGCTGATACTTGCCTCTAATCAACTTCTTTCCATTCTTCCTAGTTTTTCCATAGAAGGTCAAACTGAACAAGGTATTCCTTCTTGGATTGGCAAAGCCATTCTTCAAACACTCAGTGACAGCCATGGAGCCCTTCCTCCCCGCCCCACCCCCACCACCCAATTAAGTTTTCATTTCCCCAAGCTGAACACCTCACTTCTTTCCAGTGGTTCTCAGATGGCTCTTCTACAGTCCCCTCACTGTCGTAGTGGTCCTCCTGTGAACGCACTCTCCAGTTCATTGATGTCCTTCCTAAAATATGATGGCTAGAGCTAAACACAATGGATGGTCTGATTTAACTGGTATCCCAAAGGAAACTTGACTAAGCTATCAGCTGGAATCAAATCCTCTCCTTCTTTTAAAGAGTATCTGCCTGTTTTTTTCTACAGACATCAGATTTTGACCCAAAATTCTGGGTCTCAACTGAGAGACTCAATAAAGTCTATTGTTTTTTTTTCTTCTACTTCAACTGCAGACTGTGGATGTTTTCTTTCATTTCAACATTGATGGCTTTTTTCTTTCACATTTGAGGTTTTAGGACTGATGTTGTAATTGCTTATCATGCAGCTGGCCTTGTTATGATGTTCTTGTGAATGTCCCTGCATTTTCTTAAGGGTCCTGTGATCCAATCTACAATCCATTTAAAACAACATATTTTGTGTGCCATTTTGTGCCTGTGGTCTTTTGGAGTTCCATTTCAGCTTCATTAATATTGATGTGGTCTGTCTCCTTGCTTATTTCAGTAGATTCTTGGAAATTAATCTTCGGAATTTTCTGTGATTTGTTGCTGTTTTGTGCATCTGCCCCAGTACAGCTTGTCTCTTGTTAATTTTGTTTTTCTTTATTTTTATGCGTCTGCTATGACTGTTCTCATACTTGTGCTACTGGTGTGTGTCAGGTCCTTTATGGAATCCCTGTTTCGTCTCTGCCTTTCACTGTGATTTTCCATCATTATGGACCTCTTGAATAAAAATGTAGCCCTTGTTTCTGACAGAGTCCATGTTCCTTTTCTTTTCTTTCTGTGTGATTTTCCATCATTATGGTTCTTAAATTTCTTGAATAATGATATATACTATGAACAAATGGATGGAGCAGTAATGGCTTCATCAGTGTTTTCTAAAATGTATCTGCAGCTTTTAGAGCACACAGTGCCACAGCAGAGCCTGCGCTATGTTTGTAAAAGAATTTTTAAAAATATATTTTGCAGGCTGTTGGTGACAATGCTATTATGCATTAATAATTTGCATTCTTTCTTATGGCATCTGCTTGTTAGGATGCTAGCTTTATGGCAATCAGGCTGAAGAATAAGCATTAGGTCTGGATATCTTTGAGAAAGAATGTGATAGTGTATATCTGCTTTTTAAAAATGTTTTTAAAGTGCTAACTTTTCTTTACCAGAGAATGTTAGATGAGTGTTTTACAAATAAGAAACACTTATAACTTTAAAAAAAAAACCTTTTAGAAAAAAATGAGATTGAAGTAAACTGTTCTAATTTAAGAGGTTTTATCTGTGGGGATGTGTAATTGCACTGAATATTTTGAATCAAATAACTAAATACTTCTAGCTACAAAAAGGCAAAGTGACATTATAGTTATAGAAGAACTGAATTCAAATTTAACAACTACAATTAACTAATGCCAAGTCAATAAATGCTATGAAATAAGAAGCTAAGGCTGAAAGTATTGTCTGTCCAATCATCATTGCAAAGAGAGGAATAGAAAGTAATGTTAAAATAAGACTATGAAATGCATTGTTCACTCATGGCTAAAACTTGCCTTTGCTTCAGACACAGAATAGCAATTGCCAAAGAGGAATCGACAGGCAGCTGGACCATACAATTTTGTCTGAACATGCCCTCCAGTATCTCCCCAAAAATGACTATTTCGAACTACTGGGTCAGCTGTTATTTAAGGAATTTTTCGAATTCGCTGTTTAAATGAATATGCGATTAGGGGGTCCTTTCACTTCAAACCTGCCTGAGCATGAACCTGGGCATTGGTATTTCTGGGGCTGCTGTTAACATTCACTTTCTTTGACATTTTGCCAATGCCTTGCTTTCCCTATCCACTAAATAAAAGCAGTGCTGTAGCCGGTGCTTACATCATAGCACTAATGGGAAGACTGAGACATTAACTGACTGAAATGACTTTTAAGAAAAAAATAGTACTGAGAAATGATTACTTAAACCTCAAAGAAATTTGACAGATTTAGTCATGGAACTTGAATAGAAAGCTGTAGGCTGTGTTTATATGATGCCAAAACATCTGAAAGAATAGGGAAGTTTCCAAATTCTGGATGCTTGGCATTTTATGGATTGAAAACCCAGGCAATTGAGTGACTTTCTTTTTCATTTTTCATATGAAATGCCTTGACATCTTGCAGACATATCATATGTAGTCTAGATATTTTTAGGTTGTTATCATCATTCAGAACAAATGCCTCTGGAAAAGCAAATTGGACCAAAACAATCCCTATCTGTAGATGGCATAATGGTATACTTAGAAAACCCTGGAGAAGTACTAAAGAAATGAATTGAGGCAATTAATGGTTCCAATATACATAAGAATACAAAATAAATCCACAAAAATCATTAGCATTTCTACTCAAAAAAGGAGGAATAATGATAAGGAAAACTCCAGTCAAAATAGCTATAAAATGCATGAAGTATCAGCAGGTTACCCTACCAAAACACACAGAATATTTATATAAATAAAATTGCAAAACATTGATTGCAGAAATAAAGATAGATAAATAATTGGAGAGACATTCACTGCAAAAGGTTGGGCTGTGCCAATTTAACAAAAACAATAATGCTTATTTTTTATAGATTTAGTGCTATCCCATTCAAAATTTTGAGGGGTTACTTTTTAGAACTAGGCAAAATTTTAACAAAATGCACTTGAAAGAGCAGAAGGTCTAGACATTTAAGGGAAATTATAAGGAAAAAGAACAAATGAAAGAAACATAGGATTATTGGATCTCAGAACATTGTGGAACATTAATCATCAAAACTATTTGATACTGGTTAAAAAGCAGAAAAGTAGATCATTGGAACTGACCAGACAAGTCTAACAGGATGGTCCAGTGAGCCCAGCCCTTCTAAGCAGGCATCATCAGCATGCATGTACTTCTGTATAATGTAAATCTGGATGTGGAAGAGGCTAGAGTGCCTGCTTCCCTGAGAGTTGTGATGACATGTAATGGACGTACCTTGGGGAAATTTGGAACACACAGAGATGTTCTATAAATGGCTCTCATCTGCTAACCATGTGATGAGGAGGAGCTTTTTTGATTGGCTGCATAGTAGGAACTGGATGTACATTCAAAAGACTACAGGCTAGAACCTCTTCTAGAACACTAGAACCTCTTCTTCTCTTCCACTGACTTCTTCCTACTGTTAGTGTTCTGGTAAGAGAAGAGAAACAATGCTATAATAGGAGAGACCTTAGGCCCTACCCATCCATGCCTGACCCATGCCTTGCCATCCTTGGTTCTTTGCCTCAGCATCTATACCTTCATTTTAGGTAAAGAGATAGGAAGGGAAGGGAAGAGGAAGGGAGGGGAGGGGAGGGGAAGAAAAAAGCATTTATCTAGTGCCTATTATGTGCCAGGGCCCATGCTATGCTCTTTGCAAATATCTCATTCGATCCTCACAATAACCCTGCAAGGTAGGTGCTGTTATCTCTATTTTATAGTTAAGGAAACTGACATAAGTGACTTGCCCAGGGTCCCAAATCTAGAAAGCTTCAGGCTTGATTTGAACTTCTCTTCCTGACTCCAGGCCCAGAACACCATATCCATTGTGTTTCCTCTACAAACTATGACCTTGTGAGTTTTGAAAGAGTGGAGACATGCCATGTTTTGTAGGCAGTTGGTCCAGCTATAAGGTCCAAGTTATCAAAGGGGGTCCCTTCTCTACCCAGCCTAGCAGTAGCCAAGACACAGACTCAATCTGGCAGTGGTACTGTATTTTGATGTGAACTTGTTGAGACCAATGCTATGTAAAAACTGAGTAAGCTTGAGTCCACTTTCCCTGGGGATAGAGGAGATATAGGAAAGAATGTACGCCTGAAGTGTTAAAGGGGGGAATGTTTTTATATTTGTACTTTGTTCTTGCCATATCTTCGAAGTAAATATCCCCTTATAAAAGCTAATTTATGTTAATTGATTAAATGGAACTGGGGAGTTGGCAGCCAACAGTAAAGATAACACACCAGATTTGGAGCTCAGGAAACAGTAATAAAGAAAGGCACCACAACCCTTCAAGGGTAGTCCTAGATCCCTGAGGGGGAGATGTTGCCAGACTCACTCTGGGATAATGATGCCAGAGTATTCGCTATATAAATAAGAAGCAAACCAATTATAACCAATAGTACTGTGTTTAATAATTCAAGTACATGAATTGCTGAGAAGACATTGTTTTTAAAGAACAGGTAGAGAACTAGAAAGCAATTTGGTAGGAATTTGGGTTAGAATGATGTTTTATGCTATATTGTAAAATAAACTCAAAATGGACATAATACCTAAATACAAAATGTCATACCATTTATAAATTTGAAGAGAATGATATCAGACACATTTAAGCTAGGGGAAGAATTTTTAACAAAAAATTGTTAACAAAAAAAATTATTAACAAGAGATAGAGTGATCATAACATTTTTGTAATTTGGGCTACATAAAATTAAAAAGGTTTTGCATGAATAAATCAAGGAATACAGAATTAGAATAGCAATCATAGTGGATAAATATTTGCATTAAATACTACTGATAAAATCATACATCCAAAGTTTACAGGGAATTCGCACAGATACATGATACTAAGAGTTATTCTCTGATGGGTTAATGGTCAAAGGATATGAACAAATAAGTTTGTAAAGAAGAATTAGACTACCATGCTTCAAGTCAGTAATAGTAAAGAAATGCACATTAAACCAACTCTGAGGTTTTAGTTGACTCCATGCAAATTGGTTAAGATGAAACAAGAATGGAACCGTCTATATTGGAGGGTCTGTGGGAAGTAATGTAAAAACAAAGAATATCCATAAAAATAAGATAATTTCTTTTGGGCTGAGCTGTTCCTTAATAAGTGGTCAAAAAGCTTGCAAAAGAACAATTGCAAATGATTAAAAACTACTTCAAATTGTGAATGCTGTGAGAAATATAAATGAAAACAACTCTAGGTTTCACTTCACACCTATCAAATTGGCAAGATAATAAAAGACTGAAATAGTCGATATTGGAAGGAGCTATGGTTTGGAGGTATGAATTGGTCCAGCCATTCTACAAAATGATTTTTAATTATTTGGGAAAAGTAACTAAATTGTTCATACCCTTTGATTCAGTAATCCTACTACCAGGACCCTCCTCCAAGGAGGTCAATGGACTAAAGAAAGGTCCTATATATTACATATATCATAGCAGACTTTAGAGTGGCCTCCTATGGTCTAGAAAATGACCTAACAAACCCTGGGCTATAAATGGAATATCAATGCATCATTACAAATCGCAAGTATCAGTAATTCAAAGGAATGTGGGAAGACTTGGATGAAGTGATGCTGAGGGAAAAAAGCGAAATAACATATACAATGACTAGATGAATATAAATATTTTAATGGGGGGTGGGGAGCTGAACGCAGGTTAACTGCAGTGAATGATCATGGTTCCTAAAGACAGAGGATGAAATACCCAGCCCTTCTCTTAATACATAAAGTGAAGTGGATGTCATGGCAATAGAATGGTGTGCACAATGTCAGACATGGTTGCTGTACTGGTGAGTTTTGCTTGGTTGTTTGTCTTTGTATCAAGGGAGAGTCCAGTGGAAGGAGGCAGGCTATATTAAGAAATGACATGAGGTAAAAAAGATCCATAAAAAATATTAAAATAAATTTTCTTTAGAGTGCGGAGGATAATCCTATAGCAACTCTGGATGTTACAATGTGTATTTTAAAGGTTTTATTTCAGTTCTCGTGCACAGTAAAATCATGAAGATGAATTTTTTTCATCAAGAAATGTTTATGCATTAAATATTACCGACAGAAACCATCCTCTTTCTCATGTGGGCAAAGCATCATCATACCCACGTATAATCCATGGATATAAGATATGCTTTGCTTTGGCATCAGCAATCAGACATAAGGAATTGCAGAAAAACAACTGCTTTTCCTTGTTTGTTCTGTTCCTTTGAAGTCCCAAGAAATACTTCTCTACCCAATGTTACATTTCTGTCCATTCCTGCTGTCTTAACTGAGATGCCATAAACAGAGCAGTACAGTTTCTGTTGTGCAGCTGAGAGTCAGGGCTACCATCGGGACAAATGGTATGTTTGCACATTGTGGAAGATCCTCAAGGAAGCAGATGGAGAACTGTCAAACAATGGCCCTTCCCTCGTCCTTGATGGAAATTATTTGCTATTATTACCATATATGAATATAGTATTTTTTTACTCCATAAGCTGGTAGTGATAGGATTTAGAAAAGTCACTCCCTCAGGGGAGAGGTCAACTGAGGATGAGTCATGAAAACTGGGGGAGTGGACTGAAAGACACAAACATTCATTAAGCTCTAGACTTGTCTTTTCAGCTGAGCAAATGATCTCTGAATTAGAGGAGCCCCTCAGGAAACAGGAACATACTGAACAGTTCAATGGGAAGCACAGATTTTAGACAGAAAGAAAACACATTCTGTTGGCTCAAATTTACATTGGGCTTTTAAGGGACACCTCAAACTCCAGGAGGTGATGGTAACTACTGACCAGATCACAGATTTCCAGTCTAAAGCCAAGGTCTTCAAATTCTTTTGATTGCACACTCCTCCTAGTTTCAAAAAAAAAAAAAAGAGCTTCCAACCCCAATACTTGCATATTCATTTCTGTTGAAAGTACATGCATGTACTACCTTACTAATATAATGTGTTATAAAACACACATAAAACAATTTTTAAAGGATGGAATAGATGAAAATATTTTTATTTATTTTATTTATTAATAGTACAAAAACCCTTTTGGCCCTCACTAAAAATATTTTTAATAATAATAAGGCTTCATTATTTTAGCAAGATCCATGGGGATATCTTAGGAGATAGGGTGGACTTATACATAATAATTGTTTCTTAGTAATTAATTATTCAATTAATTCTCTCAATGTAGCTAGCCAAGCAGGTGAATTTCTTTTTAAAAAAATGCTTTTTCATTCAAAGATATACAATGCAACAATCAAATGATAGGATGGAACAGTCAGTGAACCTGACAGCTTATCAGTAGAAGTCATATTCCCAAGTATAGATATTCATCATACACAATGAAAAAACAATAAGCAAAAAAATCCCTCTAATTTTAGCTCAGCAGAGTTTTCAATATAAAGCCATTCCTCTTTTCATAGTTCTACTTATAAAATCACACTTTAATTTCCTTTTCATGTTTAGATTTTTTAAGTTCTGTTTTGGTACAAATATGTGGAACCACGAAAAAGCCCATTTGTCTGGATTGTAGAATGCAGAAGAGGGAACTATGTGTAATAAAGTTGGAAGGGTAGGCTGGAGTTAGAAAGAGCTTTAAATGTCAGTTTGTATTTTTTATATATCAGTTTATGTGTTTTAAATGTCAGTTTATATTTTTATTATGTTATATATTGTACAATATATAATATATCAGTTTTTAAATGTCAATTTATATTTTATCCTAGAGTCAATAAGCAGTCTCTAGAGTTTATTGAGTTGGAGATGGAGGCAAGGCAGAGGGATATGGTCAGATCTTTGCTTTGGGAAAATCACTGGCATTTGTGTGAAGGATGAACTGGAGTAGGGAAAGGCTTGAGGCAGGGAGACCAATTAAGAAGACTTTGGAAGGAAGTAATGAGGGTCTACACTAAGGTCATGACTGTGTGAATGAAGACAGGAGATGGGTCTGAGACATAGAGATGACACCATTTGGCAGCTGCTTAGATATGCTGGGTGAGAAAAATCAAAGAGTCAGGAAAAAAAAAACTTGCCAGCTTGGGTCAGTGGAAGGATGCTGCTACCCTTAACTCAAAATCCGGATGTTTGGAAGAGTGGTGGGTTTAGAGAGAAAGGTACCACAGTGAGATCTGCAATAGAGACTACAACTCATCCAAGTCTCCTCCTGTCCATCTCTTTCTGTCCCACCTAAAAAATGTCAGGGAGGGGCTCTTACTAGTCACTACCCCAAAGCACAGGGTGCACCTCACGACCCCCTGTCCCAGCCTGGAGAGGATCTAGATGGCAAATGATGGGTATGCTGGGGGTGAGGAGAGAGCAAAGCTGGCACTGTGGGTGCCCAAAGATGTGCCCTGAGTGACCAACACCTGGTGCGGGGGTGGGGGATGGTGGGAACTTACACACAGCAGTGGGAGGGGGTAAAGTGAGAGAGCATTGGGTGAGGCGAAGGGTAGTTGTGGTTTTGTTGGAAATAAGTGGATTGTTGTGGGAGAGTGAGATATAACTCATCTTCTCCGCCTTCTCACTGGTTGATTACTAACTCCTTAGGGTTATGCCATAGCACCCTGGGAGCTGGGTCCCCTACTTTGAAGGTTACCCCATACCAGGATCTCCAGAAATATCTGATCTGCTACTAGGAAGGTGCAAAGATGGGTCTCATTCCACATTCTCCTCAATAACCAATCCTGGGGTTTATCTCTAACACAATGAAACTTACCTTTCACCCAAACTTCATATCATTCTCCCTCTCTTGCTACTATACACTGCCCCCTTTCTGTGCCAGGTAATGATAGCAGAAATTAGCAAAAGTACCATTGTAAAAAATCACACCCCGCCCCCCAAGTCCTCCTCCCATTCATCCCAGCCTATCCTACTGCCCAACTCAGCTCCTCACTGCCCCATGGCCTCCCTCTTTTTTATTTGTAATTTATGAAGTAAAGCACTTTCGTAACATAGTAAAATTTTTAAAAAGATGATTGCACATGAAATTGCAAATCTATTATGTACAACATGCTATTCCTTTTAAATGTATGATAAAGTTATTATGTAAATTTCTTTTTATTCCTTCTCTCCCCCCAGATGGCTACCATTAGACACAAATGTGTGTGTGTGAGTGTATGCAAAATCTTTCTATACATACTTCTATTGTCAGTTCTTTCTGTGGATGCAGATAGTGTCTTCCTTCATAGGTGCCTTGTAGTTAATTAGGGTATTTATGATAGTCAAAATGACTTAGTTGCTCAAAATTGTTCTTAAAGCAATATTGTGGTTGGTGTATATGATGTTTTCTTGGTTCTGCTCACTTTGATTATTTCCTGTAAGTCTATCCGTGTTTTTTCTAAAATCAGCAAGCTCATCTCTTCTCATAGCACAGTAGTATTCCACTATGTTTATATACACACTCTGTTCAGCCATTGCCCAGTTGATAGGCATCCCTGCCATTTCCACTTCTTTGCCACCACAAAGCGGGATGTTATAAATAATTTAGAACGTATAGGTTATTTTCCTTTTTCCATAACCATGTTGGAAAACAGACCTAGTAGTGGTATTGCTGGGTCAAAGGGTATAGGCAAATTACTAACTCTTTGGGCTTACTTTCACACTGCTCTCCAAAATGGTTGGATCAGTTCACAGATCCACCAACAGTGAATTAAGTTCCCAATTTTTCCACATCCCCTTCAACATTTGTCACTTTCCCCTTCAATCATTTTAGCCAATCTGAGAGGCATAAAATGATATCACAAGATTGTTTTAATTTGCATTTCTGTAACCAATAATGATTTAGAGCATTTTTCACATGACTATAAATTGTTTTGATTTCTCTATCTGAAAACTGCCTGCATATATCCTTTGACCATTTAGCATTTGGGTTCTCCTAATTGTTCCCCCTGCTTCTAATCTCTCCTCACTCCATTCTAACCTCCACTCACTTGCCAAAGTGATTTTTTTCTTGAAGTGGACATCCATCCGAAATAAACTCTAGTGACTCCCTATTTGATCCCTAGGGTCAGTTATAAACTCTGTTTGGCATTTAAAGCACTTCCTAACCTGGTTCCAACCCTGCCCTTCCAATCTTATTTTACTCCCTTTCTTGCATTCTATCATCTAGCCAAAAGGGCCTTCTTGCTGTTCCTCATAATCATTCAAAAATACAATTAAAATATCCAAATGTGAATAGGAAATTAAGGTATCATACTATCCACCAAACAGAACCACATAAAGAAAGAGGAATAGTTTTATGTCGAAAACTTTTGGCTTAATTGAAACCAAAGACAATTCATTTTTGACTCCTGCTGAACTGCTGTGTCCACTGAATGTCATGGCCTATTACTTGATTGTTGTATTGTGCGTGATTCATTAGAAAAGTATCTTAAAAAAAAAGAAGAGAAAAGAAAAGAAATTCACTGTTTGGCTGACTATATTGATCAGTAAATAATAATTAATTACTGACAAACGATTTTTAAGTACAAGTCTTCTCTATCTGTCAGGGCATAGATAGGAATTTTTAAATAAGTAGTAAAGCATATTCAAACACATTCTGCCTAAAATACTAGCATTATATGTGTTAAGTATAACAATATGATCATAATAGTGTGTTAGTGAGAGCAGTTTTTATGTCACTAATAAAGAAATAAAAATATTTTGAAATTTAATTCATCTTTATCTCATCCTTTATAAAATTTCTTTTTCTGGATACGAATAGATGAATGAAAAAACCTTTATTAAGTGTTTTGCCATGTGCATAGAACTGTGTTAAGTGTGGGGGTTACAAATTAAAAAAGAAAGCCACTTCTTCTTCTCAAGGAGCTCATTTCTAATGGAGGAGACAGCATACCTGGAAGGTTTTAGCTGCAGGTCAGATGGAAAAGTCCAATAGTCCTTAGGGTGCAATGGCAAAGCAGATGTTAATGTCTTGTCTTTTCTTTTCTTTTTTAAAAATTTATTTAATAGTGTTTCCAATTTCCAATTACATTTTCCTCCTCTCTACCCACCCTCCCTTCTCCCTAAGAGTGAGCAATTTGATATGTTATATATATTTGCAATCATGTAAAACATATTTCCATATTAGTCATGTTGTAAAAGAAGAAACAGAAAAAGAAAAACATCATGAAAAAATAAAGCAAAAATAGTATGCTTTGACCCAAATTCAGACTCCATCAATTCTTTTTCTGGATGTGGATAGCATTTTCCATCATGAATTCTTCGGAACTGTCATGGATCATTGTGTTGCTGAGAATAGCTAAGTCATTCACAGTTGATCGACACACAATGTTGCTGTTACTGTGTCAATGTTCTTCTGGCTCTGCTCACTTTATGAACTTTCACAGTTCATGTAAGTCTTTCCAAGTTTTTCTGAAATCCGCCTATTTGTCATTTCTTATAACACAATAGTATTCCATTACATTCATATGCCACAACTTGTTCAGCCATTCCCCAATTGATGGGCATCCCCTCAATTTCCAATTCTTAGCATCACAAAAAGAGCTGCTATAAATGTTTTTGTACATGTAGATCCTTTTCCCTTTTTTTTTTTTAACGATCTCTTTGGGATGCATACCTGGTAGTTGTATTGCTGGATCAAAGCGTATGTAGATTTTTATAGCCCTTTGGGCATAGTTCCAAATTTCTCTCCAGAATGGCTGGATCAGTTCACAATTCCAACAACAGTGCATTAGTGTCCTAATTTTCCCACATCCTCTCTAACATCTATCATATTCTTATTCTGTCATAATAGCCAATTTGATGGATGTGAGGTGATTAATGTTTTTTCTTTAGTGATAAAATACATGCGTTAACAACATAGAAAATGTGAGGATCAATGAACTGAATATGTATTTTAAAAAATTAACACCAACAATTAAGTCTAAAATAAACGCAAGAGGGGATATTAAAAATTAGAGGAGAAATGGACAAATAGAACCCCCCAAAAACCTATAGAAATGACAAATAAAACTAAAACTTGGTTCTTTTAAAAGACTAATAAAATGATAAACCTTTAGCTTCTCTGATTAAAAAGGCAGGAACAGAAAGACAGATGAATAAAATAGCAAATGAGCAAGGTGAAATAACAACAAAACCAGAAGAAATAAAAAGAATAATCAGAACCTATTATGCTCAGCTATATGCTAACAAAACTAAGAACTCAAAAGAAATAGAGGACTATGTTAACGATATAAAATACCCAAACTGTTAGAAGACCAGATGGAGATCTTAAATATCATATCAGAAACAGATCTAGCTGTAGGGGAACTACCAAAGGTGGGGGGGGAGGGAAACTCCTGGTCCTCATGGATTCGCAGATGAAGTCTATCAAACTTTTAAAGAACAATTAGCATCCATACTTCACAACTTATTCTCAAAAATTGAGAAAGTGCTTTATCAGAATACTTTTATGAGATAAATATAGGATAAAACATAGAAGGAAAACTATAGGCCAATACCATTATTAGTATCATTTGAATCATTGATTCAAAAATTTCAAAATTCAAAATATTTATTGCAGCACTTTTTGTGATAGCAAAGAATTGGAAACAAATAGATGTCTCTATGTTGGGGAGTGACTAAATTGTGGTACTTGAACATAATAGAATATTACTATGCTGTAAGAAATGATAAATGTGATGAATACAGAGAAGCATGGTAAGGTCTACATGAACTCATGCACAGTGAATTGAGCAGAACCAAGAAAACAATATATAAAACAATGTAAATATAAATAACAACTGCACACAAAATCCAAAGTGAATTTGCAAATTATTCTTTCAAGCAGGACTTGAATGAGGAGATATGGAGGACACTACTGACCCACCCCTTTGTGGAAGTGGGTGGTCCATGGGTGTTGCACGTTATACATGTTTTCGGACTTTTTCAATGTATTGATTGGTTGTGCACATTTTTTCCTCTTCTGATTTTCTTTTTTGTCTTTAAAAATATTAGTTGTTATATGGAATGAGGGGTAGGGGAAGAGATACTGGGTAAAACCATGAGAATGTAAAATACTAAAAACATAAATTTTTTTTTAAATTGTAGTAAGGATTGGATTGCTTCTTAAACTAATCCATCAATATCTATACATCTTGGTCAGACTCAGCAATAGACAGCCACCAGGCATAAAACTGAATAGAAAAAAGAGAATGAGCTGAATTGCTTTTAGGAAATTGTAAAGTTCTTTTAAAGACCCCAAATCTCTTTCTGAAACAAAGACCCATCTTTTTGAAACCAATATCGTTCAAGGTATCTTGTATGACTAAGTTGTAGAATGCTATAGTCTCTGAAAAACTCGAGTTCAATATCACCCACAGAACAATGGAAAGGTGTGTTTCGTGGGGGTGAGCAGACTTCAATACTACACACAAAAAGGAATTACACAGGAGAAGCTGTGCAAAGCAGTTGTGTCAAACTCAAAAACCACAAAGAAGGAGGGCTACATACTGACTTAGAAAAACATTATTTATTTTCTATTTTATTTTATTTATTTTGTTAAATGTTTCCCAATTACATTTTAATCTGGTTCTAGCATGTAGCCCAAATAAGTAGAGATACTCAAATTTATTGGAATATTACTTTGTTGTAAGAAGCAATGATTCTGAGAAACACAAAGAAGCGTGGGAAGACTAGTCAAGTAGTACTAAGTAAACAGAACCAGAAAAAGTCCTAGATTTTTTGTCAGACAAACTGCTATCTAAACATGTTTCTCCCCTTGCCCCCGCATCTTGTACTTAATAAAGCTAATCTTTTCTTCCCTTTGTCAAATTTTGTCTTATCTTATTCAGTCCAATATGCTGACTTGTTAAGAGCTTTTTGGATCCTGACTGTCACCCACTGTGTTAGCTATCCCTCCCAGCTTTGTGTCATCTGCAAACTTGATACCATCTGTGCCTTTATCCAAGTTACTGAGATAACATGTCAGCAAGCACAGGGCCAAGCACAGATCTGTTGGGGACACTCTACTGTAAACCGCCTACCAAGCTGATATTGAACCACCAATGAAAGGTCTTTGGGTCTGGCTTTTCAACAAGTTCCAAATCCATCTAACGTTTAGTCTGCATCTTTCCCATAAGAATGGTGCAAGACATTTTATCAAATGCATTGATAAAATCTCAGTGAACTGCACTATATCATTCCCTTGGTCAATCTGGCAAGATTGTTTTGGAAACTAACGCTATCTCTTTAAGGTTATCTCTCCAAATTTCATGTTATTGGTACATTTGGTAAGCATTCTATCTATATGATTAGTGATTTGGAGTATTTCTTCATATAGTTATTGATAGTTTGCGTTTCTTTTGAGAACTGCTTGTTCATATTCTTCAACTATGTATCTTTGGGAGAATTTTTTTCTTGTATATGTATCCATTTTCTTTTTATCTGAGATATCAGATATCTCTACCAGAGAAATTTGCTGTAAAGATTTTTTTCCCAGTTACTTCTTTTATAATTCTCACTGTGATGATTTTTTGGGCAAAAATCTTTCAATTGTATATAGTTAAAATTGTTCATTTTGTCCCCTTTGATTTCTCTAACCCATTTTAATCAAGAATTTTCTCCTTCTCCATACTTGTGAAAGGTATCTCCTTCCCTATTCCAATTGTTTAAGATGACTTTTTATCTGGATCAGTATATCCACTTAGAGCCTATTGTGATAACTGGTATAAGTTGTCTGTTTCTAATTTTTTAACACTTCTGTTTCCATGATCCCTCAAAGAGCAATAGTGATTCATCTATCTCATAAGCAAATTTTTTAAAGTGCCCTATGATGCAATGTTTCCAAGCCAGGTAACTTAAAATTATTTTATTGGTATATGATATAAGGATATGAGGATATGAACAGGCAGGTATATGATATTAAAATACAAACAGGCAGTTTTCAGACAAAGAAAGCAAAGCCATCTATAGTCCTATGAAAAATTTCTCTAAATCACTATTGATCTGAGAAATGCAAATTAAAGTGACTCTGAGGTACCACCCCACACCTACCAGATTGGCTAATATCACAAAAAATGGAAAATGTTGGATGTTGGAGGGGATGTGAGAAAACTGGGACACTAATGCATTGTTGGTGGAGTTGTGAACTAATCCCACTATTCTGGAGAATAATTTGGAACTATGCCCAAAGGGCTATAAAACTGTGCATACCCTTTGATCCAACAATATTACTGCTAGGTCTATGTCCCAAAGACATCCAAAAAAAAGGGGGGGAAAGGACCTATTTTGTAAAAAAAAAAAATTATAGTAGCTCTTTTTGTGGTACCTAAGAATTGGAAATTGAAGGGATGTCCATCAATTGGGGAATGGCTAAACAAGCTGTGGTATATGATTATAATGGAATATTATTGTGCTGTAAGAAATGATAAGCAGGATGATTTCAGAAAAACCTAGAAAGACTTACATGAACTGATGCACAATAAAGCGAACAGAACCAAGAGAACGTTGTACACAGTAACACCAATTTTTTTTTTAGTAATAGCAATATTGTTTGATGAAAAACTGTGAATGACTTGGCTATTCTCAGCAATTCAACAATCCAAGACAATCCCAAAGAACTAATGATGAAGCATACTATCCACCTCCAAAGAAAGAACTGATGCTGTTTGAATACAGACTGAAGGGTGCTATTTTAAACTTTCTTTCTTTTCTTTCTTCTATTCTAGTCTTCTTGTACAAAATGACTAATATGGATATGTTTTACATAATTGCACATGTATCACCCATATCTGATTGCTTACCATCTCAGGGAAGGGAGAGGGAAGGCTAGAATTTGAAACTCAAAACTTTAAATAAAAATGTTAAAATTTTTTTAAAAAAAGAAATTATTTTAGAAGAATTAGGTGCTTTCTTATTAACTTCTCTTTTATCTCGGTTTTCAATTCCAACTTAACTGCTTTGTTCTATCATTTTCAGCCCGAAGATAATTTTCCTCGATGGAGGAAACAGAAGCAAAATTGGAATTGAGTAGTTCAGCTTTCTTTGTCATAGTAGTATCATCCCATACCTCCTTAAGCAATGATCTTAATTCTTCTTTATTCTTCTTTCTCTATGTGGCTTAAAAAGACCCTTTGTTATTACCCATAGTATTTTTTCACAAACCTGACTGCTCTTGATTGTTCCAGACACTATAGTTATAGGTCTCTGCCACTCCTTTGTAATCATTCTCATTTATATGGCCTCATTTCCCTCTTTTGTTTATGCCCCTTTAAAATCTGAATACAATAAAAAAAAAAATCTCCTTACATAGTCATGCTGGTTTCTTTAAATACCTCCCTCATTTCTTTCTCATAAGATCTGTTTGCCATTGCACCTTTAGAACTTTGTTTTTTTGAAAGCCCCCAGTCCTTCTTGAACCAACTTCTCTGAGAATCTCAGGCAATAGCATCAGAACTTTCTGAAATCCACTCTGCTAGTGTCTAGAGGATACAGCGGGATATTCTCAGATTTGTTACTTCCCTCTCACAAACATGATCTAGCAAGATCGCTTTCTCCCAAAGTTTCTGTCATTTCCAAGTCACCAACCAGTTCCTCCTTATTAATTAGAACGAGATCCAGAATCAAAGTTCCCCTGATTCTTTCAGCTAGCCTCTGAAAGACTAAACTGTCAGCAAAGCTAATTAAGGATGTGTTTTATGTTCTGATTTTAGCCAAAAAAAAAAGATGTTCAACAGATGTCACCAATTCGCTACTATAGTCTTCTTTTGTGGTCGGTTTCTTACTCGAAACAGAAATTCATCATCCATTCCTCCCTCTGGCTAGGCAGTTTGCAGAGTACTCTCGCAATGATATAATTTCTGTTTCTGTTCTTTCACCTTTGATATTCACTCAAATGTTCTCCACTGAACTTCTCCCTTCAGGTTTGTCGTTGTTCTTCAATCATTTCAGTTGTATCCAATTCTTCATGACCTCATTTGGGGTTTTCTTAGCTAAGATACTGGAGCGGTTTGCCATTTCTTTTTCAGCTCATTTTACAGATGAGGAAACTGAGGCAAACAGGGTTAAGTGACTTGCCTAGGGTCACACAGCTAGTAAATGTTTGAGGCCACATTTGAATTCAGGTAAATGAGCCTTCCTGCCTCTAGGTCCAGCATTTTATTCACTGAACAACCTAGCTGCCCCAGGTTTGTAGATTTCTGTAAAGAGACACAGAATGCAGTACTAAACCTTCCTTCTCCCTCCCTCCATACCTTTCCCCCACCCCAATCACATATTCCAAAAACGCTTTCTAGCAGGTCAACTCTTTCTGAACAAGGTACAGCTTTCCATGTCTATTAGGATGTCATGAGTCAGGACTTACACCTACAAGTTAAAATCTTAAAACTACTTCATAGCTGGTACCATGTGGATTAGTGTACCAAGGTCTAAGTCATGTTTCTACTCCCAATCTACAATATATTATCCTGTAAAACAGAGGTGTTGAACACATCGCTTTAGGGCCATGCACATGCAGCCTGCAACAATCTTTACTGCAACCTGAATCAGGCTAAAGTGTAAATGAAAATGCAATAGAACAGAGATGATGTTAATATATGGTTTTCTAAGTAAATATGTGTCAGTAGGTATCCTTATGTATGATTCAAGTGACTCCCTTTTCTATTGGAATTTAACACCACTGTCATAATTACTAGGCACTTCTACTGCTAGCCTTTCTCTGATAGCTGGTTGTTACTGAATAATGGATGTAGAGTCAGGACATCTGGATTCAGATACCAGTTCTGGTCCTTCCTATCTATGTGACCGTGGACAATTTAACCTATCTGGTTCTTGGTTTCTTCACCTGTAAAATGGAATAACACATTGTGTGTACTATATGTCTCATCTGAAGATTTTAATATAAAATGTGGTACATTGTTTGGCAACAAACACAGTAGAAGACAACCTAGTGTAATGGAAAAAATGATAGATTTGGAGTCAGAAGACATGGGTTCAAACCTGGATTTTGCCATGCTAAACCATGGTCAAACCACTTAACCTCTCTGGGTCTCAGTTTCCTCACATGTTAAATGAAGAGTTGGACTGAATTACCATTAAGATTCCTTGCAGCTCTACATCTATATATTTAACATATGTTTTATAAAAAAGTGAAATTCCTATCAGCCCCTTTTTCCATCTAGGGTTTTTATAGTCTGAAATCCAGAACTGGCATGCTTTCATTTCCTTGAAAGGTTAGTTACAGAGTCTTTATGGTATAATATTTCTACCCTTTCTCATATTTAGTGGAGGATTTAAAAAAACATTTTATTGCAGTCAACAAAATAGACTATTATCAGCATATTATTTGTTTAAATAAAAACCATATGCCAGAGTCTAAAGGAATTCTTTCTATTAGTCAGAGCTCTATGGGAACTCCTCCAGAGTTACCTAGAATCAGAAACTAGCCCTTTGTCCTCAGCTTTCTTCTCTTTTCTTCTGTGTTATCTCACTTGGTGATCTCATCAGCTCCTGTGAGTTAAATTTTATGGGATGATTCCCTATATATCCATCCCTAGCTTCTCTCCTGAGCTACAGTACCAATCTATGAATCAATAAGCATTTATTAAGCACCTACTATATGTCTAGCACTGTGCTAAGCCCTGTGGATACAGAAATAACAAAGACAAAAACCAGTCCCTGCTCTCAAGGAGCTCACAGTTAATGGAGGAGCCAACGGGCAAACAACCATGCACAAACAAGCTTTATGCAGGATAAATTGGAAATAACCAGCAAAGGGAAGGCACTAGCATTAAAGGGGAATCAGAAGAGGTTTCTGATGAGAGGTGTTAAACACACTGCTTTAGGGCCATGTACGTGTAGCCTACAACAATCTTTAGTGCAACCTGAATCAGATTAAAGTGTAAGTGAAAATGTAATAGAACAGAGATGATGTTAATATATGGTTTTCTAAGTAAATATGTGCCAGCAGGTATCCTTATGTATAATTCAAGTGACTCCCTTTTCTATTTTCAATTTTAGCTGTGACTTGAAGGCATCCAGGGAAGCCAGGAGGTGCTGATGAGGAGGGAGAGCGTTTCAGAAATGATGGACAGCCAGTGAAAGTACCTGGACTCAGGAGATGGAATGTCTTGTTTGAGGAACAGCAATGCGGTTAGTGTCACTGGATTGCAGAGTACAGGGTGGAGGGCAGAATAGGCATCATAAATTCAATATGTCCAAAACACAACTCTTTACCTTGCCCCTCAAGCCCTTCTTCTGAGTTTCCCTATTACTATTAAGGGCTCTACCATCCCCCTCCCCCACCCCCCCCCACCCCTCACCTAGACTTGAAATTTCTGCATCATCCTCAGCTCTCCACTTTCACTCATACCACATATCCAAGCAGTTGCCAGGATTTTTCGTTTCTACCTTCATGACGATTCATTGGCTGTCCCCCATTCTTGGAGAGCTCTTCCCCTTCTCTTCTGGTCCTTGGCTTTCCTGTAAACAACATGTAAATAACTAGGTATGTACAAGGCATATACAGAGTAATAGCAGAAGACACTAGCAGCTGGGGTACCTAGAAAGACCTCCTGCAGAAAGGGGCATTTGGTAAGGTTCAAAGACAGCTCCAAAAGACTCATGATGGGAAAAGCTACACACATCCAGTGTAAGAATTACAGGGTCTGAATGCAGATGGAGGCAAATTTTTTGCTCTCTCTTTTTTGGTTTTGTCTCTTCGTTCTCATGGATCATTCCATTGATCATAATTCTTCCTTACAACTTGACTACTGTGAAAATAAGTTTAATGTGACGGTATATGTAGAACCTATATCAGATTGCATGCTGTCTTGGGGGGGAGGGAGGGAGAGAGAGGGGGAAAAATTTGGAGCTCAAAAAATTGTGAAACTGAATGTTGTAAACTAAAAATAAAAAATAAATTTAAAACAGAAAAAAAGGAAGGGGCATTTGAGCTGGATTCTGCCCTCTGGGCGTGGCCTCTCCCTACCGATGGTCTTTCCCTCGGGAAAAATTCATTTCTACTTTCTACTTGAGAAGCCTCTGAGTTTTTAATTTTGGGTGAAGTTGCTGTCCCACACACCAGCACTTAGTATAGTGCCCTTCACATACTTAGCACTTAATAAATGCTTATTGATTGATTGGTTAAATTCTGGATGCTTCTTCTCCCAGAGGTGTTAAAGTGATGGTATCTTCAAACCATGTGCAAAGCCATTTGCAACCAGATGACTTTCTATTGGTTTTATGGCTAAAAACAAACAAACAAACAAACAAAAAACACAACCTTCCAGAAAATAATTTGTTCTTTTCGTAAACATTTGTATTTTTTTTTTTTGCTGGGAACTTCTGATTTTCCTTTTTTAGTACCCACTTAATTTTTGGAGAAGGAATTGTCTCTAAGGCCATATCTCCACAAAGCTAAAATAACCAGTCTATTTAGAGCAAAAATTGGTAGTATAAGTTGCTTGGCACCATGTAACCACAGGCCAAAATGCTTTTTGAGAGGGACTAATTCATGACCATCCAGAAACACTTCTTTACCTGGTACAGGAGAGCAAGGCCCAAGGGCTGATGGAAGTCAAGACTTCCACAGTGATTTGTGAAACTTAATAAATAAGACAATTTGGGGGAAATCTTTCTTTTTTCATTCTAAACGTGTTTTCAAATGGTGCTGTGTATGTTTTTGTTTGCTTGTTTTTTACTTTATAATTAAAGCACGGTGAATATTTGGAGGGACAATCCCAAAGTTTTTTCCTTTTGTAAAATGCTGTAGTGATCATTTTTAATTTTATACCCTGGGCCGCTAGGTGGTGCTGTGCATAGGGTGCTAGTGCTGGACCTAGAGTCGGGAAGTTTGTTCTTGTTAGGTTGTTTCAGTCACGTCTGACCCTTTTTCAACCCACTTAGGGTTTTCTTGGCAAAAATACTGGGGCATTTTGCCATTTCCTTCTTCAGTAGATCCATTTTGTCTGGCAATCAGAGGTTAAATGACTTGCCAGGTCTCTGAGACCTGAGTTCAAATCCGCCTTTGGATACTTTCTAACTGTGTGACCCTGGGCAAGTCATTTAACCTCTTTTTATCTCAGTCTCTTCCACTGTAAAATTAGGGGTAACAATAGCACATATGTCCCAGGGTAATTATGAGGTTCAAATGAGCTAATAATTGAAAAACACTTAGCACAGTACCTGGCACATAGTACATACTTGATAAATGTTTATTCCTTTCCTTTCTAGCCACTTCCTAATACCTCCCACCCTCATATAGACCCCTCCTGTGTAACAAAGAAAGGCTATTTAAGTAAAACCAGGTGATAAAGCATATTGAATACTTTACAATTTTCCCAAGGTTTATTTTTTTCTATTTTTAAATCCTGTGATGATTTTAAATTTTATACTCTAGTCACTTCCTAATACCTCCACCCCCATATAGACCCCTTCTAAATAACAAAGAAAGATAGTTAAGTAAAACCAGGTGACTTGGTAAAGGCATCTAACAGCACATGCAACATTCCCAAACCCATGCCACCTCCTCTCTCCTGAGAGGAGAGGAGTGGATTAATTTCATTGCCAGTCTTCTGGAATCACGATAGTTCACTGCCACAGCCATGACTAGGAATTTGTTTGCCCAGTCCAAAAAATAGTAGAGTTGAGGGTGAGGGGGGTGGGGTGGGAACAGTGCAGTAGAGGACAGTGTATGAGAATAGCTGATGGGTTATATTCATGTAGAAGGCAGTCTAGTTGTACCTGCAGAGGCAACAATTTACCTGTCAGAGAATCCAATCCACATCTTCAAGGGATGTAGGGAAGAAGGTGGACCCCAGGAAAAAGATTCTAGGCAACAGGCCAGGGGGCTGGTGAAATGTCAGGCCAATGTCTCTGGCCCACAGGGAGGAAGTGCATCTCTTTGGGAAGAAACTCATTCCTAGAAGGAAACCTGCCCTTCCTCCTCCCAGGAAAAAAGCATGTACTCAGATCTACACAGATAGATATAGGAGACCCAGGTAAAATCCCTAATTGCTCCACCCTAGTTACAGTTCTAGTCATTGAATTTAATCTGATTTGGGGTGTCTTATTATACAGTTATCCCTTCCATATCTTGGGTTTCGATATACCACAGGTCAGTATAAGAAATTATATGGGATTTTGGGGAGTTTTGCCAAAGCCTCAGACAGCATGCAAAGGTGACACAGGAAAAGTTTAGAAACACAGAAATGCATAAAAGATATGTATAGTATGGTATGATATCAACATATTTTATCTTTTAATACTATAATAATTCAGACTTCTCTGGTAGAAAGGGAGGGCCAAAAAATTTTACTTGGATTTTCCAGATCACAGGGACACCAAGCTCTTAACCTGCTGTAATATAAATTAAGATGGGTGTCTTTGATTGAGTCTTATTAGGTGCTAAACCCCAGGCCCAAACCCCTATCTACTAGGTGCTAAGCTTATGTGGGCATGAAACCCTCAAGGTCCTAAGGACAGTTGCTAAGACCAGAGCCAATAGTAGGAGCCTGATTTCTGGTCGAACAGATGATGTTTGATGATGGCTAAAGAGTGCACAAACAAAGAGAACAGAGCTATTTGATTAGGGCTCTCACTCTTGGCGGAGTGCTGATGTGGAGACTCTGGGCAGCTGTAGTTAAGAGCCCTCCAGCTTGTAAACCCCGATGTTTGGACTTTGTTAAACTCTGGTAACTACGCATTGAGATTTGAATCAAACAAGGTCTGTCTGTTGATGTTTGTAATTTGTTTGTATTTTCTCTGAAGTTCAGGGTGCTGCCTTTTTCCCCTGAACTAAGTGAATGATATTTGTATGTTTGATTAAATTGAGATTGTTAACCCCTTAACGCTACTTTCCTTAGTAAAGCAGATCAAAAGAACCTGTGTGGGCAGCTTTCTGTGTGCTGGTTGTTGGTGGGTCTTACACCCCTACAGCAGCTGCTAGCAGATTGTTGTAACACCCCCTCAATGTTGAAGGGATAGCTGTACTTTTTACCTACACTATTGTTCTCACTATCTATATTATCCTATATCACAGGCCTTAGTTAAATTAAATTTTCATCCCCTCACAATCCACCCGAATGCCTTATTGTTTGTCTCAATTGAATATCCTTTAGGAGATCATTTTTATTTTGGAGCACAGTCTTAAAAAATCAATAAATAATACCTGTCCTAGACTCAGTATCATCATGTGGGCACCCAGTGGACAACTGAAGTACTTTTCAGGTAAAGAAGAGGAAAACAAAGTATCATGAATTTTTAGCATCTTATCCCTTACCAAAGCCAGGATTCTTTTCAGGATTCCAACATCTGAGCTTTAAGAAACATCAAGACTTGGAATTGAGCACATATGGAAGGGGCAGCTTTGGGGTAAGATGTTGTATTCCTTTGTCTTGCCTTGGGAGCTCTACACGTGCAGAATCCTAAATTACCCTCCACAAAAGAGGGCTTTGTAGGAAGCACGTGGTATTTCTGCCCAAACCTTGCCTTCTTTTAGAAACCTGATGCCATAAGAGAGGGAATGAAGAGGGCTGGACATCTTCACTTCTTGGTTCAGAAGTTAAGCATATGAGTCTTTCACGGTTTGCTTCTGACTTGATGTGAATAGACCCAGGGAATGGAATTTCATTGAGTGCTGATGAAAGCTGTTGTCTCCCTAAGTATGAGACTTTCGAAGTGTTTCTACATAAGGAAAAGTTGTTCAGTTTTTACAAGTGAAGTGGGCAGTAGACAAGTGGGTAGATGTTAAGTTGTTGTTGTTGTTGGTATAAGTTTGTGTTTGATTATAAAGATAATGAAGTAGAAAATCAACTGTGATATTTTGGATGTTTGGGAAGTATGGAGTCCCTTTCCAACAAATCCCAAGTGGCTAATCCCTTTTAGGAACCCCTTACATATTTGGGATCCAAAGACATCACCCATGTTCCAAAGTCCCTCTGAGTTCATCTGAATAAGGTTTGATCCTGGGCCCTGATCCAAAAAGTACTGAACTCTCTCTCTGGCTTTGACCCCAACCCAAAGTAAAACTTCAGGGAAATCTCTAAAACAGAGCTTAGGAAGGACTTGTGTCTGAGGTTTTCTGATATGTGGGTAACAGGGTCTCAGCTCCCACAAAAATACATAATATGCAATACAGAAATTGGACACTGAACCAATTTCATCACAGAAACTGCATTAAGATGTAAAGGACACAGAGGTGTGTAAGAGCAAATCCAGGAAACATAAATTACTCAAATTGCCCATCAGGCTTATAAGACTCCCCTAGAAGATAAAGATACTTTCCATTGACCAAATACTCCCCATTTACCTCAAACCTGCACCTTCTGAACAGCTTATGCCACTATTTTGGAGAGGTGGCAAGAGCCCAGGTCTCCAGGCCTCTCATGGCAGCATGGCTTTATTCCTCCAGCTTCAGTGTGCTATGCTGTTAGGCAAATCATCTCTGGCTGGGAAGCTAATTGGCTTCTTCCTGGCTCTTGAACTCAAGAACTCAGAACCTTTTATCTAGAATACTGGCTTAGAGGCAACTACTTGGCTGAGTCCCCAGTGTTGCCAATTTGCACCAGTGAGGTCCAAGGGCCAGCAACTTTACCTAGACCCTAGACTTTGCTTAACCATTATGGTTTGTCCAGGGTTTAGAACTGGGGACACGTTACTTTTCTCAGTAGGGGAAGTAGGCTCCCTAATCTCATGTTCATTGGTTCATCACCCCCACTTTGACTACTCTGGGTAAAGTCACTAATTTTGGCTCTAGTCCAAGATTTCCCCAAGACACAGAGAAATGAAAGAGGTAGCTAATGTACAATACGAATTGGCTATAGGAAAGGTCATTTATACCCACACAGAAAATAATGATAAACATAAAAGAATCACAGCAGGTGTGAACAGAAAAATTTAAACAGGATTCAATAACTCATTTGCTCATCAAACCTCTAGACTTGGTCTTTTCTGTGACCTCTGGCTGATGCTGACTCTTCCCCAGGTGCCAGACTACTTTGGCCACTGTTTAGGCACCCCCTATCCTAATGGTGCTAGAGAAGATGCCTCCTTCAAGACCTTTCAGGGCTCACAAGTCAACATTAAAGGAAGGAACCATTAGAGGCAAGGGGCCTGGCTAGTTGACTCCATCCTCCATATAAGTAGTAGCATCCCCCACTGCCATTATGGTAGAGGGCAGAGAAAGGCTCTCCTTTTTCATTCCTTACTAAATTATACCTTATCATGTGGAGGGCTACATCTAAGAGGGTCACTAGCCAGAAGCCTCTTCTTCTACCAGATATGGCAGCCGGTTTCATTAGCTATTCTGCCTCAATAGCAAATTAGAAGGTTCTCAATGTATAATAAGTCTTGAATGGCTGGAAGCACGCTCCCAATTTCCTCATGGTCTTGCATGATGTGGGAGAGGAGGAAAAGGGAGAAAAGGAGAGGGAGCCATTACACTGAACCTTGAGGTAACATCCAAGGTTTGAAGCATCCATTCTCAGGATTGTGAGCTCCAATGTGCTCAGAAAAGAATATAGAAAGACCTCTCCCTCTCAAAAAAAAAAAAACAAAAAAAACCAGCATGCAGAAACTAGAGGTCCAAGAATTTATCTAAGGCTTTTCTAGGAAAGCAGAGCACACACCCATTTTCTACCCCTGGCATTCAAGAAAGTCTTTTTCTCCACACTACTCCTTTTCTTCCACTCCAGCCTGGAAGTCCAAGGAAGAAAACCAAAAAAGGAAAGAGAAGGTTAAAAAACAAAACCAAACAGAAAACTGGTGCTAGTTCACAGATCACCCTTATAGTCCACAGGGAACTTGGTTCCTTTAATCTTTTTTGTGCCACAGAGTCCTTCTCAGAATAGTGTTTTTAAACATATAAAAAATCCATAGGACTACAAGAAAAACCAATTATTTTGAAATATAACCATAAAATATTTTAAAAACAAATTCATGGATCCCAGGTTAAGACTTCTTGCTCTAAACTATCAATGAGCACAAGAATGCTCCAAATCACTAATAAGAGAAATTAAATTTAAAAGAACATTGTGGTTTCACCTTAAACCCTGCAAATTGTTAAAAATAACAGAAGACAGGAATGGTCAGTCTTGGAGAGGTTGTGGGAAGATAGGCACACTGGTGTATTGTTGGTAGAACTTCAGATCATTGCAACCATTTTGAAAAACAATTTGGAATCATTCAAATAAAGTGATTGAAGTGTCCATATCCTTTGACCCAGAGATTCCACAACTGTACTTATGCCCCAAAGAGGCCATTGAGAAGAAACGCCCCACTTACACCAAAATATTTACAGCAGCACTTTTAGTGATAGCAAAGAATTGGAAGCAAAGTAGATGCCTGCTGACTCGGGGAGAGCTAAGCAAATTGTGGTACATGAATGTAAGGGAATATTACTGTGCTGTAAGAAATGATAAATGTGATAAAATCAGAGAAGCATGGAAATATCTATATGAACTGAGGCTGAGTAAAGTAAGCAGAGCCAAGAAAAAATATACACAATGATTACGACAATATAAATAGAAAGAATAAACACACATAAAAAATCAAAAGCAAATCTTACAAAATTATGAAGAACAAGCATGGCTTGAAAGAAGGAATATGAAATGACCCTCTCACCTCACCTTTTGCAGAGGCCCACAAATGTTGCACCTTACTGCATACTATCACACTTATGTGGTTCGTGATCAGTTAGACTGATTATTTACGTCTTTAAAAATCATTATGTGGGATGCCTTTCTGGGAGGATGAGGAGGGATCCTGGGGAAACTATGATGATGTAAAAAAAAGACATCAATAAAATTTTATTTTAAAAAACAGAACCCTTGGTCTATCCTCCTGTGCCTCAGTAATCAAGAGGCAGCCTCAGTCACCAGGATCAAGCAGAGGAGTTCCTTATGTCCTTTTGGCAAGGGGCTAAGGCATACATCTGGCTACATAGACAATATCCATTTCTGATAAAAGTCTATGTTTGTATTATCATGAAACTCATTGGGCTACTCACCAAACTGATGAGGGTATCTCCTAATCATGGGGAGTTAGTGGATAGAGTGCCACGCCTGGAGTCAGGAAGACTCACCTTCCTGAGTTCAAATCTGGCCTCAGATACTTACTAGTTGTGTGACCTGTTTGCCTCAGTTTCCTCATCTGCAAAATGAGCTGGAGAAGGAAATGGTAAATCACTCCAGTATCTTTGCCAAGGAGAACCCCACATGAGGTCACAAAGAATCACAGATGACTGAAAGATGAGTGATCAACAGTCTCTTGATCATACCTCATATTTGTTGTTAATTATCTGAGTGCGTGCTGTTTTCCTCCAGTAAATTGTAATCTCCTTGAAAACAAGTTCTATTTTATTTTTGTCTTCGTACCCACAGAACCTAGTGCAATGTTTGGCACATGGTAGACTCTTAATAAATGCGTATTGAATGAATGAATGAGCGAGTGAAAAACAACCCCATTTCCTTCAGACCCTGGTGCATTTACGATATCATTAAGTAAAGTATCATCAATTGAATTTTGTCCCGAAGATTTTTGACAAGCATTGGTTTACTTGCCAACAATTTTATCCAACAAATATTTATTAATTAACCATTATGTACAAGACCTTGTGCCTTTGACAGGTACTTTAAAAAAAATCACTATTAGGTAAGACCAAGAAAAAATTCCAAGTAGCCCTTTCTTCTTCCAGAAATCTAATCCAGTCCCTAAGTGATACCATCTTATTGATAGCCTTGATAAAACAAAAAGAGTTCTGATACCCAGTGAACTTTTAAAAATGAATTTGTAACAGAACAAATTTCATTAGAACCAGAGATTGTGGACTCTCCTTTGGAGCTGTCACAGGATTTGATTTGACTTTTAATTGTGAGATAATGTTTTTGTGTCCTATGGAGACCAAGAATAAATAAAATACTATGTAGGCATAATCTATTCATTCTTCAGAACTAACCAATTGATTCTGAGGGTCAAATATGCAATTATCTCTCCCTCTAAACTAAAATGTCCAGCCTAGAAGAATACAGGACTGTGAATCAGAAAGTTCTACAAATCTGTGTGGCCTTGGACAATTTGCTTAGCCTCTCTGGGTTTCCATTTCCTCAAGTATAAAATGAATGGGCTGGACCAGAAGATTTCTGGGGTCCCTTCCAACTCTATGGTCTTAGAATTATTTACATCTATATTAATGTTACTTTATTTTACTGGAATACACATTTATTTATTGTTGCCTCTGTTTGAAGCATATTGAGGAAACATAGATATGTCAAGTTAGGACCTGTGATTTCAACAGTATGAAGTTCCCTCCAATGGGGTAAATTATGACTTGTCTATAGTTTATAATCTTGAAGGGCTACCTGAGATTTGCAGAGGGGAAGTGACTTGGCAATGGACACATAGCTAGTAAGAGTCAGAGGCAGGATTTGAACTGAGGTCTCTCTTACTTTTATGATAGAGTGCTGAACTGGGAAGACCTGAATTCTCAAATCTAGCCTCAGAACCTTACTTAGCTGTGTGACCCTGGATAATTCATTGAACCTCCCTCAGTCTCAGTTTCCTCACCTGAAAAATGGGGGTGATGATAGTGTCTACCTGCCAGGGTTGCTGTAAGGATAGAATAGGATATTTTAAAATTTTTGAATAATTATACATTAACATGCATTTTTAAGAATTTTTAGTTCCAATTTTCCCTTTCCCTCCAGGCTCTCCCCCATCCATTGAGAAGGCAAAACATATGATATAGGATAATATTTGTAAAGCACTTTTCAAACCTTAAGTTACTATCTAAATGTTTGTTGTTGTGGATGTTGTTAGGATGCTGTCTAGGCACTGGCAACTCAAAGACAAAGTTGAGATGATCCCTGCCCTCAAGGGGCTTACATTTACCTTCATGATGATATTGAATATTGATATTACCTCCATCCTTCATCCTGATATTGCCTAAATATCACACGGTTGAATCCTGACTCCCTATGTACCCATTATACAGACAGTCTAACCCTATTACCCCCAACAAAATCAGCAGCATCCCAGGACCTCTGTTCCCCCCACCTTCAAAGGCATTCTCATCCACCACAATCTCCCCACAGATGATGGCATGCATTATTTTAATCCACATTCTTGATTGATGCTTTCATCTACTATCACAGATGATTGAGTGTTGCTTTATTAATCGCTTAATCAGTCCTTACTATTAATTTTAGAATTGGCAGTCTTTTAACTTTCCAAACTTCTTACCTCCATATCTCACTCTGCCCTGGACTCTATAGAAATTGACTTTCCCCAATGTTTGTTGAGGTGCTACTCAAATAAATGTTATTTGATCCAAGAATACAACCTTTCGTGCATCGAGTTGGTAAGAAAGATTTGCAAGGAGAGTGGAGAGGAAATGTTGAAAGAGCAACATGTATTATCTGTTAAAATCAAGTCCAGCCATTTGACATTGCTCAGATCCCCAAAGAATGCATTAGTGATTTCAGGAATCATTTTAGAGAATTACAGTAAGCTAACTGTCACATTTGATGTAATCATCATCAAAAGATCACAGTATATGTACAGAAGTTCAAATATTGTCAACAGTTCTACATTTAAAAGGTTTCTGATGTAATTTTACAGCTGGTAAATCAACCCCTGATGACATAGTGAAATAGGACCAGGGTATTAAAGCATTTGAACATAGGTTTTTAATTTGTTAACCAAACATTCATACATTTCCTCAGCCTTTTTTCATGTGCACATTGAAAAAAAACCAAACCAAAAAACAAAAAACTGCCATGACAAAGTATTAGGGTCCTATTTGAAGCTTCAGGCTGATTGCCAATATTCCAAACCCTTGGATTAAGTAATCCAGTAGAAACAAATTTTTAAAAAGAGCAGACAATGGAGAGATTGAACATTCTCGTTACTATTACCAATCATTCTCAATTGAAGCAGTCTGAGGACTTTCACTTTTTATTTTAAAGAAATGTGAATGATCAAAAGGTATTAGATCGGTCCCCTCCCAGCAGTGTTCTGAGCCAAAAGCAAACTCCTGCAGATACTGTAATTCGGAACTTACTGTTGTCTATCAGCTGAGGAGAAGTTTAAAGACCTGTAATGCATTAACTAAATTGTGTGTGTGCAACCAAAACGTGAATCAAAACATCCTTCTAAAGTTTCATCTAAACTTTCAGTAAAATCCTGGAAAGCACTTCCTAGCAAAGAAGACATAAGGAGTATGTAAGAAGCTGGGGGTTTTTTCACTGTAAGCTTTCATGAAAGAATTTCCCTTGCTTTTTTTTTTTTATAAGCACACAGACCACAGAAATAATGTGCTCAAGACAGCTCTAGATGCTCTGGTTATGGAAAGTTCCATTTTCACTTGCCTACATACACCTACATTAGTATTAGAATTTCTTTTTGCTTGGCTCTGAATAACAAGGGTTTTGTTTTTCTTTTATTTTCATCTCACTCATTGAAAAAAATTAAGACTTTTTTTAAAGCAATGTTGCTGTCCAGTCCTGTTGATCTCATTTTTTGGTTGTTTGGGTTTTTTTGGCAAAAATACTGGAGTGGTTTGCCATTTCCAGCTCATTTTACAGATGAGGAAACTGAGGCAAACATGATTAAGTGACTTGCCTAGGGTCACACAGCTAGTAAGTGTCCCAGGCTGGATTTGAATTCAGGTCTTCCTGACTCCAAGCCCTGTACGCTATCCACTGTGTCACCTACCTGCCCACTTTAGAAGTAATACTTATTTCTTTGCCACCACAAAGAAAGCTGCTATAAATAGAGATGCCTGTCAATTGGGGAATGGCTGAACAAGTTGTACTATATGATTCTACTGGAATATTACTGTGCTATAAGAAATGATGAGCTCAATGACCTTAGAAAGACATGGAAAGCCTTGAATAAAATAATGAAGAGTGGAATGAACAGAAAAGAGAACATTGTATATAGTAACAACAATATTATTTTAAGAACAACTTTGAGTGAATAAATTATTTTGACTATTATAAATATCCAAATTAGCTACAAAGGACAAAGGACACTATCTGTATGCAGAGAAAGAACTGATAAATAGAAGTATGTATAGAATGATTTTACCTATATATACATATTTGTGTCTAAGGATAGCCATCTCTAGGACAGGGTGGGGAGAGTTTGGGAAGGGAAGAAAAAAGAGATATTTATTATATGCTTTACATATACATTTATTACTTTATTATATAGTTAAAAGGAATAGCAAGTTATACATAATAGATTTGCAGTTTCATATATAATCTTTTTTTCTATTCTACTATGTTATGAAAATACTTGTTTTATCGCATAAATTAAAAATAAAATAAATAAAAATATAAAAAGTAGTACCCACACCTAATTTTATGAAGATTTTCCTCCAATAAATCAACAAGCATTTATTAAGCATCTGTTATATTCTAGATGCTCTATTAAGCACAGGGAGGGATAAATATAAGAGATGAGTTCACAGATAAAAGACAAATACAAAATGGTGATGGGGTTGAGGGGAATAGAAGATAAGCAGGAAAGCCCTCTTGAAGCAGATGGTACTTGAACTGAGCTGTGAAGGGGCCGGGGTTTCCAAGAGGGAGAAATGAGAAAGCATTTCAGTCATGAGGCATGGTTTTGCAAAGACCCAGAAACAAGAATTGAAGTGTCATTTCAGGGGAAGGGCAGATAGATCACTTTCTCTGGAACACAGTATGTGGAAAGGGGAGTAATCATCCTAGCAAGGTAGACGGGAGTTTTATTGGTTGGACCAAACGAGGCATTTACATTTTATTTGAGGGGCAATAGAGAACTCCTAAAGCTTCTTGCGCGCAGGATGGTTATGGTCAGATCTGTCTGGGCATTAGAAAAGAAGCTAATATAAAGAATCTCATTTGCCCTCAAAACATCTTTCAAAAGTGCAAAAAGCACCATTATTATGTGACCATTATCTAAGGGATGGAAGGAACTGAGCTGCAGAGAAATGGTGATTTGTGTGCAGTCCCACCACTAGTCAGTGATGAAACTAGGTTAGTACCCAGGTCTCCTGACTTGCAGATCATGACTTTTTCTCTTTAAAAATTTAAAAAGGTGATATACTCAATGGTCAAATCAGGAAATTTTGGTTTGTTATATTCGCCTAATATTCACCTGGAGCCCTAATGTCCAGTTGCATTTTTCCAACTGCCTCCTGGGCATAACCATCTCAATGTTTTACCATCACTACAAATTCAACATATCCAAAAAAAGCCCTTCTTCTCTGAAAAATCTCATGCTTCCCATCCTGGAAGCTAGGTAGTATAATGGGTCAAGCACAGGACTAAGAATCAGGAGGACCAACCAGAGCTCAAAACCTATCTTAGGCACTTATTAGATGTGTGGTCCTGGGCAAGGCATTTAAAATCTCTCGGTTTTAGTTTCCTCATCTGTAAAATGGGGATAATATTAGCAATGAGTTTACAGGGTATTTTGCAAAATTTAAAGCACTATAGAAATGTCAGCTACTATTATTCTCCAATTCTTGGATTTTTAAATTTGAATGTTTAATTATAAGTTAAAATTAGACAGCAATAAAACCAACGAAAATTGCTTAATGTCTATTTACATTTAAATTCATTTCAATGCATAAAGTATCAATTCTAATTGTTTAATCACCAATCCCTCTTGACACTTATCACGACTCTGTCCATTATTTATTCTTATTCACTTGACCTCTTACATCATCAGAGTTCAAGTGTACTCCACAGTTCTCGTCTTGCTTGTTTCATTTGGCATTTTTTGCAAAGATCTTTCCCATTTGGTTTGTATTCCTCATACTAGTCTTTCTTGATTTCATTAAAGTATTCCATTAAATTAATGTAACACGGTTTAGTTAATCATTGTCTTATTGCTAGATATTTTGGTTGTTTCTAGGTTTGGGGCTTTCCTTTCTGTTACATATAATTTGGCTCTGAGAATCTTCAAACAGATTAATGCTTGTGAGGGAAAGGAAGAGTGAAAAACAACACTTTCGGGTTCTTTTGGGGGGGGGGTATGGCAAAGCCATTTTATTTTATTTTATTAATTTATTTAATATTTTTAGTTTTCAGCATTGATTTTCAGAAGAGTTTGAATTACAAATTTTCTCCCCATTTCTACCCTCCCCCCCAACTCCAAGATGGCATATATTCTGATTGCCCCATTTCACAGTCAGCCCTCCCTTCTGTTACCCCACTCCACCCCAACCCCCTTTCCCTTACTGTCTTGTAGGGCAAGATAGATTTCTATGTGCCATCACCTGTATATCTTATTTCCTAGTTGCATGCAAAAACTTTTTTTTGAACATCTGCTTTTAAAACTTTGAGTTCCAAATTCTCTCCCCTCTTCCTTCCCCAGCAACCACCCACCCTCCCTAAGAAGGCAAGCAATTCAACATAGGCCACATGTACATCATTATGTAAAACACTTCCACAATACTCATGTTGTGAAAGACTTTTTGTGAAAGGTTTTGCTCCTTCCTAATTCATCCCCCTTTATTGAATTTTCTCCTTTGACCCTGTCCCTTTTCAAAAGTGTTTGTTTTTGATTACCTCCTCCCGCTATCTGCCCTCCCTTCTATTGTCCCCCCTTTTTATCTCCTTCCTCCTTCTTTCCTGTGGGGTAAGATACCCAGTTGAGTGTGTATGTTATTTCCTCCTCAGGTCTAATCTGATGAGAGCAAGATTCACTTGTTCCCCCTCACTTGCCCCCTCTTCCCTTCCAACAGAACTGCATTTTCTTGCCACTTTTATGTGAGATAATTTACCCCATTCTATCTCTCCCTTTCTCCCTCTCTCAATATATTCTTCTCTCATCCCTTAATTTGATTTTATTATTTTACATATCATCCCTTCATATTCAACTCACCCTGTGCCCTCTCTCTCTCTCTCTCTCTCTCTCTCTCTCTGTGTGTGTGTGTGTGTGTGTGTGTGTGTGTGTGTGTGTGTGTATGTATTCCCTTCAGCTACCCTAATACTGAGGTCTCATGAATTATACACATCATCTTTCCATGTAGGAATGTAAACAAAACAGTTCCACTTTGGTAAGTCCCTTATGATTTCTCTTTCTTGTTTACCTTTTCATGCTTCTCTTGATTCTTGTGTTTGAAAGTCAAATTTTCTATTCAGCTCTGGTCTTTTCGCTGAGAAAGTTGAAAGTCCTCTATTTTATTGAAAATCCATATTTTGCCTTGAAGCATGATACTCAGTTTTGCTGGGTAGGTGATTCTTTGTTTTAATCCTAGCTCCATTGACCTCTGGAATGTCATATTCCAAGCCCTTTTATCCCTTAATGTAGTAGCTGCTAGATTTTGTGTTATTCTGATTGTGTTTCCACAATACTCAAATTGTTTCTTTCTGGCTGCTTACAATATTTTCTCCTTGACCTTGGAGCTCTGGAATTTGGCAACAATATTCCTAGGAGTTTTCTTTTGGGCATTTTTTTCAGGAGGCGATCTGTGGATTCTTTCAATTTCTATTTTACCCTCTGGCTCTAGAATCTCAGGGCAGTTCTCCTCGATAATTTCTTGAAAGATGATATCTAGGCTCTGTTTTTGATCATGGCTTTCAGGTAGTCCAATAATTTTTAAATTATTTCTCCTGGATCTATTTTCCAGGTCAGTGGTTTTTCTAATGAGATATTTCACGTTGTCTTCCATTTTTTCATTCCTTTGTTTCTGTTTTAGAATATCTTGATTTCTCATAAAGTCACTAGCTTCCACTTGCTCCAATCTAATTTTTAAGGTAGTATTTTCTTCAGTGGTCTTTTGAACCTCCTTTCCATTTGGCTAATTCTGCCTTTCAAGGCATTCTTCTCCTCATTGGCTTTTTGGAGCTCTTTTGCCATTTGAGTTAGTCTATTTTTTAAGGTATTATTTTCTTCAGTATTTTTTTGGGTCTCCTTTAGCAAGTCATTGACTTGTTTTTCATGGTTTTCTTGCATCACTCTCATTTCTCTTCCCTATTTTTCCTCTACTTCTCTAACTTGCTTTTCCAACTTCTTTTTGAGTTCTTCCATGGCCTGAGACCAGTTCATGTTTTTCTTGGAGGCTTTTGATGTAGGCTCTTTGACTTTGTTGACATCTTCTGACTGTATGTTTTGGTCCTCTTTGTCACCAAAGAAAGATTCCAAAGTCTGAGTCTGAATCTGAGTCCGTTTTCACTGCCTGGCCATGTTCCCAGCCAACTACTTGACACTTGAATTTTTTGTCAGGGTATGAGTACTTGTAGAGTAGAGTACTTTGTCCCAAGCTTGAGGGGCTGCATTGTTGTTTTCAGAGCTATTTCTGTACAGCCAGCTCTGCCACACCAGCGCTCCTCCTCCCCCAAGAACCGCCAACCCGGACAGTGACTCAGATCTGAGCAAGCTCTGCACTCCTGCTCTGATCCACCACTTAATTCCTCCCACCAGGTGGGCCTGGGGCAGGAAGCACCTGCAGCTGTAGTTCTGTAGCTGCACCTCCTCGGCTGCCCCCAGGGTGGTGGCTGAACCTTGAACTCCTTTCACTCTGTCCCCCGCAGTTTTTCCCACCAACCTTCTCTGTTGTCTTTGGCGTTTGTGGGTTGAGAAGTCTGGTAACTGCCACAGCTCACTGATTCAGGGCGCTAGGACCTGTTCTGCCTGGCTCCCGGTCTGGTTGGTCCAGGCGCAGCCCAAGCTGGGCTCTGCTCCGCTCTGTCCCCAGCTCCATGCAATAGACCTTACCCAGTGACCATCCAGGCTGTCCTGGGCTGGAGCCCTGCTTCCCTCTGCTATTCCGTGGATTCTGCAGTTCTGGAATTTGTTCAGAGCCATTTTTATAGGTGTTTGGAGGGTCCTGGGGGAGAGCCCTAGGCAAGTCCCTGCTTTCCAGCTGCCATCTTGGCTCTGCCCCTCCAACACTTTTGGGTTCTAATACAAATAACAGAATTTATGAGGTAGCTTAGTTTTTCCTTTTCTACTAATGGTACCACCCAGGGGTCTACCAGAGTCAGTCCCTACTACAAGAGCAGATTTATACAATTTCAATATAAGTATTTACAACTTGGAAATTGGCAAATACTACATAAAAATCAAGGCTTGGTTTCTCATTTTGTCGATTGCTTAAGAAAACAATGGAGAAAATGTTAATAATTTGTATTAAACTTAATTTAATGTCATGGGCTTTTGTTTTTTCTCAGAGAGCTGGTTGTTAAACATTTACCAGCACATCTCTGGCATGACCAATCTTCCAATTACCCAGGTTCAAAACCTAAGAATCATCTTGTACTCTGCCTTCTCCCTTGCTCCCCCCACCCTCCACCATAACCTTTTGCCAAGTCCCACTGATTCTACCTCCATAGTATCTCTTGCAAATCAGAGCACTATCACCCTAATCTAAATTAATTTGTCATTATTATCTACACCTAGGATGGAGTGCCAGGCCTTGGAGTCAGGAAGACCTGAGTTCAAATCTGGTCTTAGATACTTACTAGCTGTGTGACCCTGGGCAAGTTCCTTAACCCTGTTTGCCTCAGTTTCCACATCTATAAAATGAGCTGAAGAAGGAAATGGCAAACCACTTCAGTATCTCTGCCAAGAAAACCCCAAATGGGGCCATGAAGAATCAGACACAACTGAAATGACTCAACAACAACAAAAGGCCATAGGCACTGGAGAAGAGAGATAAAAAGGACAACTTATACTTTACAGTGTACCCACTCTGGAGGTGTCTTCACTGCTCCCTTGCTTCTCAGTTTTGCCTTTGGGCTTTCTATGGCTTCAACTGTTGAAAAGACAAAGTGCTGTCTTTTGTTTCACTTCCAGGTCTACGCCGTAGAGATTTTTGACATTAAAATTAGCAGAGAGGTAAGCAATAGAGCCAGCTAATGAAAACATTATTTCCAGCCAGCAAGTATGTATTAAATGCCGATCATGGGTAAGCTTTCACAAGGTATGTACTTATGTGCCAGGGACAGAAAGAAAGAAAAAATGGAATAGTCTCTGACTTCAAGGAGTTTTGGTTTTATAAGTGTTTGCTGATGACTTCTGTTTCTTTCATCGTAGTTATCCCAAGCATTCTTCTCCCTTCTCTTCCCAGAGAACCATCTTGTATAACAAACAGTATTTTTTTAGAGAGGAAAAAAAAAATCAGCGTAACTGAAAAAGTCTGAAACATTAAAAAGTATAACATTGAAAGAGTCTGAAAACCTGTGCAATGTGTAACACCTATGGGCCTCTGGTCTCCGTGAAGTAGGTGGTTGGGAATGTCTCTCTTCACTCAAGTCCTACTTGATCTTTATGACTTTGTTACATTTAATTTTAATTTTTGGTGTGTGGTTATTCTTTCTATTTACATTATTGTAGTTAGTGTGTGTGTGTGTGTGTATTTGGCTCTACTTTCTTACCCTGACATTTGTTCATAAAGATCTTTCCATGCTTCTCTATATTTCTCACACACATCATTTCTCCCAGCACAGTAACATTCCGTTACATTCATGTGCCACAATTTGTTTAGCCATTCCCTAATTGATGGACATGTACATTGTTTCCAATTCTTTTTTGATATATTTGAGGACTTCTTATCCTTGGTTTCTTTGGGGTATAAGCTCAGTAATGGAGACCCTAGTTCAAAGAATATGGACATTTTAATCACTTTATTTGCATAATTCCAAATTGCATTCCAAAATGATTGTACCATTTAACAGCTCCACCAACAATGCTTTAGTGTGCCTATCATAGCACAATTCCTCTAACATTGAATGTGGCCATATTTTTTTGCCATTTTGCAAACTCTAAGGAAAACAGAGTTTTGTTTCATTTCTCTTATTAATGATTTATAGCATTCTTTCATGTGGTTCTAAATACTTGCTAATTCTTTTTTTGACAACTAGTTGTTCAAATCCTTTGACCACTTATCTATTGGGGAATGGCTATTAGTCTATTATAAATTTATTGTTTATATATCTTGGATACCAAACACGTATTAAAGAAAAGGAACTTAATCCTACCGGTATTTTCTACCCAATATCCCTCTTTCAAATAGGAGTAATTATTGAGTCTATGCAGTTCTGGATCCTGACTGCCTCTCTTCCTTCATCCTCACCCCACCCCTCGACCCCCAGCTTGGCTGCTGGCATTCAAGGCATGGCCGTGCTCCTACTTTCTGCAAAGGCTGACCAAATATATACATACCACTGAAGAGTCATGCAGCTATGTATTTAGATAGATAGACAGACAGACAAACAGACCACCCACACACACAACTTTAATATAAAATTCAATACAAAGTAATTCCAAGGGGAAGAAAATAACAACTGGAGGCTTCAGGAAAGGTCATTTGTAGGAGCAGGTACCTGAGCTGGGCCTTGAAGACAGGTAATGATTTCAAGAAGCAGAAGTGAGGAAGGAAAATATTCTAGGCATGGGGAACAACCTATGCACATACATGGAGGTGGGAAATGGATCAAGAGCTGATCTTAGTGTTTAGGAAGATGGGACATCCTGTCTGTGTGACCTGGTAAAGCCTTCTTAACTCATCAATGGCCGTGACCACATGATGGTGAGTTGTATAGGAGATAACAATCTGCATTGGTGGATGAAGTTCTTCACTGGGAATTCACTACACTGACTAAATTGCAGGGGTGTGTGTGTATGGCAGGGGTGGTGGGGGGTGGTCAGGAGATTCCAAACTGATTGATTTCCTCTTCCAAGCCCTGTTAATGAAATTATAGGAGAAAGTAACAGATACAATAAGGTGCTAATATGTTAAACTCAGTGAAAAAATGTGCCCATATTGTTACCCCTTTATGAAGTGTAAAAATGTTCTTCCTTGAACACTGTACACAACCACAGATATATGGATTCTGTGAGGACCAACCCTGACAGACTTCACTCTTCTCAGCAACACAAGGTGCAGGCACAACTCCAAAGGACTCACGATGGAGAATGCTATCTGCATCCAGAGAAAGAACTATGAAGTTTGAATACAGACTGAGGCACACTTCATGCTCGCCTTTTTCTCTTTTGTTTTTGTTTTTGGGTTGTTGTTTTTTTTTGTTGTTGTTTTGGTTATGTTTCTTCTTTCTCATGACTCATTCCATTGGTCATAATTCTTCCCCACAACTTGACTAGTGTCTAAATTAATGCAATGTGAAGTTATTCGTGGTAGTTATATGAGATTCCATGCCATCTTGGGGAGGGAGGGGGGAGGGAGGGGAGAAAATCTGGAGCTCAAAATTATGTAGAATTGTCTGTTGTAAACTAAGATAAAAATAAATATTAAAAAAATGTTCTTCCTTGATAGAATTAGAGGAATAGCTTGCCATTGGCTGGCTAAAGATCAACCAGACATTGGATGGTTTTTTAAAAAGTTAACTTGCCAGCCCTGGTTATAGTAGAGGTAGAGGGTGTTCCTAAAGTCTGGACACATGGGCAAAAATACATATTTTCAAGAAATGAAATGAAGGAAATTTTCAACAACATTTTATTTAATTGAAATATTAACAAATAACATCTTCAATATGATTTACATCATTTGTGATACAAAAGATGATGTGCTTTGCAAGATTCACATGAACTCGATGCAATAACTCCACATTGCCATCAATTTTCCTATGTTTCCAGACTTTAGGGACACCCTGTAGCATGATCACTGGCAACAGAGAAGGAAGGAAGAACTCAGCTCTTGAGAGGAGATCACTCTATAAGAAGGTTGGGTACAATGTACTTCCCATCCCTGTTACCAGCCAAATACACTCAAAACTCAGGAGTGCAAGTCTTGCAATGGAGCCAATTTGTCATTACAGGTGAGTCAAGAAGTGGCTCCAATGGGTCTAACCCAGGCTGAAGAAAAAGAGCCAATCATAGATTGGAGGGAGAATTAGCCTTTGCCGTTAGGGTCCTAGATTCTGAGATGCCAAGGCCATGGAATCCAAGCTGAACCACTTATTTAACAGACTCTGTGCCTAGAGGGGAGCAGCATGAGGCTGCCTCAAGAAGAGAAAGGAGTCAGGGTTCTACAGTGCTGCAGGCAAGAGTTACCTTGGGCACACTGCCTGTTTTCCCAACTATAAGTTGGGATAATAATAGCACCTACCTCAAAGGGTTATTATAATAATCAAATGAGATAATGTTTGTTAAAAGGGCTTAGCTCAGTGCTTGGCATATAGCAGATGCTATAAAAACGCCTGTTCCCTTCCTTTGCCTTCCCTTGCCCCTTCCCTTTGTGACACTGGAGCTGTTACAGAGATACTTACTCAAGGCATAATAACGGATATACAAACATACTACCCCCAACACATGGGAGACATAATGCCCCTCCTCTTCTTGCACCTCAGTCTCTGGGGAGGGAAAGGGGATTAGGTTCATAGTTTAGCTTGGTTCCCATAGAGCACAGTCCTAGCCCAAGCCCAACCTTTCCCTCCCTACCACTCTGAGCTTGAGTCCTAGGCACCCTGGCTCCTGAGGGCTTTCATACCAGCCTGCCTGCTGCACCACCCCACCTGCAATCCTGGCTCCAAGGTCACCATAGCTTAAACTCCAGTCCTGTGAGGATTACCTCAGGCACCTGAAACTGAGGACAAACAACACCGAATAGAAACAAGTACTCTCCTCCATTTCTAAGAGCTGGGGGTAAAAGAAAGACAAGCAGAGGAGGGCACAGTCCCTACCCTTCTCACCAATTCAATTCATTGCTTCTCCAATGGGCACAGCAGAAAGAATGGAATAACAGTGGAATAAATAAATAAAATGCAAATATAATAAAATAATTAATGTAAATATTTACATATAATAAAATAAAATAATAAAAATTTAAAAATATATAAATAAGTAAAAATGGAATTAAAAAAAAAGTAAGAAAGATCTCCCAGCTCAGTCTCAGCAACATCAAGAAGCAGGTGACCAATCAAAGGAGGCAGGTGGTCCCCTATCGCCTATCTGATAGGGGACACAGTGGACTCCATGCTAAGCAAACTGAGCATGCTCAAAGGTCCTTCAGGGCTAGGTTACACATGTATGTGTGCCTCACCATCAGCATATGTGGTACTACAATGTATATGCCCATTCTTTTCGTGGATGCTACACATGCTCATGAGAGAATGTGCCCCAAGTTTATGGGGGGAGATTTATAGCTACTAGTTTTGTTATGCTGACTTAGTAAATGCCTTTACTTTGAGTATACTGTGACTAATGACTGATTATTAAAGGTAGGAACAAGAAAACTTACTGTTTTAGGAGTGTGGACTTATGGTATATTTTTGAATAGGAAATAGTAGTAATTGCAATAACCTAAAAAATATGAGTTGGGGGGAAGAGTGGAAATTGGTAGCTCCAGTGGAGGTAATATATGTAATATAATATAGCATTACATTATATCATATCTATATGATATAAATTTTATATAACAAGCAATATACACATAAATTACAACCTATAATATAGTATTTTGTATTATATTATATGCATGCATAAATATATATAATAATGTGTATATACATGCATAATTATATACGTGTATATATATATATCTATATATATATCAGTAACCTCTTAATTCTCTAGAAAATTAAAACCATGAGTTGCAAAGGTGCCAACCTGCATTGATAGAGGGAATTTCCTCACCAAGGCAATCCCCTGTAACAGTGAAATCATGAAATTACAGGTCCAGTCCCTACCTACCTATCTATTCATCCTTCCATCTATCTAATGATTATGGTCAGAACTTACAGCTGACTCATCTGTCACACATCTGGGTTATGGTTCGCCCCAGTATAGCCGGGAGCCCAGTATTGGAAAAGAAAGCATGGTACCTTTCAACGCCTCGTCCTTTATGAATGAGGAGCATTGGAATGAATATGGCTCTCCTCTTTTTTTTCCTTCTAGAGCCTTAGTTCCATCACCGGTCTTTGGTTTCTGGTAGAAGCCAAAAGGAAAGATGTAAAGGCCCCTCTTGTTTGCCGCTTTCCCTGATGGTCAGTGGAGGAATACTGACAGTACTTGAAAGTCTGTTTCAGTGGCCCTAGGAGTTAAACGATCGCCATAAAACAATACTGTGTCAGTGTATCATTCACATATCCCCACCTCTTTAGGGTAGTTAGCATTCTTAACCTAAAAACAAAAGTTTCTTCCTTCTCCCACTGAATAAAAAATTCTAAACGTTTAGGACAGATTTCTGCTAAACAGGTGAATTCCTTATAATAGAATGCTTCCTTTTTCTTAGTTTTAGCTTTACATATAAGAATCTAAAACAAGACCTTAAGAGGTCTTAGTATAATTCCAGAATTTTTTATTATGCCATTATATTGCAAAAGAGGGCTTGGCACCCCAAACTGTACTATTTTCAGCAGGCTTCCCAAATCAATGACCACAGGAAAACAGCATAAGGAGGCACTTTTAGAAACTTGGGTAAGGAATTGTAATTGAAAAAGCTACCTTATGTTGTAGGGGTTTTTTTTTTCTGTCCGATTTACCCAAAAAATCTGACTTGTTTCAGTTCCTTAAATCATTCCTTCCTTCTACCCAAGAGAAATTATGTATTTGTTTTTTGCTTTTTTAATCAATAAAAAGAAGAGAGAATCCAGTGTTTGTGTGACCAGTTATTAGAGGCATGGTTATGGTCCCCATTTATTGTCTTCTGAAACTATTGAACCTTGTCCCTAATTCCCCAAGAGGTACATATGGTCCTGTGAAGTTTTCATTTACATCCTTCTTTTGTGAAGTTTCTACTTCTGGATGTCTCAGCCTTTCCCCCATCACCCCTCACCTTTAAGTGTCTACACCATTTTTTGCTAAAAAGTCAATGGAGTTTTCACTACCTTAGCTCTCTGCATCCCCTTTATCTTGATGGCTTCTCACTCTCCTCTTTTATAGCTACACATTTATCCGGGGCTTCCCAGAAAGGTTCCATGCTAAGCTATTGGCTTGTCTAGATGTTTAACTCACTCCCCCCTCCCTCCTTCCTCCCAAATGCCTGAGAATCTTCTGGGAAAGGATCTAACTCCCTTACCCCTCCACCACCCACACCCTCCTCCTTTTTTATGAACAGGACCCTTTAGATTTGTTTTAGCTTTTCTTCTCAATCAGAAGCACTGCTAGCAGGGTGAGCCCCTTGTCTGGTATCCAATGATCAGGGCTAAATCCCATCCTTACTGGTATTTGCTCCTTGGAGGTGAAAAAATAAATGTTTTATAAAGCTCAAATTGGCCTTATCAAACAAAACATCTGCTAGATCTGTGAGTGACTGGTGACAGCAGGAGACATCAGTGCTGGCCTCACCAATAGAAGTCACTGCAGTTAATGGAGGCTATTATGGGAGAATTCTGGCAAGAAGTTTTTTTTTTCCTCCCCCCTCCAGACAGCTAAAAAAATTTTAAAGAAAAATGTATTCAGTTGCTAGGGCAACTGTGGTTTCAAAACTACTGTAACAAAAGCCAGATATCACATATCAAACTACCAAGTTGTTAATTTGACTGGTATTTTAAAGTAACTACTCTAAAGAGATGTTTTCTCTTTATCTAGTTCTACTTATAAGGCAGGGGAAAGGGGAGAGCAGAAAGAAGAAGGGGGAGAGAGGAAGGGGAAAGAAATCATAGGGACTGATTTTTCCCTCCTCAGGCATTTCCATATTCTTGGGCGAGGGGAGGGTCTTGGTTAACTGCTTGTTGGAAATAATAATAATAATTGACATTTATATCTACCTTAATATTTATAAAGCAGCTAGGTGGCAGAGTGGATAAAGCCCCCAGGGCCTGGTGGCAGGAAGACTCATCTTCCTGAGTTCAAATCTATCTTCAGACACTTACTAGCTGTGTGACCCTAGGCAAGTCACTTAATCTTGTTTGCCTCAGTTCATCTGTTAAATGAGCTGGAGAAGAAAATGGCAAACCACTCCAATATCTTTGCCAAGAAAACCCCAAATGGGTTCCCACATGAAGAAAACTTACATGTATTAATTTATATGAGCTGCTCACCGCAACCCAGTAAAGCAGGTGCTACATACATTATGATACTATTTTGCAGATAAGGAAACTGAGTTCATTGATTTTCCATGGCCACCTAACTAGTAAGTGTCAAATAGAAGTTCTTGATTGTGATCAGAGGAAAGGTATATTTGCATGTAGAAATTATTTGCTAATATTCACAATCTAATAAAAATCCCATTTCTATTTCTACTTCCCTATTTTCTACCTCCTACTTCCTCCAATCTTATTGAGGATGGTGAGAACAGAGAAGTTTTCTATGGGTACCTGGTAAATATCTGATCCAGGTGTGGGAAACCTCTGGCCTCTAGGTCATATGTGGTCCTCTAGGTCCTTGGGTTCCAAACTTCACAGAAAAAAATCTCCTTAATAAAAGAATTTATTCCGTAAAACTTGGACTCAGTCCAAAGGCTGAGTTTGAGGACCTAGAGGGCCACATTAGCCTGGAGACCAAAGGCTCCCCCCACCCTGATCTAGTCATTTAAGTTCATCTTGCTAGAGGCTAGTTTACCATTACTTGCTTCACTTAAAAGACAGAAAAGACAAAAAAGGGAAAGATCCAATATGGTTCACCAGGAAAGGAACAGGTATAGTGGTAGTCGGATTACTGAGATTGTAAATTGGATCGGTAATTTTACTATGAAATTTTTCCAAACCCTAGTAGTGCCAGAGCTTTGAATTCATTCTCAACCAACTGAAGTTCACTAGTCCCACCTTGAATTTCCTACCCACACCTTAAAACAGTCTGGAGCCTCAGTTTTTGGTCTTGTGGATGAGACACTGTAGGAGGAAGTGATACAGCTGGAATTATTCAATGAGGCATTGTCTAGCCTTTGGAAAGAGACCCTTCCAAGAGCTAGAAAATGGCCTAGAGTGGAAGAAATTTTGCCTTTCTTGTCTCTGCTTTATTTTAGAAGTATTTTCAAAACAACAAATGACAACTCCTCGTATACCAGATGGATTATGTTTAGCCAGCCCTCTGGAACAGAAAAAGTTTTAGCAAGTTTGTCCATCTCAGCCTTGGAGATGCAGTAGTGAGAACTTAACTGGTTTGAATATTGAGTAAGAAGAATAGCAAGCCCAGGGGCTTAAAGGGTAGAGAGAAATAGATTTTTGGAATTTCACAGACATTTGTATTTCATTTCCCTGTTTTAAAAAATGTTATTTTGACGTTTTGAGGAAAGGAGAAGGAAAGAGAGAATGAGAGAGAGAGAGAGACAGAGACAGAGACAGAGACAGAGAGAGACAGAGAGAGTTTATATGAGAACTGCTGTAGTTTAATTGCCAAAAGAAAAAAAAAAGAAAGAAAAAGAAAACCAGCTAGTCGCTACGCAATACCATGGGCCTTGATTCAGGTTCAAGCTCTAATTTAGTACAGAGGTTGAGCTGACACCCTAAACTTGAAAAGGGAGCTTACTTTAGAATCCTGATGATTGAAAGCGGGACGGATTAACCACACGGGTGTCGGATTACAACCTTGTTATTGGCTGTTTACATAGGACAACTCTGAGAGGGGAAAGGCGGGGCTGGAGTTTGAGAAGAAGTACCCTAGGCAGATAGATGGAGTGGGAGGGTGACGGGAAGAGAAAAAAGGATGTGTGCACATAAACGTTTACATGTATGTATACGAATGCCTATATATGCGCGCGCGTGTACACACACACACACACACACACACACACACACACCCCATATTGAAAAGTTCAGCGCTACAAACAGGAGATGCCCTGGGTTCCGAACGCCTCCCTGGGCGTGCCAGAACTGGGTAGGAAACGACGAGTCATCCCGGAGCTGAATGGGAAATTCCTCTATTAAGCATTTCCCTGCGGGAAACTCTGTGACCCAGCGGGCCCCCAAACCAAAGACCACTTAGCTAGGGGATTTGCTAAAAGGAGCCAATGCCGTCTAATTCTGCCTTTCGTTCCAAGGTAGGCTCACCTACTTCGCTGGAGCTCACTCTTCTCCCTTCTCCATTCTGGGCCTCATTGAAATCTGCTTTTGCAAAGTCCAGTAGTGTTAGAATTGGAATTGGAAAACAATAAAAGAAGGGAAGGAGAGGAATCCCGTCCGGCAAATGCCCCCGAGAAACCGTGGAAAAGACTGACTTCCCCAGCAGTGGACCCCACTGGAGTTTTCGGAGGGTTACGGAAAAAGAGACAATGTAGAAAGACTTGTCTGAATGTAAATGTTTTTGATCCTGCATCTGATCAACATTCTCTGACTCCTTGCACCTCCCAAAGCCAGAACTGCCCCGGATCCTCCCCTAGGGGTTAGACCAGAACTGAAACCCACTTTTCGTACCACCTTCCGCAACAGGCAGGGAGGAAGGAGCGAGGAGCAGGCGGGGTACAAGATGTAGCGCCATGGAGAGTCAGGGAGGTGGGAGGGAGAGAAGGGGCTCGAGCGCTGATCTTCTAATCACGCAGCTGGTCTTTTCCAGGGCCAGCCTTGATGGGGTCCCTGGGCCAGCCTTGATGCAGTCCCTGGGCCGTTCGCTGCCCTTCTGCAAAGAGCCTTTGGCTGGGCAAGCCGGCTTGAGACCGCAGTCCATCTATTCTCTCTGGAGGACTGGTAGATCCTTGGCTCCCTTCGAGAATGGGGATTTCATTCCCGCCCCAACCCCCGTTTCTCTTTTTGCAATGAAAAAAGAGCGAATTCAGTCGAAGTGAATATGCCCAGTCCTCTGTAATTATACACACATTGAACTCTTTACAGTTGACTTAAGTTACTTGGCGCTGCTATTGGTGTGGCCCTGCGTATTGATTAAACGCAGCATCTATTTACCTAAACAATAAATGTGGAGATTAGTAAAAGTTCACTTGATCACAATAATGGGATTGACAATTAAAGGGCAATGCATGCCAGATGTAATGGAGGAGCCCGTGGCAGCAGCGTTTGCGGAAAGAGGAGCACTGGCTGGGGGCTTGACAACTGAGCAGCAGCAGCAGATGCTGTAAGTGACACGGAAGTAGGGAGGGGGCCAGAGACACTGGGAGGGAGGCAGTTGTGAGGGTTTCTGAAGGAATTGTCTGGGATTGTCATTCTCTTTTACCTCAAGCGGGCCTTCTGCAAGAACCAGAAAAGCTCCATGGAGAGAGTGTGGGCTTACTCCACCCTTTGGAGAGAAAGGGACTAATAACTAGCTAGAAAGGGAGTGGGAGATGTATGTGTGTCTGAAGACATGAGTGTTTGCACCCTGGATTAGTGGGCTCTCTTCTCTGTACAAGTGTGTAAGTGTATCTCTGTAAGTCTTCTCTCACTCCCTCTCTCTACTCCCTCCCTACCTCCCTCCTTTATCCCTCCCTCCCTTTGATCCTTTAGCCGGTATGAATTAACATATATGTGTAGATGTATGTGTGCACATAATTGTGTGTGTATGTTTTTGTATACTGTAGGTTATAGGCTTTGTAAGGAAGAACAGAGCCTGGTTTCTGGCAGGCTCTCATCTGGAGCCCTCTTTCTTCATTAGGCTCTCCCTGAAGGAGAACAATGATGGACAGTATCCATCTTGGCCTCATTACTTGCATCTAGGTGTGTAAGGCATTATTGGGATTCACTAATCTCACTGTATTCTAGGAAAATGAAGTGGGGGTAGAAGTGAGAAGGCTGAGAACATTGAGAACCTGATTTCATCTCTACTGTATCACTGGAAGCATCCAGAAAAACAAGACTCCACAAGGTTGGACCTAAGTCTGTAAGATACTGGATTCATTGGAGAATCTTAAAAGGGATCTTCTTAACTAGACTATTTGAACTCATATGAAGACCCTGAAAACAAAACAAAACTCCTATCCCAGCCCTTAAAGCAGAGATAAGATTCATTCTCTCAATTAAGCACTTACTCTTTGCTTGTGCTATCCATTGGGGAAAACAAAGGAAAAAAATGAAATAGTCCCTGCCTTCAAAGGGCTTACACTTCACATGGATAAAATGAGCTTTGGGACTAAGTCAGAAGAAAGTTCAAAAATGTGTCAGGATTATATAAAGAGGGGAAATGTGGTCATAGAGGAATCCAAGAGTTTAGAGGGGGGAAGGAAGGTGGACCTTGATCTGCTTTTATTAGGGGTGTAGGGTGATCATGTAATCCAATCTTTCATTTTATAGATGAAGTAACTGAGACCCCGTGAGATTAAATGACTTTCAAAAGGGCATACAGATGATAAGTGGTAGACCTAAACTTGTGTTTTCTGACTCCAAATTTAGGACTCTTCCACTGAAGAGAACAATATAACCAGAGGGGGTGGAATGAGATATCTACTGGCGAAACAATAGGCTAGTTGCCTCAATTTACCCTGACTCCAAATTCCAGTGTCTTTCTACAGTGGCACATTGAATAATTTTATGGAAGCAGAGACTGAGGCTCATCGAGTTAAAGTGACTTGTGGAATCACACAGTAGTTATTTAGTAACTTGTCATAGTTACACAGCTAGTAAGTGGTGGAAACAGGATGATGGCTATTTTCAAGTATTTGAAGGACTATCCAAGGATCCATTTGTTTAGACTTGTTCGGCTTGGACTCTGAAGGCAGGACTAGGAGCCATGGGTGGAAATCAGGCTTGAGGTAAGGAAAAATCTCCTAGTAATTAGAAATGTTAAAAATCAACTGTCTCTTACAGTTCCTCCTCACTGAAGGTCTTCAAGCCAAAGCTATAACTAGCACAGGTCAACTGAAGCTTTACTCTAGGGTGCTAAATTTGTATAGTGCTGAAAGCAATCTTTCAGCATCAGAGCTCAGTGCTTATTTAGTAATAATTAGTTGATTAATTAATTAAAGGATAATTAAGAGTAATTAATTAAACTAGGAGCCACCAGATAGCTTCAATCTTCTACCTATTTGGAGCAGCCCAGGTTAACTTCTTCTTCTTTATCCTTGCTCTTCCCACTTCCACCCCAGCAAATCCTCCCCAATAGTAATGGCCCTTTGGTCTTGGTTTGTGTTCCACAGAGATGCAAAAATAATTTGTTACAGCTTTGCTTCAAGTAAAGGCTGGATAACATGTGTAGGTTATATTGTAGAGGGATTTCTAGTTCAGGTGTGGGGTATACTAGATGGCCTTTGGGTTCCCTCCCAAATCTGAGATTCTGTGGTAACCTACTCTCTGAGATGAGATAGTAGAAAAACACATGAATAGAGAAATGAGACTTTAGAGGAAAATGTAGGCAATGTACCTAGCAGCAAGAAAGTCAGGCTGGGGAGTGGGGTGGGGGTCCAAGGTGGACAGGCTACTGGGATCACTGGACACCAATGTGCTATAAACCTTGGAAAGAGGGCCTTGCTCTTATCCCTGAGAACTATAGTAACAGGAAAAGCGAGTGGCCCCAGGGAAGTGGTTGGGCCATCACAAGGCTGTCTTCTTCCAGGATTTCTTCTATGTTGGTATCCTTGGGCAAAGCCTCACTAGTTACCTGCTGATTCCATGCTATGTACAAGGCATCCTTCTAACCTCAGGGATGACAAACAACACAGTTTCTCCCCCCCAAGGAACTTTATTATAAACCATAATTGAGGTTGGAGGTGACCTGCAGGCAAATACCTGTAATACAAACGAGAATGTAATAAGGGGTGTAGACAAAGTATTATGTGAGAAATTTAAGGCTAGAGAAATCACTTTTATATGTGAGGAGAATAAGAGAAGGCTCTTAAAGGAGGTTACGTCTAAATTGAGCCTTGAAGAATGGGAAGAATTTCAGCGGGCTGAAATGAGGAGTAAGGGGATTCATTCTAGACAAGGGAGATGGAGCAGCCCCCACAGGGAGGCTGAAGAGGCTAGGTCTAGAACTGGTGGGTGTCAGGCAAGGATGGAAAGGTGAGCATTGTAGATTGTTTCTCTACTTCTGGATTTTCTGGATTTTCCGTCCAAAATGCCTCCTATTCTAAATTTGGACACAAACAAAAGGATTAGGTTTGTAAGTCTAAGAACAAGCCAGGACGAAGCCCTTTCCCGCCTGTAGGACCACTGGGAACCACAGAGCGCATGCCCAGGCACTTAAATGAACGAGGGAAAAGGAAAGAAGGAGGGGTTGCAGGAGATGAGGTTAGGCAGCTCCAAGTCCAGGTGAAAAAAGAGGAGAAAGAAGAGGGAGAAAGGAGGAAACCAAAGGAAGGAGGAAGGAAGAGGCTGGGTTTGAGTTGGGAGTATTCCTCAATCCCTCCTCACCCCCCACCCCAGAATCCCTCCACCTCTTCTCCTTTCAGGAGGCAGGCGGGGTGGGGGTTGGGGGGGAGAGGGGAGAGAGAATGGGGAGAACCAATGGGAACTCTCTATTTCTCTGGCAAGTGTGAAGTGTGTCTGTCCTCTCCTTGCAGGATCTCGAAAAACTGGAAAGAATTTCCTTGTCGTGAGAAGATCAATGTGTGTCTATTGAAGAGGAGACAACTGCAAACATTCACTGCCCCAGGGTGGGAGGAGGCGACGGGGGTGGGGGTGGGGGTGGAGGGGAGGGGGATGGATTTGGCTCCCTTTGATCGCTTCAGTTCTGTTGTAATTTCTCCTTCGCTATATAGATTAGCTGAAATATTTAGCCATAGCGAGAAGTTATGTGGGTCGGATTCCCCTCCCTTCCCATCCCCCAAGTCATCTGGCACGTCGGGAGCTGGGTCGCAGCTCCTCTAGCCCAGTCTGAAACTTCAAGGACTAATGGTTTTTGTATTCCTGTGGTAATTAAAAGGCAACAAAGCTTCCCTAGCACTTCGTTAAACAAATATGTAAGTCCCAGAACCGGCTCCCCACACTCGCCCCCCCCCCCGTCTTCTTTTTCAGATGCAGTACAGATGGGTGTGTGTGTGTGTGTGTGTGTGTGTGTGTGTGTGTTGAGGGCTGGGGTGTGCAACAGCTTTAGGACTCTAAAGTCCGCTGGAGTCTTTGTTTCTGCTCTTCAGGTATATATAAGGTGTGTTCCAAGTGTTTGGCCTTTCTTGGTCCTTCTAAATACTACTCTAGGGGGGAAAGGAACTATCTGCAAGGAAAGGGAGAGGGAGAAAGGCAAAGAGGCTTGGGATCTTCCACAGCTACTATACAACCGAAGCCGGCCTGTCTTGGCGTGTTAAATTTTCTAAATAAAACGCTTTTGTTGTTCAAAAAAGACGGATAGTCTCCTGGCCAGGTTGGATTCCGGAGTAGCGCAGCAGATAAAGGTAAAGTAAAGGGTTTGGAGGTCTCTTACTCTCCCCCCCCCCACCCGCCTTACTCCCCCTCCCTTTTTCTTCTTCTTGGCCGCATAAATCATTCACATTGTTTAAGGTACATTGATCAATCTAATGGCTTGTAATAGGCTCCTAATTGCCACTAGCAAAGTACTGCAAGCTTGCATTTGAACGTGAAATGGTTCATGATCTGAGCAGAAATTCACCTTAAGCTCGAGATCCAATAATTATAAGGAGCACAATGAGAGGCACCCCTTCTCTTTTCCCTTCCCAGTCCTCGCACCCGTTCGGGAAGAGAGAGGGGGAGGAGGCAGGAAGGAGGTGACTAGTGAGTGGGGTAGCTTGCACTGGGGAGATTCACAGTATTTTTTTCCTCTCTCTTCCAAATCAGTAATTCATTAATGAGCAAAACCTGTGCTAGGATTTATTGGTCATTGTGGACCAAAAGGCACTTGGCCATGTCAATCACCTAGCCTGTTAACATTCACTCATGTCTATATCTGCACCAAGTTCGAATTTCCTTAGTCACAAATCACACACCTACCATCGGATCTTGCTAAGTATCTCGTTTATCAAAAAAAAAAAAAAAAAATTAAAAAAAAAAAGGCAGGGTGGTCTCGGGAGTAGTGCGCAGGGGGAAAAATCAAGAGTTAAGAGAAAGAAAAAAGCCTATCTTTTTTTTTTCTCAGGTACGGAGTGGGTGCTAACATACTTCCTCTCACGATTAACTTCAACGGCTCTTCCAAGGACCCAGAGGAAGAGGGAGGGGGGAAGGAGAGAAGTTACGAAAGCCTCCATGTATGATGCCTTCGGGATGTTAGCTTACACGTGAAGAAAGCGGAAAACTAACAAGCAGGGGCTCTCGCTTGGAAATGCTCGCTAATTGCTAAAGTCATCAGAGCTTTCTTTCACAATCTCGCACGATTTCTATGAAAAGGAAGCTTCAGTCTCTCTAAAGATAGTTCCAGTGGAGTTTAATTATGCAACTCCCTACTTGAAAATGTATCCATTTTAGCAGAGGGGGCCTGAAGATGAATTCTCCCATTGATTTGAGTTTCAAACCTGCTTCGGTCTAAACCTGTCATGACTCCTTTATACCTACCTGAACGTGCTAGTGGGGAATGTGATGGGAGAGGGTAAAATTCTCAGCAAAACGCTCCCCATAGTTTCCTCCTAATGCAGTAAACAAATCTATGATGCTTGTTGAATAATCTTCCAATAATTGCAGTAATTAAAATCATCATACAGTCTACAGTCACCTTCCTTCCTTTGACACACCAGAGTCTTTCCTTTAATTGTTCATGTGTTTTTGGCTCAGATCAACAGAAAAGGAAGGCTTAAAATATATGGATGGTCCAAATAAATTTCGAGGTGGAAAATTAGTTATGTAGGCAAACCTCTGGAAAGCACTTAAAAGACGAGGGCTTTTCAATTCCCTCCAGCAACCTCCTCTTCCTCCTCCTCCTTCTCCTCCTCCTCACAGATGAGGGAAATCTGCATCTCCCTGTTACCTCTAAATAGCAGTGGCACCTTCAAGACCGAGAGAAGATTAAAATCTATTCCTCAATTGATTCTTCCTGTTCCTTTCATTGGCAGAGATGGGGGCAGCAAGAGGGCGTTATGTAACAAATATGAAATGAAAGCCTCTTGGAAATTGTGGGAGAGTTCCATAATTTTTTCAATTAATTTCCTTGATCCATTTGATCGCAGTGCTAACTCCCCCCTCTCTCTTTTATTAGTACTAGTATTATTATTAACTATAAAAGAGTCTCTTCTAATCAAAAGCGTGACTACATCTTTGCCCGCAAATGAAAAACTCTACTGGGGAGGGGGGGGGGAGGAGTTGGGAGAAGAGGAGAATTCTCTGGACTCAACAGGCACCAAGGTCTGTATTTTAACATCATCTCCTTGCTTCCCTTTTCATAACCAGTCTTTGATAAGTATAGAAGGAAAGCCCTTTCTTAACTAAAGTTATTTCATTTATCTCCCCATCTCCCACATCTTGTTGACCCGAAAATCATTGTTAGAGTATAGGAAATGTAAATGAAAAAGCAAAACTGGGAGAAGAACTCAGAAAGGGAGCCACGGTAGCTTAAAAAAGAAACATGGCAGGGTGCGATGAATTGTCAGAAAGGTGCCTTTTGCAGGTCTCCCCCGCACACCCATTCCGTGTGGCAGAGGATCTGACTGCAGCTGAACTGGAAAAGGTCTGTACCTCCCTCCTCCCTCCTCCCTTCCTTAACCTTCTTACTCTTCCTCCCCCCCCAATTCTGTCCCATTCCATCTCATCCCATCGCATCCCTGTAACATCCGTGGGTAAAGTCTGCGCCTTTCTGAGGTTTCTAGGAAATTGTGCTGCCACCTTACATTTAACCAGCTATTATATCGATTTATTCAGAACCTATTTGGCTTTCCTCTCCCAGAATCTTGCTTGAACGCGAGGGAGAATCATTTCATCCGTGGCGCACGAACCCCGGATCCTTCCAATCAGCTCTAATGAAGGAATTGTTCCTCAGCTTTGCGTTCTAACACTGCAACTTTAGCACTGGCTCAGATCAAAGCTCAATGGAGAGGCAAGATGGGGGAAACAATATTTGTTCAAAGGAAGTGAACTGCTCCCTTTAATTACCCCATTCTTCTTTATTAGGATTCTTATTGAGTTGTTGGGTGTTTCTTTTTAACAAATAAAAAAAAGTGTATTTCACGATAGTGTATTTACAATGTAAATATATTCCAAGGAGAAAACGTCACGGATCAATTGTAAAGGACCCGGATACATAATTTTAAAAAATCAGTTTCAGTGTATATGAGGTTCTCACCCCACTTTCGCTTCTTAGTCAGATTTGTTTATGCAGAATCGACATTTAATAGTGCTAATTGCACTCCAGTTAAATTGCCCTGATTGCAGAAAGGGAAGCAATTTTCGTGCTCTCTGTCTGGGTTTGGAAGAAATTGTTTTATATTCACCTCTTTATAAAGAAGTGGAGATAAGGCACCGAGCCTTTGCACAAATTGCACTTATGGGCTGACTGGCAGCATTCAGGCGCTATAATAGAGCATTATTTGGCCGTTTTGAATAATGTAAAGCGTTTGCTGAAAGCTATTCTCCTGAAAATTGCTTTAACTTTTAAAAGGGTGATGATTCACTCCAAACCAGGCCTTTGTTACATTGTCATTATTCCCCAAATGTTTTAACAGTCAGCTCAACACTTTAGCATAACACATTGATCTTTGTTTAAAAACTCGATTTTTAGAGGATGAAAAAATCTGTCAGAGGAAAGGGGAAAAAAAAGCTGGACCTCCCCCTAAAGATTTCCTAGTAACCCCCCCCCCCACCCCCCTTAAGTGGCACCGGTGTATGGAACATGGAGAGCTGTCTTCTTTAGGTTGGGAGATTTCACTAACTTTTATTGTGATCAGGACGTGGGTATCTCTAGAAATAACTATGTGCCGGTATAGATAGATGCTGACAGCTGGAAATACGTTTGAAAACATGAAACGGGAAAGGAGGGGGAGGGGGAGGAGAAGAAGGAAGGAAAGGAATGAGGGAGCCAAGAGTATGAGGTGCTGGCGTGAACTGTTTTAAATGGTTGACTTTAAAATGTCACCGGCGCTAAGTGGCTTTTCGGATCGTCATATTTATTACTTTGTCAGGTTTCCTTAAGGAGAGAGGAGGTGGGGGGAGTGGGTGGATGGGGGGGGGGGGACCTTCGCCATTTCTCCTCCCTGGGCTGCTCCGGGGTGGGTCTGAAACGCCTCGCTGCCACTTAACAATCACCTCTATTAGTAAATCAACGCCGAGCCTCTAAATAAACAGAAGTGCCAGTCCTCCCCCTATGGGAAAGAGTCACCTGTTGGGGAATGACTCCCCGGTGCCCCTGCCGGGCTCTCTGGCTTGTCCGGGCTGCTTGGCTCCCTCCACCCCACCCCCAGGGGAGCTCTTCAAACGCCTCTACCCGATTATCACTACAGCTCCCCTGGGTAAGCAGGCTACTGTTAAAGCTGGACTGAAGGCTGGCGCTCTCTCTCTCTCTCTCTCTCTCTCTCTCTCTCTCTCTCTCTCTCTCTCTCTCTCTCTCTCTCACCATTTGGGAGGGCGTTTTGAAATAAAATGTATTTTTCCTTTATCCTTTTTCACCCTTAAAAACACTCCTTGCCAAAGTAGTTTACTAAAGATTAAGAGACCTACAGGGATATTCTTGCTCACTGGGCTACACTGACTACAGATTGGATCAGTCTCAAGGCAAGGCATAATATTATGATGGTCGCACTTTTAACTAAGGAGATTCAGCAACGGCAAAAGAACACTGGGGGCACGAATACTATCTCTCTCTCTCTCTCTCTCCCCTTCCCTCCCTCCCCCTCCAACATACATTTTTTTTTGTACCTCAGGTTTGGGGTTTAGTGGTTGGGTACTTGAAGATGACAGACTGGAGAGTTGAGAGAGAAAGGATGAATTTTAAACTAGTACCCTGAATGTATGCATATATTCATATTTCTGGTTCAAAAATTGTGGGCAGCTGCTGCCCTGGAGAACAGAAAGAAGGGAGCGACACCAAAAGGAAGAAACATAATTATATCAGCATTTGTAAAATGTCCCCAAAGAAGCAACTACATCCAATATGTAATATCCGATATCTAAACTTGCATATCTATCTACCCACCCACTATTGGGGCGACAGTAATGTAGGAACGTGAGAAGCTTCTGAAAATTACAAATAACAGAAACTAGTTTGCAATGCACCCAGGACCCACGACTTGGACTTATCTATTTCAGCAAACGCAGAGAGCAGGTAAAGTGTCTGTGGTTCGCTGGGGAGTGCAGAGTGTACACAGTACAGACAGGCCACAGCCGAGGGTGGGGGAAGAAGAGGCTAACAACGGCGCCCTCACGCTGCTGCGGTGAGAGACAGGAGCAAGCAGCCTCTCCGCCATCAGTTGGTAGGCTTCAAATGGTGGGATGTAGAGTTGTGGCATGAAAACCAGACGCCAGGCTGCACTCAGACACTTAAATCCTAACCCACTGCAACAAGCAAATAAACAACAAAAACTTCCCAACGGACAAAACAGAGAAGAATAGGAGAGGTGAGGGGGAGAAGAAAACAATTCTCACGTAGATTTTGGAAGTCGTCACAACAAATAAAAATAAATTAAGATAAAGTATGTTTAGAGATACTTTTTCCTATCTCCCTCTCCCCCATCTCTCCAAAATGAAAGCTGGAAAATAATCAGTACTTCCTACTATTTGATGAAATTTGATAACTGCCTGGAATATAAAAGGGCTGAAAGAAACTTTTCAAAAGACTCAGTGAAGCTTTTTCTTAGGGTGGTGTTTTTAGGGCAAAGTCGGTCTTGGAAACTAAGATAAAGGCCTGATAGACTAAAGTGTCAATTTAGGGAGACATTTGAAGCTGTTGGGTAAATAATGCTCAGGGTCTCGCTTGGGTTAGTATATAGGATACGTTTACTGGCCCGCTGTGAAGGGGACCGAGGACTCTTTAATAAGATTCTGTCTTTTCTCTTCTCCTTCGCTTCCTAGTGTACCTCTTTCCAGGACAACAGAGCGTATAGAAACTAGATATAGGAGTTTATAATAAGTGACTTGGTAAATAGATGCACAGATAGCAATACAGACTGCATAGAAAGTGAGGAGAGAGAGAGAGAGAGAGAGAGAGAGAGAGAGAGAGAGAGAGAGAGAGGTGTAAAATGATAAAATTATCATATAGACTGGCAAAAAGTCAGGAAATGCAAATTGAAAAACTGACATTTTCCCATTTTCCTTCTCCCTTTCTGCCCTGGTTGGTGCCTCCCCCCCCCCCACCCCCCATTCCATCCCATTTTCCCACAAGTGGTGAGTGAAGAGTCACATCTAACTTTGCATTTCTTGGGTTTTGTTGTTTTGTGTCACAATCTTAGTGTTATTTAAACCTAGGTTGTTGTTGTGTGTGTTTTTAAAAATTTAATTGCAGTATAATTTCTTCAGTCCAAAGCTTTGCGTCCCCCCCCCCTCCCCTTATGCCTTTGACTGGCACGCGCCCGGAGCCCTGGTTCTGGCACCTCGGAGTGTCTGATTGGCTACGGGGCAGCTCCTGTCTGCTCTTTCTGCGCCCTCATTGGGTGAGAGTCCTAGCCAGCGGTACTTCAAAGCAGGCGCTCCCCACACTTAGGCTGAGTTTTGCCCACAGGAGCCAGGAGTATACTTAGTGCAAGCGGTGTAAAGCGGGGAGAGAAGGAGGGAACTGAGGAAACTCTCCTCCTCTCCGCCGCGACTGGCAGAGCCCCCCATTCGGCCCCAGCACTCAGCCAAGGGACGTGCTATGGCTACGTCTATACTTGGGGTAAGTCCGAGGCGCAGATATGTATTTGAACATTTTAAGTGGCTTTATTTTTTTGTTATGGCTTCTCGGGGACGGTTTTCGCTTGAGAAACTGTTGCTGCTGTAATGCAGTTTCTGGTTCTTTAAAGACTCTTGCTGCATTTTCTGGGCAGATTCCGTTCAAGTTTGGGGAGTTCTGGAAACGCCTTTGCAATAAAACAATTTGTATGCAAGCTCCCTTTGATTTGGTTTTAAAGGGGGGGGGTTCCGTTCTTTCTCGTGGCTTGTTCTCCCCTCCCCCTCGTTCCCTTCCCCCCACTTTCGGAAATGTTGCAATTACGCTACCGTGGGGTTTCCAGAAAGCAGCTTTATTTGTATTGAAGTCTGTTTAGTCGCGTAAACAAACGTTTACGTTTGTGCTTTTATCCCGGTTTGCCCAACCTCTCTGTGACTTTGGAATCCGTCGCCGTATGTCGTTTCACCTCGGATTATTGTTGCATTCAGAATCCGGTTGTTTTTTGGTTCTTGGTTTTTTTTTTGTAAATGGGAAAATTTTCAAATTAAAATAGATATCAAAATCATAGGAAGATTTGGGAGGAGATGCATAATTCAGTGATTAGCATTCGATTTGGTCTCTGTGCCGCTGTTTATCATACCGCTTTCCCACCCTATTTATTATCGTTATATTTACCTTCTCCCTCTATCCCTAAAAGGCGATTTGAGTCGATTCTATAAAAAGGGGTCTGGTTCTGCACACGACAGGCTAAACCCGCGCCCCATTTCTGGGTAGGAGTTGCTGCTGCGAGTGTCGCTGGATAAATGGATGCATCTTTTATTTGTTAACCTCCCCAGAGAAGAGCAACTTTTTGGATCCTAGAGAGCATTCCTTTTGATTCCCTCTGCCCTAGCATGGTGCGCTGGCTACCCTCTGTGTGTGCAAAGGGGGTGTGCGGAAACCAAGTGGAGTGTTCTGGGAGGGGGTTGGGAGGAGGTGTGAAATGGGGGGCCGCCCCCCCTCCTTGACTGTCTAGTACGGGGGTGATGAGGCTGCTCACGGGTGCACTTTTGTGTCTTCTCCCCCCACCTCCTCCCGCCCTCTCCCTCCCCCACCCTCTCCTCCCCTTCTCCTCCCTCTATCCCGCTCTATACTCCCCCTACCCCACCCCATCTAGGAAGAGCCAAGATTTGGAACGACCCCCTTGGCCATGCTGGCCGCGACCTGCAACAAGATCGGCAACACCAGCCCCCTGACGACGCTGCCGGAGTCCAGCGCCTTCGCCAAGGGGGGCTTCCACCCCTGGAAGCGCTCCACCTCCAGCTGTAACCTAGGCTCCAGCCTCTCGGGCTTCGCGGTGGCCACCAGCAGCCGAGGCTCCAGCGGACTGGCTGGCGGCTCGGGCGCCGCCAACAGCGCTTTCTGCTTGGCTTCCACCTCGCCCACGTCGTCCGCCTTCAGCAGCGACTACGGAGGCCTCTTCTCCAACTCTGCAGCGGCGGCGGCGGCGGCGGCCGGAGTGTCCCCCCAGGAAGCCGGCGGCCAGTCGGCCTTCATCTCCAAGGTGCACACGTCGGCGGCCGACAGCTTGTACCCACGCGTGGGCATGGCGCACCCCTACGAGTCCTGGTACAAGTCCGGCTTCCACTCCACCCTGGCGGCCGGCGAGGTGACCAACGGGGCAGCCTCGTCGTGGTGGGACGTGCACACCAACCCGGGCTCGTGGCTGGAGGTGCAGAACCCGGCGGGGGGGCTCCAGAGCTCGCTGCACTCGGGCGCCCCCCAGGCCTCGCTGCACTCGCAGTTGGGCACTTACAACCCCGACTTCAGTTCGCTCACGCACTCGGCCTTCAGCTCCACCGGCCTCGGCTCCTCGGCTGCCGCCGCCTCGCACCTGCTCTCCACCAGCCAGCACCTGCTGACCCAGGAGGGCTTCAAGCCGGTGCTGCCTTCGTACACGGACTCCAGCGCCGCGGTGGCGGCCGCCGCCAGCGCCATGATCACAGGCGCCGCGGCCGCCGCCGCCGGGGGGAGCTCGGCGCGCTCTGCCCGCCGCTACTCGGGCCGGGCCACCTGCGATTGCCCCAACTGCCAGGAGGCGGAGCGGCTGGGGCCCGCCGGGGCGAGCCTGCGGCGGAAGGGCTTGCACAGCTGCCACATCCCCGGCTGCGGCAAGGTGTACGGCAAGACGTCGCACCTGAAGGCGCACCTGCGCTGGCACACGGGCGAGCGGCCCTTCGTCTGCAACTGGCTCTTCTGCGGCAAGAGGTTCACGCGCTCGGACGAGCTGCAGCGGCACCTGCGGACTCACACGGGCGAGAAGCGCTTCGCCTGCCCGGTGTGCAACAAGCGGTTCATGCGTAGCGACCACCTGAGCAAACACATTAAAACACACAACGGGGGCGGCGGGGGCAAAAAGGGCAGCGACAGTGACACGGACGCGAGCAATCTGGAGACGCCGCGCTCCGAGTCCCCGGACCTCATCCTTCACGACTCCGGGGTGAGCGCGGCCCGGGCGGCGGCGGCGGCGGCGGCAGCGGCGGCGGCGGCAGCGGCGGCCGCTTCAGCGGGAGGCAAGGAATCCACTTCGGGGCCAAACGACTCTTAAAGGTGGCGAGAGTGAGGAGAGCGAGCGAGCAAGAGAGACAGAGACACAGAGCGAGCGAGAGCGAACGGGAGCGAGAGATGCGGAGAGCACGAGCGAGCGCGAGAGAGGCTCCCTTCCGTCTCCCCCCAGTCCTCCTCTGCTCCCCGCGTTTGGAGAAGGAGAAGGAGCCGCTGGTGAGCTCCGGCGCCAGAGTTTGGAGCGGGAGGCGCGACCCGCCCCGCTCTAGGCGAATCTCTCCCTTCCAGACTGCAGCGGAGACTCGAATACCACGCTTGGTCCAGGGACAACAACTAATAACAACCCCAGACAAATTCAAAACAGTTTTTTTTAAACCCACAGAGACACAGAAAAACATATATACACGCACACGCACATACACACACACCGCTATACAAACTTCTTGAATGAAGAGCAATACACAAACTCTCCCTCCTCCATCTCAGCCCAACCTCCACCCCTCAACCCACCTCTTCCCCTTCTCAAAAACAAAACAAAACCCACCACCCAGCAGAGACTGTCAGAACATTTGAAAACAAATGGGACCTATAAAAACAGACCCTTTGTGTGGATTATATTATATATAAAATACTCCAAGTCCTGCTTGATGATATCTATTTACAATGAGACTTTTTAAAAAGGAAGCATCAAAAAAGAGGCTTAAGGTGAGAAATTAAACTGGAAGTCTAAAGACAATTTCTCTGTATTTCATAACATCTGTATAAATAGGGTTCAAAAGATTGTGTTCTCTTTTATTTTCTTGTAAATGTTTATTCGAATAGGGTTTTTTTTTGTAAATTCCTGAAATTCAGGGAGGTTTTTTTTTTTAATTTTCTGATGCACTTTGTGGAAGTCAGTATATATGTAAAGATATTTAAAATGTTGAGTTATCATTTCACTCACAAACACGTAAGTTAAGGTCATCTAAAGAAATTAAATGCGTTTATCTGTATGAAGAAAATCTTGGCATCATAATATTTTCCTTTTGCTATTATTAAAGGACTCTGAACAATACACTTCCTTTTCCCGGTTTCTCCTCCCTCCCTCTCTCCAAACAACCCTTCCATGGGCAGACTTTTTTTCCCCCGTGGGGGAGAAAATCCCATCAATGACAGTAGTAGTTGATTTAGGGCATATCTGGTTCATTTAAAAAAAAACAAAAACCATAATACATAGAAATGTCTCAAAAGGCAAAACAGTCTATATTTCAACAGCTAAATTAAATTTGTTTTCTCAAAAATGTTAGCTGCGCTTCTTAATGTGAACTCTTTCAAAAGGTGATATTGTTAAATTACTGAAGGCTTGCTAAAGAAAGGCAGTTAGCATTTTTAAAACATGAAAACTCATCCAGTTGGAGGGAACACTCCTAGATCATACTAAAACTGGGTTTTGTTTTTTTTGTGTTTTTTTTTTTGTGTGGTTTGTTTTTTAAGCGAGAAAAAAAATAAAACATTACAAAAATGTCTTTAGCTTCCCAAGGCTGCGTAGGTTGCGAGGTGATCTCAGGGGGATAAATCGCTAGTCATACTCCGGAAAAGACATTTCATGCCTAAATGAAAATCTTGTTAAATGTTATTAATTTTGACTTAGAGCACACAGCAGCCCCCTGTGCCTTGTATTCCCTTATTAGGGATTCATGTCTTATCAAATATCTAATTAATCTCCTAGACATCATTTGTTCTGGCCAACTTTATCTCAGCTGGTCCACGGGGAAAACTCGGAATATTCTCCGTGACAAAGCTCCCTTGAAGATCTTTTTAATTGTCTAAATTAACTGCACCAAATTTGCATGTCAAACGGTAAAGGGCAACCTGAGATAAAGTGTAAACGTTTTAAAAGCCCCCAAACTAAGCACTTGATTTGATAACTAGGCTTTTTAATGTTATGGAAGACAACTGCTCCTTCCCTTTTCAAAGACAGTTGATCTATGCAAATAGTGAATTGGAAATGCTTATGTCCCCATGCAGTCAAATGGCCCTCGCAGGTTATTTGAATATCAGTGGCTCTGCTATTGAAAAGGTTCAAGGATGCTCTCTGACTTCTTTGTGATTACTCAGCGCAGCGTCTTATTCTGAAGAAAAAAAACTCAGGAATAATTAAAGGCTGGGATAAGGCCTGGGAACACATTTGGGACAGGAATCTCATTTAGACAGTCTCTTTCAAAATAAGGCACAGTTAAATTGACCAGAAGGCAATTATTGAAATGAAAATTATTTTCACTCCCTTTGTCTTCTGACCACCAACTTAACAGCCACAGTTTAAAAGAGAGAAGGGAGAGGGGCAAAAGAAAATGGTTAAATGAGATAATTTCGCAATTCAAAAAATGTTAATTTAGAAAATAAAGTCCGTGTTCAAAGAATAAAAATATTTCTAAGCGCCCCCTACACAATAGCAAACGCAAGCTAAGCCAGCCCCCACGGAAATTCTGTTTTATTACTGCCGGTCATATAAACTCGAATGAGGATTTTGAATCTTAAAAAAAAAAATCTCCCATAACCCGTTGTTAATTTTTAACAAAACATCTTCCCTCAAAATACCGTTCTGGAAAGCACAGCCAAGTATCAGACGCTTAAGGATGATAAGTGTTAGTGCAGGTCGCCAGGCACGCGGGACAGAAAGGAATCCATCCTGCCAGCAGCATTTTTTCAGGGGCATTCAGCGCAGCTTTGGTGTCATACGCGATACCATTGTGCGCCCCCCCCCCCCCCCCCCCGCCTTCCCCTGCTTGCCTTTCCCACAGCTTTCCTACACCATACTACTTTTCCCGGATTTTTCCTTCTTTCTCTTTGCTATTTTCTCTGCCTCCTTGAGCTGTTGTTATGAGTTTCCCTTGGGTGTTTTCTCTCGGTCTTCCCACCCAGAGTAGGTGAGTGGGTACCTGGAAAAGCTGGTGGAAGATGCATGGTATTTGGGGGGGAGGTAGTGATGGGAATTGGCGGGGGGAGGGTGGGAGAGGAGTAGAGCTGGGCGAGCATGACACTGTCGCGCCAGGGTAAAATAAACAAGTGAGGTCGCCGGGGCTGCTGGGCTGGGATTTCCCCTCCTAGCTGGTTGTTCATGTTGTTGGGTTTTCAGAGGAATGCGATGCTCCCTGGGTGTTGGGCAGAAGTCAGCTTTGTTTCCCATGTATAATAAAAACAGATCAAAGGACCTGACCATCCAGGTCCAGTTTCTCTCCGGCTAGGGCTACACTTCTCAGCTCAGTGATCAAGGACCTTTTTGCGTCGCTTTTGCCCCTGCAGGTCAAAAAACGTCCATCATCTGCACACTCCCCAGAAACCGAGATGGGGAAACCGCTGAGGGGCTGCAGAGCCGGTTCCTTCAGCGAGGAAAATAGAGAGCGTGTAACCTGAAAAGAAAAGAGAGAAGAGGGAAACATATTCCCCTTCTCCGTTAAGAAAAAAACAACAAAGAAAAAGGCACCTCCCCCCCAAAAGGCAACACCTCTTCCAATAAAACCCAAATCACTCTCCAGACATTGTGGTCATCAGTAGATAAGCCCATAAGGGTGAATGGGTTTGGGTTCAGAAAATTTTTTACCCAAGTGGTTGGCAAAGGGGTGTGTGAATGAGAATAAGTTTTGGAGGAAGGTCTGGGGATGTGTAGGGAGAGAAAACAAAACTGATCATATAAAAATCTCGTATTTTTCCTCTCGAAACTGTATTACTGAACAGCATTTCCTTAAGGAGACGGCTAAGTGGAGAACTTGCCGGAATCTGGGGCTCTCCTTCTGGTTCGGCTTGGGAGGATGGGCCTCGGCGTCCCCAGGGTGAGAGGGAGCCTAAGACAAAGCTAAGAGAATTGGAGAGTCCTTTCTGGTTCGGGGAGTTTGGTCGAGCGAGGCAGCTTTAGAAGTCGCCATTGGCCCCACGTTTTGAAAATTTAATTTCGCTTTATTCGGTGTCATTTCAGATGCTCTGTTTTGCGAGTTTCACCTTCAGTCGCAGGAGCTCGGCTAAGTTTTCGCCCATCCCTGCCACCACCCAGCCCCAATCCAAACAGGTTTGGAGCGAGGCTTCGGGGGTCGAGGGCCCAGCTCCGGAGCTGACTCCTCCTGCCCCACCAGAGCTCGTGGTCTAAGTTTCCGATCCACTAGGAGTTCTATTTTCGGCTGTTGTCATTGTTCCTTTTCCCTCGGTAGCTCCCTACCTGATGAGTGGGGGGCGGGGTGGGGGCGAGAGGATTGAGACTTACAGTATTTCCTTTAAAAAATTATTATTTTGAGATTAGATTCGTGCCCCCGAATGCATGTGCGGACTTATCGTTAAATCGTTAAAAGTCGTGTAAAAATGATTTTCTTCCATTCAGATGAAAACTTTATTTATTTTAACTCTAATCTTATTTGCATCTATTATCTGTATTCACCAAGGCTCTCTTCCACTACAAAAATGCAGATGAAGTAAATCTTACATAAATCCCGCCCATTTGTGTAATTGGTATACTAAGTGTTTATTTTAAGTGAGAATAATTTAGCTACAAATTTTCTTAAGGAATAACATTCTTAACACATTAAAAAAACTGAAAACTCTGATTTGCTTTTATGTTTGACAGTCACTCTTGATTCCTTTGAGAGGATGCTTGTAATTGTGGCTCTCTGGCGCCATCTAGAGTTCTAGGGCAGGAAGGGCAGCACTTCCTCCTTGTCCCGGCGAAACAAGGCAGGAAAGGGAATGGGCTTTATTTAGCACCCAAGCATTAGAGAGCTAGGGAGTCCGGTACAGAAAAACCGAGGTTTGGTGTTCCAGAGAAAAAGAGGAGATGAGGGATGATAAAGAGGCGTTACTATGAACACACTGTGTTACTGCTCTATTACAGCTCTAGGTCGAGAAAACGGGATCGTTCCTGAAACGTGACAACTCAAAATCAAAGTAAAACGAAAAATTAACACGAGCTTGATCCCAGACTTGGAATTGCTGTCATTTAACATTCTTTTAAAAATGTTAACTTCGGTGTTCTAGAACTCTTGGTTCTAGAACTCTGGGTCCGGATTGGCAGGCTTCGTGAACTCCAGCATTCTGACCACCCACAGGGGAGACCAAAAGTCCGTGTCCCTTCTTCCCCCAAGGTCCTTTGGTGCTGGTAAGAATCTCTGGGTGGTTTGGGAAACCTGTCCTCTGCTAGGGGCTAGGCCGGCCAAAATTTCCATGACTAATGGGAAACCAAGTTGATCAAACCAGCAAGGGGAAAAACCCCAAACCCAACCCTGAGACTAGAAGATTTAAATAGTCCTAGGAGGAGAGAGAAGACAGGGATGGGGAGGTAGGGGTAGCTCTCGGTTTCTCACTGTCTATTTCCCCAACCTCTCCAGGGCACAGTTTCGCCCTGCAGTTTACATACGGATGGTTCCTGCCTCTGCTTGAGACTGAATATCTAGACTGCTGGGAATGATTGGGAAGCTGCAAAATTTTGGGGATGTGTGTAGGAAATGGAGAGGAAGAGAGGAGGTGAGCAGTCCCTAAGTCCACCGCCCACAGATCCTCTCTGGGGATCCAAGCTCTCTTGCAGCGCAAACAGACCCCTTTTCGCCCCCACCTTTTTCCTTTTAAATCAAATTCTAAAATCGGATAGCAGTCGGGGGCGGTTTGATAATTTTCTCTCCACTGTGTGGATTGTTCTCTCCTCCAGTACCCTCTCCTTCTCCGACAGCTCCCCTCCCCCACCCGCCTTATTTTATTTTTATTTTAAAAGCAGCAACCTACATGCCCACCCCAAGTGCGCTCCTACGGCGGAGCTGTTGGCAGCTCAGCGGCAGCAGGACTCTGCAGCCTCAGAGCACCAGCTCCAAGGAACGCAGCTCCCACGAACTCGCACTGAGTAAAATGTAGCGTGTTTCCGGGGGAACACGTTAGCCACCTTTGCAGTGGGTAATTCGGCTGCATTTGTATTTGCTGTTTTAATACAAACCCCACTGCACTGCCTATTTCAAAGATGTGCTAATTACTACTTGGGTACCAGGGCGCAAAGTCCTTGTCCATTTCCCAGTACAAAGTAGGTTGCTAGAAAATTTGAAATTGCCTTTCAGCCTAAAGCTGCCTTACCTGAATGTCATAATTACAGTAATTATGTACATCCAAATTACATGCTAATTAAATTAGAATCAAATCGTTCTAAATCGAAATCAAATGAGGTAGTGAAGAATTAATCAATGACAACATAAATAGAGAGCTTCCTTCAGAGATATTTATTGTAACGATCCAAGGAGGAATTTGATCTGAAAAAGTCACCTGTTTATTTACTTTCAAATTAGTAATCAGTTATTATCCCTTCTCCATAATTTTAACCGTTCAGTGTTATTTACCCCCCATCCATTCCAGACTAGGGAGTTTATAGAAATACATAGGAGGCAAATGTAGTCAGATACATGTCTGTACGTATGTTGTGTGTACACATCCACCTTAGGTGAAATATCTGGGAGCATCCCTGATGTTGACTTCTCAGGGTCACCTGGCTCTCAGGGACCCTTTCATTTTGTTGAAGCATGCACCTTTTCCTAGGCCCTTTCTTCATTTTGAATCCTCCTCTGGAGAATTGTTTCTGTTTCCTATTTTTTTAAAGATGAAGCTATGAATTGATTTCACTCCCCCTTCAGCCTCCCTCCCTATCCTTTCTTTCTTGATAAAAGCTGACATTGTGACTATCAAATCTCTATGAGATTTCCAGGCTTTTTATTATTGCCCAGGATATAAGGAAAAAAAGAGAAACAGAAACTGAAGCTAAAAAAAAGTGACTCTTGGTGATTCACCTGTGGAGTCAGCATTGAAGGCCTGGAAAGCAGGAAGGAGGCAGGCTGGGTGATAAATTCACCAGCTTCCTCTTCTACTTGCCCTTGCCCCTAAGTAGAGTGGGAGTCAGGGTGGGGACCAAGGAGCTCAGAACACACTATTGTGCAGAATAGGTTGTGTTCTTCAGGTTCTGTCCCCTCATCATAAGCTGTGCTGGAGAGGAAGGAAATCAGAAAGACAAATGTGGACTGCGGTAAGCCTCCCAGGCAGGCGGATAAGATTCATACCCTCTTAACAAGAACCTCAGTTCTGGTAGATGCAGTCATGCAATGGCTCCCCAAAGAGTTTGTCTAGTGTTGTCAGAGGAGGCGGGGGGGGGGGGGGGGGGGGGGGAGGTGGGGGAGATCCTTCTCTTTGAGTGAGAGAAGAGGCCCACCCAAGGAAAATGCTGTAAAGTGAGGGAAGGAGCAAACCAGTGGCTCTTTTACTTTAGATCTTTCTAGCCAGGATTTGAAATCTTGTTCTTAGATAGCTACTCTCCCCTTCCCCATTCACTTTCATTTGAGTTTGGGATGTGTCCTGCATTTTGCTTGAGGCACTCACTTGGTGAGGAAAGCACAAAGACACCCAGGGGTGACCAGCTTTCCTCTGTTTAAGCCTCTAAGTCCCTAGAAGTAACAGAAGTCCAGCAATTCCAGCCAATGGCTCACTGGGACTTACCCCCCAGCCAGGCAGACACTCACTGTTTGCCCCTGGGTCTAGTCACTGGAAAAAAGTGCTACCTGACTAGTCCTAAAGCAACTGAAACCACAGTATGTAGGCAGCAGCTAGGAGCCCTGGACTCTCATCACCTCTGAGTCTGCTCCTTACAATGTAATCCATCTTTCTTGTCATAAATTGCTTTGGGCCCTTGTGAGAGCAAGATCGACTTCTTTTGATTCTCTCCATGTGGAATGGAGGATTTCAATTTACACTGTAGCTAATTCCCTTCCCATTTCCTCTCTATCAGCTCCTCTCCCTCACCTATTTTTTTTCCCCTCAATTCTGGAGGTGAGGCATGGTGTTGTGTGAAGAGGCAAAAGGAGATTCAGAAGGCTATGTCCCTTTAGGTGTTTCAGTCTCTGAATGGGAGACCAAGACAAGTTCTCTCTTCTTACCAATCCCTTTTGTCATTTCTTTTCTCATTTTCTTACACTGAAAGACTGAAAATGCTAAACTATCTCTTGAATTAAAAAAAAACCTGCAAAACTTTCCTTAGGGCTTTTAAATTGGTGGCAATGACAAACTTCATTTTTCTCAATAGGTTATCATTACTGATTTATTATTTAAATGCAGGGGATCATTTAGCTAAGGCAAAGCTCTCTGAGGTCTAGAGAGCAGGCTGCAGAGAGGAAATGCATAAGGACTGGCAGAATGCATTGCTTAGCACTCTCTGACAGTGTTGTGACTAAGGGGTCATTAGGTGATATAGACAGTCCTGGGGGCACAGGTAGATTTTTAAATACCTGCAGGTCAACGGTAAGTTATGGTAAATGTTCAGTGATTAAAACTGGAAATATCAGGCTTGCAGAACACAAGACTAATGATTTACTACCAGCATGAGTTCTCTGGAAAGCAACAACAAGGTTTCCCAAAGCTTTCCAGAGAAAGTTTTTCTCAGGTATAATCAACACATCTCCTTAAAAATAATAAAAAAAAAAAATCTGGATTTAACGTTGCAAAGTAATCCAACCGGGTGCTAAACGATGTGCTACATCTGTCTATTTTGGCACAGATTTACTAAATGCAATTCTGCCTAAGGGCACATTTCCATACACAGATAATGGAACAATCAAGTCTCACCAAAGAAACCATGGTTCTTTCCTAGTCATTTGTAAATCAACAGCACCTCCTACAGGAATTAATTTGCTCATGTTAAATTAAATCAAATCTACTATCACCAGGTACTAGTGAACCAGTCAGAATCAAAGAAAGTGTGTACATTACCCTTTCCAAAGACAAACAGGAAATGGAAAGCCTGTCACCAAGATTGCCAGCAACTAATCCTCAGATTTATTGTTAATATATTGCAGGAAAAAACGAGGATCGAACACTCATGCTCAAACAAAATGGATATGTGTTCAGCCATTTATAAGGCAATGTCACAGTGGAAGATAGTTTAAGTTCTCGAGCTGAGGTCCATTAAAACTATATAGTGGTTCTTTGGCATCGGAGAATGTAGAAAATCTATTTTATGAATGGTTTCAGCTCTCTCCCAAATCCTTTATTAGAAAACTGCACAGGAACATGATACCAGAGAAAAAGATCTTGTAGAATTATCTAGTTAGTTCATTTCCTTATGTTCTCCTGTAATTTACGTTCCCATTACAACAATCAGAAAAACAAACCTAGAATTAGGAGTTTTTAATTTACAGCTATGTCAAGATAACAAAATTACTTTCGAGCTATTTTCCTTATTATCTATATTAAGGCATATAAAACAAAGCAGGTCTCCATAAAGCTGTGCTTTATTGTTTGTGTGTGTGAGTGTGTGTGTGCGTGTGTGTGCATGTGTGTGTGTGTAAAATGCCTCTCCTTTTGATTTTTAAGTGTGGAAAGTTGAGATGAAAGCCATCCAAGTCCTACTCTGATCTTTAGCCAAAGTCACCTTAGGTGCTTCATACCAAAAGCCGTATTGAAAATTCAAAGCCACTATAACTATATACTGTGTGTATAAGGAATGTTTTGTCTGGGAGGAGTCTTCCTCGTAACCAGACAAGTTTTATCTGGGCTTTTCTTTGCATTTTACACTGTCTCTTAAAACATCAAGAAAATAAGCTAAATTACAGAATATCCAAAAAGGCCTAAGCACAAAAGGGGCCTTTTGCCTCTTAACGTTTAGACCACTGGTTTACAGAAAAACAAGTGTGAGGAGGCTAAGGGACAGTTAAGAACTGCTGTAAATTGGTTTATTTTTCATTCAAAGCCCACTATTAAAACTAGTTTGTCCAACAAACTCTTTTAGGTGTTAATGGTGCCCTGTTTCAACAACTTACAAAGTTACTGCCAAAGAGGGAAGAAGAGAAAAAAGTCAGTATAATGGCAATTAAATATAACAGGATTAAGATTTTTCTTAACTAAGTACTGACAATAGATTTCTGGGGTGCAGAAACACATAATGTGGCTTTACTTGTAATGCTCCAACTTAAAGATTCATCATGGTCTTACTGTGCTTTAAAATCTAAGGAAAGTAATTAAACAAAGAGAAGACCCAATTCAATAATATTTACTTCAAGTATCTGAAGGCACTCAATTGCCTTTTTTTTTTTTTGTGAGGGGGTGGGTGAGAACCTGAGGATCAAATACTCAAGACTCAAACAAAATGGATATGTGTTCAGCCATTTCTAAGGCAATGTCACAGTAGAAGATAGTTTACACAACCGAATTTAAACACACCCTGATAATGTAAAAACATGATAAAGATACTTGTATATATATCAAGTCTTGTAGGTACTTACTTGGCTTTTGCATGTCTCTTCTGCAATTTATACTAAAATATTTCTTTGACTATCCTTTATCTTACTTTCCCCCACATCTGAATTTAAGGATGTTTTGCAACACAATGTGTTTGATTTTAGTACCTTGTTCCTCTGAAATCAGACACAACATCAAAAAGCAATGTTTCTCCCTACTTCTAAAAACTAATGGAATTTATTAAAATGGTTCACCTTTATAACATGAAGTGAAAACTTAAGCCTTTAGAAAAATAAAAGCTTAACAGCTGTGTGCCAACAGAAAAAAGGCATCCAAGTTAATATCCTACTGCCTAGATTGAAATACCTGGAAACAGTTAAGGCTGCAAACAGTATTCTTTTCATGTCTTGAAAAATTATCGAACAATAACTTGACTCCACAGTGACAAAGACCAACAGGGGTTCATGATGTTAAGATAGTCCTCACCCCATTATACACTGCAGGAGGCCAAAACATGTTATACATTTCTGCAGAACTTTTAAAACCATTATTTAGCTCATGAAAACTGCCCTCTAAGGTAGAAGTTTAAGAATTAAAAAAAAAAAACAGTACCCAAACTCCCTCAAGTATTGCCCAAAATATTATATTCAGGCCACTCCTTGCCACAGAAGGAGTTGGAAATATTATTCTAGTATTTAACCATTCTACAAGAGGATTTTACAAAGATTATGCTTTGCCCAAAGCAAATCTAAAACTTAAAAACAATGAGAAATTCAAATTAAATTATACCCATTCAATGAACTGTTGTTTTTTTAAAAAAAGATATTTCAAAACAAAGGAAACGTCATTTACAAAGTTATATGAGTGTTCATTCAGCATAGGAAAACAAAAAAACACCAAAAGAAAATATTTCTACAGACGGAAAAATAGGCTACTTACAAATATTCACAAGATTCATTCTCATGGTACTGATGGAGTTTTGTGCGTGAAATGACAATTTACAGGAGTGGAAAATGAAAATAGAGCTTTTTATTAGGAAGACAATAGTACATAATTTAGCCCTTGGGGAAGGTAGTCAATAAAACAGTGGAGCTATTTCTATTTCCAGGTACCTGTCACAGATACTCTCTCTTTATTCGGTCTCCACTCCTGCTTCGATGTCTGTGTGTCGCCCTACCACATTCCTCCCTGGAGTCTCCTCTGTGTTTCTTTTCACCTCTATACACACACGTGCTGGAGCTTCGGGACTCTCTCTTTCTGCTCTGCTCTTCGCTGGGGCTCCGGCCTGGTCTCTTTCTTGTCTGTCTTAGCCCAGAACTGCTGTGACTTGTGCTGGAGCTTCTATGATCTCTGTCTTCCTTGCTTTGGTTCCTACTATATCTCTCCTTGCCCTCAGATTCTCTCTTGCCTGGGCTGTGATTCTGCCTTTTGGACTTTCTTTCAGAACCACAGTAGCTCCACTTGTTATTGTCCCCAAAACTCTCTTGCTTTGAAAACCTCAACTTCTCCTTCACCTTTTCCTTGTGACTGTGACTACCGGAGGTCTCTTTATCAAGTCTCGCCCTCCCAGACTTTCCCCCCTTCCCTTCTGAATCACTGCTGTCACCTTCTGAAGACTTGGCTTTTTTTTTCTTCTTAGAAGCCATCTTCTTCCGTGTTTTTCTCTCTTTGCTGTCACTCTCACTGCTGCTTTCTGAAGTTTCACTGGAGGAGGAGGAGGAAGAGGAGGAGGAAGAGGAAGAAGAGGAAGATGAGGAAGAAGAGGAGGAGGAAGATGAGGAGGAGGAAGAAGAGGAGGAAGAGGAAGAAGAGGAGGTTGTAGAACTAGAGGAAGAGGAGGAGGAGGGGGACTTATTCTTATGTTTTCTGTGTTTACTTCTGCTTTTCTTCTTTTGCAGCTGCTGCTTCTTTCTATCTTTTTTCTTTTTCTTCTTTTTCTTCTCAAGGTGATCCAATTTCCTTTATTTGGAGATAAAAGAGTAATCACTATGCTAAACATAGCTCCTTGATTTCAGTTCAGTGGCTCAAGATTGTACACTGATTTTTAAAAAACATACTGTTGATACTGACTTTAAAATAACCATTTCTGTACTTTATTAAATGACAAATTTTTCTTTTAAATTATTTAAATTCAATATTACTTCCCTTTTCTGCAGTACTTATTCTTTCCAAAGGGGATGGAGTCAAGTGGCAAAAATAGCCTGGGGGGGCCTCCAAATAAATTTAGAACTGGAAAGAATTTTATACATCATACAGTTCATCTACCTGTATGAATAACATAAGCCTCATAATACACAAACACACATACTCCTCTCTCTTTTTCATAAAGAGTTATTTTTTTAAAAAGTAAAGAACAATGTTTCAAACTATAAAATTATTTTGAAGCTATAATGCATCAAAACCAATCAAATTCGGAAGGCCAATTTTTGGAATAGCTTTTGATTTAATGCCATCTTATTATTTTCTCTCTTATGCTCATAGTACTGAGTCAGAATTTGATACTACAAGATATTAAAATGATCATTCTGAGCTAAAGAAAGCCTAGTCCAATAGGTATATAAAAACACACTATATATGGGATGCCTTGGAACTTGGGTGTGTAGGTATATTTAGGCGAAAAAATTATATATTATACATGTGTATTAATGTAGGATGCCACTTTTTAAAAAACTTCTGTATTTTTCCAAATAATTAAAGATATTTGTTAGTTCTATTATCAAGTAATTTAGAATTTAATTTTTAAAAATTTTCTAGATTATTTAATTGGTTTATTAGAAACATTTGATCTACTCTAAATTACGTGTTTTCACTAGCCTCTGTCTCCATAAAATGGAAAGGCAAATTTATCGGTTTCTAAAAATTCCTAACACTTCTGTGGTACCTACAAAATATAAGCTCCCTCTATTGGTACTCTAGCAGAAATTTCATAATTTCAGGGGCAAACTGATACACAGAAAGATATAGACAACTTAAATATCCATTAGAAACCCAAAACTTGTTTAATTCAAATGACAAAAAAAAAATCAAAATTAAACAAAAATATAAGAAATTGGAAATGTTTTTAAGGAAAACTAGAAACAAAGAAATTTAAAATTTCTTCTAAAGAGCAAAATCTATAAATGTCTCTTAAGTATACTGGAAACCACCCTCCACCCCCAATAAATTTTATAGTATTAAGAAGTATAAAATGATACACTCATATTTCTTTCTTACTAAATTTCATCACTATAGTTGTACTTTAAAAACCAATTAATGTGATGAAGAGAACTGGAGTGTAAAGTATCTGCTATAAACCCTTAGGCTCACATGCAGTTAAATATGTACATTAAAATTCAACATAAAGAAAATTATAGCTCAAGTCATCAAGTATATACTTTGGTATAATTACCTGAGTAGTTTCTGTTTTTGTTTAGTTGATAGTGATTTTAAGAATTCAACTTCTGGATCTTCTTCACCCTCACTTGCGACATATTCCTGTACCAACAAGAGAATGATATTAAAATGCTAAATTTCCTAACAAGTTATAAGATTGCTTGACAAATACTTCTGGGTGAGTGGTGGAAAAAACACCTAAGGGGGATATGATGAACTGGGGCAGAGATGAACATCTGAGCCAGCATCAGGGTGTTTTAAGGAGGGATGCCAAAGCTACAAATCATCACATATCATAGCTTTCCTCCCCACCTTCTTCCCTCAGGCTGAATCATGTCAAACCTTTGAGATTTATTTTGAATTTAAGAAATTTACATAATGAATAAGATCATGGACCTTTAAAGGAACCTTAAAGCTGCTCCAATTTTTGGTTTCAAATTTTCAATACAACAGGGAGTCTTACATTTCATGTTTATCCCATGAGCTGCCTTCTTAATTTGTACAATCCCTCTCAATACTCAGAAGCATTGTGTTTCCATATGTGGACAACTTGAAAAAAATTAAGTCAATAAATAAATTTAAAATACTGTATTGTAATTTTGGGGGGGTTTGCTTTTACACACTTCTTTTTTTTCCCCCACCGGTTTGTCACCCAGATTCCTTAGGATCAAGGTAGCATCAAAGCACATTCAGAACTGTAACCAGTGGTGCCACTGGATAGTCCATTTACACTAACCAGAGGAGGTTTCATTTATTAAAAGAGAGGTTTAAAAATATAAGTTCTTATTTGCCATCTCGGTAAAGAAGCAAAACTACAGTAGATCTTAGGCATCTTCCATTGCTTTCTCTTGCTTTCCTATGGACATGCATATTGGAAAACATTAAGTAGCAATTCACAAGCAATCACATTTAGATTTATAGACATTTTCAGCTTACTGATAAAAAGATCATTACCTGTGATGGATCATTTGCGGTCAAGTTTCTCCCCAGTACATTTCGTTTTAGTGCAAACCCACTGTTTCTCATCTCCGCTATTAGCTCCGAGGGGTGCATTGATGGCCCTGTTCACAAAAATCACAGTTTGAATGTATCATTTATATCTCTCTACCTTTTTTGGACTCCACAGTAGGAATGCAGTTGAAGCTTTGTTAAGTAAAATCACAGCTAAATCAACTCAATAATCTTCTGCTGAGCAAATAATCAGATATGATTTTCTAAAACAGCAGTCTGGAGATTCAGAATAGAAAATAATTGCATTTTTCTTTACGTGCAAGGGGATTCTCTTCTTATGTAACTTTGTCATATTGAAAAAATACATTTTGTTACTGTTGGATTTGAGATTTTGAAACCTACCAAGAATGACGAAAAGATCATAATTAAATTTCCAATGGCCACTTCATACAAAAAGCCAATTAAAAGTGGGTATTTTAAAGGCACAAAAATTTTTCCTTATGTGGATGCTGACATCAAACAAAAAAAGTCAAATTGTCAAATATTACATACACAGTATACTAGACCTGGGAATTCTGCATTGTGAGCTTGGGCTCGGTGAAAAGGAACTTGAGGTAGGCTAGAGGAACATAAATTTTTGTTGTTGTTGGAGGGGGAACTGAGGGCAGGGGTGGTTCTTGTTTAGTGCTGAAATTGCCATTTTAAGCAGGAACTCAATCCAAGGTTTCTTTGTGGTCATGTAAGTATGGTGTAAGTAGCAACAGGAAGAATGGGCCAGGAAAAAATGGGGAAAACACACAAATCTAGAACAATCCTGAACAGACTTCTGGGTGTGTGCTCTCGCTTCCTACATCTTCTCTCCCAGGAAATTAGAGCATACCTCCTTCCTTTCCTCATTTATTTTCCTTATCCCTTATCTACTCTGTTGTGTTTTGAAAGGAGTCAAACAGTAATAAAATGCAGACATTTGATGACCTTGTTAAAAACACTTTGCTGTTGGAATATCTTCATGGATGTAATTCTGAATGCAAAAGCAGTATACATTTATGACATTTAACATCTTTTGCTATAGAGGGTGATTATGGGAAAAGAATGAAATTAGACTTTGTCCATTTTGACCTTTGGTTGTTTCCCCTGGAAAATGTTTTTGTGGATTAAGTTGGAACCAGATGTGATTATCATACAACTGAGTTACAGACTTTATTATCCCTGTCACTGTGAATAATTTAGGAGCTGACTTGCTGAGTTGTTGGAAAGATAGAGGAAAAGAGTCTATTCAGGGGTGGTGGTGGTACTAAATAAATATAACGATACCTTAATCTACTGAAAAAAGTAACAAAATTAATATCTATTAAATATAGCAATAAACAATTACACTTCATCCTAATTATTGTGAAGGGAGTCTTCTCAATATAGGGATTTCTGTCTGGGTTGCTAACAAGATTACTTTTTCCTACTCATGAAATTTAATTATCACTAGTTATTTTAAATTATTTCAACTAATCCAATGTGCTTATATAAAATTTGATAGTTAGGAACCCAAAATGATAAATTCCTAAATACAAATTAGATTTTTATTGCTACTCTCACTGTTTGCATTTAAGTATAATTTGTTAACCTTAACAATGTAATGCAAAGGTCTGAACATTTTTAATAGGTTTAAACATTCTATCATGCCTTCATTTGGGTGGCTATCTGAACTTGATATTTGAGTATAATTTACAAAGCAAAAAATTTTTGTGCTAAATTCGCAAAATTGTATTTACTTGTCAACAATTTCATTAAACAACAAATGAATTGAGCAAGTTAATATATCGGGAATTAAGCTGAAAAAACCACCCAGTGTACTTGTACAAGGCCAAAGAACATTTCCATTATGATGACAGGCTACTAATTTCATCAGTTTTCATCAAAAGATGGATAGTTTTTATAAGATGTTTTAGGAAACATGGTTTTCACATCAACTTTATTGTAGTTATAACTATTCCAAGGAAGTGAAAGTCCTTTTTTAAAGCTTGTTAGACTAGTTATTCTTTGTATGGACTAGCTACAACTTAGACAAAGGTCAATAGGCATCATCTAGTGGAAAGAATTTGGAGTCTAAGGATCTGAATTTTAATCCAGACCCAGAGATAACACTTAACTTTCCTTCATCTACAAAATGAAGGATTTGGATCATGTGATTTCTAAAGATCCTTCTAATATAAAAACGCTTTGACCCCATTTTCCCCCCTAAAATTACTACTTCTTTATCACCTCAACTAAACTTTTTCTGCAGAATCAAGGATGACCAGCATATTTGAGACCTTCAATGTGGCCTTTTTGCACACTTAGGATAATAAACACAAACTGAGATATAATTTTGATAACAATGAATTCAATGAGTTAGAATTAGAATGAAATAAAATGGTTCATATTGTTTTGGATATATTATAAATAATTTTGAACACTCACACATATGTAAAATAACTTCCCCCCCCCCCTTTACCACCAGACTAGGGGTTGTAATCAACTTCTATAAAACTGTTCCTAGTGGGTCTCATTCAACATAAGAGCCTTGGCAGTTGAAAGCAAAACAAAAACCCTCACTGCTATTCAAAATCCCATCTCCCAAACAAAAGGTCTGACCAATGGCAGGTGACAAAAGCAACAAAGAATGAGGACCATGAAGAAAGGGAAGAGAAACAGAATGTGACAAAATTTAGTTTTGCTCTCATATATATGAATCATAGGAAAAATACAATCACTTGTTTACATTTAACATAATTTTTACCACACATGATATCTATATTCTTGGGGATTCCTTGGAGAAATGCTACTATTTTTAGTTAAGACCTCCTCATTTCTATACTCCATGTATAACTGCAATCTACTAGTAGAACCAATGATGGTTTTCTATTCAGCATGTAGCTGTAATAGCACAGCATCTATAAATCAGTTAATGATATTTTCTTTACAATTTTCCAAAGAAAATGGTGCCATTTACATATAAGCATCTTGTTTTTAAAACTCTTTGCTTATCATAGCCCCATATGAAGTAGTGCAAGTATTGTTCCCACTTTACAAATAAGGAAACTGAGGAACAAAGAGGTTAGTGACTTGACCATGAATACAATAGCACCTGAGATGAGACTGGAAATAAAGTCTCCTTACTCCAAGTCTAATATGCTTTCCACTACATCATGCTTACTTCTGAACAAGAAAGGAGATGTGAATAAATATGAATTCTTAAAAGATACTTTGTCACTAGCATCATCAAATGTTCTGTTTGAAGACTGAAATAAGTAGGGTTAAATTATATTTATTAAACACTTATTAGCATGTCGAAATATACATTATAACATTGTAACATTAACTGAAAAACAATCTCTGCTTTTTAGAGTCTACAATCTAAGATACAAAACAGGTTAAGACAAATATAGAAGAAAACTGTTTCCAGTTTGGAAACAGAAATGGTTGTTTTTCATGTAGTAGTTACATTAAATTTTAGGTTTTTTTAATTAACAAAAATGTTTTCTCTCTCTTCAAACTTCCCAAACCCCTACTGAAAGAGTAAAAACAAAACTCTTGTAACAAATATTCATTGTGAAACAAAACAAATCCCTGCATTGACTATAACTAAAAGTTCAGATGCTGGTGAAATCACTTTTCAGCTTTGAACACATCTAATTCTATGCGCTTCTCTTGCAACTCAAACTGAAGGGCCCTAGCCTTTCTTAGACAGTGAAACTGGGATGACTATTTTTCTGTTATCTAAGCTGTTTGTATAGTTCATAGATAAGAGATAATTGATGGGCATTTGTCTTGCTTCCAGATGGAACTTGGTAGAATCACTCTAAAGATAATGGGGTTTGCAGAAAAAGCCCCTAGTGATTACACTTGCTTGTTCTCCAGATACTTTAATTGGGTTGAACTCCTATCCGGATCTATTGTTGGATTACTTTTGAGAACAGTTTCACCAAGTTCCACTTTCCTGCTGATCTCACTGCATCATTATAAAAAGTAACCTGGTGGGAACTTAGTAAGTTCTCATCCAGATCAACCCTAGCAGGCTACCATGGAGCACCAGCACCAGCTATGGGTTTAGTCTCAGTATATCCTACAGCACACAGATGGCATACTCAGAAAGTTAAATCAATAAATAACCTATATATTCAATGTGCAAATTGCTCCAAGAATGTTGATGTGATCTGACTTTTGTTTAAATTTGTTGCAATTTGTAATCAGAAGCAGAATCAGGTAGCATTTGAAATTCAAATTCTATACGTAAAGAACAAAAGTAGAGGTTTGTGTTAATGACCCCTTTGGTAGTCCAGCAAAACCAAAGGACACCTTCTAAGAATAATAGCTGAAGTGTATAAAATAAAACCCTGAAAATTACAAAGGATACCAATTCTACCGACATAGAGTTATTAAATTAGTAAGAACAAAACAAGTTCATGGGCTTCAGGTTAAGAACTCCTTAACTAGACAGACTAACCAGGAAAAAGGACAAAACAGAGGAATGGCCACTCACAGGTAAATTTTTTTTTCTCGACATGTGATTTCATCTGTATGTGGAACTCCCAGTGAGAAAATTCTATCCTCCAATGCAGATCAGTGAATATTCTGCAATACCTTCTTAGAGGCTTGCCTGGGATACTCGGAGATTAAATTACTTGCCCAGTTGTCTATCCACTATGCTGGGATACCTCTCAATTGAAAATATTCAGTAGCAAAATGTAAATTTGATCATTTTATTTCAGTATTTCAAAGATATATGATTTCAACATTGTAAATTCTTCCTCCAAATTGCAAACCATCCACATAAAATAACTGAAATTACATCACAAAAGAAATAACATTTTCACAAAATTTAGAAAAACTTTTGGTCATAAGATGCATAAAAGCCTATAAAATTGCAAGTGCTACACAGTGTACATGACTGACAGTGAGATCAGTGTTAAGCGTGGGCAAATTGCTTTATTTCTCTGGGCCTCAGTTCCCTTGTTTTTGTGAGGAAAGCATCATTTAAAAGAGAGCTATAATTATTACGATACAGAGATTTTCTGTGGCAGTGAAGGCTCCAGTCTACATTTCTTGATTTCACTACTAGAAGGAGGTACACTTACTCCTCTCAAGGTCAAATATCTGTTTCATTATTTAAACTAAAAAGATCTTCCAGTTGACCAGTTCTTCCACCCTGTCTCTGTGGTGCTGACTTGGGAAGAGGGAGGTGCTGATTGGTAGGAGGAAGGGTGTTGTATTGTTGCTGATTGTCTCTGAGGAGCTCCTTTCCCCATTGCTGATACTATGAGTGACACCTTGCAAGCTGGTAGTCCTTTTAAATAGGCCATCACTGACATTGAGCACAAACCTGTTGCCAGCTAATGGAACAGAACAAGGAAACAGGTGATTTAAATGTGTCTGGTTCCTGCTTTTCAGTTATTCAAGGACTTATGTCTTTCCATTTGTTCAGTAGACCTGACATCTATGAAGTTATAGGCTTAAAAGATTTTTGTTTGTTGAAAAAAAATCCTTCAAAGACCTTAACATAACTAAAAATAAAATCTGATATGACACATTATTGAGTTTGCATGCCATTCCTGTCACTGACTTGTAAAAGGATGTTTTAGGGCTGCCACCTATGTGTAAAAGCTCAGGAATGGGATTTATGACTAGGAGGAATTGTCAGGAATCATATTCCTTTCCTAATGCGATCACAGAATTTTTGCTTTTAAGAAAGTTTAAGTGAATAGTTCTCCTAAAAATTTCACAGTAAGAACAAGCAACATATAAGTCCCAAATAAAAAGTGAACTGGTTATTAATAGAGTGTGTGGGTGATTTTTATTTATATAAATGAAAATGTTTTATGTATGATTTTCTAAGGGTTATGCAAGAACCAATTGTACTAGATTGTAATGAAACTCTTTCATACTGGGAATTTTCCTGACACATTGCCAGTTCATCTTCATGGATGCTGAGAACAATAGGGCCTCTTATTGTCCTTATCTGAGTTCATAGGGAAGAAAGTCAATTTAATCGTTATTAAAATGTTCAATGTTAAGAAGAAATTCAACATTTAATTTATCCCTAAATGTTTTCTGAAAGATACATAAAAGGCAAGAAAATGTGAAACTCTATTCTGGGACAAAGCTGCCATGTTATAATTGTTCACATCAACATATTCTAGAAAAGCCTTGATGATTTTATTATTGTCCACCTTAGGGAGCCTCTGTAGTTAGAGGTGAGTGAATTACATTTGGTTGTCTTATTCATTATCACTCAATTTTTAAAAATTTTATTTATTCCTTTTGTTTTTTGATTTTTTTTTTGGAGGGGGGAAGGCAGGGCAATTGGGGTTAAGTGACTTGCCCAAGGTCACATTGCTAGTAAGTGTGTCAAGTGTCTAAGGCAGGATTTGAACTCAGGTCCTCCTGACTCTAGGGCCGGTGTTCCACTCACTGCGCCACCTAGCTGCCCCCCCTTTTGTTTTTTATACTAGTCATTTCCCAATATAATGTCTTACCTACAATGGAACGCTCCTGTGACAAAGGAAAACAGTTAAAGTGTGAGTGGAACTGTAGAGATGAGATCAGCTGTGTTTAAGGCTAGATAACTGACAAAATGGCAAAGTGGTCCCTCAAAACAGAATTAAATTTAATGGGTACAAGTGCACTTTGAGACAACTACTTTCTGCCCCCTTACAAATAGGATAGATAGAAATTCACTACACTAGACACAAATAGGGAAGACAAAGTAGATGTGTTAGAAGTGTGGAATGGTGTCACAAACTGTCCTTGTGAAACAGTGTCCTTGTGAAAATATTTCAAGACAACACATGTGAAAAAGATGAGAGAGGAAGCAATTTATGGCACATATTAATCAGCCCCTTGTTAGAGTACTGGGCTTTGATCACTAGATTTTAAAGAGCTAAGATGAAAAGTTGTTTGAGGTTGAGGACCATGTCTTACTCACACGTGTATCTTTTTGTTGTTGCTGTGCAGTCGTCTCTGACTCTTCATGACCTCATTCGGGGTTTCCTTGGCATACTGGAGTGGTTTGCCATTTCCTTCTCCAACTAAGATTCTACTACTGACCTGAATATAGACCAACTAGGGTTTGAGAGGTTGTATAGCATTGTGGATTATGTGACAGCCTAGGAGTCACTAAGAAATGAGCTTAAGTATTGCCTCTGCCATATGCTGGCTGTATGATCTGGAGAAGTAATCGACATAAGGAATATGCCTGGAATTCATTCCCTCCTTAACTCCATCTCTTCCTTCAAGAACCAGTTCAAGTACTATCTTTAAGTATGAAGTTCTTTTCCCAATAGTTATTAACATTTCCCCAATAGTTAGTGCCTTCCCTCCAAAATTAATCTGCATTTAACTACTTTGTATATATGTGTATTAACTTCCATATGCATGTGTGTCTTCCTATTTAGGATGTAAGCTGCATTAGAATGACTGTTTCACTCTCAGCACAGAGTAGGTACTTAATACTTCATTATTGACTTTAGCCTGAATCTGGGTGATGGTACTGGAGTTATCAAGGAAGAGATAAATTTCAGAGATATCTGCAAAGAACAACACAAGGTATAAAGGAGATACATAATTCAGTAAGTTAATGAGTATTTATGAAGCACCTACATGTGTCAGGCACTGTGCTAAGTGCTGGGGATACAAAGAAAATTAAAAAAAATCAATCCCTACTCTCAAGGAGTTAGTTCACAGTCTGATGGAGGTGACAACATGTAACGACTATGTACAAAAAAGAAATCTACAAGACGAATTGGAGATAACAGAAAAGGGAAGGCCCTCACGCTAAAAGGGATCAGGATCCCTACATATACAACAAAATATTTACAGCAGCACTTTTTGTGAAAGTATGATCGGGAAATGGCCAAATTTTTGGTATATCAACGTAAAGGAATTACTTCATTGTAAGAAATGAAGAAAATGATCAATACAGAAACGGGTGGAAAGATGTACATGAGCTGATAAAGAAGTCAAAAAACAAAATATAAGACTATAACAATGTAAACAGTAAGAAACACCCCCCCCCACAATGAGTATTACAAAATTATAGATAACAAGCTCCGATTGAAAGAAGATTTCTGAGAAGACACTCCCACTCCAACCCTCTGCAGACGTGGGAGATCAACAAATGTTGCACATTGCACATATTTTCAGACTTTTTGATCAATTATGTTGATTTTTTTCCTTCATCTTTAAAAATAACTTTATGTTATATGAGACTGGTCTCTGGGAGGGGGTAGGGAAAGGAACACTGGAGAGAATTATGGGAACAAGACATCAATACAACTTTAGTTTTCAAAAAGGGATCAGGAAAGACTTCTTGTAGAAGGTGGGATTTTAGCAGTGACCTGAATGAAACCAGGAAATCTAGGAGATGCAGAGGAGGAGGGATAGAATTCCAGTCATGGGGAACAGTCATTGAAAACGCAATCAGGAGATGGAGTGTCATATGAGAGGAGCAGCATAGAGACCAGTGTCACTGGATTTCAGGAATGAATCAGCGTCTGAAATTTTTTACCTAAGCGATGGGATGAATTAGGATATCACTGATAAGCCAGGGAAGTTGGGAGAGGAGAACTAATTTTGAGAGGTGATTAGTTTACTTCGAGAAATGCTGAATTTGACATGACAGCAGACATCCAACTAAAATTTTCAGAAAAGCAGTTGGGATTCAGCATTTTCCCTTCATTACACTATAAGCTGTTTTGTTTTTGGTATTCTGGTAAGAACTCTGAAGACTTAGGTTTTAGTCCCCACCACCAACTAGCTGTATGATCTTTGAAAAGTCACTCATTTTCTTTGGTCCTTAGCTATATCATTTTTTAAAATGAAGAAACTGTGTTAAATTATCTTCTAGGTCAATTCCGGCCTTAATACTTTATGACGGTGAAAAAAACCCTCAGAATTTACCACCACTTGCTTAGGAGAGGGCAGAGACAAGACAATGAGCCCTGCAGCACTTATTATATACACATCTATATATTGCTACTGTCTTCTAGCTTTGAACTTACTTTGGGTGATTAGGCATTGCCTGGAAAACCCTCTCAGATTCATAGTTCTGTGCCAACCCTTTCCTCTTCACTGTTCTGTGCAACCCTTTCCTCTTCGCTGTTTTCATTTTCTCTGCACTATCTGAGAATTTTTGTATGACTTTGTATAACTACAAAGATTTTTCTTTGTAGTCACAACTGCAATGAATATAGTGTTTATCTCATGCTATCTTATTTGTTAACATGGTTCATATAGGTAAGTTTGTGGCCCTGGTGATTGGTTTTATCCCATGATTAGATTAAATCCCTTTAAACCAGAGATAGAAGATTTCTTTACCTAGCACAGGGCTTGGAATATATGTGATTACTTCATTAAAGCAGAATCCAAGAGTTCTGATATGTCCTAGTAAACTAAAGTAAGACTTTAAATATAGCTTATCTTAAAAACAAATACATACACAGCGATACACCAAAGATTCATTAGACAGTTGCTAGAAGAACAGAAGGCCTAAGAGGTATGCCCGTGGGTTACACCTAGTGTCAGAGAGAGGATGACAATGTCAATGCTGGTCTTTCTGACTCCAAGGTTAGCACTCTATCCAGTATCTCTTGCCTCTTAAGTGTGTACGTGTGTGTGTGTGTGTGTGTGTGTGTGTGTGTGTGTGTGTGTGTGTCTATCTCTTTATATGGTGTTATATGTACGCAAGTTAGATTATGAGTAGTAGATTGTTTTGTTAAGGGTGGGAAACATGTAAAAGTTTACGCTGCTTCACAGAGCAAAAGAAATAGTGTTCTTCAAAATCCACAGGTGATTTGGATGAAAGTCATTAGCTCACTAGTTGTGCTAAGTTATTCTTCTACTTAGTCACAAGCCTACTCTTGACATGGAGCCTGCAGATTGTGAGTAGGTAGTATGATTTTAACAGGATATACAAAACAGGTTATACAAAAAATATGAGAGAATGATTTGAGGGCTTACATTATAGGTGGGTGTGGAACGCACACACCATGATATCCTTCTGAGATTAGGAAATACGTAGCTTCTACCACCCCTCATAGTTCTTTAAAACAGAGTTGAGATTAATTCTATGATATAACGGTACCACAATTAACTAGTAGATCACAATAGAATTTTATATTACAACCACTTTAATAACAAATCTAATCATACTGAATTATGATAATGCTTAAAACAGTTTCAAATGATTTAATCACTGGTAATGGCTTAAAATAAAATGGTCAAAGATTTTACAAAGTATTAATCACCATTATTAGTGTTCAGACCTTTGGAACACTGTGGCGTTACCAGTTTGACTTTGTACTTTCTCTGATTTGACAGGCTTTTAATATAGTTTTCTGCTGTGTACATTAGTATTGATTTTCCATTAAACTTCCGTAAATACAAAAAATACAAGTGGTTCTCTCACTGGTCTACTACACGTAAAAACAACAGAGACAGAAATTGTATTCTCAGTTTGCCTCAACTATGGACCATTCATTCATTCATTAGTTTTCAGAACCACTTTCTGCTGCTTAGTTTGTTTGCACAAAGAATATTTCTATTACGAAATTCTGCCAGATTTCGATCTGTCTTAGTAGCTATCCCAGTAAGATTTCCAATTCTTGACGGAGTGGCCATTAGAGAACTCTATGGCAGAGGGAAGTGGAATTTTCAGAGTTTCTTCTTTGCCTACCAGAGTCTCTGTGAGCATAGAGGATTGCTAAGGCACTTTTCTAGATGTTTGTCTATGCCTATTAAAAACTTATGATCAGATAAATTCTGTGAAATTTCTTGGCCAATCATCTCCCCAAGGCAACATGGTCCTTTCAATGGAAAATAGGAAGAAGTAGTTCCTTCCATAGACAATTCTTCATCAGTGCAGTAAACTCTTCTTTACTGGCAATTTGCTTAATATGAACCCTTCCATGCAGTAAAAGGACTACTTTTAGAATGATGCCCCAAATCTGTAACGCTCCTCATTGAACAGAATATGATCGTTTCAATCTGATATTCAGATACCTTGAATATCAAAATGTGAAAATGGCCAAATGCCAGCTACAGACAATAGAACGAACATCTTGTTTAGTATCCACGGTTGACATTAATATACTCTTTATATATAATTAAGATTTAAACTACAGGCAATTCTATGTAATTCAATGGACATTTGAGTCTTATAAAAACATTTTATGGTGTTATTTTAAAATTACATAGGTATGCAATATATGACAACTTGATTTTGGAATTTCAAACTCAAGAAACTAAAATCAAGCAAATGAATTCAATACATTTCCCCATGAGATTCAGATTAATGAAATTCTAGGGGTTTCAAGTTTTACTCTGTTAGGGCTCACTATAGCATACAGGTGAACCTGGGTCATGGAAGGCTTTACCAAAGAAGCACAACTTTGGGAGGGCCCACCAACCAAAAAAGTTTTTTTTTTTAAATATAGGTCAAGCAACAAACTGCTTATCTATCATTTGATACATCAACAGAAAGCTGTTGCATCAAGTGATTAATTTTTTTGGTTACAGCTTACTCTATAACATCTATCAGTGGAGGTGATACCCACACTAATGAAATAATGAATCCCTGAAGTATATACGTATTGTATTTTTTTCTTATCACATTTTTGTAACAACATGATCTTGCTAGCAAGTGACCCAGCGGAGCATGGTTGGTTTTTCTTGCTAATCCAATCCAATAAAGCACTGTGCTAGACTGGGGCAGGGTGGAACAAAGACAAAAGCAAAATGGTCACTGCCTCCCAGGGGAGCTTACAATCACGTGGGGAAGTATAATAGTCAGGATTGTGTTTTGGGGGTAAATGCTCAGTTGGTAGAAAAGAGGGAAAACAATATTAATAACTCACATTTATATAATACTTTCAGGTTTACAAAACAGTTTCCTCACAACAATACTGTCAAGTTGGTGGCGCCTATATCATCATCCCATTTTACAGATGACAAAATGAAGGCTCAGGGACATCATTTACCTCACATAGCAAGTGTCACAGGAGGGAAAAAAATGACCTGGTTTAGATGGGCAGTGTTAGTGGACATGTAGCCTTACTTTTCTGGAAGGATTAAATGGTGGGGCTAAAATAGTGGACTCGAATGACATGACCTGTAGCCCTTAGAAGTACTACAAGAACCACAGAAATATAAAGTTCACAGTATTTTAGAGCTAGAAGGGGGTCTCAGAGATCACCTTGTCAGCTCTCTCTCATTTTATCAATAAAGAAATTAAGGCTCAGAGAGGTTGAGTGCTACCCAAGAGCACACAGTAAACAGTGAACCAGAATTCAAATCCAGGCCTGCTGACTCCAAATCTTAACATTCTTTGCACTGTGTCTCTCATCAGTGCAATTTGTTTTGTTTTGTCCCTCCTAACCAGCCCTCCCATTATAGACTTAAGACTTAGAGCAAGAGGTCATCCAATCCAATCCTATTTTACGTATAAAGAAACCAGGGAATTTAAGTGACTTACCTCAAATCATACAGGCGCTGGGTGGCTCAGTCAGGATTTGAAACCAGGTCCTTTGGTGCCAAATCCTGCTTTTCTTCCACCCAGTACCGCATAGCCTCCCTTAGATTAATAAAGTGAAGGGTGAAATACCACTAACTTCCAATGAAAAAGTAAGCTTCAGTAACTGGTCAACTTGACTGGAATTCAACTATCATTTAATGAAGGATAGCTATATTTATGTCCTATTCTCTTGAAAAATGCATAGTTATGAGATTAACCTATTTAGAGGCTTTTTGGTGTATTAGAAAATGTACCAATAGCAAAAAAAAATTTCAGCTGTATTTAAATAGTAAAATTAAAAGGGAATAATTATTAAAAGGAACTGTTGTACTGAGAACAATAGATTTAAAAATAAAAAAAAAACTGAGAGCAAAGCCACCATGCACAATAAGAATATAAATAAGAGAAGCTAACAGTTATTGGGGAAAATAAGAGTTGTAGTGTACACAGTCATAAGGCAGTCTTAGTGGTCATTTAATGAGCTATATTTTAATATAAACATTTTATGTGGATTCAATTTATTGCTGAAACCTACACATTTCACATATAATTTTTGCTGTTATCTTGATGATGAAAACGGAAAGTTAAGAAGATCTTATCAGTGGAAAACATATTCTAAACCAGCTTAGTACAAAGAAGCATTTTGATTGCCTAATTTAACTTTGTAAAGGAGTAGTAAATCTTATAGTTGGTCTCTGTAAACCTCACAGCTGGAACATTCTAACACTACCTTACAGTTTCAAGTGATCAAAGTAAGTTACTTTATATACTAAACTAAGAATTTCATAATAGAAATAATGCAACACCAGGGGGTACAGTTATCATGAAATAATTACACTCCTGGGAGATTACAGACACAAGGCTGTACCCCAGGGGTGTGATTATCCCATGATAACCACATCCACTGAAATTGCCTTATTGCAAAAATAATCTCTATTCACTGGTGAGACATTATTCAATAGGTGATTTTTTTTTTAAATGAAAAGATTGTATTTTTTAGCTCAAATCAGCAAGTGGATTAGGAAATTGGTCAGTTTATTTTTCTGGGCATTCAAACTTTGAATACAGGATTGTTATTACTTGCTTTCCTGTTTGATACAGTATAGCTTTGATTTTGTTTCTGAGAAGCTCTTAAGAGTTTCTATTATCATCAGACAAGTATTTCTAAAGGTTACAGCTAAGTTGTTCAGGCCAACCTTAAAGGTGGGCAATTCAATGGAGCATCTACTTAGCGATAAAAACTGAACTAAGCTCCAACTACCTTAAAAGAAACTACCTAAGTCCACAATGAATTAAAGCCCTAAATTCATGACATTAAGCATATGCAGAAGAGATTTTAAAGACAACTGTCCATTTATATCCATATTTACAAAGACGCACGCTCATCAGAGCTCACATTTATGTGGGTGTTTTAAGGTTTATAAAGAATTAGAATCCTACAAGGTAGTTTATGTGTATTCTTATACAGGTGCACAGTACAAAGTGCTGGACTTAGAAACACTCCACCAAGATGTGTGTTCTTGGGCAAGTCACTTATCCTTTGTAGGTCTTCAATTACTCATTTTTAAAATGAGGGAGATTGAACTAGATAACCTAGCTCTAAATCTGTTACCTTAATAAATGACTTGCCCAATGTCACACATCTAGTAAGTGGCAGAGCTGGGATTCAAACTCAGGTCTTCTGATTCTAAGTCCAGAACTGTCTGGCACTAAATACAATTTAATGATTTACATTCTACAGTTAAATATATCCTCCACTAAATTCCTATAAGAAATCAGATGGTGAAAGTTAAAGATATATTTCTACGATAATCCTATTTGTGATCATTTATAACTTTGTCATACTCTTAGCTGTCTAAAGTAAAAAATTTTTTTTTTCAAAAAAAGCTCTCTATGCATACTTGTTTATGTACAAAAAAATCCCAACCAACCAACCAAACTTCCAGTTTTCAATGTATCATAAAATGTGTTTCTTATGAATTTCATATGAACATCTCTTCTAGTTTGCAAGAAAATTGTTGGTTTATAACTTTATCGATTTTTAAAAAGTTTTAATGATGCCTTTTGTTTTTCTTATGTCACAGTCATTTCCCAATCTCTCTCTCACTCTCTCCCACTGAACAAAGAAAAACAGCTGAGAAAAACCAACCATATAGTGACTGTAACTGGCAATGTATACAACGTTCTGCATCCAAAAATCCTAACCTCCACGAGAAAAGGGAGGTGCACTTCATCAGCTACTCACCTGGTAATCTGAATTCAGCTGCCTTTCAGTAATCTATTTGTTTACATTACTATAGTTAGCGCTCGTGTATGTGTATGTATATGACATATAGCTCCCTCATTTTACTTTTCCATGTGATTGTTTGTATAACTCTTTCCATGTTCCTTTGAATTCCTCATATTTGCCATTTCTTATAATACAATAACATTCTACTTCATTTACAAATCATAATTTGTTTACTGCCTTGCAATTTAAAAATACTGTTTGAAGATTACCACAGACAAAATTTCATCATAATTTAAAAAAACTTTTTTTTCACCAGATGACTGGGTCATAATGAGGACATGTCTTATGGAGATTAGATACTTGAAATAACTGTTAGAAATATCACTGTCTTTCTCCAATTCTTAGAAATGATGAACTTTTTTTTAAGCAATTTTAAGGACTTCATGCTTTTTTCATATATCCAGGCAGTAATGCACATGTCTTATAGTAACTTACATTTCTAACTCTTCCAAATTCTACTTTTCCAACTCTTCCCCACTTGTCTTTTCATTACAACAAGAAAAGGAAACCAGCAATCACATAATTTGAGAGTTGAAGGGTCCCTTGGCCATCTAGTCCAACTTACAGGTCAAAGGAATCCTTACTCTAACATATCTGTCTGAAGGCCTCCAAGAAGGGGAAACCCACCACTTCTTTAAGCAGCTCATTCCATTTTTAGACTACTCTAATTGTCAAGAAATTTTTCCTGACATTGCAACTTCCACCCATTGATCCTCCTTCTGCCGTCTGGAACCAAATGATACAAATATAATCCTTCTTCCACAGGATGACCCTTTGTATACTTGAAGACAGCTATCATGGCCCCCCTCCCTCAGTCTTCACTTCTCTAGGCTAAATATTCCCAGTTCTAATATTTTAGTATTTTGAGATGATGTTTGGTATGGATATTGATCTATAGTTTTCTTCCTCTGCTTTGTCTCTCCCTGGTTTAGGTATCAAGACCATTATTTCTATAACAAAAAACACATCCCCAGTTCTTTCAATGGATTTTAACCTAATACTATGAAACTCTAACCCTTTAAATTAAAAAAAAAAAGTCATATCAAGAAGTGTCTAAGTGATAGATTTATTAATGTTCTCCCATTGGTATTTATGATTCATAATTAAGGTAAATTGTTATATATGTAGCTTTATGTATGAACAATATGCAATTAAAGTAAATTAACACCACAAAGTATCTTAATTTTTGTGTATAATTTGGATTCATAAAGTACCTTTCTCTAAGTTTTTTTTTTTAAATTCTGCACATAGGACCAAAAAAAGTGCATTTCATATACAAAGTAGAACAGAAAAGGATGGCTGCATATGAAATCATGAATCTTGACTACATATCTTGTTTTTTGTAAAATACCTTTCTTCTGAAGAATTTTGGCACTAGTTCTCTGATAACTATTTGTTATTTATTTCTGTAGAGATAATGAAAAATGCTCCGAAAAGTATAGAAGTGTTGAATAAGAGACTCTTTGGGGGATTGAGACTTGTGATTTCAACATTGTAAAGAACTTTCTTTTAGATCTAGATAACAAAGTGCTGCCCAGGGCACTGAAAAGTTACGTGACTTGCCCCCGTCACAGTGTTAGTATGTGCTGAAGGTATGACTTGATGGCAGTTCTTCCTGATTTCAAGGCCAGCCTCAGTCTAATCTTCCTTTCAAGGGACTATTATGTAAACCAACAACATTGAATGTGAGCAAGTTCGAATTCTTTACTGACTATGCATTTAAATTTACATTATGCATTTACTTTGTATTATTGCCAGCATTTGAGGTAACATACATTCTGGGATACATAGTCTCATATCTTTTCTAATTTTCTGTATCTGCACTGCAAAGAGCTAGGAATTTAAATGCAAGGTAAAAATTACAGTAAAGGAAACACAATCAAGCATTAAACTCAAGCTCTGATAGAGTAGATACAGTAAAGGAAACACAATCATGCATTAAACTCAAGCTTTGATAGAGTAGATAAAAATGCATTTTATGAATGACATATATTGTGAGATTTTATTACTTTTTATACTAAGCATATCTGCTTTCACTAAAGTTCACAAAAATAAATCTGGGTTTTTAAACTAAGCTGGAAAGGCTCTGAGCACAAAATCCATACTATGGCCCTCTTCTTGGGAGCTGACCAGATAAGTTTTGACAGACTGTTCACCAGAAGGTTGGCCACAAAACAATGCCTTATTTCAGCCACAGTGACTCCTGAAGATGGTCTAAGGTACAAAAGTGTCTTTTATGTGCATGACTCGAAGAAGAATCTACCAACAAAAATACAGATCTTCTGATAAAGCATATAAATCCACAATCTATCGCTTTCATTCTGGATTTGTAAGTTCCCTTTACAAAGTAATTAAGAAGCATCTTAGAGTAACCTATAGGACAGACATAAAAGGCATATAGAATAAAGTGTAAAGTTTAATAGTTGCAGATGTATTTGCTTGGTATTTTCATAAAGAAATGGAAAATGTACTTGAGAAGCCAATTAGGAAATACTTAAGACTCTAGACTCTGCATTCCATTCAGTCATATCTGATTCTTTGTGTGATCCCATTTAGGATATTCCTGGCACATCTTAAGCTCAGAATAATTTAAGTTTCAGGTAACCCAAAGGGTAATAATTCTTTGAGGGTAAGGACCAACAATGAAATCAAATTTGTGAGTGACCAAAGATAGGATGGAACTAAGAAGATTTAGTAGGGCATTTGAACTGATCAAGACAGCTGCTCTACATAACAGGCTAAAAATTAGGATTCTTTAATCTGGAAAGATGAAGAAGACCAAGAGGGAATAAAATTAAAGCCTATAAAATTAAGAACAGTTTGTAAATGGAACACAGCTTCCTTCATCAGAGTCCAGAATAAATTAAATTGAACCAATTGCCCCTGGAACTTTGATAGAGGTAAATTGAAAACAAAAATTTAAAGTACTTTACACAGTGGGTAGTATTTTGGAAGCTCATTACATTACCACTAAAAAGTGGTACATAATGAAAACATAAAGAGATTGGGAAAAGGCTTAGACACATTTACAGAAGAAACATTTATAATAGATTACTAAGCGAAATAAAGATGTTTATAGTATGTCTCTAACTTTTAAGGGTGACATCAAAGAAAAACAGCCACATTCTTCTACATTTACTTCTCTTCCTGCCAGAGACAGACACCTGAGCTGAATGAGAAATGTAGGTCTGGTCACCGGCAGTTTTTATATGGATAAAATATTAACTATTTTTAAAAAAAGAAGATAGGCTGTTTAAGTTATTGCCTTTCAAACTTTAAACATAAATATGGACTGATGGTTGCTACTTATTCTGTTCAATTGAATTAAAAAATGCTTAATCATGAATTTATAGATACACTATATTTATTTAAGTCACTAGTAATTCAAAGTAATTCAATGAATTTGCCCTAGCTATATTCTGGAACTCCTTAAACCAACATTCTATCAGTTCTGCAACAGAGTAGCCATTAAGTTACATACTTTAATCAATAATACCATAATTTCACCCATGAGTTCCTTCAACTCTCTCTGGTACATCTGTGCATTTATATCCACTTGATGTAGTACCTCCAGCTTACTAATCTTAAAGGAGAGTTTGGAAAGAGGCCTATGCTTCCCTAACATCTTCCTCTGTAAAGAGGAAGAAACTTGCTTTCTCCACCTCTGAACATATCTATCAGACCACAACAAATAAACAGACCTTCTAATTCTCTAGCTGGTTCTAGTTATTCAGAACTTGGACAAGCGTTCTAAGGAAAACATATGATCTTACGAATAGCATCAGGTTGTTTGATGTCTGAGAGTCGGCCTAAGTTCCTTTTTGAAAACACCACTTCTACCATGTCACTCACCTGCTCAACAACCTATTATTGGCTTTTTACTGTCTATCACATCAAGTCCAAACTCAGCGAGCCCTCTACAATATGGTTTCTATTTAACCTTATTTTGAAATACTACTTGATTTATGTTCAAGTCAGGCCAGGCCAGGCCTTTTGTTGTTCTTAATGCAGGTAAGATTATACTTTACCACATTTGTTCCAATCTTAGAAGCCCTTTCCACCTCTTTCTACATACACAAATTTTACGTATCCTTTATAAAGGCACGCCCCCCCCCCCCCGCCCTTTTGATGAAATTGTCTCCAACTACTCTAACCCTTTTACTATAATCAAAAAAGTCTATACTACGTGATTTAGCACAATTGTTTCAAATACTTTCAACTTTATGGCAGGTTATGTGTAGGGTTTAATACTTGACTGACTGATGATATACAGTTTGTCAAATGTATAGTCTCTAAACATAATTTATAATGAAAAACAAAAGTACTAAAATTTAAGTAAGAAATTTGTTTCAGGTACAAGGTTCATGTCACTAAACCATCTTTCAAGCATATACACTGGGTTTTTGAAATCTTAACAGTTTAACAATAGTTCATCTACCTTAGGGCAGAAGGATTTACTAACTTTAATCACTACCTAAAGAATAAACACCCAGGACATTTGCTCATTTTTTCTTTCATAAACTTTTAATCACAAGATGAAGTTAAGGTTGAGTTCAAAGACATTAAGCTTTATTTAGTGGCATAATCTAAAAAGAGCCTTATAGAGAACAAATTTAGAATCCCTAAAAATATAGTAATGATGACATCATCATACATTGTGCATCTGTGTTAAGACTGGGACATGAGGTAAACCTTTTCCGTTATTCATTAATTCACTCAACAAATACTTATCAAGCTCTAATTCTACTCACTGTACTAAACGGTGTGTGGATGGGGTGGAGGGGGTGGTTAATAAAGATGTTTCTGCCCTCAAAGAATTTATACTCTAACAATGAGAACCATCACAGCATATTATTAAGGAATTACTATTTTTCTTCTATTTCTTTTCATTTTGTGATACAGACATGGGGTTATTTGAAGATTTTTCCAGAATCCTAAATGAACTGATTGACTGATACGGCAAGTAACAGTCGTTGGTGCAGATTTTTCTGAAAGGCAACTAACTGTTTTTACAGAACATAAAGGAGACTCGCCCTCTATTTTGGGGATGTGTTAAATACAAATGTGACCTACTGAGGCCATTTGATCACAATGATCTTAGCCAATCAAAGGTATTTTGTCTAGTTTTTATCAGATAAAATTTTGGATAATATTAGAACAAAATGACAACTGACTAGTTAGTACAGGGGATAGAATTCATTGAAGACCTTGGAGTCAGGAAAACCTGAATTTAAATTCTGCCTCACATACTCCTTGGCTGTGTGATTCTGGCCAAGTCATCTGACCTCTCTCTCCCTCAGTTTCTTCAACTGTAAAATGGGAGTACTATCACCTACCTCAAAGGTTGTTAGGATCAAATAGTTAAAATGTATACAGCACCATACAAACCTTACAGTGTTATATAAATGCCAGCTATTACCATCATCATCATCTTCATCTGTTGCCTCATAAAATGCAGAAGCAATTTTAAATGAGCATTTGAAAAATTTTACTAAGAATTAGTTAGAAAAGACTATACTTATTGAACTGTCCTAAAGTAAGCTTCTTAGTCGTTACTGTTTCAAATGATTTGGTCTTGTAGGCCAAAGTTCTATTTTCTTCTGAGAGTTTTGAGGGCATTAGCTATGCACCAAGTAAGTACTCTTGACAGGGTGAAGAGTATAAAATAACATTATGGATATAAAACTACTTCACAAAACATAAAAAATGCTATATCATTATAATAAAAAGGAATTACTGTTATTAGATTTTTTTTAAATTAAAAATTTTAAATTAGGGACTACCTCATCAGAGCTATGACACTTTGCCAAGAGAGTCTCCTGGTCTCTCAGTTTATAGAAAGGCCCATGAGGATACAGAACAGAAGCATATAAATTTGGGAGACCTTGCAGAGAATTTTCTTCCTGCTTAAAGAAAAGTGAAAGATGAATGAACACACCACCTATTTCTACTGTTCCTCACAGTTAAATCCTATCAGCGGGTACTTGTTAAATAGAGAGGATTACCATATTTACTTGAGCTCCTTCTTGCCACTCTGAATGGGAAATATTTCCTTTAAAAAAAAATCTCAGAGTAAGACTGTTTCTGATTGGCAACAGGACACCTCTGAATGCTTGCTAAGAGAAACTGAAATAACCCTATTTACTGAAAGCAAGAGAAAGAGTCCTTAACCACTATTCATTCATACATCTTCAATCATTCTTACTAAACCTTCAGAGGCTCTTCTGGGGGAGAACTTTTGATTCTGGCTATGGTAGCTACTAGTGACATTGATCTAAATATCTACCTTAATGAATGGATCCCTACTTCAAAAGTCTACCAACAATCCTGAGAGTGCCCTTGGTTCATCCAATTAGAGAACATTTTATGGGAGGAAGTGGGTGTATTTTTGTGAGCATAGGACAGTGGAAAGCACAATGGCTCTGCTGTCAGAGGACATATCTGACACTACTGGGTGAGAGTGAGTTACTCAGCTCTCCTGAGCCTTGACTCCCTCAGCAGTAAAATTACAGAGTTGGACTGGATGACCTCTGAGGTTGCTTCAAGATTTAACTCTGATCCTGTGACTGATGGTAAAGCTTTTGAAGGCACACAAAAACACATGAAATGAAGAGTGGCTGAAAACTTTTTTCAAATCACAGAAAAAAGTTATTTATTCCTCTTACCAAGCTTTCAGAGTATTTGATGTCTCTTCTATATTGGCCCATTAGAGGGAGAATTATGAGGGAAAAAGAAAAAAAAATACAAAATTTGTTTCTTCCTCAAAATTGGGAGGTAGGGAGAGGAAAATAGCTAACCAAATTACATGATTTGAAATATTTAAAAATTAAAGAGGAAGCAATGCTATAACAGAAATAGCTAATTTTACATAGTGCTTTCAAGTTTATGAAATACTCTATATATCATCTCATTTGGTTGGTCCTGATAGCACCCATGAGTAAGACTACAGGTACTATCTCCACTTTACAAATAAGGAAACTGAGGCACAGAGAAGTTAAATGACTTGCCCATGGAAATACAGTTAGAGTAAGTGCTTTGGGATAAGAGCTGAACCCAAATATCCAGACTCCAAGTCAGGAAGGACTGTGGTCAGTCTCGCTGAGGGAACAATCTATACCAAAAGACCAACACTCAGTAGTGTCCCTCTACTACATAAGGAGCTAGACTCATAAAGGTCACTAGAAATTAGGAATTCAATTTCCACTCCTATGGACTGTGCCAAATCTGATTCTGAAGGACATTTTAAACTCAAATCTCTTTTGTCAGAAGCACCCCGTGGCCCTGAGCTGAATCTGTCTTGCTTGAAGAAGTAGGGAGCTCTCGTGGGGGATCCCCGTTTACAGGCTAGATTGGCATTATATGTGTTTTGGATTAATTTGGGGGGTGGAACTGCATCCCTGGCCCTGACCCTGAACTTCTGTTCTTCAACTGTTGGGTCCAAAACATGGTTGAGCCCTCAACTAGGGCAGCTTGTGAATCTAGCATCAGAAAGCCTTGCGTTTGCATCCTGTCTCTCTGTGTGACCTTGGCAGTGTCATGTAACTTCCCTAGGCTTTGTAAAATGAAACAGGCTGAGCCAGATGACATCTAACATCCTTTTCAGGTTTAGATTCACAATCCTATGTGTGTTGCTGCCTCTCGCTGCTAGTAAGACACAGAGGTCAAGTCTTCTCAGTTTGAACACTTTTTTGGTAAAATATGCCAAGGCATAGAAAACTGAATTTAATAAAAGGACAAATATTATGTTTGGGAGGAGGGGGAGGAGCTGAAACAAAATCTGTTGATGCTTTTAGATTGTGTCTCGACTGAGTAGAAATAATTTTTTGGTGATTGCCCAACCCTAACCTGACTCTGAACAACCCAAATATAATTCAGGATGTTCTGGATAGGCTGCAATGACTACTTCTGAAAGTAAGTTATGTTTCAATCAACAAGCATTTATTCAATGCCCACTATGTGCCCCTCAATTTAATATGACAGTTTTACATACACAGGGGTACAAAAGATAGAAGACTGTAATAAGAATAACTAGCACTTAGATAGCACTTTAAGGTTATTGGGTCATACAACTAGTAGGTGTCTGGGGCAGGATTTGAGATCTAGTTTTCCTGACCTCAGTTCTTGCATTCTATCTACTTCACCAGCCTACCTGCCAGGGGAAAAAAAAGAAGAGAGATGGCTGTGGCTCTCATTTCCACCTACTTTCAGAAAGGAATCAGAACATGGAAAACAACCACTTCTCTCTCTTGGGTGTGTTCCTCTCCCTTCTCCCATTTTAATAAATTTAACAGTGTTGTAAGTATGCTTAAGGCTTAGGACAATGGGCAATGATTCCTGGTCCAGAAAAAACAAATTTAATTTTATCGAATGATATCTGGTAAACAGTTTTGACAATACAACAATTCTGATCTAGAGATACAACCTTAATTTTATTCTTGGACAAGTGATATACCAATCCAAATACAGCAAGGCAACCAAAAAAAATCATATTTTTATCTTCTTCTCCTGTGCCCTAGGTGGAAACCCACATAAAAAAATAAAATAAATCTTAGTCCGTTGCCTACCTGAGCCATCATTGGAGACTGAACTTGCATTGATTCCAGAAAGACCAAACAAAGGACACTCTCTATCAGTGTTGACATGACCCCATTTGTGACATTTAATGCACCTCACATTCCGCACCTACAGAACCAGAAGTATTGTTATGGTTACTGAATATTTTGCAGATTTTTTTTTTGCTAGCTTAACTCCTTTATTCCTATGAAGCACTGAATTTAAATTATTTTGGAATAACAGATTTTAACCTATTTTAAAAGATCTCCAGGAAAAGAGATGCTATACCCTCCTTTAGTATCGCCAATCCAGTGATTAACAACTTTAAATGTAAGGAAATTCTAATATCTAGCCTAAATTTCGAATGGTGAAATTTAAGCCTATTTCTTTTTACCATCTTAAGTGAATGACTGCCTCTTTAATATGGCAATTATTAAGTTACCCCTTCAGCCTTGAATTATCTAGACTCAATTCTTTATAGCTTTTCTGTCTTGTATGTAAAGGCTCATTTTGAACCTAGAAGCCAGCCCCCAAGTAAGGGGACAGATTAATTTTTTTAGTTTTCAAGTCAACAGACAAAAACATTATGGTGCTTTAAGGCAGGGATTGGCAAACTATGGCCCACAGGCCACATCTGGCCTGCTACCTGTTTCTATAGAGTTTGTGAGCCAAGGAGTTTTTATATTCTAAAAAATTAGTTCTCAAACTCAGATCTAGAGACAAAACAGGCTCACTGAATGTCTACAGAAAGGAGTGAAAGAATTCTGCAGAAAGCCTCAAAAAAGGAGAGAACACAACTGTCAGGTTATTTCCAGGGTCCTAAACAGGGTGTGCTGTTAATCCTTTCCCCTTTCTTAAGTGTGTGGAGGGATCAGAGTCCAAGTTGGAGCTGGTTTAGGTTTGGCTCCTCTTGTTCTCCATAATGAATGGTGCTCTAAACTTCTTTTAGTTACTGTGTCAGAAAAACATGAACACATATGAACAAAAAACCAAAGCATACTTCCATAGTTTTAGATAAGGCTACACTCAAAATACTAAACATGAAGACAAAATCTTGGGTACCTTGGTGACCTAATGACCCAGACTTGACAAGCCTGTTTCTAGATCCTGACCAAAAAATCTCCATAGCTCTCAAGACACCAAAAGCTTGAAGCAACACCTACTGCATACACATAACTGTCTTGCCCATGTTTTAAGTGTACTCATGTTTTTTTAGCTCTGAATTTTCTTTTCTTATCTGATGTCAACAGAAACTATACTGTAAATACTGTAAAAGTGATCACACTGTACACTTTTGCTGAATGTCATAATTAAAGAACAATTTGAAATATAAATGGTATTCTGACAAAATGAAATAGACATCCTTTACCTGAATACCAAATGGCTGGTCTCTGATATTCATGTCATCCTTTGCATATCTGTTAAGTACAGAAAATGAACATATTGCAAAAACTTGAAATAATTCAGTCATAAGTTACAGTTAATCTGAAAAAGTTTTCTAATTCAGAGATTATCACATTATTTCATTTCAACAAGCAAAGAACTATAAAATCCACAACAAGCAACAATTCTCAATGGAGAAGTAATTTTCAAAAGGCACATCATAGTTATACCTAGTACTGAGTCTGTCAATTCAGAATTTGCAGAATAAGCAGGTAAATTAAATAAAAAATTGCCAAGATCAAGCAGATCTGTCACATGAAAGCATTTTTTTTAACAAATCACTTTTTTTTTAAATGAAAAGAAGAGGCAACAAAAGAAGTAAAAAAGGGGAAAAGAACAAATAAATTTTATGATTTACAAATTTTAGTTAGAAAAGGTAACGGTTCTTACTTTTCTCGTGGGGCTCCTTTCTGCCATTCAAATTTGTATTCCGTCTCTCCTTTTGCATCTTCTTGCTAGAAATATAAATGTGAGTCTTTAAAAATATACATGTTATAATCAATGACACATTTTATTGAATTTAAAATAAATGGAAAAACAGAAAATAGTATTTTACCTCTTTGTTTTCTTGATTGAATATCAAACACATGAAAAAGACAAGTTTAAGAACATTAATATACATTACATACTATATTAATTCTATATTTAGCCATTTATAACAGCATCATATTGCAATTAATAAAGAACTCAATTTCTTTTTTCCTTGCTTCCTCCTCTCACAGAGTTAAGTTTTAGAACAATAAAGAATTGAAAGCAATTTAAAATTAGACTATTGATAAGCATGCTAAATTCCTCAGTTTTAAACTTTCAGCACAACCATCATGCTGACATGGGAATATTATATTTCCAAGTTCTTTATGGGTTGTATTCAGTAATAAAGATATTTGCAAAAATGGAAATATTAAATGTGTTCAGTTCACACTGAATTTTTCTTTTAAGAAAGACAAAATTAAAGTACTATTGCCTAAGCAATACAAATATTTATATTTTTTAAAATCTTCTCTTATCTATTAGTTTCCTAATTATCTTCATATCAGTACAATACCATTAAAAAAAAATTTTCCTTAATACTTACTTGTTATAACACTCCTCAATTATTAGTTGGACCCCTCCTCTCCCAAAGACTTTTCAAAAATAAAGCAACCATGCTTTTACCTTTTTTAGCTCCTGGTGGGGCCTCATACATAAAATTAAGGCCATTCTTTACACGTTCATCACCCATAAGCAACCTAAGTGAAAGAAGACATAGGTCTGAAAATTATACAAAAGAACAAAATGCATTCTAAAGAATAATTCTTCCTAAAAACAGAACCTGATACAAAATACTTTTTTAGTGAGACATCTATAACTTTTACTTCACAAACAGCAAGTATACTTTATATTTCTGCACGTAAATTTAAACAGCTTTACATAATTACTAGCACAAAAGGTTTGATTTAACAAATTACACAATGTTAATTTAAGGAGGAGTAAAGTCTCAGGCATATTTGCTAAAAGAAAAGAGAGGACTACTTTTGCCCCCAGAGACTTTTCTTCAATTTATGAAGTACTAAAAAAAAGCAGTAGGACTTCAAAGATGTCAGTATTGCATATTTTGTAATAAATAGAACTGAGTTCAATTCACACAATTATAAAATGCCTACTATGTATAAAGCAGCATGCTAGATTAAATAATGCTACCACACTCCATTCCTCACTATGTTTTCCCTCTACCCCAAATTAGTTGATGACTGCTTAAATCATCATGTAACAACCTGAAATAAATATTGTGAATATCTCTATTTAGTCAAAAGTGAGCAACAGTTTTAAGAGTCAAAATCAAAATAATGGTATTAAATAATTTTGAAACCTAAATGTCAAGTTAAAGAGTTTGATGGACTATGCTACGAAGATGAGGAAAATGATTTCATGCTATGGTCTAAATCAGTGTTTTTCAAACTGTGTTCTGGGGAACCCTAGGTATAGCAAAGTGATCCAAAAAGTTCCATGACGAAAATGTCCTAACAGAGTATAGGCACTCATAGCAAAGCTATATGCTTCACTGCTTATATCAGCTATTCACAATGTATGCCTTTATTCAATGTGGAAAACAATCAAAGACTGAGTGAAATTGGTAAAAAATGGTTTCTTATTGGCCTAGAGTCTACCACTACATGCATATGCCAATATGCGTCACATAACAGGTTGTCAGTCTGGCCTGTGGTATAGGGTATGTAAAATAATTTTTATATATTTGCAGAGGTAGCCTAGTACAGTATAAAGAACATTGGACGTAGAGTTACTCAACACCTAAGTTGAATCCTGCCTCTGACACTTACTACTTGAGTGCACACAGACAAGTCACTAAGCCTCTTAGAGGCTCAGTTTCTCATCTGTAAAATGGGGATGATAAACCTGTAGTACTTACCTCACAGGGTTGCTGTGCTGGTCATATATGACAATGTACATAAGAAAACCTTGTAATCTTCAAGGTGTATAGAGATTTCAGCCATTAGCATTCATTTACACTTTCAGGATTTAAACACACACACCAATACCTATTATAGGACTGGATTTTTTTGTGGTTTTTGGATATGAGCTTGCATTGATTTCACAGGTGTAGAGCAGGGGAGGAGAAACTTTGGCCTGGGGGCCAAACGTGGCCCTCTAGGTCCCCAGGGATTTATTCTGTGAAGTTTGGAATCAGTCAAAGGGCCACATCTGGTCTCAAGGCCATAGGTGGTTCCTCAACCCTCCTGTGGAGAGTACTCAGTAGCAAGGAAACTCCTACTCATTCGGATAACCAATGGCAACTTCTGGACTTAGTTGCCTGGGGTTAAGTGACTTGCCTAAAGCAACAGAGTAAGTTAGTGTCTGACCTAAACTCAGATTCTGAAACTGGCCTTTTTTTCTCACACGGTTCAATATGAATAATTAGGTAAACCTGAGAAGTAGTAACAGGAAAGCTCCAATTGTAAAACATTTAAAAACCACAGTCCTAAAGATGAATTATGATTTGAGAGCTGTTGTATAATAACCCCATGTGATCAAAAACATTAATTTTTAGGGTAAAGATTATCTAAAATGATGTGTTCGAAAAGAATTACTGGACCATTCAGAAAATGTTTTCTGTAACAAAGGAATATTTTTCAAACTCCAAGTTCTGAATCAGTCAAGGTAATAATTTTTAAGGAAAAAATGTACTGGAATTGTGGTTTACAACATGCTTGAAAAGTTAGTAGGTTCCTGACTCAAAAAGAAAAGATCTCTCACAAGCTATACATACAGTAGATTGGTGGGTGATTTTTGTCACTTAAGCATTTTAGTTCTTTTCTAACTTAAAAAAAGAGACAAACATCATGCCATTTCTCACCTATTATCATATGATTCTTGTTCCTTAAGGTACTGTTGCATTAACTCCTCTTGTTTCTTCTTATCATATGATATTTTCTGTTCAGCCATCCATACCTTATTAACAAAGTAAAACATTAAACTTAGCATTTAAATTTAAGTTTCCCTTTTACAAAAAGATTAAATTCTATTATTTATATCTATTTCCTTAAATAAAGACATACCCAGATGTCTCTTCCCACTGTACCCCCAGAAGATTATTCCAGGTGAGTGCAGGCTCTGGCTGGTCCTATAACAGCAGAAAGAGTATGCACCTAGCAATGAACCATTTATTTGTTTGAGAATGAGCTTTGCAAAGTCTGGAGAGGGTCTTACCAGAGAGCTGGCTACCAAAAAATAAATATTTTTTGGCCACAGCCAACTCATTCCAAGACAGGGAAGGATTGTGATCTCCACTGCTGGAAGAAGCAGCTACACTGATGATAATATTACCAATCTTTTAGAATACTGGAAAAAAAACACTTTATTCTACAACAGATTTGCATGGCATAACAGGAAACTTTTCATAATGGATAAAAGGCTGGCTCCAGTCACAAAGACTTGGGTTCAGGTACAGGTCACAGAGGTAGTAAGTGTATCAAGTGTCTGAGGCAGGATTTGAACTCAGGTCTTCCTGACTCCAGGGCTGCCCAATCTCCCAATTCTCTGTTACCCTTCATTGTCTGTTACCTCCAGATCATCTCCAACTACTTCCCACCCTTGATCCTATCTACACCTCATTCTCTCCGTCCAGGTTTTCAACCTCCAGTCACCCCAGCCTACTGGCCATTCCCATCAAGATCCTCCCTAGACCTGCCTCCAGTCACCCCAGACTACTTGGCCATGCCTAGATCCCTCCCACAGAGAGGTCTGTATATAAGATCTTTCTGTATATAAAATCCATCTTGTTTCCATTACATCACTCAGATTCAGTATGGCCTACTAGGACTCCAAGCCTCACCTCTGAGATTGCTTAAAAGTCTAGACAATATGGCGGATTTTTAGAATCACGCCCACCTTTGTTTTTCTTTGGCTGAAAGAAGGCTTGGATGGAAGGCTATTTCAGGGTCCCAGCCCCACTAAACCTCAACATACCTATAAACAAAGGCGAACAGCGTATCAAAGCTATGCCTTGTAAGATTTATTCTTACGAGGCAATAGTTACTACGGGGTAACAGAAAGGGATTATTTACAAATCAAAAAGGTAGCTACAGAATCCGACCAGGTTGGGAGCCTTCCATAAATAAATAAAAGTAAAATTTCTCAGGCCTCCCTCTAGGCTTCTAATCTCAGGAATTGTCGGAGGTCCTTTAGTTAATTTCAACATTCCAAGGGAAAAGGCTTCTGCCATCCAAGTAAACTCCTCAACAAGAGAGGCAGCTCTGGACCCTAAATAACAAAGACTTAATAAAAAGGTATCAAGAATCAGTAATAAAAACCTAATAAAAGGAAATTAAAAATTAACACAACAGGCCCTATTAAATCCTATAATCATTCAATACTGTTCACCTTTAAGCCGAGATTAGGAGGCCCCAACAATTCTCCCAATCATCCTGGCTCACAGCCTTGCAGGCATCTATGACTTCCCTTTTTCTAATCCCCCGCCAAGTCCTGTTGATCATAGCCTTCCATTTCATATTAGTAGCTTCCTCTGAGCTCACAACACAACCACTCCAGTTAAGGTCCTGCTTTATTCAGCCCCCCTATCAGTTTTTCTGACTCCAGTCTCTTCTGTTCCAGACCATATTTCACATCACAATGGAGTAATCTTTCTAAAGCACTGCTCCAACATCTCCTCTCTATTCACAACACTTCACTAGTGGCTCTCTATTGCTCACTAAAGCAAATCAGAACTCTAGATCCTGGCATACAAAGATAGGAGAGGAAAGAGATTACTTCTGATGAATGAAAGCAAAGGCTTCATGGAGGAGGTGGCATGGCCCTCAAAGGAGGAGTAATTTCCTAAGGCAGGGAGATGAAGAAGAGCGAAAGAAGAACATTAATTCATAAAAAGGAAGGCCGGTGATAAAAGGAATTCAGGGTACACTACGGCTAAACCTTACTGTGGGGCTTCGAAATGTCCATTAGAAACCCAGCTTTGTGAATTAACACGGAGAAAAACCTTCTATGCCCATTCCAATCTGGGGGTATATAAACCCAAATGATTTTTCTGCTACAGTACTGATTTCTCTACTAAAAATGTTAAGCCCAACAGTAGCATTATTTCTGTATGCTGTCTGTTTTAATTTAGATCTCTTTTCAGCACAGGCTACCTGTATTACTCCAGATAAATCTGCTCTGAATAGAGGACAAAACAAAAAAATCCAACACGCCCCTTGGACTAAGCTAGGAGGTGGGCTCGGAGCGCTGGACGTTAGCAATCCTCATATTTACCGTAAGCATATCTGAGAATTCTTGGACAGGCAGAAGAATCTATTGCAGAAGAGGATGGGGCAAAGGGCACGGGGGCACCAATAACGAGTCGTTGAAGCATCTGTAGTATAGACGGAGTCCTGACAAGAGGCTCGATTAAATGCACCATCGGCTTCCTTGCGGACGGAGTAAATTAATACGCAGGCTAAGGATCCTTACTGAAAACCTGGGCTGTCACTCACTCGTCTAAAAAGAGGTTCCAGAACAAGTCAGTAAACTCCTGACCACCGAAGGGAGACCAGCATCTCCAAGATTTACGGAGCGCGGAAAGGGAATTATCGAGAGCTCCCCGAGACCCCCGGGGTAGTGGCCACTCCGCCGCGTCTCCAGAGCCGCTTCCCCGGCGACGGCATCACCGGACGCTCCCGGCCGGCCAAGGGCCGGGGACGGTCCCCGCCTTTGGCCGGCTCGGTCGCCGCCCCCTGCCCACCCCACCGCACTTCCCCTGCGCCGGCCCCTCTTACTTTCTTGATGTTGGACTTGGACGCCGGATGGAAGTCCTTCTTGCACATGAAGTTAGCGAATGATTTCCCCATGTTTGCGCTGGACGTGGAGACCGAGAACCTCCCGACATCAACAAGCTTCCACTATCGAACCGGAACTGCTCCGGCGCACAGAGGTAACTTCCGGGGTCAGAGGGCGCGGCTTCCGCCCCACCGAACTCTCTTCTCTTTAACCTACCGGGTAACTGACACCCCTCCGCCTCCCCACGCTCTTTCTCCATCCGCCGCCTCCCCCTTTCGGAGTTTGTGGCGCCTCCCCCCTCGTCACAGCCTCCGGTGAGCCCCTGGCCCAGGTGAGGGGCGGGCAGCAGCGTCCGGCAGGGGGCGTGGGGGCTGGGGAGGCTGGAGAGGGGGACTCGAGTGTTTAATGGTCGCGGGTGGACCGATGGAGCTGAGGGAGGGATCCTCCCAGCCCCCAAAGTGAACCCAGTCCAGTCGAGACCTCCTTTCTCTGCCTCTGGGGGCCTCTCCCTCCCTCTCCCTCCTTTTTCCCTGGGAGAGAGCGAAGGGTGACATTAAGGACGGCATCTTGTAGTGGGCAAGAAGTCAAGAAGACCTGAGTTCAAATTCAGCTTCAGACACTTTCTAACCGTGTGACCTTGGGCCAGTACTTCACCTCTGTCTGCCTCAGTTTCCTTATCCGTAAAATGGGGGTAACAATAGCATCCACCTCCCAGGTTTGTGAGGCTTAACTGAGTTAGTAAGTGCAAAGTGCTTAGTCATGGAACACAGTAGGTGCTTAATAAATGATTATGTTGCTTTCCCCAACCCCCCCTTCCCTCTCATCGTGGTCGCCAGAAATTTATAGTCCCACAAAAATCTCATCAGCTCTGAAAATCACACCCCCTCAGTACTCCCTTCCCCCGGGGCCTGGCTGGAAAGTGGACATCGAAGAAGCAGCTCCCTCTTCATCTGCCAAGGGCTGCGGGACTTCTCTTCTGCCCCCCGGAACCTCCCTCCCCTTCTTCCCTCCTCCTCCTCCTCAGCTTCTTTTATGGGCAGGGACTGGGGTTTTTTGTTTGTTTGTTTTCCCTTTCTTTGTCTCCTCTGCACTAACACTGTGCCTGGCACACAGCAGGCACTTCATAAATGTTTATTGAGTGACGGGTGATGGCAGGGTCCCCAGAAGGGTGCCACCAGAGGCTGGAAGAGAAGCAAGAAAGCTTGGTGTGCTGAACGGCATAAGAAATAAGTTAGGAAGTGGTAGGACTGCCTTGCTGAAGGGCAGGGTCCATTGGAGAGCAGATGAAATCGATTTGGAGCCGACCTGGTCAGCGTGCTTTGTGACTCCTTAGAGTTGGTTTTACCCCGCTAGCAAGCACTTGAGTAGCAGTGAAAGAAGAGGATGGTGGGAAATAATTTAGAGTTAGGGTTTTGCAAGGTTTGATTGGCTTTAAAGCCAGCAGGGCAAGGGATTCAAGAGTAGAGTTGGAGCATTTGTGGATGAAGACAAGATCAAGATTGTGACCATCTGTTTGTAGCTGGAGTAGAGTAGAAAGAGAAGGTCATCGAAAATGAGTGGCTTGAGAGACTGGAAAATTAGATTATTTGAGGGAATATCAATATGTGTGTTACAGTCTTCTACTATGAAGGCAGGAGTTGGGATGGAGAAAAAAAAGCCCTGAGCTCATTGAGAAAGGAGGAAGATGAAGTCGGGGATAATGACCTCCAGAATCTGATTGGGTGATGAATTTGGATAATAGAAATTTCAAAGGAGTAGAGGTTGCAAGTGATGGGGGTAGAGGGAGAGTCTGGAAGTATCAATGGAAAGTAAGGAGTAATTTGACTGTTGCTCCATGACCTGTGAGGTGGGGGGGTATAAGAAAAAGGGCAGCTAGGACTGGAAAAGGTGGCTGGCCAAGGAGGCAGTGTTATCCGAGGGTGCCAGAAGGTAGAAGGAGTGAGAAAGGAACCAGGCTAGGGTCAAGGTGGGAGGAGCAGAGATGAGGTTTAAAAGAGGGGCATTGGTGCCCCCTTTCTACCATCAGTTGGTGGAAAATAAAGGGGAAGGAGAAAAATTAAATGCACAGAATTTAGAGGTAGAGAGGACCTTAGATAGCACTCTCTTACAAATCATCAAACTAAGGTCTAGAGAGGGGCAGGAGCTTCCTAAATGTCGCATAGCAGGTGGTGAGCCTGGAATTTCCTGTGTTCTTTTTTCTACAGCCATAGTCACAAACCTTAAAAATCCACTGGAATGGGTCTGTGATATTCCCAATGCGTTGGTGATCGGCGCAGATCACCAGCTATCTGTGTCTGCACAGCTGCTGTGTGACTCTTGTCAGTGTCCTCCCATAAGGTCCCACCAGTGTGCTAGGGACTTCCCTGGATTTCTCTTGACAGTGATAGTATACTGATGCATAAATGCTACAATGTATGTAATATTATGTGTATATTATTTTTCAAATGTACATTGCCTTTATGGAATTTACAGGATTACAAAATGAGGAAAATATAAGATATTTGACAGTAGTGATGAATTATAAAAATAACATGGCTATTAGAAGGAAAATCGGAAATTAAAGAATAGAGCATTTTGAGTTAAATATAGATCAGGGCTTCTTAAACTTTTTCCACTTGGGATCCTTTCAGCACTGCTTAAACTTTGGGTTGCGCATGTGCAGGCGAGACCCACAATTAAGAGATACAAATTTTCCAAATTCATGTTTTTTTGGAAAAAGATATTGAATTTTCTTTTGGATATATTGAATTTGTTGGGATATCCAGTTTGAAATGCTCAATGGGCAGTTTTGGATAACTGAAAATTTCAGTAGTTTAGAATTTTTGTGAACTTTGACATCATTTTTTGGATTCGCTAGTGTAATAACAATAATAATATCTAGCATTTATTGCAGAGTACTTTACACGTATCTCATTTGATGGGTGTAAATGAGTCTGGTATAAAATTTAAGTCTGGTCTGCCTTATATTACTATTCAAAATTATTTTCCAAATCCAAAGATACAAGATTTACAAATTATATATGCATATATATTTGATATATATGTATTTTAAAGTATCATTATACATAAAAGTAGTGCCTATCCTATACCATTTTCTTTGATTCACATAGTTCATACTTCAAGAATCCATGATTTCATTAGTATAGATACTCCCTCCACTAATGTATATAAATACTTGCTCCCCACTATGGGGGAGGACCTTCATGAGTCCTGTGAGTTCTCTGGGGTTGGCCTTTCAAGACTTAGCTAGGCTGGTTTTTAGACCACCACTATGGAGTCTATCATCATTCTTTGTACGTGAAGTCTTTTAAGCTTGTCACAGGATCCTTGGAGCTTTTATTCCACTGGTGTAGCCTTTGGGAGCTCACAGCCCACAGCTGAAATGAAGTATTCAAAACAAGAGAGTATGTGATACAGTATATGAAATTTAAAAGTTTTTGGAAACTTTTTATGTTCCATTAAAATTCTGTCCCACTGCCTGATTGTGGGATGGAACGGAGGTGAATTCCCAAAGGCTATTATTGGAGCCCACATTTTGAAAGGGCATACCAAGCTGGAAAGACTTAAAGTATAAGCAAATCGCATATCTGTCACCTGAAGGTCAGCTGAAGTATAGAATGGCTTTTCCCCAGGTTGACTGCAAGGTGATGGGGCTTTTGGCTACAGAAACTCTTAAAGACTCTTTCAAGTCATAGAAGGGTCACAGTTTGCATATGTGACACTAAGACAGTCACAGGCCCTTCAATATTGCAGAAAATTTGAACTTTACATAATGTAATAATAGCTCTTGATCCTCAACTAAAACTTCTTGTTTGATTTATTTTCCAAATTACTTAACTTCCTTCAATAATTTTTTACTTTTTTTTTAAAGGATTGGCTCAAGAAACATGGAACTTACTTCTTGTGACACATTTGTGGCCTTGCCTCCTGCAACAATTGGCAATAGGATTATTTTTGGAAAAAATTCAGATAGAGTTTCCGATGAAGTACAAGAGATAATTTATTATCCTGCTTCATTTCATGGCCCTGGAAGAAAACTTGAGGTAAAGTAAAATGTTTTGTGCAATATGCCATTTTAAAGAACTGTGATTAGCATTTTTATGAGTGAGATATTATTCCAGGGGATCGTAAATTAAAAATTCAGGAAGTTGAGTATGAAAAAAAATCAATAAAAATAGATACCCTTTTGTAATATTTCATTCAAATCAATTCAGCAAGCCTTTATCAATTATTTTCTTTTTACAAAGTACTGTACGAGAAACTAGGGATATAAAGACAAAAAATGAGATAGTCCCTGCCCTTTGGGAGCTTGTATTCTACTGTCACTTGCATGTTAACTTCTTTGCTTAAAACTCTTCAGTGTCTGTGTGCTTATTGTTGTCGTTCAGTTGTTTTCAGTTATGTTTGATTCTTGTTGAGCCCATTTGGCCCGCCATTTCCTTCCCCAGCTTGTTTTACAGATGAGGAAACTGAGGCAAATAGGGTTAAGTGACTTGCCCAAGGTCCCACAGCTAGTAAGTGTCTGAAGAACTCAGGTGTTCTTGAATCCAGGCCTGGTGCTCTATCCACTGCACCTTACTAGATAAAGTCTAAGCTCTTTATCCTTGCATTCAAGACCTTCCATGGTCTGTTATGTTCTTATCTTTCAAGCTTTATCTCACATTACTATTTATATTCTAGCCAAATTGGGATACACATTATCCTATCCAAGTCTTGCATTTTCCCACCTCCATCCTTGTTGTTCCATGTGCCTACAGTGACCTCCCCTCCATCTCAACTTGTTGAAGTCCTTACTACACTTTAAGCCCAAGTGCTCTATTCTCCATGAAGTCTTCTTGGAGCTCTTCCAGCTGGAGATGACTTTTCCTGTTCCTGTCCTTGCAAAATATTTTTTAAAAGTTCATTTATCCTTCTTGAATTTATTATGATCCTTTAAAAAATGTGAGCCATAACAGACATTTACAGTTTTATATACAGTATCTTGTATATATGTTTATGTTTGGTGATGTTTATCAAGTTCAGAATAGCAAAAAAAATTAATTTAATTTAAAAATTAATTTATGATCTGTTTGGATTATAGCTTTTATGTATGTGTTGCTTTTCTCCTTATAGCTGCATGAGGGCAAGGACCATTTAAAAATTTTCTTTTAAATCTCCTATGGTCCCTAGCATAGTGCTCTGTAGCTAGTAAGAGCTTAGTAAACTGTGTGTCAAATTGAATTCATTAAAGAAAGGTAAGGATTGAAAAATCTTATAATATAATCTTGCTTTTCCCAGACATCAAAGAAGGGTAATTAGACCTTACGATGGCCCTCTCATAGTACCATAGATCGAGAAAGGACTTTTAGAAGTCATCTAGTGAAGACATTCTAACCCAGCTGCCTCATTTTACAGATGAGGAAACAGACCCTGAAAACTTAAAATGACCTCCCTAAGTCGCATAGATAGTAAGTGGCCAAGCCAAGATTTGGACCCAGGTTCTCTTGTTTCCAAATGTGGGGATCTTTATGGTGTATAGTGCTTCTTATTGCATTTATGCATATGGAATTAATTGAAAAATACTTCAGTGTTTTAATGAATCTGCTGTCTCCTCAAGGTGGGTGCCCCCTCCAGAGGTGTAGATTGTAGTCCATTCAGGCTCTGTCCATGTTTAATAATCTTCCCTGGAAAGTTGCCCACTGTCTTCTGTAGCCTTCCTCTAGATCTCTTGACAATGTATGAGTACCACTGAACCCACATGGACTATTCATTGATTATCCCTCATGCTTTCTGACTGACTTGTTCTTTTCTGGTTATCTCTCTCTCATAGTCCATTTTGTGCTATTTCTGTTGTGTATTTTATTGCTAATATGATGTGATAAAACCTTTTCATATTCACCATATGTCTTTCCGTTGTCTTTTGAGTGACCTGCAGTTTGAAAGCTTAGGAAACCAATATTATATACTTTGTGTTCATATGACATCACCAGAAAAATATGTGTATTAAAAAGATGAGCCTTTGTTTCAGGGAGAAGCTTGAGGTAATTAAAACACCATATAGTTTTTCAAATACAATCTAATCTGCTCACCTCCCATTTACTTCTGGGCCCAGTTCATTGTCTGACGAAGATATATATGCCGATGGAACAACTATACAGTCTGTCTGTACAATTGTCTGTCACAGTCTGGATGACAGGCATACTTTTTTCCACTTGACTTTTCCTATGTGGATATCTAGGCTAAAATCTTCATTATTATTGATTTCATTTAGGACACAGCAGTATTAGAGGATTTGATAGAAGCAGTATAATGTCATCCCCAAACAGGCGCATCTGGAGGACCTCTGCATCAATAAGGAATCCCTCTTTCATTTCAACTCTGCCCTGGACATTCTCCATGACATTTATGCCTTCCTTGATACTTATAATCAGTGGGTAATCAACTAAACTTATCTCCATAGCATCTTTTAAGAAATCTTGTATGATTTTTACCTACCCAAGAGAGACAATTTGTCGAAGGAGATGTCGTTTTACTGAACTGAATCACATGTCTTTTTTGGTAGTCAATAAATATTAAGCAAAGTAACTTTTTATTTTCTCTGAACCTTTAAGTCAATCAAGTTACTGTAAAATGTGGTCTGCTACACAAAATAATTTGTGAAAGCCTTCTTTCTAATTCTGCATTTCCGATGTTTTCTTCTAATTCCTTGGTTAAGTATGCCCTTGATAATTATGTAGGTTATTTCTCATAAAAAATTTATAGCAATGGAAAGGTAGGCATATGAATTGGTAGTTATTGATGTTTTCTTCTCTTTTTTTCTATCGGTGTTTTCTTGATTGCCTTTTTTCAGTAGTAAAATCTGTGATTTTTTCCCCCAACATTTTCGTATCCTCTTCTTTCAGATATTTTGAGACTTTTATCTTTTAACATTCTCATAGTTGTAACGTCTTCACGTAGATATCATCTGTGTATATTCTAGCCTGATTGCTCTTCATATCTTTCTTTTCTGTAGTACCATTTCGAATATTTAACAAAACATATCAGGGATTGTAATGTTAGAGTCCATATGTTGTGGCAGTATTGTCCTTAATGGGAAAAACTAGTTTTTGACAGTGATGTTTATAGATCTTTTCTACTGTTCATTTATTTATTATCTTCCATTTTCATCCTTGAAGATGTGATCCGGCTTAATTGGGTCTCTCACTACTCTTTCTACAAGATTTTTTTTTATCTATACTACTTCTTGCTGTGTTATGAGACAATGTGGTTTATCATCTTCTACCTTCCTCTTCATTAAGATTTCGCAAATGAGTTAATATTCTAAAGTTGCTGTTGCCTTGGCTGTCACTTCTTTCTTTTTGGAAGGGAGATTAAATATTTATACTGTGAGGTGGTTTTGAGGTACTTTTGGTCTCCTTGTTATGGTGATTGGTTTATGTAAGATAAACTTCCTTAGGAAATGATGTCCATCCTTTTAAACAGTTTTTTTTCTGAATTAGTAGTTTATTTAAATAGGACAAGTTTGAGTCATTTTAGTTTAGTTGGTATATCTTCTGGTTTTAATTTCTTGGTATCGATTTTGATTTTTTCCCTAATAAGCCAATAGCTGATTCAAAAATTATGTCCATGTCAGTAACCAGTTGTTTCCTAGCCATTGAGATGTAATAAATATAGGTATCGTGACCTTATTTGATGTAATGTATACAGTCATTAATGGAATCTTAACATTTCATGCTACATGTTTTTATATGGGCTTATGTTTAATTGTATGTTTTTGTAGGTTTTTCCCTTTTGGTTAAATGTTGCTGTATGTAAATAGGATTTTGTTATCCTTTTTAGAGTTCAGTTTCTCCAGATCTGTGGCCATGGCAATGTCTAGTTCCCAGGTGTTACATAATAACTCCCAGAATAGCCCCAAGGATCCTAGATAGTAATTCCCAGAATCATAGTGACAGTCCTACGGAAGCTACGGAAGTCCTACGGGGTGACATAATTGATATTTACTATGCTTGCACAGAATGACGATATTGCTAAAGTTAACTTGTGAGCTTAATGTTGGCAAGATGTCATCTTTGTCCGGTGCCCTATAAAACAGGTGGGCATTGGTCAGTGAGTGGGGAAACCGTGGGGAAACCACAAGTAATGCATAGAGGAATGTATGTACCTACCTCAACTGGCCCCCATTGAGGCTTGAGGGGTTTTAGGAGAGTGCACAAGCTGTGACTGTCTCCATTGACCCCATCGAGACGTAGGGGTGATTGCACGCCTCTTCTTGCTGGCCCCTTCGAGAAGGGTGATTAGGGACTGCTGTAGGAGCTGGTACTCCCATTATTGGCAACCCTTTGAGAAGACTAGACTAGAATAAAGCTGATTATTAACCTCTCCAAGGTGTCTCCCTCTCTGACCAGATCAAGAGTGAGCCTGTTAGAGGTTGGAGTTTGAAAACTCCAGTGCCCCCAGTGTGTTATCTGTGAGACAGTTGCAAACTTTTTTTTGATTGGTTCATTTAAAAAGAATACTGTATTTTAGATTGTTTTTATTTGGTACATTGGTTTATTTTTTAGGGCAATTTTGAATATGTTTTGTAATATTTTAGTTATTGTTGACCTCTGTTCAATGTTTTGTTACTTTTGTAAGTTTTGGAATAGTTTTGATTGTGAAACTATTGAATTCCAACTTTCACCGAATCATTAACAGATTCTTTTTTTTTTTTAACTATGAATTTGTAGTGCACCTATATAGAAATTGAACAAGCAACAGAAACATATGCTGTTGTACTGAGTCGACCATCTTGGTTATGGGGTGCAGAAATGGGAGCCAATGAACATGGAGTTTGCATTGGTAATGAAGCTGTATGGGGAAGAGAAGCCGTATGTGACGAAGAGGCATTACTTGGCATGGACCTTGTCAGGTTATCAGATATACTTGTGGGTTTTGTAGGAAAAAACCAAACAAATCACATTTTGTAGGACTCAATTTTACTTTTTAAATTATAATGCCAGACTGTTTTAAAATGTTTGAAATGTTAAAATGATATTTGTTATATTACCCTTAGACAGCAAAAACATAATTTTTTGACTAAAATACCACAGAACAGAAAGATGAAATGCTAAGAATTCCAAATGCCATAGAGAATAAGTTTAAGAATATTTGTCAACCTGGTTGTTATTTTTTCTCCTCATTTCCTGTTTATTTTTGGGTTTGGGAGCGTCATCTTTTCAATATGAAAAAAAGCAGTAAGTTCAATACAAAACAGAACTGGTTGTTATTTTTAAAGGAATTTTATGTTGAAATTAATATATGATATCTTACAAACAACAATTAAAAATACAAATATTTCATAAGAACTTGTTAAATTTTATTTTAGGCTTGGACTTGAAAGAGCTGATACAGCTGAAAAAGCAGTCAATACCATTGTTGATTTACTAGAAAAATATGGACAGGGTGGAAATTGTTCAGAGAGTATGGTATTTAGCTATCACAATAGTTTTCTGATAGCTGATAGGCATGAAGCATGGATTCTCGAGACCATAGGACAACATTGGGCAGCAGAAAAAGTAGAAGGTATGTACAGCATATTATTGAATTCATTTTATGATACATTAAATACCCCCAGTTTCTCACACTTTACCAGATTGCTCCTCAGGGCCAAAAGGTATTCATTTGTCCAAGATGTAAATCTGATGTAATGCAAGGATGATTTGGAGAAGATGGAGAAATTAACTCCCTCTGGTTGTTTTTTCTTACTTAGCCAATGTGAAATATAAGCTTTTTACTTGGCCGATGTTATTTTAGTAAATAGCCCTTTGTCCTTATTTGTTTATTATATTGTTCTTCCCCTCAGTCTCTCAGGGCTGAAATACAGAGGTGTGGGCTTGGACAGGAATTGCTTGAGAATTTGACCATTCTAGTAATCAGATTAGATGAAAGGCTTTTTAGATATGCACATTAAAATATAAAATCTAGTCATTAAAAAAAATCCAATTCAATTTTTTGAGAATGCTTTGCATTAGTTTTATTCCTTTTCAATGGGTGTTGGGTTAAATACATGTCTGTTGTATGCTCAGTAGGTGCTCTGGATGATGGAAAAGAAGTATAAGACACAGCTGCTTCTCCCGAGGAGCTTCTAGTCTCATCGGAAAGGACAAAGTTAAATAATAATACAAAATAGCACAATGCTACCTATAACTGTTCCACAATGACTCATAGAAACATTACATCCTAAGAGCCTAGGATCATTGGCTTAGATTTTTAAAAGGATCTTAGAGATCATCACATCAGACACCCTCATTTTATAGACAAAGAAAATGAGACCAAAGAGGTCAAAGTGACCTGCACAGGGTCACATGGTTAGGAAGTCAGGCAGCTAGGTGACTCAGTGGTTAAAACATAGGACTGAGAGTCAAGAAGACAAGTTCAAATCTTGCCTCAGATGCTTATTATCTCTGTGACTCTGGGCTAATCACTTAATGTGTCTGGGTCTCAGTTTCTTCATCAGGAAAATGGGGTTAATAATAACACCTACCTCATAGGGTAGAGAATCAAATGAGATAATGTATACAAAGCATTTTGCAAACCTTAAAGTGCAGTATAAGTGCTAGCCATTATTATCTTCATCTCTTTAGATCAGATTTTCACTGTCCTTTCCAGTAATAGATTTCAATAGAAGATTGTACTCTTTAAATTATCTACTCGAACATTTTTTTTTCAGACTCTACATTTCTGTGAGTAAAAATAAATCATAATTAAGAAACAATTCACAAAATTCAGTTCAGTTTAGCACGTATTTATTCAGGCCTTCATCACCTCTTGCAAAAGTCTCCTAATTGGTCGTCTTGTCTAAAGTATCTCTCTCCTCCGGTCCATCCTCTACACAGATGCCAGTGCAAGATTCTTAGAGCACAAGATTGACCATGCTCCTCCCCTGCTCCAAAGCTCTCTTAGCTTTTTCTCTAGGTTCAAATACAAACTACTCTGTTTGCCGTTGAATGCCCTTCACAGCCTGACTGTTCCCCTGCATTCAGTGTTTGGTTCAGTAAAACTGGCCTGTCTGCTGCTCCTCGCACAGGAACCTCAATCCTCCTTCTCCATGTCTTTGCATAGGCTGTCTTCCCCATCTGGAATGCACAATATCTCCTCATCAGTTAGCTTGTGCCACCTTCTACCACGAGGCCTTTCATGATGCTCCCAGCTACTAGTGCCTCTGACTGAAAATTCCTTTGTATTTACTTTGTATATTTTTTTATATGTGTGCTGTTTCTCCATATGCAGTATAAGCTCCTTGAGGGGAGGAACCGTTCCTTTTATGTCCTTGTGTCCCTAGTGCCTAGCAAAGTGCACTTAGTAGCTGCTTAACGAATGTTTATTGAACAATCTGGCTATTTATAATTTTTGTTCTTTCTGGTTGATAACAGAAGGAGTTCGTAATATTTCCAATCAACTCTCTATAACAACCAAGATTGACCGAGAGCATCCAAAAATGAGAGAATATGCTAAGGACAAAGGCTGGTGGGATGGTGAAAAGGAATTTAATTTTGCTGCTGTGTATGCCCATCTTAATAATTTCGGGGTTACTACTTCATCAGGCAGATACTGTGAGGGTAACCGGCTTCTGAACAAATACAAAGGTGATCTTTTTATTTAAATAATACTATCTGAAAGAAATTTTGTAAGCTTTTGTATATTCCTATATAGTAATGATAAAATAATCAGTCCTTATTAGGTCTTACACTTATTAACGACTTTATTAAAACTTCATTATTATGCTCTAGGCTAATTGCTGCTTCTGATATAGTAATAATTTCTGATGTACTGAACTGCAAAATTATGCCAAAAATATCATCTTTTAGCAGATTGCTAAATGGCAGATATTTTCTTAAAAAAAAAGTCAGTTTCACCAAAAGGAATCTGTTTTGTTTAGATAATAAAAACCATACTTTTTGTGACCAACATGTTGCTTCACCGACTGAAGCATAAATTGGTTCTGAAAGTCAGTCAGAATGCAGCTTTTCATAAATGAGACATTCCAGGGCTATAATTTTCTTCACTAGAGCCTTATGTGTTAATTAGTATTAAGTATAAAAGAAAAAAAAACCTCTTGATGGAATATTTTAATGTTCCACAATATTTTCATATTTTCTGCTGTTTTGAAAAGAGATATTATAGCTTTGCTAATATTATCAATAAATGCTTTTCACTTTAGCATAGAAACATTTTATGAACAACTTATTTTATAGAAATTATTTTATAAAAATGCTGCTTAAACGAAATTCATTAATTTTTTTTCCCACTTGAAGAGCAGGGCTTTTAGAGAATGTTTTAAAATGCATTTTCTTAGTTACTATGTCTAGTACATGGGTATTGTTTCATTTCTATCTCACTGGATTTATTACTGAAATATGGATGACCTCTTTGAAAAAAAATGGTCACATCTGAAGGAAGAAGATAGAGGTGTTGCTCTAATAACATTAAGCAAGCAGTATTAAGGAAAAATATAGTTAAGGACACTGTATTAGGGAAGTGATTAGTCTTCCCTTTTTTCCTTCTCTGTAACCCCTGTAAATATGTGAATATAAGCTGAGATCATGTTTATTTCACTTTATTCAATTAGTGATCTCTCCAGTGGTGGACTGATGGCTTAGACTTTTCCACAGTATCAACAGGTGCCTAAAAAACACAGATTGACTATTTAGTTTTCAGCTTTGCTGGAGTAAGATTTGTACATTTTTTGTTAAGGAAAATGTTTTCAAATAATGTCAGCACTTTAATTAGAAAATCAACTCTCAGGTTATCTAGTTTTTAACCTATTAGTTGTGGGTTACATTTAGAAAGGTTTCAAAATTTGTTTTTCTTTATTGCTTGTTTTTGTAAGTTTATACACATTTCTAGAAACTTGGATAGAGTATTCGTTTGGAGTTCTTGTTGTGTTAAGGGATTGTGCATTCTTATTTATGACAGTAATCTTTGGTTTAGGAATTACAGCCATCAGATGCTATTACAAAAAGGTCATTGTTGAAGCGTGAAAGAAGGGGCAGTGTAAAGGATCTTAAGTTATTAGGGCAATTGGAGGAGGAAAGAAAAGTCCTTTGAATTCACCATCTACTTTGTAATATGTTAAAATTAACTTGTTACAAATTAATTGGAAAGTGAATTTCTTTTTAATTCATAGGTAGTTGTAATAAAAAAAAAGTGGACCCTAAATTTTTTATTTTTCCATGTGGAAAGGGCAATCCATTTAGTTCACTGCGAATCCTCAAAAGAGGAAAGGCCTTTTTCTCACACTAGCATTCAATTTTCTTGTAATCATTGTAACTTTTCTTTAGATTTCTGTAGACCAACACTATGTCTGTCTTCCAACTGTTCCTTCATGGTAGCTATTAACTGTGCTGCATGTATATACAAATTGCAAATACATTCACTCATGCATTTGAAATAACTAGTTTAAATTGCAATGAAATTGCACCCCTGTGTTTTTTATTCATTTTACTGAACCCTACCACCACAGTCTTAGTACTTATTTAATGGTTGCTAGTGGATTACTTATAGCTATCCTACTCTTGTGATCATGTAAATCCTCCCTTCATTTTGAGAATTGTAGGTTTTGAATAGAGAAGACATTTTCATAATACCTGTATTATAGCAGTATTCTGTTTCTGTCACTGTTTTCATTATAAATCCTTATTTTCAGGAATTTAGATCTCAACCATTTTAAAATCACCCTGGGTGTTCCTGTTATCTGCCTGATTCATAGGTTTTGTTTGGTGGTTTTGGTAGTTTGGCCTTTTTCTTTCAAAAAAATATTCAGAGATGCTTTTAGAAGCTGCCCTATCTTTTTCTTTGCTTCGTGTTTTCAATTTATTGCAAAACTAAGTAGAAAGATCATTTCACTCATAGTAGAGTCGTTTATGGAGTACAATTAGCTATTTTCTCTGCATTTTAAAGCCACTGATGGCTTACTGTATACATGTTTAGTGAAATGTAAGAAAAATAACTTGGCACAGAAAGGAAGAAATTGTAAGAACTTAACTTCAAATTCTCTAAATTTACTTGTTTGATTGTATATGTAGATTTAAAAATAGAGATTTTATAGTGGAAAAACACTGACAGAAACATTAATGTAATGGAATTATTCAGAAAATGTATTCAATATATGAGGCTGGCTGGCCTTTGTTCCATCATCAAGTATTGTCCATACCCTTGATCTTGCCACCACCTGCAAGTGTTGCACATCCATGTTGATGGACTCTGAAATTCCTTTATCAGATCATCTTGTGTTATGCCCCGCTCTCCGCCATGACCCCAAACCTTGCTTTTTGTCCTCACCCTGACATCCTATCCCTCCACCCCCTTCTTTCCCAGTCTATCACCCCTGTACAGGCTACATTTTCTTACCTTCCCCATCTTGACTTTTGATGAACCAGTTCAACCCTGTACTCTGGAAGCCCTTGCCTCTTTATCCTGTATCCTCTTGAAAATCTTGCCCTGCCAATCCTCAGCCTTGGATTATTCCCACCGTCTCCTGCCTTTGCCTCTACATACACATTAATCTGGAGAAAATCATGAAACCGTATTGACTGGGGCCACTACAAGTTTACGTTCCGTAATCCCAACTCGCCCTCACTGGGGGCAAAGCATTCCTTTTACACCTCTCCAATTGATTCACTATTCCACTCATCACGGTGGCTTTTCCAAATTTTTTCTTCCCTCTTTAAGCCTCCTAGAGTTCTTCTTATCCTCACCCTCTCTGCTAAGAGCCTTGCCTCATATTTCGTTGAAAAAATGGAGACCATTCAAAGGTTGCTGCTTGTTCTCCCCTCCTCCTCCTCTCATCCCCCAGAAGCCCTCTGCCACTATCACCTCCTTCGCGTTCCATATGAAGAGGTAGCCTTTCACTTTGCCAAGGTAAACCCCTCTATGTGCATAAGTGAGTCCCTTCCATCCCATCTTTTCCAGAAGGTTGCCCCCTCTATCATCGCTACTCTCTCATTAATTTTCAGTCACTTCCTGTCTACTGGATACATTTCTGCTGCCTGCAAATAAGCCCACATCTCTCTCTCCCATCCTCAAGAAATCCTCACTTGATCCATCCATCCCAGCTAACTATTATCCTCTATCTCTCTTCCCCTTTGTGGCTAAACTCCTTGAGAAAGCTGTCTCCAGTAGGTACCTCCACGTGCTTTCCTTTCCTTCACTTTGAGTCTGGCTTTTGGCCTCATTGTTCAACCCAGACTGCTCTCTCCAAAGTTACCAATGACTTCTTAATTGCTAAATTGAATGGCCTTTTCTCATCCTTTTGACCTCTCTGCCACCTTTGACACTAGTGATCATCCTCTTCCCCTTGATTCTCTTTTCTCTCTGGAATTTTGGGACACTGCTTTCTGCCAGTTCTCCTCCTACCTGTCTGATCATTTTTCTGTTTCCTTTACTGCATCTTCATCTGTATCATGATGTGATACTGTGGGAGCCTCCCAAGGCTGTCCTAGACCCTGGGCTCCCTCTTAGCCATTTCACCCAGTGATCTCATCAACTCCCACAGTTTCATTTCTCATCTTTATGTAGATGATTCTCGATCTACTTGTCCAGTCCTAACCTCCCTTGAATTTCTGACTACTTGTTAGGCCTGATGTCCCATAGACATCCTAAACTTGACATATCCAAAACTGAACTCATTTTCTCCTCTAAAATATCCCGACCTTATGATCTTCCCTATTACTGTGGAAGGTACCAACATCCACCCAGTCACTCAGGCTTGTAACCTACTTGTCATCCTTGACCCCTCACACTTTCTCACACCCCTATCCAATCAGTGGTCAAGTACTATCATCTTTACCTTGTTAAAATCCCTTGTATCCTTCCCCCTTCTCCCCTCTCACACAGAAAACACCTTGGTGCAGATCTTCATCACTTCACGACTAGTGCAGTAACCTTGCTTGGTCTCCCACCTCAAATCTCTTCCCCATTCTGATCCATCCTTGACTCAGGTATTAAATTGATCTTCCTAAAGTGTATATCTGTTCACGTCATCCCTCTAATCAATAAACTCCATTGGCTCCTTATAAAATCCCGTTTGTGTTTTAAAGTCCTTCATAACCACCCTTCCAGTCTTGGTACATCTTACTCGGTCTCTTTCCTCACCATGTATTCTGTGATCCAATGACACTAGAAGCTCTGGGTTCAAATCCTGTCTCAGATACTTCTTGGCTACATAAACCCCAGCAGATCACTTAATCTGTATCAGTCTCAGTTTCCTCATCTGCATAGTGGAATAATAATAGCACCCACCTCTCAGGGCCATGGTGAGGATTAGAAGAGATATTTTCCATAAAGGACTTTGCAGAGTTTTAAAGTGCTATATAAATGTCAGCTAGTCTTTTTTTTTTTGTTTTTTGCCGTTTGGTAGGGCAATTGGGGTTAAGTGACTTGCCCAAGGTCACACAGCTAGTACACGTGTCAAGTGTATGAGGCCGGATTTGAACTCAGGTCCTCCTGACTCCAGGGCCGGTGCTCTGCTCACTGCGCCACCTAGCTGCCCCCGCTATTCTCTTTCTTAATAATAATAATCATGCTGTAGTTATCACAGACATAGACTTAACATTTCGCAGTTTGGGGAAGGAAGGGACTTTTGTGATAAAACAGTTTTGATGCTTAAATGTAGCATTCTCTTATTACTTGGCTCCCAAGGGAGGCAAATTTGGAAAATAACTAAGCAGTAATCTTAAAATCATTGTTACTTAAGTAAATTTCTTCGTAGTCCATGTGGGAAATAGGATTGGTTGCATGTTTTTTGCATTGTTCCCTTTTTGCTTTTTATTCCTTTGGGAGTTCTGTCTTAGCTATAATAACTTATATAGCTAATGTTTTCTTAAATTTATTCCTAATTGGTGATAAGCCTGATGAGTTTAATGTGTTTGATTTGATAATAAGGCTTATATTTTGTTAGTATCTTAGGTGGTGTTTATGCTAGCACCAATATTTCATTTTATTCATTATGAGCAGAGAAAACCTCTTATATGCAAGAGGTCATTCTCTTAAGCAAAAGTGTTTGAGTGCTTGACTTGAATTAATAAAAGATCTAATTCTAACAGGTTTTTGTTGTAGCTTCTATTCTGATAGGAAGACTTAGGGAAAATCAACCGTACTTATATAGGTCTGTAAAGTAAATTGCTGTAATGCCAAACTGCACAAATTAGAGTTAGTACTTGTTAACATAGTCGCATAACTAATTTGATTTTCAAATTTTTCAATAGGAAATATGACTTCTGAAACAATGATGGAAATTCTCCGAGATAAAGAAAGTGGCATTAATATGGAGGGAGAATTTCAGACTACTGGCAGCATGGTTTCTATTTTGCCTCTAGATCCCAGCCTTCCGTGTATTCATTTCTTTACAGGAACCCCTAATCCTGAAAGGTGAAGTCAGAGATGGGTGATTAGTGGGTAGGGAAAAGAAGCTTAACATTTAGTTAAATTGATATCATTTTAATTTTAATGAGATAACCAATTTTTAAAAGGTTCAAACTACAGGATATATTTTCTTATAAATATTTAGTGTCTTTCTTCTATCAACATATAATTGCCAGTAGTTAATACTTTGTTTCTATGAGAAAAGAATGTTAATACCGTTTAATATATTTCAATTATATAAGTTAAACGTAGCTTTATTAATGAAGACTTTCCTAGAGGGAGTAGTAGAGGAAAATGAGTATATTAAATATTCTCTACATCTTGATTGCCTCTATAGTAATAAAGACTCTGTTCTTTTTTGTTTCTAGATCTGTATTTAAGCCATTCATTTTTGTACCAAATATAACTCAGTTACTAGAAACTAACTCACCAACATTTGGACGTGAAGATCCAGTTAAAAAGAAGCCGCGTTTTCAGAGTAAACCTGACAGAAGACATTCTCTTTACCACAAACATGAACAGGCAATGGAAATAATAGAGTGTGATGAGGTATGAAAATTCAACTTAATTTAACAAGCATTTATTAAGTCTCTATTATGTGCAAAACCTGTGATAGGTCATGAGTGGTCATGGTGGGATGCAAAGTTTACATGAGGCAAAGGATCTGCCTTAATGGAGCTTACAGTCTATTTCAGGGTCACCAAGAGTCAATTGATCTGTGTTTCATCCATAGTCACCAGTTTGAGTTTCAGCTTCTTGAAAGAAAGATTTTAGTGAAATCACAGATGTCCATTTTCTAATATATCTTTGAGGAAAATGGGATATTTGTGACATTCTTTTATTCAGTAAGCATTTATTAGGGTATGCCTTTTACTTACAGTCATACCTCAGCCTAAAAGTCATTGAAAGGCAGATAGTTCAGTCTATTATCTAGTATCCCTTATTGTCATATTAAAAGGTAATATTGGACAGAATGGATTATCATTCCAATATGACGTTTATTTTCTTTTTCTGAACATATGAACATTCCAGCATGTTCTTTATGTTTCTTTCTGACATAGCATTTATTTTTAAATTAGAAAACAGTGGTGATAAGAATTGGGCTGCACAGTGTCCTATACTTGGATTCAGAAATCAGCTTCACAAATATAAGTTGTAGGAAGTATGGCTGGACAGCAGTTTGTTGAAAGGAGATTTTAGGGTTTTACAGTTAGGGTTAATAAGGATTTTAACAGTGTAATATGGCGACAAGAAAGGCTTCGTTAGTCTCAAAGTCTAATGAGAGATCGTGTCCAGGAGTATGTAGGTAAAAGTTCCTCTGTACTATGCCCTGCTCAGAGGGCATCTGGAGTTTTGCATTTAGTTATGGGCAGCACATTTGAGAAGGACATCAATAGGCTTTAAAGTATTGAGTGGAAGGCACCCGAGATGGTAAAAGGCCTTAATATTATGCCATAAGAGGATTGGTGGAAGGAAATGAAAATGTTTAGCCTGGAGAAAAGAAGACTTATGGGGTCATGATTGCTCTCTTAAAGCCTATAAAAGACTTACATTGAAGTGGATTAACCTTATTCTGCTTGGCCCCAGAAGGCATTATGAAGATCATTGTATAGAGAATTTGCACAAAAGCAAATTGGGGCTTGCTGTTAGGAAAAACTTCCTACCATAATTAGTTCCTTCCTAAAGGGAATGAGATGCTACACGTGGTGATAGACCCCCTCTTGAGTCTTTAAGCAAAAACTGTGTGACTGTTTGGTAGGTATATTATAGATAGGATTCTTACTCAGGTACAGGTTAGACTAGATAGTTTTTGAGATCCCCTTCAAAATCTTAGGATCCTATGAAAACAGGTTGGTCAGTTAAGTGGGAAAAAACAATTCAAAAACCAGTTTTGGTCAGAAAAGTTTATAGTGTTGACCTGAGAGTTTGGTTAAAGGAGGCAAACAGAGCTAGGTGATAGAAAATTTTATATTACGTATTCATTTATTCCCTTAAGCCGGCATATACATACATGTATGTATGGATCCAGACAAAGTCTGACTGCCTGAGCAAAAGAATGAGAAAGCTTAAATACATTTTAGAACAGTCGCAACTCAGCATACCTGGGTGACTCCACGTATGTATAACCCTGATAACAAGGAATAGGTTGTAAATACTATAAGATAAGAGTGTTGACAAGGGTCAGTTTGAAACTACAACCCAGCATTTCTGTGTTTAATTTACCGTTAACATTCCATTACATAGTATATGCCCATAAAATATTAAGCAAGACAGTTTTCTTGGGTCAAGGGGCTCATCCTTTAATGGTTAATAGGGGAAAGAATTTTCTTAGGTCAGCCCAATCTGGCCTTGTTGACATAGGAAGGGGTATTCTCTGGGTAAGCTCAGAGAACAAAGAAGCTTGGGTTCAGCTCTTCTTCTACTTGATCATTAATAAAGGCTCTGGCCCTTCCTGAAAGTTACAAAAACGATATTAAATGACGTTAATGATCATCGGTAGTTATGTGTGGACTCTGCCTATTTTTCTTTATTACCAGTTCCCCTTTCTCCCATTTTAATTAAATTTTGAAAATGTCTTTCTAGAATGATGTAATTTCAGAGTTGGACAGGACTTCAGAATCCATTTAGACTAACCTATTCTCAAACCAGAATTCATTCTATGAAAAACCCAACAAGTGGTCAGTCAGCCTTTGTTTGAGGAGAAAACCACCATTCCCAAGGCACTTTAACTACTTTTGGACAGCTCTAATTACTCGGAATTTTTCCATCCATTGCTTTGAGTTCTACTCTCTGGAACCAAGCAGAAGGTTAATTCCCCTTCCACATAACAGCTTTTCAAATAATTGATGACAGCTGTCATCTTCCACTGAAGTCTTCTCTTCTCCAGGCTAAACAGCCCATTCCTTTATTTGATTCTCACATGACACAAGTTCAAGGCCCATTGTGGATGCTTTCTAGCTTACTGGTGTCCTCTTAAAAATGTGGCATCCAGAACTGAATTCATTACCTCAAAAGTCTGAAGTATTGCAGAACTGGAATGGGAATTTATCAAAACAATTTTAGTGTATGAGGCAAAAATTAGAATTATATCATTTGCAGGTGATCAATTTTGTATATAATTTATATTCATTCATTGGAAGTATTTAAAGGTATAGGAGCATAGGAGTTCAACTCCAGGGGTAAAAGTTTACTGACTGATGTGATCTTTTTTGTCAAATAATGTTGAAATACCATTAAAAATATGAATATTTTAAAGATTATTAATGCTTCAGGCTACAAGTAGTGTGGGTTACTTATAGAATAGCAATGTGGTGTATGGGAAAGATGCCTGTATGGGCCCTAATCTTGGCTTTGGCACTTGCTGGTTGTGGGATTTGGGGCCAAGTTACTTAATCGTTTTGAATTGCACTTTTGTATACAGTAATAGTATTGGACTTTATTCCTTCCAATTGGAAAATTTGAATATTAGTTTCTTCCTTGTATATTTCTTTCATTGATTCATTATGCATTTGTCAACTATTTTTAAGCACCTTAGACATGGAAATCAGTGTGCTAGGCCCCTACTGACATACAAAGTTAATTAGGACATGTCCTTGATGTCACTAGCAAGGGGGGAATGTAACACAAAACCAAATATTAAACATTATACAGTTAGCGATTGTGCAGAATAGAATTAAGAGCACGAGAATAGTCCTAAGTGCTCTATAATGTCTGAGCACCAGTTTCTCATTAAGTATGGTCTACCAAGAAAAAACATTTTGTATTAATTTCAGAAAATTTTACTTAAATGATTTCAGAAATGGGAAGCCACAGACATTTTCAAGGGCTGCATTAAGAAATTTTCTTTCCTTTTTTTCCCCAATGTTGGTAAAGAAGTATAAACTTAAAACCTGCCCTAGATTTCCCTGTAGAGCTACTTCTGGGTTTTTTTTGTTTCTTTGTAAGTCTAAATGGCAGCAATTTAAGGTTTTGTTTTGTTTTTTAATCATTTCTGTCTGCAAATGATGGAGTGGGAAAGACCCCTGAAAATTATTTAGAAATTAAAATGCATCTTGCATGAACAGGTTGATAGGCAAGAGGCTAGAATAAATGCATTTATTGATCTTTTGAAATCTCATACTGCATTAATATTTTATTGGAAAATTATTCTTTCAGGAAAGAGGCAGAAAAATGCTGGAAAAGATGAGGATGCTGGAGAAAGAAATGCTCAAAGAGATGGAATCAGTCCTTCAGAATAAGTGTCTTGACGTGAACAGAGCTGTTAACCTTTTTGCTCAATGTGTGAAAGACGAAATGAAAATTTATGAGTCATATGTTGGTTCTCAGTGAACATACCATGTTCAGAGGTCTTCTTCAAAGGCAGTCCTTAAGCTTATTAAATCTGGTAAATCTGAGTTCAGCAGACTTTATTACTCTTTAGTTATATTCAGGTGACTGAAATTTAATCTTGACTATTACAGTAAAAACCATCAAGCCATTATTTTTTCTGGGATACTGAAGAAGAAAGTAAGGTTTACATGAATTTTAACCGATATATTCATTTCATGGAACACTTAAATGTTACTTGAAGGTAGCAGATTGGAATGTTATGTCACTGTCAAAGTAATGATGAATTTAAGCTGATTTTCTAATGCTGTGTGAAAGCGTGAAATGTGTACAGTACAGATTCATATGTAATACACTTACTATGCAGTATCCTAAAATGTCTTTCAGTTACAATAAGAAAGGAGGCTGTTCTTTAGGGATGCAGACTATTTTTTAAAACAATGTCATCTGAGACTTAAGGAGAAATTACCAGAAGAAACTTTCTTTTTTGAGACTAGGTCTCTGTATCTCCCCCAGGCTGGAAGTGCAGTGACCACTTGTGGTCTTCATTGTGGCTTGACATGGAAGCTCTGAACCTAATCCCTTTCTTACCTGGGCTAGGTTCACTCTTCCCTTGGACAGTCTGTCCCATACTTACCTGCCCTCCCCAGGGCCCCCCATGCTAGTGCCAGACAGTGTAGACACTTGATTGGCTTTAAGCCTCCTATAGCTCAAAGCTCTTGAGCTCAAGCAGCCCACCACAGGCATGCACCACCATACCCCATAACAAGAAGCTTTTAAAAGATTTACATATTGCTCTTCTGCTTGATTTCAGGGTATTTATTCTGCCAAAGCACTTTATGTAGCACAAATGTGCTGTTTGTAAGACTGTGACTAACCAGTGAATTCTAACAATTGATTTTCCAGTATTTTGGGGGAAAAATATATTTTAGCCTTATTAAGTTAATTTCAGCTGAGTATCTACATTTCTAGCATCTAAGTACTTCTAAACCTTATACTTGCCCTGCCTGCCTCTGTTAACTTGTGGTGTTCTTTTCTTTATTTCATTCTGTAGGAGGAAACCTTGTCTGAGAGCAAAAAGATGGAGATAACTAGACCTTAGCTGTTTTTTTTTTTTCTCATGCCCCTTTCACTGTCTCATATTCATTCTGCCAGGGGGAAAAAGATTAGGAAAAGCAGAAAATTAAGTATTTGGGCATATATTTCAAGCAGGTAGTGTTTAATTCTCTTTCTGGGAAGGTGCCAGCCTGATTGGTACAAGGAATTTCTTCTCCTAGGAATTCTTTGTATCAGTGAAATTACAGGTGTGATCCCTATTTCTATCCCTATTAAGGTTTAAAGGACATTGCACATCACACTTTTCATTGAGAAACTAAAACAATGTTGAGTGGGATCCTTTATGGATGATTTATGAACAAATATAGACAAAAGTCATATAGAATGAGAATGTTTGGGGTTGGGAGGGGATTCTGTTTTGCACAGGTGGAGAAGTCCGCACACTGAAGGGGTAACTGATCCACAGAAGTAAGGATACCATACATTCAGATTACCAGGTTTGGCCTATGTAGCTCAAGTGTTAGTAAAAAAAAAATACCTTGCATATTGCGTGGTTCCCCTAAGTGTAGATTATTGATATTAGAAAAAAGCATAAATTTGTCATTCTTCTACTAAGCTGATGCTCCCTTTCCTATATGCACACAGTACGTGGGTTTTGTGGTTGGAAAAGGCCTCAGACACATCTGGCCCAAACTCCTCATTTTATAAGGGAAATACTTTTAAAACATTTAGAGAATTCAGAGCTAGGAGGCATCCTAGGGGATCACTTGGTAATGTACAGAGAAGTTCACAGTATTAGAAACAGGACATCTGGGAATGGGCTTAAAGAGGTAGCGACTTGGTTAAAGTTAGGTTAGTGGCAGTCAGTATTTGAACCTACGTCTCAACTCTAAGGTTCAATTTTATTTTCAATACATCATGCAATCTCTTATCATAGTGCTTTTTTTGTGTAATTTCTCAGTGTAATCTGTCAGTCCAGATGAAGCGTCTACTTCGTGCCATCTATGTAATTGATTTTTTATGTTGGTATTAGCTAAGTATTAAAGTTGACTTGTGAAAATAATAAAGTAGGGCACCAAAACCTTTTTTAAGACCGAAGACACTTCAGACTGGGGTATGTAGTTTGAGCATTGCAGTTTGCCTCCCCATATAATGGGTGACTTTTGGAGCTAGCATTGGGGAAATACTTATAAAACACTTAGAGAATTTAGAGCTAGGAGGCATCCTAGGGATCACTTAGTAACATACAGAAAAATTCATAGTGCTAGAAGCAGGACATCTGGACTTAAAGCCTGGCTTTTCTTTTTTACTACCTGTGTGACTTTAGGCAAGTCACTTCACCTGTCTAGTGTTCAGATTCCTTAGCTAAGGTATAAGGCCCATTGATCAGGAGTTAAGAACCTAAAATCTAGGAACTTGTTTCTTTAAACATTTTGGTAAATGTATTTCAATATAATTGTTTTCTTTTGGTATTCTATGTGTTTTATTTTGTACATTTAAAAATCAGTATTCTGAGTCAAATTTATAAGAATACAAGTCAGTCCCCAATTGATAAATGGTCAAAGGATATGAACTGGCAGTTTTCAGACAGACAAATCAACATGTAGTCATATGAAAAAATGCTTTAAATCACTATTGATTAGAGAAATGCAAATTAACACAAGTTTGAGTTGCCATCTCATACCTATAAGATTGGCTAATATGACAAAAACGGTAAATGAAAAATGTTGGAGGGAAAGTGGGAAAGCTGGGACACTAATGCACTGTTGGTGAAATTATGAACTGATCCAACCATTCTGGAGAGCGGTTTGGAACTGTGCCCAAAGGGCAATCAAAGTGTGCATAACCTTTCGATCCAGCAATACCACTACTAGGTCTGTATCCCAAAGAGATTTTTTTTAAAAAGGAAAAGGACCCATTTGTCCCCAAATATTTATAACAGCATTTTTTGTGGAACTTGAGGGGATGCCCATCAGTTGGGGGGGTGGTTGAATAAGCTGTGGTATAACATGTACTGATGCAGAGTGAAGGAGAACATTGTACAGAGTAACAGCAATATTGTACGATGATCAACAGTGAACTACTTAGCTATCCTCAGCAGTACAGTGATCCAAGACAGTCCCACAGGACTCAGGGTGAGGAATGCCGTCCGCCTCCAGAGAAACAACTGATGGTGTCAGAATACAAACCGGAGCCTGCCTTCTTTTCCTTTTCTTTCCTTCCTCAGAATGACTAATATGGAAATGTTTTACACGATTGCACATGTGTAGCCTATATCGGATTGCTTACCATCTCGGGGAGGGGAGAGGAATAGAATCTGGAACTCAAACCTTAAAAAAACCCCAATGTTAAAATTTGGTTTTACATGTAACTTGAGGGAAAAATAAATATTAAAAAAACCAGCATACCACAGTATTCTGAGAAGGGGTCTATAGGCTTCACCCAGATTGTACAAGTAGTTTACCATGACATATGCAAAAAAGCTAAGAACCCCTGGACTAGAAAATTTCTTAAGGTTTCTTCTCAAGTCCTAGAAACTTAGTTCATACCCCACATTTTCCATTTGAAAAGTGGGGAAAGTGAGACAAAATAGCATCTCAAGATCTTGTCAAAAACTGTCTTTGTCTAGTGGGGTCTTTTTCTATGGAAACATCTGATTTTGCTGTTGTTGAGTCATTACACTCATGTCCCACTCTTCTTGAACCCATTTGGGCTTCTCTTGGCAAAGATACCAGACTGGTTTGCCATTTCCTTCTTCACCTCATTTTACAGATGAGGAACTGAGGGAAACAGGATTAAATGACTTTCCCAGGGTCACACAGCTACTAAGTGTCTGAGGCTAGATCTCAACTCGGGAAGATGGGTCTTCCTGATTCCAAATCCAGTGTTCTATCCACTGTCATATAGCTGCCCGTCTAATTTTATGTGTATCAATGCAAAAATACCTAGAAACACTCAAAATACCTCCTAGACAGTTTTGTAGTTACACATCTTCCCCAGCAAGTGGTACTACTATTATGTATTTTTCTTGTAACTTTCACAACATTAATACCTATTTTCAATTTCTTATGTTGTGATTTGTTAAACAAGGCCTTGCTATGGTATACATTCTATATTTCCAAAATCATTCACTACCATTGCCACGCACCAGAAGTAACACCTTTTATTTAGCCCATTTGGTAGCTTATACTTGAACCTACAGGTTTTAGCTCTTTCCTTTTAATATTTTCTTAAATCTTTTCTCCATTTCATGAATTACAGTAGTTTTATATAGTAAACTTTACTATCAACCAAAATAATACTCCTACAGGATTGTTGGGTTTAAATGAGGTAATGTGTACAACAAAATCACTCGCTAACTATAAAGCATTATATGTAATTATTATTGATAATAATGATGGTAAATGTATAATATCCCAATCTTATATAAGTGTGAGTACTCCCTCCACTGGTGCTAATTGCACTCCATCCATGCCTTTTCATCCAGTGTTATTCTTTTTACATTTCCATTCGTCTTCCATAAAGGATCTAGGCACTCAAGACCTTCTTCCGGTTATTTTAATATTTCAAATACCAGTATTCTCAATGAAGACTTTCATACCACTTTTCACATATCATTGTTGGCAATGCTTACCTTCTACTGTGGATGTTTCCTTACAGTTTCCTAAGAGCACGGTGCTCATGTGTTTCACGGCCTCCCAGTATTATTACCTGGATAATATTATGCTATAGAGCAGATTGTAATCATGGAAAGTATTATACAGTTTTTAACTGTGATCCACCCTGATCTCCAGTGGGTTTATTTTCCATCTGCAGTGTTTATCCCAAGTTACATTTACTTAGGGATTAGCTTAATGAACTGCCCATCCAACTATGTATTATAATCCAGGAAAGCCTGACTCAGATTCAAGGTCAGTACACAATGAGGCACTTACAGGGCATTCAGCAGTTAACAAAAGGTACAAGGATATTGCAGCACTGAGCTTGGGTAGACCAGGCTCCCTCATCTCCAAATGGAAAGGTCACCTGTGAGGGCTTGTACAATCTCAGGATATATGCCAAATGCGAACTCCACATGGGTGGGCCTTTTTTGTAACTAAGAAACCACACCAGTACTATCAGAGGATACTAGAAAGCTATGTCCCATAAGGTACAGCTTTGAGCCGAAGTCCTCTGGCTCACTCGAATCTACGGGACACATCTTGTTAGCCTAAACCATGTTGCCAGGGATGAGGCAAGTCCTGTAGAAAGTGGTCCTGCCTCACATGCATTTTGAAGTATTTCATTGATGCTTTTCTATGTGGTATCATCATTTCCCAATGACTCCTCCCCACCTCCTCCAATTTTCCTGTGGGAGCAGTAAGCAAAACAATACTTTGGCCATGTCTGAAAGTGTAGACTACCGAGCCCTCTTAAGTATTTGTCGCTGCATCTCTCGGACTTCTTCAGTCTTCCAGCATTATTTTTCTTTACGTTCATGTGGTCATTGTGAAAATCATTCTGCTTCTGCTTATTTCAGTATTAGTTTATAGAGGTCTAACCCAGTCTTACTGAATTCTTTATTCTGGAGACACAAAAATGTTCCATTATGTTCACACACTACCACATGTTCACTCCTGTCTGCAGGAGACGAGTCACCACTTTCCTTCCAGTTCTATGCTATTAAAAAGTACGTTTGTACATATGGAACCTTTTTACTCTGCTTGACCATCTTACAGTAGTATGCCTAGTAATGGTATTGCTAGATCAAATGACGTGTACATTTGACTTTCTCAGCCTAACTTCAAATTGCTTTCCAGAATGGAGGGACTATTTCATAATTGCAACAGTGCATTAATGTGCCTGCCTTCCCACAACTCAACTGCTATCATTTTTGTCTTCTGACAATCTGATTAACATGAAGTAAAACCTCAAGAGCTGCTTCAATTTGTATTTGTTATTAGTGATCTGGAGCATCCTTTCATGTGGTTGTTGGTAGCCTGTGCTTTTTTTCAAAACTGCTCATATTCTTTGACAAGGCACACCCACGCATGTGTCTGTGTGTGTATTCTTCACATATGTTGGATGTCAAGTTTTTCTTAGACATTTGCTGCAAAGATTTTTTTCCAACTCCTTTCTGTTAATTCTACTACACTGATTCTTTTTCCATGCACAAGCTTTTCAGCTTTAATGCTCTCTGATCACCTGTATCCATTATTTAGTTAAGAATTCTTTCTTTGGTCATAGTTGCGCAAGCTATGTATTCTGTCTTAATTTGTTTTTTACTGTTTTGAGTTACTAGTGTAATGTACAATAAACAAAACTTAGTGTGTTCTATATTTCTATTAAGTTCTAATACAAGTTATTAAAAGTTCTAATTTAAGTAGGATTTTTGAATAAATTCTTGGCAACATGTACATTGTACAGAACATTAGACTGATAGATGCAGGTTTTTAACACTAGTTATGCCAACTACTAAGTGATATTAGGCAAATCATTTAACCTTTATATAGCCTTGGTTTCCTTGTCTGTAAAAAGGACTGGGGTGGGGACAGGGAAAGGAGTAGTTAACTAAATTCTTCCTAGTTAAATGTCTTCTATTTAGTGAAATATTTTACCTTTTTAAAAATTGGATTAAAATTTCTAGAGGTAATTGATGTATAATTGTTAATATTCTGATTTTAAGATCACTTTCCTGAATTCTCAGATTATAATAGCTAGCATTTACATTGACAGCACCTATTATATACTAAAGTGCTTTTAAGATTATCTTCTTTGATCATCAATCTACCCTGGGAGGTAGGTGGTATTATCACCATTTTACAGATGAGGAAACTAAGGTAAACAGAGGTTAAGTGGTTTGTCCAAGGTCACACAGCTTAAGTGTCTGAGGATGAATTTGAACTCAGGTTTTCCTCACTCTGGGCCCAGTGCTCTATGCACTATGGTGCCACCTGGCACCCTCATACAGCATTTGGTTTTGAAAGTGACAAACTAAGTGGCTGCTACATTAATAAATATTCCAGGCATGTAGTACTAATAATGAGATGTTTCAGTGGGACAAGCTGAAACAAATACCCCAAAGAAATCTTTTTCTCTGCTTCTCTTTATGCTAGAGCATAAAGTTACATGCCTGTTGTGCAAGACAAATGCTCAGAGATCATCAAATCAGATGTGAGTTTCAGGAACACCATTTTGGAGACTGGAGGATGGATTGGATCAGGAAGAGGCTTGAGGAAGAGAACAATTAGGAGACTACTGTAATAGTCCTGGTGAGAGGTGACAAGGGCCTGAGCTGAGGTGATGGCTGCTTGAGTGGAGGAAAGGGGACACAGACGAGAAAATTATAGGTTCCCAAGATTCATTCATTCAGCACTTAGATAGTGCCTATGGTGCACTTAACACTGCAGAAATCATAAAGTACTATTTAAGAAAAGAGCAATTTAAAGGAACTAAATTAAGATTGGTGTTAAGAAATGACAGAAAAGACCTCGTGTTTTTTGCATTATTCAAGTCAAAGATTACAAGAATAACATTTTCTGCAACACAAATTGAAAGAGCTATTTTATTGAGAAACTTGCTGTATTATTTGAGGTCACAGGTACAAAGATATTTTCATTCGATAAAACTGGCATATCCTTAATTCTAAAAATATTTTAACATAACAAAAGTACCCTTTTAACCAAACTTGCAGATCACAATGATCAACAGTTTTCTGTGCTAAAAGATGCAGTTTTCTGCTTCCCTTTAAGAGAACTTATGCAGTAACTTGTGCAAAGGTAAAACAATTGATTCTTAATTTAAATTTAAGATGCTTACCATGCATGTGAGTTGGCGTATCAGTTCTTCCTGGCATAAGTTATATTTAAGCTTAAAATCAGTCTAACCTCTAGAGCATTAGGTCACAATTAGAATGTAAAAAACTAAGCTTTCCTTGCCAAAGTGACTCTAATTGGCAAAACAAACTGCTCTACCCCAAAAACATAATTTAAAACAAATATTATAACAAAGTGTTTAGATTTACTCTGATTAAATACATTAGGGTTTTCATAATTTTTTAAACATACAGATATAAAAGGGTAGTAAAATAAGTCCTGTTCACGTTAAAAAAAAAGGATCCAAATAGAAAATAGAACTGTCTCATTCGTATGTTAGTTAGATGCAATTAAATATAATGAAACTAAACATTCTAAGTTAAATCAGCAGAGGGGCTAATTATTTAACAGAGGGTAGTAACAGGGCTTAAAAAGTAAGACAAATTGGGCATAATATATTCTAAACACTTTTAAAAAGTGACTGTTAAAACCTATGAAATAAATAAAGCACACTGAACATCAAGTAACTCAAAGGTAACATGATCACCTTTTTCTCTCCTTTTTTTCCCACCAATTTCAAACCAGGAATAATATTTCATAACTGCACACAGCATAAATAACTTAAATTTATAGACGCTTAGGAATCAGCATGCCAAAAATTAAGTTCTAAAACTTATAGCAGCATATTAGATTTGGCTTCAAAAGTAGTTTGAAATATGTAAAAGGCTTTCATTTTTATCTTTGTATCCCCAGTGCCTGGCAAAGTGCATGGCACATAAGAGACACATGATAAAAGATTGCTGACATGAACCACATCTTTCCTATATTAATTTCTCTAAATAGTGGTTCACAGATGTGCAAAAATTTTGAGCTGACATGTGCAAAATTATATACATATATATCAACAATTATGGTAGCAATTTTGTTGGTTGGTGTGAACTGCACTAAATATAACATGCACAACAAAAGTTAGAGACTAGACTATATCTGAACTTCTGTTATAGATTTGTGGAGATTATCCCCTACCTTCTGATGGAAAAGCAAGAATAAATGTACTTTAAAAAGATAAACTCATTGTGTTGCCAGTTTGAATGAGCACCACTTGTCAAGAAATTGTGTCGTGGTGGAGAAATGAAGAACTAGGAAGGCCTCTTAATAAAATGATTTTCAAAGTCTCTCCATGAAGTGCAATTTCTAAGTGCAAAGTATACATAGTCATGAGATTCATTTACTGCTCAATATCCAACTGCAAAATTCAGCAATTTAGAGTAGTAGCTTATTTGGTTATTAAAATTATATTAATTACATGCAAATCAATCATTAACAATTTTTGTCCAAACTGATGATTATATTCAATAGGAGCTCTCTAATAATGACGGTATAGTAGGGAATAATTGCTCTTGGGTTTTGTTGGACAGTTTCCTTCCGTGTTTTATATCCACATATTTTAGGTTTGGGGGGAAAGTGAGGTAGGGGATGAGTGCTCCATTTCTACCTGTCTGTCCTGTGAGGATGCACCTGAATTAGTGCCTAGAGGACTTTCTGTGGGACTGTCCTGAAGAAATCGGTAAAACAAATATTCATCCCGAAATTCATATTCATTGGTAATGTGCTGGACAACTCCTCCTTGTACCAGCCTGTCTCCATACAGCACTGCTTCACCACGGTCAGAGGCAAGGCCAACTTCAATTAGCCAGTTCACCAGGTCACAGCCACAGAAAGTTCCAGTAGAGGTCTTTGCACCACACCTGTATGTCAAAGGAATGATTGACCCATATGTTCTGTAAATCTGCTTTCAGCACTGTATAACAGGGGACAGGCAAGGAAAAATGGGAAAACAAGGAAAGACAGCATGATAGTTGGTATTTAAAAAAGTATGGTAGAAAAGAAACCATTTTGGATATTAATGGTTTGTTAAACTGTAATCATTTTAAAAATATGACAATTGTGTTTATGAAAATAGTTAAAACTTAATACATGGAAAGCTATACACAAAAGTGACACACGATAAATGTGTTTAAATCGATATACAATAACAGCAACTTTTGTAATAGCTTTGTTAGAGGCTACGACACTACATAAAATTTAAATAAAATTTGTCCAATTATAAAAAAATACCAAATGTTTTCATTAGTAAATACTGTAAACTACAGTAAATCAGGAATTGCTTCTCAGGTAATATATTTAGTCAGAGACTTAAAACTTGTCTTACTAAAACAATGAGATTAAAAATATATACTCTGTATGACACTTTTGATTATTTCAAATGCATTTCTGATACAAATGCATGGTTCCTCACATCTCAGCAAACATGATTTATGGCAGCAAGTTAATTTTTTTTTTTGGAGGGAGGAAGGCAGGGCACTTGGGGTTAAGTGACTTGCCCAACCAAGTTCACACAGCTAGTAAGTGTGTCAGGTGTCTGAGGTCAGATTTGAACTCAGGGCCTCCTGACTCCAGGGCCATTTTAGCTGCCCCATTTTGGGGGAGGGAGGGGGTGGGTTAAGTAAAGATGGAGTTATTTTACTGCAATGTTCATGTCTTCAAAGCAAAAATCAAAATGGCAAAGAGTCACAGACATTCGTATTGTAGCATATATGGCGTGTGTGTGTGTGTGTGTGTGTATGTATATATATATGTGCCATATATGGTATATATGGCAGCAAGAGGAAAAAGAACCAAATGAACCAGTAAATTTTAATAGAAGCTCGTAATGGACATGAAGTACACTTGATAAAAGCATCAGTCAAGCAAAAGAACTGTTACAGAGCCAAAAAGGAGGCAGCAATCAAAGATCAAGGTGAGATGAGGAAAGTAGGCAATGGAAAAGAATACACTTAATTACATGAGTAGGACTATTTAAGAAGTCATACAAAAATCACAAAAGGCTAATATGCATTTAAACATCTTCTCAAGTAACACCACAATGAGCACAGAAATGTTATTTCAGGTACATTAAGATGTAATACACCTTAATTTGTAAACAAAATTTCAAGCAGTTCCAATACAAGACTAATGCCCCAAACAACATGTGGTTGAACATCCACTGTTACTGTTAATTTTAAACACTCAATTAAAATCTAGTAAGATTCCTGACACTCATTCAATAAAACATCACACATGACTGTGTAATGACATCTCAGGTACGCCTACAATTGGACAAATAATGCGGTAGCCTGGAACGAGTAGAGTGGAACAGAGGGGGTTTACCATCACCCAATCCACATGGCTCAGCATTCCTACAAAGCAGCAGCAGCACGATGGTTCCCTTTCTGCTTCATAACTTGTATAAAGGTGTCAAATGAAATTTTCTTCTAAAAATTTCATAAAGCCAATTTTCTCAACCTGTTGAATTGCTGAAGGAAACTATTCCTAAGTGTTATTTTTAGATGATTTTGCCAGTCCAGATATCCACCTCTCAAAAAGGAAAACTTATGCGCTCTGTAATACTGGTCTTTGATTTTCTACTTTTTTACTTTCCCCATTACGTAATTTTTAAAAAGTTCATGACAACATTTATCCTTCACATTTCAGTATCAGAGGCTAGGATCAATTGACCGGTTTCCATGGATATTATTTAGATATCATAGACTAAAGACTAGGATTTGAGGTGAAAAACAGAGTAGTTGGTGTCAGAACTGTCAGTTTCGAAAATATTTTTTCAATAAAAAGTAACATCAACAGAAAAATATGAAAATGAAATTGTTTCTAAATTCAAACTCTTGAAACTTTTCTGAAAAGCAGTAATAACTAATGTCCTTCGATTCTAATATCCTAATGTCTTGGTTCTCAGATCATTTTTCCATACTTTATCAAAACCAAAGTTAGCAGCTTTTTGAAACCACCTAAATAAAGATGGTCTAGGTATGTTACGGAGGTTTTGTTTAAGGGATAATCCATGTGCACTGGCCCATGACATTTTTAGTTAACATGCGCAAGTCAATGGTATTATGTAATCTGAAAGGTGTGTCCAACATTTAATATTTTAGTCAACAGGAATCTCTGTACAGGCATTTGCCCACCTTCTTTCCTTGACAATGCTTCGGACGCAGAGATCACGGTGATAATGAACAAACTGTTGACAGGTCATCCTGATCTCCTCAGGAACAGGTGATGATCCATTTTCTGCTGTTTCTTTATTATTCCACAGGAATTCCAATCTGAAAATCAAAGAAGAGGCTATGTGTAATGAACAACAGAAAACACCACACAGGGGACCTATTTCCCCATAAAAACACTCTTGTTTGACAGCAGTTGTCATCTGCTTGGCAAATCCATGTCACTCTTAAGCCAGAAGCAATGATAATCTGTCCTCATTGACATTTTATTTCTTAAATTCATGAGACAAATTTGGCATATTTATTATTTGTCAAATTTCATTTTCCTTTGGATATTTTAAAAAGAGTCTTTACAGAGATCAAAGACTTTACTTCAGCATTTTTGTGCTACTGGCAGATTTCCTGCATATCTTGAATGCAGAACTACTGTGTACAAGCCTTGTGGTCTATTTAAACTTTAATCTGATAATGAAATAGATGACTAGATCTCCTGTTAATACTTAAGTTTAATGACTAGTTTATTATTCCATTTCTACATCATGGGACCACCTTGACTGTTCTTTAATTAAGACTAAATGGGGATCTCATCGCAGGAGGAGGCGACAAGATGGTAGAGAAAAACTCAGCTGAGTTCTTTCAAATTCCCCTCCAAACGAGTCTAAAATAACACCTCAAATCAAATCTTCAAGTGGCAGAACCAACAAAAGGTTAGGTAAAATGATTTTACAGCCCAAGAGAACTTAGGAGGTCAGCAGGAAAGGTCTGTCCCACTGGGGTGCTGGTTGGGTCTGGAGTGTAGCACAAACCACACAGTGCAGGTCATGCCAGCTTGCCTTCTCAAGGAGGTGGGGAGGGAGGGAAGGAGGAAAAGAATTTGGAACTCAAAATTTAAAAAAAATTAATGTTAAAAAATTTTGTTTACATGTAATTGAGGGAAAAAAAAACTAAATGGGGACCAAGAACCTAATGCTAGATCTTTTTTTTTTTTTTGGAGGGGGGAAGGCAGGGCAATTGTGGTTAAGTGACTTGCCCAAGGTCATACAGCTAGAGTGTGTGTCAAGTGTCTGAGGCCGGATTTGCACTCAGGGTCTCCTGTCTCCAGGGCGGGTGCTCTACTCACTGTGCCGCCTAGCTGCCCTGTTAATGCTAGATCTTAAAATTGATCTTGGCCTTTCTGGCTTCCTGTATTACTGGGCTCAAATCTCACCATCTGCAAGGAGCCTCCTTGTGCCCTCTCTCTGAGATTAGATTACCTTCTACTTATGCTATATCTTGTATTTCTTTTGCATGTTGTTTCCTCCATTACCGTGTGAGCTCCACAAGGAGAGAGACCATGATTTTGTCTTTGTGTCTTCAACACTTAACACAGTGCTTGACAAAGAATGAACACTTAATGAATGCTTCTTGACTGATTAAAATTGCCACTCTTAGGCATCTGTGAAGTCTGTAACAGGCCCTGAGTCTTCTTTATGTACTGACTTGGTAAGGGAAGTCTTAACATTTCTACTTTTTACTAATTTTACCATGAAAACTAACGAGCCTAATAATGTCCTATGGTACTCCTAAAAACTAAGTGCTTATGATACCTGTAGAAAAGTGTCCATAGCTAAAGTTGATACTTTAGCAATCTTGGTGGAAAATGGTAGAATCAAAAATTTAGAAAAGCAGAATGAGTTTTTTTCTTAAGGAAAATGCAAATGTGCAAGAATCTAAACTGCTCTTGTCAAGCAAGAGATATGCTGCAGGAATAGCTATCACAGATGAGATAAAACCTCTTTACTATCTTATGAACACATCTTTAAGTATATTTTAAAACTGCATTTTTAATTCAGTAATAGTTTTTAAAAAACAATGTCCAATAGTTCTTTTTAAAATAGAAATAATACTACTGGATTTACAATGGTTCCTTCTGCAGTTTATCTGTGGTTATTTACTACAAATATATGAAGCAGCAGATAATACTGTTACCACGATAATCGGTTTCTGCCAGTACATATTAGAGACCTAAAAACAATTAAGGGAATATCATTACCATTAACTTTATTAAAATATATACACTTAAAAATTGAGTTTACCTTCTTTTGAAAGGCAGAATGATAAAATGTTTGTCTAACCCAAAGATTCCAAAGGAAATAAAACCCTGTTGAGAAAAATATATAGACAAGTTACATATTTAGAAGCTAGAAATAAAATTTCAAGCAAAAAAAAAAAAGGCAAACCATTGCCATTTACTCCAGTAATCAAAAATCAACATTTAAAAAGTAACTAAAAAGGCAGTCTTCAAAGTTCTAGGCTGTGAAACAAGGACATTTTTCTGCTTGCTTGTTCTAAGCACCTGGTCTTGCCGATTTTGCTTACAGTCTTTGTGTCATTCCTCTAGAAGAAACCAGAGGCTGAGGAAAGAAGAGATTTGTGCTCTATTCCTGTTACTCTGCTCTGTACTGGGGAGCAGAGACTGATGGACAAGTGGAGTCAGGGAAGATATTTAGTAGTTTTTACCTCAACCTTAGAACCAGTGTTACTGGGAGGGAAAACATGTAGTAAAAGTAATTGCTTCAAATCAATGTCTGGCTTTTGGAATCATGTAGATTTTGACTTTTTCATGGACATGGTCCCTACCCTGCACCCTCCCTTACAGCGTGTTCTAAAGTCTGGACATATAGGCAAAAATGCATATTTTCAAGAAATGAAATGATTGAAATTTTCAGCATCATTTTATTTAATTTGAATATTGACAAATAACATCTTCAACCTCAAATAACATATGACTTCATATTCATATTCCAAGAGTGAATGTGCTAAAATTGACAGCAACATGGAGTTACTGAGTTATTGCACTGAGTTCACGTGAATCTTGCAAAGCGCATCAACCTTTGCATCACAAATGATGGAAATCATATTGAAGATGTTATTTGTTAATATTCCAATTAAAGAAAATGTTGAAAATCAATCATTTCATTTCTTGAAAATATGCATTTTTTTTGCCTATGTGTGCAGAATTTAGGAACATCCTGTATTATGTAATATCGTTCATTTATCCAGGAATTCATGTTTCATCTAAATAATATATGTTTTCACAACACATTTTCAGAATTATTTGCATTCTGGCATAAAAGCCAATATGTAGAAAATGGTGCTGGCAACAACTAAAACATATTAAACATTTCTGTGTAGCAAGTTATATAAACTTTATGTGGGATAGAAATAGTTTCGTAGACAACTCTTGCTTATTCAGACTAATGGATAGTAGACATATGATAATCCAAAACAAAAGGAAAGCAAAAAAAAAAATTTATATTGAGCCTTGAAGTATATCACGATACTAATATTTTAATACCATTACATCTTAAAATGATCTCAAAACCATAAAGTAATACCATGAATCTCTGATTTATCCAAACTATCTTTTTGCATATTTATGATACATTACTCACCTTCACTAATTCTACAGTCCAGCCACACTGGTCTTGCTATTCTTTAGGCACAGTATCTGGAAGGCATCCCCTAGCTTCTTTTTACCCTGTATTTACTTTGTAAAGTAAGTGAGTGAGAGTGTGTGTGTGTGTGTGTGTGTGTAATACACATAAATATACACACATATATTCATGTATGTATTCTATATACATTTATGAAGTATATGTACATATATTTATGTTATATATACATGAATATTCACACACACACACACACACCCCTATGTACCTCTATCTAAAAAAATTTCCCCCGTCTACATCCACATTCTTTCCCCAGTAGAATCTAAGATCCTTGGGAGGAATTATTTCATTTTGTCTTTGTATTCTCAGTGCTTGCCACGTAGTAGGAGTATAATAAATGCTTGCTGATTAAGTTCAACTTCTCCTTGAACTTTACTCTTATTAGGTTCCTCCATCAAAGAATCAGCCTGAAAATAGAGCTTCCCTCTCAAATCATGAAATATGAGATAGGGGTTCCAAAAAGGGTTTTCCTAATGACTACAGGTTACATATAATGTCAAATCAAATAAATATAAGAGAATATGATGTTTAAAAGTATTAAATCAGAGTATACGTTAATTTATCCACTAATACATGCTTATTGATTTATTAAAGTTCTATTTTATCTCTTGTGTTATAGAAATGACCCATGGTTCTTGAAGGCTATAGTAATGGGATACATGGTCTTGCAGGTTTACCTAAGTTTCAAGTATGAGTATAGTGATGGACTTCATGTTTATTAAATAAAGACAAGCCTAGCTAAGTTCAAAGAGGCTCATGACCAAGTTGGCCAAGGATGACTAATTTTAACATAACAATTTATGGAAATTATCTGCTAAAGCAGAGAAAGGAGCTGGGATGTTTACTTAAGGAAGTACCCACATCAATGAAATAATGGATTCTTGAAACAGCAAAGATGTATTAAATTGTCAATAAATTTTCAAGTAACATTTAACAAATACATACTACATACAGGTCTCCCCAAGTCTTGATGTGATTTTAAGCTGTTAAAAGCCTAAATATGAATTTAGAACTTTAATAATACTTTCTGCTCGGGAATTATTAAGGATACTATTAAACAATTTTCTTTATTTTATTTGTAGCTATAAAAGACCCTCAGGGAAATTATTTGCCAAAGCTAACCTAATAAACATATAGTAAAGTTCAAATAGATCCGAGGTTCCTTGCCTCTGTTTCCATGACTATTATTGCTTTCAAAATTAAAACAGAAGATAAATTCAGTATTTCTGGCTGAAATATTCACACAACCTGGTAACCTCAATTAATATAATAATCCATTTTTCTATTCAAAGACAGACATATCTTTCACTGACATATAACACAGTCAATCAAACACATGTGCATGCACATACGTGTGTACGCTCACATATACACAGAGGTTCCCTTCGAAATTCCTAGTAAATACCTGTCCAAAATTGAATACAGCACAAAAAAACTGTAATTCAACATACAGTCTTCCAGGTTCCTGGTTGAACAGCCACCACAAACAACTGGAAAGATTCTACAAAGAAATAATAAATATTTTTAAATGAACAAAGCTATTCATCTTACCTACCAGAATATAGTTACAATTAAACAAATGGCTTAAAATCTAAATCTCCTTAATGCCTGAAAAGGAAAACTAAAGGACAAAACACTATGAGAATATATAACCTTTGTCTTTCTAGGAAGAGGATGACACATCCTTCTGAGAGATTGTCATTTATACAGCTGTCTATTCTAATTAATTCTGAAGGGGAAAGACATGATCTATATTACAGGAGTTTATATAAGACATCAGCATTGCTGCCTGGTGTAAAACAGGGCAGATTTTTAAAATTAGCATTTCATGATGCAAAAATCAAATTATCAAATTTGTAGCAGCATTCCTTGATCTTTTCTGATTATTATGCTTAAATGGCAAGCAGAGTGGTACCAGCTGATATCATTCTACATAAAATGAGGATCAGAGGTGTTAGAAAGATTCCTTTATGTTTATTCTATTCATCGCCATGTTTGTAGCTGTCTCAGAAAAGTAGCTATCCTGGGAAGATCTCTTGAAAAGGAATAGTGGAGTCTGTCCATTAAGGTCAGCAAATGGTTAGAAATTAGTAACTCTAAAAAATGGTAAATTTTACCTATGATGAAGAGTAATTAATAGAAAGATTCAGATTTTTCTCAAATTCTAGGTTCAAGGTAAATGGATAATTATCCAAGCAAGATAAAAAAATTTTTTTTCATAAATAGGACAGTAACACTGTAAAATGCGCTACTAATTGTTTTTTCCCTCTTTTAAAGAAGATTAGAGATTTAGGATTCTGTAGTGTGTATTACCATTTGTAGAAGTAACTAAGCTTTTTTAGCTGCCCAAATGCAATTTTTACAAAGCACTTAAGAGAAAGGGCCTCAAATAAAAGTAAAAGAAATATTTACAGCAAACAAGCCGACAATAAGTAGTAAACACAGCAACACATGTCTAGCCAGTTGTTTGTCTCCAATCTGTAGAAGCTGTTCTTCTTCCTGAGCTAAAATGCAGCTCTGAGAATTACACTGACTCACACAATGTTCATCTAGAAAACATTAAGAATAATTTGTAATCAGAGCTTTTTAAAGGAATTTAAACTTGTTTAATGACTAAGCAAACTGTCACACATACAAATACAACCCAGTCATGATAGGTTATGTTACAAGAGTTCTATAGGAGATTCTTTCCTTCACATTGCGAAGAAAGATTTCCTACTTCCTCTCACAGATTATATCTGAAAAGCTATAAAATACTTGTCTTACTTATACTACTTAACACTGTAATTCTAAGACCATTGAAAAAAAGACCTCAAATTGAGAATTCCTAATTTCATTCTTAACTAATGTGTACATATATATTTATTTGTTTGTTTGTTGTATGGTCTCAAGACCATAATTTTATAACAGCCAAACTGAGAAGTATGAAGTCTTTCTTGAGAAAAATTAATTTAATTAATACAAATTATAATCATCAATAGTGCATATAGTAAATGCTTTATAAATGTTTATTCAATCAAAATTCAACTGACGAACTACATTAAAGATTTTAAAATTTGTCTCAAGAATTCTGAGGCACTATACGAAAAGATGATGCTAACCATATTTCTGTTAGCACAAATTCACTAGCACTTACCCTCACTAGCAAATCATCACTTTGCTGTCTAAATTGCTACTCTATGGTAGTTAAAAGAAGCAATTCTCACAAAAACAGATTTTTATACTAACACAGTGTGACACTAAAGATCAATACTCACATGGTGAGAGTAATAATATTTGATAAAAGTATATCTGTCATCTGAGTCTGGAGAGAGATGACTACCAGTTGGTGAATTTTCTGGCACAGCAACCTACTACAGCCTAGGGTAGCTGGGAGCGACTCTTGAAATGGGAGCACCCACACTGACAAACACCCATAGGCTTGAGGTCAGTGATGAATGTGACAAAAACAGCAGTTCATGCTTAAGTTGCAAAGGGTTTTCCACATAACAACTCTGCAGATCACCAGGAGGAGAGGAGGTTACTAGTGAAGGATAAATGATTAAAGACCAAGCCCTGGAGGCAAAAATAAAAAGGCAAGCAAAAAACTCACATGACAGTTTGAGGATGTTATCTACCTCCTACACATAAAGGACCAGTTTATGTGGAAGAATGCCACATTAAACTGAGTGAAGGATTGTAGAAAAAGATAATAGCTATAGAAAAGGTTGGTTCCCTAATTTAGAAAGATGCAAGAGGTCCTTGGCATAAAAAGATAATGAACACAATCCCAAAGGCTGAGAGAGAAAGAGAGAGAGAGGGGGAGGGAAAGGGAGAGAGAGAAAGTGTGTGTGTGTGTGTGTGTGTACCTGCACACCTGCTCACACATTTAGGCCTTTGGAAAGATGAACAGTATTAAATTTTCAGTGTATGCCAGCAGGTGGCAGCAGAAAGGAGAAAAAAAACATCTCATCCTGAGAACATATGGAGTATTTTACATATAAAATATATATTTTTTTTACAATTGTACATCTGTTTCATGTGTACAGAACAAGTATGAATTGGTCTCAAGCCATGGAAGAGCTCAAAAAGGATTTGGAAAAGCAAGTAAGGGAAGTAGAGGAAAAATTGGGAAGAGAAATAAGAGATGCAAGAAAACCATGAAAAACAAGTCAATGACTTGCTAAAGGAGACCCAAATAATATTGAAGAAAATAACACCTTAAAAAAATAGACTAACCCAAATGGCAAAAGAGCTCCAAAAAGCCAATGAGGAGAAGAATGCCTTGAAAGGCAGAATTAGCTAAATGGAAAAGGAGGTCCAAAAGACCACTGAAGAAAATATCACCCTAAAAATTAGATTGGAGCAAGTGGAAGCTAGTGACTTTATGAGAAATCAAGATATTATAAAACAGAACCAAAGGAATGAAAAAATGGAAGACAATGTGAATATCTCATTGGAAAAACCACTGAGCAGGAGAACAAACCCAGGAGAGATAATTTAAAAATTATTGGATTACCTGAAAGCCATGATCAAAAAAAAGGCCTAGATATCATCTTTCAAGAAATTATCAAGGAAAACTGCCCTGATATTCTAGAACCAGAGGGTAAAACAGAAATTGAAAGAATCTACCAATCACCTCTTGAAAAAGATCCCAAAAAGAAAACTCCTAGGAATATTGTAGCCAAATTCCAGAGTTCCCAGGTCAAGGAGAAAATATTACAAGCAGCCAGAAAGAAATAATTTGAGCATTGTGGAAACCACAATCAGGATAACATAAAATCTAGCAGCTTCTACATTAAGGGATTGAAGGGCTTGGAATACAATATTCCAGAGGTCAAAGGAGCTAGGATTAAAACCAAGACTCACCTACCCAGCAAAACTGAGTATAATGCTCCAAGGCAAAATATGGATTTTCAATAAAATAGAGAACTTGCAAGCTTTCTCTGAAAGGACCAGAGCTGAATAGAAAATCTGACTTTCAAATACAAGAATCAAGAAGCATGAAAAGATCAACAAGAGAAATCATAAGGGACTGTTTCAACAATCTGGCTAGCAGCTTCTGTGGGCATGTAAGATCCACCCACAGCCAGCACCCAGAAAGCTGCCAACAGCACAGGTTCTTTTGATCTGCTTAACTAAGGAAAGCAAGGTTAAGGGATTGACAAGCTTACTTTAATTCAGCATACAAATATCATTCACTGAGTTCAGGGGAAGAGACCAGCACACTGAACTTCAGAGCAAAATACAAACAAATTACAATCATCAACAGACAGACCCAATACAATTCATAGTTACCAACACCTAGGTTCAGCCTGGGAGCTCAAAACAAGGGCCGGCCCAGAGTCACTTGCGCCACCATTGCTGCGGGGAAGAGCTCCAAAAAAGAGATGGCCAACCCCTGGTTTTATATCTTTTTCAGTGTCAGGGGTGAGTCACACATGCGACTCATCCACGTGACCTAAAATCGTCACAAAGAGGAGACTTAAACCCACGTGGTCTAAAAGCCTCTGCTGTCCCAGACATGTAAACTAGGCCCTTCCTGGAGTTAGCCCCACCTTGGGCCCCACCTTAGCTGCCAATCCACACCCACTAAGGTTTTACACCTAATAGGGGTTTGGGCCTGGGGTTTAGCACCTAGTAAGGCTCAATGAAATACACTGAATTACTCAAAAGAAACAAACCAAACTTTTCAAGGGCACTTGTTGAACTAAGTGCTAAGAACCCATTTTGCTTACCAACACAGGGACTTACTAAAGTTGAACTGTTTTGTTTACAGTCCTACATGGAAAGATGATGTGTGTAATTCATGAGACCTTTCTCAGTATTGGGGTAGTTGAAGGGAATATACATATATATAGACAGAGGGTACAGGGTGAGTTGAATATGAAGGGATGATATCTAAAAAATAGGGGTGAGAGAGGAATATATTGAGAGGAGAAACGGAGAGATAGAATGGGGTAAATCATCTTACACAAAAATGGCAAGAAAAAGCAGTTCTGTTGGAAGGGAAGAGGGGGCAGGTGAAGGGGAATGAGTGAATCTTGCTCTCATCAGATTTGACTTGAGGAGGGAATAACATACACACTCAATTGGGTATCTTACCCCACAGGAAAGCAGGGGAAGGTGATAAAAAAGGGAGATGAAAGAAGGGAGGGCAGATAGGGGGAGGAGGTAATCAAAAGCAAACACTTTTGAAAAGGGATAGGGTCAAGGGAGAAAACTGAATAAAGGGGGACAGGATAGGATGGAAGGAAATATAGTTAGTCTTTCACAACATGAGTATTGTGGAAGTGTTTTACCTAATGATTTATGTGTGACCTATGTTGAATTGCTTGCCTTCCTAGGGAGGGTAGGTAGGGAGGGAAGAGGGGAGAGAATTTGGAACTCAAATTTTTAAAAGCAGATACTCAAAAAAAAAGTTGGTTTTGCATGCAACTGAGAAATAAGACATATAGGGAATGGGGCATAGAAATCTATCCTGCCCTCCAAGAAAGTAAGGGGAAAAGGGATGGGGGAGGGAGTGGGGTGACAGAAGGGAGGGCTGACTGGGGAATGAGGTAATTAGAATATATGCCATCTTGGAATGGGGGTGGAGGGTAGAATTGGGGAGAAAATTTGTAACTCAAAATCTTGAGGAAATCAATGTTGAAAACTAAAATATTAAATAATAAAATATGAAATCATGAAAAAATGCAAACAAAAGATATGAACTGTCAGTTCTCAAAAGAACTAATTGTATAAACAGATTCTCCAAATTACTAATAGGAGAAATGCAAAACCATAAGGTTTTACCTCATTCCCTGCAAATTAGCAAAGCTGGCAAAAGCTGGGAATAGACAATGTTGGAAGGGCTGTGGAAAGATAGACACATTAAGTACATTGTTGGTGGAGCTATGAATCAATATAATCATTTTGTAATTATGTAAATAAAGTGCTAAAATGTCCGTACTCTTTGACACAATGATTCCATTACTTGGCTTTAAACCCAAGGAGATGATCAAAAAAGAGGAAAAGTCCCCACATACACCAAAATATTTGTAACAATACTTTTTGTGGCAGCAAAGAACTAGAAACAAAGTTGATGCCCACTGACTGGGGAAAGGCTTTTAGGGAATAGTTTTCAATTCTTTTTTTTTTTTCGAGAATTGTTCAACCATATCCTTTGACCACATTTTAATTTATTTTCAAAGCTGTGTTACTTCAATGAAATGGACTATTATTGTGCTGTAAGAAATGATGAATGTGACCAACAGAGAAGCATAAAAAAATCTTTTATGAACTGGTGCAAAATGAAGTACACAGAGCCAAGAAAACAATATACACAATGACTACAGTGATATAAATGGAGAGTTACTACAAGAAATCCCCAAAAGTTAATGTTACAGAATTATAAAGGTTAAACAAAAGATTAAAAGAAAAGATATGAGAAGATAACATCCCTTGGCAGGGGTGAGAGGTCCACAACTTTTGTATCTTGCACATATTTTCAGATTTTTTTGATGTATTGATTTGTCATGCTGGTTTTTTCCCCTTCTTCTCTCTCTTTTGCCTCTTAAGAATTTAATTGCATAAGTGATGGCTCTTAAGAGTTGGGGGGGAGGGGAGACACAGATACTGAGCACATGATGTTAAAAGACAACAACTTATCTTTTTAAGAAAAAAAGTATAAAACGTATGATTAATGATCTTATAAAAATTCCATACATGCTCCATTGTAGCCTAATGGATACAGCCAGCTTTGGGGTCAGGAATTTATTTGTTTCAGCCATATCTGAAACCATTTTAGGTTTTGTTTTTTTTTTTGACAAATATATGAGTGATTTGCCATTTCCTTCTTCAGCTTATTTTACAGATGAGGAAACTGAGGCAAAAAGGGTTATGTGACTTGCTTAGGGTCGCACAGCTAGTGTCTGAGGCCAGATTTGTTTTTTAATTTTAGTTTTTTTAAAAAATTCTGAACTTAAGAAATAAAACAAGTATTTCCATAACAAAGTAGAATAGAAACAAAAAAAAAGGATTGCACTTCAAACTGCAGATCTATTATGTACAACTTGCTATTGCTTTTAAATATACAACAAATATGTATGTATATGTCAGTTCTTTGTCTAGATGCTGATACCATCTTTCTTCATAGGACCTTTGTTGGTTAATTTGGCTATTTATAATGGTCAGAATGACCTGGCCTCTCAAAGCTATTCTTAAAACAATATTGCTATTACTACATACAATGTTTTCTTGGTTCTGCTCATTTCACTCTTCATTATTTCATGCAAGTCTCTCCATGTTTTTCTAAAATCACTGAACTCACCATTTCTTATAGCAGAGTACTACTGTATCACGAACAGATAAAACAACATGTTTAGCCAATCTCCAACTCATGGGCATCCCCATAATTTCCAGTTTTTTGCCATCACAAAGATTTTAGAACATATAGATTCTTTTCCTTTTTCCCTAATCATCTTGGAAAACAGACCAGTAGTGGTATTACTGGGTCAAAGGGTATAAGGCAGTTTAATAACTCTTTGGGCATAATTCAAGATTGCTCTGCAAAGTAGCTGAATTACCTCACATTGGTCCCAATTTTTCCATATCCCCTCCAATATCTGTCACCTTTCTCTTCTATTTTTAGCCAATCTGATAAGTGTAAAATGGGATCTCAAGGTTGTTTTAATCTGCATTTCTCTAATCAATAATGATTTGGAGCATTTTTAATATGGCTATAAATTGTTTTGATTTCTACACTGGAAAATATCCTGTTTGTATCCTTTGACCACTTATCAATTGGGGAATGAGGCCAGATTTGAACTCACGAAGATGAGTCTCCCTGATCCCAAAACCAATGTTCTATCCACTGTGCTGGCACTAGAGCTATTTGACCATGGGAAATTAATTTAACCTTGAAGAACCCCAAACCACTCTTCAGATTATGGATCAGATGCTGATTTGCATCAGTGGAGAGAGTAGCCATATTAAGAAGATTCCTACCACTGATAAAAATAATAAGTCCAAGAACTTCAGACGTTTGGGTTTTTTTTAAATGACTTCTGATTATTCTAGTAGCATTTTTTTCCTCATACATATTTGAAAAACTGAACTTAGAAACTTACTTTTGCTAATACCAACAGAAATTTTATATGGTTACTTTGAATCATAACAATATTGAACTATCTCCTCTGATTTACCTGTCCCCAAGGAAGGAGTTATGGTTTCACCCGGACTGGTGTTTGCTATTGGGTCTACTGCAGAATGGCACAATTCACCATTGCCTACTGAACATGAACAAGAGCCTGAAAAAAAATAAAAGTCAAGTCAGAGGTTTAATACTAACAAAAGTGTCCCAAGTTCATGAGGCAATTTAACTTTTCATGGAAAATTTTTCTATGTTGAGTCAAAATGGCCTTGAACCATCTTCTCTAAAAAGTAGCCAAACATAGATAAGGATGTATAAATAAAATTTATATTTTCAAAGGGCTCTCCCATTGCATTTTAATTTTGTCATATTAACTAGTATGGAAAATTAAGAATCTGCTCCAAATCTCTCTCAAACACAATTTTCATTCTGCCACTCTTCTCAGAAATCTACAATGTTCTCTTTCCTTAAGATTTAAAACTAGGATGTCTTAAATCTGCTTTGTTGTGGATCCCTTTTGTAGAATGGTGAAGCCTAGAGACTGCTTAGGATAATATTTTTAAATAAAGGAAGAAACTGTTGTGTTTCAGTTAGACATTAGTGGAATTAAAAAAAAAAAGAGGCCATTTTTTTCCCATCCAAGTTCATAGACCACCTGAAATTTGCTGACTCTAAATAAGACCAAGAGTATTTGTACTACCTATACCTCTCGTGGTTTTTGTGAGAAAAGAGCTTTATCAATCTATTCTATGATATAAATATTAGTTATTTCAAAAGCAGCAGTGTAGTGGAAAAAATAGCAAACTTGGAGTCTGGAGACCTGGGTTTGAACCCTGGCTCCAACACTTGTGTGACTGTGGGCAAATCACTCAACTTGTCTAAGCCTCAGTTTCTTCATTTGTAAAGATAATTTTTGCAATGCTTACTTTCAGGGCCATTGTGAGGTAGACAACTGCAAAACTCCGTTCTGTTATAAATGTGAGTTGGGGGGGGGGTTGTTTTTCTCCTTGCTTAAAATACTTGAAACTTTGCCCCACTACTCCAAGATTCTTTTATTTCCACATTTTCAGAACACATATAGTATGGACTTTATCATTTTGTACTTGACCGTTCTCTAATTATTTCCTAAACTTAAGTTTTGTCTCTCTAACCACTCACTAAAGAAAGGGATTTTAGTTGATATTTCTCTTACATATTCCACAGCACTTGGCAGTGATAGCCTTCAGTAACCACTTATTATTTGCTTTCCATGTCTAAAATATGAATGACAAGTTCTATGGGTGGTAACGAATGTTAAATGACCTCCTTTAAATTAGGTTTTACAGAAAAATTATACGGTTTTAAAAATCATCCTGAGGATGGCATAAAGAAGTCAACACTGAAATTGGTAACGCGTAGCAACTTTTGTTCCTCCAAATGGTCTCCTGCGCAGCAGGCTATGTATCCCCTTTGTGAGAATTTGCACATTTCCAGATGTGGTTCTTATTGGCATTAAACATTTATGAGAGTATTACCTTAGCAACAAATCACATAAATGTCAATGTTCAAATACCTAATAGACTGTATCCTAAAATTCTGGGCCTATGGCATCCAAAGAAGCTTTTGACAATGTGTTTAATGTCTACTATAACATTCATAAACACTGTGACCTAAAGGGGAAAAAAGATTCTGGAGTATTGTTTTACTTAATGTCCAAATCTAATAGGAAAAAAGTTAAATTAGCACCATGGAAATGGTAATTCTGTCCTCTGCCTCAAAGTAACCAAAGTCATAAATAACTAAAGGTAAATAATTTTGAAATTATCTTCAAAGATATCCCTTTCAGTGCTGTTACCCTGGCATAATAATAATGATAATAACCAGTATTTGCATAGTGCTTTAATGTTTATAAAGAATTTTACAAATATTATCTCACTTAAGTTTTTTCCTACTGCCATCATGTACAATTAATTCTAATTTGTATCATATTTATCTAGAACTTAACTTCCTCCACTAGACTGTAAGCTCTCTGAGGGCAAGTCTTATTTATCTGTGACCCTTCCTCAGCACCTCAGCCATGCTCAATAAACGCCTGCTGAAAGCAGCTCTCTAGGGTTTTAAGTTTACTGCTTCAGCCCTGGTTCACAAGCCAACTTATCAGCATTCTTTTTCCAATAACAAAATTCTTCTTATGCTTGAAGGTAGTATCACCCATTAGTCTCCTCTTCTTTGACTTCAACCTGGAATTCAAGGGTCTCCTTAGCTTCAAATTATCTTTAAGGCTCTCCTTAGGCTTCAGTTATCTTTTCCAGCATTATTTTATGCTGCTCCTTCCTTTGTTACATACTTCCTACCAAAGTAGAATATTAGCTGTTTCCCAATCTCATCTTGAACTCTTCTGCCTCTGCTCATACTTAAAATATATCCCTTCTTCATGTCTACTTATTGAAACCCCACTTTTCACTCCAGGTTTGGCCCAAGTGCCATCTCTGCCTGAGGGGTCCTCCCCTCAGCTAAAAGGGATTTCTCACTCCTCAAATCTTCTCAGAGCGCTCTGTCTGATCTCTCCTCTACTTCTGTCATATTCTGCCTGATGAAAACTAAGAGGGATTTTGGACCTCCTGACCTGGACCAAGGGATCCTAAAATTTAGCAGATCCCGGATCCATGCTTTTACCTCAGTTATTTTCCGACGCACACTACTTTCTACGAACACTAATCAAAACAATAACTGCCCCACTGTTCTACTCACCAAAACACTCTAGCTACCACTTACCTACAAGCGCTGTCTCCACCCCTACCCCACCTTAGATGCAAGTAGCTTGAGAGCAGAGACTTTTCTACTTTTATATTCATATTCCTAGCTTAGTTTAGTACTTGGCAAATAATAAGCACTTAATAAATGCCTTTTCACTCATCCATATGCCCCTCTTAGAGGGATAGCACAGTTATTTTGCACCTTTGTACTCCCAGGGCCTAGCACGCAGCTTTTTGTATACAGGAGACATAACAAAGGTTGCTGGACTGAATTTAGTTTTTGTCAGAACTCTCAATCTACCAGGAAACACTCACATGGAAATGAAACAATCCTGTTGGCTTACTTACAGTGAAGGGACTGGGAAAGAGTGAATGAAATGTTTGGGAATACCTCTTGTGGGTGTTCAATCAAGGAATCCAGACTGGATACCCAAGTGATATAAATTCATACTAGTTACAAATACGTATCAGATGAGCCTAGATTAGAGGTGAGGAGGCAAGAAGTCATAGAATCTCAGAATTAGCAGATAGAAATCACAGGTCAACACAGCTTCCTTTTTTGGGGAAAGGAGAGAAAGCAATTAGCATTTATATAGAGCCTACTATGAGCCAGGCACTGTGCTAAGAGCTTTACAAACATCATTTCATTTGATCCTCAGTCCTGGGAGGTAGGCGCTATAATTATCCCCATTTTATAGTTGAGGAAAATGAGGCAGAGGTTAAGTGACTCTTTCATGGTCACACAGTCAGTAAGTATCTGATGCCAGATCTGAACTCAGGTCTTCCTGCCTCCAGGTCTAGGGCTCTATCCACTGTACTACCTAGGTGACTCCTAAAAAAGGAAGGAAGGAAACAAACATGTATTAAGTGCCTACTCTGTGCCAGGCACTACAATAAATACTTTACAAATATTATATCATGTATATATAATTTGCAAGTTTGCAAAACTATACATTATTTCATTTGATCCTTAAGATAATCCTGGAAGGTACAGATATTATCAGCCCTACTTTACAGATGAGGAAACTGAGGCTGGTGCTGATTTGTCCAGAGTTGTATAGCTAACTCGTGACTTTAGGAAAGACACCTGGCAGCCTTTCAGATGTGAAAAATTGTCATGAAGAAGAGAGGGGAACAGAGGAACTACTGGTTTGGGGCTGAGGCTCCAGTCCTGAATCCCAGGCCTGTATCTACTGCCTTTGTGATCACTGGTGAGTCACACCACATCTCAGGGCTTCTCCAGCTCTATAAAGTGAGGAAGGTCAGATGGAACCACTGCGACTACCTCTCCCATCGTGAAATTCTATAAAGAAACTTGCTCCTCATAATTCTCGATGGAGAAGCATTTACAAGAAGGCTGCCTTCCTCCTCAACGTCACTATCTGGCCCTAAAAAGGAGTGAGCTCAGCACTGCCAGAAAGAAACAAGCAAGCAGGAACTCAACCACCTGGGAGAGATTCTACAGAAAGGAAGCAGCTTCTGGTAGAAAAACAGACTAGACAATCCCTCAGGTCCCTGGCAGGTAAAAAGATTATATATGGTTCAATGCTAAGTTTAAATAAACATATTTAGTTATAACAGCACCCATTACAACATGCAATGTTAAATTTTGGGGGGGGACATCTTGCTCCTAAAATTAGCTGAGTTTTACTTTATCAGCAATGTTCGGTCATTTCAGTTGTATCTGACTCTGTAACCCCATGTGGGGTTTTCTTGGCAAAGATAGTGGAATGGTTTACCATTTCCTTCTCCATCTCATTTTGCAGATGAGAAATTGAGACAAATGGGGTTAAGTAACTTGCCCAGGGTTACACATTTTAAAAAATTTAATTAGCCTTCTTTCCAGGGAAAATTAACTTGTTTGGATCAGAAATAACATACATACATACAATACAGCTAAACATGGAAGCAATTTAAAGAAAGGACTGTATAGTTCGGGCTTTCTGAATAGATATTTATTAATGATCTATCGTAGAGATACTGAACTCCTAGCCAGCGTTGCCTGAACCAGATTAAAATATAATTGGGACATGGAAAAAAATGCTCCAAATCACTAATAATAAGAGAAATACAAATTAAACCAATTAAACCAAAATGCTCCAAATCACTAATAAGAAAAATACAAATCAAACCAATTTTCACCATCATACTGACAAAAGTGACAAAAAGGCAAATGACAAATGTTAGATGGGCTACAGGAAAACATGTATCAATATACAAGTATTCTAGAAAGCAATTTGAAACTATGTCCCGTGTTCCGCACCCTCCCTCGCCACTCTCATCCCCGCAACCACTCAACTTTGACGCAGAAATATCACTCTAGGCCTGAAAAAAAATCAAAGAAGGGGGAAAAAAGACCAATATGTACCAAAATATTTATACTAGTTCTTTTTTGTTATAGCAAAGAACTGGAAACAAAGGGGATATCTATCATTTGGGGGATGGCAGAACAAATAGTTCATAAATGGTTTGTGGTTTATAAATGCTGTTGCTTTATGAGAAATGATGACAGGAATTATTTCTGAGAAACCTGAAAATACTTGTATGAACTAGTGCAGAGGAAAGTGAACAAAACCAAGAGAACAATTTATACAATAATAACAACGTTGCACAAACAATATTAAATAATTTTAAAATTCTGATTGTTTGCAAGATTCTAAAGGGCTGATGAAGAAGCATGTTGCCCACCTTCTGACAGAGGTGATGGATGCAAGGTACATCCAATGAGATATTTTAAAACAGTCAACGGGAGAACTTATTTTGCTTCACGACTCATATCTGCTATAAATATTTTGTTATTCTTTTTAAAAAAAATTTGTGGGGAAAGATGGGAAAGAAAAGAGGATTAGCAATAGGGTTGTTTAATGAAAAGGAAATGAGGGTCACTGAAGCATTTTTTAAATTCGCAGAAGAGGGAAATATAAACAGGACAACTTTGAAAGTTACATGTTTAAGTTACATACTTAAAAGTAAAAGGAAGTTGTACATAACACATTCAGAATTGCTTATACAATCTACTTTGTTTTTATATGGAAATGCTTATTTTATTTAGTGTTTGTTAAATTTAGAGTAAAAAAGTTAAATTAAAAACAAGAAAGGAAAAGTATTTTCTCAATCCCCTCTAAATGGCAATTGTGAATTAAAAGAACTTGCAACTCTTTCATCAGTTCAAGAGCAGAAGTGGAACAGATCTGCCAAGTGCAAAAGTGGCGAGGCAAAGGTGAGCCTCTATCAGAAAAGGTTTATGCAGTACAGACTGTTCCAGAAAGGACCAAGAAAATCAGATCCTATAGTCAAGAGTCATAAATGGCTATTTGCGCACATATTTCTTTACTCATAGTGTTTCCTGCTAGGTTTTTGTAAGCAGGTGCCCACTCTTTCACATGAACACTGAATATATCAGTGGGAGAATGTAACCCAGGATTATGATGTTTTCATTATTACTTTATTTGCCTTATACTGAATTACTATAATGTTATAATTATTCTTGCTTTTGTCTTATCATTTAAATGAATGTTTTATGTTTAAGATTCAAATGAATTAACATCTGGTTCTCCACAAAACTGAGCTGAGGCGCTGCCGCTGACCTGGTGGGCGCAGGCCCCACCCCCGCTAACAGGTTCACCAAACTCAACCTAAAATTAGGTACCAGCATGCGAACCGGCAGAATCACACGTGTGTGTGTCTGTGTGTACACATACAAAAAAGGGGAACTGGGAAATGTTTAACAAAACAAAAATATAATTCAATACAGATAATGGTAATTTGTGGCTTTCTAACTCAATAGGCCTGCATAGATCTGTTCTTATTTGAATTTTACACCATGGATCTATTACATTCATTACTTGTACAGCTGAGTGGTACAGTGCACAGAGCTGCTGGACTTGGGAGTCAGGAAGATCTGAATTCAAATCCCACCCTGGACAAGTCACTTATCCTCTGTCTCAGTTTCCTCAACTGTAAAAAGGGAACAATAATAGGCCCTACCTCCCAGGATTGTTGTAAAGATAAAGTAAGATAATATTTGTAAAGGAACTTTGCAAACCTTAAAACATTATATAAAGCTAGCTCTTATTAAGATTTTTCTGAGCAACAAGATTATCTCCTCCCTCCATCTTCTTAATTATCAGGTTACCTAAAATATAGATGCAAAATGAAAAATATTAATTTAAGGCATACTTCTTAAGCATTTCCTACAACTACGCCAAAGTACTTAACTAATGCCCAACAGCAAGAGATAGAAAGAGAAATCCCATTTAAAGTTACTGTAGACACTATAAAATATTTGTAAGTCTACCTGCCAAGACAAACCCAGGGCCTATATGAACACAATTATGAAATACTTTTCACACAAATAAAGTCAGATCTAAATAAATGGAAAAAATATCAGTTGCTCGTGGTTAAGCCAAGCTAATATAATAAAAATTACAATTTTACCTAAATTAACTTACTCTTTCAGTGCCATACCAATTGAACTACCAAAAAACTATTTTACAGAGCTGGATAAAATAATAGCAAAATTCATTTGGAAGAACAAAAGGTCCAGAATATCAAGGGAATTAATGAAAAGAAATGCTAGGGAACATGGCCTAGCCATACCAGATATTAAACTGTACTATAAAGCAGCAGTCATCAAAACTACCCGGTACTGGCTAAGAAACAGGGTGGGGGCCCAGTGGAATAGATTAGGTACACAAGACACAGTAGTCAACAACTATAGCAGTCTATTCTTTGATAAACCCAAAGAATCCAGCTTCTGGGTGAAGAATTCACTATTCACAAAAACTGCTGAGAAAACTGGAAAGTGGTATGACAGAAACTGGGCACAGACCAGTATCTTACACCATATACCAAAATAACGTCAAAATGGGTTCATGATTTAGGAATAAAGCTGATACTACAAGCAATTTGGGAGAGCAAGGAATAGTTTACCTGTCAAATTATAGGAAAGGGAAGAATTCATGACCCAACAAGAGATAGTGGTACAAAATAGAAAATGGGTAATTTTGATTATGTTAAATTGAAAAGTTTCTGTATAAACAAAGCCAATGCAACAAAGATTAGGAGGGAAGCAGAAAATAGGGAGAAAATCTTCTACAACCAGTGTCTCTGATAAAGGCCTCATATCCAAAATAAACAGGGAACTGAGCCAAATTTATAGGAATACAAGTCATTCCCTGGTTGAGAAATGGTCAAAGGATACGAACAGGCAGTTTTCAGAGGAAGAAATTAAAGATATCTATAGGCATATGAAAAAATGCTCTAAATCACTATTGATTAGAGAAATGCAAATCAAAACAACTCTTAAGTACCACATCTCCCCTGTCAGATTGGCTAACATGACAAAACAGGAAAATGATAAATGCTGGAGAGGATGTGGGAAAATTGGAACATTGTTACATTGTTGGTAGAGTTGTGAACTGATCCAGTCATTCTGGAGAGCAATTTGGAACTATGCTCAAAGGGCTATAAAAACGTGCATACCCTCTGACCCAGCAATACCACTTCTAGGCCTATATCCCAAAGGGATTGTAACAGTGGGAAAGGGACCCATATGTACAAAAATATTTATAGCAACTCTTTTTGTGGTGGCAAAGAATTGGAAATCAAGAGGGTGCCCATCAGTTGGGGAATGGCTAAACAAATTATGGTATATGAATGTAATGGAATACTATTGTGCTATAAGAAATGAGGAGCAGATGGACTTCATAATAACCTGGAATGACCTATATAAACTGATGCTGAGTGAGGGGAGCAGAACCAGGAGATCATTACAGATGATTACAAACACAGTATCTGTAAGGACTAACTTTGATAGACTTGACTCCTCTCATCAAAGGTTCAAAGGCTGCTCTAAAAGAATCATGAAGGAAAAAGCTATGCACATCCAGAGAAAGAATTATAGAATCTGAACGCAGGTTGAGGCAAACTTTTTGCTCTCTTTCTTTTTTTCCTTCTTTTTTGGTTTTGTTTCCTCTTTCTCGTGATTCATTCCATTGGTTATAATTCTTCTTTACAACTGCACTATTATGTAAATAATTTCAATGTGAAGATATATGTAGAACCTACATTGGATTGCATACCGTCTTGGGGGGACAGGGGGAGGAGGGGAGGGAGAGAAAATCTGGAGCCCCAAAACTTGTGGAACTGAGTGTTGTAAACTGAAAATAAAAAGTAAATGTATTTAAAAAAATTTTTAAAAGTACTTAATTAACAAATAGTGAAGTCTTATCTCACTTAATCCCTTTCTTTTCCTTTCCTCTTCTCTATGAAAATCTCATTTTAGACAAGGCTGCTGGCTGCTAGTGGGTAGTTTTTCTTCCCCTCTTCCTTCTTATCTCATATCTTTTTACATCTCTTTTTGTTCTTTATTTACTGACTTTAGAATTTTACCACTTGGCATTACTATCTGTCAGTCACAAACCCTCAGTAATGAAATATAATCCATTTCCTAGAGGGATATATTTTTGTCTATGAAATCTTTACATCCTGTAATGAATATATAAAAACAGCATTCTGATTCTGCATTCCTGATATGTACATAGTAAAGCTAATGCTCAATCGAGACTAATATTGATAAATAGATATTATTTCACTAGTTAGCTTCATAACCAATTACACTTCTATTGTCAATTGAAGTAATTTTTATACTGGACCTCTTTATCTTATTTCCATCACTACTGTTGCCCAAAAGATAATGTAGATGAATTTTCTAAGTATACTGAATTTCATTTAGAGCCCACTCTCAGTCAATATATTTTTCAGAATGTAAATTCTAACTCTTAAAGTTTAACAAATGGTTTTCCAGTTACTTTGATTAGTTGTTTCCTAATTATATTGTTCCAAGTTCCCTACATGATGAATACCTAGAATACTCAAGGCCAGTCAGTTAGGGCCCTTGAAAACAAAACATTTATAAAGTATAAAAACAGAAACTCTGATTTATGTTTAAGGGACATACTTCTTTCTAGAGTAGAATTTGTAAAAGGTTCTGGTTCATTTGTTGGCACTGGACTCTCCTCAACAGCAGTCCTTTCAGCCTCTCCTGTTTTGCTGTTCTGAGAACGACGATCCAATCCTTCATAATTTCCTTCCTGTGTACTCTGGTTCATACACATCAGTGATATACCAGATATTAATATGCTACAAAACAGGGTGACTGCTGTGGTGATCATCTGTCAGAGTTAGAAAAAAGGAGTTATAATAGTCTTTTCACAATTATATTAACAATATTAGTGTGTTAAAACACAAAAACAAGTTCAAAATTAAACACTTATTCATGGTTCGAAATCATTTAGAATTTTCTTTTATGAATGAATAAAAGATTTTTGATTAACTGGTTCAAAGCATAACATTTATGCTATTCTGCTTTTCACTGTAGCAATCCAACTGTTTTATTGGTATGCTCTTTTATCCAATAGGTCTTCAAAAACATTGACTGATAAGACTCTTGTGACACCAAAAAAAAAACCCAAACAAAACACCCAAGTTATTTGGCAACCAACCTACTCCCTCTTTCAGGATGGTTTCTTCAATATTGCAGACCTACCTTCTGAAATGAATGGCATCTATTCATTAACAAGGCTCTCAGTCTTTCAGTCTCTCAATTCTTTTACATATCCTTTTTTCCTCCTTCCCCTAATATGATTCGCCAAGCCTACTTTTACATGTGCTCTATTTCTCAACTTTCAAGCACCTTTCTCTTCTAAAAATTTTTACCTTTTAAATTCTCATCTAAAAATTACTTAAGAGTCAAGAACTTGGGTTTTATTACTGTTTAACTGTTGACCCACTAGATGGCTTTACACAGATCATACTTAAATCATACCTATTTAAGAGAGTTAAATAATTGTTCAAGCACTGGAGAATTCGGCTGAAAACAATTATACAAATGCAAAGTATTCATGACACTTGTTCTGACTAATCTAAGTGAAAGATGCTAATTAAAGTATAATTTACTTAATTCATCTGAGATAGCTAAAGCTGTTTATATTAAATGCTGTCAGCATTTTTAAGGATTATAGGATCATAAATTGAGAGCTGAAAGGGATCTTAGAGATCACTGTAAGCATTCCCTCCTTTTACAGATGAAGAAACCGAGACCTAGAGAGGTTTGGTAACTTGCCTACAGTTACACAGATAACTGTATGTCAGGTGGTATCTGAACTGGTCTTCTCTCCCCGGGTTGTATGAGGTTTTCCACCTTAAATTGGAAGATGCTCATGCGATGCAAAAATTTGTCTTAAATATTTCTCTTACCTGATCTTTCCCATAAAAAAAGGCAGAGTCAATGCTATCACCATTATGTTTTCCAGCTATCAAAAGAACACCCACAAGAAGGGCAGGAATGCTGCAAGACCAAGGGGAAAGAGGAGAGAGAGAAAAGAAGCATCTGAATAGCAATTGTGTATATGAGAAGGTATTATTGCAGAAAGAAAGAAAGCTACCAACTTACCCCCATCCAGATATAATAATAATTCCTACAGGAATCTGTATTGTTTCTTTCTTCTTCAAAAGAAACAAAGAAATTGACAGAAGCCCTACGAACAAAATGTTTCAAAAAATAAAAATTTGTCAACTATGTGGCAATTACTACAAAAATAAAGCAATATGAACATTGATTAAAACCACTTTCCAGTTAAACCAAGAGAAGTAGTAAGCTGTAAAACAAACCTCCATTTTAGCATTCTGCTTTTTGACAACTTTCAGTACACAAAACAATTGCAACTAAAAATTAAATAATAACACTACTGAATAAAGTAGTTGCAGTTTCAAAATCCAAAAATACCGTGGTAAAAAATGTAAGCAGCTCTTAATTATGGTTGCTTTCCTATAAACTTGATTCTAAAACTACGTCATTCCAGGTCACTCCAGGGGATGTCCCGTCATCCTCGGGCAATACTGGTCAGAGATGGTATAAAAGGGATTTTTTGTTTAGATAAGTTTGGATTAGATGATCTTTGAGGTACCTTTTGCCTTCAAAATACCAGAGCTAGAAAATCTAATTCCTAAAAAATTACTAGCGCTACTTTTGGCAAGTGTGGGCAGTCTTTCCGTCCTTAGCATGCAGCCTATCATCCTCTATAGAGGGGTTAGAGATTACTTTGGAAAAATTTAAAAGTTTGCATCAGAGATGAAATTAACCAAGGGGCATATTAAGTGCTAATTAATAAAAGCTTTTTATTCATTCATTAATTCACCAAGTACACAACTTCCATCATACTACAACTCACCTGTCCACAAGTAGGTGCTATCTTTCAAAAGTAATATACCAAGTATCATTCGCTGAATGGGGTTGGGGGAAGGGGAGTGGTACTAGCTGGGAAGTCCACCAGCAGAAGCATTGCTCCAAGCAATGGAAAAACGAGAGAAAGTAAAAAGGAGGAGAACATCCTCAGAATGCTCTCACTCACTTGGCATAAGCCATTTTATGACTTCATAGTCACGGAATGATCTCTTGTAGTCCACTTCCCTCAAATTATTAGGAGCATAAATTTGAGCTGAAAGCGACCTAGAGGTCATTTAGTCCAACTCTCTCATTACACAGAGGAGAAAACTGAGGGCTAAAAAAGTTAAATGACTTGCCCAGGGTTGCACAGGGGGTAAATGAGAGCTGGGATTACTTGAAATCAAGTCCTCTGACCCTAAATCCAGCACTATTTACACTATACTAATAACCCAATTCCCATTTTGTATCTTCAGAGTTCCTTTTAAAAATTCAAATGAACCCAGGAGAAAGTCCCAAATAGAAACTGACTACTTCACAATTTTGCCTAAGTGTAGCTTCAGCTTTGCCACCACAGATCATTTCATCGATCACCACTGGCACGTACACTACAGGCTATCAATTCAGAACTAGCATTAAGTGTCAGAGGGACCTCACAGATCAATATGTACAGTCCTTTCATTTTACAGATGAAGAAACCAAGGCCCAGAGAGGCCACCCAAGATTCTATGTTGTGTACAATAAATGTTAGCAGATTTTTTTCCTTCTGAATATAATTCAACAAGTGAAGAAAATCTTTTTTCTAGATTAAGTCACTTAATCTAGGCCTAAGTAGTGTCATTTGTAAATGACTCGACTGTCCTAGATGACCTCACATCTTTTTCAAGTTCTGGCTCAAATTGTTTTGGAATTCCTCCTTTGGAAATACTTTAATAGCCAGTCTGTTAGCCACATTTTTAAGAAAAAATCAGTCCTAATGTTATTAGTTTCACTACCACCCCTCCTTTCCTTCCTCTTCTCTTCTAGTCACTTGCCAACTCTGTTTTGATGTCAGTAAGCCTCAGGTGGCCTCAGCCACCCTTGCCCCTCCTCCCCAGCTGGTTTCTAGTTCTGGAACCATAATCAAATCAATACTGCCAATGCTATTGCTCTCCTATAGCTCCACTTCTCATCCTTGCGAATTTTCAAAACAAAACATCCCTTGCTGGCCACCACTCTCCTGAATCCAAAGAAAGGACTGTCTCTACTCTTATATTTGTGTCCCCATCATTTAGCACAGTACTTGGCATATTAAGTGCTTATTAATAAAATCTTTTTATTCATTCATTAATTAAAAAAGTACACAACTTCCATTCATACTACAACTCACCTGTCCATAAGTAGGTGCTATACAGAGAACTATATAACAGAACAAACACCAGAATTTGTCCAACAAAATTTTTCTCTTTAACAAAATTCCACATCATCATTCCAGCACAGACAATAGACTGTGAACAAAGATTTATTTAAAAACAAAACAACAACAATAAAAATTTAGTCCTCAGTAAAGAAAACTGTAACATGTTAATACAAAAGAAAAGTTTTCCATAATGAATAGTCAGTCATACCTGTACAAGTTTCATTAACAGTAAAGGTCATATTATACACATTTACTTTTAATTACTATTAAACAATGACTAAAATATTTACAGCTAAATTTCAGTGTGCTGTGGAGTGTGATAAAAATATATTAAATCAATGGTATACTCAATAAAAACTGACAATGATCCTGGTTTTAACTATCAAACTTCTGTCCAAACTCTATTAAATTTCTTCCAAATAACACTAAAAAAACACTTTACATAGAAAGTGTTAATATTCCTTTAAGCTGTCATTTATAACAAAACAAAGATTCAACTAGAAAAGCAATCATTTAAAAGCTGTTTTTAACATTTCAATTATCTCACATATAACACGACCAGTTATCTCACTACTGAGGTGCTATGACCTTTAACACAAGCATGCCTAAGAGAATTAAGAAGATACGACAGTCACCAATCCGGTGATACAGATTCATTTACTCCCAAATCCTTCAATGTTCTCTTGCTCAAGAATTTAGGCAGCTCATAGCATAGTCTGGTATCAAGACTTTTGCAGGGACACATATTAGGGTGGAACAGGGTCACATAGCAAAAGCGACCTAGGAACACTAGATCCCTAGAGCCATATTTCTCTGTCATGAAGAGATCTTGACATACGTACTTTCCCCTTTCAAGACCAGTTCTGAAACCACAGTACGACACAAGCCACAAGACTCTAGCTGTGCATGCTTTTATTTGCTGCCTACAGGCAGCTTCATTTTTGGAGGGAGACAGAGAGAGAGAGGCTGCCAAAGGGCTAGGGGCCACAGTTGCTGCTTACCACCCAGGCTGCTAAGCTGCAATGACTTTCTTAACATGGAAACATTCTCAGAACGATTAGAGGAATTCCTACCTCATTTCAAAATATTCCATAAATATTGAAATAATTCTTATCAGATGATGGGAGCATCAAATTCTAGCTGGTTTGTAATTTGGTGACTTTTTTTTTAAGTAGGAAAGACCTAGGAAAATATAACCAAGCAAATATTCTTCCTCCTGAGGGGGTGATAATCTTTCACAGTAGTTAGAGCAATCCTTAAGAAATTCTTAATTCTAAAAACCTTCAAGTTTACTAACCTGAGCGATGAGTAAGTTAGTTGTTAGCATATGAGGAAGCTGTTTATACTTCTTACTCAGGAGTAGAACAGCAAGTGACCAGATCTGAAAGATTAAGGGGTTAACAGCTTGTAACATGGTTTCAACTGAGTACTTATCTAGTAACTCACCAGTTAGCCATTTTAAAAAATTCCTACTTTAGTCTATTTTATTCTATTTCAGAGTAAAATATTAGTGTCTAAAGCAAAAAATCAGAGAAATGATATAATATTTTTACCTGAAGTTCTCCCTTGAATAGAGCCTTTGAGAACTAATATCTAAACCAAACAGACATCCAGAGCCATATCTGGATTACCCCTACACTTCAGTTGTTTGTGGACAGAAGAGAGGCAGGGATAGCTGTGTTATTAAAATCATACGTTAATTAAACATCTGTAGGTTGAGCAGAGCTTCTACACACCCTAAGTCTCTCATTTTCTATTTTTGCTCTTTGGGCTTGCCAGGCTTTATTTGTTGTTGCTGTTTCATCCTTTGTTTTGAAGAGGACCAATGACATCACAAGTGAGGCAGAATTACACAAAGCTGTCAACTTCACTCTCTCTTCCAGAATCATACAAGTCCAGAGTTAGGATGACTGATGACGGCCCAGGATGCAGTAGATGACCTTGGGATCCTGGATGTCTGACCAAGCTCTAAGGAGCCCCACAGTGCCTGCTTCAACCGCCTTCATAATGGTTGGAACAAGTTCTTCTCATCCGCCAATCCCACTGGGAGGGCTTCACATGCCTGGGGTAGACATTCCCCTAACTCGCTGACTGGTTTGTGGCCCACCAGTTTCCCTCAACCTGGTTCAACCCAGCTGGTCAGAAGGTTTACCAGAGTGTGGCCGCTGCATATACTACAGCTTCTTGGAGCTACAGGTGAGACTTGAGTGCCAGGTGAACACTAAAGGTAAATGAACAGCCCTGAAAAAGGCTCAGCAAGCCCTCACATGAGAGGTGTTTGTCCTGAGGTGCTTGCCAGGCACCTAAATTATGGATAGCTTTTCCTTCAAGGCCACATTGTATGATATTCGTATCAAAACATATGTAGCACTAAACCCTAAACTTACCACTTCCCCATGCTTTAGTCTCTGATGAAATTTCTAGTTCATCTCTTTACACAGCCTACAATAAAATTTTCTGGTTGCTTTCTTTGCTTCCTCACTACTAAGCAAATGGCAATGCTTTCCATACATTCCCTATCCCTAAGACTCAGCACAGATTCTAAGTACCATTATGACAAAAAGAAATTTTGACATTTTGTCAACTATATTTCTCTGCTGACAAAACAACAGATTCTTCTCATCTCCTTTACCAAGTATTTAAAACAGGATTTAAAATCAGGACATTATGACTTATGAATACTTTTTTCCTTTTCTACAGATGTTTGTCACATGTTCTGAATTTCAATTTGATGAACAATCTTAAATACTTCTAAAACTTACAACATTCAATCATCTAACTTTAGCTAATGTCATCCAACTTAAATGTATATCTCAAAACCCACAACAAATTAGGATGAGGAGGTTACACTAACTTTTGAAGCCGCATTCAACTCTAAAGATTCTTTATGCCCAGTAAGCAGAATTGGCTTTTCCAAGCTACTGCAGATTTTAAACTCTCTAGGATCACAGGATTTAGAACTGGAAGAGACCTAAGGGGACCACCTAGTCCAGGTGGGAAACCTGCAGCCTCAAGGCCACATGTGGTCCTCTAGGTCCTCAAGTGTGGCCCTTAGACTGAACCCAAACTTCACAGAATAAATCCTCTTAATAAAAGGATTGTTCTATAAAACTTGGACTCAGTAAAAAGGCTGCACCCAAGGACCTATGAGGCCACATGTGGCCTCAAGGCCATAGGTTCCCCACCACTGGTCTAGTCTAACCCCATTTTTTTAAATCAAAGTGAAACCTAAAGGGTGGCATGAAATGCTCAAGATCAGATGGACTGCAAACAGTGAAGCTGAGATTCAAAACCAAGCCTTTGATTGTAAATCTGCTGCCTTGACAGGAAAAGAAAAAAAAAAAACAAAAAAACCCCAACTTTATTTTCAAACTCCTGATTCCTTTCTATAATAAAGTTGCCTTTAACACTACTTTCTGGTTGTCATTTCATTTTTACTTTGTTACTTACCAAAGAGACCAAGCTGACGATACTTATATCAAAACTAACATTCTGGATGGCATAGGCCATGGGCTTTGGATCCATGGAGGGAATGGTTAGTAACCATGCAGAAACATACATGATTGGAGCTGACACAAAAGTACTTATCACCATCCCTGAGGTTACCTGCAAATTAGAGATACAGATGGGGAAAGATTCACAATTCTGCTTAAAAAATTAAAGTAAACTTTGTTTCCAGAGAATACCAGAGGTAATCTGAAACAAGTGTCAAATTTTTTTTAAATGCAGAATGCAGATACTAATTCAATAATCTTTTTTTTAGTTTCCTTGAAAAGATACCAGATAAATTCATTTTCTATAGTTCATTTCTGTAATCTTTATTACTTAATTTTATATTTATACTAAACATACAGTTTAAAATTTAACTGTTAATTGCTACTTTATCCTATTTTTTTATGTAAACCAAATATTTAAAGAAGTTCCTAAGTAGTTTTCAGAACTTACATGATAATTGAAATATAGACTTTAGATATCTTGATTTTAAAAGGAAAATTACCTTTTGATAAAGAATGTTTGGAAAAAAAAAAGGTTATCTCCAACACTTAATTGTCAAGAACATTATCTGGTATATTTCCTTAGAGAGTCATATCCATTCATAGTACTTCAAAACTTTTCTAATGTTTTAGAAGGTGACAAGTTTATACATATTACTCTAGATCACTGATAATAATTTAAAATTACAACAGCATGAGTGTTAGGCATATTTGTTGTATTATACTGAATTCAGTTTTATATCTAGTAAGGTGAATCATATTGGTCATAATTTACATTTATACAGTATTTTGTGGTTATAAAACACTTTCACATACATTATTTATGTTTATGGAACTGATATCTCAAACACTGAAAATTTTCTTTGCTATAACATACTTAAGTATAATTATCAAAAATTCAAAATTAAGGAGACAGAAACAAAATTCAAAATGGCTCAAGACAGAATCTGAATAAAGATGATTTAATAGTTTCTTTATACATAGGAAAAAATACTCTTTCTGTATATATAATGCATGTGCATATTTAATATATATCTAAATATTTGCCACATCAGTCTATACATGTTAAATCAGAGGTGTCAAACTCAAAACCCACTCCTGAGTGCTGCCCCAACCAGATTAAAATGTAATTGGAAAATGTTTAACAAAACAAGTAAAAACACATCATAGATGGTGTTAATTTGTGGTTTTCTGAGTCAATACATAGCCCACAGGGATCTGTTTCTATTGAAGTGACACCACTGTGTTAGACAGTCCTGAAAAGAATGTTGATTTCTACATTGTAAAAACTACTCCGCTATTATGAAGTGAACTATTCTTGAAGCAGTATGTACATACAATCTCTACTTCCATGTTGAACTGTGTTGCAAAGATAGCCACTCCTGGTGCTACTGGAAAGACTCCGTATAAAAATGCATAATTGGTTAAGCTAGTATGGTTCACTACACCACCGGTCTTGTCCAAGAGCTCCACCATTTCTCTACCCAAAAGTGGCAACACCAGGCTGAAAAGAAAATAAGTCACTCATGTTACAATAAGAAGTACCAGTTCCGAGTTCACCCTCATTTTCTCTAATTTCTTATTAGTACCTATTTCTGTGAATCTGGACATTGTTTATTACCTCTCTTGCAAAAAAATGTACCCTTTTGCATGGAGAAATGCACATATTTTGTGTATGGACACTTGAGTTGAAAAAAACACTTGTTGAGAGTGCAAAGAATGTACTTTCTTTAAAAAGATTCTGACTTTATTTTTACCTTAACTCATCACAGGTCCTTGATGTATTTAATTAACTTGATAAAGAATTTCAGGGAAGAGACTTGATAGTATCTCAATAACAACTCCTTTTATTCCCTGATTTCCTTATTGTATTGGGTCTCCTTGAATGTTTAAGAAATGTTCACAGTGTGAAAGTTGACAAGAAATTTTCAGGGAAATTATTAAAATCCTTTTTTTGAAAAATCAAACCTTTTAATAAAATTTGGTAGGTTGTTAGGAAATAGATTATTAAGACAATATTAGTTGTAGAAAAAGTCTGATAACTTAGTCAAGAAGTTTAAAAAAAAACCTTACAATTAACGCTATCTTTATGAAAAACATACGGGCAGTTAGGTGGCACAGTGGATAGAACACTGGCCTTGCAGTCGGGAGGACCTGAGCTCAAATCTGACCTCACACTTGCCACTTATTAGCTGTGTGACCCTGGGCAAGTCACTTAACCCTGATTGCCTAGCCAAAAAAAAAAAAAAAGAAAAACACATGTATTTTTTTTTCTGTTTGAGGATTTTTAAGAACAAGATCTGTCTGATACAATTGGCAGTAAGACTGCTAAAATTCAGTATGGCTAAGAATCAATTAATATACATAACATTTCTAGATCCCACTGATTTCCAAACAAGAAAACAGCAAATCAAAGTGATCCTTCCATCGAAGTTTAAATAAACCTCCAATAAAGAGTGATATAAAAAACTGGCACTACAACACCAATATATATGGTACTTATTGATATGGCCTAGACATAAATTCACAGAATGTAAAAGCTAGAAGGAAGTACAGGTGTGGAAGAAAACTAGAAGAGGTTAAGTGACCTCCCCCAAAGTTACAGAGCCAGTAAATAACCACACCAAGACCATAACCCACAGTTCCTGAATTCCAGTCCAACAAACATGCCACTAAACAATGATGCCTCTACACATTTTAAGCAATTTTTAAAAATTTTTTGCTTGTTAGCCCAAATGCATTTATCCTTATCCAAAAAAAAACTACTCCATTAGAAAGTTTAAGAGATTATATAACACTCCTAAATTTTAATAATCTAAGAAAAAACAATGATAATGAGCCAAATTAAGGAACAAAGAAGAAAGGAAGGTCTGAATCATAAATTGAAGGGAAGAATAGTTGTATTTTAGATGTAAAGAATGGCTGATAGCACTACCACTGTTAGGCCAGTAATTATTATACTGTAGCAATACTAAAATATATTTTCCTTAATGGGAGTACACGAATCACATAACTTTGTAAATTTTTACTATTTTAGATACTACATGGAATATGTTGTAAGTCAAATTATACTGCAGCTATATTCATCTAATGAGTTTAAAATACTCAATAAAGTACAAGCTACTCTGTATAATCTTTCAGTAAATCACTTGGACTGAATTATAACAGCACAGCTAATAAGCTTTAAAAAATTTACTAAGGAGCTACACATTTTTTTTAGCTATGCTGGGATGAAGTCATGCAGGTGAGTGTTCATTAGCCTCAAACATAAACAATTTTTTTCTTTTCTAAATTCACAAAACAAATTCTATTTAAATTAAAATGCTTCTAATTAGAGAAGCACTGTGGCATGGTGGAAAGGGGCCTGTCTTGGAATAAGGAAGACCTGACTGACCTATCATGGGCAAGTCATTTAGAGGAGTTTCTGATCAACACCGGTGTTTGAAGCTTCTACAACAGAAGTTCCCCCACGCTGGTGAAATTACTGATCTAGACCTCCCTCAGAAGCAGAAAGCTTCTTGCACTTCAAGGTTTCAAAACATTTGAAAACATGAAATTCACGCAGGATATCTAGGGGAAAAAAAACGCAAATTATACTGTGCAAAAGATGTGGAAATGAGAAGCCTCCAAGAAGTGAAACTAAGAATCTTTTTATTCTCATTCAGTGAAATGCAAATAAGGTATATAAGTGGAATGAGGAAGTAACTTTCTAGAAAAAAAAATGCATTTTCCTTTCATTTTAAGTATCTTATAGAGTAGGGACACTACTCCTAATACATTCCTAATAAGAAGAAACCAGCAGCATGAGGACCCGCTCTAGAACCATGGCTAAGGCTGTCCTCACAGTGCCCTTCTAAAGTGTTGGAGCTTCCACAAGATACAGACCCCACATTAAACAAAGGGAACTTACAGTTTAGCTGTGACGAGCAGAATTATTGCAACAAATGCAGATTTCTTTAGTTTCTTTATTTGTCCCACCATTGTAAGACCAAGATAAAATTGGGCTGAGCCAGAATAAGAATTCCCAAGCCCATCCAGAAATTTTTCCAAGTAAACTGGCACCTTCCGGCCAAGAATAAGATTGAAGGCAATTCCAATGAAGACCATAAACACAATTGGGTTCTGCAGCACACGCAGAAGTCCAAGTCCAATTATTTTCACTTTGTTTTGAGACGTATCACGATTCTCTTTGCATTTTTGGATTTCACAGAAGATAAACCCTATAGGGTTTAACATCATAAGAGATATTGGAGCCACCAAATAAATGTACTCAAGGTATTCTGGATAAGTAGTTTGATATAAAGCTTCAACTGGAAAACAAGAGTTAAAATTGATTTATACAATGATGACATTATTTAAATACAGTTTACATAATATGCTTCCATGTGCATAATTACAGAATGCTTCAAAGTAAATCTAAATACAAAGGCGATCACATTAGCTTAGTTTATTCAAAATACTTTTGGGGTATCTGGGGATGAAAGTTAAAACAAGCTATTCCAAGCATTTACTATATTAAAAATTGCATACAATTTTATTGTGTTAAGTAATTGTTTTTAATAGTTAAAGGAAAACCCTATTAACTTTAACTAACAGGTAGAATATTGGCTGGGGAAAGAATGGGTTTAGTTTTCTGCTGCACCACTTAAGCTATTGAAATGACAGGCTTTTGGTTTGGAATTTAATGCATCACCTAAGGCTAGAGATTAATGTTTGGACAGAAATTTCAGAATTTAAGATACCCCAAAACTGAAAGCAGAGGGAAAAAATGTTTAAACCAAAAAAGCATCTGTTAAGCATCTACTATGTGCAATAACGTGCGAACAAAAACCAAAAGCATTTGCACTGAAGGAACTAACATTCTATTGGGGGATTACAAAATGTACACAAATAAATACAAATATTCACAGTTGTTTTGGGATTGTGTGGGAAAGCACTAACAATTGGAGGGGATCAGAAAATGCCTCTTACATGAGGTGACACACGAACTCTGAAGGGAGTTATGGATTCCAAGAGAAGATCAGGAGGGCAAGCATTTCAGAAATGGGAGATCATTTGGGTAAAGACCCAGGGGGAGAGAGATTGTTGTGTAATGGGAATAAAAGTGGTATAGACCAAAAAAGAATACAGTCAAGAAAACTAAAGCCCAGAACGATGTGAGATTTGCAAAAACAAAACAAAAAGTATGGCTTCAAACTATGTTTATTAGCATGAGAAAGGGAAAGACCGGTTCTTTGGTATAGACAGAATAGGTGAACAGATACCTGAGATAAAATGGACTACTAATTGTCTTATTTGGGTTTCATCTTCTCTGTTAAAGAGAATGACCTTTAGATTACGAAGGATGGAATGAACATAATCAATCACTCAACATGCATTTAGTGAGTGCCTACCATGTTCCAGGCACCTATACTAGGGATCCCCTGACCTCAAACTTATATTCTATCAGGAAAATAACAGCTACATATATCATACTATCACTACACAACATGAATACAGGACAATTTGGGGGAAGAAGTGCATTAGCAGATGGGAGGGTTCAGAAAATGTTGCATGTAGAAGCTTGAGCTTGAGCTGGGTCTTGAAGGAACCAAGGATTCCAAAAGAGGTAGATGTGAGGAGATATGCCAAGAGCTCATATTTGACCATTTTACCTAACAGGGAGCCACTGGAGCTGACTGCATACTGAGTAGAAGGATAATGTGGGCAGAACTGAGCTAGAGGAAAGGCACTTGGGGAGTTGTGTGGAGGACAAACCTGAGGCAAAGAGACCAAATAGGAGACTATAATAGCCCAGGAGAGAGGTGATGAGGGTCTTTTTTTTTTTTTTGATGACATTCTTAATGAGGGTGGTTTTACATGAGTGGAGAAGGGGCACTGAACACAAGAGATGTTATAGAGACAGGGTAAGAGCTGGCAACTGTCTTCAAACATTTGAAAGGCTGTCAAATAAAAGAAGGGATTAAAATTATTCTGCATGGCTCCCAAGAGCAGAACTAAGAACAACAGGTAGGATATACAGGGAAATAGCATTCACTTCAGTGTAAGAATTTCCCAGGAATTAGAGAGCTGTTTGAAAATGACACAAGCCACTTTATCATATCCCTGTCACTAGAAATATTCAAGTAGAGGTTGGATGAACCATTTGTCAGATATTATAAAAGAGTTTCAGACATACGGTTGGGAAATCTTTTGATACTATGATTAATCTCAATTAGCAAAGAGTTAGAATTAGATATAATTTTAAGAAAAGATATTTGGAAAGAATTCAAACTGTACATTAGGAACATAAAATAAGCTACACTAAACTGAGTAGCAAAGAACCCTTCATGAATGATCAGAATAATAAACATGCATGTAAATAATAATTTAAAAATGCTTATGGGATCTTGAGAAGTTTAAGCAAAGCACTTTAAACCTTCCTTCTATAATTGTATTTAGGATATCAATTTGTATTACATATGGGTTTACTTTTAAAAAATTTCTGGTCAGACCCTAAGTAAAACTGAAAATAACTAAGAATCTGTTGCTCGTCAGTTCTAGCTTCTTTCCCTATGTCATCTACTATTCTCAGGTGGCTTTCCCTTCCTGACATGAAAGTCACTAAAAATTTAATATGAATTAATTTAATGTGTTTATCTTTCCCAGAAATGACTGTATTTTGACAGGGCAAAATGCCAAAACAAAAAAAATCTTTTTGGAGGGGGGAAGGCAGGGCAATTGGGGTTAAGTGACTTGCCCAAGGTCACACAGCCAGTAAGTGTGTCAAATGTCTGAGGCAGTATTTGAACTCAGGTCCTCCTGACTCCAGGGCCGGTGCTCTACTCACTGTGCCACCTAGCTGCCTCCAAAACAAAATTTCTTACAGAACTACATTTACAATGAATGGCTGTTGGATGAAGGATGTATTTGCAGGCAATGTGTCTTACAGTAAACTATAGTCCTAACTTCAATCCAGCCTATCTTAATTGTCATACATTCTAGCAATATAAGACCATCAGGTTTTACTGTCTTTCCCAAAGGATTTAATAAAATAAGATGTTATCCCCTATTTATTGAAAAGAATAAACTAAAGAACAAGAGGATGGAAAGATCTGCCCAAAACCATGTCTACAGTTGGCAGCAGAAGCAGCATTTATATAACATGATTTGTGGAAATCTCAGGCTAGTACTTTAATGATGTATAGTGCCCCTCTGAATAAGACTCCAAGACTACCCTGGTAGACAAAAGGTTTCAATGAGCTCTGAAAATAACCCTTACTCCACCCACCAAAACCTAGGCTTCTCAACCAGCTGTGTATTTTGTGAAACAGTCATACTGCTAACTGTAAAGAACTTAATTGTTTTGGCAGTGGGTGCTATGTAAACTAAATGAATGTGTGTGGGAATATAGGTTTATAGTTTATTTGATGTTATAGGTTAAAAGAAAAGAAAACGTCACAAGGATCAAGACAAATATTTAAAGAATATGAAATATTAAGTTTCTAAATTTACATTAGGATAACATGAATTGAGACAGGTATATAAATATTTATCTACCTAATCAGTAGCCCACTTAGGTATTATTAGATAATGCACATTCCAAAACTTACATAACTAAGTTGTATAACTGTCACAATTTCACCTTGTTTCATCAAGTTAAGACAACGTATTTGGAGAATATAACCCTGATTCCCCATTTTTCATACAGCTACTTACTTAGCAAGGTCTATACTACACATGGAGGAAAAACACTTAACTGAATCTAACTCTATGTATTATTTCTACTTCCTTCATACATACTAAACTGGATGTGTCATTTCTTCAATAAGAGGCAGTGTGTTCTATTGTGTAAAGAGCAATGGACTTAAATATCAGAAAGGCCTGTGTCCTAGTCACGATTCTAACAGCTGTATTACCTTGGGCAAATAAATCATTTAACTTCTCTAAGTTTATTTACTTGGCAAAGAGAAGGCAATAATAATACTTTTACTACCTGTCTAATTAGGATAATATGAAAAACAAATGAGATCATGTGAAGTATTCTGTAACTATAAATTACTATATAAATGAGCACCCTATTTTTTGTAAAGAGTTTCATCTTTTAGGTAATAATGCAAAGACAACATTTTAGATAGCTAATTACTTTGGAAATTAAAGTCTTGTAAGAATTCTTTTAAAGCATTACTGTTCTCTTGGAGCACACTAGCATTACATTTATATCATCCCTGCCCGCCATCAAATTTCTAAAGTTGAAAGAGGCAATGACTCTGATGCTCTGAATTTGAAAAAAACAAACAAATTTGATGCTTTGCAAATGTGGACAAAACATAAGGTTACACTACTTTATATAACTCCCTAATGCAACAACTCTACATTCTACCCAAAACATCCTAAATTTCCAACTTCAATTGCCCAAATACATCAAGCCTAATACTTTCTAACAATGGAAGAAGAAATTTGCTTAATAGTTGAGTTCAAAATTTAGACAACATACCACTTTCTGTAAAGTTTTTTTTTTTGCACTGATCTTATCCGTGCAATATGCCTTCACAATGCCTCATCATGGTGTGGTTTCTTGATGGGTATGCCAGTAGAGCACAAGTTCTAAAAGGTACTACCATATAAAAAAGACTTCAAAGATGGTCCTAGCAACAGACAACTGTTCTTATGCACCAGCATAGCTAAGGATGGAGGGGCTCATCACCAATAGGTTGACCACTTGATAATGACTTCTTTGGCCATGGCAACCCATAAAAGAAAGAAAAATATAATATGATCGGGACTCTGCAGCTTCATTCCATTTCTGCAGTGAAGGTAGCAGAGTGGTTAAAAAGAGGATGCTAACAATGAGTTTTCAGACTACCTATAAACACTAATTCAGCTGCTAGTATTCTAAATGTGAGGTTGTTGCCCAATAACCAAGTGGTAGCTAGAACTTTGAACATTCTCATCAGAACCAATAAGGAATACTTGAAAATGTACGCCTTTAGTTTTTTTGAAAGTGTTATCTTGTATGTCATAACTAACAAACTATCTGTTCATTAACTGAAGCAAATTCAATTGTATTAATCTTGATAAAATAAAGCCATAACACAAAAGGAAGGATGGCTCATAGGTTCTCCTTAGAGAGGCAAATAAAGCAGTTAGCATAACTGGCTTTTATCATGCATCCAAAGGCGACAAGATAGATCATTTCATGAAACATTTGTTCAAGTTATATGGCAGTGCTGAAGATAAATATCTGCAGAAAGACTCCCATGAAAAAGATTATAGCTTATGTACTAACACCAGTTTAAAAAGATGAGGAAGTAAGAAATTCTACAAAGAATGCATCAAGACCTTTCCAATTAAATCAGACTATGAGGCAATATACTTTGTTATTTAGTTAATTCAAGGGAAAGTTAGATATGGGGGAAGATGGTGTAAAATATGATTGAGAACAGGAAATCGGATGCCAAAGGCATGTATATTATACAAACTTGCAATTATAAATGAAGAGCCATTGCATATAGTAAGCAGCAAACATCAGAAAAAATGAAATTGATTATAATTTAACAGTTAAGAAATAACTTGTTACTGATGTGGAAGTTACTGCAGAATCAAAGATCAAAATTCATATAAAACTTGAAATAAAAATGAGAAAAATTCATGGCATTCAATTAAAATTAACTACCACTCATTTAAATGTTATGTTCAAATATTTAAATATGTTACTGATGCTAAAAAATGAGAAATGAATACATAAAATACATAGAAGTTCAACCAACATAAATCAGTTGATCTGAGACCAAAAGAGTCTAAAAACTATTTCAGCCACAAACACTTGATATCCTTGTCAAATGGAAAGATATGGTAACCAAGGGTAACACCAGCTTACAACATAAATTTGTAACATCTTACAAGAAAAATGGTTTAAGATTATGAGCAATATTTCTGCATAAGGATAAGAAGCAGAGGAGATAAAAATGAGTTTTTAAAAAAGTTTTGCAAGCCACCCAACAAAGCAAGGTCATCCCAGAGGTGACCGAGAAAGAGGAAGACTGAGGAAACTTGGAAAAGACTTTTAATAATTTCTATAACAAACTATTTTCACTATCAAGGACAAATGAGCCATTTGGACGCTAACATTTCAGTGTTGAATGTGCTACCCAAAAGAAGCAGAAATGACTCTGAAAAACAACAGATGGAAAAAGCAGCAGGATTAGAGCAAGTATATAAAGAGGAGTTCCATGCTGGAGATGACACAATTTTAAGGGCATTGAGCGCTGAGTATCAAGGTATATAAAAACAAAGAGGATACTAAAAGAGTGGGGGAAAAATGTTCATGTTTTGGTATTAACCATAAAAAGTAACTAAGAAAATACCAATTGCTATTGATTCATGTTCCTACTTTCCTATGTATACCAATTTTTTTATGTAAATAATCTTTACTTGCAGCAAGAGTATCATTGATACAGTTTACCTTTGATACAGTTACCAAACTGTACAGTTCAGTGTACAGTTATCAAACACTGAATTAGAAACAAAAAACAGTAATGAAAATTTGGCTTTCCTAAACATGGCAAAAGCACCAACTTTTTGCAACTAAACCATTCTAAAATGTGATGGAGAAGGAAAAAAATAAGATTTGGAAGTAATCAACATTATTCTAAAGGTCAGTTATGTTCTTTTTAAGAAAAAAATCAGATTAATATGGAAATATGTTTTCAATGATTGCACATGTATAAACTATATCAAATTGCTTGCCTTCTGAATAAGGGAGGAGGGGAAAAGAAGGAGGAAGAGAATCTGGAACTCAAAATTTTAAAAAATGAATGTTAAAAATTGTTTTATGTGTAAATGGGGAAAAAATTAAATATTAAATAATTTTTTTTAAATAGTCAGACATTTAGAGGATACTATAACTCTGAGATTTGGAAAAATATATGGTTTAGCTCATTTTAACATCAAATTTTAAGGCAAAACATAATTATGAAAGAGATCCTAAATATCCCAGAGAAAGAAACTCATCATACTTCTAAAAATCTCTTTGGTATTAAAGGCTTAAATTTTCTTTCTAACATATCTGGATAAAACAATACAACAATATGAACAATAAAAATATGAAAAAAAAACTTACCTATAGGATATCCCAATGCAAAGTCATTGCTTTGTGTAGCAAATATAGGGAACAATCCAGCTTTGCCAAATCGACTGTCAGGACGGGCAACTAGTAATGTTAACACACACACAATAAAAAATACAGCGGCTTTGGCAATTAAGATACTATAAAGGAAGGACCAATTTACATTAGCAAAATTAAGTATAACCATGTTTTTGAACAATAAGGCTGGAAGTGCAAAATGGGAAACAAAATTCCCTAGTCCTTTGGCCTGTGTTGATGTTATAATGTGGGCCCTTCCTGCTATGTATCCACAAAGGATTATACCAAAGCATTCTAACAAGGCTGGAAAAAGACTAGTTATTGACATTGATGGAGGACTACTGGTGGAATTGAATTGATGGGGTACTGTTGCAGGCAAAGAACTGTTCATGTTGACTGATGAAGTGAGGTTACTTGAAGTCAGGTCAGCAAAGAAATTCATTTTTCTCTCACCAAACTACTCCAACTAAAATTCTGGAAAAAAGCAAACAAGATTCAGTGTGATTTGATAAATCTCAGTACTTTCATTGAAACAACACGTTCTTCAATCCCTTTCCCTGTTCCTCTGTCCCAATAATAATGTTAACAGGATAGGTGAATAAACATTTAAGTACTATTGAATCCCATTTAAGTACTATTGAAGAGAAACACAATGAAAAACATGGTTCATAATAACTTTGTCTTTCAAAGATAAGTTTATTTAGAACAAAGTCCCATTTGCAATTAATATGTTCTAGATCAGACAAGCTGGATAAAAACAACTAGAGTAAAATAAGGTATATAACACATAGTGCCAATTACACAGGTGCTCCCTACAGAAGAACATTCTTGCTGTTCCCTTTGGTACCTTGAAGTAAGTCATAAGTTGGCTTAGCAGTGTTTGAGAATTATAGAGTGACTATAGGAGAGGGTGATAACACAGTCATACATCTGAAACTGGAAGGGATCAAAAGTCATCTTGTCCAAGCCCATAATCTTACAGGTTAAGAAACTGAGTTGTATCTCCCAATAGCAGCTTCTGATATCACTAGTACTACTGTGTAGATTCACTTTGGAATCATAAATCCCACTCTAGCATGTGACCACCCTTAAGATCTAGAAGGGTCTCTTGGGCAATGGATACTGGAAGCAGACTGATTTTTAGGACTGCCATAAAAGGTTCCAACCTAATCCCCAAATAAGCCCAGAATAAATCCTTAAGGTAACCTAAGCATTTCGCAATCTAAATGCTTAGCATACAAGTCAATGATAGGACTTCCTAGAATATGTACTCTATTGACACAATCCTTAAAAATTCAAAGTAACCACCAAACCATGGGGAGGTATCAGAAGAGGACTTCAGTTGAAGAAAAAACAGAGATGGCTAAAGAATTATCTACAGAGAGCTACTATAGCTGCGCATTTTTATACACTTCTTGTGGCAGTAGATACAGAGGCTGGCTTGGAGCCAGGAAGACCTCAAGTTCCATCTGACACATCCTGGCTGAGTGACCCTAAGGGAATCACTTAACCTCTCATATTTACTCAGCCCCAATCTGCAAAATACTTTAGAAGGATAGAGAGAAGAATGTGTGTTCTATAGCAACCTAACACACACACAAATTTAAAACATCCTGAGTATTAAAAAGCGAAAAAAAAAACAAAAACAATCCATGGACTACTGGAAGGAAAAAAATAACAACAAATGTAACTATATCAACAACTTCTTTCCCAAACAGATAAACTTTTTCCAAATTCACAAATTTAGAGAAACTAAAACAAAACAAAAAACCCTAAATTTCAACATTTAATCAGTATTATCCATTCCACGTGTAGGAACTTATATTTATTAGAAACGCAGTATGGCACACATCAGCTATAGAGCAGCCCTAATCTTGGGAGAAAAAGTTTCAAGAACTGACTGACCAAAAACAACAAAAATATATACTGTAGATAATAAGAAAAAAAATCCCCTATCTATATACAGATAGGCATATTATACTTCTGTCAATTATTATCATCGATAAATGAGAATTCTAATCAGTACTATTGCAGAACAAAGAAACCAATTACTAAGTGGATACTTAAGAGAACTTTTTTAGGCCATCAGAGAGTATGAATTCATTTCCAGAAGGTGAATTCTTTGTAACAACACTTTCAATAGTTCTTTCTCCCACCCTTCTCTCCTTGACCTCCTCTACCCAATTTCTGCTATCTCCACCAGCCACTCAGTCTAGTTCAGTTCATACATCTTACAGAGACAGATCTTTCTAAAGTCACTGATAATCTCCTTACCACTAAATCCAAAGGCTATCTTCCTTTCTCCTGCTCCTAATCTACAGTCTAGCATTTAACACTGTGGACTTTCCCTTCCTTTGACTTCCAGAGCAATGAACTGTCATGGTTCTCCTCTCTTTTCAACAGGGGTAGCTAAAAGGCAAAGTGGATGGAGAGGTGAGCCTGGAGTTAGGAAGACCAAAGGTCAAATGCCACTTCAAACATGTCTTAGTCATATGACCTTGGGCAAGTTACTTCCGTTTGTCTCAATGGTAAAACGGGGCACCTACCTCCATGGTTGCTGTGAGGATCAAATGAGATACGTGTAAAGCACTCAGAGTGAGTGGCACAGACTAGATACTTAACAAACACTATAGCACTGGGTACGTAATGTAGCCCTTATTAAGTACTTACACTGTGCTAGGCACTAGGATAAGTGCTTTAGAAATAGTATCTCATTTGATCCTCATGACACCCCAAGAGGTATGTGCTATTATTATCCCCATTTTACAGCTGAGGAAACCGAGGTAAATAAAAGTAAATGACTTACCCAGGGTCACACAGATAGTACGTATCTGAGGCCATATTAGAACTCAGAACTTTCTGATTCCAGGCCCAGTTCTCTATCCATTGTGCCACCTAGATGTCTCAAACAAGAAATAAATGTGTTGCTTCCTGGAAAAATCTACAATGACAAGTTTTTTAGCAAGGAGAATAAGCAATTGAGATGTCTGATGACATGCTAGAGAACAGAAATAACAGGTATTTCTGGGGAGAGGGTGTTAGTCATGTCTAATGCTACCACTGGTATAAATAATGGTTATTTTACACACACTGAATTATAATCTAGATTGCACAAGTATTTACAAATCACTACATCACTTTCTCTATAGGAATGAACATATGGCATATATAGGTTCGCAAACAAAAACAAACTAGGGCCAATTTATACCTTGGGAAGTTACTGGTCAATAGAAAACAGCTATCAGAAATAAAAATCCAATAAACAACGAATCAAAGCAGTTTGGGTCCCTTTATTAGACGTGATTTCATCAGGATAGAGAGTTCCCAGACTGGCACCAGTTCTTCAACTTTATAGTCTTGAGAGGGTTGCCTGAGGCACTGAGAATTTAAGTGACCTGTCTGGCCAGAATCTATAATCTGTTAGACTTGAACACAGGCAAGCGATCTATCCCACTATCTATGCCACTCAAATTAATCAGTTAACAAATGTATCTAGACTAAGAAAAGTTAGGAGAATCAGATAGCAAAGCATGTCCATTACTTATTTTAGGTTTTATTTATAGCCAGTAACACAAAAGAGAAAACTATCTCTATTCATTTGTAGTACCTTAGTATTAACTCAAATACCCTAATTCAATAGTTCTAACTAATCCAAACATCAGATGAAATCAGATGTGCTAAATTAACTGCCTATAAAACGTAAGATACATTTAGCATTTAAGATAGTTAAAATAAAAAGAAGGCATATGTCATGATGCCATAACGAATGTTTAACTTATTTTGATGTAAAATAGGAATTGCTTCCTTTGGAAGTCATCTTCTTGCTTACTTAAAAGTTAATGAATGGAGAGTGAAACTATAGCAATCATTTTCAATAGCCTCATGTCAAGTAGTGTACAAGTGTTAGAAAGGCTTAAAATGAAACAAAAGTTTTAAGTTTTAAAATAACAATTAAAAAAAAGAACCAAAGCATGTTTGAAAAAGTTACATGGAGTATGTTCACCTACTGGTCAAAGCTAAAGGTACCCCCGCCAAAAGTTAGATGTCAAAAAAAGGCCTTCCAGCCCTTAAACTCTCAACAGAATAGATGCATTGGAAAATGTAGCATTCTCACCAAACATTTAACAAATCATAAATTTCTTATGAAATCCATATTTTGTTCAGGAAAAGTGAACCATTTAAGGCTTAAAATAACAGGAGTTCATATGTAACTGTGGGTTCCAAACGGTGACCCCCACCCCCACCCGAGAAAAAGGTCTGCTGCCTGTATGAGGAAAACAAAACAAACATCTTCCACTCGCCCGTAATCCACAACATGCACACGCAGAGGCAACTATGCACCGACTCTTCGCGGTCAAAATACTCACCGAGCCACTCACTACTAACCTGAGGATGCCCCGCGACCCCCCGGGGTCTCGAGGTGGAGGGCGTCAGGCAGGACGGAGGCTCCTCTCCTTAGTCCGGTTCAGGAAGGCGCTGCGGCCGCGGGTCTGTCGCGGGTCAGGGGCCCGGGGCAGAACGCACGAGTCCAAGACCAGGTGCTATTCCATCCACTGGCCTGCAAGAGTGCAAAGGGAAGAGGAGAAGGGCACGAGTGACCTGTGGGGGCTGGGACTCGGGTGCAGCACGATCCGTCTCCCCGTCCCAGGCTGGCAGTGGGAGGGGGGAGGGAAGGAAGGACGTGGGAGGCACAGTCACTGTCACCGCAGCTGGGGGGGTGGAGGGGTGTATACAAACCCCCGGGAACACGGAATTCCCGGGGGCTGGAGTGTGTTTGTTTTGAACAGACGAGGGCAGTGCCCGTGCCTCCGCACGGAGAGGATGAGGAGCTGACCTTTCCATTTCAGACCTTGGCCCGGAAACGGGCGCTAGGCTCCCCCGGCTCTCCTCCGCTCCCCACGCTCCGCGGCTCCCGAGCCCGCTTTCTCCCGGGCGCAGGAGCCGCAGCGCGCGGGCTGCGGGCCAGGGCGCAGCCGGGGACATCGAGGCAGGGTCAGGAACGTCTTCCCCCTTTTCCCCCGTCCGAGGTCTGCGCCCCGTCCCCCTGGGTCGAGGCCGCGTGGCCCCGGGCGTGCGTGGGAGCCACCCACAGACACGCTCCGGGCCGCGGCTAGTCCAGGGCTCCGGTGGAGATGGGGAGGAGGGCGCGGGGAGCGTCTCACCTGCGGGGCCGCAGCCCCGGGGCTGCCGGCCGGGCCTGGCCTCCCGCCAGAGCCTCAGGCTGGGCCGGAGTTTGGGGAGGGCCGGCCGCGGAGGAAGCCCCAGGCATCTCCCGGCCCCCCGGAGCCCTCCCGCAGAGCGCCGGCGGGTCCTCAGCGAAGTTCCCGGAAAGGCAGAGCACAAGCTGCCCACCCTTGCCCCCAACCTCCCCGCGCGTGCTCCCGACAACTCCGACGACTCCGCCCCCTGCGGGGCGCCCCTCCCCGGACCGGCTCAGGCCCCGCCTCGGAGGACTCGGAGCCTGGGGAGGCGGAGGCGCCCATGCCGGGGGGCGGGGGGGCGGCGGACGGGGTCGGCGACTACTTCCGCCGGGACCCTTTTCCTCAAGATGGCGGCGGCGGCGCGGAGGGGCTGGGGCGCTGTCACCCTCCCGGCGGCCCCGAAAGCCCCCCCCCCCCCCCCCCCCCGTCTCCAACCTCTGCGCTAGCCCCGCCCCCCGGCGCAGTCGTCCGGGCCATGGGTCAACTTAGAAGACCCGCGACGGCCTCGGGACCGGACCGGGGAAAGGTGGCTGGCCGGGCCCGCCATTCGGCCAGTCCGCTGCTGCCCGTCCTCCCATGTGAATGAATGGCCATCAGCACAAATGGGGCTTTAAAAAGCCTGGGGTCTCGTCTGATGGCAACATAATAACAACGCCAGCTCCCGTGATCATAAAGACCTTCCCCGCTCCTCTGCCTTCGCTCTATGAAAAGAGTTAATTAGTTTATTAATGCAATGACGAGTGTGGCGATGCAGGTCATCTCCAGGAGCATTGTAACCCAGCATCCTCGAACGCAGAGAAGTGTTAACGGATCCTGAGCAATGAACACACAACTTGAATGATGCTCAAGCGACCTTACAAAAATATTTTTTCAGTATTATGGCCAGCCCCCCCCTCCAAATTAAGCCATAAATTGGATATGGCCACCTCTGAAAATTTTCTCCGAGTCTCAGCAAAACTAAAAGGAAAGCATTTTTTAAGTGACAATTGCACAGTCCAGTTCAAATACAGGGGGTCTCAAAAGGCTTACTGCAGTTTTAAGCTTAAAGCTAAGCACTAACAAGCTCTAAATTTAAAACTGCAGTCAGACTTTTGAGACCCTGTCTAAAGACATGGGAGCCTATTCATTTCATAAGGAACAAAATTCATGCCTGTAAGACAAATTGGCTATTGCGAAAATGTTATTCTCTTTAGATACCCAGTTCCCTTTTCCATAATGCCCAAAACTTGCCCAGCCTTCCATTTTTAACTTCTACCACCCCCGCTGGCAGCAGTGACCTCCCCACCTCCCAATCAGGGTGCTAGGTGGTGATGTTGAGGTTTAGGGGTGCTCCAGACCCCAAAATACACACCGGGTCCTGCCCGAGTGAATTCTACTCAAGCCTTCTTTCAGCCAAAGAAAAACAGTTTATTAAAGATTCGCTATATTGTGCAGACTCTCAAGGAACCTCAGCATTTATGACACTTGTATTGACAAGTGGGCTAGATTAAATCTGAGCACCTCCATGGAGGCCTAGATGGATGGCATATACAGAAAGACTGTGAGATCTAGGGGTGGCCAAGGGGTTTAGGCACGGTCTTGAGGAGGAGTCTAAGGAGGATCTTGATGGGACTGGGGTGACTAGAGGTCAGACTCCAGGAGCCAAGAGAATGAGATTAAGGGTTGGAGGTAGCTGGAGGCTACCTGGAGATAACAGACCTTGGAGAACCTGCTAGGTGAAGGGTAACTGCGATTTGTGCCTAGAGAATATGCAAGGTTTATGGCCTCAGGCTAAAGCCAGATCAAGTAGAAGATGCGGAGAGAGTTCAAGGAGGTTCCCAGAGCCTATACCCCATCAGTGTTGTGGGTAGAGCACTGGCCTTAGAGTCAGGAAGGGCCGGAGCTCTCAGTGTCTCAGACACTTACTAGCTGTGTGACTCTGGACAAGTCAACCTTTCCTGACCCTGCCTCCAAGTCCCAGATTCACTTGGAAGCCTGAGGTTCTGTAAATGGATTGCAGAGGCTTCAGGAGGAGCTGAAACTGACCAAAATGGGGATGGGGTGCGGGTGGAGATGAAACGAAAAACCCAGAAATCATGGCATTTTTCCATTCAAATGAATCATTCTTTTCTTTTCCTTTCTCCTCACTGCTTTAGCCAGCCCTCCCTAATTCCCTTTGAACAGTTTCCCTTCCAGCTTTCTCCTGACTGGTTGACTCCTAAAGTTGAAATAATTTAGTTAATTTAGTTCAGTTGAATATTTAGTAAGTTTCTACTGTTCTATTGGTAGTTAAGTTGGAAAGTTTAGTCTGTCAGTCAGTCAATAAGCGTTTTTAAGTACCTGTTAAGCCCTGCACTGTGCTAAACGCTAGAAATTCAGTGAAAGGCAAAAGACAGTCCCTGCCTTCAAGGAACTCACAATCTAAAGGGGGAGACAACCTTTCAATAGATATGTACAAACAAACCATGTACAGGATAAATAGGAAATAATTAGTGAAGGGAAGGCTCTGCTTTTAAGTTAAGTTACTGTAAGGTTGCTCAGTGCCTTGAGTTTGGACTTGACCCAAAGGGAAAAGCATATATTAGCAACCTGTTATGTACCAAGTACTGTAATAGGTGCTAAGGATACTGAAGACAAAGATAAAAACCATCTTACAGTTTGAAATCCAACTGGATATATAAATGTGTGTGTATGTTTGTAGATAGATACACATATATGTGTGTATGTACATTTATACATATATATATTTAAAAACCCTGTCTGCCTCAGCTTCCTCATCTGGAAAATGAGCTGGGGAAGGAAATGGCAAACCACTCCAGTCTATCTGCCAAGAAAACCCCAAATGGGGTCAAGAAGAGTCCGACACAACCAAAACGACTAAACAACAATATACATAAAATATATATACACACATAAACATCTACACACACACACACAAGTATCAGAGGCAGCTAGTGGTATGGTGGATGGAGGCACTAGACATGAAGTCAAGAAGACCCGAGTTCAAATCCAGCCTCAGACATTTGCTAGCTGTGTGACCCTGGGCAAGTCACCTAACCTCTGGTTTCCTCAACTGTAACATGGGAATGATAATAATAGCACCTACCTCCTAGGGTTGTTGTGAGGATCAGATGAGAGAGTATTTTTAAAAGTGCTTGGCACATAGTAAGCATTGTGTTATGCTCATTCCCTTCCCTACTGGGGGAAACAGGCCACAGATAAGTAAATTCAGAGTAATCTTTGGAGGGGTCTTGGGGTGAGGGCCAACATCTGAGTTGATTAGGAAAGGCCTTGGAGGGGTTAGGTAAGAGGTGGCAGGAGGGGACCCTTGAGTGGAGCTAGGGATGCTAAGAGGCAGAAGGAAGGGGAACATTCCAGGCTTGGAGGGACAGTCTGTACAAAGAGGTGAGGATGAGAGAATGGGTGTGTGTGGGGAACAGAAAATGGGCCACTTTAGTTGAATGGTGAAGAACTTAACTGGGAGTGATGGGAAGCCAGCCTAGAAAGATAGGGGGTTTTTTGCCATTAAATTTCAAACAGCAAAAAAAGCTCATGACCAAGTGAAGGGAATTGAAAGTTTTTAAGAAGGGGATCACGAAGTTTGGGTCTTCAATTCACATAATCAAAATTACTCTACTGGGAAACAAAAAGCAACAGGTCAATCATTGATGAAGACATTGTGCAAGGGACAGAAACAGTTGACATACATATTCCTGCTGAAGTCCTATTGTCAATTTTCCTTGGGTGGATGGAGCTTTGAACTCAGAGTCAAGAAGACCTAAAGTTCAAATCCTGCCTCAGATACCTATTAGTTCTTTGATCCTTCACAGGTCACCTAAATCTCTGTCTACCTCAGTTTCCTCATCTGAAGGATCATAATAGCACCTACCCCCCAGGGTTATTGTGAGGACAAAATGAGATAATATTTGTAAAGCATTTTATACCCTTTAAATATACCCCATTACTGTTTGGCTATTAGAACAAAATAGTTCCAGCATCTGTGTAATTTAAGAAAGAAAGGAAAAAAGCGGTTTTAAACATCTTTTCTAGTAAAACTAATTTTTTCTGGTCTAAAACCCTTTCCAGACTTTTCGCTTTAGGAAGGTGGGTAGAAAATAAGCTAAGGCCTTTCTTAGGGAAATAAATGAATGATGGTAACCAAATTTAGCTGTATTCTAGATAATACCATTGTCTCCCTACCTGCCCCGAAGTGACGGGGGTGGTGACCTACCCGAGGGCAGCAGTCTTTTTGCATTTGAGGTTAAGATATTAGTTTGCACAGAGGAAACCTTGCTGAATCTTTGCAGAAGTGGAGGGAACTGAGTAATGACTATCATTTTGGAATATTAACCCAAAACTGAATTTTTAAGATATCATGGTCTTTTTCTTCAAGATTCCTGTTACCTTAAACTATCTAAGGATGGATTTATTTCCAAGGGCAGGGGGAAACTCCGCCATTTGGGATATCTTTCTTTCTCTAGGCTAGAAATGCTTTTGATATAATAATAATAATAAATAATAACTAGCATTTAGATAGCACTTTAAGGTTCACCAAGCACTTGATATAGAATACTGTTAAACCAAATAAAATTGTTTCTGTCAGACATGGGACTAAATGCAGAGTATGGTATACATATTTTTTCTTCAAAGGCAGTAAAAAAGGGAAAACTAAAATAAAAGTTTTCAGGTACCTAGAATAACAAAAACTACTGTCAGCAAGTCTCTATAGAGAATGTTGAAGGCACATTGGTTCTAAAGGAACTGTAAGCAATAAATAACAGTTTTGTATTTGCTAAAGTACTACTAGCTGGAGTAGTAGATAGAGCACTGGGGCCTGGAGTCAGGAAGACTTGAGTTCAAATGTGGCCTCAGACACTTACTAGCTATGTGACCCTGGTCAAGTCCCTTAACCCTGTTTGTCTCTGTTTCCTCATCTGTAAAATGAGCTGGGGAAGGAAATGGCAAACCACTCCAGTATCTCTGCCAAGAAAATCCCAAATGGGGTCAGGAAGAGTCGGACATGACTGAAACCACGAACAACAACAAAAACATACTGCTGAATCAGGTCGGTTGGGATTACTCCCTAAATAAAACAGAAAAACAAATCATGAGTAACCATATAAGCCTGAAGAGCGAATAAGTAATGTAGTTTATCTTTTGAAGGATAATATTTAATTGCTTCTCAGCTGCTAAAATCCCACCTTCTACAAGAAATCTTATCCCCTTAATACTAGTGCCTTCCCTCTGTTGGTTTTCTCCAATTTATCCTGTGTATATCTTGCTTGTTAATAGTTGTTTGCATATTTTCTCCCCCATTAGAATGTGGGCTTCTTGAAAGCAGGGACCTTTTTTTTTTTCTTTTCTTTGTAGCCCCATAGCTTGGCACAGTGCCTAGCACATAGTAAGGGCTTACTTCATTGTTTGTTGACTTACTGATTCGTAATGCCGGAGTGTTAGGTGGATGCAGAACTCAATGACTGGTTGGCCTCATAGATCAGCTACTGATGGCAAGTGGCCTCTCATGAGATGTACCAGGCATATGAGCCTGGCCATGTTTTATTTGACATTTTTATCAGCGGCCTGGCTAAAAGCATAGACGGAGTGCTTATCAAACATGTAGACTGCAGAAAGCTGTGAAGGACTGATAACAGTAGGTAAAAAGCTCAACAGGAGCATTGTACTATATCTAATAAGATCAAATTCAGTAAGGATAAATAAGTCTCACCTGTGGTTCAAAAAAAACTTCACAAGTACAAGTCAGGGGGAGACATAGGTAGATAACAGTTTGTTTGAAAAAGACCTGGCAATTTGGATGTACTAGCTCAAATATGGCTCAGCATTAGGTAATACAAGCCAAAAAAAAAAAAAAAAAAACCAAAACAAAACCCAACCCCTAATCTGAACTTGGGCAGCATCGAGAGGCATAGCTTCTGTGCTCTTCCCTTCATCAGATCACATCTGGAATACTGTGTTCAACTCCAGGCACCACAGCTTAGGAGGTACATTGACAAAATGGAGAGCACCCAGAGAAGGAATAATGATGATAGCTAATGTAGATGTAGTGCTTGCTATGTGCCGAGCACTGTGCAATTATTTTCTCATTTGATCTCCACAACAACCCTGAGAGGTAGGAGTTATTATTGTCCGCATTTCACAGTTGTTGAAGCCGAGGCAAACAGAAGTTAAGTGATTTGCACAAGGTCACAGAGGTAGTAAGTGTCCGAGGTTGGATTTGAACTCAGGTTTTCCTGACTCTAGGCCCAGCACTCTAACCACTGTGCTACCTAGCTGCAATTAGAGGGCATCTAAGATGGTGAAGAGCCGTGAATAACACTGTCAATTTAAGAACTGTGTTTAATTAGCCTGGAGGAGAGAAGTCTCAGTGGGGAGCACGGTAGCTGTGTTCAAGTGTTTGAAGGGCTACTATTTGGAAGAAATACTCAGTGTGTTCTGTTTAGCCCTAGAGGGCAGAACCAGGACCAAAGGGCGGAAGGAAGCTAGGTTTCAAAAAGGCAGATTTAGATTTGATGTCAAGAAAAACTTATTTGGAGCTGTCCAAAAGTACTTTGAGATGCTTTGGATTCCATCTCAACGGTGGTCTCTAAGGAGAGACTGGACCACTACTTGTCAGGTAAATTATAGTGGGGTTTCATTTAGTGAGACTAGGTGGTTACTTAGATCCCTTGTGATGCTGTGGAATATGCATTTGTAATGTGAGAGGTCTTTGGTATAGGCCACTATGCCTTTTAAAAGTACTTGTATTTCATTTTTTTCTAGCTCTTTTCAGTTTGTCTAGGCTTATTCCTCTGTTCCCTACCCCACTCCCACCTTTAACTTTTGGCTTTATGTTGTATTATACGTGTTATATCTTAGCAACTTTCTGAACTGTCAAGATAATTCCTTCCTGTAATTATCTTTCAATTTACCACGACAGGCTCCTCACAAAAGCACAAATTAGGGAATGGCAAAGGGTACAAATGACCAGAAAAAAGAGGATGAATTTCTTAACTTTAAGACATTCACCTTTGCCAAATAATTAAGTCATATATGGGCATAAGACAGGTGCAGTAGGCAGAGGTTTTTTTTTTTCATCTCTTCTATAAAATACTCAGTAAACTCAGCACTTAATATGCTAAATCTATTCTAAGTACAGAGAAGTACATTATTAAGGATGGGAGACAAGAAAACAATGAAACTAAAATTAGAATATAAAACTTAAAAATTAAATCAGTGACTTAGATAAGAAATAGAAACATGACATTGAAATCAAATGTGATATGTTGTAAGACATTTACCATTTTGAGCCATGTGGTTTAGCTTTAACCACAACTTAAGTTTATAAAAGAGGAAGAGACCTAGAATGTAAACACGAAAAGGAAAAGATGAGTTTTTACTGCCAACAGAGACCGACTATTATAGCTTCTCAGTGTCAATAAATCTACTCTTCAGCAAGCCACTTAATAGTCGAGTCTTAAAGAAAACCTAAAACTTATAGCCATAGCCCATTTTCCAGTTTACCCAAGAAGATGAACTTCTAGTAATTAACCCACCCATGAAGCAGTGGAAAGAGGAAGTAAGGAAAACCCCCAGATTTTAAAATCTGGCCTAGAAGTAGAAAGGTTTATTTATGGCTAATGCCATTTAGAGTTTGGGAAGAATATCATAATGAATGACTAACTTGAAAGAAAATATTTCATAATTCTTTCTTTCAGAAACTCTGAATTTTAGCCAAACTGGACTGCTAACAGTTTTAACACTCCATTTTCCATCTCTCTGCATTTAAATAGGCTTCAACACATGCCTAGAATGCACTCATCCCTCATCTTGGCACTAGTTGTGTTGCTAAGCATTGTTTAATGATAGATCAGGTACCACCTCCTCCCTGAAGCCTTTCCTGATTTGGCTGGCTGTTTGTGCTCTCTATCTCTTCTATTATCGTTTATTGACTTATGGGAGTACCCCCCCTTCTAGAATCTAAATTCCCTGAAAGTGTTTGTTTTTGTATCCCCAGTATCTTGCACTGTACTTAACATGGAGTACATACTTAATAATTTGTTGATTAAATGGAATAGAAGTTCATTTCAGCAACATCTCTCCTAAGATGAAATTCTGTTTTTTGCCATTGTGGAGATAGAGTATAGGAGGTTATCATATTATAGATACACTACAACCTTACGATAATTCTATTCTTAGAACTCAGTCCATTCTTAGACTGGATGCTGTGGGAGAAACTGAGGTCCTTCCAGCACAACTGATAAGTAAACCACTTTGGATAAGGTTCATGTTCTACTTAATGTATAGTAGGCCATGTCATCAGGGAGCTCTAGTGCAGTTATTAGTAATTCCTTAAGATTTTCTTCAGGGGAAACAATTATTAACTCATCTCGCCCTTCATCCTAAATAATATTTTAGATCTAAAGTGGGAAGGGACCTTAGAACAGTGGGTTGCCTAGCAAATTTGACACCTAGAGTTTCTCATTTTTAAACAACCCTCCTCTCCTCTATACAACGAAATTATTTTCAGAAATAATCAAGAAATTAAATGAATAATAATAATGGCTAATAAAAGTACTGACAGTGAAAATATTATTTTATTTAACTATATCTAAAATCCTGCCAGACTACACCTGTCCCCTGGCACTAGATGAGGCTCTTGGAGGGGGAAAGGGAACCTAGGACATCTCTATCCACCCTCCTCTTCCTCAGAGCACTGCCCAATGCCAAGAAACACATCGGATGCAGATAAAATTATGAAGAATTTTCACCACCACACAATACCACACACATACCTAAACAGACCCCAGGACCTCCTCCTTTCCAACTACTTGGAGCCCAGCTCACCAGACAGGAAAGGACTTGACCCTGGACAGCAGCCATTTGCTTCACGTACAGTTCCCCCCTCCTCCCCACTCCATTCAGCCCCTGGGAACACTACCCAGTTATATCCCACCCCCATCCTGTCACAGCAGCTGGAAGCCCATTCTACCCATTGACTTGGGTCTTGTATGACACAGAGCAGGGGACCACCCATATCACCCTCCACTCAGCTGAAACAACTCCACTCTCCACTCCTCCACTCAGTGGAACCCAGATGCAGAACCACTCCTTAGTAGCTTGGAGTCCCATCTTTTCTCTGAAAGGGACCCCAGGACCCTGCAACCTTAGCTGACCTAAGTGTGAATTGGACACCACCCCTGCCCCCATGGTGGCCACTTGGAAAACCAGCCATTCACTGACCCACATGACCCCTGCACCTGGCTCCCACCCACTGGGACAACAGGATCCACTGCCTAGTCTCCGGCCACCCAGTAACTTCTTCGAGCTCAGAGTCCACCCATCACCATGGATCTCACTACCAACCCCACTGGAATTTAAACTTGGCCATGGCCTAGTGTCTTGCCTGGTTTATTTGACTCCTGGAACAAATCGTTTTTCTAACACTTCCTCTCCATGAAATGAAATGAATAATAATAATGACCAGAAAAGAAACTCAGTTAATGAAATTTTTGTCTTATTGAACTTTGCATATATAATCATGCCAGTAAAAAATAAGTAAAAATAAATGTCACAGGAAAAACAAAAACAAAACTAGAAAAAAGTAACAGATTAAAACTCTTTAATTTACATAATAATGTCTCTGGTTTTTCCCCCTCAACAATGATGCTCCTTTTTTTTTGTTTATTTAATTTATTTAATATATTTAGTTTTCAGCATTGATTTTCACAAGAGTTTGAATTACAAATTTTCTCCCCATTTCTACTCTCCCCCCCACTCCAAGATGGTGTATATTCTGGTTGCCCTGTTCCCCAGTCAACCCTCCCTTCTGTTACCCCACTCCCCTCCCATCCCCTTTTCCCTTCCTTTCTTGTAGGGCAAGATAAATTTCTTCGCCCCATTGCCTGTGTATCTTATTTTCTAGTTGCATGCACAAACTTTTTTTTTTGTTTTTGAACATCTGTTTTTAAAACTTTGAGTTCCAAATTCTCTCCCCTCTTCCCTTCCCGCCCACCCTCCCTAAGAAGTCAACCAATTCAACATAGGCCACATGCATATCATTATGTATAACCCTTCCACAATACTCATGTTGTGAAAGACTAACTATATTTTGCTCCTTCCTAACCTATCCCCCTTTATCCAATTTTCTCCCTTGACCCTGTCCCTTTTCAAAAGTTTGTTTTTGATTACCTCCTCCCCTGTCTGCCCTCCCTTCTATCATCCCCACTTTTTTATCTTCTTCCTCCTTCTTTCCTGTGGGGTAAGATACCCAAATGAGCTTGTATGGTATTCCCTCCTCAGGTCAAATCTGATGAGAGCAAGATTCACTCATTCCCCCTCACCTGCCTTCTCTTTTCTTCCTACAGAACTGCTTTTTCTTGCCACTTTTATGCGAGAGAATTTACACCATTCTATCTCTCCCTTTCTCCCTCTCTCAATATATTCCTCTCTCATCCCTTAATTTGATTTTATTTCTTAAATATCATCCCTTCATCTTCAACTCACCCTGTGCCCTCTCTCTCTCTCTCTCTCTCTCTCTCTCTCTCTCTCTTTCTCTCTCTCTCTTTCTCTCTCTCTCTCTCTCTTTCTCTCTCTCTCTCTCTCTCTCTCTCTCTCTCTCTCTCTATATATATATATATATATATGTATACATACATATATACATACATACACATACACACATCTGTATATACATACATACATATATATATATGTATATTCCCTTCAGCTACCCTAATCCTGAGGTCTCATGAATCATACACATCATCTTTCCATGTAGGAATGTAAACAAAACAGTTCAATTTTAGTAAGTCCCTTGCAATTTCTTTTTCTGGTTCTTTTTCTTGATTACCTTTTCATGCTTCTCTTGATTCTTGTGTTTGAAAGTCAAATTTTCTATTCAGGTCTGGTCTTTTCACTGAGAAAGCTTGAAAGTCCTCTATTTTATTGAAAATCCATATTTTGCCTTGGATCATGATACTCAGTTTTGCTGGGTAGGTGATTCTTGGCTTTAATCCTAGCTCCACTGACCTCTGGAATATCGTATTCCAAGCCCTTCGATCTCTTAATGTGGAAGCTGCTAGATCTTAGGTTATTCTGATTGTGTTTCCACAATACTCAAATTGTTTCTTTCTGGCTGCTTGCAGTATTTTCTTCTTGATCTGGGAGCTCTGGAATTTGGCAACAATATTCCTAGGAGATTTCTTTTTGGGATCTATTTGAGGAGGTGATCTGTGGATTCTTTCAATTTCTATTTTGCCCTGTGGCTCTAGAATATCAGGGCAGTTCTCCTTGATAATTTCTTGAAAGATGGTATCTAGGCTCTTTTTTTGATCATGGCTTTCAGGTAGTCCAATAATTTTTAAATTATGTCTCCTGGATCTATTTTCCAGGTCAGTGGTTTTTCTAATGAGATATTTCATATTGTCTTCCACTTTTTCATTCCTTTGGTTCTGTTTTATAATATCTTGATTTCTCATAAAGTCACTGGCTTCCACTTGCTCCAATCTAATTTTTAAGGTAGTATTTTCTTCAGTGGTCTTTTGGACCTCCTTTTCCATTTGGCTGATTCTGCCTTTCAAGGCATTCTTCTCCTCATTGGCTTTCTGGAGCTCTTTTGCCATTTGGGTTAGTCTATTTTTTAAGGTGTTGTTTTCTTCAGTATATTTTTCAGTGTTTTGGGGGGTCTCCTTTAGCAAGTCATTGACTTGTTTTTCATGGTTTTCTCGCATCCTTCTCATTTCTCTTCCCAATTTTTCCTCTACTTCTCTAACTTGCTTTTCCAAATCCTTTTTGAGCTCTTCCATGGCCTGAGACCAGTCCATGTTTTTCTTGGAGGATTTTGTTGTAGGCTCTTTGACTTTGTTGACTTCTTCTGGCTGTATGTTTTGGTCTTCTTTGTCACCAAAGAAAGATTCCAAAGTCTGAGACTGAATCTGAGTCCGTTTTCGCTGCCTGGCCAAGTTCCCAGTCAACTTACTTGACCCTTGAGTTTTTCAGCAGGGTATGACAGCTTGTAGAGTAAAGAGTACTTTGTTCCAAGCTTGATGGGATGCGCTGTTGATTTCAAAGCTATTACAGCCAGCTCTGCCACACCAGCACTCCTCCTTCCCCAAGAACCCCCAACCTGGACTGGACTTGGATCTTCAGCAGGCTCTGCACTCCTGCTCTGATCTGCCACTTAATTCCTCCCACCAGGTGGGCCTGGGGCCAGAAACAACTGCAGCTGTAGTTCTGTAGCTGTACCTCCTCGGCTGCCCCCGGGGCGGTGGCTCAACTGCAAACTCTATCACCCTGTCTCCAGCAGCTTTTCCCACTAACCTTCTCTGTTGTCTTTGGTGTTTGTGGGTTGAGAAGTCTGGCAACTGCCTGTAACCAGAATGGCCTTTGTTTTCTTTGAATGACTCAGCTTACCTCATTGAGCCTCTGGACACTGTGGCTTGCTCTTCCGGGGCAGGAGGCCCGGGGAGCATGCCGGGAAGCAGACAACTTCCTGTGTGATGAGTCATGGGGCTGGCTGAGGGGAGGTGTTAATGTCTATGCTAGGGGGAGGAGCCAACTCAAGAACCAATCAGCCCTGGTCATTCAGGCGGAGCTTGATGATGTCAAAAACCCTATAAGAGGGGAGAGGACAGCTTGAAGAGCTCTCTTTTCCTTTTCCGGTTGGAGCCAGCGACAGTTACATCGTCAGTTACAGCGACCGTTACATCGTCAGTTACAGTTGCAGCTTCAGTTACAGACACAGACACAGCTGAGGCAGGAGCTGCCAGTAGCAGAGCTGATCTACGGGAGGAAGCTGAACAAAGACTTCAGGCCAGTGGGTAATCTTATTACCATCGAGGGGGAAGCATGATTTTGCTTTACGCAATCATGCTTCTCTGTAGCCTCCTGGTTACTCTTGCAAGGCGTACTTATTGGGCCTGGAAGATTTTGATCAACATATCAAAATGGGGCTTCTGGTTCATGGGTTGGTTACTGTGGAGCCTAAATAAATGTTTTGATTCTTCTGCCTTCTACTTTGAGAGTTTCTTATATCCGGCGGTTCCGAACCTTTCAGACATGTTTATGATCCTCTTTGAGATTATAAACTCAGCACTCCTGATACATTTGGCGTCACGAACAGGATCGCTAGGTATAAGATCTCTATTTAGAAGCAGAACAATTTCAGAGGAAGAGATGAATATCCCAGGATGGGAGGATCCATTTTATTCCTCCCTAGCAAAAGAATTGGCTAAAAAAGCTGGACCCTGTGAAAACTGGGAACCAAGGCTACGGAGAGGAGATCCTAGGGATTTGGAAAAGTGTTTACGAGAAGTTGGGATTCAGTCAGGGGCATCACTATCTAGGCAAAGCTGGATAGTGTTATCAGCCTACCGGCTAGTATACGAAAGATTGAGATTAAGTGAAAGACATGGGGGCACTCCTACCCCACAGGAAGAAGAGGAATCTCAGATAGCAGGAGACCAAACTGACTCAAATGAGAACTTTTCTATTAATGTGGCTAAGAGCAACAGGAGACCAAAAAAGCCCAGAGTGCATTTCAACCCAGCCCAGAAAGAGCCTGACTGCCTGCTTCGTCCTAGCCATGGTGGCAGAGGAAGTGAGTGGGGAGAGAATGAGACAATGTTAGGGGCTGAGGCACAAAACACTACTGGGGTTCAGGATGTGCCTCACACAGAGAATAGGAGATGGTTAAATGATCAGACAAGGGCTCGACCCATACAAAGGAGGAAGACAGAAACCCGAGGTGAAGATTCAGTTACAAGGGAAATTCAGGAAGATTTCTCACCGCAAGAGGTCACAGATATTTTGAGTAGATTCAGCCAAAGAATAGGAGAACCATTGATATCTTGGATGGTAAGACTCAGTGATCAAGGGGCCGGTGGAATATCAGTAGATGGGACAGACTGCATGAGATTCATAGGTATCAGCCATGATCCTCTAGTTCAACAAGCTTTTAGGGAACATCATCAGCAAGGAGATGGTGATAGCAGGACTACTCTGTTGGCATTAGCCGCTGTGGGATGCAATAAGAGATATGCTACTGATTCTATGTGGCCCACTGAGCACAGACCCTGGTATTCACTTAGAGATTGTATCATGAGACTAAAGGAGGAGGTAATGAAGACTGCCATTATGACAGGAACTGCAGACAAATATTACAATGATTCAATGGAACTGCCTCATAGGAATTTAATAATTAGGACAGCTCCCCCTGCTTATAAACAACTAATTTTGAATTTATTACTTGGAGAAGTAGGGAGCCGTCTTACAACAGTGATAAATAAGATTTTACAGTTATATGACTTAGGTGACTGGGGAAGGGATAGATCTCCTCAAGAGAGAAGGGTGAATAACCAGCAAACTTGGCGCCAAAGGAGAGTAACAAGGAAAGAAATGTTTACTGCTTTATTGAGAGCAGGAGTAGGTTTTGAAATGATAGATGGAATTCCAACCAATGAATTATATAGAATGTACAGAGATAAAGGCCTTGATAACAGGAGAGATAGGGAAATCAGAACTGCTCCTGCAAATGCTACAGATGTTGAACCTTCATACCCAAGTGAATCACATGAAAGGGAATACTAGGGAACAGGCCAGGCCCCAGCCCAAATTAAGGAAATACACAGGCTGGATTGTAGACCTCACATTAACTTGACCATATATTGGAAAAATGGGTCAAGTACGGTAACTGAGGCATTAATAGATACTGGGGCCGAGGCCACCCTTATTTATGGAAATCCAGACAAGTTCAGCCATGGAACTCCTATTACCATCACAGGACTAGGAGGGACTGAAATATCAGCCAGGCAAGTTAAATTAATGATGAAAATTGGACAGTTGCCCAAGAAAGAATATAGTGTGGTTATTGTGCCTATTCCTGAATACATCATTGGAATAGACATTTTGAAGGGTATGACCTTAAATTTACCTGAAGGGAAATACCAATTTGCTGTGAGGAAAATAGGCATTAATGCAGTCTTAGTGGGGAAAATCAAGATGGATCCAATCACTTTGCCCGAACCTTCTGAAGTAATTACTTTGAGGCAATATCGTGTGCCAGGTGGGCAAGATGAAATTGCCAACACTATAAGAGAATGTGTTGAGGCAGGAGTGTTAGTCCCTACAACTACTCAATGGAACAACCCTGTCTGGCCAGTCCGAAAATCAGATGGAACATGGAGGATGACAGTAGATTATAGACAGCTGAACAAAGTGACTCCTCCCTTGTATGCTGCTGTCCCAGACATGGTTACTTTAATAGAGAGGATACAAAAACGTGAAGGGACTTGGTATGCAGTTATTGATTTGGCCAATGCCTTCTTTACAATCCCAATAGACCCCAAGCAATGGAATCAGTTTGCTTTTACTTGGCAAGGCCGACAGTATACATTTACATGCCTGCCGCAAGGATATATTCATAGCCCAACTATTTGCCACAGGATTGTAGCTGAACATTTGGATGAATTAAAGTTACCTGGTGTACAGCTTACACATTACATAGATGACATCATGATACAGGGAAAGAATATAAAGGAGGTGGAGGAGAGTTTAGTATTATTAATTGACCATATGAAAAGCAAAGGATGGGAAATCAACCCCGCAAAGGTTCAAGGGCCAGCTCAAACTGTAAAATTCTTGGGGATACAGTGGAATAGAGGACTGCGAGAAATTCTCCCACAAGCTCGACAAAAAATCCAGGATTTTCCCACCCCTACCAATAAGAAAGAGGCCCAAAAGTTCATAGGGCTGTTTGGTTATTGGAGACACCACATCCCACATTTGGGACAGATTTTAAAACCCTTGTATAAAGTCACCAGAAAGAAATATGAATTTGACTGGGGACTTGAACAAAGTAGAGCTTTTGAGGAAGCAAAGGCTGCTATTCAATTAGCTCTAGACTTATGGCCTATGCAAAATGGGCCAGTGGAGTTACAAGTGACTGTACAAGATGACTATGCAAACTGGAGTCTGTGGCAAAAACAACAAAGCCGAAGTATACCTTTAGGCTTTTGGTCAAGGAAACTGCCCTCATCTGGAGTGCAATATACACCTTTTGAGAAGCAGCTGTTAGCTGCATATTGGGCTTTAGTAGAAACTGAGCAACTAACTCTGGGTCATGAAGTGGTATTAAGGCCTGGAATTCCAATTATGACTTGGGTAATGAGTACCCCAGCTTCTCACAGAATTGGACATGCACAAGAGGCAAGCATAATCAAATGGAAGTGGTATATTCAGAATAGGTCCAGAGCAGGCAAAAATGGAGTTTCTGCTCTACATGAATCTGTGGCGAACATTGATACTGAGAGCAATGAAAAGCCCCTTGAATCTAGGCAACAGATGGTACCATCCTTAGTGAAATGGAATAATGGATATGACGGACTAAATGAAGAACAGAAGAAACATGCTTGGTTTACTGATGGGACAGCAAAATATTTAGGACAGAAGAGACATTGGAAAGCAGTAGCCTATAACCCCTGTACAAGGAGAACTCTGGAAAGTTCTGGGATAGGTGGAAGTAGCCAATATGCTGAACTGATGGCAGTGCATCAGGCCATCAGAGCAGAGAAAGGAGGACAATGTCATATATTTACTGACTCGTGGGCGGTAGCTAATGGATTAGCTACGTGGATGCCTATATGGAGGAATCAGAATTGGGAGATTCATGGCAAACAAGTTTGGGGTAAAGAGTTATGGGAAAATATATGGGACATGTCTTTGGTTACAGATCTGTCAGTTTTTCATGTTGATGCTCATGCAACCCTGACCACACCAGAACGTGAGTACAATGCACATGCGGATCGACTAGCAAAGATTGCTACTGAATGTATTGTCCCTACTCCGACTCCAACTGATGACCCAGCCTTAGCAAGATGGGTCCACCAGACTGCTGGCCATTTAGGGGTCCAGGCCACCCATCGATGGGCACAGGATCGAGGTATCAGTATTTCTCATGCGTTGTTAAAACAAATAACAGAGGAGTGTTGTATATGCCAATTAGAAAAAGAACGAACTCTTCCTAGGATAGTTACTGGAGAAATAGCAAGGGGAAAAGTTCCAGCCCAAATTTGGCAGATAGATTATATTGGCCCACTACCCCAGGATAAAGGATGTAAATATGTATGTACGTGTGTTGACACCTATTCAGGTGTACTAGTGGCTTGTCCTTATAAAGACGCAACTCAGAAAAACACCTGTAAAACTCTAGATATTGTAAGTTTATATTATGGAACCCCAATGCAGATTCAAAGTGACAATGGGTCACATTTCAAGGGCAAAGAAGTGAAAAGATATTGTGTGTTGAATAATATAGAATGGATATATCATATTCCATATTACCCACAAGCATCTGGGCTAATTGAAAGAATGAATGGATTGTTGAAAGAACAGCTGAGAAAATTAAGCTCAAATAATTCATATCGACATTGGAAGGATAATTTGTCTATTGCCTTACGTAATTTGAATAATAGGCCCTTAGGGGGGAGTACACCTCTAGCCAGAATGATGACCCCAAATCTGCAGATCAGAGAACAGCAAACATGTGAGATCCAAAACATTGAATTTTGGACTGTGAGGGAAGATGTCCCACTACCAAGTCCAGGAACACCTGGTTCAGCAGGATATGATTTACATTGTATAGAGAATTTTAGGTTAAATAGGAAAGAGATAAGAAAAACCCCTACTGGAGTATGTATGAGAATCCCCAAGAATCATCTTGGATGGATATTACCTAAACCAGGATTAGCGGCTCAAGGAATACATGTATTGGCTGGAGTGATAGATTCTAATTATCAAAAAGAAATTGTTGTGACACTCCAGAATATGGGTAAAAAACCTGTACAATTTTGTAGAAATGATAGGATGGTTCAAGTCATTATTATCCCCTGTGAAAAAATACCCTTTGTGAAAACTGACCCTCCTCCCAAAATAACTACTAGAGGGGCAAAAGGGTCTTGCTCCATTGATAGAATAAAGTCAGGAGCTAAGGTATGGGTAAAACGGAAGCTAGATGATATTCCAAAGGCTGCAGAAGTTATAGCCCATGGGAAGGACAACACTGTAACAGTTGTCTATTCAGGGGAAAATAATTACCAAATCGTACCCCTGAACCATATATTTTACCGTGAATAGGTTATAATAATAGATTCACAGACTATTCTTTTTGTCCTTTGTTTTGGCTAACCTTGTTGCTAGTTTTGTTTCCTTCAGGCTTAAGCACCCTGCACTTTCCGGTGACTGCCTAAGCATGTAGCATTCTTGGAATTCCTGCCAGCTCGTTAAAGAAATGACCTCTGGAATGGGACTTTTTGGGGGCAGGGCCATCTCTACATCCAATTTCAGCATGAAGAAGCTATGGAAAATGAGACCTTCACCCCTCACCCCAAGATTTTGAGCCCCAATCGTTCAAGGGGGGTGGAAATGATGATAGTGTTCTGTTTACTTATTTTGTGTTATCCTTGCTGTGTTGTTTTATTGTTATGATATTATTGATCCTATGTAATGGATACAAGGATTTAGGGGTGGACATTTGAATTATTAATAATTATTTTGGGGATGATTGATTGAAGAGATTATCTTGCTGGGACCTAGGGGTGGATCACATTTGAATCGTAAACCAATATTTAGGAATGTCACCAAATGATATGTTTTGCTTTATAATGAATGATATGTTTTAGTTTCCTTTGTAATTGGATCACAATGTATGTTCTAGGATACATGGCTGATTAGATTATGTATCCTATAACAAGGGGTGGAGTGTAACCAGAATGGCCTTTGTTTTCTTTGAATGACTCAGCTTACCTCATTGAGCCTCTGGACACTGTGGCTTGCTCTTCCGGGGCAGGAGGCCCGGGGAGCATGCCGGGAAGCAGACAACTTCCTGTGTGATGAGTCATGGGGCTGGCTGAGGGGAGGTGTTAATGTCTATGCTAGGGGGAGGAGCCAACTCAAGAACCAATCAGCCCTGGTCATTCAGGCGGAGCTTGATGATGTCAAAAACCCTATAAGAGGGGAGAGGACAGCTTGAAGAGCTCTCTTTTCCTTTTCCGGTTGGAGCCAGCGACAGTTACATCGTCAGTTACAGCGACCGTTACATCGTCAGTTACAGTTGCAGCTTCAGTTACAGACACAGACACAGCTGAGGCAGGAGCTGCCAGTAGCAGAGCTGATCTACGGGAGGAAGCTGAACAAAGACTTCAGGCCAGTGGGTAATCTTATTACCATCGAGGGGGAAGCATGATTTTGCTTTACGCAATCATGCTTCTCTGTAGCCTCCTGGTTACTCTTGCAAGGCGTACTTATTGGGCCTGGAAGATTTTGATCAACATATCAAAATGGGGCTTCTGGTTCATGGGTTGGTTACTGTGGAGCCTAAATAAATGTTTTGATTCTTCTGCCTTCTACTTTGAGAGTTTCTTATATCCGGCGGTTCCGAACCTTTCAGACATGTTTATGATCCTCTTTGAGATTATAAACTCGGCACTCCTGATACACTGCCACAGCTCACTGACTCAGGGCGCTAGGCCCCAATCCGCCCGGCTCCTGGTCTGGTTGGTCCACACAGCCCACACTGGGCTCTGCTCCATTCTGCTCCGCTCCCAGCTCCGTGCGGGATAGACCTCACCCAGCAACCATCCAGGCTGTCCTGGGCTGGAGCCCTGCTTCCCTCTGCTATTTTGTAGGTTCTGCAGTTCTAGAATTGGTTCAGAGCCATTTTTATAGGTTTTTTGAGGGACTTGGTGGGGAGCTCAGGCTAGTCCCTGCTTTCCAGCCACTATCTTGGCTCCGCCCCCCAATGATGCTCCTTCTTAGCTGTGGAAAGTCATCCATCATAAGGTCTTGGATGTTCTTATGGCAGGATCTTAGGTAGTGACTGCTCCTGGGAGAACTGCCTCAGTCTCCTTCCTCCCAGTTTTGAGGGAGAGGTTTTGGCTTTTTAGCCACTGCTGGAATCCTGCTATAGCTCCTGCTGCTGACTTCAAAGACAGTATTCTTAATAGTATTCTGTGTTGCCTAACGTCAAAGATATACTTTTCCAAAATGTAACTTGTTTTTTATTGTTTTATACAATACTGGACAAGTCATTTAAATATCTCTGAACCTGTTTCCACATCTTTAAATGGGAATGATAATACTTGTACTGTCTTTTTACATGCATCCCCAGCGACTAGGATAGTGCTTAGTTCAGAGTAGGCAATATAAACGTAAGCTTTGTTGTTGTTGAGTTGTTTCTGTCATGTACTACTCTTCATGACCCCATTTGGGGTTTTCTTGACAGAGATACTAGTTTGCTGTTTCCTTCTCCAGCTCATTTTACAGATGAGGAAACTGAGGCAGATAGCATTAAATGACTTGCCCAGGCTTACAGAGGTTGGATTTGAAGTCAGGTCTTCCTGACTCCAGGCCTGGCGCTCTGTCCACTGTGCCACCTAGCTGCCCAAATGTGAGCTCTAATCATCATAATCATTATTTCAATTCTCCAGAACCTTAACCTTTTTTGGTATAATGGATCCCTTTGGCAGGCCAGTGAAGCCTATAATCCTCTTCCCAAAATGATGTTTTTAAGAGCATAAAACAAAGTACATAGAATTACAAAGGAAACCAACTATATTGAAGTAGTTATAAAATATTAAACCATTCTGGAAAGGGTCTGCACAGCAGATTATGTTATGCCCTGCTTATTTTATATCATAAAGATTCTTTTTGCATTATCAAACTTCTAAAAAATGACAGCTCTGTATCCTAATAAGGGAATCTTACAGTTAGAAAGTATAGTTCAACCAGCCTCCATCTTATCACCATTTTATTCCTCTTTAGCAGTCACACATCTAATCAGGAGCAGGGGTGGGGTGGCTTATCTCTTGCTAATAGACTAAATGTGGGGAGTGAGTGTTTAGGTAGGGAAGGACTATCTCCAGCTAGTCATAGCAAAAGAGCATACAGATGGAATCCTAATAGCCCTGCCCCCAGCCCCAATATTCGAACTTCAATATCCCCACCGAACAGCAGGCCCACTGTACCTACCTCCCCACTCCCCCTCCCCCATGTCCTAACTTCATATATGCCTCATTGCTCACTAGAACAACAGGTGTGTCCACGAAGTCTTAGTTCCCATAGAAACAGCAGGCCTGTCCATGTGATGGGAGCCAAGCTACTGCCTCTAGTTACCACTTCCCCCAGACCCATTCCTCATATTTCCCACAGAAACAGCAGGTGTGTCAATGCACTCAACCACAAACACATCCATCTAGCTTTAGACAGGACCACAATAGTCAGCCGATCAGAAAGCAGCACCACCAGGATGCCCGAGGAGGATGTGGACCCCAAAACAATAGAAGGGACTTTCCCTAAGCAGGCACCTGCTCAATAATAGTAAAAGCTGCCCTTTTGGTGAACTTATGACATAGATAGGCTTCTTATAATATCGTTGTCATACATGTGTACCCCCCCAATGGGTTTTTCTGTATGTATTGTGGGTAATCACATGCACAGTTGCACTGTGGCTGGGACCCCTCCTCCATTACCTAATCCCTTAACAAACTCCTCCTGCCTTTTTAATATTAATCATATTCCTACACTCTCTATAGATTTTGATTGTGTAATTACCATCTTTACCCTATAAAAATCCATCTTGCTTTCTCTGAAGTTGCTGGTTCCTCTTGGAACTTAGCCCACTTCATGAGAGGCGTCAATCTCAACAAATGCTTATACTTGGATTAGAGGTGGTCTGACTCTGAATTCTTTGAGACAGTTCCACCACAACACATTATGAAACCCCAACAGTTTTTGGCCCTAGGTAGGCAGAGACTGAACCTCAACAATAGGAGTTACAGACCTGATAGGAACCTTATGCAAGTCAATAAGCATTTATGAAGCACCTACTATGTGCCAGCACTGTGCTAAGCTCAGGAGATTCAGAGAAGAACAATCCCTGTCTTCAAGAGGTTCATCACCTAATTCAGGAGGCAGCATGCAAACAACTATGAACAAATAAGATATAGATAGAAATATAGATTATATACATATGTCTATATAGATATATGCATACACATATGCTTTATATAGACACATAGACATATACACATATGTCTATGTGTCATACATATCTATGTATACATATATAAAGACATACATGTGTGTCTGTATATGCTTATGTATGCATGCATATATGTATTTATATCCAGGATAAATGGTAGATCATCTCAGAGAAATGATACTTCTTACAGAAGTTGGGATTTTAGCTGAGACTTGAAAGAATCCAGAGAAGCCAGGAGGCAGAGACAAGGAGGGAGAGAATTCCAGGAAAGGGAGCCAGTTGGTGAAAACACCCAGAGCTGAGAGATGGAGTATCCTGTAGGAAGAACAGAAGGGAGGCCAGTGTCATTGGATCATACTAAATACACATATGGGAGTAATGTGTAAGAAGATTGTAAAGGCAGGAGGGAGCTAGGTTATCAAGGTCTTCAAAAGTCCAACAGAGGATTTTATGTTTGGTAGATAAGTGGAGTTTATTGAATGGGGGAGGGTAACATGATCAGACCTGCGCTTTAGGAAGATTGCAGTGATGGTTGAGTGGAGGATGAGCTGGAGTGAGGAGAGCTGCGAGGCAGGGAAACCAACCAGCGGGGTATTGTAATAGTCCAGGGATGAGGTGATAAGGGCCTCTGATGGACTGGCGGGTGGCAGGGTCAGAGGAAGAAAGAGTGTGTGTATGAGAGAGATGCTGCCAGGGTAGAAATGACAGTTCTTGGCAACACTTTGAGTGGAGAGTTGGGTGAGAGAGAATGAGGAGCCAAGGATGACACCTAGGCTGTGAGCCCAGGTGACTGGATGGGTCATGCCCTCAACAGTAATAGTAAGGAAGAGGAGAAGATTTGGGAGGAGGGGGGAGACAACAAATCATTTAGTGGAACTGCCTTATGAGGAAATGAGGAAATTGAAATAGAAGAGTGAAATAATCTGCCCAAGGTCACAAAGCTAGTGACCCAGGTTCTCTGACATCAGGTAGATCATGCTTGCCATTTACCTCTTCATACCGCCTCTTTGAGGACTATCTCTAGAAGAGGTAAACTATGGATGGGGCCGGGATCCAGGGTCAGCAGGCTGATAGGCCTGGAGAGAGAGCTTCACTGAAGGGTCTTGATTCACTCAATAAAAATCAAGGGGATTGGATGGTTCCATAAAGAAGGTGTGTAGACTGAGGCCTTATATCCTAGCAGTTTAGGGTTATCCGATTGCCCTTCCCTTGGGTAGAACTATCTGGTTTTAAAGAGGCAGAGTTGACTATGGCTTCTTTGATTCTCCTAGGAAAAGAAACAGCCCACTTCCCCTGCCAGATGTCTTTACTGTTTATGCCGGAGAGCAGTTCGATTGTATTGGCAGGTCAGATAAGGTTGTAAGATTGCCAGGTCATAGTTTTTAGAGCTGAAAAGGATTTTTGAGGTCAGTGCTTTACACAACTAGGTACTCAATGTTTGTCAAATTAAATTGAATTGAATCTAGCCCAATCCCCTCATTTTACAGGTGAAAAAAATAAGGTCCAGAGAGATTAAGTTACTTACCGAAAGTATGGAAGGTAGTAAATAGCAGAACCATGATGAAAATGCAGCGCTGCTAATTTTAAAGAGAAGTACTCTTTCCAGCTGGTTCTCAAGGCAGAGGGCCTATGACACTGGCCTATGGCTCTAACCTTCTCCGTGACCCAGTCACCCTGGAACAGGGATGAAAATCCAGTATACTGACAACAACCTCGAATTTTCCTCCTTTTGTTTCTCTCTCCTCTATTCTCTGGTGTGCTTTACCATCCTAAATCTGTTCTTATGCTTTTACACATTTATATTCTTTTTGCTATCTCGAAGAGTGTTTATTTCTAGGATCACAATTCATTGTTCTTTCTCTTAGCAACGCTCTGCAACGTTTTCGTAATTGTGCTTTGTCCATTCTTTCGCCTAATCCTGGCCAGTTGGACTCAAAAGCATATCACTATGGCACATTCCGAGACCAGTTGTTCCTCTTACCTTTTATTCAGTTGTGTTCCCTGTAGCACCCAGGGTTATTGTTAGTTTTAAGCAACAGTTTGTTATGTAACGAACAGTTTGTTATATAACAATCTGCTCCCTATCATAAAAGCCCAGCTTTTTCATACCAATAACCTCTCCATGATGCTGTGTGGCTGTGGCTCATGGAATATGATAATGTCCATAAGAAATTAAAAATTTCAGATAACCCAGAGAACTATGAAAAGATATAGGGTAGTTACAAATTGGCGGCAGCTTATTACTGACAATAACTTCCAGGTGAAAAGGGGTATAACCAACATCACCAAATAATTGTCCAAGACCAAAAAAAAAAAAAAAAGAAGGAAGCCTGGTAATGTCGAATATGGGGGAGGCATAACAGATGGATGGGCCAGATTTTGCCCTGGTGTCTGCAGTAAGCCTGAACAAGAGCTGGAATATAGTAGAGCCTTTCCTCCTTCTTCCTATCCCTATGTGCATGTGGGTGTTTCAGCAGACAGATGACTGGAAGAGAAAAAAAAAAACACTTTCCCAGAATGCTGTGGTCCAAAGGTACGTGGCAGAAACCACCAACTAGGAGGTGCTAGAAGAATGTGGGTGATTTAGAAGAAAATAGAAAGGAACAGCAAACATGGAGAGCTTCTGCATGAGCATGCTGATTTGGGGGACATCTCTAAAGATGGCACCAGAACCTGTAGGCAGTAACAGCTGTAACAGCTGTAACAGCAGCGGCAGATGGTAATGCTGAAGGCCATACTTTCTCATCCTATGCAGCCATTACCCCCTCAATCCTCTACAAGGGAATGACCCAGCATGCAAAGGGCCTTCCTCTAGATAGCTTGACTTTGTGTGGTTCTCAGAGGAGTGTGAAGGTCATTCTGTCAGCCCTCAATTTCACTAGCCCACACCTTCCCATTATACCTCTGTTCGATGGTATCTTTTCAACCACTTCTGCTACATAATTCTTCACTGGTGATATGCTGCAGTTTATTTAAGCCCCCATCCCTTTGTACCTTTCTATTACCCTTTGGGTAAATCACAACTTTCATTTATTTTCCCATCAATTCAATTAAACAAACATTTGTTAAGTTCTTCCTCCATGTAAAGCATTCTGTTTGGTGCTAGGACGACAAGAAAGTAATAAATGAAACAATCCCTACCCCTTTTTACTGTAGAAACTTTCTCCTGGTTAGGAGGTAAACTCATGTCATGTGTTATTAATAGGGGAATGGGAGTGCTAGGTGGAAAGAACCTTGTTATTAAAGGAATTCAGGGGATTAACTAATCTTTCATTCCATCTGGAATATTGGTGTGGCCAGGTCAATGTGACATTTCTCTTAGTCTGTGGTATCAGAACTTCCAGTGGCAAGGGGACAATCTGGTGATTACAGGCATACACAGAACATTTCATTAGTGTATATATGCCCAAGGAATTACATTTTAAAAACATTTATTGAATTTATTGACTATTTAGTCATAATGGACATAATTTTTATTCATCAAACTAAAGAAACTAAAACTTAAGTAGAATTTTTTAAAAACTTACCTAAAAATACAAACTTTAAAAACAAAACACAAAATAACATTTTTTTAGAGACATTAGTGTATTCCTGGGAACACCCTGTACACAAGTCTATGCAGGTGTGTTCATCATTGATATTAAATGATTCCTTATTCCCCTGCTCAAAAATTTTCCAAGACACTCAATTGTCTAAGAACAGAGCTTCCCACTGCTTTTGGAAGTCCTGGTTACTCTAGAGGTGATTAATCACTTCAAGATAAAGGAACAACAGAAATGAAGGTGAAAATAATGACCCCTGTAATAACCCTAGCCATGATACTAGTAGACATGGTTTCAGTGGTTGAAATGACAGCTCCAGGTAGGGTGTATGTTATCAATTCTATCATCGTGTCACTTCTGAAATGTTTAGTACAATTCCTTTGTACATAGGCCTTATGAATTTTGTTTTGGATCTTTCCCCCTTCCCTGGTTTCTTTGACTCTCTAGACCTTGAACTTAGCTTCTGTATAGATAAGGAGCTCCAGGTAGAAGTTGAGTAAGTCCCGTCTATAACAGCTATAAAAATGGACTCTTCCGGTGCTTCTGGCATCCTGAAGCTCATAACCTAGTGTGACCTGGAGAGTGTGATACCTTGTAATCAGTCTGTGCTGGTGGATAATACCAAACAAGATCTCTTGAATCTCCTACTTGTCTTTTCACCCATGACTCTCCATTCGAACCCATGCACTCATTGATTTTACCCTTTGACTCTTGTTGCTGTGGTATAGGAACAAGCAGCATGAATAACTGGTCAGCCAAATAGCCAATGACAAAGTAAGGGAGCTGCCCAATGCTGGACTGGGAAACTGTAGTAACGTTATATCAAGGAGTATGAGAACTGTATGAGGCAATCAGAGCAGCAAGGTTTTCTGCCCCTGTTCTTAAGAAGACAAGTGAAAGATCAGGAAATGAAGCTAGACTGGGAGGTGGACAAGGATGTGTGAGATGGAGGCCACCTCTCACTTTATTCCTAACACGACCACAATTGTGAAGGAACTTTGTTATCCAGATGTCAACACAACTGCCATTAGATCCCTTTAGCATGGGAAAGCCTATTGCATTGATATTTAATGTCCTTACATGTTGATTCTTTCTTACTTAGGTGTTGTCTCAGATTCTTCCCCATTCTTTTTGGAATTCATCACTATTTTATATATAGCCTCCTAACTAGTCTCTTGGCCTCTAGGCTGCAGCACCACATAATCTTTCTTAAAAGATTATGTTTCTCATCATGTTATACAACAGCTTAAGAACCTACAGTGGCTTCCCATTGCTTAAACCACCAAGTCCAAAGTCCTCATCCTGCCATTATAAAGGCCCCACCTTATTTAGTCAACCATACTTCCCACTACTATCTCAAATGAGCTAATATTTGTAGTGTTCAGCACAATGCCTGGTACATAGTAAGCATTTATTAAATGCTTCTGCCCGACCCTTTTCCCTCCCTCCTCCTAAACACAAACCCTTTGATCCTGCTAAATCCTTTCCTCCTATGACATGTTCATTTCCATTTCGGTGCCTTTGTTTTTTTCTGAGCAACTCAGATCTCCTTGACTTCTCTCCAACCTTTCACATTCCATCCATTATCTAAAACTCCCCTCAGTTCTCACCTTCTCGGTCACTTTGGTCTGCACTGATTCTCTCTGATCTATAGTAGTTATTGTCACTGAGGCATTAAGGGATTTGATTGCTTTCTCTATCGTCATGCTCTCTAATTGTTTCATATACGTAAGTCTTGTTCTCTCTGTTGTCTCTCTCTGTTAGATAGCAGGTCCCTTGGGATCATAGACCTGATCTTACGTTTCTTTTGTTTCCCCCTGTCCCATGCCCCTTCCTTTAGGGCCAGGTGCATATTACGCCCTTAATAAATACTTGATCAACTGCATGAAGAGTTGCTCATATGAATCTATAAATAAAGTTAACATAAATATAGCATTATAGAGTTTATTCCATGAACATGAACATTCACTATTTTAATAGGTTTTTCCCCTCGCTTAACATGTGTATTTATTCTAGCACCTGACAAGCTTTCTTATTTTGTCAGAAAAAAATAATTTTGGCAAAGAGCATAAATAATTATGTGCCAGATTTGGAATATCTGTATCATCGCAGGACTTTAACTCCCTCAGTGTTTCTTTAAATAGCCACAATATGAAAACCAGAAAGTAAAGGATCAGAATTGTGTGATAGAGATGGTTAGGTCTCAAATGTCAGCTTTTCAAAGTGTTCTAGAGTTCCTTTGGTATTGACTTGGTGACTAATAGCTCCTTTGTGACTGTTCTGTTGATTTCACAGCATTGTGAAGAAGTTCACAGTAGGAAGTACTTTTCACTTTATTCTTAATTTTATGAAAATGTACCATTATAGGACCATATAAATAAGAAAAATATAGTCATCATCCTCCCAGCAGATGATTGGGGTAAGAACTTCTTGACTGGTGGAGAGTATGTATATTCCTATTTCATTCTTTATAGGCGGCAACATGATATTATATCTATGTTTCTCTTTTTTCAGTTAATTTTTTGAGTCAACAAAAATCCACCTTCTGTCCCTCCTACTTGCCTATTCCCTCCAGTTGAAAAAGAAAGAAAAGCAAAACTTCTGTAACAAGGATGTATAGTCAAGAAAAGCAAATTCTTATTTTGCTCATGTCCAGAAAAGTATATCTCAATCTATACCCTAATTCCATCACCTTCACATTAGGAGGTAGGTAGCATGTTTTATTATGCGTCTTCTAGAATTGTGGTTTTTGCATTGCATTGATCAGAGTTGCTACGTCTTTCAAAGTCGTTTTTATAACACAATATTGTTGTCACTAAAATCAGTTTTCCTGGTTCTGCCCATTTCATTTTGCATCAGTTCATATTTGTCTTCCCAGATTTCTCTGAAAACCATCTTCTTCTTTATTTCTTATAGTACGATGGTATTCCATTACATTTATATACCATAACTTGTTCAGCCATTCCTCAGTTGATAAGCACCCCTTCAGTTTCTAATTCTTTGCCACTATAAAAAGAACGGCTATAAATATTTTTGTACATGCTTAGTTAATTTTGCTTAGAACTAATTCCTCCCTTAATTTACATTCCTTCTTATTCCCTTTCCTTTTCTTTCTCCTCTGTCTCCTATTTCCTTGTTGAAAAAATTGTATTTCTGAACTCAACTGTGTGTATATTTTTCCCTCCTTTGACCAGTTCAGATGAAAGTGAAGTTAAGCCTTTAACTGTTTCCTCCAACCCTTCCTCTTTGCTCATATAGACTACTATTTGTATCCCTTGATAATGTGAGATAATTTCCCCCTTCCTTCCTTTTACATCCCTGCCCCCCATAATGTATTTCTCTGTCTCTCCCTTTCTGTTTCTCTTTTAAGATCATCAAGACATAATAGAACCACTCCCAGGCCTTCTATCTAATTACACTCCCTCTATGACCCCCCTGATAATGATAGGGTTCTGAGGGGACACATGCAAAGATTGGGATATAAACAATTTATCCTTGTTTAGTTGCTTATAATTATTTGCTTATGTTTACCTTTTTGTGTTACTTGTGACTCCTAGATTTCCACTTTAAAGTTTCTATGTAGCTCTGGTCTTTTCATCAAGAATGAATTGAAGTCCTAGATTTCATTAAAGATCCATTTTCCCTTTGATCTGGAAGCTTCAGAATTTGAACCATAATATTTGTTGGAGTTTTCATTTGGGAGTTTCTTTCAGGAGGTGACTAGAGGATTGTTTCCACTTTGCCCTTTGGATCTAAGAGATTTGTGCAGTTTTCTTTTATGATTCCTTGAAATATGATGTCATGGCATTCAGGTAGTCTCATGATTCTTTACCACTTCTTGATCTCTTTTCCAGGTCAGTTTTTTGTTTTTGTTTTGCTATGAGATACCTTGCATTTTCTTCCACTTTTGTTCCAAAATTTGAAATATCTTTTTTCCAAAATTTTTCCTTTAACACTGTCATTTCAAATATAAAAACATTTTTAACTGTTAAAAAATTTGCTTTATCTCTTTCAGGAATTCTAATTGAGTTTGTACCTAAGTTGTTGGGTTTTTGTTTTTTCGAGGCTTTGCTTATAAATGTTTTGAAATAATTTTTTTTCTTCTGGGCTTATGTTTTAAGTATCCCTGTCACCATAATAGCTTTTTCTTGTGGGATCTTTTTTTTGTTTGATCATTCTTCCAGCCTACTTCCTGGCTTCAGATTTTATGTTTTGATCAGGCTCTGTGCACTTCAGAAAGGAATGTCTGAGCTTATTCTTCTGCCAATTTCTTGTGATATTCAATGCTGAGAAATTCCAGGATATCAAGACATCTTGAAAGCCTGAGCTGGGGACCTACAAACTCAGAACTCTCAAACTAGTCTGATCTAGGAGGAAGTTGTTTCTGATTTTTGTCCTCTTGGTCTGAGTTCTTGACCTACTTTTGGATCCAATCAACAGGTATGTTCTACCTGTAGGATATATATAGCACAAAGATTTCACATTCAACATATATCAGGACTGATACATAGCTTAAAGCAGTGCTTCTTAGACTGTGGGTTGAGGACCCACGTGGGGACTCGTAACTGAATGTTGGGGTTGTGAAAAATGTGACAATGGTAAAAGGTTTCTGAATGCATAACAACCAAAAATTAAGTTAAAATCAAATGTGTAATGAATCCAAGGTGTTTTTGGTAGTGCTTGCCCATGTTCCATCATGCTACTTTACTGCAGTCTTGGTTCTGAACACACAACATGCACATTTTGCACTGTGTATGCTGTCACACCACGAAAAGCCAATGAACGCTGCCAGAAACATCTCAGCTTAGATTCGAGATTGTCATGTTATGAATTGAAGTGTTTTTACTGTACATACAAAGTTTTCTGCTCTTACAGAAACATAATAGTTTAATTACAGAAAGTAGATTTTTAATATTTTCCTACCATCATTCCTCAGCATGTATAAAATTAGTATATCTTTGGATTGTATTGTATTAGAATGTTTGATTTTAAAAATTGCTATTATCTCCTTCTTTTACAGAAACATAAGTGCTTAATTGTAGCAAGTAAAGACAAAAGCCCTTTAATAATATTCCTCTGCTGTCACTATTGTATGTGCACATCAATGTATGAACATCAATTTTTAAAAATAAACACAAACAAATGTAATTTCATACACTAAGGCTAGTATTTATTTGACAAATTATTAGCAATATTTATTTATATATTAGGAGAAAAATATTTTTCAATTATGGATAAGTGGCTAAATTTAGACAGAAGAGGGAAAGATACTGATGACAATGCAGCAGAGTCTTCGCTACCAGGTTGTAGTACATTTAAATTGACAAGAAAAAGAAAATATGTTGAATCATTTTTGCAATGTGGTTTTACTTCTAATAATGATGATGATGTGGAAAAACCTCTTTGCTTAATTTGTATTGAAGTTTTGGCTGTGGAGAGCATGAAACCAGCCAAACTAAAATGACATTTTAATACTAAGCATGTGGTGTACTACAATAAACCGAAGGAAAATTTTGAATGTCTTTTAAAATCCTCGAATAAAGAAAAATGATGTTTTGAGAAATTTGTTACTATCAGTGAAAAACATTTACTTGTATTAAGAAACTTCTCATTTAATTGCAAAAACTAAAAAGCCCTATGCAATAGAAGATCTCATGTTACCTGCTGCTATTAAAATGTCAGAAATAGTTTATGGGAAAAAGTATGGGGATGAAATTTGTAAAATTCCCTTATCTAATGATACTGTTTCCAAAAGAATTTCTGAAATTAGTAATGACTAATTCCAGCAGCTTATTTCCAGGCTTAAGGGCAGCCCACAGTTTGTGATTCAGTTAGATGAAACAACTGATATTTGTAACATGGCACAGTTGATACTTTATGTAAGATATGTTTATGAAGGAAGCATACATGCGGAATTATTGTTTTGTCACTCTTTGGAAGGGCACATGAGGGGAAGATATATATCTTAAAGTCAATGAATTTTTCGCAAATGAAGGCTTACAGTGGAAAAATTGCTTTGGAGTCTGTAGAAAGGGTGCTGGAGCAATGATGGGTGAGAATATTGGATTTGTAGCAAAAGTTTAAGTTGGTGGCAACGAACATATCACTTTTACTCACTCCATGATCCATTGGGAGGCACTCATAGTCAAAGAAAATCACCAGTTAGATGTTGTGCTTTTTGGTACTATAAAAAGCATTGACTTCATTAAAAGTTGTACCCTTCATGAACAGTCATTTGTTTTCAAACCTTTGGAAAGCCATGGACTCCAATTATAAAAGCTCATTACTACATGCAGAGGTAAGGTGGCTCTCAAGAGGGCAAATTTTTTTTAATCATTTTTATTTAATATTTTAGTTTTCAACACTGATTTCCACAAGATTTTGAGTTACAAATTTTCTCCCCATTTCTACCCCCCACACCCATTCCAAGATGGCATATATTCTGATTGCCTCATTCCCCAGTCAGCCCTCCCTTCTGTCACCCCACTCCCAACCCCAATCCCCTTTCCCCTTACTTTCTTGTAGGGCAGGATAGATTTCTATGCCCCATTCCCTATATATCTTGTTTCCCAGCTGCATGCACAAACAACTTTTTTTTTGAGCATCTGCTTTTAAAAATGTGAGTTCCAAATTCTCTCCCCTCTTCCCTTCCCACCCACCCTCCCTAGGAAGGCAAGCAATTCAACATAGGTCACACATGTATCATTATGTAAAACACTTCCACAGTACTCATGTTGTGGAAGGCTAACTATATTTCCTTCCATCCTATCCCGTCTCTCTTTATTCAGTTTTCTCCCTTGACCTTGTCCCTTTTCAAAAGTGTTTGCTTTTGATTATCCCCTCCCCCTATCTGCCCTCTCTTCTATCATCCCCCCTTTTTTATCCCCTTCCCCTTACTTTCCTGTGGAGTAAGACTCCCAATTGAGTGTGTATGTTATTCCCTCCTCAAGTAAAATCTGATGAGAGCAAGATTCACTCATTCCCCCTCACCTGCCCCCTTTTCCCTTCGAACAGAACTGCTTTTTCTTGCCACTTTTATGTGAAATAATTTACTCAATTCTATCTCTCCCTTTCTCCCTCTCTCTCAATATATTCCTCTCTCACACCTTAATTTTATTTTATTTTTTAGATATTATCCCTTTATACTCAACTCACCCTGTACCTTCTGTCTATATATATGTATATTCCCTTCAACTACCCTAATACTGAGAAAGGTCTCATGAATTACACACATCATCTTTCCATGTAGGAACGTAAACAAAACAGTTCAACTTTAGTAAGTCCCTTACGAATTCTCTTTTTTGTTCACCTTTTCATGCTTCTCTTGATTCTTGTATTTGAAAGTCAAATTTTCTATTCAGCTGTGGTCTTTTCATTGAGAAAGCTTGAAAGTTCTCTATTTTATTGAAAATCCATATTTTGCCTTGGAGCATGATACTCAGTTTTGCTGGGTAGGTGATTTCTTGGTTTTAATCCTAGCTCCTTTGACCTCCAGAATATTGTATTCCAAGACCTTCAGTCCCTTAATGTAGAAGCTGCTAGATCCTGTATTATCCTGATTGTGTTTCCACAGTACTCAAATTGTTTCTTTCTGGCTGCTTGCAGTATTTTCTCCTTGATCTGGAAACCCTGGAATTTGGCTACAATATTCCTAGGAGTTTTCTTTTTGGGATCTATTTGAGGAGGCGATCAATGGATTCTTTCAATTTCTATTTTACCATCTGGTTCTAGAATATCAGGGCAGTTTTCCTTGATAATTTCTTGAAAGATGATGTTAGGCTCTTTTTTTGATCATGGTTTTCAGGTAGTCCAATTATTTTAAAATTATCTCTCCTGGATCTAATTTCCAGGTCAGTGGTTTTTTCAATGAGATATTTCACATTGTCTTCCATTTTTTCATTCCTTTGGTTCTGTTTTATAATATCTTGATTTCTCATAAAGTCACTAGCTTCCACTTGCTCCAATCTAATTTTTAAGGTGGTATTTTCTTCAGTGGTCTTTTGGACCTCCTTTTCCATTTGGTTAATTCTGCCTTTCAAGGCATTCTTCTCCTCATTGGCTTTCTGGAGCTCTTTTGCCATTTGGGTTAGTCTATTTTTTTAAGGTGTTATTTTCTTCAATATTATTTGGGTCTCCTTTAGCAAGTCATTGACTTGTTTTTCATGGTTTTCTTGCATCACTCTCATTTCTTTTCCCAATTTTTCCTCTACTTCTCTAACTTGCTTTTCCAAATCCTTTTTGAGCTCTTCCATGGCCTGAGACCAATTCATATTTTTCTTGGAGGCTTTTGATGTAGGCTGTTTAACTTTGTTGACTTCTTCTGGCTGTATGTTTTGGTCTTCTTTGTCACCAAAAAAGGAATCTAGAGTTTTAGTTTGAGTCAGTTCATTTTCGCTGCCTATTCACATTCCCATACAACTACTTGACCCTTGAGCTTTTTGTCAAGGTGTGACAGCTTGTAGAGTAGAGAGTACTTTGTCCCAAGCTTTAGGGTCCAAGTGCTGCTGTTTTCAGAGCTACTTTTACTCCACTGTCACCACAGGATCTGTCACAGCACTGCTCCTCCTCCCCCAAGAACTGCCAACCAAGACCGCAATCCAGATCTGAGCAGGGCACAGCAAGAGAAACTGCCTCTGTGCCCACAAAATGCTCCTTGCACTCCCATTCTGATCCACTGCTAGATTCCTCCACAGTGTGAGCCAGGGACTCTGGAAGCAGCTGATGCTGGAGCTCTGGAAGCAGCCTCAGTAGTTTCCTACTGCTGCCACCGCTACTGCTGCACCACCTCTGCCACCCCCAGGGATGGGGCCAGACCACTCTAAACTCGATCCTGCAGTTTCCCACTAACCTGCTCTTTGGCGTTTGTGGGTTGAGAAGTCTGGTAACTGCCACAGCTCAATGATTCATGGGCCTAAGGTCTGTACCGACCAGCTGACTCCATGTCTGGTCTGTCCTGGCATGGCCCATGCTGGACTGTGCTCTGCTCCCATCCCTGTGTGATAGACCCTTCCCAGCCACCATCCAGGCTCTCCTGGGTTGGAGACCTGTTTTCCTCTGGTATTTTGTGGGTTCTGCAGCTCTAGAATTTTTTCAAGCCATTTTTTACTGGTGTTTGGATGGGATTTGGGGGAGAGCTTAAGCAAGTCCCTGCTTTCCAGCTGCCATCTTGGCTCTGCCCCTCAAGAGGGCAAAATTTAAACAGATTATAGAAATTGAAAGGTGAAGTTGTTATGTATTTATATATTTCATTCATTTTTTTTATAATGACATGGCTTTCAAAACTGTTTTATTTGTTGAATGTTTTCAAAAAATCAATGATTTAAACATGTTGCTTCAAGGAAAAAATTGTAACATTTATGTTAAAAGATAAAATTGAAAGCTTTACTGAAAAAGTTAACATGTGGAAGAATAGGGTGGAAATGGTTCTTTAGAAATGTTTAGAGCTACCAATGATTTTGTAATTGAAGATAACCTTCCCAATGATTTAATTGTAAGAGTTATAACTGATCATCTGAAGTACCTGAAGACATGGCTTCAGAAATACTTCCCTTCAAATTTTGATTCTAAAAAACTAAGTTGGGTTCATAAACCTTACTCAATTGAAACAAAAAGTGTCAGTCATCTGCCATTAAAAGTTCAAGAAGAATTTGCTGAGTTATCAAGTGACACAGGTTTAAGACTTGAGTTTCCTAAAAAAATTGTTAAATAAATTTTGGCTTGGGATTAGGACAGAATTTCCAACAACTTCTGTTTTTTGTTTTGTTGTTTTGCAGGGGGGAAGGCAGGGTAATTGGGGTTAAGTGACTTGCCCAAGGTCACACAGCTAGTAAATGTGTCAAGTGTCCGAGGCCGGATTTGAACTCAGGTACTTCTGACTCCACCAACAATTTCTGAAATGGCCCTAAACATACTTCTACCATTTTGTACTATATATTTATGCAAAGCAGTGTTCTCAGCATTGACAATTATAAAATCAAAATTTCAATCAATGCTGAAAAATGTTGAAAATGCTCCCATCTTGCAGAATCAAGTATTCTGCCAAGATTTAATTCTTTATGTGAAAATAAACAAGCACATCTATCTGATTAGTGTGCAAGGTTGCTTTCTTTTTTAATAAATGGTAAAAAAAAAAATGTAAACCAAAGAATTGTTTTAAAATAAATTTCTTTATGATTTATTGTCAGTAAATGATTTGTATATCTATTTTATATACCTATATGCTTGGGGCTGCATAAAAATTTCTCAGGCAAAAAGGAGTTATGAGTGGAAAAACTTTAAAAAGCCCTGGCTTAAAGAATAATATGTATTTCCGAATGGATAACATGGACAATATGGACAATAGTCAAAGCACATGGCTAATTTTGAAAGCAGGAAATACATGCTGCCAATAACCACATTAAAAGATGTTGAAATTCCCAAATAACAAAATGAAAATCAAGATAATTTTATGAATTACCCTGTATCCCTTAGTAAGGCAAAAATTAGGGGAAAAAAATTCTGTGTTGGCAGGGTAATGTAGAAACAGGCATTCTACATTGTTAGTGAGACTGTTGACTAATAAAAAACATTTTGGAGAACAATATGACAGAATATAAGAAGAGTAAGCTAATCATAACTCTTGACTCATTGCTAGGACTATATCGGAAAAAATCAGAAGGAAGAAAGGACCTACATGTGCAAAAATATTCACAGTCACTTAATAATAGCCCAAAGCTGGAAGCAATCTGTGTGACTGATGATTGGAGAATAGTTGATTAAATTAAATTATGTTATTGTAATAGATTATGGTGTCATAAAATTGATAAATATGAAGCACTAAAAGAAATATGGAAAGATATATGAAGTGATGTAATGTGAGATCGGCAAAACCAAAAGGGTCTACGTTTTGACTTTGGCTATATCTTTGAAATAATCAAAAGTAGTGGAATTTCAGAGAGACTTGGAAAGAGAAAGAAAACATCATATTTTTGTTTGTTTCTTGTCGTAATTGATCCATTTCTACTTTGTTAAATGTAAAGCATCATAAATTATTCTGTATGTTTATTTGTCTTTATTGATGGTGATTTTGTTTATAATAATTTTTAAAGAAGCATGTATTATGCACCTACTTAGATGTTTCATTTGGCCAGGTTCTGCACAAAGTAAATTTTATAGACATAGTCCCTGCCCTTTTGGAATTTATTATATAAAATGGTAATTTATAATCTATACCTGCTATGGTTACTCTTTTCCTTCTGTTTGTGATTTCCCAATAATTGTGTTATTTAGCATATTAGCTTCAAGTTGTGATCTGCTAAGTTTATGAGCATGTCGGAAAACTGCTTTCAAAATGTCAGTTTTTCATAAATATTTCAAAGAAGTAGAGTTAAGAAGGGTAAGATAAAAGATTTAGCATCAAGAAGCATCTCTACAACATAGACCAATGATGAGATGCCCATCAAGATCAGGGTACAATGTTCAGCCCCACAGCTTTACCCATAGTGGCCTACGTATCAGAATATTGGTCCATAATGAACAGTAAAGAGCAGGTTTGTGGTCACCCATCCTCCTATGAAAGGATAATGTGTAGAGGTTTTCTTTATGCTTGAATGACAAATGAGACCTCCATTGAAGTTCAGTAATACTGGAAGCAGCTTAATGCATGGAGAGACACTAGGTAGGTCAATGTAGACTAAGAAGATGAAACAATGGTCTAGCTGTGTAAACAGAGATGTCTACATTCTCACTGTGTCCACCAAGGAGGGATAGAAGAATTGAGGTAGTAGTAACTGGTATATAGGAGATAGTCTCTCAGAGTGGGAAAAACACTAGATTAGGCATCAGAAAGCCTAGGTTTATGGAAAAACTCACATGATCTGATGCTGAGTGAGGGGAGCAGAAGCAGAACATTATACACGATTACAGACACATGGTGTCTGTGATAACTAACTTTGGTAGACTTGGCCCTTCTCAGCAATACAAGGTTCGAAGACAGCTCCAAAAGACTCATGATGGAAAAAGCTATGCACATCCAGAGAAAGAATTACAGAGTCTCAATGCAGATTGAGGCAAACTATTTGCTCTCTCTTTTTTTGCCTTCTTTTTTGATTTTGTTTTTTCTTCCCCATGATTCATTCCATTGGTTATAATTCTTCTTTACAACTTGACTATTGCTTAAGTAAGTTTAATGTGAAGGTATATGTAGAATCTACATCAGATTACATGCCATCTTGAGGGGGAGGGGGAGGAGAGGGAAGAGGAGAAAATTTGGAACTCAAAAATTTGTGCAACTCAGTGCTGTAAACTAAAAATTTAAAATAAATTTAAAAACAAACAAAAAGAAAGCCTAAGTTTAGGTTCTGATGGCCATTAGTTGGCTGTGGGACCTTGGGCAAATCACTTAACTTCTCTGGGCTCAGTTTCCTTATCTCTAAAATAAAACAATTAGACTTGAAGACCCCTAAAGCCCTTTCCAACTCCAGGAGTACATGGATTTAAGGTTAACAATAAAATTTTATTCTTTATCAACACTTTTCAATAAATATTCGTGTTACAAGTTTTGCATTCTTTCTTCCAGAGAGTAAAACTGAGATGAAGGTTTAAGTAACATTAATTCACTTAGAGAAAAGAGAACAAATTTCTTAAAACCAGACATTTATCTACAACTCTTTATTTTGCCATCAAAAAGGCAGTGACCGCAGATGTAAATGTTTCTGTTCTGCTTCCCCTCTCTCCTCTTCCCCGCCCCCAGAACTGGTAATAGAAATATAAAAAAATTGTGTAGTGAACTGGCCATGTTTAGTAATAATATAATTTTCTCTTTCTTTAGTCAATAGATGTGTCCCTAAAAGATTGTATGTGAATTAAATAACGATAAATTGAATCATGTTTTAAATGGACCTTCTAGAGCTGGCAATTTAAAGGAAACCTATTGTGTCTTATTTTTGTAAATCAGATATCCTCTAATTTATTGCTTTGGTAATTTAGGATTTTTCATATGCTATTCATTATTTACATATCTACATATTTGTCTTTTCACAGTTAGTAGACATTGACTAAAGGTACCATTCATACAGGGACATAAACATGATTTAACAGCAATTTCTACCCTGTAGTTTTTTTTATTCTTTTAATAATTCACAAGTGCCACCTAGTGATTTCTTTGAAAATAGTGTCTTTGCCTTTAGAGAGAAATTTAAGACCGAAAAGAAATGTCAGAATTACCTAGAGAAAGCTAGGCTACATGCTAAATTGGATCTGGTACATTTTTAGTCATAAAGACTCATATATATCTCATATAGCTCTAAGTCAATATTAGTAGTCAATTAGTATTGAAATAGAAGCTGAATGTAAGAGCTTACCTAATGATACTTGGAGTACTAAATAGTGCTCTCAAAAAAGGGGGGTGGAGGATAAGAAAGAAATGGTATAACCAATCTCACTTTATGAACAAATAAAACCAATACTTTAAAGCTTTTGTTTTTTTTACTTCTAGAGAAGTGAATCTGTATTTCTAATCAATATTTTTGGAGGATAAGAAAGAAATGGTATAACTTCTAGAGAAGTGAATCTGTATTTCTAATCAATATTTTTCCACCAGCCCTCAATTCTCTATTTGCAGCAGCCTATAGGAAATTATTACTCGTGTGTCCTACCGTCATTTCAGTCATCACATACAAAACCATGATCATTACTTTCTATCTCCAAATGACTACCCTGCCCAATTTCCCCATTTCATCATCCTATTCTTCCTTCAACAAACATTTGTTGGGTAACCACTGCTTTTGAGTTATTTTTATGATACTCCGTTCTAGTTTGAAGTATTTGTATGAAACCCTCTTAAAAATAGTAGCTCATGTAGTAATCCATTGTCAAATATTGTCATCTCTACCTTCACAATATCTCTCTGCTATGTCTCCACACCAACAACCACCACCTTTGTGTGGGACCTCATGTCTAGTCTATGGCAATAGCCTTCTGGTTGGGCTTCCTTCCTGCCTTTAGTTTTTTGTCACTCTAATCCATCCTCCATTCAGCTGCCAAGATGATTTTTTTTTTTGGAGTCGGGGTTGTGACTTGTCCAGGATGACACAGTTAATAAGTATCTGAGGCCAGATTTGAACCTCAAGTCCTCCTGACTCCAGGGGTGATGCTCTATCCACTGTACCACCTCACTGCCCTCCCCTGCCCCGCAAGATGATTTTTCTAAAGCACAAATCTGACCATTCACTCCTCCTTCTCAATAAGCTTTACCCAATCAAATAGAAGCTCTTCTGTTGGTTATTAAAAGCTCTTCATAAACTGGCACTTCCTAGTATTTTACTCCTCTCCAGGAACTCTTCAATCCCCAGATATTGGGCCATCCTCTTGCTAGTCTCCACTCCACTTTCTGTGTCTTTGTACTGGCTGTGCCCCGTGCCAGGAGCACTCTCTCCCTTCACCTCTGCCTCATAGTTTCTCTTGTTTCCTACAACTCAGATCAAATCCTGCTTTCAACTAGAGGCTTTCCCCAGTCCCTTCAACTGCTAGCACATTTCTCTAAATTATCTTCCATCTACTCTGTATATATATATATATATATATATATATCTTGTATGTTCTTAATTATTTACATGTTGCTTCCTCCCACCAGAGTGTAAGCTTCTTGAAGGCAAGGGTTATTTTTGTCTTTCTTTGGATCCTCAGTACTTGGCATGTAGTAAGCATTTAATAAATGCTTATTGACTAAACATTTTAATTATTGGGGGATCTTAGATACTATGTAAAAAGGAGCCATAGTAAGTAAAGGTAGACATTTCCATTTTATATCATAAGCTCCTAAAGGATAAGGACCATATTTGTATGATTCACTTTGTGCAGAAGTTAACCATGTCTTTCCTCTTTCACAAAACCTTTTCTACTCTACTACTCAGAGCCATATTGATCTGAACTTCTATGCACTAATAGTTTCTGTTGCACAATTCAGCACTTGATAATAGAATGCTTATTAGTTTCTTGTATTTAAAACTTTATCTTCCCACCAAATTGAAGGGCTCTTGAAAGCAAGGATATAAGGAACCAATGTCCTTTGTGCTTTGCACACTGTGACTAACACAAGCTCAGTAAGTAATTATTAACTTGCTTTGAAGAGGTAGATGAATTGCAAAGAAGTAAAGTTGGGTGGCAACCTTGAGGTAACTTTTAGCATTGTGTCAAATCAGTTCTTATAATGTTAATTCATTTCTACCAGGTAGAGCAGGGATTAATGACTTCTGGCAGGAGAACTCAGTTTTAGTGGCAGTGGCAGCTGGGATTTTGGACAGAGGCATTTATGGTAAGGTGCATATAGAGATACCGACCCCTTTTCCCCCTTCCCCATATCACTTCTCCATTTTGTGAGTGAGAGGAGAGCTGCCTCTACCTCTGCCTGGTGTTCTTGCAAGACTGAACAAATGAGTACTTGAATCACCACTTTGGAAAGGCTGACAGGAAATAGTACTTCTTCCTTGTTGCTGTGATTTTCTTGGGAAAAGGTTAGATACCTACTTCGATGTGACCTCTGATTGTTTGAAATCATGAAGAGGTAATCATGCTACTTGAACAGATAATTTTGATTCATGAGCAACAAGTTATGAAGACTGATAGCCCAATTCTCTCCTCCACCCTCAATCTTCAAGGGGATATTAATTGGTTATTTGTTATATTTAATTAGGGGTTTGGGAGAAGGGACAGATAAACTGCCAGCCCAACTTTTCTGATCCTGTCCGAGTCCTGAGAAAAACCCTCTCATGCTATGAATCCTGTGCAGACCAGGGCTAAGGATAGAGAGGACTTTCCTTAGGGTTTGTTTTCAGTCTTGCCCTGGGGAATAAACCAAAGGAATCAGAGTCCTAGGGTCAAAGTAATCTACCTATTCTGGGGTCCATTGTGGAGGAGTGAGAGGTGCAGGGCCATGACAGTAATGAGGCATTGACTTGTCTGAGTTCTGTGGTGCCTCAGCTGGCAGTCCCCTTCCTTGACAATTACTATTTCTGACCCTTAAAATTCTTGAGTATGGCCCTGGGGGAGGGAGATGGAATAAGGTAGGAAGCTACTCTGAAGCTTGGCTGAATTCCTAGGAGATCTGTTTCTCTGACTAGGGTAGTAGGAACCTGGATAGGAGAAATGCTAGCTAGGGTCCAAAGATTTGTTTTGATTTAGGACTGGGCAGCCTTCTTTTCTCTGCATCAAAAGTTAAGAGGGATGTGGCCAGGACCTCAGGCTCTATACAGGAACCTGGTTGGGGACCAGGAAGAAGAGTAGTGACTGTTTCCTTCCGTAGCGAAAGGGATTGGGGTCTACAAGAGTCTTTCACTCGGAAACATAGAGGCAAGGTATGTTAATGGTGTGATGTAATCGGCCCAGAGAAGTCCACCATGCTTCCTAACAGTTTTCCTACACAGCCTGAAGAGATGCAAAGAATTTAAGTGGAAATTTTAAGTGGCCTTAGAGTAAGGAAGATGTGTGTTTCAACCTTGTCTCTGGCTATGTGACTCTGGTCTCTAAGTGTCCCCAAGCAACACTTTAAGGCCAAAGGATTTTCCGAATTGATGAAGAGAGTTTCTGCACAGGGAGATCCCTACAATAATGAAGTCAAAGGTCCTGGCTCAAAACCAAACTGTCTGAAAATCTATCATTTAGTGATTAATTTGGGTCAACAAACAAATGAGAGGCAGCCTAGCCAGTAGATAAAGGAGAGATCTAATCTTGAGATCAAGGAGACCTGGGTTAAGGCCTACCTCTGACATACACTGTATCAGGAGGGCCGAGTTTATAATCTCAAAGAAGATCATAAACATGTCTGAAAGGTTCGGAACCGCCGGATATAAGAAACTCTCAAAGTAGAAGGCAGAAGAATCAAAACATTTATTTAGGCTCCACAGTAACCAACCCATGAACCAGAAGCCCCATTTTGATATGTTGATCATAATCTTCCAGGCCCAATAAGTACGCCTTGAAAGAGTAACCAGGAGGCTACAGAGAAACATGATTGCGTAAAGCAAAATCATGTTTCCCCCTTTTATGGTAATAAGATTACCCACTGGACTGAAGTCTTTGTTCAGCTTCCTCCCGTAGATCAGCTCTGCTACTGGCAGCTCCTGCCTCAGCTGTGTCTGTGGCTGAAACTGACGTAACTGTCGTAACTGCCTCTGTAACTGCCTCTGGCTCCAACTGTCGCTGTAACTGTCGCTGTAATGGCCTGAAGTCTTTGTTCAGCTTTCTCCCATAGGTTAGCTCCGCTACTGGCAGCTCCTGCTTCAGCTGTGTCTGTCGCTGTGGCTGTAACTGACGTAACTGTCGTAACTGCCTCTGTAACTGTCGTTGTAACTGTCGCTGGCTCCAACCGGAAAAGGAAGAGAGAGGATCTCTTCGAGCTGTCCTCTCCCCTCTTATAGGGTCTCTGACATCATCAAGCTCCGCCCGAATGACCAGGGCCGATTGGTTCCTGAGTTGGCCCCTCCCCCTAGCATAGACATTAACACCTCCCCTCAGCCAGCCCCATGACTCATCACACAGGAAGTTGTCTGCTTCCCGGCATGCTCCCTGGGCCTCCTGCCCCGGAAGAGCAAGCCACAGTGTCCAGAGGCTCAATGAGGTAAGCTGAGTCATTCAAAGAAAACAAAAGCCATTCTGGCTACACTCCACCCCTTGTTATAGGATACATAATCTAATCAGCCATGTATCCTAGAACATACATTGTGATTCAATTACAAAGGAAACTAAAACATATCATTCATAATAAAGCAAAACATATCATTCAGTGACATTCCCAAACATTGGTTAACGATTCAAATGCGATCCACCCCTAGGTCCCAGCAAGATAATCTCTTCAATCAATCATCCCCAAAATAATTATTAATAATTCAAATGTCCACCCCTAAATCCTTGTATCCATTACATGGGATCAATAATATCATAACAATAAAACAACATAGCAAGGATAACACAAAATAAGTAAACAGAACACTATCATCATTTCCACCCCCCTTGAACGATTGGGGCTCAAAATCTTGGGGTGAGGGGTGAAGGTCTCATTTTCCATAGCTTCTTCATGCTGAAATTGGATGTAGAGATGGCCCTGCCCCCAAAAAGTCCCATTCCAGAGGTCATTTCTTTAACGAGCTGGCAGGAATTCCAAGAATGCTACATGCTTAGGCAGTCACGGGAAAGTGCAGGGTGCTTAAGCCTGAAGGAAACAAAACTAGCAACAAGGTTAGCCAAAACAAAGGACAAAAAGAATAGACAAGTATGGACTATAATTCTTCAAATAAAATCATCTCAAGTTTGGTTGAGATTTCAGTTATGCAAAGATCCAACATCAGAGCCAAACTCAGGTGGGAAATGTTTCTTTTCAAAAGGAACATAATGAGGAAGCCAAGAGGATCCCACCCTAGATAGAGACTAAGATTGTCCTCCCAGCCTTTCCCCAAATGTACAAGTTTTCATCCGTTAATCACACAAGGTCACCTTCAGTCTGAGTGGCTTGTGGGCTTGCAGGAGCAGTTCTTATTTCCCTATTTCTCGTGTTATCAAGTCCTCTATACATTCTGTATAATTCATTGGTTGGAATTCCATCTATCATTTCAAAACCTACCCCTGCTCTCAATAAAGTAGTAAACATTTCTTTCCTTGTTACTCTCCTTTGGCGCCAAGTTTGCTGGTTATTCACCCTTCTCTCTCGAGGAGATCTATCCCCTCCCCAGTCACCTAAGTCATGTAACTGTAAAATCTTATTTATCACTGTTGTAAGACGGCTCCCTACTTCTCCAAGTAATAAATTCAAAATTAGTTGTTTATAAGCAGGGGGAGCTGTCCTAATTATTAAATTCCTATGAGGCAGTTCCATTGAATCATTGTAATATTTGTCTGCAGTTCCTGTCATAATGGCAGTCTTCATTACCTCCTCCTTTAGTCTCATGATACAATCTCTAAGTGAATACCAGGGTCTGTGCTCAGTGGGCCACATAGAATCAGTAGCATATCTCTTATTGCATCCCACAGCGGCTAATGCCAACAGAGTAGTCCTGCTATCACCATCTCCTTGCTGATGATGTTCCCTAAAAGCTTGTTGAACTAGAGGATCATGGCTGATACCTATGAATCTCATGCAGTCTGTCCCATCTACTGATATTCCACCGGCCCCTTGATCACTGAGTCTTACCATCCAAGATATCAATGGTTCTCCTATTCTTTGGCTGAATCTACTCAAAATATCTGTGACCTCTTGCGGTGAGAAATCTTCCTGAATTTCCCTTGTAACTGAATCTTCACCTCAGGTTTCTGTCTTCCTCCTTTGTATGGGTCGAGCCCTTGTCTGATCATTTAACCATCTCCTATTCTCTATGTGAGGCACATCCTGAACCCCAGTAGTGTTTTGTGCCTCAGCCGGCTCTTTCTGGGCTGGGTTGAAATGCACTCTGGGCTTTTTTGGTCTCCTGTTGCTCTTAGCCACATTAATAGAAAAGTTCTCATTTGAGTCAGTTTGGTCTTCTGCTATCTGAGATTTCCCTTCTTCCTGTGGGGTAGGAGTGCCCCCATGTCTTTCACTTAATCTCAATCTTTCGTATACTAGCCGGTAGGCTGATAACACTATCCAGCTTTGCCTAGATAGTGATGCCCCTGACTGAATCCCAACTTCTCGTAAACACTTTTCTAAATCCCTAGGATCTCCTCTCCGTAGCCTTGGTTCCCAGTTTTCACAGGGTCCAGCTTTTTTAGCCAATTCTTTTGCTAGGGAGGAATAAAATGGATCCTCCCATCCTGGGATATTTATCTCTTCCTCTGGAATTGTTCTGCTTCTAAATAGAGATCTTATACCTAGCGATCCTGTTCGTGACGCCAAATGTATCAGGAGGGCCGAGTTTATAATCTCAAAGAAGATCATAAACATGTCTGAAAGGTTCGGAACCGCCGGATATAAGAAACTCTCAAAGTAGAAGGCAGAAGAATCAAAACATTTATTTAGGCTCCACAGTAACCAACCCATGAACCAGAAGCCCCATTTTGATATGTTGATCATAATCTTCCAGGCCCAATAAGTACGCCTTGAAAGAGTAACCAGGAGGCTACAGAGAAACATGATTGCGTAAAGCAAAATCATGTTTCCCCCTTTTATGGTAATAAGATTACCCACTGGACTGAAGTCTTTGTTCAGCTTCCTCCCGTAGATCAGCTCTGCTACTGGCAGCTCCTGCCTCAGCTGTGTCTGTGGCTGAAACTGACGTAACTGTCGTAACTGCCTCTGTAACTGCCTCTGGCTCCAACTGTCGCTGTAACTGTCGCTGTAATGGCCTGAAGTCTTTGTTCAGCTTTCTCCCATAGGTTAGCTCCGCTACTGGCAGCTCCTGCTTCAGCTGTGTCTGTCGCTGTGGCTGTAACTGACGTAACTGTCGTAACTGCCTCTGTAACTGTCGTTGTAACTGTCGCTGGCTCCAACCGGAAAAGGAAGAGAGAGGATCTCTTCGAGCTGTCCTCTCCCCTCTTATAGGGTCTCTGACATCATCAAGCTCCGCCCGAATGACCAGGGCCGATTGGTTCCTGAGTTGGCCCCTCCCCCTAGCATAGACATTAACACCTCCCCTCAGCCAGCCCCATGACTCATCACACAGGAAGTTGTCTGCTTCCCGGCATGCTCCCTGGGCCTCCTGCCCCGGAAGAGCAAGCCACAGTGTCCAGAGGCTCAATGAGGTAAGCTGAGTCATTCAAAGAAAACAAAAGCCATTCTGGCTACATACACTAACTGAGGAATCATATGCAAATGATTTAACCTATCAGTGCCTCCTGGCACTTGTCTAGGACTCTGAGTTATAGATAATAATTAATAATAATAATAGCTAACATACATATATATTTGTGTCTGTATACACACACACACACACATCACCTACTGTGCACCAGGCACTGTGCTAAACATTCCACAATTATTGTCTCATTCAATCCTCACAAGAACCCTAGGAGGTAGGTGCTATTTTTATCCCTATTTTATGTACAGTACACGGAAATTGAGCAGGGTCACACAGCTAGTAAGTTCAAATTTGAACTCAGGTCTTCCTGGGCTCTATCCTGTGCTCTATCCATTATACCACTTAGCTACCCGATACAGAGTTTCCAACTTGGGATAAACTGGTGAAATTATATGTTAGCTGTCTCAAAGAACACACAACAAAAACCCAACAATTATCCCCTGAAAGGGCAAGGTGTCAGGGGAGGGGAAGTGATGGTTATCTGTTATTTATGCTTGAGTGTGTTATTTATGCTTGAGTGCTTCATAAGGTGGCTTTTCTGACATCTAGATGAGAGAATGGGGGGTGTGATATGAAGATTAGAAGACAGAAACATTGAAGTATTTTTGGAATATTTTACCATTAACTATAGTGCTACAGTACACGTGGTTTAAAGTTTGCAAAACACTTGAGGTGTTTTATATAATTTGACCCATAACAACTGACTTGCCCATTGGTGCATAGGCAGGATCTGATCCAGTGTCTCACTTGATTTCAAATCCCATGCCTTTCCATCAAACCATTTTGGCAGCCACACAGAAACATGAGGAAATTAGGAGCCATGGGTGGGGTGGGGGGAATTTGAGTAGGGCGAGGGAAAGGAGAGCAGAGAGTTAGATGGATGCAAAAATCTCGGGAGGTTGAAGAGATTCATGGAAGTAGGAAACCATAGAATTTGTCTGCTTCCAAATTTTGCCCAGCCCTGCCCCTGCCCAATATCACCTGATGTGTATAGAACCCATTACGTTATTTTATTTGAGCCTCACAACAACCCTGACACAGATACACAGATAATTATCCATATTTTAGAGATGAGGAAACTGAGTCTTGGAGAAGTGACATGACTTACTCATGGTCACATAGCTAGTGTCAGGAGTGGAATTCAAATCCATGTTTTCCCTATCTCCAAGTCTAGAACTTGATCCACTATGCCACATAGCCCCGTCTTCCCATCAACTAAATGGAAACAACCACATAATGCACAGCCCAACACAACTGTTCAATATTTAACTGTCAGTGATGGGATCAGGTGAGCTAGTTTCCTCAAACCTCCCACTCTTGCATTTTTTGTCTCATCCCTTTCCACTGTCCCAGAACTGAGGAAACATAACTCTACCCCACAAATCTACTTTCTGATCCTACTTGAGAATCCCTTTCTCCTCCTTCTCTGGTCCTCACCTATCATATTTTAACTGGCCTTTTGTTGGACATGTAGAAACTTGGTAGTGGTTTAATGGAGGGTAAGCAGGGGGTGCAGTGGATAGAGTGCCAGACCTTAAGTCAGAAAGACTCATCTTCCTGAGTTCAAATCTGACCTCAGACACTTCCTAAATATGTGACACCACCCCCCATTCCCACCCCCGGCAAATCACTTAACCCTGTTTGCCTCAGCTCCTCATTTGTAAAATGAGCTGGAGAATGAAATGGCAAGGTACTCTATTATCTTTGCCTAGAAAACCCTGAATGGAGTCATAAAGAGTGGGACATGACTGAAATGACTGAACAACAACAACAAAGTGTCTTAGCAGAGATGGGGTACAGGTTCAGGTGTGCATGACAAGCAGAAAGAACCCCATCAGAAAGTGTGTGTCTTGTAAGTCATATGAAGCTATAAACTCTAGCACTTTATCAGTGCCTCTCTTCACAAGCCTTTTGTAAACAATGGTGAGGACAAATGAATCATTTTCTGTCTACTTTACCACAAAATTTAAATTCTTAGAAATTAAGTTTTTCCTTTTTTTTTGCACTTTCTATGAGGTTTGCAAAATAATTTTTGAATGATTACTAAGCTTAAACACCCAAAATAAACCCAGAGGCTTCTAAGACTCTATCAACTCAAAAAATGTTTACTGATGCTTTTTTAAAAAAAATTGCTGTCGCTTTCCAATGACTTATCTCTGTCCCCCGCCCCCCCCACTAATCTTCCCTTGTAACAAAGAAGTAGAGTTATGCAAAATAATTCAACAATTTGACCATGTCTGACAGCACATGCCTCCCTCTAAACCTTTATTCCAGCACCTATCTGATGGAGGCAGAGGACTCCATAAACTCTTCATAAGTGCCCAATGTAGAAGCATACCAATCAATCATTCAATAAACATTTATTAAGTGCCTACTATGTGCCAGGCACTGTGCCAAGCACTGGGGATTCAAAAAGAAGCAAAAGATAGTCCCTGCCATCTAATGGGAGAGACCATATGCAAGCAAATATATACAAAGCAAGCTGTGTACAGCTGTGTACAGGATAACAAGGAATAATTAAAAAGAGAGAAAGCACTAGAATTAAAGAGGGTTAGAATTTAAAGGAAGCCAGGGTGGTCAATAACTGGAGTGGAAGAGGAAGAATCTCAAAATTTTCTTCTTAGTTCAACTGAAAATATTGAGAAATAATATGTCTCTAATCTAAAAATCTTTAGGCAGAGATCAAAAGGTCTTTCCTAGACAATAAATCAAGGGTGGAAAACCATGTGGTTTTCTTAGGAAAGAAAGGTCTTTTATAAGGACAATGGATTAAGAATGAGAAGCCTACCTGGTTTAGATCCTTGCATTCCTCATTCCTTGAATCTATGTAGCTGGTGGCCCAACTAAGGAAGGATTTCATTCATTCAGAATTCATTCATTCTTTCAGAAAAGATTAAGATAATGATCAGAGGAGAACACCTGGACCTGTCAAGGAAGAAATTGAATAATAACTATACTGGAATGTTAACTCCAAACTGTATTTTAACAGCATTCTCACTTTTTCCTTGTTCAAGATTCTTTTAAATGTTATCTTAAATCATCCTGAGGTAGGGAGAAGTTTGAGAGCAGGAGTGGACTATGTCAGTTTGGACATCTCTCTCTCTCTCTCTCTCTCTCTCACACACACACACACACACACACACACACACACACACACACACAATCAAACTTAGACTCTTCTTCTTCCATTTTCCATAATAATGATTAAAGAAATAGTGAAGTTCTTGGATTTTAAGTAAAAAGTCAGTATTACCAGCATTCCCATGAGGATGATTCCTTATGGTCCTAATGAAGACATAGCACTGATACTAGCCACCCCTGGGGAACAATTCCCAGAGGATTCAATCAGTTAGTTCAGCCCGAGCCCTGAGACCTTGAAAATTTAGTTACACAAAAATCTGCTGAGACAAACTATTTATAAAGCCAAACAGAGCAGAGCTGTTCTCTCTCTCTCCCTCCTTTTCATTTCACTTCTTTTGCCTTTCCCCTCTTCATCTTTGATCTTATCACCACTAATTGCATCATCCTAATGCCCATCAGTCACTCCAGGCAACCACATTCCCTCCTTTATCCAGTTTCAGTTTTGTGTAGGTAATTCCCAGGTGAGGAAGGTAAGTTTATACCTTTTCTGTAATTTATAGTCTTAAGAGTTGCCTCAGATTATATTAAAAGAAATCCATGTTATGTTGTAACATTTATATCAACCAAGGCTCAAATAATTTCAGTACCAAAGCAGAGAGAAAAGCATACTAAGAACAAGAGATGCATCCTCACAGAAGCTTTCAGACAGAATTTTCACACTTCTGTATATTGATAGTTTCAGCGACTAAACTTCCCAATTTGGTATAGTTATAGTTACATGTGAAGAAATCAGTCAGTCAACAAGCAAATTTTCTGCATTCACTGTGCTTGATACGGAATATACCAAAACAAGAAATATAACATTAATAAGGCTGTGCAAAAATAATATTCCCCTTTTAGGGAAAAATAAAAGATATACTGTATATATTTCTAAAAGGAAATTTGATAGGTCTCCAAGTCAGTAATCAAGATGATGTGGTAATTTTGCTTTTCCCCATATTTGATGCTCCATCATCCATTTTTGTGTTTTTATACATACAGTCTATCCCCTGTGCCTGGAATGGTCTCTTTTCTCATCTCTGATTATTTAGTTTTGGGGGCCACTATTTAGAAAAGATATTGATGAGTTGGAGTATTTCCAAAATAGGGTCCTTTTCCCCCAAGATGGCACCAAAGGCAAAGAAGGAAGCCACTGTCCCCCCCCACCCAAGACAGAAGCCAAGTCCAAGGCCTTGAAGGCCAAAAAGGCAGTGTTGAAGGGTGTCCATAGCCACAAGAAGAAGAAGATCCAAACATCTCCCACCTTTTGGTGACCCAAGACACTAAGACTCCAAAGGCAGCCCAAATACCCTTGGAAAAGTGCCCCTCGGAGAAACAAGCTCGATCACTATGCCATCATTAAATTCCCCTTAACCACTGAGTCTACAATGAAGAAGATTGAGGACAACACCCTAGTCTTCATTGTGGACATCAAGGCCATCTGATGATCAAGCAGGCAGTAAAGAAGCTGTATGACATCAATGTGGCTAAGGTCAACACACTGATCTGGCCTGATGGAGAGAAGAAGGCCTATGTCCGACTTGCTCCAGACTGTGATGCTTTAGATGTTGCCAAAAAAATGGGAATCATCTAAACTGTGTCCAGCTATCCCACTCCACCTACAATAAAAAGTTTTCCAGTTTAAAAAAAAAAAGAATTTCCAAAATAGGGCAACCAGAATGGTAAAGGAACTGGGTATGGTTAATGAGGAGAAGAAAAGTGTTGAGGAAGGAGAGCAGGGGGATTGTTCTTTTAAGGACTGTTATGTGAAGGAAGCTTTGACTTACTCTTTTTGTCTCCAGAGGGTGCAAGTTGCAAAGGGGCCAGCTAAGGCTTGATGTTGAAAAACACTTCCTAATAAGTAGAGCTGACCAAAAGTGGATGAGCTAGCTTCAAGAAACTGTAGCTCTTCTTAGAAGTCTTCAAGCAAAGGCACCGTGACTAGTTGTTCGGTATGTTATAGTGGGGATTCTTTCTGTGTATGGGTTCAAATAAATGTCTGTTGAGATTCCTTCCAACAGTTCTGTGATTCTGTGATAATTCCTTGTTTTCTTCAAAGCTTAGCTTAAGAATGACTTCCTGTATGAGGTCTTTACTCATTATTCCAGTGCTAGTGTCTCTTTACCACCAAATTTCCTTGTATTATTTAGTATATATATATATATATATATATATATTGTACATGTTTAATATCTATACACAATGTATATAAAACATACGATATGAATACATACACATAGAAACACATACATGCATAATACATACATATGTGTTAATTGCTTAAAAGAATGTATACTCCTTAAGGTCACTTAAGTCCTTAAGGGACTAATTCATTTTTGTCTTTGTATCCCTAGTAGTTGACAACTAGGTGGCACAGTTGATAGAGCACTGGGCCTGGAGTCAGGAAGACTTATCTTCCTGAGTTCAAATCTGGCCTCAGACACTTACTGGCCCTATTTGACCCTGGGCAATTCACTTAACCCTGTTTGCCTCAACAAGGAAATGAAAAACTACTCCAGTATCTTTGCCAAGAAAATCCCAAATGAAGTCATGAAGAGTCAGACACCACTGAAACAACTGAACAGCAGCAATATCCCCAGTAGTAGATGCTTAATAAATGCTTAATATTTGGCAAAGTGGAAATTTGATCTCTACTTGAAAGTCTAGTATGGAAGAGATCTTTTAGAGAAGAGATTTTGAGAACTCCATTGATTAAATAGAAGAGGCCTCTAGTGATCATCTAACTTATAACCTGCCTCTAGGAAGGTCTACTAATCATCTCAGACAGTTGTCTCTTGAAGTTCCCTAAGACAGAAGAATCTGTCATTTCACTTGGTCATATATTTCATTGTCATCTGGATGTAACAAACACATTTTGCTCATGTTGTTTCTTGAAGTAGGTTCTTTATATAGTTTGTTTTCAAATTTAGTACAACAGAGCTCAGGTGATGGATCTGGCTTTTTCTTTTTCTTTTTGCCTCTGCTATTTAAAGGGAAAAAAATGTGTTGAATGATATGCAATCGCCCCATTTCAACAATTCAGTAGAAATTTGTCTTGAGCTTGTCATAATTTTAAAAAATTATTCACATTAATGGAGAAAGTTGTATAGATGGGGAAGAGTGGTACAATGAATTCTAAATAGATTAATTCGGAAGGCATTTATTTTAGATTATAGAATATATTACACACAAATATGAAATAGATCTTTGACACAGCAATTGGATGTTTACTCCAACATGGAGCTCACAGTCTGTGTGATCCTTGTCCGAGACTGCCCATAGTTCACCCAAAGGAAGATCATCCAACATGCTAGGGGCCATCCTTTTTTTTTTCTGATATTACAAATACAGCAACTGAACTCTTACCCTAGACATATGGCCAGTATACTTTTTCACCAGACATTTTCCTTTGAATTCTGTTCTTCCAAGTTCCTGCTCATACTCACTACTTACATTATATACATTTATATATAGCATAAGCTCCTTGGCAGCAAAGACTGTTTAATTTTTGCCTTTGGACTTCAAAAGCCTAACACAGTCCCTGGCATATTAGGTGACACTTTAATAACTTCTTGTTGATTGACTATGATTTTATCTTCATTACTAATCTATTCCTTAGTGAGCTAATATAAAAATTTCTATTCTCTGACCACACAGTGACTTTAAATTAAGGGGAAAAACCTAGGTATTGGCAGGAAGTGAAATTGAGATTTAAAGTTTGCTTAGGAAAATTCATGATACAGTAGTTGAAAGTTTACATCATTTGGGTATTGGCAATGAGTAGCAGAACCAGTGGAACCATTTGGAATATAGTGTTCTGAGTTAAATATTTTAAATTTTTTAAAAATTTATTTTATTCTTAATTTATGGAATAAAAAAGCATTTCCATAACATAGTATAATTTTTAAAAAGATGATTGTACCTGAAACTGCAGATCTATTTTGTACAACTTGCTATTCCTTTAAAATATGTAATTAAGTTAACATGTAAATTTCTTTTTTTCCCTCCCCTCCCCCATCTTAGAAAGGGCTACTATTAGACACAAATATGTATATATATGTAAAATCATTCTATACATACTTCTATTTTTCAGTTCTTTCTCTGGATGCAGATAGTGTCTTCCTTCAGATGTCCTTTGTGGTTAATTTGGGTATTTATAATAGTAAAAATGACTTATTCACTCAAAGTTGTTTTTAAAACAACATTACTATTCCCATATACAATGTTCTCTTGGTTCTGCTCATTTTGCTCTTCCTTATTTCATGCAAGTCTATCCATGTTTTTCCAAGATCATAGAGCTGATAATTTCATATAGCACAGCAGCATTCCATCACAATCACATACCACAACTTGTTCAGCCATTCCTCAATTGACGGGCATTCCTGCAATTTCCTGTTCTTTGACAGCACAAAGAGAGCTGTTAATGCATATTTTAGAACTTTTTCCCTAATTATTTTTGGAAATAGACCTGGTAGTGATATCGCTGGTCAAAGGGTACAAACAGTTGAATAACTCTTTGGGCATAATTCCAGATTACTCTCCAAAATGGTCCGATCAGTTCACAATTCTACCAATAATGAAAATTTTCCACATCCCTTCCAACATTTGTCGTTTTCTCCTTCAATCATTTTAGCAATCTGATAGGTGTAAAGTATCTCGAGGTTGTTTTAGTTTGCGTTTTTCTAATGATTAATGATTTAGAGCATGAAGTAATTTTTCTGGTTGTTTTGGAAATTCAAAAAAGAAATCATTCTCAAAGTTCAAAGTTTTCATACTATGTAAATTGTACATGAGCAATCCTTAGGACACTTAGAAGTTAATTTTTCCATTTGAAAAAGTGACTCGAAGATTACTCCTGATCAGTACGTAGCACAATGCTTGGCACAAAGTTAGGGCTATATAAATGTTAGTTATTTTTGTTATTAATATTAGTATTAGCATTATCCTTTTGTCCCATGTTGTGGGACTTGGATTAGACTGGCCGTATTTCATTCTATGAAAAGTGAATCTTCTCATCAAGTTGCGTCTTTGTCTTAGCTGGCCAGCATAGTGATGATGGTAAGAAGCCCCTTTTTAATTGTTTTTTTTTTTAATTTGTAAAGCTCTCACTATAAATGGAAGCTATCAGTAGTCTTCACACTGACTCCTTTTGGTCTTTCAGCTCATAGAGTCTCATTCATTATTTTAATTTACAATAGTTTCAGACTGACTCCATTGGCCATGATGAAACAGCCTGTGCACCTTTACAGCTACTTGTCATCTCTGATCTTTTCCCGTCGGTCTCATTTCTTTGGGCACTTTTCTCTTTTTTGCTCACTTTCTTAAGGCAGTCTCCTCATCTCCTTTACAGGCTATTCCCTGCCTCCAGGAAATCTGCCTGGAAGGTTGAAGACTCATTACTGTAAGAATAGACATAGTAAAGCAATAGCCTATTGGATCAAATTGACTCAAAAGACTGGTCAACCCGAAGTAAAGAATACTACCAAAGCAGCAAAAACTAGGATCTTTAATGGAGGCAATGGAATTGCAATTCAGGGCCACCACACAGCACCAAAGTACTGGAGCGCCCAAGAGGGACAGAGGGGGACAGGGTTAAATACACTGCGACAGGGAGGGAGTCCCAGTGGAAAAACAACCTCAGGAAGCTGACAAGCAAGTTGTTTTGCACAACAACTGAAAGTCCATTGAGAAGGCTGGGGGAGGCTGGGGAATGGTAACATCTGGTCAGAACTGGGGCTCCTCTCTTTTCTCCCTTTAAAAAAAAACTGGTTTCTATTTCCCTCAGGCAATTCAAAGCTCTGGGATAAGGCAAAGTCAGCTCATAGTCAGCGGCATTCATCCTCTTGGTCAGGAGGAATCCTGGAATCCTGTTGCTGACTAAGGGAGCCATTGAGGAGTTCACTGAGCTGTTGGACCCCAATACATGAAAGGACATGGAGGCAACACTTGGTTCCCACCCTGTCCCCCTCCCCGAAAGGATCAAGGAACAGATAGAGAGAGTTGTTGTTCATCCTTCATTCTTGAAGAGGAGCCATGACATCAGCAGAGAGACGTCTTGACTTGCAAATGAATTGGATTTAAATGAGGCAGAGCTGTGCAGAGTCATCAGCTTCACTCAAGGAGAGAGAGTAGTCCCTAAAATAGAGGGTGAACAACATTCCCAAGGCTAAAGGGGAGCCAACTTTTCAAAAGTCTACCAAGGGGGAAATCAGCAAGGGTTTTTAACTGAGACTCACCATGATAGGAATAGTGTGAGGGCAAGAGGAAAAGAAAGTAACCTAAGCACTGACAGGAACCACTGGAGTGATTCCTTCAGCAAGCAGCCTTACAAAGAGCAATGATGCATGGGGAAGAAGGGAAGGGTAACTCACTCCCACTGTCCATTTCATCAGCCCATCATATTTTAGGGCTCAGATGTTTCCCATAGCTATCCGGTTTCTGAGAATATCTACTACAGTCTTCTGGTTTCTTTTCCAGGTCAGATGGAACTTGAAATCACCAGTAGAAAGCTGGGCTGTCCACCAAGGCAGGGGTTGGGGCCCTCTTTAGATGACACAGATGTATCCAGCTGTTAACTCCTCTCAGCTTTGTGGTGGAGAGATTGGTTGGGAGGACTTGGTAGAGTCTGATGCAATTCGGGGTTGCTGGGAACCCCGAAATGTTGGGAAACAAGGCAGTGTCCACCTGGAATGAATCCATGCACTCAAACCATCTTCCAGCCAGTGGCAAAGTTTATTGTAACACCATTTGGAGCTGGCAGGGTTCCTAGTGAACCTGCAACTTAATAGGGGTGACACTGATGCTTATATACAAAAAGGACAGTGAAAAAGAATCTGGATGGGATTAAGGAGTGGTAAATTGTCTGGGTGAAAGGAATACCAAGGAGGCTAGTCAGGTGATCTAGATTGGATTAATGCAAGTAGTCTGGGCTAGGCCTGGAGCCACAGTGAAAGGAATGTCAAGTAAACTAATTCGGCGATCTAGGTGGGCCAGTTGTCCCGGGTGGAGGCCAGTGATCTGGGCTGCTGAAATGTATGGGAAAATTCAGGGACTGGGCTGCTTTCAAAGACTTGGTCTTTTCCTTTTACGGATCCAGGTCACATCACCCCATCAGGTCCTATCCACCCGGGCTGCAGGGTGATCTTGGGCAGGTGTTTTTTTCAATGGATCTGAGGTTCTGGGTTCCAGCTGCAAGGTACACTGGTCTGGGGCTTGGTCCCTAGAAAATGACTGAGAAAAAAGATGATTAACGTCTTGAAAGTATGTACTGGGTCCCTAGCAGTAGGACAGAAGGGAAATCTGGGTGGTGAAGGAGTCGCCATGAGATGAAAAGAGGGACATTGGGTACCCAGTGACTATCTCAAATGGTAAAAGGGAAAATTTTCTAAAAGGGGTCACCCTAAGGTTGAGAAGGACTAAGGGAAAGGGGCTGATTCTAGCTCTGAAAATGTCTGGGTGATAATGGGAGATCTACTTGTGGGGCTTTTTAGGTTTAGGAGACTTTAGTGTTTAGGAGATTTGACCACTGATGAGTTATAATTTGCATTTTGTGGATTTATTTGGAAAATAACGTAATCACTACAACTTTAACTCTGTCATACAACAGAACAAACATGTACAAAAGGTTTTAAAAAATTTTTCTTATCTTCTTTTCTTTCCTTATGCTTCCACCGCCACCTTATTTTTATTCAACACCCCCCAGTTGCACCCAAGGCTGCTACCTGCCCCCCTGGATTGTTTCAGTGCCCCTTAGGAGGTGGTATCATCCACTCTGGGAACCTCTGCTCTAGATAATCATTGTATTTCTGCTCTTAAGACACTTTGTTCTCAACTGGGTGAGTGGGTTCTACCACAGGAATCTTTAGCTCTGTTTATCCTCTAAACAGAAACTAACCTGGACTAGTAATAGCTACCAAGTGTCCTTGCCACCTCATTAAGGTTTGGGGTAAATTGGACCATGAAGGGTAAAAACAACCAGAATGTAGTTTTTCTTGCTCAGATTGCCAAAAGCAGCTGGAACCTCATGACTAGGCCTCCATCCTCATATGACTCTACCCTTTGTCCTCATGAATTTATAAAAACCTTTCTGTGAGTTTTCTTGGTGGACATCCACATACTTAAATGTTTGAGTGCCCCAGGCTCGTGACCCACTTTATCCCAATTAAAGATACCTTTTCTTCTATATTTTGATTTGAGTTTGATTTATTTCAGGACTTGACAAGAGTAAAGTATGTGATAGTCTTGCAAGTATATTAAAGGAGAGGAGACCAAAAACTTCTTCGCATAGATACAGACCTGCACCAAAATCTCTTCTTGCCCCAAATCCAAATCTTGCCCTTAGAAATTTAGATATGTGTTCATCTGATTTTAGTTTAAAAAACTGCTTAATAGAACTATTGAGAAAAAAACCATCAAAAATAGCCGCACAGCTAAGTGGGATAAAAGTTTTCAGGGCCTGTTAAGGAAGCCTCCAGTTTTCAGAATTTTTTCTCCTCCAATTTTTTTGCTGTTGTGAAAGTGAATTTGTAAATGAATATACTAACTACATCAACTTGCTTGAGCTCCCTAGTTATCCAGGTAACCAAGAAGAGCTGTATGAGGACTGGCTGTATTAGCTAAGATACAGAGTGGCTTGACATGCCAACAATCCTTTGCAGTAACTAAAAGTAAACCCAGCTGGATGGACAGAAAATCAACAACTCTGAAGCCAATTAAACTCATACCAGCTTTGAAGCAGACCTTGAGCCATTTGGTGGTTTATGGACCTTCAAGAGACATCCTTATCTTCAGAGACTCCTCTAATTGTTGGTTATGGGGCTCTCAGACACATCCTATTTTATGGTTTTTGGAGACATTCCCTCATCTTATTGTCTGTGCTCAAGTCTTGAACTATGAACTGCTTATCACCAAGAACGCCTTCTGATTTATTTATCAAAGGGTACAGCTCTGACATCTGGAATTTCTCACTCCCTCTGTTTCTTGGCTCTCCCCTTCCCCTTGGGAATGGGGCTCTCTGCCTCATTCCTTTCTAGAACCTGCCCAATTCCCACCTTTCTCCCTGTTTCCCTGACTTCCTTTGTTTGAAATATATATATATATATATATATATATATATATGTGTATATATATATATATATATATACATATGTATGTATCCTCCACATACATTACTAAGCTGAGCTGTCCAACTAACAGGCTAACAGCTCCCTTGTGCATGTTTTACTTTCCTGCTTAATAAAAATTTTCTTTAATTTCACAGGCATCAGTCATCTTCCTCTGGTTTTCTTCCCTTTAGGAAAAAGGGGGATTTAGATCTCAAGAACTGGCCTTTTCTTTCTTTCTCCTTTGGTGGGAAAGAGAGATCTAAATTCCTTAAAGAGAGGGTATACCCTCAGTTTACACTATTTACAATGAAAGGCCAAGTGATTTGCCCAGGGTCACACAGTCATTATACTGAGGGGAGTATATCAGAGGACAGACTTGCTCCCAGGTGTTCAAGAGATGACTTCTCTATCTAGTACTCCACGTTGCCTCACCAGCCTCCAAGCCCAGAAGGCTTCCAATCAACCCAATAACCTTGGAAAGGTTGGCTTTACTTAGATTCCCAGGATTCTACCTAGAAACCATTCAGCCTAGTGTTTTCTCAAACCAAGGCATTAGTACTTTAAATTTTTCTACAAATGACAAATAATTAACACAGATTAAGTAAACTAGGACTGAGAAGTATTCCCAGCCCAGTAGCTCCCCTCTTCTCCAGTTATTCAAGAATGTAAATACACTAGGGAGGGGGCTTTGTCTGTCTAAAGATTGTATGCTCTTCAGACCTTCTTTTCCTTGTCATGCATCTCTCCTGTAATATGAAAACCCACATCTTTCCTATTTCTAAGTTGAGAAGGTGATTTTAATCTAACTAAATAAATGTAAATTGAACTTACTTTCTTAGTTGTAAGCTGATTTGTAAATTTTCCCATTCTAACTGAGTGTGAAGCTAAATCTTCCATCTCTGAATCTCGCAGCTCTCAGGTTTAAGCATTATAAAATACTATACCATGCCAACAGCAGAGCTGATGCAAACTTATAACCATGTCCAAGTAGCACTAAGAAATATAGTCTCTAAAGAGTCAGGTCAAACTCCAAAGGGCATGGCTCTTTTTCCTCAGACCGGAATCCTTGAGAATTTTCACAAAACACAGAATTAATACAATGATTCCCAATTTGAAGAAATATAAGGAACACTTAAGGTCACTATTAAAGAGGATAGAACACTAAAAATCTCAACAGCCAACATTTATACAGTATTTGATGTGTTATGGGCAGAGCCAGTGCTAAGTTAGGTGGCCATCACCACCAGATTCTCATCTAACTTCATTTGTAACAGTCTTTAAAACTCTTAAGACAGGGTAGCATAATGGGAATCTCTCCTCTTTGTAACTTAGTTCTCAAGCAAAATTAAACCACCCTACTTAAATGGTTAGCAGGGCTGGCAAGATCTCTGCTTTTCACAGATGAGGACGTCTGAAAGAAATTCCTGTTATTCCAAATTCACAGTAAAAATGTTATATCTATTGCATTTCTAAATGAGCATTTTCAAATATTTTTTGAACAACTGAATCTGTAACCCAAAAGAATATTGATCTAAAATAATTTGCCATTTTGCCAATGGTCCTAATACAGTGAATTATCAAATCAATGTGAGGTGTTATCTTTATCCACATTACAGATGGGTAAACTGAGGTAGCTTGTTTTTAAGATTGCATGATTAACAAATTTCCAGATCTATGCATTTTTTGTTTTTGTTTTTGTTTTTTTGAAGTGGGGAAGGCAGGGCAATTAGGGTTAAGTGACTTGCCCAAGTTCACATAGCTAGTAAGTGTGTCAAGTATCTGAATTTGAGCTCAGGTCCTTCTGACTCCAGGGCTAGTGCTCCACTCACTGTGCCACCTAGTAGCCCCTGGATCTATGCATTTTTAATGCCAAAAAGTACAACAAATTCTGACTTATCAAAAGCATCTTATTAGGAGGGGTATATTTCCCTTAAAATAAGACCAGAAAAAATTCAGTTATACCTGGATCCATAGTCCCAAATAATACTATACAGAATACATAAATAATAACTTCAATTATTTTGCATTATTCTTTA